>NC_143442.1:11470000-12720000 GCF_987193195.1 Phasianus colchicus
CGCTGCCACATCATTTTGACAGTACAGCAGTGTCTCAGCAGGTTGTAATGCAACTCCTTGGTATTTCTAAGTGCACTGGGCCTCTAGGTTCACTCTCTGGGAAGACACATCAGGACTGTTATTACAAAGTTGTTTACATTTAATTATAACGGTTTAGTTATCTGAGTCTCCGTAAGTTTAATAAACTCAGAAAATTTCCAGAGGGTCTATAAGTAGAACATACACATTCTAGTAACTTTCCTCTGTTTCTCCAACATTTCTATAAAATATTTAAGTCCTCAAATACTGAACATGCACATTTAGTGATCTAAACGTTCATTTTAGAACGAGTTCTAGAGGTTTATCAGTAAATAGTTAAATTCAAAAAAAGACTTGGCATAGATACACTTAATTATCTAAATGAGCCTGTAAAGACCTGATGACCTTTCCATTCAGCCTCACTGGCTTACAGAAAAACTCTGCAATCTTTATTGGTTTAAACTCTTCAGTATTTTCAAGTTACTTGAAACCTCTGCTTCGATTGCCTGGAAGTGTATTTGCTTTTGATACCACACAATTTCAAGGCAATTTATCAGCTATTACTATTCCTATAGTAATAACAGCAGTAATACTACTTCAGTTGTGGGTCATCTCCTCCATTCTAGACACTGTAGTATGTCTCAACTTGTTGTTCACTTATTTTCCTAATATCCAACCTGAATCTGCCCTAGTGCAACTTGAAGCCATTGCCTCTTGTCCTGTTGCTGTTACGTGGGAGAAGAGGCCGATACCATACCAACCTTGCTACAACCTCCTACAAAGTAGTTGTAGAGGAAAGGGCTCAGCTAAGTAAGGCCCACAGCCAGCTCACACATTATGTTGCTGATTTTAAAGAATCAAATTTTATGGGAGAAAGCAGCTGGAAGGAACCTCAGGAGGAAATCTAGCTCACCTCTCTGTCCAAACACAAGATCAGCAATGCTTGCGTCATTTTGACAGATGCTCACCCAACTTGTTCATTAAGCCTCCCAATATTGAAAGCTATTTAATCTCCCCAGCAAGTCTTAACTATTCTTACCATTATGAAGATGTTTTTTTTTTTTCTAATGACTAACCTCTGTTTGCTATTTGAACCTATTACTTTTGTCTTATGCAAAGTAAACAGTTGATTTTCTCCCTTTTATGTATTTAAGGCCTTCTTTGTCTTCCCTCAATCCCTTCTTCAAAAGACAGATCATTTATTCATTCTTCTCATCTTGATTTCTGAATCTGTGACCGTTCTGCCTGGTCTGTGAAACCTCCTCCTTTTAATCTGCTATTACAGCTTTCCTGTCAAAGTGGCAACAAGTTCACAGTAGTTTCATCAGAAATACACTTCTATAGTTTGTGAGAAAGTACTGTGAAATAATCAAAAACCTTACCCAAATGAACAGACACAACGAATACCATTTCCCTCCTCTTCAAAAGGCCTATTGTTCTGCTGCAGAAGGAAGCTAGATATGTTTGGTAAAATTTGCTGTTAGCTCTATGGTGTTTCTTGTTTCCACATACATATGCATAGTCTCCTTAATTTCTTTTTACAGTATTTCCAATGAAATTCAGCAGCTCCTCCTTATACTTTTACTTGTTTAAATATATGCACTAGGCTGCCAGCTTCCAGCAGTCCGTTACTTTTCCCATCATGTGTAAATTCTGAGAAGAACAGCTCCTAATTAAATATTCTCTAAATTTTTATTTATTTATTTATTTATTACTTACTAGAAGATGAGGACTTGCCCATGTGGAAGTGGGATTACTTATGATGAGAGTGACCAAGCTGGCACTTTTGGTGAAGAAGAGGCTTACTGCCAGAAGTGCAGTAAGCACTATAATCTTTACAATTTCATCTGCCACTAACGTGCCTCTGTTGTGGTCATTCTTGATCATCTTCTTAATACTCTGATCATCCAAGGTCCATCAGGTCACCCTTAATGTTCATGAGAAGTCTCTACTCTCTGTGTACCATGATTTTATTCTTTTCTTGTGTTTACACTATTCTTGCTGCTCACACCTGCCTTCTCAGATCAAAAGATTGCCCAGAATTCCCGCACGCTTCCTTAAAAATCCAAAACCTCAACTAAAAGTAATCAGATGCATTTTAAAAGAAGTCCTATTTTAATCTGAACTTACTCACACTCACAGCACTTTGGCTGAAAGATAAGAGATCAGATTTTATGTGTTACTTTTGGCTGTTAGGATTCATATGTTAAAACTCAGAACCTTTCTAAAGAAACGATGCATTTTTGCTCCTGCCCAGCACGGGCAATATATCAGATAAGCTCAATTTTCAGTCAAACAAAAAGAAGTCAAACAAAACAAGAAATTGGACATCCCATGAGCTTCCACATGAGGCACAGGACTCTATGGCACAGAGGACAGCCAGCAGCTGGGGCCACAATTCAGAGGTGCAAACCTGAGCATTGCACGGGCAGCACATCAGGTCCAGGTATGAGATGAGGGGTTGCAAAGATATCTTAACTGGAATTACCATTTCCCTGAATTCTGGAGCATTGGAAAAGCTCTGTGACACTTTTCAAAAATATCTCCTGCGTAGGTCTCTTAAGTCCATGAAATTTCATCTTTACATTCCCTTATTTCAATGCATTAAGTAGATGCTAAGGACATTTCTCCCCACCCCCTCAGTTTTATTTTCAGGCCACGCTGAAGGATAAACCTATCATGTTTCTGACCCAGTAGAAAAGCTGCTTTAGTGTTGCAGGAAATGTAATCTGTATGGCCGACAAGAAAGTGTTATAAGATGTGAGCCGCAGAGATTTTGGAAGGTTGTGTCTGAGCCACAACATCCATTCCTCGTCGCCAGGCTTTACAAGCTAATATCCTCTTAGCCTAATTTAAAATCATTAATTAAAACTAAGCTGAAACTGATGTGCAATGTAATAAAAACAAGAGGTCCCATACAAAATAAATAAATAAATAAATAAAAATCACAAGATGTCCATGCTTTCAACTTTGCTCTGCTTTTCTTGAGTCAGAATTCACTGTATAACTTGACCAAGTTTAGTATAGACCTCAGATTCTAACAGCATGTGTGTGCATTTTGACTGAAAAACAGTAATTAGTATGAAGAAATGAGGAACCATGCAGGCAGCCAGCAGGTTTTGAGCAAATCATAAACACAATCTCAGTATTTCTTGGTCCTCCGGTGCACTGGGTACAGCACATCAACACGGTAAGGAAAATCTGTTGAAATCAGTTGGAAATCCTGACTAGCACAATATGAGCTGTTGCTGCAGTGCAAGAAGTTCTTCATCTCAGCAAGTGATACACTACAACAGGTTTTGTGAAGTGAATTCATTTTCTCTCCTGTGCATGCCGGGGGGGAAGAAGGGAGGAGGATGAGGAATAGGGGCATGGAAAGGATGGTAGAACAGAGGGATAAAGAAGTTAACGTTTTATTTGGTTAAATCTTTGCTAGTTTTCAGTGAGTGTAAAAAATAGTTAAATTCCCTAATTAAATTATAATTCCAATCTTAAACAATAAAAAGAAATCCTGTAATAATCTATGTGCAGTGCCTGACAGCTGGGCCGTCTGATCCTTGCAGTCTGCTTACAAATTGGTATTAGTGGCACTAATAAAGCTGATTAATGTTGTGACTAGAGACCCACTAACCTGACACTGCCAGCTGGGCGCACAAAGGCTGTCAATCTACATGGCAGCTGTTAAACTACGAGCGCCGTAGCCTTTAATTTACATTTCAGCAACCTCCACACTGTAATGCATTTTAATGGGCACGAATAAAAACCGCTGGTGACGTGCAGGAATTTCACAGGATATTGGTGTGTACACATTATATTAGTAAAATACCGGTTATCCAAAAGACCAGAGATAAAGCCCATTCTTTCCTCAGTTACATTTCTTTAAACTTGTAGCAACTCTGTCATAATCAAGGCAATTATTCCAGATTACCACCCGAATGGCTGAGGGCACATTTTCAGCCAGTATACCTAACCTTAATGGTTATGATATCTTATTAATTCTCACTGATGCAAGCAGCTATGAAGATGCTATCTGCATCTCAATAGCATTTTCCCACGACTGGTTTGCTTACAAGTGCTTTGGAGGGTCCCAGAAGAGGTCCCGTCTATCATTCAGAGGCCTTTAGCAAGCCACTCTGGTGACACTTTTTGGAGAGCCCAGGGCTGGACCAGGAGCCCAAGCAACCAACTCCTTAACCATGGTATTTCCCCATGAGAGGATTGCTGCACTGCCTGTGCTCTAACCGTGCTGCGTGTAAACTATATGTAAACAGAGGTTTATAGGCTTTTAAGACTATCAATCCTGGACCTTCTACAAATATTCAGTTCAACTGATCCACTTACTACTTAAATTCAAAGAATTTACACTAATGACACATCAGAGTCACTCTGTTAAAACAACAGTGAAGACACACAAATGTTCCAGCAACAATGCACAGAGAATAGGGTCTAATTTTTTTGATCCTAATAAAAACATACTGTGCTATGGTAAATATTTATCTGTTTTGTAAATTATATCACATTTGCAGAAATTCAAGTAACTTTCCCATAGGGCAGATTTCTTGGTAGACTTTTTTTTTTTTTTTTAATTTTTATAAATTCTTTAATCATTGACTGTTTTGACCCCAGAGTGCCTGAGGACATTACTGGAAAGGCCTTTCATTTTTCTGTTGTGACATCCTGGCAGCTTTCAAAACCTGGGATTTATTTATTTCGTGACAGGGAACGTGGATAGTGGAAGTAAGTGGCAGAGAAGAAGATGATGTCAATAGAAAAATATCACAGCCCCAGAGAATTTATACTACCTATTCTGAAAACATTGTAAATACAAATATATCACAAATACTTCAACAACTATTAAATGCTTAAGTAGGCTACAATTGTAAAGTATATCTATCTGAGCCATTCTCTCTCATTACTGAATCTCTGCAATCAAAAATAGCTATTATTTCCTCTCAGGTCCTCGAGAATTATTTGGAGTTAAAAAGAAAAAGAAGTGAAGAAGGAACAAAAAGAGCAGAGCAATAAGTACACCGTGGGAGCTGGGTTAGCGTTTGTCTGCACAGCCCAGGTCATGCGTCTTGCTTTGCCGGGCATGCCTGTTACTTCTGACTCACACAGTATCAAGTTTAAAGGCAAGGACAGTGGCCATGAAAAGAACAGTGTTTGTACATGGCTGTAGGATAAAACTAAAGGCACTCTCCTGTCACATCACCAGTTGTAGCTTCCAACACCGCTTTTCTCATTTCACAGAAAGCTGTGGAGAAGGAATCCACTGGCTTCCTAACCCTGAAATCTTGATATTCTTATTTATTTCTGCAAAATTTCTTATCTGATTTCATATTAATAAGAAAGAGAGGCAAACGCTACCAGAAACTTTATCATGTTTGCAGAATAAGCCTATTTCTCCCCAGCTAGCAGGCTGTGATTCACTAATTCATACTTATTTGGGTTTCTGTCAGCTGGAGAATACTGTGCTCAGGCATGTACATTCATTTAGTCACTTTTTATTCCTGACAACTTTTCTCTCTCAGCCAAGATGCTGCAATACAGCTCTCCTCCTAGCTGTATCCCAGCATGGCCAACAAACTTCCTCTAAGCAAGAGAGACCTTTCCTCACAAGACTGTCACCTGAAGCATGGAAGAACTTTGTTTGTGCCCTAGACAGGTGCAATGAAGCTCAGTGTCGTGAGCTTATTTCAGCCCCTGCAATGATCAAACCCTTCCATCAGTGCAGCTCTGATTCCCAGGACAGCATCATACAGAAGAACAGACCTAGTAAATAAATCTGAAATTCACCTTTTCGCAGAACTTTTGTGAACTACAACAGGGGTAAGATAAAAAACCGACACACATTATAAATAACATGCATTATAACTATTGCAGTGCCATTGAGTCTCGTCTTTTTTTTTTTTTTTTAATTCAGCTACTGGGGAGGGGGAAGGGATGACAAACACAATAAAATCTGTTAAAACTGCTAAAATCTGAGACCAAAAGGAGAAGAAAAAAAATCCAAGACTAATATCTGAAACAGGATCTATTAGAAATGGAGAGAACCATGAAATCACCTACTTATTTTTGTAACTTCCACCAGATAACAGGATTCAAAGGATTGTATAAATGCCAAGATAGATTAGGTACAATAGACAGAATCAATTGTTTGTTCAGTCCTTGCTACAAATATGTTAGACAAACGTAGTCCAGTATGGACTACATGCAGAGAGATGTAAATGCTTAACATGAATAGAGTTGGGCTGATGATGTCCATAGTCTGCAATCTTTACATGGCATTTCCCTTCTCTTTTCACTGTTCCATAACACAGTGTTAGCTGGAATCATCAAGAAACAGCCTCTCTGCATTTCGTTAGCATAGCAAGAATAACAGTGAAGCTGTACGTTCTAGTACAAAACTAAAGGCAGTTGTCTTAGATGGTCTCTAACAGTTAATAGAAGTACTAACTACTGAAATGAATTACCCGTTATTTGAGCTATAAAGCTTCTTTAACAAGCTCCTTCTGCATGTACAAAGAAACTTTTAACTGGGCACAAGCTCCTGCATTAGAGGTTAAAGCAGATAGTGTTACCAAGCTCTGCCCTGCCATTAATAGAAACATCTTGTCTTCACATATCTACTGAAAGAAGAACTCACATAAACTATTTCTGCATTTCCAGTTTAATTTTCATGATTTCCTAAACTGATAGGGGTCAAGTGAAATCACATTTCATAAGCAGAAGTTTATGACTAGGTTTTCTTGCCAGAACAGAATGGCATCTGTTCCTATGCATGTTTAATTTAAATATTTTTCATGAATGTGGGATGATGGTATAAATATTTGAAATCATCAATATAGTAGACTGCACTATAGCATGGAAAGGCTGCTGCACAGCTGCTGTTAAATTATAGATTTCTTATGCAATGAATACATTTAACTTGTCCTTTGAAGAATTAAAAAATGATGTCTTCTCTCTAAAATATTTTGTCAGGTCCTGAAGAGGAGATGTTCTTTATGTGACCTACAGCTTCCAGACAATAGAAAGAATGCATCTGTGACCCCATCATGAATTATGCTTATATGCGGGTGAACTGAAAGTCAGGGCAAGAGCACACTGCACATGGGGGGACAGGTAAGTTTCTTTTCTTTGTCATCTTAAATCTCCCCTCCTTCCACTCACGAACCTGTTTGCACTAAAAATAGTTCCCATTTCCTGTATCTTGGTCTGTGACCTGATTCTCTAGTTTTCATCCTGGAGAATGGTCATCCCAGTGTTGACTTCGAAAAAAATAATTAGGAAAAAAAAAAAAAAAGAAAGAAAGAAAAAAACCACCCACCACACACAAAAATCAACAAACATCACAACATCAAAAACTATTTTCGCCTTCATCCCCATTCCAGGAACATGATGATGTGCCAGTTTATATCATCTGTAAAAGATTTGACAACCAAGTCTCAGATGCAGATGAGACTCTCCCATATGTATAAGTCACTTAAAAAAAGCCTGGAGAAGATTTTGTTGAAAGCAAATAAGTCCAGGATGTGGGGGAAAGAAGGCACTAGAGTATTCTATGATATTTCATGCTGATATCCAGAACCCAGGATGATGAGAAGTAAATATGGCATTGGCAACATTCATAACTTTTCAGAGAGAAAAGTAAATGTTTTGCTATGGTCCAATTAATCAGCTGCTTCTTAACATAAATAAATAAATAAAAATCCATAAACTATTTTTAGAGCATCTCTTCAGAACAACTCCCTTTGTTATTACTGCAATCTGAAAACGAACACCTTGAGATAATGGAGTCTTTAGAGCCTTGGCCATAAAAAGTCTACTGTTAGGCTTCTTAATTGGTAAAGTCAATTACAGGTTACATAATTTTATCAAGCTATTCATGTTGGTGATTATTTGTTAACAGAAACCACAAAAATGCCATAGCAGTGGGGAAGGCGATGCACGTAGTGAAGTATTTCATGTGTGGTGGCATAAAGCTTTATTGGCATGAACAAGGAGTGGATGCATTACTCATGAATGGTGAAGCCAGCAGTAAATGAAGGTGGCCCCAAGCAAGTATTAGTCACCTAAATGCAACCATATGCCACTAGATTTTGTGTTACATTTTCACAGAAATGTTATTTCTAAAACTTGCAGAGAATTTCTAAATGGGCACCAACTTCAAAGCCTCATAAATGAAGACCTAAGAATCAGCAAATATGCAAAACACCTCTCCCTTTCCAAACTTTAAATCATCAAGAGTTTGCTTATAAACCAGGATGTCCATCTGAAGTGTGGCTGTTTAACCTAACATCTCTGTGGGGTAGGAACAGCCTGTATCAAACGCCATGAGGTCACCCTGCCTGTTTCTCTTTGCAAACCTTAGATCACCAACCACTTCCCACCCACTGAGGGTTGGCTTGTGTGGCACAGACTTTTACAAACCAAAGTCTGAAAATCGCTGAGCCTGTTCTAGTGTGTCATGCCTGCAAGCTAACTGTTACTTCTTGTAAAATTGCAGAGTTCAGGATGTAAGCATATTCTCCATCTTTCAAAAGATAAGCCTGTAAGAGACTGGTACAGCACATATACAGCATAATAAAGGAGCTGTCAGTTGCTACCATTTGCTCAGAGCAGCTTTTGAGCCACAGCAGCAATACAGAGAGCGCTCTATGTTGCCTTAGCAGTGTTATTTTAACAGTAATTGAATTAGCATGGTAAATAAGGTCACATTTTCGTTGTTTGTGCACAAGCTTGCAAATAGTAGGCAAAGGTGTAGGCAGCATCACAGCAGGACCAAGGAGCTCTGTTTTGGGCTGCCATATCTTAATTTACCTGTAGAGCTCCATGGGAAGTTTTGTATCCAGCAATAGTTTGTACAATGCTTTATTTGAAGAAAGGATTCTGGTAGAGGTTTGAGCAAGCAGCCACATGTCTCTGGTTTGTCTCGTGGCCAGAGGATAGGAAGCCTGTAGCCAGTGCAGAGAAGGTTGAAACAAATGGGGTACAGAGGTGGTTAATGCAAGAGCAGAGTGTGGGAGAGCCTGAGAAGCAAAGTGAGCTGGGAGCTGAGCAAAGTTCAATGTATTTCACATGTTATGAGTGCAGATCTTAGAAACTGAAAAGCCAATAGCTGTGTCTGTTTTGCTAATAAACACACACAGTGTAAGAAATGTTTACAGACAAAAATAAAACAATGGATCACTTTCCAACGGTTTTTTTGTTTTTGTTTTGTTTTGGTTTTTTTTTTCCAGATAAAACACTAGGGCTTCCAAGCCAGTTCTTCCTTTCCCTGTACTTCATGGCTAATTCTATACATACTTTAACAATCTGAAACTAAACCATTCCCAAACAGGGGGCAAAAAAAAAAAAAAAAAGAAAAAAAGAAAAAAGAAAGAAAAAGAAAGAAAGAAAGAAAGGATGGAGTCCTCAGAAAACTGGCAAAGAGCTATTTTGTAAGGAGGGAACCAAGGAAAACATTGGCATAAGGCACAGTTGGAGGGTGTCAAATCCGATGTGGCAGCCCTTTCTTGTGCTGCTATGTGGAATTTGCTTCAAAAGATCAGCAAAATGAAACTCTTCATACCTGAACTAATACAAATCCATGTAAATTTGAGCTCTGATCTTATGGAGCCAGTCACATTGCCAGAGGCTCAAAAGGAGTTGTCTTTGTTTGTTTTTGAAGTCTATGTGAAACCGGATCTCACATACTAATATCTTGATCCAAACAATATAATTGAGTCTTTTTGTGTTCCACTCACCCTTTCAATAAAACTTTCCTCCAGTTAGATTTCATTTTTATCTCCTTCCAAAGGAAGGGTAAAGGGTAAAAATACTTTTCCTTTTGGTTAAATCTTTGCCTCCCTTCACAAAAGGTTCCAGAGTACGATGGGGGTGTGGGGGGTAAATAAATAAGCAAATAACTACTGTTATATAAACATGGCTTGTATTCAAGGCTCCTTGCTGTATTGCAGAACTGCAAATGAAGCTCTAGGATGTGTTTGCTGCTATGAAGCTGCGGAACAGTTTAAACATGCGAGACCACAGGTAACAAGAACAGCAAGCAGAGGGCTCCACTACTTTAACATCATTTATAAAAAATGAACCCATTTGTCTTCTGGAGGGCAAGGGAATCTGTTCTATACTACTGATATTTAACTGTTTTGCCATATATAATCCAAGGCAGCATCCACTCTGTAAAGAGGACTCACATTTGTCATCTTAACTCTTTCCTACCCAATTATCCATTGAAACATACTTGAGCAATGTCCCACTGTTCAAATCAGCCAACTGCATGGATTTTCTTAAGACTTATTTATGGTTTTCTGCTGATTTCAGAGTTAAGGTTCTTCATGCATTTCCCACAAGTCGTTGATGTGAAAATACAACTGGAACAGATTTGCAGCTTCATCATTGCATTGGAAGTCTCCTTCCAACAGATTTTGGAAGTTAAACATAACAAAGTCCAAATTCTAATGTTTTGGACAGTCATCACTGAGACTTTAAACCATCCACATATTTCCCTTTTTTTGTTCTTTAACAGATTATACTTAAACAAATATTTTGAAAACACTTACTATAAACTTCTTTTCAATTACAATGGAATTTATGAATCAGCACCCATTCATAATAAAGCTGTATAAAACCCGTTCTTTATATTATTGTGCTAACAGGAACAAACACACAATAGGACAGTCCAACAAGAAAAAACTGTTCTGCTCAACACAATAGCCAAGGTTGTCAGAGATCCTGGAGTGATTTTTACCTTGCTTCAGAAAAGCACGTGTTTGTTACAAACCTGACCAGCAGCAAAATCCACCTATAACTGCCTTGTAAAATAAACAGCAGTGACTACAACTGAACTTTTGTTATGTTTAAGCAAATAAAAGTTTAAAGGCACTAAAATCTTTGTTAGGCTGGCTATAAAAACAATTATCACTTCTGCTGCAATGTTCGACTTGAACAGAGCTTTATATGCAAGTTACTATCCTTACAAATCAGCGCTCACCGCACGCACCTCGACACTGAGGTTTTGCCCTAAAACCCAATATACATCCAGCACAGCCTTGCTGAATATATACAGGCTAAGAGCAAAGAAGCTAAAAATCAACAAGCGGCACAGAATCCAGCTGAGGATTGGTAAGCCAGCTTCCATGCAGTGGTTGTTTTAGGGAGGGTGGACAAAGCACTGCCTAGGCTCAGACAGCCTCTTCTAAAGCTCTACAGAACGAAGCTCAGTCCACTTCTCAGTATCAGGCCTCAAGCCAAACTCTAGTGAAGTCAGTTGGACTTTTTCCATTTTCTGTGAGTGATATTGGAAAAGATCCAACTGAATATAAGTAATGATATTTTAAATGTGCAGTGCTTCAGGAAGTAAAAAGATCGTTTGTTCTCCCAGCTTTTCTTCCTGAAGCTTTCTTTCATTCCTCTTTTGGTTGATTAATTTAAAATCAGCAAGGAAAGTAAACTATTGTCATGTCTTGTGGGTTTGCTATTGCTACTCTAAGATAAGCCAGAGGCCATTATCACCTCAGACAACTCAACATATACGTGAACTACTCTTACCTTAGTCTTCATAACCCAGGGCTTGGCAACTTTTCTTCAGCCACCAAGCCTAATATTCCTAAAAACTACTGTTTTAATATACAAAATTCCTAGGAGAAATGTTGACGTGTTGAGGAAATCTATATTAATAAGTACGTCATAACAAGTGAGAACATGATAGTAATATATATGAAATATTATTTCAACTGTAACAGATTGAGGACCTTTGAGGAGCAAGCATTTTTTACTACAAAACATTGTGCAATGTTAACTCTCAAAAAATTTGGTGAGAAGCTTGTTTAAAAGATGATCTCACCCCTGTGCCCAATAGCAAACTTGGTGATTTGTGTTTGTGTGTGTTGTGTTGGTTTTTTTTTTCCTTCATCTTTTTGATTTGCAAATCCCTATGGGGTAAACATAAGGCTACCAATTATAAAGTTGTTTTTCTCCATGATTTTCAAGACCCTCCCAAGTTAGCCCACAGGTCGCTGTGGTTTGCCACTGAATTTACACTGTCTTCATTTTAATCTAGCAATTTTGCATTTTGGCAATTATTTCTATCTGTGGTGATAGGCTCAGGACTAAAAGCTCTAGATTTAAAAATAACAACAAAGAATTAGATTGAAAGGAAAAACAAAACATTGTTATGTTTCTGTTTTCTTATTAACTTACATTTTGGCAATCCTTGGGGAAATTAAAGCTTTGGAA
Source organism: Phasianus colchicus (assembly GCF_987193195.1). Classification (NCBI taxonomy): domain Eukaryota; kingdom Metazoa; phylum Chordata; class Aves; order Galliformes; family Phasianidae; genus Phasianus; species Phasianus colchicus. Next base: position 11,482,256 of record NC_143442.1, read on the forward strand.
AAATTCCATGTGGCAACACTTTTTCCAAGAGTAAAGAATTGCAGGGAATACACAGACTCTATTTCATGATTAACAGGCAGTGATCTTGTGGACAGAAATGAGAAGAAGAAAAATCTGTGCAGTAAGGTCATAGGAAATGGAAATTGGGAATCACCAGCCAACTTTCCTTGGAGTCACTAGGACCTATACTGTTTTTAACTACTTATCTGCAAACTCAACAATGTTTATTTAGTGTCTTCTTGTCTTTGGTCATGGAACAGACTTAAGGCAATGAAAAGCACCTGTTTCCATCTCATGTAAAGCATTTGGGAAGTAGTCAACTTCTCCTAGATTCACAGACTATAGATCAAACCAAGTTAGTGCCCTGGAGACGTGATACACCCATGTCTCCTCTGTGACATCACAGAGATAACAACTAGAAGGAGTGGTCACTGTAATCTGTATATGTGAGGGCTGAGTCCACATCTGATGTAATTTCAAATGCAGGTCTCATTATACAGTCTCATAGGCTATTACAAGAACCATGAGCAGCTTCTTAGTGTTGTTATAAATTTTCCCTGTGTCATAAGTGCTCATTACGCTGATTGTAAGAACACAGGTCCCAGAGAGACCAACTTTGTTAAAACCAAGTAACCGCACGCATAAAATTCACAAATCCCTCTGCAGCAAAGCAACTGTTACAGCATACTGTTCCTAGAGAGCTGCCCATTTTTCGTTCAGCATCAAACCTTGAGAAAAGACCAGAGAACAAAAATAATTTTTTTAAGCACATTTTAAGAATACTTGTGTTTAGAAAAGACTTACTACTCTCAGAAAGAAGAGATAGAGCTCATATCTGTTCAAAATTTATGGCTACTTTAATTGAGCTCCTTGTTACCCTCACATAGCTGCTAGAAATTCAGGTCCAACACCTCTATGAGTGCCTGCACAGAAGCTAGCAGCATCTCATTGGTAGGAAACTTCATTTTTATACACATATAAAAGAACAATTTGAGTCTAGCTACTTGAGAATGGGGGAGGTAGGGGAGAAAACCCAAAAAAAGAAATATGTGTATTTCCTATTGAAATGTTTTAGCTTGGGATTTTTCCAATAAAAATTTACAGGCTTTCCAGGAAAGTAGCAGCTCTCTGAATTTTTTCTTTTGGTTGAAATATATACACACACACACGCACCAAAGCATTTTGGAGACTTAGTTTTTCCATCAGCCCAAGTCAAAACGAGGTTTGCAATTTATTGGCCAATGGTGATCTATAAGAAGCCGGAGAAGATTGATGGACTCAAGTAATTCAGCTACCCACAACAGAATTCTTAAATGGACAGCAAAATAGATCTTGTGTAACATCACAGTAGTGAAAAATGGTATAGCAATAGAAAAGGAAAAAGAGGTTAGTCTATCACACCTCAGGCAATCTAACATTTCACACTTAACTCTTGAGTAAAAGCCAAGAATTTAGCTTTAGCACAGGAGCTTGGTCAAGACCTCTTTACCCCACCAGGCTAGTTTTGCTCAAGACTTTCCTCATAAATGGAACCTGGCCAACGTAGAAGTCTCAATAATAATAATCATGATAAAAATATATTTCATAAACAGAATCTGTTTATCTGTTTTATAGCAAAATAAATATGAGTGAACAGCCAAGTTTACCCAGAGAAATAGAAGGATAACAGTAAACAAACAGCCAAGATTTTTTGCACTACTCTGGTGGTACAGAAGTGCTTTGAGTGTAGGTTAGATAGCAGCCAAATCATTTTCCACACTAGTGAATACTTCTGATCTCAGGAACCTTACCTGCATACACTTTCCTTCCAGTGTAGGATAATGTCCCTGGACAATTTCATGCACTGCAGCCATTTGTTTGTAGGCAGTATACTGTGGTCCCTCACACATCTAGAGGGATAAAATAAGTGATTGCAGGGCACAAAAGGCAGTCACTTGTCAACCCTCTGACAGTAGCGTAAGAAAAAAATTCATGTGCATTCCATCAATACTTTGATACTCTAGCCATTTCTCATAGACTTGTGCAACTGGGAATTACACTGAGCAGCTGAGACCCCAGCCCTATTCTGCTTTCCAGCTCATGATTAAGGGAAAAGACAGCCCAAGAGGCAGCTAGACTCAGTTCACTATTCTCAGCAAAATCTCACATCACTCGAGATGTACCATTACTACAGACCTTTAACTGTGTTGGCCCAACACGCGGAGGTGGGACATCAGCAGATCTCAGCCAGGAGCTGATCTGTAGTGCCACACTGGAAGTAGCAGATGTGGGTTCAGATTTTTCTGATCTACGTCAGGCTTCCCAAGATTTGTGTAAGTCACTCTGTTTTTATACCTCAGAGTCAAAAGCTTCCCTCTTCTCACTTCTGATCTATTTAAGTGATGTAATCTAACACCTGCTCCAATGCTTCTGGGCTTGTTTGGTCAAATACTTTTGCCTAAAGAAACTCTTTCAAAGTGAGAACATTTCCTGGGGACAGCTTTAAAGGAACAGAGAAAGAGGGAGAGAGAGAAGGAGAGTGAGAAAGGAGAACTCAACATGCTCTAGTCATAGCGTGACAGTGGTTTAAGGTTATGCCCACTAGACCTTAACTGCTGTCCTGCAATTTAGTAAAGAGACTGCTCGCATCTCTTCCACATCATCAGTTTCTTAACATAATGCAGTCCTTATTTCCTATTTCAAAAGGCTACAGCCCTGTAGGCTTCAAATTTTGCCTCACATCTAGCTTCCAAGAGCTCTAAGAATACATGAAGTAATTGCTAGCCTTTTCCAGGCAATCCTCTGGATAGATGCCTGAACACAACATCTTTGGGTCATGAATTTTTAACATCATTTGTGAGATATGAAAACTGAATAAAAGCAATGCACATAGCAATATTTGTATAGTCAATGCATTAAAGGTTTTAGAAAAGCACTCTGTAAACATAATTTGACATACATCACATACTCACAGACACCAAAAACTTCACTCAGGACCACCTCTAACAGGCCACACTTTGTCTCAGGCAATCACTTCATCCTTAACACATTCCCATCTGGTTTTCACTGTAATTTGGTTCAATCCTAAAGACCACCAGAAAGGTTTTCATAGTCCTAATTGGCAGACACTTAATTTCCATTTATTTTTATTAGGAGCTAGGTGTTTGCCATTTTTGCCTTTGAAAACTTCCCATCATCTCACTTCTAATAAGGAAAAATTTCTGCTAATCCTCAACAAAAATATTGAAGTAACACTGACTGTGCTTGTTTCTCATGCAAGCACACACCCCCACATGCTATAGCACAGATTTATACAGAAGGGCACACAGAGAAAAGCATAGAGATGGTACAGCATTGAGCAATCACAAGGGCAAATCTCCTGGAAGCACGGGAAGGATGAAGTATCTGCTTCAGCATCCAGAAATGAATGTTGGTAACACACACACAACAGACCTGTAAAACAATGCGATTCACTTTTTCCCAGGTATCATTTCCTGAAATACTTGCTTTTCCCAAGTGCCTTGCTTATCCTAAGTAAACTGCTTTACTGGATATTTCTTTCAGGTTGAGTTAATGGCATGAAAGAGCAAAAGAACTTTGATCCAATTCCTACAGTAAAAACAAGCCTGTCTTTTCTTTTAGACAAACCTGACAGCAAGCATGGCTCCACATGTGACACTATTTGCAGAAAAACTTTCCAGAAGAGCCAGATGTGGCAGGGATTAGGGTCTGTTCCTGTGCCATCCCTCCCCACGTACGCTGCACAGGAATCACCCTGTGAAAGCAACCCTCAGGTGGGCTTGCTTGTGGCAGCAATGCATTTATGGCAATTACACATATGGTGCAAAACACCCTTTCATTACTCTGATTTTCACACAATTTAAATGAAATTCAATAAGAAAAAAATGAAGACATGCTTTCTTTCCCTTCCCTGTGAAACCATTGTTGCTTAGAAGCCTTTTATATTTGATGCAGGAGAAGAAATATGGTGTTGTCTTAAATCCCAAACTGCAGGCAGCAGATCTGTGTGACTGATGCTTAAACTATAAGTGAGGTATATTTTTTAAAGGGGAATTGCAGCTGTCCCCCTCTGCTGCAAGGTATTTTTCAATTTATGTTGCAAATCCAATATAAAGGTTTATTGTACGGAAGGCAAAAGATCTTAATCAGGAATTAGCCTCTTCTAATGAGGAGAAATAAGCACCACGGCTGCAAGAATTATTTCTAAGAGATAAGAATGTAATTGCCTAATGTGACTAATAATCTGATAAGAGCCTATTTTATCTGATTTAACCCACGGAACTGCTGCTAATGTACAGAATTTACAGTAATCCCCAAGGAATTCCTCTTATCACAAATGGGATTGCAGAATGATAAAAAGATTCATTGTTGCAGTATTTGCTCTGGACACTTCTGTTCAAAAGAAGCAGAGTTTCAACAGCTTGAGGTAATTGCAGCATTTGCTCAAAGATGGGATCATTTCTACAGCACTTGAATTTCTGAGGAAACAGTACACATTCTTTTTAACAGGTAGTAAATTCTGTGACCCTCTCCATTTATAGCTTGGATAACCTATCAATGCAATACCAGGAGCTAAAAACAATTTCAAGTCCCTGAGAAAATATTTTCCAGTGTATTTTTCCACATTGACAGAAATTAATATAATTTGAAATCTATGGTGACACTAACACTGTCATTATCCAAAATCATGCTCAGTTCCAATCCTACCATGTAATGACTTTAATCCTAATGGGCATAATCATATCTGATGTAAAACTAGACACATGACAATCACAGAATTCAGTGATATTATTATACTGAAGAATAGCAGCTGTTGATTTGCCAATATTAACAAGTGAATAACAAGCAATCTTAGGATAACTCATTGCTCCAACAACTGATCAGAAGAGGAGGACTGAAAATTTGGCAGTTTGGTCCGTAATTACATCTTTAGGAGGCTACGGTTGGTAACTTGCATGATTTTTGCTGTTGCACTTGCCATGAATTTTCTCCTCGTTTGGCACAAAGACTCATAGTTGGCTTTCTGTGCCACTATTACTATTGTTTGTTTACACCTAATGGTACATTCAGCACAGCAGAACTCTGAGAAGCAAAGCACTGTGAATGTACTGATAAGTTGGACATAAACGAGAGGTAAAGTTGAAAAAATCAAAGGCCTTACCTCATGACTGTGCGCCCACACAAATTTGCAAGAAAACAGTCCCTACGGGGAAAAGACAAACAAAACTCCACTACCTCAAATTCATGCAGACTCCTTCTGCCATGTTTTCATGATTATAAAGTGAGCAAAAGATGCACAGAGAAGACTATAAAGTCTATGGAAGGGATAAAATACTTTCATAATTTCATAATTTTCATAGTTTCATAATTTAACATATGGCTATCTTGGAAGAGAACTCCGGACTGTTTCATTTCTGCTTCACAAGCAGAAGTTTGAGAAATATTATTTGAAAGTCAGGTGTAAGCACAAATGCCTTCAAGAAAGAAGGAAAGGCAAAGCTGGCACATGGAGGATGCCATCTTCTCCCAGAGCTGGTACTTGATGGATGGCAATAGGGGCTGCATCACAGCTCCCATCATCTCTAGGCAAATCAGCCCCCCTGCAGCACTAGTACAAGACTAAGTCAAGTGGGTCCACAACAGCTTCATCCCTAGTCCGTATTTCTCTGCTTCCTTTTAGCTTAGTATCTTTTTCTTTGCCTAACAGCAGATGTGAGCTGTTGCAGGTTTTATCAGAGCAGTCAGTGTAAGAGCAGGGGGCAATGCATGGAGCAAAACAGTAAAGGAACATGCCAGAACGCCAGTAAAAGCATGTTTGCACACAATACAAAAATATGAGCATGAGCCGAGTCTCTCCCTCACAAAGAATGTAAATATCAAACAGATGAAAGCGTAACTTTTCATGATTCAGTACTATTATTGTTTGTATGCATGATGTCCTCAGAGATCTTGGCAAGCAAAATTTCCACCACAGTAAATACTATTACACAAAGTAATAAACAAGCCATTCCCTGATAAGTTTTATTTTTAATACAGGTCAATATACACAAAGTGGGTGCAATAACTAAAGAGACAATATTGAGGAACAAGAATAGGAGAGATCAGAGCAATGTCTCTTTCACAAAAGGATTATTTGCCACTTAGCCAAGAACCACAGAGCCCTAAGTCTTGGCAAATCCTCAACTATTACTGTGGTAAATAAAATAATTATGTATCTGCACAATTAACTGATCTCTAGTCAATTAAATTTAATCACAGTATTAAAATAAGAAATGTATCAAGAATTGCTGCTGCTGTTCTAAATACCACTATAGCAAGAGCAGATGGAATAAACCACATAAGCCCTCAGCCTGGCAAGACAACTTCACCCAAAGCTCTAACATCCATGACCACAGAGCACCTTCTTGATATCTTACATTAAGTTGGGGTTGCTGATAAGGTAGTACAGCAAGTAAACCTCTCCCACAGATCTACATTTCTGCACAGAGAAAATACTCAACAGATCACAAATACATGAGACATTGGAGGATTTTTATTTAAAAAAAAAAACAACAACTGCATCTCCAAGATTTTTTTCAGAGTCAAGTTGAAGCAACTTTTGGATACCTTACCTCTTTTCTCCCCACCCATCATCATTACCTCAGTTGCTTCAGAAAGAAAGCAAGGAAACATTAATGAGCAGATTTGGCCATTAGTTGTTAATTCTAAAGGATTTTATTTTATTTTATTTAGCTAGAATCCTTATGATTCATCAAAGAGCAGACAAAGATGAAGTTGCTGTCATGCTAATCTGAAAAAACTGCATGAAGAAGACTAACAGATATTACTTCCTATAAGGAACTTAAGACCTTACTCCCCATTCTTGATTTCAGATCACAAACAAATACCACTGCTCCTGAGAAAACTGGTGCTCTAAGTCTCTCACTCCGCAAACTTTTAATACAGTCCTCATGATGTACAAGCAAGAACATTCTGGAGACTTACAGGCATACTCAATATCTTTGTTGTGAAGTTAACAAAATTCACAGAAACATCCTACAGCCTTTTATAAGCTGGCTTATTCCAGTACTTTATCTTCTAAGTACTCTAACAAACTACTCCCCTGACATCCGATTCTCCTGTGCACCTACAAGGTGACACCTAACCATTTTATCTTCAGAAACCACAGCCGACTTTCTCTAACCCCGGTAAACTAACATTGAAACAGTCATGCAACATACCACATATGGAAGAGGTTCCACCAATTAAACCTAACATTCAAAAATGGCTAAAAGATTTTGTTTTTATTGTCAGGGTTCAACCGCAACAGCTGTTCCTCCATGAAAGCGAGTCTAGAGAACTTGTGAAATATCTGCTTTCTAGAGAGTATCAGAGACATACCACTGCAGATATGCAATCAGATCAGCCTAAGAAAACATAGTCTACAACCTACTGTTACTGAAAACAGAGACCTATGTTATAGTCCGCAATCATCCAAAACACATCTAAAAAGCCAAGCTACATAGGCAAACCCTTAAGCAACAACTCGTCTATAATGAGAAGAACAATTATGAGACCCATCTCATCAATCTAAATATGAACTGTGCACGGTAAGAATACTTTCCAGAGAAACTGTTTATCTCAGAACGAGCAGTGTTAACGTTGTTCTTAGTAACTACAATACAAAATGAAAGTCCCCTGTCCAGCAATTCCTGACAGTGGTAAGTCATCCCACCATAGAAGCTATTGAAGTCATAGCCCCTGATCATTTCTTCTGCAATATTCCTTGAGCTGAGCTTCCTCTCCAGCTTTCCAACACTCCTTGACTTCCACCAAAGTCATCAGAAGCAAGCTATCAGCAAATCTTTGATGAAATTAGACAAACCAGTGCTGCAAATATATCACCAGTACATCTTCCCAACCTTAAGAGTAAATGTTTTTAAGCCAGAAGCCTAGTTCCAGCATCCCATCCATAAAACACAGCTCAGAATGGAATATGCAGCATCCCACTTCCCTACACCATCGCAGCAGGTACAGCAGCAAGGACAAACAGGCAGTATATATTGGAAAGTAACTCGGTAAGGGTTAGAAACATTCAGTTACATGTGGGGAAGTGTCAATCATAAAGAAAGAACTCAATTCCCAGTTTATCCAGGGAGGCTCTATGGAAACTAGGTATGACAAGTTAGTAGTTGGAGGCAACATCTCTTGTTAAACCAACCAATATACTTAAGAAAACACAAACTTTCGGCCATACAAGTCCTCCTCTATTTCTTGTTTGAAATAGAAACAGCAGACTTCAAAGCTAAAAACAAATTGAGAACAGTTGCTTAGAGTGTAATTAAGACAAGTATTTATAAGACCATCTCTGAAAGAAAAGGTAGTTGGCATCAGTGAAACAGAAGGGATGTTCACAGGGAGGAGAGAGAAAGAAAGGGGAAGGAGGAAAGAGATGATAAAGCAGTTCTCTCTCAGCAGAAGGAAAGAAACAGGTACTTTAAAGTCTGTGAAATGTGGAGAGGTTAATGAAGGAAGTTATAACACTATAAAATAAATAAAATAAATATCTCTATTGAGCCTATGCCTCGTGGTGTCCAGTTGAGTCAGGAATCTGAGTTCCCAATCTTATCTTTGAGGGGCGCGTTGCAGTTTTTCCTATGATTAAGATACACACTATGTTTTGTGGTAGAAAAAATTTGTCTCTGACAAACTCTGAGGAACTTGAGTATAACTGTGCGTCAGTGAGGAGAAGTAATGCCTGGGACAATCACTGCCGTACCTTCACCCCAAAGCACTAAGAGGATATACTAGCTAGAAAAATTGCTGAATTTAATTCAGACATTCTTTTTAAGGTATGCGGCCCTTTTACACCTTGTTGATCCAAAGCTGCTGGCCATCTCTCTGTCCTAAGAGATCCTGGGGATATCACCTCTCGCTCAGCAAGACCACCACTCTGCTCCGTGTGTGCTAACTACATCTCTTCCTCAAGCTTCCTAATAAAATAACATGAAATTAAACTAAAACAACTGTTCCCCAAGTGTTCTTCAGCAAAGTTTGGTACTTCTGTTTAAGACAACGTCCCTTTCTTCCAGCTATTTCTGATGCTCTGATAAGACATTTCCTACAAACTTTGCTATATAAAGATAGCACACAGTCTCTAAAGTACTTTGGATAAAAGTATACTGTTTCACCTCCATTCATTTTCAGGTTGATTGATATAATATTTTACTAACATATTTATGAAGCCTAAAAATGGCTTTAATTAAAAAAAAAAAAAAAAAAAAGGAAAGAAAGGAAAAGGAAAGCATTTCCTGAGAGAAGGTATTACATTACTACATAGGCTATACTTAATGTAAAAGGAGATTACATGCTATAGCATCCTTTAATTTCAAGTGCAGCTATATTAGGAAGTTATTACGTTAGCTCGTGGATTATTTTACGCAGGTAGATGCAAGTTTCCTGAAAAAACTTCTCGAATTGGAAATTATCATCTTGAAAGCTGTACTTTCAATTGTACACTGACATTTATGGAGAATGGGCAGATTCTAAAGACGCTGAAGAGAACAAGCAGCAATAAAATAAGCCCCCTAAAATCCCGGACAAGATGTAGAGCTGCCATACATTAATAATCCCCACTGAAATCAACCTGAATTGCATTGTTCTGTGCCATGGAACTTTCCCAATCCATGAAACAGTACATTATGTTTATATTTGCAATTTTAACTCTGTGATAAGCCAACAAGAGTTTTCCAGTACCCCTGAGCTTTAAGAGGTGAAGTAAAGCAAAATGGAAGCACATCTTTATCTAGTTGAGTTATTAGTGTATCAGCACAGGGGGAAAAAAAAAACAAAACCAAACAACTGGATAAGCAGCTACCAAACACCAAGGAAAAAAGACATTTTCACCAAAAAGCAGATACAATGTAAATCAGGTATAGTTGTAGCACTCTTCACATCACAGACACACAACAACTGCAATTAGTGACCAATATGAAGCACAAAATAAAGCACTAAATCCATTATTTACTTTATAATATGTACCATTTTTTTTCTCTAACTTCTGAGAATTAGCAACTGAATCAGACCATGATTCGGCATCCTCCACAGAAAATTCCTATCCAATTCCCCAGAGTTGATACTTAAAGAAGTATTATTTGTAGTAAAAACTCCATGCCTTAAATAAGTGCATTAAAAGGGTAAAAAAAAAAAAAAAAAAAAAAAAAAAAAAAAAAAAACATCAACAAAAACAGCATATTTTGCAAAAACTCGAAGCCAGTAATATTCCTGTGACTTCCTAAACACCTGTAAATATTGTTACAAATCCTCTACTCTTTCTTAGGAGATGTCAGTAACAAGTTTTTTTATAGCGAGAAAAAGCATGAAACAGTATTTAAGAAGGATATGCAAGAGATTAAGTTTTGACAGGTTTTGGTGTAGCTCTCCACTATGAAAGTGCAACTGAGGAGTGACAGGGAATGCAGAGTTAGAAAGTTTGTCTATTCAGTGTGTCCTCTTAATGTTCTTTTTCCAGTATAAAACCAGAGGAAAGTTCTCAGAAGATGCCTGCATGCAAACTGAATAGAATTTGATTTGTGTGTATATTCATGTTTAAATGAGTCTTCATATTACTTGAATACAGATGCCATAGAGTAATAGAGAAGTTCAGAAATCAGGTAGGATTTATTATTATTATACTTATTTCACTCATTAAGAGTGGTTTATTAGAACGGACTGGATAAGTCAGACCCACATGTTAATTACATAGTGAAAAAACACAAGAGACCACATTACATAATGTAGCAATAATCCAGACAGGACTGACGGGTAGACGGAATCTGGATTGCAACATAAGTACCAGCTTTTAAATGCTATAGCAGCTTAGAAAGACATTATCCCCATATAATGTTATTAATGTGCGAATCCTTTGACTATGGTAGGTAATTGTCCCCCATAATTAAACACCAGCATCAGTAGGAGAGATATATGTGTTTATCATTTGTATTCCTTCCGGCTTTTATTTATTTATATTAAGCACAGACAGGCATCATGTCACTTGAGGATTATCTCATGGTGGTTGAACTCATTAACAAGTAAGTATACATTATTTCCCTGGAACAATAAGGTCTCTATAGTACTCGTCAGACAGAAGTGGAGAAACGCATTCATCAGAAAGCAGCGACATAAGCCACACATTCCTCAAAACAAAATGTTTTGCCAAACTTATTTAATCAGATGAGAAAAGAAGTTTATCATTCACCATTGACTAGATAAATGTGTTTAGATTAGACAACTTCAAAACAAACAAACAAACAAAAAAAACAATCAACCCAACCCAGCAGAACATACAGGACATAGCCTGTAAGATCTCCATTAGGGTTACAGATTCTTCATTACAGAGCACTGAATAGACTTGAATCCAAAGTCAAAAGAGCAGCATTTCATTAGAAAATCAGCAATGTTCAAAGAATCATAATGCAAAACAGTCCCATGTGACATTACCAAGCCTGACCAAGTGCTCCAGTACCCAATAGATCCTCCCTCTTGAGTGGCAAATTACCAAAACAAAATTGTTTGGCTTCTCCTAGTTGCAGCCATTGCAACTGTCTTCAAAGAAACGAGCTCTACTGAGCTCTTATGTACTTCAACCACTCCAGAATTTTAAGAAATAATTAAGTATTTGTAAGCATATGATTTATAGTTAACATTTTGTCTTAATGTTGACTACAAAATTTAATCCAGCAGGACATTATGCATATTTACTCACTGATTTCAGTACTGTGATTTCAGAAATGTTACGCAAAAAAACTCCACCACTTTAAAACAGGTCTCACATTGGCACAGACTCCATCCTACTAAACTCTTATCCAACACTTATCAAGAAGCCACATGAGGAGCTTTGTCAGCCAGAAATCAGTTTCTTTCCAGCCACTGCAGATATCTTGACAATTCTCCGAGAGGATTTATCTATCTTTGGTGGTACCTGCTCTCTTCTTCTGCAAAGGAGAGATATAGCTTGGCTTCTTCTGTAGGCACCTACATTCAGTCCCTAACTTTGGCTGAACCCAGCCTTGTTTCCCCCTTCTGAACTAGCCAAAAATCTGAACTTTCAAAGCCTATTATACTCAATTCAGGTATTATCAACAATGAGAAGCATCAGAGCTCCGAATTCCACTTTTGTAGCCATCTGGGAAGCTGAGATCTGTTCGTGTAACTTAGATGCTGATTCAGCACTTGCACTTGGACTGGACATGAAACTGTTTCAGGATTTGCTCTCAGGCTAGTGGAACTATTCTGGACTTGATAAGGTATGTCTGTAAATATTTACAACATAACCACTTGCAGGTTGGAGAGCTGTAGTCCTGTGTTACGTAGCAGCTCCAACAAGTTCAGAAAAGAAATGGGAAAAAAATACATAGATACCTTTCTTTCATCCTACTTGAATATCAGCTCTGCAGATCAGTAACTTGTAACTTACTGAGGCAAATACTGAAGAAAACACACCACACAGAGAGGCCTTGCACTAAGCACTGTAAGGCTTGATGTCCCAACTCTATAAATACTTTATTTTTTGATTGAAAAACAATTCCAACATATTAAATTGTTCTATATCCTTAAAATGAAGTATGTGTATTTGCTTTTATGTGCCTGATTGATAAAAAAATAAATATGATTAAGGCCAAACTGTACAAATAAAAAATACTCTTCTTATAATTAAAGAACTTTAATGTAATTGTGACATCAATAAAGGAGCCTCCTGAACAAAATTACAAGTGTACTTTTTTTCTTTGCTTGTTTGAATATCTTTCCGTAATAAGAAAAATAAAATGCATAGTTTCCATGAAGTTTGGCTTCAACTACCAGGTGCAACATCTGCTCTAGAACATCTCTCACATGCAGTACTTCCACAACTGGTACAGAGCCTACCAGGTCTCAGACATTTCTAACTTAAAGTTATTCATAGCTACCAGGACCATGTGTTCAATCCTGTTCTCTCAATTAAAGCTAAATTTAATGAAGATCTGTGCTGTGTTAGCGTAACATCACTAGCAATGGATTTTTGTAATTTTCTAAAATTTGAGCCCTCTGCATTTTTGTAAAAATATTCCCCAGCAGGAATGGAGAGACACTCTCTGAACATCAAGTTCAGCATCTCAGAATTCCTCCCTGACACACTAAACAAAAGTTGCTATCTTTGTGTAGATTAGCAATTGAGATCTGCAAACCAAAAATAGCCCGAGAACTAGGTAAGACTTCCGAGCCAACTACAGTATCACACTAATGTTGCCAACAGCCAAATGAAACAATAATTAGATTTGAACAGAATTTCAATCAGGTCTCTACGCAATTTACCACAGGTCGAGGTATTTCAACACTACCCTTGGAAGTACCAGGAAGTGCATGGTGGGAAGATGAATGTGTAGCCCTTACCTTTTAACAATGATCAGGGTCACATGGCTAATTAAAATACCTTTGTTTACATCGGGTAAGAGTCCTGCTGTTAGACCATCTGCACCTGCAGTCTGTTCCATCAAAACCCCTTCCACAAATTGCATGCTCCTAATAGGTATTGCTGTGCCAATGACAATTACCTAATTAGACATTAGAATGTCAATGCCGATTTTAAAATCCATGCTAATTATTTTACTGTTTGACAGAATATTTCCCAATGAAGGAAGGAGTCTGGATAGCATAATTATGTCACGAGGAACACTTCTGTATATGATTAAAAGGTTTGGCTGCCTCTGATTGGAAGGGCTCCAGTTATTTATGTATTTAACAAAGCTGCAATCAGCACATACGGTTTTCAGCTGAAAGAAACAATCTGAACCCTGCTTATTCACTTGCCTGCTATGGGCAGAGCATATAATGAAGCCCGTGTTTATGTTCCTCTTTTCTTTAAGGTTTGTCTTTGAGTAAGGTTAGTTTGGAAATGGAGGGGAAACATGTCTAGAAGACAAATTACATGATAGCCTCTTTCTGGTTTGAAGGCAAAAAGCGTGGGTACTGAATGTGTGACTGGTTATATATGCCGTTAGCTACAGAACAATAAATACCTCTGTGCCTAATGCTGAGTGATTCTAGGACCATGTATTTACTGGTTGCAAGCTGCTCCTATCACTTGGCATCCCTATGAAGGTTCTAATAGATCTGGCCTAGGCCAGATTCTAGGCCTCAATATTCTGGCTTATAAAGCAAGACAACTTGAACCATAAGCATGAAAATAAGAAAGGTGAATTTAGGATTCTGAAGTGTTAAATGCAGCTGCAATTGAAAATCTTAAAGTACAATCAAGGCACTATCACAGCAAACCACATAAAAGACATATTCAGTAAACATAAGGAAAAACTGCAAAAGTGTACTGCACAATGATTGAAATGTTCATAAACCTTTCTAAACAAACATACCCAGTTTCTCACAATTCCTCTCATCCAGAAAGAATACTTGTGAAGAATTCTGGCTAAAGCTGTGATACAAGTAACAGCACAGCACAGCTTATGACTTCAAGTATTCTATTATTTTAACTGATAAAATGCTTTTCCTAGAAAAATGCTGTGATGGTATCAAGAAGGGCAAACATTTTCTTGTTTACTATATGATTTCCGTAGACGCAATTGCATAACAATACAATGCCTAACCAAACAATTAAACCTATGTATCTGCACACCTACGTTTTGTGCACACCACTGTTTTATCACTGAGGAGATTGAATGGCATATCAAATATATAATAAGCTGCATTTGAATTCATGTTCACAGCCTACCATTTGTTGGTACAAATCTTAAGGTGTTCTGGAGGTGTTCAAGGCCAGGTTGGATGGGGCCCTGGGCAGCCTGGTCTAGTATTAAATGGGGAGGTTGGTGGCCCTGCCTGTGGCAGGGGGGCTGGGGATTCGTGATCCTTGAGGTCCCTTCCAACCCTGGCCATTCCGTGATTCTGTGATTAACTGGTACTGTATGACACATACAACATCCAAAGCCATAGATGTCCTTCATGTTCAAGAAACACTATCTGACCAAAACCTGAGATAAGCACAAGATTTAGAAGTCACGGATCAAATATCATTAATAGAAAACACAATCAACTAGTAGCCATACATTTCAAATCCCTCTTTAATTTTTTTCCCAAATCCCTTCTCAAGACTCATTTCCACTACTATGTCTACAGTAAATTAGTCCATCAAAAAGCAGGTTAAAGGATAAATCACGATGTCTGATCTTTGTTTTACTAGTTCATAATAAAAATACAGACATGTATATACGTGGACAGCATTGCATTCTTCTGTCCCTCCCATATCACACTTAATGCAGTTGCTTTATTAGAATGCATATCTTAGACATGTGAGTCTTTCAGCAAGAATTTTATAATGCCTAATGAAACAAGGCTCTTATTCTTATTTTGCAAATCATTCTGATACACCAAACAAATATCAAATACCTTCTGACAGAGTGTTATAGCCAGAAGACCTTTTTATACACATATATATTTAAATGCGTTTGTGTTATCATCTGAATGCTCCTGGGTGCATTTACAACCTCCTTATTGACTTTGAGGATTACATGTCTCAGTACTACTCACCGTTGCAGTAATTGGAATTCTGTAGCTGTCCCACGCAACACACACTGAACTGCTTAGCTGTGAGTTTTGGGAAAGTTTCAGCTCCAGCAGAGCAGTAGCCAAAAAGACACATCCTTTAATGCCTGGAGAAGACAGAACAGAAACACACAGAAGGTTTATACTAACATTGCATCATATGTTTTACCAGACATTGCATCGTCAGAACATATAAACTAGCATTAATGTATCGTAAAGGCTGACATAGCAGGTCATCAAACGTAAAACATCAGAGAATTTAGGGATAACATCCTGACCCCATATAAATCAGTGGCAAAACTCCAACTGACTTTACAGGGATTAAGATTTCACCCAAGTTTCCCCTTAATGCCACATTGGGTTTGCTCTGTATCTCGTGCATTCCCTGGTGTACATCAACCAAGCACAAACAAGCCTTGCAGATCACAGCTAACCAAGATGACCAAAACGAATAAATAAATAAATAAAATAAAAAATAAAAATTGATGCAATGCTCAGCTGGGGTTAACTCCCAAGGAAACTAATCTTAGTTCTCCAGCTGGAGATGAGGTCCAAAGTAGGCAAAACTTCAGCAAAACTTCACATGGAAATTTAATTTGGAATAGCTATTTCAGGGCCATATTTTCCAGGTGGGGCATATGTTATGTATTTAACTGTGTATCAGCTGTGTGCCTTAAGACTTGCTGTATGCACCTGGGCACCACTTTAAGAACATAAATGATAATCGGTGACTTAGTAATTTCATTATGCATCTAACAAATGCATTTGCAACAACTTCTTTATTTATTATGTCTTCTTTATTTATTATGTATTAAAGCTTTGGTGCAATAAACTCTGTGCAAGATGCAGAAGACATATTCCCTACCATAAAGAAATTTAAGTTTTACAGATTTGTTCATCTGGGATTTTTTTTTCTTTGATTTGTTTTTTAATATTCTGTTATGAAGGGACACATGCAACTCATTTGAAACTACCCTTCCATGTTAGGATAATATGCATTTATCAGGATTTTATCAGATATATGATGAAAGTATAAACTTATCAATTTAGGGTGTGATTTTAGAAGCATTTATTATCAGAGTAATTTTCTCTCTACTGACGTAAGTCATAAAACTTCCATTGAAGAGACCAGAGTTAGGTCAACACTAAATGCCTTTGAAAATTCCAAAGTTAAAAGTTAACTCTAAATTTATGTTGACTCAGTCACAATTTCATTGTTCTCACTGGAATCATCACAGGAATATATAAGCCTGTTAATAAATATCTCATCCCTTTAAGAACAGCATACCCCAGACTAGCTTTAAATAACTCATCCCTCTAAGAATGACATATCCCATCCATCTCTATATATTTCCCCAGACTCGATAGTTTCGACAACTGCTTGGAAAGGATTTATTTCCTTAGAAATCTGTAGTCCCATCGTGTGTTATGTTAGCCAGAAATGGGAAACTGCACTGGATCTGGTGCAGGAAAGCATCTCCTAGCGGATATGGTTGTGCTGAATGTCATACAACGCCCTGAAAGATTCTTGGTCCAAGGATTCTTTCTGACAGGTAATATTCCAACAAAGCATCATCTTCTCTCCAATGGCCACAAATAGTCTCCAAGTGAACAGTGCTGTGCTTTTTTTTTTTTTAACGTACAAGATTAATCCAAGCTTTTTGGAAAAGTAATTGCCATTTATCAAGGTAGCATCTACACCCTCAGGTCAGAACTGGGGCCCTGCTCTGATAAGTATGTCCATACACAGAATGAAAACACATTTCCTGTTTCAACAAATTCATTGTTTGTGTATAGTAATGCATTAAGAAAAAGAGGTGTTAGAGCATTTTTCATAGATTCAGGACGCTTCTGTCAAATGAGGGATTCCACCAAGCAGTAGACTCCATATCCACCTGGAAACCTTAGAATCACAGAATCACAGAATCACAGAATCACAGAATCACTAAGGTTGGAAAAGACCTATAAGATCATCCAGTCCAACCATCCACCTGTCACCAATGGTTCTCATTAAACCATATCCCTCAACACAACATCCAAACGTTCTTTGAACACCTCCAGGGTCGGTGACTCCACCACCTCCCTGGGCAGCCCATTCCAGTGCCTGACCACCCTTTCAGAGAAGTAGTATTTCCTAATATCCAGCCTGAATCTTCCCTGGCGAAGCTTGAAACCATTCCCTCTAGTCCTATCACCAGTTACACGAGAGAAGAGGCCGACCCCCAGCTCGTTACAACCTCCCTTCAGGTAGTTATAGAGAGCAATAAGGTCTCCCCTGAGCCTCCTCTTCTCCAGACTGAACAATCCCAGCTCCCTCAGCCGCTCCTCATAAGGCCTGTGCTCCAGACCCCTCACCAGCTTTGTTGCCCTTCTTTGAACACGCTCCAGGGCCTCAATGTCTTTCTTGCAGTGAGGGGCCCAGAACTGGACACAATACTCAAGGTGCGGCCTCACCAGAGCTGAGTACAGGGGAACAATTACTTCCCTACTCCTGCTGGTCACACTGCTTCTGATACAAGCCAGAATGCCATTGGCCTTCTTGGCCACCCGGGCACACTGCTGGCTCATGTTTAGCCGAGCGTCAACCAACACCCCCAGGTCCATTTCCTCTACACAGTCGTCAAGCCATTCCACCCCAAGCCTGTAGCGTTGCTTGGGGTTGCTGTGGCCAAAGTGTAGAACCCGGCATTTGGTCTTATTAAACCTCATCCCATTGGCTTCAGCCCAGCTCTCCAGCCTGTCCAGATCTCTCTGTAGGGCCTCGCTACCCCCAGGCAGATCGACACTTCCAGCCAACTTGGTGTCATCTGCAAACTTACTGAGGGTGCACTCAATGCCCTCATCCAGGTCATCAATAAAAATATTGAAAAGGACAGGCCCCAGCACCGACCCCTGGGGAACACCACTCGTGACCGGTCGCCAGCTGGATTTAGCTCCATTGACCACCACTCTCTGGGCTCGACCCTCCAGCCAGTTCCTTACCCAGTCAAGAGTGTACCTGTCCAAGCCACGGGCTGCCAGCTTCTGCAGGAGAATACTGTGGGAGACAGTGTCAAAGGCCTTGCTGAAGTCTAGGTAGACTACATCAACAGCCTTTCCCTCATCCACCAGGCGGGTCACTAGATCATAGAAGGAGATCAGGTTGGTCAAGCAAGACCTACCCTTCGTGAACCCATGCTGGCTAGACCTGATGCTCCAGTTGTCCCGCACTTGCCGCGTGATCTCCCTCAAGACAATCTGCTCCATAACCTTCCCTGGCACCGAGGTCAGGCTAACAGGCCTGTAGTTCCCCGGGTCCTCCTTACAGCCCTTCTTGTAGATGGGAGTCACATTGGCAAGCCTCCAGTCTTCTGGTACCTCACCAGTCAACAAGGAGCGCTGATAGATGATGGAAAGCGGCTCGGCTATCACCTCCGCCAGTTCCCTCAGCACTCTCGGGTGAATCTCATCCGGCCCCATGGACTTGTGACAGTCCAGTTGGAGTAGAAGGTCTCTGACCGTTTCCTTCTGAATCATGGGTGGTTTAGTCTGGTCTCCAGCCGAGACCACCTGGTCGAAAAGTGGAATATCCTGAGGATAACTGGTCTGACCTTTAAAGACAGACGTAAAGAAGGCATTCAGGACCTCTGCCTTTTCTTTATCCTCAGTAGTCACATTCCCGGCTTCATCCAGTAAAGAATGGAGATTCTCCTTAGTCCTCCTCTTACTGTTGATATATTTGTAAAAGGATTTCTTGTTTCTTTTTATTCCAGTGGCCAGGTCGAGCTCGAGCTGGGCTTTCGCCTTTCTGATTTTCTCCCTGCATATCTTAACAACTTCTCTGTATTCTTTCTGAGTTGCCCGTCCCTTCTTCCACAGGAGGTAGATTCTCTTTTTCTCCCGGAGCTTCAAGAATAGTTGCTTATTCATCCACGCCGGTCTCCTTCCCCGCCGGCTCATTTTGCAGCTCAGGGGGACAGCCCGCTCCTGCGCCTGTAAGACTACCTTCTTGAAGAGCAACCAGTTGTCTTGGACCCCTTTACCCTCTAAGACTGAATCCCAGGGGACTCCCCCTACTAGTCTTCTAAACAGTTCAAAGTCCGCCCTCCGGAAGTCCAAGGTAACAGTTTTGCTGTTCTTCCTCCTGGCTCCACCAAGAATTGAGAACTCTACCATCTCATGGTCACTCTGTCCAAGACAGCCCCCAACCTCCACATCTTCCACCAGACCTTCTCTGTTTGTGAACAGCAGGTCTAGCGGGGCAGCTCCTCTCGTAGGCTCTCTCACCAGCTGCATCAGAAAGTTATCCTCTATACACTCCAGAAACCTCCTAGACTGCTTCTTCTGCGCTGCGTTGAATTCCCAGCATATGTCAGGGAAGTTGAAGTCCCCCATGAGGACAAGGGCTGGCGACCTCGCAGCTTCTGCCAGCTGCTCATAGAACACCTCATCTGTCTCCTCATCCTGGTTCGGCGGTCTATAGCAGACACCCACCAATACATCTGCCTTGTCAGCCCTTCCCCTGATCTTTACCCATAGGGATTCAACCTTATCATCCCCAGCCACAAGCTCAGTAACATCAAAACACTCCCTAACATACAGAGCCACACCACCACCCCTTCTTTCTTGCCTATCCTTCCTGAAGAGCTTGTAGCCATCCATTGCAGCACTCCAGTCATGGGAGCAGTCCCACCATGTTTCCGTAATGGCGACTAGGTCATAGTTTGCCTGCCGCACCATGGCTTCCAACTCTTCTTGTTTGTTGCCCATGCTGCGTGCATTGGTGTAGATGCACTTCAGCCGAGCCCCTCGCCTCATCCCTAATCCCATTGCCGCTCCCCCAGGCTCATCTCTAGCAGGCCTGGTTTTATCCCCTACCCCCTTCATATCTAGTTTAAAGCCCTCTCTACAAGTCCTGCCAGCTCTTGGGCAAGGATCCGTTTCCCCCTTCGAGACAGGTGAGACCCATCAGCAGACCCCAGGCCAGGAGCCGAGTAGACCGCCCCATGATCAAAGAACCCAAAATTCTTACTTTTGCACCATCCTTTCAGCCATGTGTTTATAAGGTGTGTTCTTCTGGTCGTCTCAGCGTCCTTCCCTGCCACTGTAGGAATACAGGCAAATACTACCTGTACGCCTGTTCCTTCAACTAACCTCCCCAGTCTCCTGAAGTCATTTTTCATAGTTCTCAGGCTTCCGTCAGTGACCTCATCACTGCCAGCCTGGAGAACTTAGCAGTTTTCTTGTGCAGTCTTTACTTGCCCCAATTCCTTTCTCCCAAGCTCTAAGTCCCCATATAAAAAGAAGAAAACTTTATGAGGGGGAAAAGCATTAGTCTTCCAAGCAAGTTACTGGCCTCCATCAGAGTAATGTAACGTACGCAATAAACCTTTGCTTCAGTTTCCTGAAACAGTAAATATCCTATGAACATACACTTTGCAATCTCCTTTATTCATATGTAGTTTGGAGCAGGGAATTCCTGAAGTGTCAGAAGCCTGAAATCCTTCTCATCTGCCAACAGATTCTGAAAGGAGGTTCTTCACCAAAACTACCTATGGCACTCTCTCACCTAATCACTGAGTGTCACCAGATTTACTACATTCACGGCCTCTGGCCGCTCACCAGAATAAGGCTTCTCACCATAGTATCAGTGTGGGGTCCCAAGCGTCCTCCCCAGGAAAGCCTTTACTGCCCCATTAGCATCGATTTTGGATGCATCACAGAGCAGCAGAAAAATATGTACTAACACAGAGAAACACAGAGATGAGCCCACGTCACCGGGAATACCCCATCCACAGGACAAGGGACACTGTTCCCTCACTTCCAGTGGTAGATGCCAGCAGCTCTGCCTCTCTGTGCAAAGCTGGCGTTTTGGATAGCGTATCCTTACTAACAGAGTTGCACTTGGCAAACTGCAGTTCTTCAAGCACACAGCAAAGAAAACAATGTTTTATTGTCCTCCCACCCACAGCTAATGACATCAACAGGGCAAGCAAACAAAATCTGCTCCTTGCCCTCTCATTCCTCTTTCTCTAGTTCCAGTAAATGGCAGTAGAGAGGGATTTTTTGTTTGTTTTTGTTTTGCTTTTCCCCCACGTGATGCTCAGCCTATGCAGTTTCATACAGACAAGGCTTTCCACAGCCTAATGACTAATCTCCAGCTCTGCTACTGGCATCTTTGGGAAGTTCTTTAGCCCTGTGTGTTGCCTTCCATAATAATGGGAACGCTTTACCTCTTCCTCTCATTCCTCACCTTCCCTGCATAGGCTGTAAACTCTCTGATCTGCAAAACCTTTGCTAATACAGTGACCGCAAATGTGAGCCTGATGGGTTTGGAACCTTTATATCATTTATATTACTGAAAGTATCCATAGGTGGATTAAACAGATGGGAAAGAACTGTGAGAAGACTGTGATTAGCATAATTGCTAGTGATCACATGAGACAATCTGCATAACCACAGTCAAGCATTTTTAAAAGTATTACTAAGGAGATTAATAAAAAAGAAATCAGTACTGGGGAGAGCCACTAAAGCAAAAGCTCTATTTTTTCTGGGGGTTAACGTAGGACTCTGTACAGGCCTGAAGTACAAAAATTCTCCAGGGTATTCATATGACGGCTTTTTGTATAAGAGCAGGAACAGGTATAAAGCTCCTTCATTGACCCCTCTATTCTTTTACTGTGGTCTGTGACCTCTGGGAGGTGATGCTCCCAGAACACTCTCATGTGCAAGAATCTGGTCCAGACATTGAATCATAGAATCACAAGGTTGGAAATGACCTGCAAGATCTAGTCCAACCGCCCTCCCATTACCACTGCTACCACAAGCTATTAAACCATATCTTATAGCTCCTCATCCAGATGCCTTTTGAACACTGCCAGGGATGTCAACTCCACCACCTCCCTAGGCAGCCATTCCAGTGTCTGACCACTCTCTGAGAGAAAAAGTTCTTCCTTACATCTAACCTAAACCTCCTCTGGAATGACTCGCGGCCATTTCCTCAGGTCCTGTTTGTTGCCTAGGAGAATGAGGATACCTAGAGAGGGAAATGAGTGGAAACGGGAATAGAAAAAGAGGAAACCTACAAAGGCCACCATGAGCACTGACTGGAAGATTCCCTTTAAGAAAAAAAAAAAAAAGGTAAAGCAAAGAAAACCAAAAGAAAATAGTGACAAGTGTTATCAGCATTAAATCCTTGTAAAGTATTTTGTGCAAATCAGCCAAAATAGGTCAAAGAAGTCAGTGACAGGCCCCAAAGAGGTGGAAACTGTATTTGACAGCCTGAACAATGGCCCTTGCCAAGCAGTAGAAGGCTGAGCTTGTGGTGCCATGTCTCTTACTGTGCACAGAGGTACGTAACAGGGCATCTGGCAAAGTGGGAGAAATATGCACAACGTCTACACCTGAGCTTAAGCACAACATCCCAAGATACAAATTAAAAAGATAGTGGTATCAGGTGCATTTGAAGTCACTGGCACTGCCATTCTCTTGTACTTTGAACTAGGAAATCTCAGCAGCACTCATTCATCCATGCTGTCTGTAATCTATCAAGTTTTTATTTCTCACCTTGCATGACATATGCTGAAAACAAAGTCACAACACAAGTTGGACCACTGGCTGTTTGCACAGCAGAAGTAATTATCATGAAGGTTTCATGGTAGTGAAGTTCAGAAAGACCTTCAGAATGCAATGCTGAGACTGCTAGTCATTCACAGTGCTGTCACATTCATGTTGATATGCAACCTCTGAAATTTCGTTGAAGTGAAGTCCCAGCCTTGCACATGTTTTTCTGATTGCTTTCTTCAGCATTTAGATAAGATATAAATTATAAGATTTGTACTATTGAGTTTTACCCAAAACTTTTTCCAGCTTACACTCCTGAGGAATATTTGGCAGAAAAATGACATAATAATAAAATGTAAGAATAATTGTTAGGTGTTAGTTTACTATGGCAAAGCAGAAGCAGATACTGCAGGGAACGTAGCTGGATTGGACCAGGTTTGGATTGTTCCTTGAAGCAGTCTTCTCAGGCTGTAAACAAGGCAGAAGACCACTGGGAAGGACGCGCATGTGGCTGCCCTCTCACACAGCACCTCTAAATCACCTCCAGGCTGAGGGGCAAAGGTTTTTTTCTGCGATGACCCAACCTGCTCCATTCGGCAGCTACATGGCTATGCTGGTCACCAGTCCAGCACTGAAGCCAATTTTTCCAGTGGGCAAGCACCCAAAGCTCCAGGCTCAGGTTTTTTCAATTCTCTACAAGAGCAGATCTGTAACAGTAATTCCTAGCTAGGGAACAGCCTTGATTTCACTATCTTTGTACAGAACCTAGAGCTATGCTTGTAGCTCCTAAATAGCATTCACAAGGGTTGTGGAGCGCAGGCAAGAGCTTCCTTCATTAAGAATCTGATGGTTAAGCTGTGAAGTTGGAAAAAAAAAAAAAAAAAAAAAAAGACAGAAAGTGAAATATTTATAGCTCTGTAGCTAGAAGTGACCCCTCATGTGTGCATACCTTTTGATGGTCTTAATTACATGTTCACACACTTTTTTTTTTTCCCTCCAGATAAACATTTCCTTATGGAGCTCACAACACTGATGAACAAAGAGGAAAATACAGTAGCTCAGAAAATTTCACATGTACAAGCACCCTGGCATCTCTGCTTGGCAAAGTTGTTAGTGACTCAAAGCATGCCTCTCTAATGGGAACAGGAGGCAGCAAGTTCAACTGCACCTATATGCCCTCTAATTAATAGAAGTACATCCTGTAACACTTATTTCAAGCTTTTCTCCATTTGGTGCACCTGGATAACAAAGGTAGATCTCTGCAGATCCCAGAGGTAGGGAACCCAGTGCTGTCATTCCCAGGGCACCTTCATCCCATGGCAGAACCATCTCATATCTGACCACTGCCTGTGCCTAAGGGCTGGAAATTACAGAGCAGAAGAGAGGCAGCTCCTATGAGATTCCCAAACTCAAAAAAGCCCTGCTAAGCGGCACACTCCCACTCTCCCTATGTGCATCTTAGCACTGCAACCTCTTCACGTCGCACGAGCAAGCGTGGAACAGATGCGTCCCCCCTTCAGGAGGCAGCAACACCCTTCCTTCCTCACATGACTCATATGATGTCAGAGCTGTCCTTGTCATCGACCCCAATTTGGGCTCACACGTCAAGGACATGCTTGCTCAGTGGAGCCTCGGCACGACGGGTAATCCATCCCCTCTCATTTGAGCTCCCACATTCCAGCTAAGCATGAAACAGAGGACTTTTTGCTAGCTCAGGAAACTCAGCTCCTCCGACGGTACCAGCAGCAAAACCTCTGGGAGAGGCTGTGAGGTTTTCAACCTTTGACAGCAAAGTCAGCATCACAACATCCAATTCCACCCCCTCTCACAGTCCAATTCAGAAAAATGCAAAAAATAAAAATAAAAAATAAAAAAAATAAAGTTATAGAACAGTCATGTACTTTCATGTGATCTAATATTAGCTGTGATGTATGCAATTATTTTATGTAGTACTCTGTGTTCTGGTTGCGCTCCCATCGATGTGTCTAGTAGATATTTGTAGTTCCCTAGTAATTTAATAGCTAGTTTGTGCCCTAAACCATAAAAACATTTCTACCCTAACTAAAGTAACCGTGGGTGGTGTTATCCATATAAAATCTTTGAGTCCTAATGAGCTTTTGTTCTCAAGTTATAACCCAAAAATACATCACCCGGCTGTTCCGTTCTCTGCTGAAGATCCTCACTATGATGTGAAAGGAAAAGAAATTAAAACCCTAGATAAATGTGTTTGATCTGCCACAAAGTGGGAAAAGACAACCCTATGTATTGTATTTTGTGGGGACTTTTTTTTCTTTTTTTAAACAAGCCCGTTTTCAGTTCACTGCCAAGTGTTTGAAGGCTGAAGATAAACTGCATTTTTGCTAACCCAGAGAGAACTATGGTCTGAGCAGGAGCAGCTGCTGACCCACAGCATGGATTGGCTTAGGTTGGAGGGACATTAATGCCCACCCAGTCCCAATCCCTGCCACGGGCTGGTTGCCACCCACCAGCTCAGGCTGCCCAGGGCCCCATCCAACCTTGCTTTGAGCACCTCCAGGGATGGGGCACCACAGCTCCTCTGGGCAGCTGTGCCAGAGCCTCACCGCCCTGTGAGTGAAGAATTTCTTATAACATTTAACACACATCTCCCCTCTTTTAGTTTAAAACCATTTCCCCCAGCCCTATCATTACCAGACCCTGTAAAAAACAGCCGGTCTCCAACAGTATCCACTGGAGCCTGGATACAATGTAACAAAGTGGTACCCACAGTTTGTGGGGCTCCTGAGGGGAAAAGACGGTGGGTCCCCATTTCCCTCACAGGGATGGCAGGAGAGCTCCTCACACGGCAGCGGCATGATGGAGGATGCCCTGCAATGAAGCTGTGTCACCTCACAGCAGCCTGTGCCGGGAGCACAGCAATGCTGGGCCTTCTCCTCGCAGACCCTTCCACTCGCCGTTCCTGGTGGCCGTGGGCCAAGCCTTCACCGGGAGCCAGGCCTGAGCCTGCCTTGGCGTGCTCACCTCTGCTCTTTAGGAGAGGGTACAGGCTGTACAATACATCATCTGTTATGCAATTAGACCTGTGCCCGGTTCCGGTTTGCTTCCCGGCGGCAAGAATACATCCCTAGCTCGCCTCTCAGCCCCAGCCCCATTCAGCCTGGCCACGCGCTGCTTGCTCCCCACCAGCAGCTCTGCTGAGCACAGCCAGCACTGCACCGACCGCGGGCCTGGTCTGCCAGGGAGCCAACGCGCCAGAGGGAGTTTTTTGGGTCTGTTTCAGCTCTGCCGCCGCTCTCCTGGAAATAATTGCACTCTGCTGCTTCTATCGGGTCTGAGTGCTTCTCCCTATCACACTCTGTTATACCGTGTTTAAATAAATGTCTGGAAATGTTGGTGTAAGGCATGTTGCAGATCATCCCGGAAGAACCAAGAATGCTTTACCAGTTATGTATCAAAGAAAGACTGAGAAAAAAAAATCCCAGGATTAGGGATCGACAGGCTGAGAGAGCTGAGGAAGAGAAGGTTGCAGGGAAACCCTAAAGCAGCCTCCCAGTACCTAAAGAGGGCTATAAGAAAGAAGGGGACAGACTCTTCAGCAGTGTCTGCTGGGATAGGACAAGGGGAAATGGTTCCAGAGGAAGAAGGGGAGATTTAAATTGGATATAAGTAAAAAGTGTTTTACAATAATGGTGGCGAGGCACTGGCAAAGTTTGCACAGAGAGGTGGTGGATGCCTCATTCCTAGAGACGTCAAAGTCAGGCTGGATGAGGCTCTGAGCACCTCGCTGAGCTGTGGGTGTCCCTGTTCACTGAAGGGGAGTTAGACTAGGAGACCTTTAAAGGTTCTATGAGTCTATGATTAACATCTTTCACAGTGCTGAAGGAAAGAAATCTCTTGGTTTTGATCTCAGGAGTGACACCCATCTCCAAACATAGAAGGGAATGTGTCTCTAAAGGCAGAACCCAGCTACTTCATTAAAAGCAAACAGCAAGGCAAAGACACAGCCTGGAATCAAATAATTTCCCATCCATTGAAGCAACAGGTAGAAATGCCAGAAAATCTCATCTGCTCCGTTCAGAAGAGATTTCCTTGTATCTATGCTGGGAGACAGTGAAAACTAGATAGAGCATTAGCTGTCATTAGAAAGTAAACAAAGGCAGTTGAAATTATTTCTTCCACTCACAGTTCAGAAAGATTTTGGCATTCAGCACTATCACTAAATCCCAGAAGCAGCAATCAGCAGGTAATCTCCTCAGTGTAACCAGATAGTCCTATCACATATACGGATTTAACAAGTGCAGCACCCCAGAGAGATACCAATTACAAGATAATCAACTTCCTCCTCCCTTTACTCCAGGGAAAACTTTAATAAAATCACAGTCAAACCCTTGCCACACCTTATTGAGTCCATTTTCCTATTACTTGAAGTAAACAGAAAGATACAAGTTTGGCATCAATGAAAAATAAGGATGCTGTTTTCGAAAATCAACAAAAAGCACAAATATTTGACTGGTCATTTCACTATTATTGTGGGAAAAAGAAGCAAGATACCTTGTCACAGATAAAAGCCAGCTGCTTATCACACTGCTTTGAGTAGCTCAAGAAGCAAGTCTTAAGGTTTTGTGAGTTTAAAGGCGTAACTGACTTCAACTGTCAGCTCCATCTTCTCAGGTGAAAGCTGTTGGCAACCTAAAATCTACCCATTACCTCAAAAATCCATCCTGGACTATGGAAACCTACAAATCACCAAAAGCGTTGGGATTACAGAAAGAAATTCTGTATTTGCCTATCATGAGACCGTCCTGTTGCATTCTTCCTTGAAGCTAAGTCCAGCATATACTTTGCCATGATGCAGCAGAAGGACAAATGGTGATGATCTGTTTGGGTAGATGCTTTGTTTGGAATCTGCCCTGTCATACCACCCTTCAGCATATGTAAACTTACCACATACTATAAAAAATAAAATCAAAAAAAATAATAAAAAAAAACCAACAAAAAAACCAACTAAGATATCCAGGGGTGAGAAGAAACTCAAGTATTCATTTTGAATTATTAAATAATTGAAATAATAAAATAACTCAGTGTAACTGTAATGCCACTATGAGACTGCTGTACAATGGTGCTTGTGATGCCCCTCCCTGACAGTGCTGAGGTTTTGGGTGTGGAGCTGCTGCCACTATTCCCTCCTTTCCCCTCCCACCTCTCTGCCTTTTCCTGATGGGCTAATTATGAGCCAGGGTCACTCTCAGTCTGAGGACCCTACACGTCCAGCATCCCCTCCCACTAACATGTAGAGGGACAAAACCAACCATTTCCCATGTCACACACCTCTTCCCCCTCTCTCAGTTGTCTCCCTTTATTTTTTTTTTCAGGCAGAAAAGATAAAGAAAGCAAAGCAAAAGGATGCTGAATGACAGCCACGCAGACACAGTCCTAGAGTGATAAAGGGGGTATATGTTTGTTGTATTAATTGCTCACATCCTAAAGCTTTGCTCTCTGCTGCTCTTGGTCCTTCCTTATTTCCTGCTCTCACTCCCCCTTCTTCCCCTCCTTCCTGCTTCTTTCTCTCTTCCTTGGCTTTGCAGCTTCAGTCTCCCACATATTTGGGGAGTATTTCCTTTCTTTCCCAAATACCCTCTTCTCCCTTCTCAAATCTCTTCCAAACAGTCATCCTCTAAAGACCTTAACATCAACTCTCCTTGTGCTTATTAGATTGAGCTACTCTCCCTTGCTGTGTGTTACTTGAGCCATATCTCTATTTTATAGAGCATTTACAACACTGCACATAAAGCATATCTGAGCATTTCAGCATGGAAGCAATTGCTTTTTACAAATCTGGAATTGACAGTTCTAAAATGCTTGTAACTGCAGGACTGTCTTTCATACACTCACAGATTTTAAGGCCAGATGGGACCATTAGATCATCTAGTCTGAGCTCATCTGAAAACCTGCTCTGGTTCTTCCCTAATAATGGGTGTCCATGCGATGCCATCAGGACCTACCAGCACAGCATCCCAGGATCCGTATTTCAGTTGTCACTATGCACAGTGCAGCCAGCGTATCAGCTGCACAAAGCATCCTTCCAACCACCAGGGCACCCAGCAACCCTCACTTTCCTCAGGCAGAGAAAAGCACAAAGAAGCAGGCAGGTAAGAAGGGAGATAAGAGCAAGGCTGGTCATTTCAGAAAGTCTCCAAAGCAGCTCTCAGAAAATCACATATTCCCTTTGTGTCATCCCTATTGAAACAGCCTAAATTTAAGGGACAAAAGAAAATCAAAAACTCAAACAACTCCTGGACAAAGAAGCTAACTGAAATACAACAAAATAAAAATACATGTCCAATATTACCTGTGTTCACACTCCATAATCTACAATTTCTTGCCATATTTTATATTTCCATTTTAAAATCTTATTTCTATTTTTCACCTTTTATTTCTTATGCTACATTTTGCTGTTATCATATGACTTTGAAAACCTAAATAATTTGTTTACATAAAGCTCTGTAGTTATATTTAAAAATCTGGCAGAAATACTGGCATTTGGATAGCTCGGGTATATAAATAGGGTTTTGTCTTCAATAAATTCTCGTGCCTTGCATGTACAAAATAGAACACATAGGAAAAGTTAAAGATCAGCCAAAAAACAGAATATACATTCAATTAGAGAATGTAGTAATTTGGGCTGCACATAATGGGAACCTACTAGTAATTTACACACATGTCCCCATAATTTCAGTATCTCCCAAGAAGACTGCAGCAATTTTCTTGTTTGCTTCCAATCCACAGGTTTTTTGTGTAGGTGTGTTTTAATGCCTTTTCCCATTTCTGGTGTACATATCTGCATGAGAATATGTACAATTATCATCTTTAAAAGGCTAACTTAAGCTTCTGAGTTTTAAATGCAGCTCTCAAAGGGATAGCTAATTTATACTTCATTCCTTGACTGTTAACTGGATTGGGAAAATAGAAGTAAAACCAAATTATTTTTGCCAACTGATTGATTTCAGAAAATCTTACACCAGCCAATATGCAAATTTCTTAATGAAAACCATCCTGGGAATTTATTAAACCGTTCATACTGAAGAAATTACTTTCATTTACATTGAAAAGTGAAATACTCTATCTTGACCTATATATGTGCTTGCCAAGATTCTATCTCCACTATACTCAGTGTCTTTACCATGCTATCACCATGAAGAAGAGCAATTTCTCCTCTTTTTTTTTTTCTTTTTAATAAAAAGGCAAATAATAGGCACTGCCAATAGCCATTGTTGACCCAAGTCAAAAGTGTTTGAAATTAATTTATCCGCTTTGGATGGTGTATAAATTTCTCATTACGAGTGTCAGTGATGGACAAGAAACCATTCCAAAAAATGTATTGGGTATCATGCCAAACTCTGTAATCAAGGTCTCTTGCAGAGACTCTGGAGTATACAAAGGGTTTCACACAGTCAGGAGCGTTAGCTATGCATGCTTTCCCGTTGCCTGGGCTCAGCCAAATACTCTGTGAGAACAACACGTATATAC
Organism: Phasianus colchicus; assembly: GCF_987193195.1. Taxonomy (NCBI): domain Eukaryota; kingdom Metazoa; phylum Chordata; class Aves; order Galliformes; family Phasianidae; genus Phasianus; species Phasianus colchicus. The sequence continues at coordinate 11,512,874 of NC_143442.1, forward strand.
ACTTTGTTTTATTATGCCTCGCAGATGCTTTTTTGTTTTATATTTCAAGCTTTGTCAAGTCTAATGTTTGCTCCTTCTTCATCCTTCGGCCCTCCCCTTTTCCCCCTGCCCTCCCCCAAATTTCAGAACAGCTTCCTAGACAGACCTGGTATCGATTACATAAACTGACTTTCTTGGAAAGTAAAGCATGTGTGTGGTGGGGGGGTGGGGTGGAATTGGGATTTCTTCTACTTGCAACCGAAAATGGCAGCCGTTGAACAGATCTGGTCAATGACAGTAAGAGAATAAGCCCAGCAGAAAGTGGTAATATATTGTGTTACACTTATGCCAACTTGCCAAGTCAAGTTCTTTTTCTCAAGCGCATGTACAGTTTGTTCTTGCTATCCTCAGTTAACTCTGCTCTCTGAATAGAGGAGATGGGAACTGCTCAAAGGCCACAATAGCATGTTCTACTTAAGGTTTCCTCTCCACACTAACCATTGTGGATAGTACCCTTTATAACTACAGTCAAGCGCTCTTGAATAAGAATGCTCTCATTAACAATATGAAGCAAAGTTTTCTTTACCTTGCAAGAATTCTGTAAAATCACATTTTCCTTATTATAGGCAAAGTACCTGCTGCTAAAAAGCAACACAAACTTGGCTCGATTTCCTCGAACAAATTTGAAGCTTCCTTCAAAACTAGCAGCAAAAGAGCATCAAAATGACAATATTGTACAAGAAATGCATCAGGAATGACTGATTAATTTAAGTTTCTATGGGAACGTGAAAAATGACATATTGGATCAGACGAGTGGCCTGTTTAGTCCAAGATATTGTCAACTAATATTGCATACTGCAGCATGTGAAGGTTTAGAGACCCATATCAAACACCTGCCACCAAAACCCTAGAAAACACAGGTAGGGCAGCTTAGTTCAAGAGCAAAGCTGAGATGAAGCTCTCTGAGGCAGGTGGGCTGAGATTGTATTTGGAATATGAGAAAAATTACTGGCAATATTGCTAGAACAATTTCCATTTGATTATTATTTTTTTAATCACTCAACCTTGGTAACACTCCTTTCTCAAGCTGAGTTTTCCAGGCAGGGGAATGTGCCAAAGGGTGGGTGGTTTAATGTCAAAATTTGATCCAATTTTTTTTTTTTTTAATAAAGAACATAACAAACAATCTTGAATATTATGCATTATGACATTCTGAAGACTAATAAAGACATTATTTTCTTCTTTATAAAATACTGCTTAGAAATATATGTACAAATTTTTTTACCAGGGCAAGGATTTTCTTTTTTTTTTTTTTTAATTCAATTAGCTAATCAAAGAGGACAGCAATTAAGTCAGTCAGTGTTGTATACTTATTACATAGCCATCTTAAAATCTAATCTAATATAAAACCAGCAACATGATACACAAAACACAAAATATTATGGGATACAAAGGTAAAATAACACAGTGAGGCAAAATAATAGAAAGAGCAGCACTGTCTTCAGAGAAAAGGTGACTGAGTCCCTACTACTGCCAATCAGTGTAATTTCACAAGACATAACAATTTCAATGTTTTCCTACCAGACTGACTTTTTCCTCACTCCAAAGGATTTCATTCTTAAGAACTGCCCACTGCAAAAAGTCCATCATCAAGCGCTTGTGTGCCAGCAAGTGGGGACATTATGTTTCATCATTGTAATCGCCACTTGCAAGTGTTTACCCTTGGGTTCAGTCTAAGCAACTTTTTATTTGTAAAACTGACAAACTAAATATAGCATCTCAAAACGCACGAAAATAGAATTTGAACAGGAAGAATTTCTTCAAGAAACTACAGAGTATTTTTACTACAAAATGTCAGTGGTTGATTCTTCCTGCCACATAAGTTTCCAGCAGATCTTTTTCATTTATGAGAGTGATAACCTAAGAAATTTGATCAAAAATGCTCTTAAAGGATGTATTGAAACTAAACTCCACAGAAAAAGGCAAGGAAGACAGAGTGAAAATTATTTTTAGCGGCAACCTTAACCTCTGTAGAGATAGTCAATCTTTTAATTACATCACCATATACCATAAGAACATATTAAACAGCACTAAGCATTAGGAATAACATAGAATAATGATAATGAAGTGGCTGGCACAGTTTGCCCATCCACATTTGCAATTAAATTAACTTTCTAGTTAAGCTAATTGTTTCTGGCATGACAATATGGAGCAGTCAGTTAAGACACAATTTCTTTAATCACGCTCTGTTTTCCTGTGTCGAACAAGAAATTGATAGAATTAAAGGCTGGATTCTGTGCAATGTGGCATTTTGTCTTGGCACAAACACAGCAGTGCTGGCTGTGGATCTCCCTGAAATCTAGAAGATTCAACTGCCCTTGTTTGAGCTTCTCTGCTATCCATCTAAACATGGAGCAAAACTGAATGATTTCCTGGAGGCACCTTTGGCCCATGAGGTTACCTATCAGCAGTATGGAAGCTGAAGAAGATGGTAGGGAGGAGAGCAAAGTAAAGTACGACAGGAAATTGCAAACCAACACTTTCACCTAACAAATTTTCATTTTCAGGATACTCTGAACCTGGCACCTAGCCATGGCCATTTCCATTCTTTACTGAATTCCTGGAGTTTGTGAAAAAATCTCAAAACAGTGTCCTTGCCACATTCCACAGGCCTGGTATTCTGTATGCTCACCAGTTAGTTCTTTCTTTTATTATTACCATAACACCAAAGCAGCAACTCCACAGATGCATCATTTCTAATCCCAGGAACTCCTGGTCCAAAGGTAGTTTTGATCAGGTTTAAGAGCACAGGTTAAGGACTACATTTACGCAGCTAAATATTACAGTGGGAACGCTAAACCTTTCCCTTTAGTCAAGAAGGAGCTGTCATCTGTGTAAAGGTAAGGATTAGCTATCATGCAACACCTCCAAACCAATAGATACTGAGACCAGTTACTTGAGTACCTCCAAAAGGTGTTTGTATCATTACACATGATGACAATATTGCACAGGAGAATGAAGCACTGAATTATGCCCCATGTCTGGCTCAGCTTAGTTCATGAGTGCTTTTGACAGTTCAGATTTTAACAGCCTACTGGAAGTAAAATATTTACCCATATTTGTTGAGAAGAATTTGAAGTTTGACTTCACAGTTTCCCTAAGACATGGTTAAGAAAAAAAAAAGAAAGGAAAAAATGTAGGTTGGAAACAATGTCTAAAGTGAGCATTTTCTCCCGTTTTAAGTAGAATCCACTTCAGTCTTTTCCACACCTAATTGATGCCAGGTAGGAAGAAAGAATCTGTAAGTTTTTCTGAACTGATGTGTTTTAGTAAAGTAAAAAAATAAGACTTCTTGCTCCTGCTGCCTATGATCTACAGCAAAGAAAAACGTATTAAGCCCTCCGTTTTAGAGACTTCGTGTTCTCCAGCCAAAGTTCACTATGAGTCCTTTAGGACAAAGATGGAGGGACAAACAGCAACCAGAGGGCCACTTGAGGATTTCAGCTACGTTGACTTTAGAACTCTTCTTAAACACTGCATATGGCTTCCCACCTCTCCCTGCAGCATACACACACACCATAGGAGCCTGCATCCATATGGCAGTAAGACGACATCACAGAGAGGTTGACAAAAACGTACTGAAATCATTGCATTTAAGAACTGCTTTTTATTTCTGCTAAGTACAAATAAACATTAGGATCCTCTATTGAGCCAAATAACCAAAACAATGGGAGAACAACCAAAGCATAAACATATGGTAAGTCTGGAATGAAAATAAACCCTGGAGCCTGGATAGTTAGGACCTTGATTGGTAACAGAATGCTTGTTTTGGATGTTTGTGGGAGAATCACAAACCTAAAGCCAGAATGAAGCATCAAAAAGAGCCACAAAAGCATCAACAACTTGGCTTAAAGATAAACCCTAAGAAAGCTATTTGGACGGCTGCTGACTGGGAGAGATTGGTAGTTGTGAGGGAATTATCTCTTGTTTGATTCTACCTGGAGATACAGAGATCAGGACTTTGTAAACAAACAGGATTGCATCAAAGACAGGTGACTCAATCATCAATTACTCTTCGTAACATTCAAACTGTGCGCTTCCTACGGCAGGACTAAAGAGAGAAAGCCCCCTTGTTCTGGTTTCCAAGAACAAAGCCTATGAGTTGGTATCTTTCTCTTGTATCAGGGCAGAATAAAAGGAAGCACACAATTCAAACATGTAAATCACAAGAGGAGTTAAAATAGCATCTGAAAACTTACTGGTAAAGACATAACCTTATTAGAAAGTCAATGGCAAGGCTACCAAAGAGACTAGGAGGTGCAGTTGGAACAGTTGTGGTTTGAAATAACATTGGAAAGGGCTTACAAAAGGTCTGACCAACTTGGAAGTTGCTATCTGATAAGCTGCAGAAAGGGCTTGGGAAACTGAAAAACGTACTGGAGAATGAAAATGAACCAGCGGCAACAACTGTAACACTCCAAAAAGAAGAGAGAGAAAGAACTCTATTTGAGTTGAGTGGGAACAAAGCCTTCCCTGATACACTCAAATATCAGCAAGGACCTCAAGGGCAAATTGGCTATGATCCAGTTTTGCAGACACTCAGGTAGACTCAGAAATAAAGATCAGCAAAAGACAAAAAGATACTGTACTCTGCAGAATTTACTATAGATCCTGAAGTTTTTCACAGCTGCATATCACGAAAGGAAACAGCTGCTGCAAAGAGAAGACAACACCCACAATTTGCCAAGATCTCTAAAGCACAGCTCTGTATCTCAAATTCAGATCAGAAGTTCTAATATGGTTAATGCCATTGTTACAATTTGTAGAAAAGTGAGGACTAACCCAAGCTTATAAATTATAAACAGAAATTGGCAACAGTGTCAACACTGAAGAAATGCAGTTGAGGTCATTACTGATCCTGAAGGAAAATAAATAAAGGAGAATGATTATAAATGCAGGGCTTTAAGAAAAGAGGATTTTACTACGTGTTCCAAACCAGATCCAACCACAAGACAGGCGGGAGGGGAATCCCAAGCTGATCCAACTCAGGAGACTCAGGCACTAGCTTGTAGTTCCTATAGATCTTAACAGGTACCTTAAAACAATAGGAATGGGATACTTAGCACATAGTAAGACATGATGTGAAATGCACAAGCATCATGAACTCTCTGAGTCAGACCTTAGTTATGATAACAGAAATAGAAGAAAGACAAGGGAATAGGTAAGATTTTTTTTTTTTTTTAATTTAGTTATTTTTTGCAGTGCTCAAGTCCTGCCTTTAGAGGCAGAAAAACCACTAGAAATTAGTCTGTGGCTGCTTTCCAGCAAATAAAAGATGAGGCGTGTTTGAATTTTGCTTTGAGATCCTAAATCTCTGGAGAACTTCAGCTGCTGAAGTTCCTCTGGATATGGAACAAGAGTAAGTCTCTATTCATTTGAAGGCTTCTGACAATAGACAGAGTGAAATGGGGAAAGGGTGAATGCAGTGGCAAAATGTAGAGCTGATAGATAAATATTAACTATAGGAAAACTAAGAAGGGGTGAGCATGTGAACTCTCGGAAAACACATTGACTTTTAATCTGGCACCCTACCAAGAATTCAAACAGAAACTAGAAAGTGATTTTGTTTTGCTAGAAATTATTCTTATTCTGTACTTTCCTGTTTCAAAACACAAGTGATGCTGGGGAAGACGGCTACCCAACTAGCACCTTTCTTTTCCACAGCAAAGTGGTAAAGAAGCAATATGAGACATGGAAGAAGCATGTCATAAAGTTATAAGAGATCCTTCGGCTCAGATTCTGAGTCCAGCTAAGAACAACAAAAAAAAGTGACAGCATCAGATTGTAGAAAACAACACAAAGTTGTTTAGCATGTGCTGGTCTACTACCGTAAGAAAAAAAGTGTTCTAGATGCTGGTGAAAGCCCGATCTGGTTTACTACCCTGAATGTTAAAAGAAGTGGCTATTGGCAAGTAGAAGTGTGTCCAGAGGAACAAGGAAAAAAAGTGCTTTCATAGTAGGACAAGGACTGTGGCAATTTAAAATGATGGCTTTTGGCTACTGCAATACCTCAGCTACATTTAAAAGTCTAACGAAGAGAGTATTACATGGCATGCCTCTCTCAGCCTGTTTGTTATACCTAGATGATATCCTGGTGCGTGCTAAAGTGTTGGAACAAGAACTGATACGTTTACAAATGGCTTGTAATTAGCTTAAGGCTGTTAGTCTGAAACTGAAAAGAAATGCTGGTAGTTTGTTTCAAAAAGAGGTAATTCACCTTGGGCAAAGCCAGTAAAGAAGGAAGCAAGATTTCCTTGGACTGGGAGAAGCTGCCCAGAGCTCAGCAGCTACCCTTGTGCTGGATATAGGCTGGCTTTGGGAGGACATTTTTTCTTTTTATGGGACTATCAACGTATTTTTCAGTATTGCACAACCACTGAGTGCATTAGGAAAATGGATCATGTTTTGGGAACCCTGAGATAACCAGAAAGGCAGCCCTCTATAGGTTCATAATCATCCAGGGCAGTGCCTCCTGGTGCCTGGCCCATGGGATCATTACAGTGCTAATAATCTCTTGGGAAGCACCATTATTTCCCCTTTTCCCATGAGCTGCAGAGGAACAAATGTTCCTGCTGCACCCATTGAAAAAGCATTTGTCATCTTTCCCAAGAAGATGGCATAATATATGACATAAAACTAATTTGGTAAGCGTAGCCCTAGGGAGAGAAATTCCTTGAAACACCACGCTGAGTTGGAGATGAACTAGAATGCGGGCAACAGAAAAAGGGAGTAAGAGATGAAGGATAGGTCAAAACTCCATGCATCTGGAGAGCTTTTGTCTGCTTTGGTGGCCACAATTAGATGCTGGGGGATGAGGAAGAACAGAGCAATGCAATTTGTTATTTCCCAGTCACACTTTCTGCTTCCAACTGATTCCAGCTCTGAGGTTTCCTGACCCATATATAGTTTACATGCAGTTGGTAATTCTCAATGATTTTGTCTTTCATGAACTCAAATTGTGCAAACGTGTCACATCCTCAATGTCATTTGGCAGTGAGCTCCGCTGGTCTACCACCCACTTAGTGAAGCCATTCAACACTTCAGTCTCCTTGCCCTCCTTTGAAGTTTTTTCCTATCCTACAAAAGCATTCAGAAACGAAAGGTCCAAAACGTGAGTGCATTCAAGGTGAACCTTGATATTCTTTGTGTTGTCCTCAATTCTTTCCCTGGTATCTATTAACATTTCTTTAATCATTGTGAAGCACTGAAGATTTCACAGAGCTGTCATGTTCTCAGCACCTCGCTCCTTCATTGTAACAGTCAGCTCTGTTCCTACATCCTGTCATTATCTCTGGGGAGGGTGGGGGGTTCTGGGTTATTTGTTTTTGGTGTTTGTATTTTTTTTTGTGTAAGTTTTTTATATAACTTGCACTGGTATCAGAGGTGATGAATGCCACACAGCTGCATCACAATGTACTAACAGAGAACACTGATCTCATATCCTCAAGCAAAGATCAAGGCTACCAGCCAATACTTGCAGCTGATTACCTGCTTCTTTGTTGTCTTCTGCAACCTTACTTTTTTTCAAACTGATCTCAGTTCTCCTATCTCTCCCCCAGGACTTTTATTGGTTTTGGAGACCTTTTTATAGCAAGCAATTCTTATTTTCTGCCTTCCAGTTCCTCAGCTCAACCTCCAGACCCAGTCTTCCCCAGTTGTACTACATTTCTTGTTTCCTCACACATTTTCACTTCAATTTTCAGCAAGATCCTGTCTACTAAGCACTTGCATTGGGCAGTTCCTCTCTCAGTGACAAACTGAAGGAAAAGCCAGAATCCCCTCTCCACTCTCAGCTCTAGGATTTGGTGCCAATCTACTTCAGACCAGCTGCAGTCCATGCGTGTCAGCATGGCTTGGCTTTTGATGCTCTGATCTTGGGAGAAAGACTACAGAAGACAACTACTCAAGAGCATTCAAAGGACAGATGTCTGTAAAGACAAAAATAAGGCTTACCACAAGAGAGCTCCTTTCTACCACTCCTCAAGGAAAAAATAATGACTGGCCCCAAATCAACCCAAACCCAAGCATGCCTTGGTAACACAGACCTATTCAGAGAAAGTAGTGTTTTTCTACGTAAAAACACACTTGCTGTTCTCAAGCTTAAAACAACCTCTTTCTGTTCTGTGATACTTGGGGCACATTTGGCAGCTTCAGTGCTCTTTAGGTCAGTGGTTATTTATGGAGAAGGAAATAACAGCTACATACTACAGATAGCAAAACTGAGACAGATCTTGAGAGAGGAACTTGACCAGTACCACAGCAGACATTGGTAACATAAATGAGAGCAGAACAGATGTTTATACCACACATCATACAAAAGACACTGTGTATCCCCAAAACAGCACTACACTGAACAAATAGTGATGCTGAACACTTAGTGAACCTCACAGACAATGTATTCTAGTCTTGAACTATAGAATGAGTAAATTAATATGCTAATGTTAAAATATTTTAAGAGAATAGTATGGATCAAGAAAAGTGATCTCCAGTTAACTGAATTGATATCACTTGCACTAGAATGAAACAATACAGTATAGAACACATTCACAAGGCTCACTAAAGAAGGTATACAGCATAATATATTAATGCTCAGCTTCCTGACAGCAGGAAAATAGATGTAGTGTTAGGAAAAAAATAAATGCATCTTCCAAATCCTATTATTTGTGTTTTCTTCCTTATATATGATCATGCTCCTTTTGACAAATTCTACCATAAGTAGCACTGCATGCAGACAACAAGAAAGCTTTTCAAAATCCAGACCCCGCCTGAATGTTGTGCTTCAGTCAGAGGTGTAAAAACACCCAAGGACATAATTTAACTAATGTAAGCACTTCAGGACTCCTAGTGAAACTGCTTGGAGTGGTGTATTCAGTTGTTTAAGGCTTTTTTTTTTTTTTTTTTTTTTGTCACAGGCAAGATATATGTTTACATGGCAGACTTAATTGCTGTTTTCAGAGGACTAATGCTGTGTAAAATCATAGTCATCAATACAGCCATTTATTTTGACTATAATTAACAAATCAAGTCACAGCACGTTTTACTTATTTGCCAATCTGTTGAATATTCACACCGGCCCCAAGTCGCCTATTCATTTAGCAGTAAACATGTAGCCTAGCAACTGACTGTCAATATCAACAGTGGTTGATGAAGTTGTTAATCTCTGGAAGACTGACAGTTTAAGCCAAATTCTCCTATGCAAAACGCTCATTGTCTAATTCTTACATTAGCCCACAAGGATATCTATGTTCAAAAGATACCACATCTCCTTCCACTATTAAAATTAAATGAAGTGTGCTGGAGGCAGGAAAAGGCTATATGCTTTGCCTGCCACACATGCTTTGCATGCGCCACAGCATCCAGCATTGTGTTTGCAGGATGTATTGACCATTGCTAATTTCCAAAGACAATTGAAGACACTTTTGCATCTGTTCATCATCATGAAATAAACCGTCATATAAGTGCACACTGCGCACCAGAATATTGATGAGGTCAGAAGAAACACAAATATCCCCTTTGCTATGCAAATCTGTGTTGGAATTACAAAAGAGAAAGCACATAGGTATGGATAAAGAGCTTTAATCTGGGGCACTGAGAATCAAAATCAGAGTGAAGGAATTTGAAAGAGGCGCAAACAGATTGATTAGGATAACGAGACAAGAATACAATTTAGCCTGCAGTAAAACTCAACACACTAGGATTGAACTCAACAATTTTCTAATCATTTAGTTGCACAGCTCAGAAGTTCCACCAACACAGTACGTGAAAGACACAGACAGGCAGACTAATTATCTGTAAATATACAGTGAGGAGTTTCAGAACAGCAGGAAAACCTATTGCTTTGTGCTGCCTGTGACAGGCTTGAGCTGCAGCACTCCGCCCAAAGAAAGTACATCCCATCTTGCTTTGATATTGACAGCCATGCCAAGTGCAGTTGAAACACTTGAGTGTTAAGTCCTGGAACAGAAGCGCCAGAATGATATCACCCCTTCTCAAGTATTTATAGAAGAGAGATTGCTATCATAAGCAGAAAATCTGGGGAATGGGAGAAAGCAGAATGAAGACAACCTGGAGAGACTACCTGTAGGACTTCTTGCTCCAAGAACTAGTAGTACTACCACCAGGACTCTGCAAGTGTCTTCCCTAAGCTATGCCAAAAACTATCCATCCCCACAACTTCTCCATGGCAGCTCTAACTTCTTGATGAAACGGGACCACGTGCATCACTCCTGTCTGGATTCTCCCTGTGGCTAACATCCTTTTAGAAGCATGAATGTACCCCAAACCAGACATTCTTTCATGAAGAGACTGCAGGCACCAAGCAGAGCTGTTACGCCACTTATCTTTCAGATTACATTGCTAATTATACTCATTTCATTGTTATTTGCCATTTTTGCAACAGCATGACATTGCCTCATGTTCAGTTTCCAATCCACTATAATCCTCAGAGATTTTTCTGAAGAACTGCTGCCCAAACGGTTGATCCTCATTTTGCGTTCCTGCAGTTTATTATTTTTGCTAATCTGTCATTACTCTGTTCTTACTTTACAGCTTCACCCTGTTCCTCCAGACCCTTCTTCTGATTTTTCAAGGCTGTTCTGAACTCAGAAGGCTTTGCAGTCCCTTTCACTTTCAGTCTTCTATAAATTTAAAGAACATAATATGTATTGCATCACTCAGATCACAGTCTGATGAGAGCCAAGCCACAACTCCACAGAACCTCATTCAGTATATCCTTCTGTTTTGATACTCCTTCACACAACCAAAAATTATTCTCAAAAACTGTTTTTCCAGCCAGTTCTGTCTCTACCTAACAGCATTTTCATCTAGTCTAGGTTTCCCTTGACACACAGAATGTCATACAAGCCCATTTTAAAGACCTCACTACACTCAGGAGACATTATGTCAATTGTTTCTTCCCTTCCCATGAAGTCCGTTACCCTGCTACACAATGAAATTCAAGAGGTTTGACAATTCATTCTTGACAAATTCAAGCTGGCAGCTATTCATTTCCTTGCTATCCTTCAGCTGCTTTTCTTTAGTCTGATATTTTTGTTCTAGAATTTTGCTGTGGACTGAAGTTAATACTGATTGGTCTTGTAATTTGCTGGCTGCTCTGTTTTCCCACTTCTTCAAAAAGACACTGTGTTTGCTCTTTTCCAGCCTCTGGTACCTCATCTATCTCACATGAGCTCTCAAAGATAACACTAATAGCTCTGAGACTGCTTTAGGCAAAACTTTAAATATCTTGGAATGAAGTCACAGAATGAAGTCCATCACAACCAGACAACTGAAAACATCTAATTCATCTCTAAGTCCCTAACCTGTTCTTTTCTATTTTTGGCCAAGATTTTGTCTCTTTTCCATTGTTTTTAATAGTTTTAGCAATGTGAAAACAATCAGATTTTTAGTGGAGGTTCAATTGAAAGAAAAAAAAAATACTCTGGAATCTTCCATTAGCAGCTTGCTTTCTTTTCACTAAGCAAAGCAGCAATCGCCTTCCAACTGCCCTCTTAATATACTTTGAGGATGATTCCTCCTTACTTTGAAGTCTCCAACTAGTCGCACCTCAGTGTCTTTCCCTTCCCAATTTTGGCTCTACTTATCTTGTTTTTGAGTGTTCATCCTTGGTAGTCTGACAGAATTCCACTTTGATATGTTTCCTTTTTACCTGTGCAGAGCCTACTCTTTGGCCAAGCTGATCTTTATAGTAGGTTCATCTGTGCTTCCATCATTATCTCATGTCTTTGAGGATCTGGCAGCTCATTTATCTTTACTGTCAACCTCAGAGAGATCTTAGCTATCATTCTCTCAAGTCCATTTTTATTATACGTTTTTTCTCTTCCATCTCCTCACAAAGATTATGAAATCTCATTTCATGCTCAATTTCATCCCAACTTGCCTATTACCTTCATGCTTTTAGCTACTCCCCATTATTGTCTAAAATCAGATATAAAATAGCTTTTCCTGTGTGCTCTTTACATTCTGTTAGATAAAAAGTAATAAAAACCAAGACTAAAACAAAAATGCCTCCTTAGAACTTGTAGAAATGTCCTTTTTCTATGTGTGTTTTTTTTTTTGTCCCTAGGAGAAATCTGCAGACAGATAGAACTTCATATGAAAATGAAATTTCTATGAATTTCAAAAACAAAAACAATTAAAACAAACAAACAAACAAAACACCTAACCCATTTGATCTTCCTTGGACAGTGGCTTACAGTACATCATAGCCTCATTAATTCTGATATATTTTCATCAAATCTCTTCCCCTCTATGTTTTAGAGATTAAGATACGTTATTTATTTTCTTCTGTATTCTTTATACAGCAATCTTCGTCAATCCCTGCTAAATTTCTCCTTCATACCCCTTGTTTTAAGGTACACTATCAAACTCAAGATGCTTGACCAAAATTTTGCAAGCTTTAAGCTTTTATTCATTCTCACATAGCAGTGCCTTCCTCATCTGCCCTACACATGCAGAGCTCTCACAGCAGCACACTCTGTACTCTACTACTTGCACCACTGTCCCCAGCTTACACACAGCTGCTGAACTGTGGTCCATCTCTAAGGGCTGGTTCAGGTGTTTGTCATCACTTTGGCCTGAACCTGAAATATACTCCATTAAGCTGGATTCAGGTCCTGCCAGCATCTTCAGATTTATGTTCTGAGCATCCTCTGAGGCATATCTGGAGCACCCAGACTGGGTGGTGGTAAAAATGGTAAAGTCTGTGTCAGTTTGCACTGAGCACGTCGTACCCACTCAGTAATCCCCTCCCAGTGGAATGTGTGTCAGTGGGGCAGCTTGAAGCCTTGCAGAACTCCATGTGCATGAACCTCTGGGAAGAAAAGCAGTTGCCTAACATGACCCTGGATATTTCCTCAAAGAGTTGTAGACCAAAACCACTGAAGTACATTCCATTCCCTTCAGCCGAGGCAGCTGACCATGTGGCTCTCCCTGGCCCCTACTGCCCGCTCCTTGCAGGGCTCAATGCACAACAGGGCAATGCTTGTGTTTTTCTCTTACTGCATCACACCTCAGGTGAGCTGGTTACCTTGAACAAGTCTAAGCTACAGAAACACATACAAGTTTTTAGTTTCCTTTTTAATTCAGCTAATATCTATGCACACTCTCCCTGTTATTAAACTTTCCTTAGCTGGGAACCAATGAAGTAGCTATCAGATCTTCTTTCATACAAGAAATTAGCACTTTTATTAGATATTCATTTACTCACTTAAAAGCTGCTCCGTTTAAAAACAATATCCTACCACCACCATCGCTGCCTGCATTTATTCTTTTTTATAGGTTATTCTTCTATGAAATATTCATTCAAGTGGGCGCTGCTATATTTAGAATGCAGAGAAGTGTTTTATGCACGTAGTTGCTTTTGTATTCTTGCTATGCAGGCAATATAAAAAATCCAGCAAACCGCACTCCCATTGTGCTTCAATTCTAAGGTATGTATTTTGTCACATTCTGGCAAGATAATGATTTCTTGGGAAATGGCTTCTATTGAACCTGACTTCAGGTGTCCAACTATCACATTCAGCTTTTTTCCCCCTCTAATTACTTTAATTTAAATTTAGTGTTTAAACTGTTTAAGCAATTTAGCCAAGAAAAGAGGCCCTATCAATCTTTTTCATGTAAAAAAAATCCTCATCCTCTTCACTTGACTAGTAACCTTACGCAATTTTACTCTTGACGTAGTTTTTATGGTACACAAATCACACCAGCTTAAAATACCTGGTGTCTTTGCAACACTCATTTTAAGCTGCTAATAAATTCTTAACATAACTTTTTAGCCATGTGAAGCTTTAACAGCTGAATTACTGCTTGACTCACTGCTTGACTCATTTTTAAAAAAATTCACTGGAATAGAATGGACAATAAAAATCTTCATTAAAAAAAGTCTAATGTTTACTTAAATTACTTGAGCATGGGTGAGTGTCCCAAGGCTGTAAAATCTCTTTCTACTTGCGTAAACTTCAGAGAAAAGGTAGATAAATACAAACTTGGAGTTCATTTATTACTTCAAGTTGCATTACTCTTTTGAGTAATAATGAAGGTGAACTTTAAAGAACGGTATCATAATTCCCAATATATGCAACTGGAGGAGGAAGCAATATTGGTAAGCAGCTGTTATTTATGAAATAGTAATATTTTGCTTCACAAACTACCAAGCCCCCAAGAGCGTGAAGACCACGAAACAAGTAACCAGACCAGCCAACAAAGAACAAGTAATCAGAACAGGTACATGAAGGCATCACAAAATCTAAACATAACACATGTTGTTCATCTCCTCCATCTTTATGGTAGCTTCTGAACTCTTATTCTCTTGCATTTTCACCAAAAAGCTCAGTGAATTGGAGCACCTGGAATTTCCTGTTTCTGGAAAACAACTATTTGAAAAATAGACTTCAGACTTAAGAAATACTTTCTGAAGCTTGTGTTAGTCCTTTATGCTTAGTTCTGATTATATTGGACAACTGTATTGAACTTTAGTATTACAGTAAAGAAATCCACTGTAAGATATAAATACAAGTCCAAAACAGGCCTACAATAGCTGATTTTTATCCTCAACCTAAAATAAATAATACAATAAAAATACTGTAAAAGAAACTAGCGATACATAAGTAAAAATGGAATAACGTTCATTATTCCAACAAAAGGAATCATTCACATGGGCTTCATCATCTGCTCTCCAGAGAACATAAAACATTAAAGTCAGGAAGAAAAAGAAATATAAAAAGCTTTTACTTACTGATTCCCAAAACTGGAATAAATAGCCCAGAAAGAGAAGGATTAACATAAAAAAACATTTACAGACTACTACATTGATGGTTGTTCCTACCCTTGAAGGGCTCAGGCACTGAAGCTGCAAAGCCCAGGACAATGCCAAGTCACTGGCACTCATGGTGACCTTTCCTTTTAGACTTGAAGTTTGTGCAACCCAAATCTCTTAAGAGCTGAAAATAAGATTGTCACTTGACACACTCAATGCTTTTCCCTACTTTACTGGGCACCTGAGATGAGCCCAGTACAGACAGCTTAAAAGGTGCTGAACTTTGTGCTAGCTATCTAAACAATGCGTTATTACAAAACTAATTTTATCAGAATATTACATATCCTACAGCAGAGAAATAATTATATCAACATTGGTGGTATTGGGGCTTTTCCACTGACTTCAGAAGACGAGCAAGTGTTGCATGAAGAGCCAGTTAAAAAGGGAGAAATGGGATTATATGGTATGAACTGTAAACACAGACATGGATCTGTCTGTAATACACGGTATTGGTGTTCACAGGCTGAATGCCCAAGTCTGCCTCATGAAAGCTAATACTCACTCTCCCAGTCTCCCACCACACGGCTTGGGGAGAATCATCCGAAGTTTTTAAACCACTTTAACTCCAGTGCTAAAGGACTGTCATTTTCACTTAACAACTTCCCAGTTCATCTGGGGATTGACTTGATAATCCCCAGACTTTGAAAAAGCAGCTGCATTGGATTAGAAAACCTGATATGGAGTCCAATGAAGTCAGCTGAGCCTTCCTGCAGATGATGAGAAATCGCAGTTATGGTAAATAACTGCAACTTTATAACTTATAGTAGCCTTTTAGTCTAATTTGGATATAAGTATTATAGATTACCCGGGATTTTATTTTTTTAATATATAAACATATATATTATGCTTTTAGTTGATGTTACCCATAACTGGTGGAAAGGAAAACTGGTGAAGGACCAGATCTTATATCATCATCTCTACAGTCTTGTATTATGTGATAATAGAGAGTTTTACAGGGGATCTCAAAAGAGGTTAATAAAAGGTCAGCTCGAAATGGAATCACATCCCATTCAGCAAAACTAAAGAAACTCAAGATTGATTACATCAGAAAAAACAGAAACAGCTTTCCAAGGAGATCTTTTCACAACCAAAGTCAGCTATAGAAAGTTTAAGGCCAGTCTTTATCAAAGACTGTTCTAATCAAACAGTCTTTTTTTCTTAAGAATCCAGCTTAATAGCGTATTAAACCACACCAACTAACACAACAGGATTTAACAAGCAGGCAAAGAGCATCAAAGAGCTCAGAGAGAAGAAATGTCCCATACTGGAAAGGAAATTAAATACTTCTCGTACGTTTTCAAGCATACATCCCATCTGTTTTAGCATTCGAAGTGACAGGACTCTACAACATCTGTTGGAAGACAAATTGCAGCCTAATGGCCTTACTGCCATAACAGTTTGGTCTTCTGGAATTCATACTCAAGTTCACCTTTTTTTTTTTTTCCTGCTTTTTAAAGGAAAAGCTATTATTTATCATAAAGAGCATCTCTTTCCTGAGCAATAGAACCTCTGTTGGTTAAAATTTTAGAACAATGAATAAATACAGAGCCAAGACAACATTTGCAAGAATATAAATTAATCTTGTGCACTTATTTCATTGGCTGTCTCTCATCGCAAACCATTCAATCCGACTGCGAGTATGGAGATTTCCTAAAGTTTGGACAGTATTTGGATATGAGCCTTCAAAAAAAACGAAAAAGAAAAAGAAAGAAAAAAAAAAAAAGAGAGAGAAAGAAAAAGAAAAACGGCACCAAGTTGTTGTAAAGGCAATTCAGCCAGGAGAATTTTTCTTACCAGGTGAACACTGAGTCATTATCCAGGAAGGTGTCAGGATCTACATTATCTCATTATATACTGTCTTTCAGACAATGGTCATTTAAGGTAAGTGATTTCACAAGGAAATCTATAGCTGTAATACAGACTGCATAAGGTGCTCCCAGCATGAACCAAGAGGCTTGGCCAGATTCCACTCCCAGCAATTACTCCGTGTCAGCCTCAGAACTCCTCTGCTCCTCTTGCTCAGCCCTCACAGCCTCAAAAAGGCACAATTTTTCTTCTGCACATCAGTTGGCATCGAGCTAATCTTTGCTACAGGTTTTCTACCTGAAACTGAAAATCTGGATCTTGCAAAGGAAAGGGCAGCACAAGCCTCAGCCACAGCCCTGATCCAGGGCATCTGGATACTGAGCAATAAGGAGCTCTGATGTACTTAAATCGGAATATCCAACAATCTCTGTGTTATGCAATACTTTCCAAGAAATAATTTACATTACCAGATTGCAGAAATGGCTTTTTTTTTTTTTTTTGTTCTTTAAATGGTGCAAAGGCAGCTGCAGTCATCAGACAAGGTAAGGCACATGCTTCGTGTCTAAAGTGCGAAAGAGGTCACAGCATTGCTCACCACTCCATGAATAAGAACACAAAAGGGCATTGTAAATTCCAAGGCAGAGAACAAAACAAGGAAGGGAGTCAGGTAAAACCATAGAAATATTACATGTATTAAGTTTAATACCCAGATGAGAATTAGGTTACTACACTGCCTTTCACAAACTGCTACTTTTTATGTTGCAAATACTTCTCTGTGATAGATGCAAATCAATTAATGCTGTCATTAATCTTTCCATTTATATCTTTCTCACTCCTTATGTCTGCTTTCATCGTTGCACTTACCATACTTAAGTATATGTTAAAGAGACTGTCATTTTCCCTTCTGTATCTACTATTTCTTCAAACAAGCACTACTGGATTAAAAAGGAGAAGTGTGATTTTTTTTTTTTTTTTTTTTGATCACCTTTTGTTCTTCATATAGGAGCAAAATGTTTGCCATATTGGACAAAATTGTAGGTGAATGTACCATACTGAAATCCTTAGATACGGGACGAAGATTGAATTAATACCCATTTTATCCTTACTAAAAAAAAAATTTGTTTTTAGATTAAGCAAGACAATACAAACAGTCTATACTTAAAAAAAAAAAAAATGGAGGGTTTTTTTTTTTTTTTTTTTCATTTAAGCTTTAATATTGTAAGTTTACAACCCCTGTTATTTATGCTGGCAAATTTTTAAATAGTTGTATAAGGGACAACTCAGAGGAGCAAAGTTAACAGGGCTGGGACCTGAGTTTGTTTGAAAAAGTCCACGCTGAAGAGATAAGCAATCTTATTTCGAGGAATAACTCATTCACCTCAAATCTTGAAGGCTCAAAAGCATAAGGTAGGAGATATGCCAGAACACAGGCACTGTAGCTCTCTGCTGTCCCTCATTTGTAGCACATAAGCAGGCTACAGCAGGGGATGCAGCAGCAACAACAAAATTGCATCCTAAATGCAAAACTTTTCTTCAGAGTTTGGAATGGTTCACTTTCCTACCATGTTTCTGACACGATTACATATGTCGCATAGAGGCAGAGCAGCGTTAGGATCATGTCCAGATTTGTCACTTAGTCACCGCTCAGCCTTAGCCTAACCGCTTGGTTAGCCACAGCTTTCCAACTCTGCAATTGGAGGCGAAGGCTCATTTCCAGCACAAACCTGCAACATTACCAACGATCCAAAGTTCACACAGTCTTGTATGGCACCAAAGGAAGGTCAAACCCCCAGTCTCTCACAATATCAGCAATCACCTCTAGCTTCCTCTCCAATATCCTAACCCCCTAGCAAAAAACAAGAGTGTCCAATACTTCTCCTTAGCAGAAAGAAACATCCACAATGACAGATCACGTGGAGCATTTGCCTCTGCGCCTCTCACGTCCAGGGACTGCCCACAGCTCTGGAGCAGCACTGAAAATGAGAAGCAGCACAAGCACATTCCCTTCTCTAGAATGATCTCTAATTTATAACTGCATTTCACAGCATCATAGAATAATTAAGATTGGAAAAGTCCTCCTTAAACATCCAGTCTGACTGTGAATCCATCACCACCATGCCCACTAAAGGGCAGGGTGAAGGCTATGCTGTTACCCAAAGCCCATCCTCGTACAAACAGTGAGTGCCACAAGAAATACTAAGGAAGCCATTTTCAAAAAGGAATCTCTCAGAAGAATCCTGACATGCCAAATGCTTGGAATTCTTCTGACACGCTCTCTGCTCTTCTCAGCATTTTGGGTTACCTATTTAGACAACATATTTCAAACGTTCTTGAGTTTTAGTATTGGGAAATAATATGCTGTGCAATGCATTCGTGCCCAAGAAACTGCAAGGCTCTTGACTTTTTTTTTTTCTTTTTTTTAAACAAGTACACAGGTACACATTAGGTTAACTTTCTTCTCAGAAAGAGTGGTAATGCTTTGGCACTGGCTGCCCAGGGAGGTGTGGGATCACCGTCCCTTGGAGGTGTTCAAGAACAGTGGAGATGTGGCACTGAGAGACGTGGTTAGTGGGTATGATGGGGACTGGTGACAATTGGACTAGATTCTCACAGAGGTCTTTTCCAACTGTTATGATTCTATGATTCTAAAGTTCAGAAATGATTGCAAGTTTATTGGCAGGACTTTTTCCCAGCTCCTGACTTAGCCTGATTTTGATGTAGTCCTCTCTCAGAGGCTACAGCCAGATGCATCATAAGGAACAGGGGATGCAGAAAGTAAATGCTGGCCACAATGTGATTTCTGACATCAGTGGGTGCTGCAAGATCCTTCTGATTAAGAGGAATGGGAACTTACAGCACCGCTCCTGGTAGTGTGCTAAGTGAAGTTGCTCGTACTGCACGCATCAGCTATCCAAATTGTTCTGCAAGACTGATTTACTGTTTCCTTCTCTGGAAGGTATTTATTTACACTCCAATCTGGCTCTGCTTACAGAGGCAGAAAGGTATTTCTCTTCCCAGCCTCCCATGATTTCTTGCCATGCCAGCCCCCAGAAAAAAATCAATTTTTATTCTTCTCAGAAGGCAGAGTAAACTGAGGTAGCACAGAGAAAGGAAGGAAGGATTAGTGGCATAAAAAGCAATACAAAAAGCTAACTGCCCTTTCATGTCAATGCCCATATTGGCAAAACAACATTTCATTTTCTATTTGAAAGCCATGCGTGAGCAAGTCTTCAGAAACGTACACTTGTGAGCTCCCTAAAGCAAATGGCAAAGATAAGGCTTATCCATAAGTTTGCCAGCTTCAGGGAAAGGCACTAAAACTTTCAATGTACGGTCATTAAAATTTTTGAAATCTAGGTCCATATTTTCAGCTGCAGCCTATGGTTGTATGCTGACAGAGGGGAAAAACAACACATTCATATGCACAAATGCAAATTCTGCACGAACACAGCTGGGCCCATGAATAAAATTTGCATGCACAAATTTAGAAGCGAGTTTGAGTCCAGATGAATGATTTGATCGTAAGAGCTCTAAATAAGCTTTTATGTAAGCAAAGATTGGAGCCGGCAACTATGGGCAAAGTGTATTAGCTGAAATAAATCACCAGGGAAAACAGAGCTCTTTAGGGTAAGGCGCACAGCCCTTCTCCACTTCTCCTTGCACCGTTTCTGCCTATGAGCATGCTGCAAGTGCTGTGCCAGAGGCTGAGAGCATCCCTTGCACAGAGCTGGACCACAGGCACTGCAGAGCACTCTCACTCTGTGCCAAGGAGAATACCATGCAGCAGACACTAGTGCTTGCAGTCAAGAACAATTCCAGCCATCAACCTAGAGGGCTGGAAACAATTTAAACCTGTAGGAGCAACAGTCATAAGGCTTGCTCTCTTGTCTGCTCCACAAAAGGCATACGAGAGATTCTTAGGAATGACACATGCCTACTTTCTTCACAACATGTCATGAGGAAAGCAAGGAGAGTTGTGGAGGAATGACTGAATGGTCAGGATTGGAAGGGACCTCAGAAATCATCTAGTTTCAGCCCCTACGCTGCCAACCATCAAATCAGGCATCAGCCCAGATTGCCCAGGGTCCATCCAGACTGGCCTTGAACCCCTCCAGGGATGGGACATCCACAGCTTCTCTTTGCAACTTGTTCCACCACCTCACCACACTCTCAGTGAAAAACTTCCCCTAACATCTAATCTAAAGTCTCCCCTCTTTTATTTAAAAATATTTCCCCTTGTGCTATCACTATCCACCTATCTAAAACGTTGATTTCCCTCTTACTTATGGATGATGATGTTCAACTGTTTCTTCAGGAGACAAGATCAATCAGTTATTATGCTTAAGGTAATATGGCAGCAAGAAATATGGCACTAAATTCCCTCACAAACCTCAAAATTAATTTAAGGCACACTTAGTTCTGACAGCAGTACCAAGCACTGCAGCAGGATCACCCCACAGGTGACCATGTGATGGGGCACAGGAAGGAGACCAGCCTGTGCAGCACACATAGAGAGAGCCCAGCTGACCTGAGGGGGCTGCTGAGCCCTTCAGAACCTCAGAGCAAGATCCCACCACCTTGGGCAGTTTGCAGCAGCCCTAGACCTTATCGCTCTCTGCAACTGCATGAAAGGGGGATGTAGTGAGGTGGGGGTCAGCCTTTTCTCCCATGTAACAGCAATAGGACAAGAGTTTGTGTGCTCAAATTGCACCAGGGAGATTCATGTGGGATATTAGGAAAAATTTATTCTCCAAAAGAGTGGTGAGGAATTGGAACAGGCTGCCCAGGTCACCATGTTGGAGGTGCTCAAGAAACATGGGGATGTCACACTGAGCTATATGGTCTGAAACAGTCACAGGTATGGGTTGATGGTTGGACCGGGTGATCTTACTGGTCTTTTCTACCTTAACAATTCTATGATTCTGTGCTATGACAGGTTTTCCTATGTGAAGCCCACAGGATGGGCAGAGCAGAACTGGGCATTTGAGGATGCTTTATGGTCCCATCTTTGCCAGTGCCTTCAGTTACCCATATACACCTCAGAGCTGCTTCAAGGCACATCCTGCTCAGGCACAGAGATTTCTCCTCTCCTCTAGGAGCAAAGCTCCTTCAACATGTGCTGTCTGCTGTGCCAGCGAGACCTGGCATAGCAGCAGGGTACAAAAGAACATCCCTGACACTCTATGAATATTCATGATTTATGAATATTCATTGAATTAGCATCTTTATGACTGGGCTACCAGATTCACAACTGGCGTCTCTGGAAAGGGGTTATTGTATTTTAATTAAATACCAGACAATTACTAAACAGTTATATTCTCTGGGATTTAACTGATATGAAAGGGATAGGTACAGAGCTACAAACGTTAAGAGCGACGCTCCCTCCGCACACATTTAATGCTAATGGAAGTCATGTGTAAGCACTGAAAAGGAAAAGAATCCTCTATATGAGAAACCAAAATAGCTTCAGATTATCTTTTTAATAGATTCATACTGTGTGGGAACCTTCAGCATTCCCCTGGTGCCTTAGCAGACCAGAATAGCAAAGTAGTTATTATATCTGTCTTCAGCAAAGAGACCACATGTTCGCAGATATTTGTACAGCACCTAGCGCAACAGGGCTCTGATCCGTGCATCTGGCAGCGCTCTGCTGCTTAAATAGCAATAATAATGATATAAAGCAATCTTTGTCAATATCATGAGTGAACAATCT
The DNA here is from genome assembly GCF_987193195.1 of Phasianus colchicus. Lineage (NCBI taxonomy): Eukaryota > Metazoa > Chordata > Aves > Galliformes > Phasianidae > Phasianus > Phasianus colchicus. The sequence goes on from NC_143442.1 coordinate 11,535,268, forward strand.
AATCTAGTTATCAGATTATAGCTCATTAAACGCCACACAGAAAAAGGCTATTGACACTTCTACACATTTACCGGCCTAAAAAGAATTTTAAGCCATTAATTGCTTCCATAACGTGGGGTGAATTTTCAGCATGGTGCCTGGAAAATTAGGCACGCAGGCTGTGTAATTGTTAATGGGAATTGTGACCCAATTTTCACGCCTGGCACTGAAAGTTTGCCCCTTGCAAAATATTTACATAATTTGCTAGTGGATTTGCCATATCTTTTGCATGTTAATTTTGCCTTGGTGAAAATTCCTTGAAAAAGTACCACCATCAGTATATTAAGTGCAACCTTGGCATTTATGTAGTGCTTCCTCCAAGTTATTCTGGCTACAACGTACAAATCACTGCATGCTGAGCACTCAGGGATATGCCACTCACTGCATATTCACCACAGGGCTTAGTCCCAACCTATCACAAGGGGAATAGATAGCCTCTCATTGGGCTCCAGTCCACTGGGGCTTGAGTTCTGCAGTGCTCACACCTGACCCCATTGCATTTAACATTAATCAACTTGCTCACATCACAATTGATGTTTCAGTGCAGTCTGCTGGCTGCTCTTTCCTATAGCATACACATTTCACATCTCCAGCCCCCAGCGCTGCTCCCAGCTGCCACATACTGTCTGTGACATGAAGGTGGGATCACAGCAAAGGTTCATGATTTCACACTGTTGCCTCCCTGCCTGGGAGCATAGTGATATTTCACAGGCAGTATCAGCTTCTAGGTACCACTATGTGCCCTTGTTGCAGTTCTTGCTCGGCTTTTTTTGGGTGTTACCTGTGCCATGGGAAAAGATGGGGTGGTTTTCCTCATTCCCAGAATCCAAACAAACATCCTTTCTTTTGCTCTGTAGGAGAAACAACAGCATCCAGAAGCACACCGAGCCATTTTCAGCTGCTCTGTAGCACTGACACCAGCTAAGGAACAGCAGTGAGCTAGAAATGAGTATAAAGATGCAAATAAGCACACTAAGTTTTTTCTAAAGATACTACAAAGGAATCTTTCATAAGGTGAGGTTGCACTGAAATGTTTTGAGCCCAGCTCACAGGGTACACCCAGTTAGAGCTTCCATACATCCCAGCATGAGATGCACGTGCAGGTCTAAGATCAGATCTGCGGGACACGTATACCATGAATGCAGGCAGCAGGACACACCACGGCTCTTCTGATCTGAACGTATCCCATCCATTTTTCAACTCACATTTATGAGCAAAGTGGCAATTAGCCAATAATTCCAATTCAGGAAATGTCAAATTTAGGCATGGTGACAGCCAGGGACAAGTCGGTGCTTTCCCTAACCAGGGGAAGGTACTCATGCTAATACAAGGTCTTCCCAACACCAAACCCCTTTCTACTTCAGCTCCTGCACCACATGAAATGCTGCACTTGGTCACAGCGAAGAGCAAACCCTGCAGCTGCCTGCAGGCAGCTTGGAGCAGGATACAGCCACGTGGAGCACACATTGTGCAGGCAAACTTCCTACTCAAGTTGTTTGGAGGACACTTTCCCTGTTTTTCCCATCTGCTGCTTTCAGCTCCTGTAGGTACTCATCTGTGAATTTGTTTGCAGATTGGATACATTACTGAATAGCACATGATCCTGAACATCATTCATCAAAGAGGCAGAAATGGATATTATTTGGCATTACAAGGACTCCACCTGAATGGGAAGGGAAAGCACATAGCTTAGTATCATGCAACAGAAACAGTTCATGCACAGGCTTGGATGCTCACATGACTAAGTTGGAATGTAACATTCCAACCTTGGGAAGGGATTCTGCTTCCCTAATCACTTCGTTTTTTCCTTTATTACCCACACAAGAGGAAGATGCTGCCAACTAGAATACAGCTCCTAAAATGATGGGTAGTGGGGAAAGAAAGGATTACTCAGGCACTGCATATAAAGACAAGCCTTGGTAACTTGGTTCCTCAGACAAAGCAGGACCCTTACTAGAAGTGACATACCACTGCCAGGCTGGGAACCAACTGGAATTATTTCCAGCCAGTTGTACCAGACCAGATCCATTTGCCTCCAGCAGAGCACAATGCAGACCAATGGTATTTTATGTATATAGTTCTATATAGATATACACGTCTATAATGAACATCACCTACAAAGTACATCATAGAAAGCTGTTTATAATATCCTTTCAGATATTCTTTGCAGATATCAGATAATCTTTTCAAGTACTTTCAAGTGAGTTAGGAGTATAAAGCTCTGCTTGAAAGTTGATCTAGACATTTAGGAGCCTGCATAGCACTGCCTCCCAATGACACTTAAGATCCTAAGGGTGCCCAAATGACCCAAAAATGAAATTGCAGCACCTCTGAAAATGCTTGCCTCCATTCAGAGATGAATTAGTGGTTCAGCCCAGGCCTGGGAAAGAGTTTTGTTGGTTTGTGTGTTTTGTTTTTTTTTTTTTTTTCTTAATTATGATGTTCATTCTGTGGCTTTGAGAAAATCATTAGCCTCCCTGCCTCTGTTTCTTCATCAGTGAAACAATTATGCATGAATTCCACAAGCTGTTCTCAGGATTTGACAGTATTCATTAGATTGAATAAAAATGAATGCCCTGAAGTGTCAACCAGTATTATTTAGTCAACAGATAAAAATCAAGAGACTGCAATAAGGTCTTTACTGACTCATAGCCAGGAGAGCCTCCTGTCCATCAGCCATTGCCTCGTGCTCCCATCACAAGGTCCCCTGCCACCCTTGGCACGTCCCTCCTGCTGCTCCAGACCTGCAGTGTTAAACATCTTCCCCCTCAGATCTTTCTTCCCATTCAAGATTCTTATTCACGCACGGTTGTCCTGGGTCTCATCTTATTTCACTAGGCAGGAAATGGGCCTTACCTACAGTCCGTATCACACACGATATTCCCTTTGGAGTCAGCGTAAAGTTAAACATACGTACTATAAGCCTCTGTTGGATCAGGGCCTACACTTATAAAGTGCTGCGTAAGCCTGTGTTGCCACAGCATAGAACTGTTGAGCAAATAAAATATTATAAAATATTTTAAGATAGACCTGTCGCTCCATTCACACTGCTCCTCCATGCATCGTGCAAGAGCAATATTAGATACAGAGCTCCCAGATAGGGCTGCAATGGGAAAAAATGCCAGCAATTATTCAAAGCAAATGCAATTTTCACACTGCCGCTATTTAAAACACTTAGAGGAGAAAACAGTTCATCACACTTGGGGAAAAAAAAAAAAAAGAAAAAAGCGCAATATCTTTTTTCCGCCTCCTCCCCCGCACCTCACACCCCCCCCCCCTTAACTTTTACTTGAAGTGTTTGAGGATCAAGAGATCTTCCCTGCTCATCGTGAAATAAATCTGACATCGCACTCAGAGCTTTTCAGCACTTATCCTGATTATCCAGATAGTAAGAGGTTCTGCAGTGGGATCTGCCTGGGATTAACTGGTTTCCCGTGTGCTATGTACTGCTTTTTGGTGTCCAGAGCCACAGAGAATGGTCCTCCCCTGTCTCCAAAAGCCAAGTTATGCCACATGGAGTTATCGAGGTTGTTCTCCATAGCAGAGAGTGTAGAGACTCATTCAATAGATTTTAAACCTTTCATTTCCGTAACAAAACTGAACACTTGGATGCCTAAAGTTGGACACCGAATGTGTTTCAGTAGTAAGGATTAATCTCCAGGGGTCATTAATGAGCTGGTACACAATGAACTTCTCTAGCTGGCAGGCACACACCAGGTATGGAAAGCAGCTGGATCACTTATCTGGACCCTGATTTCTCAGCAGGAGCCAGCTCTGCCCTGCTGTGCTGAGTCTAAGGGATGATCTGGCTCATGGACACGCTGCACATCCTGACTTTGAACATCCCTCTAGCACAGTGAGTTACACCAAACACTACATAATCCACACGTGGCTAAGAAAAACTACTGATGCAACTAATTCCCCTCTGCCCCAGGCCATACAATCACACACATTTGGTCTTACTTCAAAGTTTCAGGACCTTGTGCATCTCTTTAAGCTAGACCCCAAAGAAAGCACAGACATAAAAACACCATTCCAAGGCTCAGTCCGTACATAATGTCTCTTTGAAATCCATTCCCAAACCTGGAATTTACCTTCCTTGCTATACATACATGCATCTGCCACTTCCACATCTTGAGAAAACTTGAAAATCACACCACTAGGTCAGGCACAAGGTGTTGTCTGCTGATCTTCCTTTAAATAACAAAGGAAGCAGAATACCCCTAAACAGATGAATTATGCATGGAAACTTCTACTGTCCTTCTAGAGAAAGATGAGAAGGAAACTGCACGCAACATAACAGCCATGCTTCCTGGTGGATGCCTGGAACTATTCTAGATGCTGTGCTGACAAAGGGAAATGAGGATTGAACCTAAAGACAAAGAGGAGCAAAGGGACTGAAACATCCGAAACACCTTTCAGATGTGTATTCACAGTGTATGCCAAGAGGTTGGGAAGAATTAGCGTGTACGGGAAAATTCACTTCCCTTGTCAGCATCTTGTCTCCCCACACCAGCTCTGATAGGGCTGTGGACCTTCCTCAGCTCTACCCCCACATTCAGCAGCAGCTCCAGGCTTACCCCCTCCTACCCTACTCTACACTTCATTGTGCCAGGGACTTCAACAGCACAGATATTTTCCCAAATCATCCATGCAAAACACCAGACATTAGAGCAAGTTTAGCAAGGCAGCTTCTCTCTCCAGAGATAAGTGCTTTTCCAAAACTGAGGTTCTAACTATTGAACTAGCTGCAATCCTGTGGCCTTCACAGAGATTTGTGTCATGGAGAGAGACAGCTAGTGATGATTAGCTGACAAGTGTACTTGATGACCTTCAAGGTCTTTCCCAACCTTAATGATTCTCTGACTATAAGAGGGCACAGCACTCAATGACAGTGACATTTTACAACCTTAAAATTTCTCCATGTTGAAAACATAAGCTGTTTCCTGCTACAATAGTATGACCACCATCGATCTGCAAGCACCAGGTGAAGAATTTGAAAAAGAAGAAAAAAAGGGAGAATAACTACCTATCTCCTCTGAAAAAATCAAATCCACTCCATCTTTACCTCTTCTTGAACATTCTGCCCGAAGCAGTTCAGATAACTCAGCTAGAACAATACTGAACTAGCTCCTGCTGAAGCACTCCAACTTATGCATTTCTAACTCTCCAACTTCTAGAGCACCTGGAAATCACTACAGCTACTGCACTTCTCAAAGCACAACCACCTGGAACACAGACTCATGGTTTCATGTACATTGAGAAATAGATACCTAGCATTCTATTCATCAGTGACAAGTTAGTTGACTGATTTATCCATACTCAGGTACTATTCCTACAGGCTTCAAAAAGGGGTCTTGCTAAAATAGGTACAAGGAGATCTAGGGTGGAGTAGATAAGGGAATAGAACACAGTGTCCAAGGATGGAAAAAAAAGATTTTGAGAAGATTTAGAAGTACTAACACATAATTGTGTGTTAGTATGTCTGCATATAATTCTTTATGCAGACACTGAAACAATAAAATGGGCCCCAAATAGCTAAAAAAAAAAAAATCAGCAAAGTTGAAATATATCAGAAATGGAAGACCAAGAAATGACAGAATTTGCAACTGTTACAGGTTCTTAAATAAATTTCATTGTCTCTAGTTTCTCCACTGACTTGTCTCCAGGGTTTAGGAGTTTGCTTAGTGCTAGGTCGCTGCTTGGTCAGGCTATAACGCTTCATGGTTCTTGACACAGCTCTGAAATAGAAGCTTTTCCTCTGGAGACAGCAAGCAACATGGAAGAGAGAAGTGGCAGGAATTTGTACTTTTGTGCTGCCTATAGTGCTCTGCAAATAGTGCAAGATTTTGGAGCTTCAAGAGGGGAGTGCCTGGAGATAAGGAAAGAGATGTACATATGCAGATTTTAATTCTGAGACTAATGTGATCTCTAAATATGCACCAACCTGAAGTTCCTCAAAACGTGAATAAAAATACAAATACTTCCCTTCTCAGAAATAGTCCTTTGCTTGCTTACATCCCAGAGCTGAACTCCCCAAACAGTTTCAGAAGAGCACTGGTGGACATTTTTAAGTCATAAAAGATGACAGAGCACTCTTGTAGGTATTCCTGAATTCTGCTTTTACAGTGCTTGGGTGATAGAGCCACAACAGCTGTCATTGCAGGAAGAAGGGACTGAGCTTCCCATGTCTAACACAGGCATCACTGCCAGCAGGAACAGGGACATAAAAGACTTCTATCATTCATGAGAGCAGCTGAAAGGGAAGATAACATCAGCTGTAGTTTATAAATTCTTCCAATTCTCTGAGCAAGAGACGTAAAAAAAAATATCATTGAACCTTTACCTGTACCATGAGATCAAGAAAAGGTTTGGGAAATACAAGAGAGATGGTCCTGGTAGCCAAATGCTACAGAAGGCTCCTGCAGTCTCCATCTCCACCACCTGAGCGACAGACTAGCAGGGATCGCCAGGACTATTTTTAGCTAACGAGAAATGGGGAAGCTGATAATGTGTTAATCACAGCACAAATCACGGATGCATACACCCGTTCCAAGGTGTCACGTACACGACGAATGCAAGCACAGAGGGAAGTAGAAGGAATCTGTACACTGCTGTGAGAAGCCTCAATAATAAATGAGAGGAATTGGAAATGCTCCTGAATGCCAGTTTTGAAATATCCACGTAAAAATGCTCAGCAGCTATCTTGCTTAAACACAGTATTACTTGTCTCTTGTACTTCTGGGGTGCTAACTGGGATTCTTCCACTTCTGCTGCACACTGGTGAATGACTTACTTTTAGGGCAATTAGAGATATTCATACATGCCAGCTTCTGTGTGTAAGTATTGGTGACTTTGCAAGCTACCAGACATTCTCTGACTGCCAGAATGTGAATCACCAATTTAATTGGTATCAGGTGTATATATCAAATGAAATACATGACATTTTCCATTCGAACATGTTTTTAACAGTCCTACCCAGAGATAGAGAAAAAAGCCAGATGTGGTGTTCCATGCAACAAATAGAAGATGGAGCATTAAGGAACGGAGTTATGAAGAACTGCATCCTTCACCTAGGAATCTAATAGGATTGATTGTGCAAACACAATGACTGTCCAGTTACAGTGGGATTACCCAGATATAATATATGAGGGGAAAACATATCTTTCACACTTCCTGTCTCCAATGTCCCAGCTTTAATATACCATTAAATTCTGTCAAGATCCCCCTTCAGCATACTGCATCCCATGTGAGGGAGTGCTCTGACTGGATTTTCTTAAGGTCTTTGTTCTCCACAATGCATTTAAGATGATCACTTTATTAAACAAGTGCTAAAGAAGTTGGTGGTGTTTTTTTTGTTTTTTTTTGTTGTTGTTGTTTTTCAGGTGGTTTTTTTTTTGTTTTTGTTTGTTTGTTTGTTTGTTGTTAAACAGTCATCAGTTTATCTATCCATCTATCCAAAAGTGATCTTTTTTCCGACTTGTAGAAGCACACTCACCTTATCCACACTGGGATGGAGTAGCTGAAAGAATTTCCACTCTGGACACAGAAATGCTGCCTCTTTCCAAGTTCCATTTTCTCAGTTGTTGAGTGATTATCAATTATGTAACAGTGACATTTTGTTAAGTGTCATCTGTGGGTGGTAGTGAATTGGAAGTAAGAGAATGTCTTCCACAGAAATGAACTTGTCAAGGCTGGTCATTAGCTGGGTTTTGGGGCCATGGGAAATGCAGCAGTAATGATAACAATACTTTTTCCTTCCCTCCCACCCTTCCCTCCTTTCAAAAAAGTTAACCAGAAAAGATTGTTTAAAAGATGCTGAACACATTAGTGAGATATTCTAGAGCAGAGCAAATTTGTTGTTGCTAATATGCTGTTGGGTCGCTCAGGAAACTGATTTTATGTTGTTGTGGTTTTTTGTTGTTGCTTGTTTGCTTTCCCCTAAAACATACAGAGAACAGTCTAATACTACACCATTGTGCCCCAGTAGCCAGTGGCCTGAAGATTGCAATCAGTGGGAAAAGATCAAGTTCTAAATTCCTCTTCTAATTCTTACTCGGTAGAGAGTAGCAAATCGTGGGTCTCTGTCCAAGTCACCGAGCTGTTTACTCACCACGGATGACTGAGAGTAAGAAGAAAAGATGAGGCATCTACTTTTATTATACTACCTTTTCCTCTCCTTTTTCCAGAATTTCCTGAAAATTAATACCTTCAATATTTCATCAGCACGAAAAGCCACTTCCAAAATCTAAATGTGCTCCAGTGCAACCAAACCATGCAATGGTTACTAGTAGCCTACTAGCCTAACGTTGAGTATATTATTACTGGTTGCTTCATGTAAAAATTTTAATTAGCCACTCTTTCTCAAAATGGGATTTTGCATATTTGATATTCCTGACTGAACAAGCAGAGTTCTTTCCTGTTGTATGAAGCAATGACACGGATTTGAGCTGCATGCTCAACCATGTGATCCAGGTATACATAGAACATCTGCAGCTTGAACTTGCTGCTGCTAGAATGAGTCAGATTTTCAGGAGCTAAAGCACCTTCAGTGATACTCTCCTAGCTCAACACAAAGTGTTTCTTAGAATCAATATTTATGCTTCCAATCTGCATCTGTTTCAAATGACTTGACCATAAGCTCTAAGATTTTCACAGGTCCAAGATTTATTCTTTCAGTGAAAACTCTCCCTTTATAAGACATTGAGCATTCCATAAGGAAAAAAAAAAAGCCATGTGTGCCACCAAATCAAGTCCTGGATTCACCCGCCAAATATTCCATCTGTTTTGTCATCAAATGACAAGTTGCTTTTTCTCTATTGCAGCAGAGGTTGATACTCAACCCTTTAACCACAACAGCCTCTTCATTCTACTCACTTTACTTGTTCTAGTTAATCGTTCATTTCTCTTTTATACTGTCCCGGCTCTATACAATATTCCAGGTATCTAACATGACCTATACTTGAGAAATATTTCACTCTGAAGATTTTTGCATTTAAATTCCTGCACAGTATTTCATGCACCCTGGTAAGGTCTATTCACATTTCCAACACCAGAGATTGCTCTTCAGTTAAAATCTATTACTGTCACTCCCATTCAAGAGCTCAAAACACTGTAGAAGAAATTCCCCTGATACATAAGGAATTATCGTGGTTTTGCCTGCATCTTCAAGGAGGGCATCTTCACCATCGCCCTACCCATCCAATGAGCTCCATTTGAATAGGAGCTTCTGTTAGAGTCAGAAAGGCACAGAAGAAGTGTTTGTTCAGAGGATTACCCATAAAGCACCTATTCCAGGATCAAGGCCAGTGTCTTTTTCAAAAACTTTCCCATGGTGATATATCAAATCAGAGGCAGAATAAGAAACAGAACTAGCATCTCCTGACCCCTGCTGCTGGGCTCCAAATGCAGGAGACTATCTTTCCTCCTTTGCAGCAATTCATCACTTCTGCAACACGATGCCTTTGAAAGGCCGGTGTTACATAACAAATGTACATAACAAAGTTAAATTGTCCTTGTGTGAGACATATATAAGATTTTCATTTGGGGTTCATGTTTGAAAATAATATAACTTATCTTGCCCCAAGATCTCCTTCATTTTCTAATAACTAAGTCTGGCAACTGTGGTGGAATTGTCAAAGAGAAATAAAGAATGCATTCCTTAAGTTGATTACATTTCTGGGAAAGTATGTGTGCCAGGCAATTAAAGAACTCGAGCGTTCAGTTTATACAACATTGGCTCATCTCTATCATCTTTGTCAAAAACGTCTACAATTTATAGCTTACCACAGGTTACTCAGCTGGTTCAATTTTTATTTCTTTTTCTATTATTATTATTAAAAAAATAAAAAATTGCTACCTCCAAACTTTTACACCCATGTGTTTTAGCTGTGAGTCCTAAATGGAGTTTCCCATGAATAATTCAAGTTCCTCAGTTTCTTATTTTAGCATCAAAAGGGTAGTGATACGTGACTAAAGAAAGTCTAGCCAAGATCCTATGGAGCTCTATGTCGATCTGAAAATGAGAGTAAAGATAGAAATACCTATGACAGCAATTAATGAAAATATCATTATATAAACTCATTGAAAAAATCATTTAAGCCCTATTGCTTTATCTAAAACCAGGAGAGGGAAAAAATAGTGCTTTCAATCTATAGTTAAGTAGGTAAAGCTATGAAGAGGTCTACAGCCAATTTTGGAATGCTACTTATTTGGAACAATTCCAGCGTCAGCAATGGTGAAAGGATATAAAAGGTGATGACTATATTTGTATTACGTAGCAACGATTTTTTCAAGAACAGTATCAAGAGACAAACAACAGGTTTTTTCCTTATTACATCATTCTCCAGATTGTACCAGTTTAGCAAGTTTGGTCTGAGAAGGAAATGATTCAGATTTCATCACTGCAGCCTAACTCAGCTTTTGTTACTTGTTTGAAAGAAAAAGAAAAAACGTTCATGCAATTTCTAACCACATCAATTGGGTTAAAAGGTAACTAATAAAAGGTCTTAAACCTATTGCTGTTTATGACTGAAGGAAATTTTGCCTAATCATTACTGGTAGAAGAATAAGTCTCTATATAAATTGGATGTTATAAATCTTAACTTATATGGAACTTTCTGCCCCAGTGGGACACAAGAATGTTTCAACTGATGACACTTTTCCTAAGAAAATAAACTGGATTCTAGACAAGAAATATAACCTATCCAGCACTAACAGAAATCAATACAAGACTTATCCAAGTGAGCATTACATTTTACCTGCTGTGTCAGGAGACAGCTTAGCTTTGTTCTGCAGAAACTTCTCTGGAAGTCTTAGGTACCAAGCAGAAAAATTGCAGAAAAATTTACATATAAATATTGCTGCCCACCTTTTCTGCCTCAATGCTTGACTTAAATAAAGTATTCACCGTATTTTGCCAGCTAGGAAATGCTGTTACCTCCCTCTTTCCCAGCACACATTGCAGACCGCAAGCATGGTGAGTAACACCGGAACTAAAACAAACTCAAGGCGCCTTTATTCCACCGCTTAGCCTTGATGCAATGTGACCTCAAACATAGGTCTCTGTTTTCCCTCCTCCAACCAACCTTGGAGCCAAGAAAGAACCTTTCTTGTCAGAAGTTTTAAAAATTTTCTCATATTATCTGAAAGGATTTCATTCATTTTACTTTTTAAAAGGTATGATTTTGGCTCAACTTCATTTAACTGATAAAGCTTTTCTCCACTTCCGCATCACTGTCTCACTCCCCACTAGTCTTATTTTCCACAACACACCAAAGCTAACTCAATAAAGTTGTTACTTGCTGTTCAGCTATCATCACTTTGTGAGTAAACTCTAGCATTTCTCTAAAGGTTGAATGAACAACCACTTAGGTTCACTGAAATGTGCTGTTCCAAAAACATACATATAACATCAAGAAATTGCCTCCTTCAGCTGAAGTAATTCTGTAAACTCTCACAGGTTTCAATAGCTTGTCTTACACCTCATCCTATCATTTAATCGCATTGCATTGTGCTGCCTTCCTGACCTAGTAGGTGCCCACTCTCCTTTTCTTGATCTAGCAAGTAAGAAAGCAAAGCTTTATTTTATACAAGTCCTAAGTTAGGATTTTTTCCATACATAATCCACTTTCTTCCTGCTTCAATACCTTTCATCTTATTAATCTTTGTGGAAAATCATCAAGAACAACTTTGCTTCCCAACCTCTCCAGCTGTGCCTGGTTCTCACTTACTTGAACCTCACACACTGCTGACTTCACACAACGTATTGCCACATCCCTTTTTCTCTGTAATTCAATTACGGTTTGTATCCCACCCTCTGTTGTAATTCTTTGCTTTACCTATGTCCTTCACAAATGTCTCTGACCTGCGATTATCTGATTTCCCATTGGTTTCACTAGATTAATTAATACTCTGCATTATGTTTCTCCTGTATGCCCTGAAGTATGGTTCCATTTTGATTGATGCATCACCCATCTTTCCTGCACTACCCTCCCTTCCATGTTTACAAACACCAAGCCAAGTTTAACCCTCTCCACCCTAACACACCTATTTAGCCACACACTGGAGAACCTGAGATTGCCTTGACCTCCCTGCACAATGCTGGAAAGCATCCATAGAAAACCACTAGAGGCCTTTTGTTGAAGTACTCAGAAGTTAACTTTCCAAAACTCTTCCCTACACCAATGCCAACATACACCATGACCAAAAGTTTTTTCTTAGCTGTCATCAAATAGGCTTTTTTACCCAGCCAAGAGCTGCTGAGCAGTTTTGAGGTCACCACATAATCATCTGTAACTACAAGCCTGATGATAAAATCTCCCATTCCTGTGTAATTACAATCTCTGAAATGACCTTCATACCATATAAGAGTTGTGAAGGAACTTGTCAGATTACTTCACCTTACAGCCATTTTGGATCAAGAAGATAAGGAGTCAAGTGAGCCTGCACAACTACACAACTGCTTCCTTGTGCTCATTAGCCTCAAGTTGCCAGAAAAGCTTTAAAGAACAACTGCACAGATGGCTGGAGGATGAAGCCTTGTCCATGCAGGACACTGGAAAGGTGGATAAAGGGTTACAATTGCTCTCTATAGATGAGATAAAGGATAAGAATCTGGGAAGAAGTGTTATTTAGACAAATGAAAGAGCTGGCACATGGACAACTGGGTGTGACCTTGTCATGAATGAAGGTAACACTGGGAGTTGAAGCAAGGTCTCTCTACCATGTCTGACAGTCCCTCAGTAAGAGGTATGAGAAAAGGAAAGGACTAAGGGCTTTTTGTGTTTCCTTTTTGCTGTTTTTTTTTTTCCTGTTGTTGTTGTTTTTAATTATGATATATACAGATGTGGCTACCTCTAAAATAATGAGCTGAATCCAGAAATGCAGAATGTCTCTTCCAATCCTTCAGAGTTGTACTACTTTAAAGATAAAGGAAGGGAGCTTCAGTATATAAAAAAAATATCTATATCCCTCACTCAAAGCACACCCTTCTTCTTATTGATTGCCTGGCCTGTGTACTGAATACTTTTCCTCCCATTACTCTTTCTAGAGTGCTTACACCCTCTGGCATAGCTACTGTGCTTTTCTTTACACTTGACTGCAATAAATGGCTAAAAGCTTAATTCAGCCACATCCAGGTTTATTATATTCAACCCCCTCTAGCAAGCATACTTCAGAGAACTTCATTTGAGTAACTGATCCTCCAAAGTCAATCGGGGAACTCCAATGCAAGGAGCAAGCTTGAGGTCAATGCTTCCCAATAGGCAAGAAAGAAATATCTTGACTGAAGTCAATGAGACAATTGAAGCACTTAAGTAAAACACACGTTTAAATGCTTTTCATTGAGGCTGTAACCCACAAATCCATATGTTGGATTTTAAACAAGAAACTTCTCCTTTAAAAGGGTAGGCTGGGATTAATAGACCACAGATCTTATAACAAATATTTGAGTATGCTTTTGAAGTGGAATTAAATCATATATCTTACATTAAGCATAGCTCATCATGAGAGTTGAAGTCATCTCCAGACTTCAGAGATCTTCAGGCTACTGAGCTTTTGCTATTAAATATTTTCCATTTCAGCTGACTAGCACCTAAAGGCTGATCGTGCAGCTTTAACTTGCAGGAAGAAAGGGCAGAGTTCATCTTCCCTTGAGTTGGATTCGTGAATTGTTGTCACATTTAGGGGCCTTATCTGATGACTGGAGAGTAGGCAACATATGAATCGAAGAACAGCCAGTATACAACTCTAGAAGTGTACAGAAACACATGAACAAAAGAAAGGAAATCTGACTATTACTGAACAATCCTCATATTCATATAGAAAAGAATGCTAGCTTTTCCTCCACACAAATTCTTCAGCACAAATACTGCCCAGCCCCCACCTAAAACTCCAGTAAAACAGGATAACAAATGTCAGAGCCTTCCTCCAATGAAAATAGATATAGTTGTAATATTTGGCTCTGTAACATAATTAAAAAACAATTTAAAGCCAGAGACTTTGACTTCTTTTGTTGTCTTTCTACACTGCAATCTGCACATAATTAATTTAAAAGAGACACAGTCTAATTAGCTTGCAGTAATTTTTCTTTTATATACTCCAAGTGCTAATCTAACTGTTAAACTGGTAACCGGGGACAGTGAATGAGCACTTGTCCTATGCCTTAATCAGCAAGTTTAATTTTATACATCGAGGAGAAGAGTTGCCCAGTCAGACACAAAATGGTAGGAAACAGGAAATTCTGTAAAGAAATACTGCATAGTTGCTGCTTTGTGGGACTGGTAAGAAAAGGAGTAAAACAAAGAGGAGCATGCATTTGCATTGAAATAATCTTTAAACGATGCCCCACTAGAAGCATTACATAACCAGTCACAAAGTTTTTGCCTTTGGATCACACTTAAAGTGTCTCATCAAAATTGCATCTTGAAGGAAAGAAAAATCACTACTTATTAAATATAAATATCTGATGTTAAAAATTGCTTTTAGTGTGGTTATGTAATATTTATTGTTCTGTGGCTAAGGTCATATAAAGATCACATGTGACAGGTGATGTATTTTTATTGCTCTCTTTATGTTAAATGCCTCTCTACTAAGCTAGTTTAAATGTTCTTGTCTCCTTGTTCTGTAAAGTATTTAAATTGTGACGTTCATAGGAACTGTTATACTCCAAATAATTCAGGAGCCAAAAGACAAGTAATTTAGAAGTCACCTTTTGCAGATACTGGTGTTTGGGTTCAGGTGGCAGAACTACATTCTTGTTTCCTGTGCCAGACCATTGCAAAACTGCTGCGCAAATCCAGTTCTGATAGGTCCTGGCACAATTTCCACACTAGTAGTCTTGGTGGTCTCAATCTATCTCCAAGGTTATATTTATCCATGTCAGAAACCAATGGTCAGCTGGTAAGACTGCCAAAACTTTGCTCAAGAGCGCAGTGTGCAGGATGTCAGGACAGGGTACCACTCCTCCTCACCTTCTCCTGGCTCCACCTGACCACGTGTGACCCTGTCTGTCAAAGCCATGGCATCTGTCTGTTGGTCTAATTACACTAGTTGACACCCAGGGAGGGCGCTGCTCATTCACAGAGCAGGTAGGACAGAAACACGCTGTGGAGGCATGAGAAACCTCCCACCCCCGCGTCGCTAATGAGCTTCAACCCTGGCCTAAAAGCAGGAGCAGCAGATGCTGAACTCCAGGGCCACGCAACCACGGCCTCTGGACTGCAAAGGAGAACAACCATTTGTGATGTTGATTCATAATTACCGTTTCTGACAACTGTAATGAGGACTGTGTAGGTTAACAAATACCCGCTTCATTCTTTGTCAGGAATATTTTGTTTGCATCACTATAAAACAAGTATCAACACTTACAAAAGAAAGGATACCTTTGTTCATATCTGACCAAGGGATTTCTATTTTCAGGGCAGATAAGCCACTCCTTTGACAACTCCTTCGTGTGGCCAGCAGAAATGACTGTACACCTACATTTGCAAACTGTTACTAGTGTTTTGATAAACTAAACATGGTCCAGAGTACTTTCATGGATTCCAAATGAAGAAGGGAGCAGATCTTCCTTCCTTTGAAGTTGTGGCTATCTTCCAAGTTACTTCAAAAGGGAAGAAGTTTGGGTACTTGCTTAGGGTTAACAAAGGTATAACAGTGGAATTTGGCTTAAGGTATAGGAAAACATTCACGTTAATTAGCAAGATAAGAATAAGCCACGTTCAGCTCCTCAAACCACTCCACTACTTTTCAAAGAATACAATGTTAGACTAACCTAGTATTTGCTAGCAATACAGGAGTTTTGAGACTCTACATCAAAGTTTGGGTCTGTAACTCAATGAGGTCAAAGCCTTATTGCCAAGATAGACTAATGGGGCTTCCTGTACTCTTTCAGAAGCGCTCAAGGTACCACTTATTTACATGCATCAATAGTTATTGTATTGTACAGTATCCCACACTGAGAGCAGCCAAAAAATGTAAATGGGCTGTAAGTGTCAATGCAAATTCTCCCATTCTGAGAATGTGCAATATGCAAGCTTGGGTTATTTATTAATTTTTGTCATCACTGATTGATATCTTGATTAATTGCCAGAAGGCATTGGACCAGGTGTTAACTATGTGCAGATTGGATGCAGTGTTCTGTGAACTTCACGCTGTATTAAAGGCACAGACATGCCCAGTTGGAGCAATAAGCCTTTGTTTGCTTTGGCAGGGCTCGCAGCTCCCCGGGGCCAATGCCATAAAGAGGTTTCTGTTAGAAGCCGCAGTGCTCATTGTAGAAAAATTGCCCCTCAAAAAATTAGCATGGTACAATGAAGGATGCATAATGTTACGCAAATGACAGCTGCTTAGCTGAAACAATAGCTACGAGATGGCATTTGCCAGGGTGCACATCTCATGTAAATTAACTTACCAACTGTAATAGGAAAAATAAAAGAAGTGAGGTTCGAACCTGTACAGCCACTTCAGGGATTCATCCCAGGCACACAGAAAAACTGAAAACTCCCACTGATATCAAAAAGTTGGGCCAGGCTCTCAGATGCTACAAGGACCCAGGTGGGCACAGGCTGCCAGCAGTAGCCTTCTTCTCATTAGGGCAGAACGAAGCCTTGGAATTTGTTTTACGAGTGGAAATCTGGAGCCATTTCCCACTAAGGCACAAATTTGCAGCTGCTGACCCTGCACTGAGAGGACACCACCAGACCCCCAGCCACAGCAAAGAGCTACATGGATTCATCCCATATCGCGCTCTGCCTCAGGCAGCTCCAGCTCTGATCCTCACCATGTTCACCCAGGGGATGGGTGGAATTTCCCCTGATTTACTGCCATGGGGAAAGGGCCCACAAAAGCCAAAACGCCGCAACAGGGATCAGAATCAGTCCCTGGGCCTTTGTGCCCTCTGCGCAGCAGAAGGGACATTGTCCTTGTTCAACCGATTAGAAATACTAATCATTGACATCAAAATCCAGCCTTGGAGTGCAGGCTAGACCAGAAAAGGCTATGCAGAACAGAAAAAGAAACAGCATTAGCAGCGAAAAAATGCAGTCTGTTCCATGTTGGGTTGCATTAGCTTTTGCATCTTCAAGCCTAGAAATGCTCTGGTTTATTCTGAGCATCTTGCTGGAAAAAGTTTCACAAGAATGCATGGCAGAATCCAAGGGAACAGAAACAAAGTCATGTGCTCAATATAATGTTAACACACATTTTTTTAAAATAGATTATTTTTTTTTTTAGCAACCAGATGCATGAACAGAAAGAAACAAGATGCAACCCCAGAATCCAGGGCTGTAAGAGGGAAAAAAACACTGAAATCCAAGCAGAAGGCAACCAATCATTTGTCATTTCTACAGGAGGAAAACAATTGTTTCATATAGGGGAGCTGGTGGGGGAAGGAGGAGAGCATGGAGCACTGGTTTGATTTACATAGGAGTTTCCCTTCATAGTGCGAGGATTAACACAGCCCCTACTGAAAAGGCGGGAGAGCTCCAAAAGCAAACAAGGTGACGTTTGGGATTTTTTTTCTTCCCTTTGCTTCAGAAAGGGCCTTGTGATATTGCAACTGTTGCTCATCACATTAGCAGTGTGGGAACAGGAAAAAATCCATAGCGTGAAGGGGGAGGAGTGGGGAAGGGGCTCCAGGCATGGGGGAGGGGGACATCGGTTGACAGCAAAGCAAAGCAATTAAAACCTAAAATAAGAGGTGGTTGTGAAACGGTCTTTGCATTAGGACACAGCCAACGAAAATGTTTATTTTGTAAGAGAACTACTATGGTCTGAATAATAAATCAAGAGTAAGTAATTACTCATCACCTATTTGGGGATGGAAAAAAAGCGATGACGCCAGGGAGGCTGGGCTCAGCCTGGCCGAGCCTAACAGCCACATTGGAAATTAATGCAGTGCTACTGCAGGAATTGGGGAAGAGAATTTGCATAATGCAGATCCACAGGTCTCGCCCTAGTCCTCCCAGCTGTGTCCAGTTGGGAGTAACGGGAAGCTACGATAGCTGAATCAGTGCAATCAAACCCATGTCAGAAACCCAGTGTTGAGGTGACTCTTCAAAGGTTACGCTCATGTTGGAGGACAGGGTAGTTTCTATGGAGTCACTCCTAAACAGCTCACATCTGCTGGGAGGTAAAAATTGAAATTCAACTTGGTGACCTAATGCAGGAGCTATAATTAAGCAGAATATATATATATTTATATATATTCCTTTATGCCTATATAAAGTTCTTTGAAAACAAGCTCTACCTATAAAGATGCAACACTTCAGGGACTAAATGATTCTGAAAGAAACCAAGGGTAACGGTGAAACCCTCAATTTTGCTGACATGGTGAAAAGTAGCAGCAAGCATTGATAGGTATGGAGACAAAGAGCCACGTGCTAAGAAAACTCCTTTTGGACAACTTCAGCCATAGGTTGCCATACCAACAAGCTTAAAACAAGGGAACTGATGTAACACTACTGATTCCAGTCTGCTGCTATATACCAGCCTACAACTTTGCCTCGTGTTTTCAGAAAAGGTTTTCTGAGCCTTAATTTATATTTACCTAAGTCTTCATCTGTCTTCACAGATCAGTGTCTCATTTTAGGCACTTTCACAGACCATTTTTGGTTTTGTGCTTCAATTTGTTTCATGCAGCTGAAGCTATCTAAGCAATGGACATTCAGCTCTGCTTCATATTTATAAAACATCAGCAAATACTACATTTCTATAGTGATAATCACAACCAGCAATTACTCTGGAGTGTGCTAGGGCTACACGTAAGACCACGTTGCAGCTCAGTTTCATGGCAGACCCACAGAACAAGCTTTAGGCATGGAATACAAGGTACACCTAACACAACTCTTCCCAACTGGACAGCTACAACATATGATCTCGTAGACTCATCTCACTGCATCTTAGGAGTTGGCTGACTTGTCCTTTTGGAAATGTTTTTCAGAGTTCTGCTTTGCTGATAATTTCCATCTCAACCATAATCACGACCAACCTACCTCCCCCCTCCTTCTGCTTTTCTGTCAACATTGTTCTTTGGATTCCTGCCCTCCCCCCATCTTTATTTATCACTGTAATTTCTTTATAGGCAATAATTAGGCTCCCCCCTTCTTTGCCTTCACTGTACATAAAGAGCCAAAAGTTTTTTGGCTCCACTAACGAAACACTCTCCATTTCCCCACACTTCTACACTAACCTTTCTTTGAAGCTGCTCCAGTAAACCATTCTCTCTTGAATACGAGTGAGAAGAAGTTGCATCTTATTTTGTATATACAAAGCCTTATTTACAAGCATTAAGAGCTCACATCTACTGTAAATAGCTTGCATGCACTCTGTTTGCCTTTTTCGTGGTCAGATCACAAGGTAGCTCACAATGATCCTCTGTTCCGCTGCTGTGCCCTGCAGTGGTAGCTGTACAACCTGGCAGTACAACTATTACTTCTCTTACTCGCTTTCTGGTTGATAAGCTCCCAGTTTACATCAAGAACTGCTGCTGGTATTCCCAAAGTCATGACCTCACTCTTTGTACCACACAATGTTAAACTCTTATTCACCCAAAACCCAGGCTATCCCAGATATTACAATGCTACACACATCTGTGCCTCCAACATTCTTGACAGCAGCATATCTCATCAGCACAGTGCCACACTTTTTGTGCTGCCGTCCTTGAAATTCTCTGCTATTTATCTCCTTGGATCCAACAATATTTTCTTCCCTTCAGTTCCCTTCATTGTCTGTATTGCAATACTAAACCCTACCTTCTTCACCATAACTAATACTTTCCTAGGGAGTACTGCACTAAATGCTTCACACAAAAAAAAAAAAAAAAAGAAAAATACATTAAATCTATCACAGTAGCCTTGCCTAAAAGATCAGTTATCACATTTGGCATGAACATCCTTTGTTAAATGTATACTACATTTTATCACATTCTCTACTTACTGCATTGTCTAATAATACTTTCCCTCTAAATTTGTTCCAAAAAGCTTCATACCTCCTCTCAGACCAGACTAACAAGTTTGTAGTTGCCCAGATAATTTTTCCACATTTCCTTAAGTCTATGGGTAAAGCATTTGTTATTCCACAGTCACAACATCAGTTTGACAAATGCATTAAAAATCCTCACTGTTGGAATTCCACAGTGCATTGCCAGATTTTTCAACTTTTTTTTTCTTTCTTTTCTTCTTTTTTTGGAATGCAGACCTGCATCCTGAGTGCAATAAGTTCTTCAGTCATGCTTCCACCTCAGATGTGCCAGTTCTCACTGTATGCACTCACTCTTATTAGGTGTTTTGGTTTCACCTTCACACTTCCAATTATCACCCTCGTGTAAAAACTAGAGACAAAGTATCAGCTTGTTTATTGGGAGACTACAAACTTCAATTGCATCACTGAGAAGCAACCTCACTTCCTCGTTCCTTGTTCTGTTTTATTTGTATGGCTAAAGAAATTTTTACCTGGTAACTTCCTTTGCAAAGATGAAGTCAACTTGACCTCTAGAAACCCTGAAGGCAGCGCAGTGGCTCAAGAAATTTTTCAGTAATCTGTTTTATTCATTTATATATTGACCGAGCTGCAGAACTTTTAGGTTTGGCAGAACACATGGAAGAAGGGATTACTGTAGTACACCGCAAAAAAAAAAAAAAAAAAAAAAAAAAAAAAAAAAAATCTCAGGAAAACACTGCCAGTTCTCTAAAATTGTGTCTACTCTGTAGAATTTAGATGACAATTTAGTTATCTAAAAGGACATTAAAAAGTCTAATGAAAAGCAAGTATGAAAAGGATTCACTGCAAGCTGAGTGCAGCCAAGTCCTAAATTATCATTAGAACCTTATTTTCCCTCTTGAAATCGTGCTTTGACAGCATGCACATATGCTCAGAAGCACTGCAAGCTTGTAGGAAGCAAAGTAATCTGTGAGGGAGGTAGCTTTTAGGGCTGACTCCCTTAACATACGTCACTCATTATTACAGCATTGCTCAGGGAGATACAAGGTGAAATTATATCCACAAATACTCCTGAGATTTCTGAGCTTAAGGATTGTGGGGTTACTCCATCCCCATACACTTTTTTTCTCATTTGCAGTCATTTAGGATGAATAAAGCTTTGTTTTATTGCGTTACTGAACAAATAGGACCAGAAGATCTGTGGGAATACTTGCTGATTCTTTCATACCCAGCCGTCCCTGTAAAACTAAGGGATGAACAGCTTGTCCTTCATTATCCTAACCAGAGTCAAGTCTTGGAGCAAAAAAACATTTCATAAGGGTTGGACTTCAGACTTAGACAGAGATTTCTGATAGAAGATACCCGTGTGCAGTTTATTAGCACCTTTGTTCACAGCTACCTGTATAGTGCACAAACAAATGTGGGAGTCATTGATACAGGCTGGCAGTTCAACATAAGTTGATGTGACTTCAAAGCATCCATTTCCCATTGCAAGGTGACATGAAACAACATTCAGGGAAAAGGAATGTTTGATCCAAGTACTGTTAAGACTAACACGCACATGGGTTGCACATTTATCTTACAGCACCCAGAACTGTTGTGAGTTTTTAGCCTTTGGGATAGGAGCAGGGAAGGGGAAAGCAGCTGTTCCCCCTACCTTCCCACTCCCATAGCGGAAAAGCAAATTGCTACACTCCAGCCTCGAGGATCATAATTATATATGAAGGACTTTGATGGTGAAATCCCAAAATAAGAACCAACCATTTGCAAACTCAATATTTATCAGCAGCTTGGACACCATCCAACCCTCCTAATTGAAGAAGGCAACATCTGCAGTCACTGCATCCAGGTCACCTCTTGCAGAAACATTAGCACAGATGCATCGACACATGGACAGGGCCGCTCCTCTCACTTCAGTTTTGCTCTCACTTTGGTTGAAGTCGTTAGGCTGAGAGCCCTAGCTAAGACAGTCATGCTTCCTGTGTACTCAGGACTGTGCTGCACGCAGTGAGCGTTACTAAAAAGGGAGCTTTGCAAGAACTTCATTTCAGACAAGTAACATTACGGACATTCCAGCAGATATCCAACTTCTGGAGGT
Source organism: Phasianus colchicus (assembly GCF_987193195.1). Taxonomy (NCBI): domain Eukaryota; kingdom Metazoa; phylum Chordata; class Aves; order Galliformes; family Phasianidae; genus Phasianus; species Phasianus colchicus. The sequence continues at coordinate 11,557,346 of NC_143442.1, forward strand.
TTTCCTCACCCTCCAGCATCCTGGCTGCGTATCTCTCCCTTGCATGCCAACTCTGAGCATGTTCGTCTGAACATGTCAAGGAATATGTGACAACCTCAGTCTGATCACAACATTACTAAAGAATTAGGTACATCAACATGAACATACCACAAAGGTGAGATCACCCTCTCCTCAGTCAGCTCAGCATGCCAAAGTGTGTGCCAGGCAGCTGTGAAAATCTCAGGAGTTTTACGTGTAAACTGGCAACTGAACATGCCCGCGTGCTGCCAATGCTTTAGGTCTCACCTACCCTGTATTTACAATAGCATCAGAACATCACTAGCTGCAGAAAGGCTATGCACAAGCACCCAACTATAGCATCAATGTCCTGCTCCATCTGTGCTGAATTGCTTACATAGACATGAAGTTTAATATAACCACCATTAGTAACTGCATGGAAGGCAGAAAATTTAAAAGCAAATGCTTTGCCTCAATGCTGTTATAGACTGTTATATTTCTACTGCAGGGGAAATGCCAAACAAAGATACCAGGTGAGGACAAACTGCTTGCTGCAACCAAGTGCCTCTATACAGCTGCAGCCCCAATTTAGAAAACACCTCATTCTAACTCAGCATATTATATCTAAAAGTCATGTGATACTACTTCCTTCTAAGAAAGCCTTACAAACAGGCTGGAAACACCTCTACACTAGAGAATTTCTGCATCAGGTGATATCTGAAGTACTGTTCAACTTCCCTGGCAATCCTACATTTTCACTTCCTCATAAACACTGAAATTTAGCTTCTCAGTCTCAACCCAAGGATAAGTTGGTCTGGCAAGTCACTGGAAGATTCTTTCACTTGTTGGAGAGTTATAGGAAAGCAGGGAAAATGTTTTTAAATAACAACAAAGTTGAAGCTAGTTTGCTGAGCAGTAAGAAAACCCAGCAGAATAGAAGAAAAACCCTCCAAGCTCAGTAGGCCTCTCAGTTGCCAAAGAAAACTCAGAGAGAAGGAGTAAGGGAAGGGCAGCATTAGGCCATTAAGGGGAAAACAGAATCACATGAACAGTCTTAAAGTCATATCCCAAGTGCTGCAGGTACTCAGGGAATCTGCCTCTCTTCCCTTTCCAGCCTGGGAGAAGCTGCTAAGAGAATACGCACAAAAGATTGAAATATTGAAATACACTCAGCCTTAACCTGCAGCTGCCAGAATCAGAAGTTTTTCCTAATAGCAGCAGCAGAGAAGTACTCCTGAAGTCAAAAAAAAAACATCCATCATGAAGTTCTGTGCATTTCTGATGTTTCTAAGTTCAGCATTACAACAGCGTGAGTGCAGTCATTGCTACTGCATGGATAAAAGTTTAGAAGTTTCAAAACCAGGAGTTAAAAGAAGAACAAATTGTATTTCTGGAGATAGGGATAAAAACAAGCCATGCTCAAGTTGTTAATTTAGCATTAGACAGGCTTCATTCACTGTCAATTTTTCAAACACAAAGATTTGATGCGTATGAAATGGAAAAATAGGGTGCAGAGATAGGACTAACCAGCACATCATCTTAAGAGTGTCAGCTTAGCCCCAAATTTCTTAGCTGAAAATGGATAAACATCAGGCATTAGGAGGCTTAAAATTAGGCCCATTTCTCCCTTCAACATGTGAAAATTAAAGTGAGCTCTACCGTAAATAACCAGCACTTTCCAGTGATTACTGCCACCCTACTGCATCCAAAAATATCTGAATGACATCTCTCTTCACTCTCCAAAGGTAACTGCATCTTCATTTTGCCTAATACAGCTTTAAAAACCATCATACCAGGTGCCTTATATTTGGAAAATCTTGAAAGCTTTTAGATGTACAAACACCCTTCCCACCACTCTTGGCTTATCTTTTATTTACCCTACTGGGTATACAACAATTGATGCTTCTTCAAAGCAAGGACTTCCCAGCTGATTAGCTGTGCTGAGCTGGCTAAGCTTATTAAAGGTGATTAATGCATTCAAGTATTTTTCCCCCCCGCTTGTTAGTTCAATTTCTTGCTCATTATGCTACTGGTCTTTTTATATTAAAACAGACCACCTGGATAGCAGAGAACTTCATAATCTCAGTCCAACAAGATCAACACCTGTTGTACATGTAATTAATCATAAGGTACTCCACGGCTGTACTCAGTTAAAATGCTAAGACCATCTAACAGAAGCAGTACATCACATTAGCAATCAGCTTTCAAATCCTTAAAATGCAGTTAAAAAAAATTCAGAGAAGTGAGTCAGTACAAAGGGTCTCATAATTATTCTCTCTCCATATTTAGGAGTCCATATGGCATTTGTGACGTATAAAAGTCAGCATACAACTTTCTGATGAAAAATTCAGTTCTAAAAAAAAAAAATTCACATTCTCCTGGAGGCTGAGAAAAATCAAATGGTCTTTCTGTCAATGACATTTTCCCTCTGCATGAAGAAATCAAAGAGAGCTTTTGGATATTACATACAAAAAGAACTTAGAGGTTCAATATACTTTACTAGTCTGAACACGGATTGGGAACCACAAAGTCCAATCATCTCTCTGTCTTTAACTCACCGTGTGGTTTGGCAAGTAGCTTAACTACTTTGACTGTGTTTCTTCATCTGTACAATGTGGGAAAAAAATACTAACTTGATTGGAATTTTGCAGGTTTTAATGTATATAACATGATTCCAAATACTAAAGCCTTGCATGAGGTTATCAGCTTAGCCATAGTGCATTAAAAGGGGAAAAATGTGTTCTTTTCACTGTGAAATGAAAAAGATCTCCCTCTGATCCACAAGGAGGAGATTCGCTCTCAAAGATAAGACCGGAAGAATGATAACTGTTTGTTTTAAAGAATTACAACAGCATAATGCATACAGGAAAGACAGAAGCTCCGTGATACTAGCAAACAAAGCACCTTGTGTAATGACCCAAAAAATCATCACTAATCCTAAAGCTCAGGACATCAGCCTAACACATAGGTTAGGACAAGAGGTAATGGCCTCAAGCTGCACCAGGGGAGGTTCAGGTCAGATATTAGGCACAATTTCTTCTCAGAAAGAGTGGTGAGGGGTTGGAACAGGCTCTCCAGGGAGGCTGTGGAGTCACCGTCCCAGGAGGTCTTCAAGAAAAGGGGGGGGTGGGGGAAATGTCCAATGAGCCTGGAGCAGCCACAGGTATGGGTTAGTAGCTGGACAGGATGATCTCATTAGTCCTTCCAACCTTAACGATTCTATGATTTTAATAAATCTGACCAAATTTTCATACTAGGAACTTCAGTAAGGCAGACTGAATGAAGAAAGACACAAAGCAAATCACAATCCCTGATCCTGCTAGCACCTGTAAAAGCCCTCAAAAGACTGACCAAAACCATATGCACTACACACAATCCACAGCCAAGGGTGGGTTCCAGATGGTCCTTGAGGCTGAATGCAAAGATGATGCCTGTGTTAAGTAGTAGTAGTTATGTTTCTCCTAGAGAGACATAGGTTCTTAGGGGATGAGGAGTGTTGTGTTTTCTATCACATCATGACCTTCAGCTGAGCAGGTGCGGAGGGGTTCATCCCAAAATTACAGATTCCTGTATTGCCAAGAGCACGCAGGTCCAACCTCGTACGTGAGTTAGATTCATAAATCTGTCCTGCTGAACGTGCAGCCCACACTGCCAAGTCCAACAATCCTAACTGAAAATTCATTCAAACTTACTCAGACCATATGAAACATAGCACAGAGCAGAAAAATCCCAAGACAAAAACAACCCACACTTCCTCTTCTCCTTGTTCCCATCCATCCCATTTTCTGATCAGTCACTTGCTAATTATTTTTCCCCATTCAGTAACTTCTGATTAAGATTTTCTTTCACTAATAGCAAGCAAGAAATGGACCCGAGTTATCTTTCAAAATGTGAAAGCATCTGTGATTTGCTGTGATTTCTGCCTCCACTTTTTATTTTGTGTCTGTATTTTCTGTTCATAGACATATTTCAAGAAAGCCGAGAGATCCACAGATACACGCATGCCTAAAAGCAAGTAGCTGAGTACATAGCTGATTTCAAATGGCTCGATGCCTCGCCTCCAGACTGAGAGAAAGCCTTTAGGCCACATAATAGTAGAGCAGGACATATATCACACAAGCTGAGGCAGGCAGAAAGTCCCACCCATCCTTCCTGAACAATCCTCATTGTTATCACCTGCTCGGCACCGAGCTGCAACCAGCTCATTACTGCATCTGCCAAGAGCTAGGGAAGCAGAGGAACACTCGAGCACAGATCCAATGAGAAGAAGATTAGAGATACAAGTATCAACCAAGCTTCAGTGATACTGCAACCCACATCATTTTCATAACCTCCCATCTTGGATGCAGGGAAGGATGAAGAATTTGCAGTCTTTGGGATTTACATGTGGCAAGATTCAACTCCATCCTTTCCACAGCATCTTGTTAAAACTGAATTATCCTCCTAATTAATTACAGCAGCAAAGACCCTAGTGCAGATGGAGCAGAAATGGCTTCCGAGGATCACGTTGTGCCAGACACTCGTAGCAAAGATCACATGTGCAGACAGACACACTCCTGAACTCTGACTGGTGCAAGAAGTGTCTGGGAATCTAGACAATTCACATTGGTTTCTGCAGATGTCTCGCTCGCTATCTAAAACGAAATGATATCAAAAACCTTGGTGTGTTTAATTTTCAGTTGCCAATTTCAGTTTTGTCACTCTCAGCAAGTTATGGCTACGCTGCCAGCGCTGTCTGCTTAATTCCACTACAAATTCACCCTTCTGTGTTTGGGAGAAACGCGTAACCTACGTAACACAAAAGCGCAGTATTTCCATACTCCTCCGGCCAGTCTAGGGCTTCCACAACTCCAAAGAATCAAAAATATCAACATCCAGCCACGCTTGTCCAAATATTACTATTTTTTTTAAATAGATGCTGTCTGTCAATGGCTACTTCCCTACCTCTCCTGATTAATTGCTTCTCTCACTTGTACAGTTTTTCCTTCCCAGAGGGACTTGGGCTTTCCTGCTACCTTTAAGCATCACCAAGCATGCCAGGAAACGTGGGTGGACCATGCACTGATATTACCCAGCTCTGGAAAAGGAAGCTTTAGCAATGCACACGCAGCCATGAATCAGTTATGAACCAAACTCCTGCTGGTGCAACTAGAAAGCTTGGGGTACGCTGCATTCTTCAGCTATATTATATATCAAAATACTATTGTAACGCAATAAATGTCAGGGATGGTAGAGGAGGAGAGATGCCATTTGAAGCGTTTCAGAAATGCACTGATTCTTTTTACAGATGGAAAAAACACTGTTTTGTATTTCTCTGCATCTTTTCCCAGACAGATTTTCTGTTTGTTGCTGATAAAGTGGAATAGAAAATGAGAAAAGATTTGCAAGCTTTTCACATTTCCTTAGAAGTTCAATTTGGAAAATTTACAGCAATAAATAAAGCATTTCACTAAATCTAATAAAAAAAAAATTTAAAGAGATTTTAGCTTTAAAAGATGAAATTTTTCGGAAGAACTGCTTGTTTTTACTGTCCAAGCCAGACTATGGTATTTACCCTCTGCCTCCAGATAGCTCACTCCTATATTCTGATTTCACATTTGGTATGGCATTGACTTCAATTTCATGAACTGCTATAAAAAAAAAAAAAAGAAAATGCACTGAACCTTCCTAGCCTTCATTAACTAGCCTGAAGTCTCTCCCCAACTGCCATCCTATTTATCCTTCCCACCAAACAACTTTCACTTGCCATTCCCAAAATACTCCAGCTCCTATTTTCACACACCTGCAGCTATCAGAATCTTCTCCCAAGTGCATATCCAACACCAATTAAATAGTGTGGTTATAATGATACAATTGCCCATCCCAAAGGGTGGCAGGAAGAACAGCAAGGGGACAGAGCACCCTGCACCACAGCTCCCATACGGACTAGAATCGCAGTGCCTAGCAATTTGCTACCCATGGAATGATGGTTTAGATAAGGCACAACATTTCCAGCCCAGCTGACAGTTATCACCATGCAAGCCACCAGCCACCGCCACCACAGCCCAGGGATTCAGCAGAGAAATCAAGGACTGAGCTACTCCTTCATTTTACAGATGGTTCATTAACTGGGTGGAAGCACACGAGAGCACTTGGAGAGCGATAGGAAGAGGCAAGGGGCAGGAGAATTAGTCTGAAGTTGTTTGGCAGCAGCTTCCAGAAGAACTAAAAATCGCACACAGCAAAAATAGCAAGGGTGCATTTGCCAGCTGAGAGTGGCCATGTGCCAAGTTTGAGGTCTTAAAAATTAACTGCTTTTGAACTATACAAGAACAACAACAACAAAGATCTCTTATTTAAGCTCAAAAGATTTTTCATGCCTATCTAAGCTACTAATGAGTAAAAAGGAGGAAAAGACGACGCTATCTGCAGGCTGAGAATCAGAAGAGTAAACCCCTAAGCAGTATGTTTGATTATATATTAATATTAGGGGCTTAATTACACTAAACAAAAATGAAGCATCCATTTCAGCTTCCCTAATAAATAATTCACTTCTCTCTTTCTAGGAGTTCTCACATACCTCTATTCAAACAACTGCTCAAAAGTACTATTTAAACAAGACACTCAGGTCCATTTCTAGAGCAAAAATACCAAGTACCAATGAGAAAACTCCTCTGCAATAGAAATAACTTTAATATTCTTGAGAAATCCTTTGAAAATCACCTTTCACATCTACTAATTTGTGTGCTGCTTCTAAGACATTTCTATTTCAGATTTCAAGCACCCCTACAACATACCATGGCTTGCTTCCAAAGATTTCAGGGCTCAAAAGTTGAGACCTTTACAATGTAAGAGCTTGTGGAGTCACAGAGTAACTCAAAATACAATGCAAGAACCAGCTGTGCTTTCCACCACCATTTTTTTTTTCTCTGAGACACATTACTTGTGTATTTTTTAACATATATACATATACCTGTGTGTCTGCATATGTATATACATGTACTTCAAAAGCCTAAGCTTCAAATAATGGATATTACAAATGCACAGCTTGAGGCAGTAATATGGATTGAAATGCCAAAACCTGAATTTTTATCACAATTTCTTTTTTACTTACGCACACATGCATATTCATGCATCTATTATACATAAATAAAATTTGTTAACATCTTGAATTGCTGACCCAATATCAGAATTACTTGCAGCTCCTCTCACAAAGGACACTGCAGAACCCTTTCAGTTTCTACTTTCAGTAATTTTTCCAAGCATTCAAGACAACATTTTGGATGTTCAGCTGTGATTACTTTGCTAAAATGTAATGCTACATACATTAACGAGTTTAATTCTTGGAATGCCAAAATGGTTTCTCTTTCTTTTTAGCCATAATTTGACAGTGAGAATCGCGAATTTACCTCCCTGCCAAAATAAGTTTACCTCCTAACCAAACAGGGCGTTTCTTCCACAAAAAGCCATGAATGACTAACTATGAAAAATGAAAGTTGGCAGGTAGCCTTTCTGAACTTATGTGCTTCCTGACCCCGCCAGAGAGAGTTAAGCTGGGTCAATATACAAGTGGCAGAGGAAGGGAAGGTTGGTGTGCTTCCAGAAGTGCAGCCTCCCTTTCCCACAGCCAGCAGCAAAGCAATGCTCCTGTAACACGTTTTTGAAGATCACTGTGTTGGAGCTGTTTGCAATAGGCAAATATTTCATTTTTCACTTCCACAAGCCCAGAGATGCAAGTACGGATGCCCAAGCCAGCTCCCATTCTGCCTAGATTTCTCTAGCACAGTTGATATTCTGCTCAAAAATGATGTGCATGTTGCAACTGCACGACCTACCCCAGCACTGGCTACATTTCAACACACAGCAATGGCAGCCATTTCAAAGCTGGGTAATGGGAAGCATTAGCAGCCCTTGACAGCTTTTGCTTTTGGAGAGCTTTTGAATATGAGGCTGCGGGGGTCCCGCTCTGGGAAAGAGAGGACAAACTGGAGGTTAAACTCCTCCTTTCCTCTAAACTGCCCTTGCACACACTAGGCTTCCTCATTTCTCCCTTCCTATTTGAGTCGTCTTATCCCTTTACACTCTCATACAGCACATCCCTACCTCCCCCAGCCCTGACACTCACTTTATCACAAGCATGACACACAAGTTGAAGGCAGGAGCACATGGGTGTGGTGGGGACAAGAGGCACACTCTGAATCTGGCAAGCACGATGTAGACCAGCTCCTGTGATCCTTTTCTCGTGCTACAGAGGACTTCATTACAGAAGGCCTTTAGGCCTTTTCAGAAATGAGACAGTGCTGCCCAGCACTCAGAAGTCGAAGAAACTTTCATGTTTCCCATATAATTCACTCAATTCATGCTGCCTACAGTCACTGACTTTTGTCAGCTGATTTGTCTTTTTTAATTACATATTTACAGCGGAAAAGGAAAACAAGAGTTTGTTCTCACATCTGTGGTCCTATCACATCAGAGCACTTATCTCTTACCCTGTGCTTACCTAAGCTGCAAGCTATACATTCAGAACACTGTTTGGTTCAGAGTAGTACCTCCTTGAGAGCTCAATATCTCTTGACAGCATAAACATCTACCAAAATTAATGAGATGGTTTGGAAGCTGCCTGTGAGAAAGCTGAAAATCTCACCAATTAAAACTTGCTGAACTGGGAGTGTGGTGAGTTATGACCGATGTGGAAGCTGCCACTACTTGCAATGCAACCTTCTTTCATTACTGTGAATGCATGCATCTGGAACCATAGCTTTTATTACCAGCAGCAATTACATAAGCAGAATATTCCACTGCCTCTACTGAAACTGCCTAAAGAAATGAGAAATCATTTCCAGCAGACCAATGGCTAGAGAAGCACCATACCTTCATCATACAGTAAAATACACATTAGAGGGAAAAAAAAAATCAAACAACATGTGGAGATCATTTTCAGAAGACATTCACAAACACCTCTCCCACTTTTTCTATCACCAGAGTTGCCACGCATCTACTTGCTTAGGACCCCAGAATGCTGTAGCCAACTTGAAGTCCAACATCTCCAAGGCTTGGCCACCTCAGACAGATGCTTGAGATTCTACAAAGCACAAAACACTTGTCTTAGTTAAGCCCCTAGAAAACCATCATTGTTATAACTGCTATCTAGATAAAAAGTGTCGTGAGTTGAGTTTGGGACAAGTTTCTCAATAGGAGAGATTTGTAGGTTCCCCTCTCTCCCTACAGCCATTTCCCACACAAGCATTCCAAGCAGATCTACCACAAGGAAAGAGGAGTAACCAACTAAGGAGGTACAGCAAGTAGCACAGTCCAGACAAGGAGACAGAAAAAGGGGTCCATTACACAGCGCTTTGAGATTGTTTCCTGAACACCTGGGATGGCAGCAGAGGAATCCCATAGGCAGCTAGTATTTCATGCTATAACAATCTATGGAAAAAGTCCCAGAAAAGAGTGGGGAGACATTGGAACAAGCTGCCCAAGGATGTGGTGGAATCACCATCTCTAGAGGCATTCAACAGTCTGTTCAACAAAACGTGGCACTTCAGGACACAGTTACTGGGCATGGTAGGGATGGGCTAACAGCTGGACTGGATGATCATAGTGGTCTTTTCTAAACTTAACGATTCACTGAAGCCACCTGATGAAGCTACATCTCAAGTAGCTGACCTCTACCAACAATTAAATACCTGTTCAAGCATTAGTCTGATGATCACTTTCCACTGTGAGGAAAGGAAACAAACGAACAGTGCTTCCCAGGTACAACAGGTGGTGTTCCAGTCTATCCTCAAGTTTTCTAACACTCCTTCTCAAGCTTTTTTCTCTTACCATAGTAACTTGACATCCATTACTGTTTTGTTGTTAGAGTGAAATGCATTAACTTACAAGTTTCAGTCCTTCATGAGTCGTCCGCAGTCACATTTGTGGCTTTCTTTAAAGTCACTCAGCAAATTCTTTATGTGAAAAATAATCACACCAGTAGGCAGCTTGTGCACAGATTGCTAGACACTTGATACTTAAGTCTTTTTGGTCAGTTTGAACAGACCCATTTGTCTTTTTTTTTTTTTTGAAAGGAAATGTTTCTCAAAAAATAAAACAGATTAAAGGGGAATCATGCATATTCACAAATTCACAGTTTGTTCATAATGAATATTTTACACAAGAAAATCCGCTCCAACCATTCATCTAAACTTCATAAGAAAATGAGCCCTTCTTAAAAAGAGTAGAAGCAAGGGCATTTTCTGAGAAGCAGCAAGTTTGTTAAGCAAAGGTAAATTTATTCCTAAAACAACAGCTCAAGGAACTCCAGTTTCCTATGAACTATTTCATTTTATTTGATACCACCTTACAGCTCAGCTACAAGGTAAGAAGATAAGACCAGAGATGCATTCAGACTACGATCAACATTGAAAGCTTGTTCATAACTCCCCTCTCCATCTGAACTTCCATCCCAGATATGTTTGCATTCCCTTTAAGCTCTGCATTCCAATTCTGAAAAGGTGGTGTTTCACATGTGGATGAAATGATGATACTACATGATCACTCTTGCAGAGTATGCATTTATAAAAAAAGACCTTCATTTATCAGCAGTTAAGCCTGTAAAATATGAGGCAATCCCTTAAGGCTCCAGGGAAGTTCTACTGCTATGCTCTGATACAGCAACATCATGTTTTTGCTGTATCCTGATAGACGGGGAAGATGTTCCATTGACAGCAGAAGCCTCGTAGTGGTTACACCTTTCAGCCGAAGGCTGATCAGAATAGAGTATCTGCTCTTATCTGGAAACATCAGCTGTAAAGATTTCAAGTATACATGTAATTTTTATGCAAGTTGAGCCTTCACTTGTAGCTATTTTAGCATTGACAAACATCCTCTTTAGTGGATTATTTGCAAGGTGGCAGCTGATCAGAAAGCTAGATGCACCCTAGGAAAACAACAGTGGCACCGAGGGTCAGCTTTCTGACCATGCGAGATGCTCCGTTGCAGTGTGATTCCTATTGCATAAGTCAGCTCTTAGATTGCCTCGCTGTTGTCAGGGGATGTGCGACAGATTCACAATTTTCTGTGCTTGACAGCCAGAGTACTTGTCACTTAGTTCCATCTGGTAGAGAGATAACATTTCATTAATGTTCATGCTTAACCTTATAGCTCAGTGCTTTGACTCGGCAAAGTCCTGAGAATCTCGGAGAAGGTGCGGAACCTTCAGCACCCCCCTAACTCCACACATTTCAGCTGCATGCAGCATCAAGCCTCGGCTTTCCTTGGGAAAGATGCAGCATTTCCTCCCCCCAGTTCACTTCTGGATTCTTTCAGTTTTAAAACTCTCACACAGAATAAACCTAAAATCCGTTGTAATGGGCCAGGTTGCCATTCTCGATACAGATGGTGCAAAATAATTTTGCAAAAAGACGACTTGCTCAGCTGACTGGACAGGAGATGTCAGTGGATATGAAACAAATGCTTACAGGTCTCTTGGGCACCAGGTTACATATTTCTATGGCTTCAGCAAATCAAACCCTTCAGTCCTGTCACCGCATTTAGTATGGATTATCCTCGGCCTCGACATTTGGAAATGAATTCAGCAAGCAGAGCCAGGATTCCCCGGCTCCCTCCCTGCTCTGGCACAGGCTTTGGCTCTGCCTCTGCGCAGAGAACCCGGGCTGTCACAGAGACCCGACACGGGACCAGCGGATCCACCCACGCACAGACTATCCCCCAACTGCCTTCCTCGCAGGAACGAGGTCCGATTCCGACCTTGGTCAAGACACTTAACCTCTGTTAATCCACCTGTGCAATGGAACTAATGAAATGCAGGGCTATTGTCAAGCTTAATTATTTAATACTCTTTCAGGTACCTAGAGATCCTTGTGGGAGAGGCAGCGTACAGCTGCACAGCATTACTATTTTATTAAATGAAGTACCTATCAGTATTTCACCCTCAGCAGAAGGACTGCTGAGACTGAATTGCCTCTTCACATTAGTTGTACGCATTGATGAACAAAAATACATTAAGAAGGGGTGTCAAGGGAAATGAACTTATGCTTCACCCACCATTTCTGAAAAAGTGATGTCACAGCCTTTGAAATGAAACTTGTTGGGGTTTGTGGGGAAGGGGCTGCAGCTGACCACTGATTTGGGGCTCGCTGCTTCCTTTAAGGAACAGCAGATGAGCACAGGAAAGTTTTTGGTACTGTCATATCTCCGCTCAGGTTTTCCAGTCTGAGTGGCTCAAATGCGCTGCTGATCCATTAAAAGAAATGAGATGCACAAAGTGTAAAACTTGAATGTCACTAATGCACAGTATCCAAGAAAACAAAGGCTTCTTGGACAATAAGTTACCCAAATTACAGCCACACATGCTGCAGGGGGAAGGACAGATGGTACAAGAACTGGAGATAGAAGAAACAGATTTGTGACCACAAGGAAAGAATCAGGAGACATTTCTACCCAGCTAGAAATATCCAGTATTTAGCAAAGCAAATACCGAGGAATCCTTCTTCAGGGAAGAGAGAAGAGGGGTACCAGCAAATAGGTGTTTTTACAATAGGAGTTTAACAGCTATGAAAGAAGGGCTTTCAGCTTTCCTAAAAGGGCCAGTAATCCTGAAGACTCCACAGTAGGAGACGCGCACCTCACTGAATTTCCTTTACACACAGACAACAGGCTGCTAAGCTCCTCCCCAAAAACAACAACCATGAGACAGAGGCAAAACTGAGTGGGAGGATGAAGTCACCTGGCAAGCCTCCACCAGTGATGATACCTTTGGAATAAGTGACACAGCATCCCATTGTACTACACGGTTATATAAGACTTCAGGGAAATGTAAAAGCCCAGATGGGGGAACATTAGCCTGTGTTTGTTTTAGGCCACCAAGTCACATCAGGGAGCAGGATGAGTTAATCCTTGAACACTTGTTTAACGTGCAGAAATAAAGACTGCATTACACGTGACTCTAGTTTGCTGGAAGCCCCCACTGTTTGTAATGAGACCTCTCTGAAAATTAGAGGCAATTTTTAACACAACGCTTTTGTGCACGCAGGAGCCTTTATATGAGGAATCTCAATTTTGTATTTACTTTTATTTGGAGGGTACAAAATGAACTCGTTTACCAAACTGCCTACCGGCAGGCACCAAAAGGAATGGCTTTGACCCAAACACATCCAGCTTAGGTGCAGGCAGTATTAATCAGCAATTGTCTCACCTTCTGCAAAAATGAGTGGGAGGAAAAGCCTGATGCAAAAAAAAAAAAAAAAAAATTGAAGTTCTTTGTGAGGCAGTAAAAACCAATGCTTCCTCCTAAGTACAGGAGGAAACTATTTCTGCCATTTCTGTGGTGTTACTGAATTTCACCATTTCCCCATAACACCTAACCCCTGTTAACTCTACTAGCAATGAAAAATATTTATCCTTATCCAGACAACTTGTAACTAAAAACATTAACCTGAAAAAATACATATTTTCTTAATTTTTATGTTATTCTTAGACTTTAGAAAAACAGGCAATTTCTGGGAGGTTAAAAAAAATAAGTATTCAAAATACAAATACTTAATGAAACCAGAATACTAAGAATTAGACAGCCAGAACGTGATCAAAAACCCAGTAAATCTGATCTAAGTACATCCAACAAGAATCAAGTTTGGATTTGAATCAATGCTATCCAATATGATTTGAGGGAGACATAAATTGTAACTATGAAATACATAAATTTCTTTGTAGAGGTGACAAGATCAGTGCAGCTGCTTTTGGACTACGCTTTTTTCCAACATTTGGTCAAACACAACACTGTGACTCCAGAAGGCTGTAACAGTATAACAATCAGTAGTACACGCATCCCCAACCAACATATAATTAGAAATGGCAGAGAAAGTAACTGCAGAAGGGTTTCTGAGCCATCCAGAAGCTAACCTGGACTCATTCACACAATGCATTTCAGCTCAGACATGCAAAATTACATGAACAAGGACCTCTATAGAATGGGGAAACAGGTGCTCCCATGGTGCTAACAGTTGATGCAAGAAAAGTCACTCATAAATAAATTGTGTTGTGTGTTTGTTTCTCTTTTTGTTGTTATTTCTTTTTCTGTATGCATTTTTAATATTACAGGATGTCAGCTGACCATACACAAACTAAAAGAAAATTGAGACAGAAGCAGCTTTTCAGGTGGCGTCAGCCAGACCAGCTGAAGGCATAGCCCTTGAAGTTCATAAGTGGTATTTGAAGCACTGGACAGACAGCACCATGCAAAGTAAGGTATCTCTGCATATTGATGAACCACTGCCTTGTTCCTATTAGACCAAAGATAAACAAAGAAAAGGACACGAGTCAGTACAAACTGAAGATAAAATACATGTGGATACAGTGATATCCTTTTAAAATATATTTACAGTGATAGTTTTCCTTCTTCCTCTTACTCTCTCATTCCAGAAGTCTGCATTACTCATGTTGATCTCACTTCCAATAGTAAGGTATCTGCTAAAATCATGCATTTAGACTTATTTTTGCATAGGGTGGCAAAAGTCAGTCATCAGTTATTTGCTTAGTCGTTCCTTTCAGCAACTCAAGAGTGCCATAAAGGCAGAAACATCTTCAAGCTTTATCAAGTAGAATCTGACAATTCCCTCTGGTAAAACCATAGATACAAATAAGCATATCCTTTACACGCATTACTCTGCCACTCATGACAGCACAGGAGTGACCTACAGGCTAAGAGATCATCCTATGCCCTTCTCTCCTCGAACCATCTCAAGGTTTCTACAAACCCAGAGGTTGCATTTCCCATTCCAGTTATTCTGCTTCTACTTTTGGGAGCATGGCAACATTGGGCATGACAAAGGCTACCCTTAGTTCACATACAGCATTTTGTTTTACCCTATTGCTTTTGACAATTGAAGGGAATCTGTTACCAAACCAACTCCCAAATAAAGGAGCACTTATACTTCTCTAAAATAGGAAGGAATCAGCCCTTTTTTCATACACTGAAAATGAGTTAGATGTTACCCTTACAAAGTCAAAATAGGCCAAGGACCAAATTCAAGCACTGGAGTCCCAACTACTGCCTTGACTCTGGTGTTAGTTCATCACATTTCAGGCCAACTCCACTCCATTCAAGGTAAATTGGGAATGAGGGACCCAGCCCTACAGCCAAAGCAGATGAGGCAGTGTGGCACAAGGCAGGAAGACAGGCACAAACTGAACCCCTCAGGAACCCATCAGGAAAGTTAGACACCACACAAGGACACCTCACACCCCACTAAGAACAGGTGTAAAAAGCGCTTGAGCTGTTGGTTCCAACTTAAATAATATGAACAACTTGGGAAGGTACAATAAAAGCCAAAGAAATCTGTCCGCTGCAATTAGGCCAGTCATACTCATCACTTTTTGGGTTTTCTGGATCACTGCCTAGGAAAGCATTCTCAAACCCAAAAATTTCATGAATGATATAAATTGTCAAATGATGCAGCTGAGGGCATATCACTCCATTATTTTCTCTCCTTAAAATGTTTAAGCCATTAACTTGAAAAGAAAGTGCAGCCTGACTTCAGCAGCCAGTCAGGCACATCATGAACAAATACTGGCTAGCTACAGAGCAGAGGCCTCACGAGCAAATCAGCTGAAAATTGTTCAGAAGCAATTTGGCAAACACTAACAAGTTACAAATAGAAAAAAAGACTGGATTATGAGAGATTTAGAAGTGGAAAAAAATAAAGGTAGATCCTGCCATAAATTACATGATCATCTCTAGGAATATGTGAAAAGACTTATCCATTTTGATGTTTGCTTATTCTGCTATTGTTCTAGAAAAGACAACGACATGTTGCTACATGGTATTTAGCGTGGTATTCAGTAAAAGCATTGCTCCTGTCTTAATGCAGGTTTCTCAGCAAAATTGCACTTTAAGTCATGTTATCTAATCCCACAGCTGGCTAATCTTCTGTCAAATTTCATACCTTCTGGTTTTGAATCTGACAGGATAGGATCTATTACCCTACAAGTTCCTGAACACACATTTAAACTTTCTGCCATCCCCAAATGCTCCCAGCATTTACTGCTTGGACCTCCACACAGAATGGCAGCCTGAAACAACATTTGCTTCAGGGCAGGAACTGGTGGGAAGATGGAGCCTGCATCCCAGCAGCCACAAAGCCATCAGTACAAGAAATAGTTTTCTTCACAAATGTGACATATTAAATGATTGTTCTCTCTATGGTTACGTAGGCAACAGAATACCTACTCCTGTTGGATCAGCATCCAATTTTTGACCTATGTAAGTCCAAAGCTAAAATACAAGCTACCGTAGGCAAAGCTCTCTCCAAGTCAGCAGCAAGCCTGAACTCTTTGGAAAGCAATGCTATGGATAGTGTTAACTGCAGTATCTATAGTGCCCAGGTAGTGCAATGAGAGGAAAACTGGGGGAAGGGAGGCACTCTGCATGGCTGCCACTGTGAACGGATCTTGAAGTTGATAGCGTATCTTTTGTCCTCCCCAGAGGCTCTAAGACACTCCACTGCTTGTGATAACACATATTCACAGGCTACTTTAACCCCTGAAGGAGGTACTTAATGAACACAAATAATATGGTGACAGGTCTTCTGCTGGGATTTGAGCCTCTGCTTGCTGATAGAAAGCCCTGTTTCCCATAGCTGCTTGACTCTGGCAAGGTTTCTGAAGGCATCAAAAAGAAAGAACAGCACAAACCCAAATGCATACCCAGATCCAGGCTTAGCTGTGTTTATTTTGGACATCTCTGTTATCAACTGTGAGTTACCAGAGGAGCCAAGCACACTGCATTACCAGCACTGCTGTGCAGCAGCAAAGCTTAAGCACAGAGCAGCTAATGGATTTGCCCATGGTCCCACATGCGACCTGACCCACCCCTAGCACGTCCTGCAGCACTGACCTTGCATTCCCCTTCATTCCCTCATCGCAGAGGCATTTCTGCACCATCTCCCACACCTTCTCTCATGCTTGGAACAGCTTTCCAAGCTCTAGTCAGCACGCATCAGCCCCTCACCTCATTCAAACTGCTCCTGAGAAATCCCTTTGCCTACAGACATCAAAGAGCATGCCTCGTGCTGAGCTCGTCGTTCACACGGCATGAGAATCTGGCCTCCCATGTTGGTATAAATGAAGGAGCAAATAAAATATAGGTCCATCTAAACTCAAACCATGAATCCACGAGCTGTAATATCCTGCTCCGCCCTTTTCTGCTGTCAGTTATATCCTCATTTATCACATCTGCCATTTAGGCCAGCAAGCAATTCATGAAAGGCACCCAGCCTCTGGCTGTTTCCTAAGATATACCAAGAGCAAACACAGGGATTATGCAGCCAGATAGAGAGCCCCGAGTCTCCTGCTGCAACAGCACAGTAAGTTTCAGACAGACTGACTAAAACGTTGTGAATGCATGAAAGCAAATGGAAACATTCTGTTTTGAAAATGTGATGTCTGGGCACTTTCCCGTGGTTGAACTTATTTTTCTAAGGAGTGTTTGTCTCAAGAGAAGCTAAGTCTGCTGAACCTTTTCCAAGACTACAGAAAGCATATCAGTCCAGATGCCAGTTGTCCCAGTGAGTTTTTTCTCCCTGTCCCCAGGCTGTCTGACATCTCCCCTCTGCCAGCAGAGCCACCCAGAGCTGAATCTGTTCCAGCACTGTGATCTGCAGAGGTCAGAGGTACCACACAGCCACAGTTGCTATCAGACACCTCCACAGGGTCTCAGCCTACAAAGAAACCAGGGCACGCTTCTTGGTGCTTTTCTACTACTGTTATTTCTACACAAATGTTTTTCCTTTGTTGCTTCTGGAGCATGCCACAGAGCAATCCTTCATTGCTGGCTCCTAGGATGTTTCTGCCTTGCACAAAAATAAGTGGATCCAACAGCAGAGACTCATCTCAGGTGCAAGTCATTGGAACAACCAGCAGCTCTGGGAGCTTGTTTGCTTACTGAAGGGAAGAGAAAGAAACAGCATCCTCTCATATGCAGATGTGACCCTCAGTCCTCCCAGCCCAGCTGTGCCTCTACCTGCCTCCAGCCATCTCATCTCACTCCAGTTCAGAACAAACCACTGGCACCCCAGGTCCACCTCCAACGCCTCCCATCACCAACCAGTGCTTTCAACTACCACAGCTCACCTGAGCTATGTCCAGGAGCAGCAGCACCAGCATGTTGTTTCTCTGAGCATTCACCCCAAGGGCAGAGAGGAAGTCCAGGGCAGCACTGACTGAACTCCTGGGTCAGCATCGCCCTAATCACACACTGGGGCTCTTCCTTCCCTGAGAAAGAGTAGGCACAACACTGGGCTCCTGCCACCAACAAAATGCATTCAGATCAGCAGCAAAGCTGATGGTAGCTGCACTGCTCCTGGTATGACTTCAGTGCAAAGGTCATCAGCTGCAGACACACACACAAATCAACTGATTTGCATCTCTCTAAAGTGGAGCTGTAAAAATACTTCAGAGAATTATCACAAGGTGAAAGGAATCATTTTAGCAGAGCTGTGATGAAAAATGTGATCTCTATCTACAGGCACCTTGGCTGCCAGGCCATCTCAACCCATCCCTGACCTGCAGGGATGGATTTCTTAGAGGAAACGAGCAGAAGTTCAGAGTCTGCTGACAGCAGTGAGTTGATTTCGTGGGGTGGGTGCCACAAGGGAGGGAGCTGCCACCACCATTGATCTCACTTCCTTTTTCTTACAGCTATTACTAAATTGGACTGGATTAATGTGAAAGAAGAGAAGCTTAATGCAATTCCTTGAACAATCCAGGCCCAATAACCATTGAAATCTGAGAGAGATTCACCTCCAGAAGGACTCACCAACATCAAGCTCCAGCATCTTGGAGCTCTTCAAGGAGTTGCTGCAGTTGCATGTCTCCCTCAACTAGCATCCCTTCCTCTCTCTACTGAGAGAAGTAAACTTAATTAACTATAGCAATTAATCAGGCATCTCAACTCCACCCAACCTCAAACATCACCTCTCAGCATTTGCTTCACCATAAGGTGATCTCCATAATACGTAGTAACTATTCCAAGGCCTCACATGACTTTGGGCAAACATGTCCCAAGTAGACCATCCCGAGGGGAAATGCTGAATCTTGTCCATAGAACAAACCTCTACTGCTGCAGCTCAGAAAAGACATGCTGTACTGAGTCTATCAACCAATGCTGGCAGGATGCAGATATCCACAGTTATTTGGAAACCAATGCATTAACACTGAGCATTAGGTATCCCTTCCCTAGCTTCTCCTTGAATCTCAGTGTGCAGCCAACAAGGACAAAGCAGCAAGACAGCTCCATTGCTGTCACAAGCAGGGATCAAAACAGGGTCTTTCCAAGTCTAGAATTACATACTAGAGCAAGTTAAACTAAAGGGTTATTCTCACCGGCAAAAAAGCAACAGCACATTAAGCCTTTCCCCATGGTTCAGTCATCGCAGACACATTGCTTCCTCAAAACAACGTGGAAAAGTGAGTGAAATGTAGGTTTATCATAGCAGACACTTGAGTCCCCAGGCCCAGCCCTGGCTGGTGCTCTCTTCAAGTTCTCATTTGCTATGATTGTATGAGAAAGGATTAATCTGAAGAGTCTTGAAGTGCATAGAAAGGTTACAAACAGTCAGTAAGGGAGCAGAGATTAGATCCCATGGGCTGCTATGCACTAGTAGAGTGCATTTGCCCAAGGCTATTCCATGTAGAAAAGGCTCTGTTGTGCATGACATTTTACTAGTTGGGCAGAAACACATGACAGAGTATCTGACAGGAATATGACAGCAGGGTCTTTATACAGCTCAGCAAGCTTCATATGGATCAACGAAGCAGCACTGGTCCAACTCAGACTGAAAGAACTGCCAAAAAGTAAACAAAGACAAGGGTGGGGTCCCCCCACCCCCACTTCTTTTTAAGAGTCTTTACATAGAGTATATAGTTACTTGATTTATTTTCAACCTTTGCCATGGTCCTTGAGGCTGATGTTTCAGACAGGCTAAATGCTTTACCTAGAGTTTTACCTGCACTTATCCAGAAAGTATATAAAACCACAAACTTATCCCTTCTGAACCCACAGAGGAAGAGCTTGTGGATTTTTAGAAAAATAAGAGTTGGTGGGTAAAGATGACAGACAAAGACATATGCCCCCAGCTGGCGCCCCACAGATCACTCCTGCTACAGTAAACTGCAGGAAGTTTTCTTCACTGCAAGCAGCAGAGAGTGCTGATGCACCTACATCGCAACACCAACTCCCCTCTCAGCTTTGTACAGTAAAAAGAGACCACACTGGCAAAGAATTTACAATTCCGTGGGTGATGACACCAGTGGGGTTTCTAAATCCACTTTCCAAAGACTATCCTGCTTGCTCAGCCAAGGGCAGAGCTCAAAATTGTACCACATATGCAGCAAACACAATGTTCTATTGTCCAAACTGGCCAAATAGTTTGCCATTGGTATCTCCTCTTGTGCTTCTCAGTGTTACACTCAAAACCATAAAACATGGTTTGCGTGATCTGGTTGAAAAATGGAACCAAGACAGAAGATAAAGCATAATTTGAAGATACAGTAGGCTCTACCACTTGGGTACTACTTCAAACACGCGCAGTATGACTTAGAACACAGCCCACGTGTCTTTGCTCTGGCTGCAAGCTGAAAAATATGCACAGGAACACACTTTCCAGCTAGTCTTCTTTGGAAGGAGATGTAGTGCCTGCTGAGGGCATGCTGGTGGCACCACCAAGAGAGCGCCCCTGGTCTGGAGGATGAGGCTACTGCCTGCTCCAAATGCAACAACAAGGTCTGGCCAGTAAGGTGACCAGCAGTAGTGTAGGAGCAAAATGCTGCCAATTAACCAAAATTCTGCTGGCACACTCAACTTCTCATTCAAGAGAGAATAGAACAGCATCCTCGAAAGTTTGGTTTGCTTAATAGTAAAAAGAAATTATTCAATTGACTATGAAGAAAGCCAATTGCAGCCTTGTTACTCGTATACAAGAAAATGTATCGTTACACAAGTCAGTGAACTTGCAACTATAGCACCTTTTGGACAACACTTCGAAGATGATCTTGGTCTTCAAGATGTTAGACCTCATTTTCAAGTCTTCAACCTGCTACAATGAAAAGAAATCCTAAAAATAAGAACCAAATGCAGCTGGCAATCAGAAGCCTACACAAGGAAGGCTTGGCAACACTTTTGACAACTATTTTATTTATCAATCTATTTCAGATCAACAAGGTTTAATACTGCACGTCAAACTTGGAACTGCACGTTGTAAGAACTGAGAATGACTTGAAGTTAAACTCTTTTCTTCAAGCTTTAAAATAAGTTCTGAGTTTTCTGGGGAGAGGTTCAAAAGTAAAAGGCGGTCAAATTCAAAATGTCACTTTTAAAAATAGAAATGACAAAAGGCTCAGATAAGAAGAAATGGAAGATACAGCCAGCCAGGCCAGAAGATGCTTTTTGTTGTTAGTATTGGGGCTGGGTTTTCTTGGTTGTTGTTTGATTCATTTTGTTTCAGTCAAAGTGTCTGCAGCTGCTGCATTTAAGACATCAGCATCACTACCTTTATTCCCCATATGAAAAAGAACACCTACTAAAATAACCAAGCAGGGATGGACAGTCACTGAGAGGCAGCAGCAAAGACTGGCTGGAGATGTTCTGAGGCCATGCCCTATTCCAACAAGTATAAAGCCTTGGACTTTGGTGGATGGTAAGGTCCATCACAGCTCCTGCACCACATCTCCCAGATGCTCCTGTCTGTAATCCCGCAAAATGCCACTGCAGGCAGAGGTTGGACCCCGTCACAACCACTTCCTCTCCTTCCTCCATCCAGGGGCTACCAAGTGCACCAATGTCATGAAATTGACCAACCCAGAGAGCCCAGAGCAAGCATGGCCACATCTCACCACCTCTCCTCAGGAAGGCATGAGGTCTGGTAGCAGAGCTCTATACTTACTTCAAGACCATACAACTTGCGCAACAGAAACCAGGAGCCGCAAGCCATCTTACTCCACCACTGCTCCTCAGCAAGAAGCATCTGCAGTTACACCCTTCTTGCCCAAGAGCAGCTGCTCTATT
This sequence comes from Phasianus colchicus, assembly GCF_987193195.1. Classification (NCBI taxonomy): domain Eukaryota; kingdom Metazoa; phylum Chordata; class Aves; order Galliformes; family Phasianidae; genus Phasianus; species Phasianus colchicus. Next base: position 11,579,385 of record NC_143442.1, read on the forward strand.
TCTCCGCTACAGAGAGTGGTGGTTTATTTTGGCATGTTATTCTCATTTTGTAAGTACTTTGTATTTGTATAACCATATAATTTTGTAGCTAGAACTTTCCCTTCGTTATTTAGCAGGTGATGCTGTATGAGGGTAAAAGATAGTTGTCAGTCTGACATGTTGAGGCTCATCAGCTCTCTGCTGGGGAACAGTCTTTGTTTCCAAGGTCTAGACCAGAGAGAGACCCTCACGGCAATTTTAACCCAAACCTCAGTAAACAAGGCAGAAAAAGCTACCTTCTGTGCACTCTCAGTAGTACAAGTGTATCTCAGGTACCTGTGCTTAGTTTTGGGTGCTTTCAGGGTCAGAGGCATGGAGTTCTCTCTCTCTGGTTCCCTCTGCCCTAAATAAAAAAGCCATATTCATAGACAGCCACAGAATCATCAAGGCTACTTCAACTAATATAAAGCATGTGCTTGTAGGGGTGGGCAAGAAAGAAGCAGATATGTGCAAAGAAGGGATGAATATAAGGAAACAGATCATGCTCAGTTTTGAGAGCTAAACTACTCAGTCATGAACAAACCTGGAATGTTCTAACAGCAATGCCCACTAGCAAGAGACATCTGCTTAGACAGATCACAGTCCTGTTCCTTGCAGATCTCAGATCTAGTCATTTGGGACATGATTCAGTCCCTTTTCAAGGAAGGCCAAAATCACAGATTTTGGATTTTGCAAGCAACAGAAGGCAAATGAACATGGCTCTGCAGCTCAGCCCAAGCGAAAAAAGCCCTGAGTCACACTGCTGTCACCCAGAGCTGACCTTCCCCAGCAGTCAGCAGCACCACAGACAGTTATGGCACCGTGCGCTGATTCTGCTTCCAGTTTCTTCAGATAAGAGGTCAGTTTTGATACAATCAAATAAACCTGAGCCCATTGCTAGCTTCTTTCATCACAGCTTTCAAACAATGCCTGGTTGAAATTAGCCCCATTTGTACTTGCTGCTTTAAGCCACGTGTTTTGCCTACCTGCCCTTGTGCTGTGGTGAAGATGTGATGTACCCGAGACGCATCTAGGAGTTTCAGTTTCTGTCCAGTGCACAGATGTTGAAAACTAACCAGGCATTATCGCTGTAAAAACACATTGGATCAGTTGACAAAGGAATGACTTAAATCACTCAAAGACCAAGGGGGAGAGTGACAGTCTTTTCTAAATTTACATTTTTTACTCTTTAGCAAGAAACGAAACAAAATCTACATTAAGGACGCGATTGAGATTTACAAAGTGTAAGCACTTGGAGTTACAAACTGCCAGAATTTCAGATGTCAGTGTAATCTCAGTTCAACACTCTTGTGAATGCGCACTAAGAGACAGGTTTTACTTATTCGTATCACCCACCAATGAATGCAGGCACCTCATGAGTGGAAAGCAGAGCTGCATTACCATAACACATTGACAGAAGTTTAGGAAGGGGAGAAGGGGGGAAAAACACTGAAAATAAACTGGGTAACATAATACTGGATAGAAACAAATGGAAAATGCATGAGTTACCAGTGTAATAGCCCCAAAGTGATACAGATATAGCTAAAGACCACACTTCTGTGCCCAACAAGGAGTGACCTTTAGCAGCCAAAGAAACAGCAGCCTTCAAACAGCTTTGCTGGTTGTTTTTTCCACATGCTGTGTTTGGGGTGGGTTTTTCGCTGTTTTTCAAGAAAAAAGATTTTCAGCATCATTTCCTCCTTGATCACTGCAAGCGTTTATTTGTGAGTATGTACTTCAAAGGAAATTACTGTACTGATAAAGAACAGCATTCAAAACTGAGCAAAAATATAAGTAGCCCACAAGTATCTCCCATATAACCACTTATCTTCATTCTTCATCTTCAACATACTTGCAGGTTTGTTGGGAAGTTAAAAAAAATAAGGTCATGCTGTGTATTTCTGAATTACCAGACAAGACAAAAACCACACTGAGTTATTTAATATATCATCCAGCTAATAGCATTGCTTATTACCTCTAGGATTGAGCAACAGAATCTTCTCCCTTAGCAAAAACTAAAGCGAGTTAAAACTTTAAGGCCAGTCCTGGTCACCCTTCCAAAACAGCCAGAAGAATGCTTTGTCTCAAATTGGATGGGCTACAGCCACAGCAGAAATTTGAACTACATGTACACGCACACAAAAATAATCAAGTACAGCTCTATGGAATAAAAGCATGAATTCTTAGAACAGATGAATTAAACAAACAAATGCAAAAATAACATTTCAAACTTTTTTTTTTTGTGACATGTCTCTGTGTAACGGGAAAGAAAAACCCTACAAGATGCAGAGATGAAATAGATTCCATGGACTTCCCCAGAAACGCAGGCTCATTAAATGACATTTTAAGAACTGCTAACACTGCCAGCTCAAAGCGTTTAAGCACCATCATGACTTTTCAAGCCCTGAAAATCTTGTTATTTGCCTTATGGCTTTTTCACACATAAATTGTGATCTGAGTGAATTTTAAGCTCAACTCCGTAGCTGCCTCAGTGATACTGAGGCTCCATAACATTTCAGTAGAGACTGAAGAGTCAAAATATAAAAAAGTAAAGACTTTAATGCAAATGTGATTTGATGGACTGGAGGGTGTGAACACAAAATATTGCAAGAATAATTAAAATTATAGGACTTGGAAGTGCTCAGGCAGCCGTATGAGAAGTTATTACACTTTCTAACATGTATCCAATAAAGCTTATATGCCTCCAAGGGCAAGGATATCACAACTTTCATCAAGGAGTGTTGTTGCTGTCACCTTAACTCTACCACTGAGATTTTAAGTCTATTTCTTTCCCACAATTCCAGCTCACGTCTGTTTCCTTTCCTCTTTCTACACTGCAGCCATTCAGATACCAGAAGAAAGGCTTCCTACCTCATGCACCCCATGCTGATGCTCCAGTGGCGCTGTGGATTTTTTTTTAATTTCTATTTTAAATGTTCTGTACATGACACTATTCATTTTAAAAGCATCCTGGCACTCGCACATCTTTTTCAAGTGGGAAAGGAGAACCCAATCTGCTGATCTTTGAAAGGTCCCAGTCAGTTTGCGGGTTGGATGGGTTCTTTTGTTGATTTGATGCAACTGGACAGTATCACTGATTTGTCTGTGTTTAATTGCGTGTTCTGAGCAAACCAGAGACCATTCACAGTTCTTGTGGTATCAGCACAAAGCATGAAAGCAGGCAGCTGCTTGTTCTTCCCAGAGACCTTGATATCATCAGTAGCCCTGGATTGCACACACTACAGCCTCGTCATATATACAAATAGCATTGCACAGTGCTTGACCTAATATTATAGTGATGAGGTCACTTTGTACCTAAAAGACATTGCATAGAAGGAGAGAACGAGAGACTTGCAGAAAGATGAGAGGACCTGCCAAATCCACGCCTGGATCACTTGTAAGATTTGTGGAATTGATGGACTTCAAATTCAGGATCGCAAGAGGACTGTTAAGTCACCTGCTCCATCCTCCTTCACACAGTATGCTTATATACATGCATAATTTAAAAATACATATATACACACACACGCATTATACACATAGAAACCTTCCTTTCTTTTCCTCCATCTAGCACTGAGCATGCTATTTTCTTAGGTGGTCATGCCAAGGTTTTTAATGGACTACAGCATTCAAAGGTTTTTTCTTTGACACTCATCCCAGATCTCCACCACTTACAGAGTGATGACTTGCCCACACCGCACTGATCACTGCCTTCCCACATGGCATCCCAGATTTATGCCCCCTCTCTACTTGCAGCAAGGGTTTACCTCCTCGATAGCTCCACACATTCTCCATTTAACTCCTGCAACTTACTGCATGCTCTGTTTCCAGCTCACCCCCTTCTTAGTCCATTAGCAGTGAAAGTCATAATCTGACACTGCACCATAAATTCAGCAATTTGGTGAACAAAGTAATCACCCAGCACTGTACAGAACAAGCATAGGCCCATTTCTCAGCATGCGATTCTGATTTGGTGCACGCTGTCAAGAAACTGAGCCAGCAACTGAGGGAAAGAAAAGATTTATTTTTTTTCCCCTTAGTAACATACCATGAACATTTGTTAGAATTGAAAGGCAAATTTCTGATTAACCAGATTTATGACCTCCTTAACGTTCGAGCATTTGCAAGAAGTGAGTGCAAAGTTCTATGCTCATGAATATTCTCCTACCTCACATGAGCAAACTGTCACCCAAGGTAAATTCCAAATTGTTTGTGTTTGTAAAATTGGGAATGCTAATTAGTTATATAAGTCACAATGTATTGTTTCTGTTCCTTAACTTGATGACAAAACTACTTAACACATCTTAAATTGCTAAGTGTGAAAATTACCGATATACAATTTATCACTCATTTTGGATTGGTTAATTACACAAGTTCCCACACAGATTGCCTATGGCATATTTGTCTAATGATCTAATTATTCCCTGAAGAAATTAGTGAATAACTTTACATGACAAACCTGACAATTTCACAATCTGCTCCTGGACAATTTGTAAATAGATAAGTTTGACGATATTTTGATTTTTATCTATTGGTGAACTAGTCAATCAGAATTGCGGGTATTCATCACCTCGAGAAGGAAAAAAAAGACTTATTTTAAATAACTATTTCTCCCACAGGCAAACTGGGTCTGCCCCAAGCATTACACATTTGTCTGACTGCTAAATGGGTTGAGAATACGATAAAAGTAAATGGAAAAAATAACCTAAATCAAGTATGCTTTAGACAGTTGGTGCCTATGGTTTCTCACTAGAGAAAGCCTAGCAGCACATGAATAATATATCTAGAGGCTCGCAAGGACTGCAGAGGTCAACTTTAGTCTCTGCCTAGGAAGTGAGCCCATCACAATTTTTCTTAGATCCCACTCCAGTGAAGAACTGAGCATAGGTGCAATTCTCAAACAGCAAAATACCCATTCTTCAGTATCAGAATCCAGTTAGACAGAGGCAGACATCTGACATCAGGAGCTGTATTCAGCACCTTTGCTCACAAGGCCATGCAGACAGAGCATTGCAATGCTTATTGCAGCTCCACAACACAAGGCTGGAAGTGAAGGGGTCCTGTAGAAGCTTCCAGAAGCCCATCTTGGATTATCTGGGTTGTGATGGTCAGCATCACTGCTACCAGATCTACTGGCACAGGACTGTCCTGTGGTCAGCTCTGTGATAGTGTCTTTTTAAGTAAAATGCTGCCAGCTGAGACCACATTTCTCATAGTGATATGAAGAAATATCTTTAGGAAGACTTGTAAAGTCAGTGGCAACTCAGAAGGCTTCAGAGTACAGCAAAAGTTATTTTATACTTGCCACAAAAAAAAAATAAAAATAAAAACCCATAAGAGAACTGCCAAAGCTTCTTTTGTAGGGCAAAAACCATAGACCACATCAGCTGAAGAGCACATGAAAAACTGGCCTTTTTCATGTGAGCCTGGGTTGGTTGCTATGGCTAGAAAGAAAGTCATTTTCCCTGAGATAGCCTCATTTAAAGATATGGAGCCTGAGAGATTGACTTTGCATAACAAACTTATTTTTACCCAATATCACCTACTTTTCACGTGATCAAATCTGACAAGAGGCCACTTCAGTGGCTACGAACACAAACAGTTTGGGTCACAGCATACATCCAGGCACAATCACTAGTCTACATCATCTTCAGTCCTCTAGATATGAGAAAATGGTGTCAAAAATGAAGATCACCTGAAACAAATCAGAGTAGGCATATGGTGATCCATAGGTAGCCCTGCTCAGTCCTGTCAGCCACCACCTCTGTCTGACAGCCACGCATCTTGACAAAGGGAAGAAAGGAGCACACCTGAGTCCCAGGAGACTGCAGTCCCTCATCTATTCCCTTCCAGGGCCTCACGGGAAGGTGCCCCACAAGTTTCAAGGAAAAGGAAAAGCAGACCTGCCATCTTCCTGGAGAAAGAAGTAAGAAAAGCTGCAGTGACAACAGAGCGACCTCACGGAGCTCCCGGATGCGAAGAGAAAGGAGAGAAGTAGCTATGTCATTTCCTGATCTCTGTGGTGTTGCTAGCCATGGAATAGCAGAAAGCGACTCAAAGGCTAATTCCAGCCTGGCAGCAAGGTTAAATATTTCGCTGGATGTAAGTGCTTGTCAATTTTTTAAATGAAATTTTGGCTTGGAAAGAAAAACATGCTATCAGAACCTGCATCTTTAAGGACTGAAACCCCGGGGGAGGAGAAGGCTGGAAAGCCTTGTTGTTATGCACTGCCAGTTGGAATCAGACCCAGATTAAAGCAGATTTCTCACAAGAATGTGAAGCATTGAGTGATGGCTGAATACCACATGTATCACACCTTCACCACCAGATCCCTGCTTCTGTCAGTACCTCCATGGGCTACCCCACTGCAATCCCCACTGCAACCAGCGCCATTAGAAACCCAAAAAAAAAAAAATAAAAAAAATCACTCAAACACACCAGGCAAGCCGCTCAGCTGCTCACATCACTTGCTTATGCAAAGTCCCTTCTCGCCCTTCAAATTTCAACCACACTTCATATTTCAGACTGAAAACAGAGTCCAAGCCCAAACGTTTCTGTACGTACAACACCTACTACTTTTTCCGCACTATCAAACCCGCCTGACAGATCAATCACAAAAGACATATTCTATTCTTCAGGCTCAGCACTCCCTTCTGAGCACGCTAACAGGTAGCACTCAGGCAGCAGCAGATTTCTCAGAGTGCATCCAGCTGTGCATCACTTAGCTCTGTTTTTATAAGAAGGATCAGATAAAACAAGATAGAAAAGGATGACATTATAAGCCACAAGCAAACTAACAAAGGGATGTGTTCACAACAACAAAAGATGAGGATAAGGTGCTAACAGAGGCTGATAATGAACACTTTGGGTGGCACGAGAAGTCCGTTTCTGTTGCACGAGAGGGCAAAATAGCCTCTGCAACCTGCCCTTCAACTAACTCATCCGCAGCGATGAGCCAGGGGTTAGGACTGAAGTGGCAATTATTTCAAAGGTCAGATTTCGATACTTCCATCTGCAACCTTTCTGCAATTAAAACCTTTGAGGTTATGACAGAGTGCAGCACTTGGGTAGAACACACACATGCTGTGAAAGATGGAGTCATCACGTTCACCTGAGAAGGACTGCACTTCAAGAGATAAGGCAGAAAGCAGCTGACACTATTAACAGGTCTAGTAGAAAAAAGAAAAAGTGATGTGAGACAAGGACCCTTACCTTTCAAGAGGGACTTTGTTGACTCTGAAGTGAAATAAATAGTGAATAATAGCCACAATGCTCCCAGACTTAAGAAAAAGCCGTGTTTATATTCTCATATAATAGCTGAAAATGTATACGTGCAAGCCAGAGAACATGAAAATAATTAGAAGAAAACATTAACACAGAGCACAGTTAACAAGTGGAACTATGTGACACAAAGCATTATGTTCCAATTGCTAGGCTGTGTTTGAAGAAGAGATTTTAAAGCAGAAGCTAATCGTTGAGGATGCAAAACCCCAACTGGTTTGTGCCTTATCTGCTCGCTTGCACGTTCCTCAGAGACATTTTTTAACTGGGCATTGCTGCAAATGGGATGTTGCAACAAATGGACCTCTAGTTTCAGCTATCACAGTAGTTGCATTTATAAGTTCAGATTTTTTTCCTAGAGATACTATTTCAATGCAGAGTAGCACAGAGTGCATAAGTGAAATCTCAGAGTAAGATCTCGAGGCAAATGTCTTATTCTCTTTCTAGCTAATTCAGGAGTTACCTATAGCATATACAAGTAGTTCTAACCACACAGTTATTTTCATAATTGCAAAGGTTGGAAGTTTAATTAGACAATCAGAAGGAAGCCCTCAAGCCAGCCCATTTTCTTAAACAGCTGTACCTAGGCAATGGGAGCAGCATTGTGTAACACGGTGATTTACTCTGAATAGCATAATGTTCCCTTATCTTTTTTTCCTGATTAATTTCCTGACTGAAGTAGCACATAAAACCAAGCTGGTTAGACAACGTGTCAGGAGCCACGTGTCCTCCTCACATTTGAAAAAGAGGTGCAGAACCAAGAGAGATTGGGTCTTTCCCACTTTTCTTGCACGTCCATCCAAGGTACTCCGCGCTTCTGCTGCGATTCTCCACCAGATTCCAGATCCACAGACATGTTGGATGTTTTGTTTTCTTACAGGTTATTGGTATTTGAGAATAAAGAGAAACTCTTAAAAACTGAACCAGAGTCAAACCAGCATTTGCAACCACACCACAAGCAGAAGGCCGTTGCACCTCAACCATGCCAAGGAGCTCAGCGAGCCCTGGTCTGCCTCCCTTTATCCCAGCTTCACAGCTTCAGCTGTCTCCTTCCCCAGGCACACCTGCATGCACGTACACGCTCTCCTCCTTTTCAGGAATTTTACTATTGTTTTCAAGACAGAAGAGAAGTAAAACCAAACTCTGCCAGGTCTTCAGAGCAGAGCAAGAAGGGATGAGGGCTGAGCAGCTGGGGATGAAAGCAAACAGCAAAGTGCAAACAGAATGAAACCCATGGCTGAGCATCAGGACAGGACTGCAGGTGGGGAGAACATCTTCCGATTGGCCTGGAGCCATGCCACCCTCCCCACGGCCACCATCCCTGACTGACTTCCAGCAAGCTACAGCCGCTCTGTGCATCTGCTTCTCTCCCATGGAGCGTAAAGAGAAGCAGCTGTGCCCAGCTCTGCTCCGTCCCACATCTCGCATTGCCATTTGCACCCACACACAGTGAGTGATACCCGGCTACAACAGCAGCAATGTTTTGTACACACGTGACCGAAGCGCAAATGACAACCGGAGGCTCTGGCATATCCACCACTGCCTGCCAGGCTGGGCCCTGCTTGGGAGCCTGCCTCCTCTTGGCCGGTGAGCAATGCCCTCTTGCCTTTAACACCGGTTTGCTTTCAGCCCTCCTCACCTGTTTTTCTCTCCTGAGGGTTCCCGGTGATAATATTTAGTGTCAGTGTTTAAAATCCCACACGACATTCAACGTTCGCTTAATCTCAGACCCCCACTACGAGGCATCCCTAATTCATCAATACCAGTTAGGACTCCTGCCCTGAACCAGCCCAACAAGAGCAGCGGTCTGGGAGCTTCAGTGCTGAATTCAGTGGGGCTTTGCTTTTTTTTTTTTTTTTTTTAATTTTATTTTGCGGAGGTGATACTACATTGCCAACTACGCTTTTTTACCATATGCAACACCAACACACTGGCAGTTAACAAGCTACAACACAGAACCACTTGGCAACACAGAGAAAATGGGCAGAAAAATCCCAAGCAAGAAGAGAAGAAAAAACAAAACAAAAAAAAAACCTAACATATTTGACAGCGTTACAGACGCAAGAGTAAAGCAGGAAAACTGCCAGGGAGCAAAAGTGTGTGCCTTTCCCAGGCCTGAATACCACAATAATGTGAGGGAAGCAGCAGCAATGACAGAGGCATCTGAACAGCTTCTCTGGAGTCACAGAATGCAGAGATCAGACTGACTGCAATACCAGTTCCTTTCTTGAATTCAAGATGGTTGCCAGCCATAACTAGAGATCCTGGAGCCCACAAGTTGCCACCCAGACCTGTGCAACCTCTGAGTCTGAATGTCAGAAATGTTAGTTACTACACAAGCAATACCTGTTCATAAAGATCCCAGGGTAACTATGAAAAACACACATTGTGCATGGCAATGGCCAGGAAGACCAGCTGCCAAGGCTGCCCAGCTCTGCTCAGGGAGCTGGTACAGCAAACAGCCAACAGAGATGAGCTCAGGCAGGGCCAGATTCAAGGTAGGGGAACCCAAGCCTCATTCCTTTTGCAGGAACGAAGTTTGGAGCTGTCTTCACTTGTAACACCACATAATTCTAGGTGGCTGCAGATTTATTACTGTATTCTCCCAAATTTGGAAGGCTTCCACTTCTGACCACATAAAAGGAAAACATTTTCCTTTCCTCAGTATGACCTCCATTTTCTATTCTGAGACAAAATCCATTACAGTAACTCCTGGAAAAACAAAACAACTAATAAATTCCTTAAAAATTCACTTAAATTCTGCAATGGATTTGGCTTGGCCAGAGTCTTCCTCCTGCCACACTCCCCTCTAGCAAGACACACTGGTTTTGAGAGCTAATGACTGCTCAGCGTTCATTGCAGCAATTTCCCAAGTTGTCGGTCTGACTTTAATTCATGGCATAGGCTTTCAGCTGTGATGGCCATTAAACAGTGCTCACACAGAAGCTGCACGCTTTACATCCTGACAGCTACCACAGTCAGAAACTAAATGGAGCTTTGTCGTAAATGAGAATTATCAAATAGTGGACAGTCTGAAGCACAGACCCAGGCTGACGTGGAGGGAAGACATAACAGAGATAAATTTACTGCTAAAATTTTTATCTTGGCTGGGAGTAAAAGTAGTAAAGACAAAATCAAAATATCCATATCTTCTTTGCTCTTTTGCATCAGACTTCTTAATCCCGCTTGAAAAGACACCCAGAACAATTATGTATGTCATGGAAAGAATACCAGGGAAGATAACTGCCCTCTGCTAAGACTAATATCATTAATACCCTTATGTCTGGATTTCCCCCCCGGCCCTCCTTGGAGTAGCAAGATCTGCCCCATGCTCCAACATACCACATTATTAGGCATCTTTGAGACAGAAGATAGCTCTGAAATTGAAATGATTCTATTCTTTCCAGATTTGTGCCCAAAATCTGTTTTAGTTCAGAATCCCTTGAGTATCCCGTGGGTGCTGTTCCCAACATCAGACCTGACAGTTCTTTACCCCCTAGAGACAAAGCAGTTGAAAGGCAGTTGAACCACATTTTGCTACAGCTAAGCCCTTTAAGGTGCATGATGCCATTGTGCTCAGCCAAGCACTGGGAGATGTTTCATTTTTCAATTGTTTCCAGAAGTAAAACAAAGCAAAAAAAAAAATCTTTAAAAAGTTTACTAGAGATCCCCTTGGCTTGTTTGATTTACTTCAGTCATGGTATATGCAGATTTAGTTACTTTATCTACAACTTAAGATCTATTATATATTAAATTTCAAGATTGTGGTAACTCCCAGCAACCAAATACATGATTTAATAATAATTCTGTCATCGAGTGAAATCTTTCTCCGAGATAGATACTGAAAGCAACCTGCCCACGTAGCACAAAATGGCAAGATACTTATTTTTTTTCCAGAGACTTTGCAACAGGGTCAGACTTGAGAAGGTGGCTGTCATGGTCCTTTAATTTCCTCTGAAGTTTGGACTAAGATCAGTCACAGCAGAAGACTACATCCAGCTTCCTATTTTGTCCATACTCCTGCTCTAAACTGTTAAACCATCCTGCAATCACTCTAATCCCCACCGACAAAGCAAAATGAAAATATCAGAATTTTTTTCTCCCCCTGAAATGAGTACCAGGAGTTGTTGACCAGATGATAAAGATTTTAATATTCACAAAACCAGAATGTGAATGAAGAACATCTTGTATGAGAATTAACGCTTCCAAGTCATAATCATCATTCCCAAACCACGTGCAATACTACTAGGAAAAGTCTCTCTCTTTCCTCTGATACAGGGAAGTTTAAATTAAGCACCCAAAGACCAAGATTACGTGCTGGAATTGTTCAGCTGTTTTTTTTTTTTTTTTTTTTTAATTCTTGCCTGTGCTGGCCAGCAAGCCAAACCAGTTTTGATTTCCATATCTTTTATTTGTATATTGTTCAATCAGGCACAGGCCAATTCCACATTAAAATTAAATATACTATGTCACCATCATAAAATGCACTGGCCAAAACCATAACATGCTGCTGATTAACGCAGCAAATAGAGCATCCCCTAAAGCAAGAAGAATGGGCACCCGCACTCATGGGAACCAAGAGAGCAGCCAAAGCCTGGCACTTCAGCAGCTTGGATGACCCTGCAGAGGATTATCAGCTCCCTGCTTTGCAGTAGAAAGATCTGAGCCTCCACAGCCTGGAGGGAGGGAAAAAAAGAGGCAGTTCTTAGATGCAGGTGATGTTTCCAGTCATGCTGTTTCACACCGTGAGGAAGGGAAAGAATAACAAGGAAACTCTTCCGTTTATAGACCAACAATCTGCAAGGTATTGAAAGCTCAGTTCCCCAAAGCACGATATAAATATTTCACCACCAGGCCTCTGAACTCCAAGGGCTAGAGACAGTTTTCTCTTTGCTTTCATGAGAACCTCAGTTCTTACATTAGGATATCCCATAACAGCGACCAAAAATTAACACCATCCTATGCCACTGTGCTCTGCATCTCCCATTATTGCAGTAATTTTGATACTGCGAAAGCTGAGCTTGTGGTACATGCACTCTACTGAAAGTTCAGAAATCTGAACTCAGTTTCCACTCTAATATATATCATTGGCTAGAACTAAAGCTGCACTAATTTAACCCAAAATTAGTTTTTAAACTCTGGCAAGAAGCTTTGTACAGATGCATATTTCAGTTTAGTCTAAGCTCTTTCAGGTGCAGTTCAAACTTGGGAACTTGAAATAAACCTGATTTACACTGCAGTAGATTGTATTTGCAGATTTCACATCTGAATCCATTTGATTCATATTGAATCTATTTAATCTGCATTTTTTAGTATCCATTCCCTGCTTTCTGTCACTATTTAAGAATTAAGCTCTGCCCAACTCATATGAAGAAAATCACATATTCCTGCTAAAATGAGATGGGCAGGTTGGTTCAGCTTTCACAGCTCTTCCCCAAATTCTGCCATGAAACAGACAAATAATAATTATCACCAGACACATTGAACTGTTCTCCTGCCTATTAAAATTACTATTCTCTCTCAACATTGCTTTCCAAAATACTTCACAGCCCCCAAAAAAGCTGTACATGAAGTATGTGAAAGGAAAAGAAAAAGAATAAAATATTCATTTTAATCACAAGCTATGTTCTCTTCATCAACTCAGTCTCTTTGCAGTGATTCCATCACCCAATTCCTTCCAGGCACCTCCACTGCCTGTTCTTGTCAGGGTACAAGGATTTTTAGGTTTTGTCTTCATACCTTGATAGATAACTCTTGACTACAAGGGTAAATGAGCCTTATTTTTCACAATTTCTGATTTTTTCTGTGATTTCTTTCATGTTTGCTCAGCACATCCCCTCCACGCATTACTTCATGTGGCATGGCACCTGTTTCTTCCCAAAGAAAACAGAACAAAACACAACATAGCTCCATTTTCTAGGAAGGAGGATTGTCTGGGACTTCTTCACTTCTCCTTCTGCGGCAGGGTGATGACATAACATTGCACACCTGCTCTGAGTGGCCCTGCTTGAACTGAGTTGGACCAGATAGCCTTCAAAAAGTCCCTTCCAACCCTAACCCTTCCATAACGTCAACCTAGTAAAGTAACTTCCTCTCCTACAGTAGATTGGGGTCTCAAAAATCTCTCACTTGTTTTTATGGATAAGAAAGCTCAGTACAGGTGGAAACACCCTTTTATTCTTCTTTCAAGTGACCGCTTTCCAACCACCTTTAGGCCACCCTTCCTGTACAATCCTTTGGCCTTTAGGTAGGTCTTATCTTCATCATTTCAGGTTCACTTCACTAAGTTCACTATTCAGACTAGGTACTCCTTGCAGATTCCTGTGAAATACTATGAAAAACAACCCCTGCACAAGTAAAAGCCCAACATGTCCCCCTATTATTTCAGTAGGATAAAGTTTGCCAATACCATAGTATATTTTAATAGAGATGGTTTTGCTTCACTAGTCTTTCTACAAGATTCAGCTGCAAAGAACAACTGATCATTAACTACGTTTTGTTTGTAAGCTCTTTGGGAAGGCACCACATTTTTCTGTCTGCCTGTGTGGTCCCTAGAGCAGTAAGGTCCCTTCACACTTCAGCAGTGTCAAAAAACTTATAATCCCAACTGTGCTAGGCACTTTACATATATATACTGACATGTAGGAGATTGGTGCTGCCACTTTTTCCTTTGTTGCCTACTAACCTAGTATAGGTAAGAGACAAGAACAAGGTGGGAGAATAAGTGACCCTGCATTATATGGTTGTATGCCCCAAACAGTTAAAACCAACATGCTTTGAAATTATTTGACTAGAAAACAAGTGATGCACTACCAGCAGAGCCAATTTTGACCGTGATGTCAAAGTACAGGAACAATACATTTAAAGGAATATCTACATATGTTGGTCTGAATATAATACCTCCTATTTATTCCCATGGAAACTATGACAGATACAAAAAAAAAAAAATCACTTGATAAAGCAAATTCTCAGCTACAAAACATTGGTTTTGTACATAGTCACCTCCATTAGCTATGCATTTTCACCAGTGATGAACAAGAGCCTGCATGTCACACTCAAAAATCTGTCTCGCCAACCAGAACATGGCTTGTCTTTCACATCACTGTCACCACTGATGAAACATGCCACCCACCTGCCCCCCTATGCTAACATCCTCAGATTGGTCTTCAGCAAGCATCTATAAATGTCAATGGGTGCCATTTCTACTTCACGGAGGAATTCAATTCCACACCTTTGTTTCATACGTGCTTCCATGTTGGACACCATTTGTTCAGACTGCCTGTCTGCTGCCACCTGTCACACAGCAACAGCATGTAATGGAATATTGGTGGGAAGGTTCAACCTCAACTACCATATCACCAACATCTGCATCTGACATTGTGGGCCAATGTAATAGTATGGGAAGCATCATTCTGGAAGTGACTTTCATATATTAATTTGTAATATTTTCAATTAGAAGACTGTTAACCTGCAAACTATATTCTGCATTAACTCATGGTGATTGTAGCAACTAGACAGATCAATACGATGGGAAAATTGTTACAACAGAGATGTGATGACAAAAGGACTGGCACAACAGAAATGTGCCATAAAGGAAGGGAAGAAGATTGCTTACCCATATTAGAAGATTCCAGTTTTGCAGGGGAAAGCTTCACAAAGGAGGGATCTCCAGAAAGAGATCTTTCCCCAGTGGCAGTCAGCCCTTAAATGGGGTCTCAGAGAGGTGCAACCAGGCTCCACCCCTTCCAGTCACACAGCTGAATTGCCTTCATCCATGCTCCCAGTGCTGACCAGATTTTTTCCCCAGGTGATTAGTGGTTCAGGCTGTGACTTAACAGTTCCCATACAGTGATATACCCCAATATGGAAGCAAAAATGCTTTTCATTGAGTTATACAGCAGCAACAGGAACAGTCACAACATACAAAAAAGAAGACTAAAAAACACTTGATCAGTTTACCACCAATGCAAGATAACTGCCTCAGCTTGAAGTATCTGCTCCTACCTAAAAAGACCTCCAGACCCTCTCTACAATGGACTGCGTAAAGAACACAAGTGTTCCTCTTGCCTTAGAGGATAATTCTTAGCTTTATTGTGGAATAGACACTAATGAACTTATCATCAGTACTGCCATCCCAGCAGCACATACAGGCACCCACAAGGTGAGGCCACATTCATATTGATAACAATATCCTATCTGCAGATCAGAGAGAAGTAAACCTCAGCCTACTGGCCCTGATAGGCTCCTCTAGCACAGCTCATGCAGACCACAGACAAGATCAGAGCTGAGCTCACAACAAAAGGCCATAAGCTCTCCCACCATGCCCAGTGCTGCCTACAGGAGCAACTGGCCAGCACAGCCAGGAGTACAGCTGAGTAGCACGTACTCACACTTCCAAGCTCCTCCCAAGCATGAGCTCAACTTTTCATTCTTGCCCAATGCATAGATGTTTGTCAGAGACAAAAGTAAACATTGCTGTGGTTTTGCATTAGCATCAAAATCAGGAGGGCTGTCAGGTGCTACTGCTTGACATAGAAGTCTGTCTGCAAGGCTACTTCACCTTAGTCTCAAGGTATTTTTCTTAAGGTTTTTTTATGCTTTTGTGCCACTGCTGATATTCCTCAGTGCCTTCCACCCAAAGATATTGTGTTACAGTTGAAGAGGCACACTAAGAAAATCATCAATTCAATAGTTCCTGTGCTGCAGGGCAAAGGTTAAGAGCATATCCTCCTGATACCCAACCCTTTATAGTTGGCTACAAGACCTCTTGAGCTGTGCAGAAAAAAGCAGATCAGGGATGTCCATCTGTCACCAGAATTACCAGAGGTTTATTACATTTTTTCCCATTCCTGAAGGCAAGAGCATGAAAGGTCTCGTACTCTAATAAGTCCCCCCAACCCAGCTCTCCCTCTCCAGCGGCTTGCTGCAGAATACGACAGCTCACCTCTGCCATCATCAGTTCTTGAGGCACATCCCCTTGGGAAGGGCATGTGAGCAGATGCAATTCTCTATTTGATACTCTGATCGCAGGAACAAAGCTTTCACTCTTCTCCACATCATACTTGCTTTTACTGTACAAAAAAAAAAAAAAGCATTCTAACCTGAACTAAGTAAAGGCCCATTCCAGGCTCCTGCTTTCCCCAAAATGCCCTCATAAACACCTCTTTTAGGCAGGTAAGATATTTCCACACACACGTTTCAGGCCTGCTCCCAACTCATTACATCAATGTCAAAGAGGAATTACTCCATCAGAGGCAAAAGCAGAGTAAAACAAGCACAAAGTAGGTAAAGAATCACACCCTTTTAGTTTCTATGTAGTCCTTTTTCCCCACGTTGTATCAGTTCCCTCTCCAGGTTCAAGGCAAACACCTGCAATATTTCTGGTGTATCCTCAGTAATACGACAAGGATAATTACAGAGTTCAGGAAAGCTAGCTAACACTGCTG
This sequence comes from Phasianus colchicus, assembly GCF_987193195.1. Classification (NCBI taxonomy): domain Eukaryota; kingdom Metazoa; phylum Chordata; class Aves; order Galliformes; family Phasianidae; genus Phasianus; species Phasianus colchicus. The sequence goes on from NC_143442.1 coordinate 11,596,130, forward strand.
AAATAGTGGGCAATCTAATGGCTTCAATAGCTCCTGTGCACTTCTGTTGTTGTGAGAGTCCCCCAGACCCCCACTTTATACCTTGAGCAACTCAACCATGCTCTGGAATACCAAGCCTTTTTCTGGACAACTCATCACTATCATTGCTTGGCTGACTCGAGACATATCAAGGTTCTTTCAGGTGATTTGCAAAGTTAACTCATCCCTAAGGGGTTTGTCCTTGATGCCCACCAGATTTCCTCCATCCCCCATTTCTTTCGAAGCTCCAGGCTGAAGCATACTGAACACCGTCTAAGAAAATCTGCTCGGAGACAGCTATTCCAGGTGCACAGGCTTCTGCTGAGTACAGCATTATTTGGGGTGTTCTCTTAACAACAACAACAACAACAAAAAAAACTACTTTTGCAGTAAAAGAGTCATTCGCCATGTGTAATGTGCTGAAATACTTTGCCACAGCAAAGTCTGGTCTAAACATGTAGTTGGCCAATAAAAGGGGGGAAACACGCTGCCAGTAAACATTTGCGTGGTATGTCTTTGAAGGCTTCAAGGCAGACTAAATGGAATAATTGTGAAGATGTATTATTTATAATACAACAAATCTTCCCCACAAGATATAGGTCTCCATTAATCTAGTACCCAACTGCTTTTAAGTGCATTTTTTAAATGTGTTTACCCTTGCTAAGGGACTTATGTTTTATTATCTCCATTTTGCATTTGGGGAATTGAGGTACTGGGAGATTAATAGATTTGCTCGAGGTTACATAGCAAATCTCCAGCAAAGCACAAATGCAGACCAAGTGTCCCAGATTGTTCTTCTCCACTGGATGTATCCATCGATATGCCAGGGCACATTAAAGCATCAAAGATCTCTCGTGACATGACTTCTTCCATGTACAAAAAGGACAGGTCTCATGTGAACAAGCAGTACTGTACTGGAGTCAACAGAAGTTCATCTATTTACATGAAAGCTGAAGCAAGTTTTGGAGCTGTTGTTGGAATATCCTCATTTTTCCAGCTATCCAGTGCTTTCAACTCAAATTCAAAATACTTTTTCACCAGCAAAAGCTGCTGCATCTAGCAAGTGACCTGTAAACTGTGTTAGTGAATCTTTCAGTGAACATTTCACATACTACTATCTGAAATCAGATATTGCTTCATATCTCCCTCATACTTAGCAGGGCTGAAGAGGAGCCCAGCTTTTTGAAGTCTGCCCATTTACTGAAACTTAAATGTGGATTTAGGACAATGGTTTTCTGAATTGGTTGGTTTGATTTTGATCCACTTGAGTAAGTGATGGGAGATAAATCTGATTTTTTTCCTACAGTACCCTACACCAGTAATCCCTTTGGATGGACTCATTGGAGCGAGTGAGAGATAAATCTGTTCCCTTCATCGGCATTCTGCATCAGCCTTGCTGAAGACTGGGACCTGCGTTGGTCTTGAGCCTATCGTGGAGTCTGGAAAACTCAGAATACAGCAAACTGCCCTCACTCCACTTCCCCAAATGTCAGCCCAGTTCCCTCACCCTAACCCTCCCCTGGACAAGAAGAAAGAAAAAAAAAAAGCTAGTGCAACTAGAACATGGTTGCTTTCAAAACGATGCCTTTTTTCACCTGCAAGCTCCAGTTTAAAACTAAGCATAAGGGAAACTTTAATAAGCAATAGGCCTGGTAGAAACAACAGTAGGATATCCACTGCCTGCAGATACCCACAATGCTCATGTCAGCATGTAAGAGGAAATGCCATAAAACCTCCATGACTCACCACAAAACTAAAAGAACAACCCAAAGCTTTCCTTAAAGCATCTTGCTCACAGGAACTTGAATTATTCATTTTCAGGACTAAAAGCTCCCTTTGGTTCAGCAAAGTGAGTTGCACCAGAGGTGTTCTGTGGAATGTGAGACTGGAGGGCGAGCTGTTCCTCACCAGCACGGACTGCGGGCTCACCTGATCTCACACAGCAATCACCTGTTGTCAAAGCTCCCACACTTCTTTGAGGATAGAGAGTTTGCTCTATAAGTCATCATTTCTAAGCCAGCCTCACGACTAGAGCACAATCCTCACTGCCAATCTGCCACCAAAGAGCCCACGAGCTGAATACACACGGTGAGCTCGCAACACCTTCTCACAACAGGGGGAGATTTTATTTCCCCATTTAAAAATCAGGGATAAATGCATAAGGATACCCCAGGGAGAGGAGGTGTTTGAGGCTAAATACACGACTCAGAACTCAAAATCTTTATCCTTCATCAAGGTAAGCACCATGTGCAAAACATGATATTCTGCCTCCGGCACAGTGTCTGGACTGCCCAAGACATGTTAGACATCCCTCTTCATTTAAAGATTATTCAGTGTCAAGCGTTCACCAGTGTTTTGAACAGCTGAACAATGAATTTTCCCACTGCCTCTCCTGCTAATGACGAGCGAATAAAGAATCCCCTAGGGAATTTCCCTTCATCTGCTCACGAGTGCCACTTCGCTAGTCACATTTATCTGACAAATCTTACAGATGGCTTGGCATGAGCTTGCAACAAGCACTCCATCTTTGGAGCTGGGATTGGCCACCCAAGCCACACGACACTTCCCGTAGTCAATGGGACAAGCCCACAGGAGAGCCCCATACTGGCAATTGTTGCAGGAGAAATATCCCTAGTAAATTTAAAGCTTTGTCATGTGCTGTCTCAGCTGACAACATCAATGAAGGTGATGGCATTTCTGACACCGCAGCCACCACATGAAGAACAGGGTCTTTCAGCACAGAAGATGTTGTGCTCTGACCCAGACAGAAAGATGTCCCAGGAAATTACTCTCATTCAGTCACTTTCCTGCTGTTACTGTGCCAAGTATCTGTTAAAGATGAATTGTCCCTGCTAAAATAATGGGAGAAGGGAATATGAAGATCCATCTGCAAACCATGTTTTTAGAGGGGTTGTTTGTTTTCCGACACTTTCTGTGAAACATTGGTTGCATCTTCTGAGCTCCTTCCAGATGTGTACTCTCCTCATGCTACGTACCCAACACTAATTCAAGTTTAAAAGCTGCCTGACTCAGACAAATGAATAGCAGGATTTTAAAACAGATACAAATAGTAAAACTGGGGTTTTATGCAGTCCCATAGGTACTATAGATGGGACTGTCCAAACACAGACCCTTCTAATCCACCAAGAAAACGCCCTTAAGACCTGTTCAGAGTCAGACTTAAACCCCATAAAATCCAGGAAATTCAAGGATAAGCCTGGATATCTGGACTGATATTCTGTCCTCAGTTCACCTTACTGGGTAAATGTTAATGAACACATTTGTTTATTCCCTACAGTTCTATACAAGGAATATCAACAATCTGATATTATGGGAGGAGGTGAAATTCTTTTTCCTGTATGTGTGTGTAGGAGTTGCTCAATATAATTTATTCTCTCTATTAGACTTTACAGCGCCTCGATCCTTTCAGAGCTCTAAAGCTATGCAAGGTCTGTCTAGTAAAGCTTTTGGAGAAAAGGCCTCAAAGGAAAACCAGTTATTACAGGAAAGAGGGCTGATTTTCAGCATTACACAGTCTCTCCTCTCCATTCATATTAAGCTGTATTCCAGCACACAAAAAAATATTCAGATGCTTTTCATAGAGGATATGAATCCAGACCTTCACAAGCAACAGGAGACCAAGTCCCCAGTTGAGAGCAGAGAACTGATGTGCATGACACTGCTGGGGTGATACTTCATGCCCACCTGCTGCAGCACTCTGCACAGCAGCACTGCCATGTGGAGTACAAGCAGAAGAATGGTCTCAGATGCAGAGTGGTCAGACACCAGAAAGCAGAAGAGACAGACTGAACACTTATACTAGTTCCCTCAAATTTCTGCTAGCCCTCAGCTGGTCTCAGATCAAGGGATTCCCTATGCCAGATGCAGTTTCTAACTACTAAGTAATCTTCCATGCATTTCTTTACACAAACTTGTCCAGCCATCCCCTCAACCCTCACAAGCCTTTAGCATCCAAAGCAAGAGTCTGGTTTTACTTCATTTAATGACCTTAAATAACATGCGGTCACAGAAAACAAAACAAATCCTACCCATCCTTTCCCCAGTGCTTGCAGAATTTAGTCCAACCCCACGAAAATCAACTCTTCTGATGCCTATGCAAAGATTTCTGCAGCAAGAGAAGGAAGATGTGGCAAAGATCCTATAAAGCCTGTTAGAGGTTTTGCTGTCACCAGCTAATTTGATGTGAAAGACATGCAGGCTGCAATAGGCAACCCTACAAGCTCAGAAGATAGACCAAACTTTCATTTATGACATAATTCATCCCTTATAAAATGGCACTATTCCATCAAAATCAATAAGGTTGCACCTGTGAATGCCAGCTGTGAATCAAGTTCATGGTTCTCAAATGATGTAAAGTGCTTCAGGAGGAAAGATGCTATATTTAGGTGCCATATTATTGCTATGTAGACATTTTCATAACCCCTAATTATGGGGCTTTTTTTTTTTTTTTTTTTTTTGCAAGCTCTGTAGTATTAACTGGATTGGATAAATATGTAATTAGAGAGTGTTTCAACATGCACGCTCTTGATGCTGGGAGCTTTATCAGCTCTTTCTTTCCTTCACGATCTGTTTTGCTTTTCTTTTAAAGCTGTTTCTATCAATTATGGCAAGATTTACTCAGAGCCCCAATAAAGGGTCACCACAGACATTCCAGTACAATAGAACAGAGCTACATTTGTTCCAAAACTCTTCTGATTTTCACAAAGATACCTCCAGTTTGTCACTACATAACACTACTGGAAGCCAAGTTGATCAGACAAAGAAGAAAAAAAAAAAAGCCACCATCACCAAAGCAATAGCAACAACAAAAAAACTTTTTCAGAAGTTCCCTGACCCCAAACTGTTTATAAGTTAAGGATTCTTAGTCCAACAGATACAGATAAAGAACCTGCTGCCCAAGGGTTTGCTGGATCCTGCTTCTCTTCTGCCAGCAGGCAGAAAGCAAGACCCAAGGAAGTCCTTCATTTTCTCAACGATGCCCAAGATGTACAGATAACTTCAAAGACCTCTAGATTGGAGGTAGATACACCCCTGCCTAGAAGAACAACCGCTCTAACAAATTACTAAATTGGTTGTCAGGAAAAAAGACAAGCTACCATTTTCCAGCATCCTCTTTTGTCAGGCCAAATGATACCACTGATGCATGAATCTAACTAGTCCTACAAGAGCAAGGAGGAAAAAAGGAAGCGTCAGCATTTCATTCCATTTCCAAATGTTAAAGAAATCTGTACTACCAGTGATTGCTAACCAGAAAAAGACCCTGCACAAATACACTTCTGCTCACTGTTCTGATCAGACGTGGCCAATAAATGATTTGTCACAGTCTTCCAGGTGCATTTACAAACCTTTTCCTCTTACACCAGCTTACACTCAGGGAGAACTTGAAAAGCTAAATTACAACTATGAACACTTCAAAACAGAAGTTAACAATAGAAAGAATTAAGAAAATTGCTAGAATGACACGATACGGATGTTGCATTATTAAACAAACAGCTCACAATGGTATCGTGACGCGAGTCACAACGCCTGATGCCATGAGCATATTGCAAGAAAGAACAATAGCTGTTATCACCATCTACAGAGATACAGAGGGCACAATACCAGGAGCCTGACTGCTGGCTGATCTACAGCAACATCTTTGTCTGAAAGCCAACAGGATAAATTCACATCTGGTACAAACAGGTGCAACTAACGTGAGTCTAATGGCACTGCAGCATCCTCAGCAAGGCTCTGATACTGCACCAAAAGTCCTATGAGCTTTGCTCTGTGCAGTCTTGCAGCCTGTTTATGACTGTAATCGACAGGGGAATTCCAATTTGGTACGATTTGGAATCCGCTTTCTGCAGGTGTGAATAACTGACCCTGGCCCTACATTAACACTATTTTAAGCCTAGCAAAACGCAGAGCACATCTGAATTGTTGTAATGTTCAGCACTGTCACAAGAAAGTTTGCCAGATATAGAAAACAGGCAGCCATCAGCACGTGGACTGGTTTACCACTCTTTTTGTTGTTATGTCTGGTAATTGTGGACTGCAGCTGGGGATACTGAAGGAAAACTGTAAGAGCTGGCACATTCACAAGCCCAACAGGCAGAGCACAGAATAAAATCCTGGGGTACACTTACAGTATGCACTTCCCGTAAATTAAAGTCTATTTGTGGCACATGTCATAGCGAAAGCTTTCATTTGGTATAAAACTTAAACATAGCTTTGCTTCCAGACCATATCTCCTTGAAACGCATCAAGCAGGAAAAGCAATGTTCTCCACGCTCCACATGGCTTCAATTGTCAGTTTGGGAGTGGAATGAGAACAATGCGAAGAGAAGCCGCCTATAAAATGAAACGTGGGGCTCAATTCATTGTCCTACAGTTAACTTTCTGATTTGACCACTGCTGCATGCACCTAACATAAACAGAGTCGGCTTCAATCCTAAGTCTCTCTGCCTACCTCATGGCAAGTATGAAACACACAGTGCAAAGGCTTAGGGGGGGATCCACGCTGCCCAAGCACTACCCAGAGCTCCTGGTGCAGGCAGCAGAGCTCAGTGCAGAACGCACAACTAAGGTGCTATGATATTCTGGCTATTTCTCAGCTTTGACAGCAGCACTACAGATCTCTGAGCAGCCTCAAGGTTGCTCCAAACTGTGCTAAAGACCAAACCAGCTTCTGAACAATTTCAAAACATGTGTTGAGCAAAAACAATTTGTGGAGCTGCCTGGAGCACAGCCACATCTGAGCACAGGCTGCCTTCTCTTCAGCTATCACAAGGGTACACACGTATCACGCACATAACGCAAGAAGACATACTTAAGTTACAGCACGCAGAAGTCAAGAAATTTGCTCTGAGTAGCTACACTTCTGATGGCCCAAAATACATTTGGGAGACATTAGTATGGCAAAAGGTGAGTCACTTAAAGAAAGCCTTACATTTCTTGTGTGTGTGTTTACATAGAAAATACACATCCATGCAAACATGCCGCCCCAATCAAGAAAAGCATACACAATACATAAGACATAAATAAATACTTATGAGTCACCAATAACCACCTCATGAGTTACACAGCCTTACAAGTATCATTGCTAAAGATAATTTGCACAATTGGACACAAAATACATATCTACAATTCTCATTAAGACAGATAAGTGCTGTTTGTTTCCTTCCACAGGAGCTTAAGACCTTAATCTACAAAGATGTTTTACTTCATTTCTTAACGAAAAGCTGCAGGCCAGTTTAAGAACGAGACCTAAGAATGAATTTAGTCTCTCATGGCTCAAGCACTGCCAACAGAGTGAACAGAAGACAAGACAGAGAGACCCAGAATTCAAGAGACTACAGCCTCTGCTGTACAGAGAGGCATGAATCAATGGTTTCCAGGCAGTATTTACACCTTTTAATCCTTTAATAGACAGAGCATCAGCATCTACCTCTCCTACCTTGCAGCTGCTGCAATGGCCAGGACCAGCTTCCCCTTCACCCACAGGGCCTAAGCTTCAGCCACAGGAGAGCACAACCACTGCTGCACTTCCACAGCTCACGGCACACTCTACTACAGGGCAAAAAAAACCTCCATCCAACAAAGCACAGAGGGATGCGATCAACCCTGCAGACTCAGCTTGGGCAGAACCTAAATGCCACTTTGGTGCCACTTGACTGATACAGCCCAAACACTGCATGTTTGTTTTGCTGACACATAGGTTTAAGTTCACTCCCCAGCCACATCTCCTTTCCTCTTGGATACAATAGTCATCTTCATAGCATTTATTATAACATATTGCAGCAATAATGTGCAATTATCCTCAAAAACAAAACAAAAGCTCAAGATAAAAATAACAGGCAACAAGCACACTTACCAGCTGGGGAAAAGCAGCACGATCTGCAGTCTTCCACAGTGCAGCCATTTTAGGGATGCAGCTGCATCTTCCAGCCTAACTGCAAGGACTGGTCTGCAGGAGGTCGTACAAGGAGGTGGGGTCCCTCCACAATCATGTAGTGAGCAGGCTCAGCTGGGCTTGCCCTGACTCTGGGCAGGACACATTAGGTAAAGATGTAGCTCAGGTGTGAGCCTGGGTGCTTTGCAGCTGGGTTCAGTGACTGTATGCAGGCCAAAGTAAGAGCATGGAGTGCTTAGTAGGTGAGAGGGCTCGTTCCTTCCTACCAGGTGCCCAACAACCCAGCTTTCATTCTGCCTTTTTCTTTGTGGCAGGTGTGGCCCAAAGAAATCAGTGCATTTCTCCACTTCTTGAATTTTCTTCTTGTGGCCTTGTTTTGTTGGATGTCTCTACTTTGACTGTACTCACAAAGGTTTCCTTCAGTGTCATGTTTAGATTCAGGCTACAACTCCTCTATTCCCATTCTTTTATAAAAATGTATCGTGGAAACCAATTACAGTGCAAGAGAAAATAAACCCAGCATCAAAAAGAGGGAGCCTATGAATGTAGTAAAAGTAGCAACTTAAACTTCTCAGCAGCAGATCACAAGCAGAGTAAACCTGACTGAGTATAAGGAAGCTGTACTCTGCATACATCTCTGATGGCTTCACAGGTCTCTCAGGTTATACAGCGTGTGTGTAGAAACTTGGCTTTTCTGCTCAGTACTGGTTAGGGCTGCACACATCCAAGGAGGGCCTCTGTTGAATAGTATTGGCCAAATCAGATTAAAAGCCCAATATCTATGATGAAGGCTGCACGCTGCCTGCTCAGAGAAGTTCCACTGATGTGAACCAGAAGTTCCTTGCATGTGGTCAGGCCCTAAATTTGATACTGGAATTTAAAAACAAATTAAGATTCCCATGCAATATTGACTTTTTTTTTTTTTTTTTTTCCCAGGAGTAAAAGATTTTACAGCATGGAATGCTACATGCAGTGGTTACATGAGTCCAAGTAATTGTACCAATTATATAATTTGATATAATTGCACTAATTACATAAACACATAATAATGAAATATAAGTTATTCCAAGAGCTAAACTGGAAGAACATTAAAGAACTTAAATCTGCTCCCACTTATTCTAGTACAAATCAGAAACAATTCTCCTGAAATCAATGAAGTTACCCAAATAAAATTGGCCCCTCACATCACAAGAAGCCAGGTAGACCCAGCTTTTGGTTCAGGGGTACTGACTGTGCAAGCAAATGAAAGCTATTGGGATATTCCATACTGAAGCAGATTGCTAATTCCTGGCCAAATTCCAGCATGTGCAGGGAGAGTCTCCATGAGTTTATTACCAGGTGAGTTGTATCTGTGGCTTTCGCTAAATCTTTTAGCTGCTAATTCTAAAGAAAACAGGGATTTGTTTAGAAATACGGAGAATGAGCTGGACTTGCTTAGGATTTCAAGAAAACCAGGCTGTAGTGTGTCCTTAGATTTATTGTTGCTAGCCTGAATTAAATCTGCAGACGTTAAGGGAGTTAAAGTAGACTGGCATCAGTACTAACAGAAATAGGCTTTCCTCTTAGACAGAAATTTATATTCCTGATCCACTTTGCATAACGCTTTTCAACGCCTCACAGCAGAAACCACTCCAAACCAAAATTGTTATTAAGAAGGATTCATTCAGTGAGGGGTTTCCCCCTTCTCCCATGGCAGGGGGGAATGCAGCAATTATGTTCATCTGCTGGCTGCATCTCTCATAAGTAGCAAAGCAAAGGATGTGAGACCTGGCAATTTTGCAGCAGGTGTCTGTTACGTGCAGAAATACATGATGTATGCAGAGTTCATCCACCAAGTGCTCTGTTGCACCACGTCATGACAGTCACCCTGTTCACACAGCCCTCAGTAATGCCAGCAGGAGTTCCAGGCACCAGCACAGGGGTTTTGCCTATTCTAAAGGATGGAGATTTTCCATCTCCAGTGGTTGATTTCACTGCACAAAAGGAGTACAGTGACTTAGCATTTACAGGGTCAAACTCAAAGCCTGTAGGAGATGAGCGATTCAGCTTATTGGGATGATTCTGGACCTGACCCAAATGGGTTTTTTTAGATACAGTATCTCATGCAGCACAAGGCAAGGAAACTGGAGCTCAGCTTTTTAAGGCTCAGAATGAGAGGCAGGAAAACAAAAACCCAACATTTCAAAAAGCAACCATCAAGTTTGGGCATCTCGTTTTTCAGCCTGCCTAATTTCAGAAAGGCAGGAGGTGGCAGCTGCAAAACGTGCAGTACCTGCAGCCCCTGCAAAAAAATAATGAGAGCAGTAGCCTTGTCACCTTCATGAAAAACAAAGCCAAAACTGTCTCAGATTGCTGCCTTCCCCTCCTCCAAATTAAGAGTTTTAAAATTTTATTTCCTTTTAGCCTTAGAAATCTGTGTGTTGGAAGCACCTTGCTCCCATTCTGTGCTCGAAGCAGTGGGTGACTCCACATCTTTCCAAATCCAGAGCACATCCCATCCAGATCTATTTCCAGAGACTGTTGCACCTCAAATAAAAGGATTTGGGAGCCTGGAACAACTCTTCCCTTGCAAGGTGATACCTCTCACACCATAATTATTTATGATCTTTTTATTTCCATTTCTGCCCCATGAATGGCAGATCCCGAGCTTCAAATAGAGGTGCAGGGACAACAAGGGAAGAGCGCTGCAATTCTTTTTACCAAGCGAAGGGTTTTTGTTTGACAGCTTCTGTGAGACTGTTCAGGATCCCAGGCTTGGCTGTGGGTTTGCTGTGGGATGCGGAGTGCAGCCCACACCCCATATCCATCCCGGCCAGCCCCATTTTGCTGCCATTTGGGCTTTCCACAGCTCCCCAGGGGAGCAGGTTCCTGTCTCACCCCGAGACAACCTGCTCTCCTTGTGACAGAGCACATAAGTCCCTGTGCCCAACACAGGGCCTGGGTTCAGCCCAGAAACCAACCACCTTCCATTGGGAATGAGGTCTCAGCAAGCCCTGCCTGCAGGGCCCTGCACATTGACTGAAGACATTTCTTAATATATCCCATTTCTAACAGCGCTGCCCACTCTTATTTACAAAGACTGTGTCATTTGAGGTTAAACATGCCTTCAGACTGTAGGCACGTGTACTTCCAACTGATTGCAAGGGGAATTTGCCGCACTCGACAGCGAGGCGGCAGATGCAGCAGGTCGCCATGGAGCCGTGTCGCCCCGTTGCCACAAAATGGAGCAGGAGAAATGGTTCTGACAAGAGGTGTGCAGGGAGCAGTGGCAAAAAAAGAGCAAGGAAATATTGAAAAAATTTGTACTGAGGACAAAGTTCTGTGCAGCAAGTTGTTGGCATGGCCACAGCAAGTTGCTCATAGGGTCTTCCAAAGCAAAGTGGTCTAGCCCCCAAGCCTGGCTTTGGGAGGGGGTGGGCAGACTTGTGCTTGAATTGGAATTGTAACCAGAACCTGTCATTAGCTGCACAAACTTGCTTCTTCAACACTTCCCAGGTCTCGGGGTCAGAGCTAACATTTGCTAAGTCAACAGAAGTCCTTCTGTCAGCATTAGCTGGCGTTTGGTCAGGCCTCCGGCAGGAAGGGGCTGTCTATGGAGATCAGCGAAATCAATATCTGAATATACGTGCAGCTGACATGGATTCCTGTGAGTGTCTGTCAACATTTTTTGTTTAAGTTAGTAAATAGGATGTGTTTTACTCCGAAAACATCTCCTGGCTGGCAGTGAATTTGAGAAACAAAAGTTGATCAGCGTTAGCATGGGCCTGTTTTTCCTGGAAGCGCTTTTCCCCTTATTTCTCACTTCTAGTAAGTGCTGTGCTGGGGAGTGACCCAGGCAAGAAGTCACATTCCTACACAGCAGGTGAACCAGGAACTCGCTCCCAGCGCCCAGCAGGTATGCGGAACGCAGCCCTACCCGCACCCCACAGACCCACACCAGTGCATGCAGCAAGGAGCAGATGCTTGCAGGTACAGTCGGCCATGAAGTGAGAGCATGGCATTTCAGGATGGCAGCTGAGCTCTCAGACACAGCTTTCTGCAGTGCCTAATATGTGTGCATCCTGACGTGACGGCTCACCGCCTGCACTCAGCCCCAAAAGCAACTGCGTTTCTCCAGATGCTGTTGCACGCTGCACCAAAATTAAACAACTAAAAAAAAAAAAAAAAGGATGTCCAGTTTTCCATCTTTTTATTTATTTAAACTGTACACAAATGTAAAATACTTCAACAGCAAATCTAAGTGAAAATTGTTTGGTTTAAATTATTATGGAACAGAACCTAAAAGGAACTTTATTAAATAAACATAAAAATTGGATTTAAAGGATGCACATCTTGTAATGTACTCTACAATAGTCATTTCTTTTCACTCTACGTTCCATGTGCGTATGGTATAGAAAAGACACTGAATAGAACAAACAGAATCCATTTTGTACCCTGAAACAATTGGTAGGCCTCGTGAGGGATTGCTCAGCATGACTACATGATATATGATGGCTTTGCCATCTCATAAAAATTATAACTAATATGTTGGCCTCTTTGGTTCCAAAATTTATGTATAATACATTTAACTGTATTCATTTTTTGCTGCTATAAAAATAACATTTTTTTCAAATGGCAGTTTTTTGACTAATCATGCAACTAAATCAGTGCAAACATTAAAAGCAATCATTCGCTTTAAAAAAGAAGCAAAAGATTTAATTTCAAGTATAAAAAAATATAAAAAAGTCATATCATAAGTCCAGTTTTGTCTAGTATGGGTCAACACTTTAAATTGCATAGCTCATGCGGCACCTGTTTACCTAGATAGTGAGCAAAGATAAGTGCACTATCAAGTACCACTTTTCAAGGCATTGAAATTTGCAAGTGCTATTATACGTGCATTCAAGCAGTTTGCAAGTGCTATGCTGTATCATTATTTTCTGATCTTTATGGCCATTCTTGACACCTCCCGGTAAGGAAATTGAAAGCACTCTCCTCTCTCCTCCTTTCCAGGACTCGTTAAAATGTTCCTTGCCCGTTACTAAATGCACTGCATTTTTCAGAACGTCTCCACTGCGGCACTGTCGCTCCTCTGCAGGGTTCATTGGTTTTAGCCGTGGTCGCGGCCTCTCGTTTGCTCGCTCCCCACACGACAGCTCCTCGCCGAGTCCCCCGTCAAAGAACACAGAATGCAACTCTGACTCTTTGCTCTCGGAACAGTGAGAGATGCTGAGATACGGCGTCAGATTCCCTTATCCAAGACACAAACAGGTACAGCCATCCGCGGGTTGCTAGTGGTCAGTTACAGCATCAGACCCCCAACAGTCCGATGTCAGAAACACAGCAGCTGCGTATGTGTCTGTTTCCTTCTCTCTCTCAGATGTTACCGAAGTGGAAGTGCTTACTGGAAGTGCTGTAGGAAGATACGGTTTTCTGTGATGCTTATATTTAGATAAATTTAAATTAAGAGGAAGTGATCACCTACAAAGGCAGGTGTCCTTCAGCTTCCCACTAGACCTAAGAGGTGACAGTCGACTTTTTTTTCTTTCTTTTTTTTTTTTTTTTTTGTTTTCTCTCTAAGTTTGGTCATTTCGACACCTGCGTGCAAGAATACGTTGTGCTCTCGCAGTCTGTGCTTTTGCCTGAGCAAAGGGAGCTCATTTCGGTCTGGCTTTGCTGGCAGGCGGGGATACAGCTGCGCAGCCGTCCACTCGTACTGGCAGGCATGTAGGTACGTCGTCACTGGTCACTGACTTCCTGCGCTCACGTCCCTTTCCCAAGCTGCCTCGTGTCTGTGTGTGTGTCTGTGTGTGCACGAGCGCGTGGTTGTGTGTGCGCACGGTGTGTGTGCGTGTGTGTGTGTGTGTGTGTCTTTAAGATATCTCATAGCATTAACTTATAAGTGGTAGGATATATAAGTGTCCAAGATCCACAAACTGCCACTGTCCTGACACCAAAGTGAAATGACTTCTTTTTTTTTTTTTTTTTTTTTTTGTCGTCAAACTTTTCCACAGTGACTTTTCAACACTGATGCCTGGATACACAGTGAAACTTCCTCCAACACCATCTCGTACGGGAATGTTCTCTCTCTCTCTCCCCCCCAAAAAACACACCTCAAATCAAGCACAACCACATTCTTCCACAATCATATTGGGAACGTCCCTTTTCACAATGTTGTATTCATCATCAAAGTACAGCATTGACATTGTGCTAAGTTTGGTTGGAATGCAACAGGAGTTCACGGTGCCCGGGTTCAGCCCCCGCATTCGGTACTGATTCACGACGGCGGTGTGAAAGGAGGAAGCCGACCCCGGGACGCCAGCCAAGTAGGCCGGGCAGCTCCCTTCACAGTAATTCCCATAGTAACCTGATGGTGCTATGATCCAGTCATTCCACCCAATGAGTCTAAAGTCAATGTAAAACTGTTGCCTGCAACATAGATTGGTCCTGCCATCGCACTCCAGGCCTCTTTTCCGGATCCTGTGTTTGTTATCAGCGAGGCGGGCTTGCACCACTAAAAAAGGCCGGTGGGATTCCTCCCCGGGGTCCACATAAATTGGCAGCACTGAATACTCTTCACAGCCCTCACATTGAACATCCAAGTTCAGTCTCCTTTCTCCTCTCTCAAACAGAGCCTGGATCGCCTCTGTCATGGGAAAAGTGTGCCAACCACTTCTTTTGAGATCGACTTTCTTTTCAACCACATTCCACTTGTTGCTAGTGTCCGGGTCTTGGAAATAGACTTTGACTCTTACTTTTCGCCTGCTGCCTTTCTCTAAGACATATGGAAGCAGCTTCAAGTAAAGCCACAGGCTGGCTTGAACGACAAACAAGTTCTGGTTCCCTTCATTCGAGATGAAGAAATAGAGGCGGACTCTAGATGAGGCCAGATCGTCTGCAAGATAAGGAGAGATCAGCAAGATTAAGTCAAAAAGAAAACGTATCTTTTGTGCGATTCTGGGTTCAGCGGCAACGCCGGAAGACAGCTGATCGAAAGGGCGATGGGGCTGCATCAGCCAGAAGGCATGCACTGAATCTGAGAGCCCTGATCTGCAATCGAAACAAACTGCCGGGCTGCAGCCGAATGGGTCGGATGCACAGCCACCAGCCAGGGCTCTCCCAGTACTGGGTTTCTGCAGCTGGAGAGCTGCACGGACACCACGACAGCATCTTGGAAGGACTGGCGCTTGCACTGCCCTATCTCGCTGGTTTAAGAATAGTTTTAACTTTCAGCTCTTGGCCGATTCTCACAGCGAGAGCCCTTTCAGCAACCACTGAAACATCAATGCCAAACCGGGGATTTTGTTTCGATTTTCACATACTCTCACAGCCGTTTAGCAGAGAGGATCCACAAGATAGGGGGAAAAATATTTCAGTAACGTCCCTACATCTCCTACAAATGAAGCAAAGCCCTCCTAGCCTGGTACAATATCTGCCATTCACCATCCCAACCTCTGCCTTTCCCCTCGCAGCGACAACTCGCCTAGAGGCGACCAAACGAAGCAGTCGCTCTCACTGCACCACCACCGCTGACTGCTCTCCGCTAACTACTCAATAACATCAGAATTCCAGCAGTGACATTATCCCAGAAAACCAAATGTCACCAAATGTCTGACATAACCCGTTATTTGTAAACATAGGCGCTGCTGCATGCATTGCTGCAGAAACACCGGTGTCCCCGCTGCCGTTCTGCACTGTAAGTCCCAACCAAATCTGGCGTAGGTGATGAATGTGCCTTTGCAGCGGGGACGGTAATGCTGGTGCTTGAATCACAGCCTTGCAGTTGCTGTTTAAATTACTGCTGGAGAGGCATTTTCTCATCTGTCCTTATCTGTTTGACTTCTTTCTGTACACAGCCAAATGAAGATTTCTCTTCCTTTTGTTTTCCTACGAATCTCTGTAATTTTTGTCAATGGTTTTTTGCACAGTCAGTGTCTCTATTTGTTACCCTAGATGCCTTCCTTCCTAATTCGCCTGCAGGGCCCATTCCTCACCCTGTAATATTTCAGGGACAAGGAATTGTCACTGTGTTTCTGTACATCTTACATCGAAGCGATATTCAAAGTGTTCATTGAAAAGCAAGTGGAAGAAGCCCACCCCACACCTCCCACCAACAGCCCACCAACAAAT
This sequence comes from Phasianus colchicus, assembly GCF_987193195.1. NCBI lineage: Eukaryota > Metazoa > Chordata > Aves > Galliformes > Phasianidae > Phasianus > Phasianus colchicus. The sequence continues at coordinate 11,612,169 of NC_143442.1, forward strand.
AACAACACCAGCGCTGTGTGCTGAGAACACCTTCTGCACGCTAATAAATACACAACTTCTTAATAAACTGTGGTGACAGTGACAGAAAAAGAACAGTACAGCCTTGCTGCACCGATCCCCATCGCTCGTGTTGCACGAGATTGTGTGCGCCCATCAATTTTGTATGTGAATATAACAAGCATATGTATAACACAACAGATCCCATAGATACTGTAAATGTATATGCTTTGCTAAGTGGGAGGGTAGATAAAGAAGATGAGTAGGCAGCATCCAGGCTAGAAAGAGATTTATTTTGTGGACAAATGTGATAGAGAGGCAGAGAAATGAACCGAGTGAAAGAGCAATGAGGCCAAGGAGAGATGGGCAGATAGACAGCAGGCAGCAGTGCACAGAGCGCTGCAGATGTGCAAAGTTCACCGGCACAGCGGCAGCCCGGGTGAACTGCTGGGAAGCTCCGCAAAGGGACTCAGTGCCGTGCGGCCGCAGGGGCTGCGTGGGATTGAGGCAGCCGGGACGGCGGGGATAGATGATGGGGATGGCACGATCAGTACAGGGACAGACGGACAGAGGGGAGACAAACAGCAGCGGTAGGAGGCAGACAAGGCCAACACCATGAATGAAGGCTAAATTCGTGGGGATGGAACAGACAGGGAGGGCAAGCAGACCTCAACACAGGGATGCATAATGCGGAGCAGAGGAATTAGAAGGGCATCAGCTGCGGTGAAGGATGCGAGGGATGGAGTGGGACAGGAGGAGAAGGGACAGCAGGATGCAGGGGACAGAGGCGAGCGGCTGGAAGGAGCGCTGCAATGAGACCCGCAGGGGGACCCGGCGAGGGGGCTGGCGGGGCAGACCGGGCACAGGGGCACGGGACAGCGAGGGGCTGGGGGCCGGGGCGGAAGGGGGAGAGGCTAAGGACGGGCCGACGAGCCCAGAACCAAGGGCCCACGGCGGGCAAGGGATGGGCAGCAGGGGCAGGCAGGGGACGGGCAGGGGACGGGCTGCGGGGCTCGGGGCAGGCAGGGCAGAGGGCAGCGGCTCGGGGCCGGGCGGCGCCCACCTGTCTCGGCGAAGCTGATGATCTCGGAGACGGGGTCGTGGGCCGGGGGCCCGGCGCTCGCCTGCCCGTCCAGGCTGGGGATCTCGACGCGGCCGTCCTCCCGCACCTTGCCGGCGTGCAGCTTGCGCAGCGCCGTGACCATGGCCGCCTTGGGCACGGCGTGCGTGATGTTGGGCCGGTCCCGCATCTGCAGCCGGCTCAGGATGTGCCTCTTCACCGCCTCCAGGAAATCCCCGTCCACCTTGCCCGGCTCCTCGGGCCGCCGGAAGCCGCAGGAGGTGCATGTGTCCTGCGGGGAGCCCCCGGCGGGAGCCGGCGGGGTCGGGGTGGCGGCGGCTCCCAGCAGCAGCAGCCCGCAGGCCAGCAGCGCGGCCAGCACCCCCCGGCGAGCCGCCCCGTCCATGGCGGAGGAGCGGGGGGCCGAGCTGGGGCCGGCCCGGAGCGCCGCAGGGAGCCCGTCTGCAGGCAGCGCCGCTCCGAGCGCTCCGCGGCGCGGAGGGGGCGGCGGCAGCCAAGCCGGGGGCCGCAACCGCTCCGCGCGGGGAGGGAAGGAGGGGGGCCCGGGGAAGCGGCGTGTGCCGCCGGGGAGGCGGAGGGGGGAGGCCGCCCGCGCAGGCAACCGAAGTTGGGGAGGGAGGGAGAAAAGGGGGGAGCAGGGGGGGGGGCGGCGGGGCTGAACGCACCGAGCGCCCGGCTCCGCGGGGGAGGGGGACGGCAGCAGGTGAGGGGGTGGCCGCGCAGCCCGGGGAAGGAGGGAGGGGGAGCGGGGCCGGAGGTGCGAGGGGAGCCGGGGAGCTGGGGGAGGCGGCGCCGCGCTGCCCCGGGGCCCCGCGGCGCTTCAGAGGGGCATCCCCGGGCGCCGCCGCTCGTGGTCCATCGCTCGCTTCGGCAGGGTCCGGGCGGGCCGCGGAGAGAGCTCTTTAGTCCGGCGTCATTGAGGGGGGTCAGGGAGATAACCGAAGCAGATTTATATACAATCCAATTTATAGCCTGGAAGGAGGAGGGGGGGTGGGGGGGAGAGATGCCACTTGTACCCCCCCGCCCACTCCGCCCCCGCAAGACAACAATCCACAGGCCGTGGGTGCGGGTCTCTGAGCCGCTCCGCCGCGCTCCGCTCGCTCCTTCCTTCAGCGCCCGCCGCTTCCCGACGCGCCGCCAAAGTTGACGCGGAGCACCGCCGGGGCGGGGGCCGCGGGCGGCGGGTGCGCGGCCGACGGCTCCACGGTGCCGAGGCGTCTCCCCGCGACGGCGGGATCGGGAGATCCGCGCGGAGGCTCCGGAGGATGCGGCGGCGGCGGTCCCCGCGCGGTTCCGCAGCGCTGCGCGGCCGCTCCGCGGGGACTCAGCGCGGTGCCGGCGGTCCCGGGAGTGCTGCGCGGATCCACTCGGTCAGCCCGGCGCTGCGGCTCGCTGCCTCGCTCGCTCTTTTTAAACAATATCTCCTTGTTGGTGGTTTGGGTTTTTATTATTATTATTATTATTATAAGTATGATTTTTTGTTGTTGTTGTTGTTGCCGCCGCCGCTGCTGCTCCAGTTAATCTGTCTCTCCCTTTCTCCCTCGTCTCTCTCTCTCTCTCCGCGTCTGTTTGATCTCCGCTCGCCGTGCGCCGGCTCCAACGCCGCGTTTTGTTTTGGTTTGGTTGGGGCTTTTTTTAACGCGTCTGATGTTCCCTCGCGGCTCCGCAGTGGAAGGGCTCGGGGAAGCGGCTCGCTCCTCGCTTATCGGCCGCGCGTCTCCTCCTGCTAATTCCCCCCCCCCTGCAAAATCACGACATTGTGGCACTTTCTACTGAAACTTTTATACAGGAGTTAAAACCACGTGGGAACTCCAACCTATAACAGAGCCGCCGTGGGTTCCTCACTATTTGGGAGATTAAGTTTTTTGCCCCCCGGGCTATTACAGTAACTTCCTTATGCGGAGCTATTAACTGCGCTGTTCCTTTAACTCCCCCCGTTCCTCCCGGTTCCCGCACACACCCACCGCACCGCGCCGCAAGGGCCGACCCCGGTCGGGAGTTGGGTGCCCCCCCCGGGCTCTTCCTGTGCCTTTTAAGCGCTTGAAAGGAGAAGGCATTAGAAAGTTTACCGTCGGGTTGGTTTTGCGACGGGGCGAGTGCGAGCGTGTGTTTGGTGCAGCGGGACGGGGGCTCTCCTGGGCAGCGCGGTGCGGGGAGGGGGACATAACGGGACCCCGAGCCCTGCGAGCGGGTTTCCCTTTGCGGGTGAGCCTCGAGAGTGGGGTAAGGCTCCGGTTCCCATCCGGCTACCCCGCAGCCAAGCCCGAGGGAGGGCGGGCGGGCCTCCAGCGGCCGAGGCTAGCCGGCCAGGTGCACGCAGCCTCCGCCCCGCCGAGCTGCGGGCGCACCCCGAGGCCGCGCGGTCCCGCACCGCCGCGGGCATGGCCGGGCCGAGGGCGCCCCCGCGGGGCCGCGCCGGGAAGCGGCGGGGCGGGGGGCAGCGGGGCGGGCGGGGGGAGGCAGCGCGGGGCCGTCGTCTCCGCCGCGGAGCCCAGCGCTGGCTTTGCAGAGGGCAGGAGCGCGTTTTCAAGGAGCAGCCGCTGTTTTAAGAAGGAAAATAAAACTTGGGCCGTGTGTGCGTGTGCGCTGCACGGGCTGCTGTCAGTTGTCACTAATAGTAGCCACCCGGGGCATAAAGAGGGTCAGTGAGGGATCAGCTAAAGGCAGAATTGCTATCCGCGCACCACCGCCGATCTTTTCTCTGTCTCTGTGGAGAGACAAACAGCGCTGTGGAGCACCATCGCATCGCAATCTCAGTCTGATCACAGTGATATTAAGGGCAGTGTAACGCACCTACACTGCATAAGGGGCTCAGAATTAATGCCTGCATTTCGTGCCTCCTGCTAACAGGTTGTGAATGGAAAACCCAGAATGTAAAAAAAGAAATAATGCTAAAAATCCAATCAATCAGACATCCTGTAAGCTAATAAGAGCACGTGAAGGCGGCAGGCTTAGTGCTTCACAGTAATTAATTTGACAGCAAAGAGCTAACAAGAAAACAACAGCAGAGCAACGGTGAGTGGTGCGTAGAGGTCACTGTCACACGAAAGCTGAGGGTAAACATGGCCATTTTGGCCCATCCCTGCTGCTGCTGCTTTGCCTTTTTTTCCTCCTCTTTCAGCAAACTACGGGCATTTTGCATATTCAGACTTGGGGAAGATGCATCTTCTCCATCAGCTGCCAACAAATGAACGCACTGATTAACCTCTCCTTATTGACAGTGCGCCCAGGGTTTGCTCTGAGGCTCTCTCCCAAGCAATGAAGGCAGCAGGGTTGGCTCTGTGCTTCGCTCAGAGAGCACAGCTTGGTGATGGAGCCATAGCACTCTGTTCATTTTCAGCTCTCCTCAGCTCTCAGTTCTATCCCCTGGCCACAGACCTGTTGCTGGGACACTGCAGCTGAAGGAGCAGCACGGAGGTGGTAGCTTCCCCCCGCCACCCCCCACCTCCCCCTGTCCTCTGTTTGCTCTGAGCTCATCTGCGTTCACACGCACCTCTCTAACCGGCTGCTCACCATCTGACTCAGGGTCACGCGTCTCCATGAGTTAAATGCAGGGGAAGCCGGGAAGGGAAGGGCCGGGATGTGTGCTGGGTGGGCAGCGCCACGCAGCCGGGATGCTGCTGTGCGAGGTGCAGCACTGAGGGCATTTCCTGCAGAAATGTCCAAGTCTCCTGGCTGAAGTCTGATTCTCATTAAAGCTGCTGGTGTAATGAGATGGGGATGCATGCCGTGTCTCATCCTGTGCAAAGCGGTGTGCTCCAACACATCGCACTGCTACAGTTCTTCCCACAGCCCTTTGCTATCTTCCCAAGGCAGACAGTGCAGATGCTGCTCTGGGGGCAGGTCTGCATCCCCCGGACCAGAAGGATGTGCTGAAGCAGAGACGTGGCTGTGGCATGGGGCTGCTCCCCCCAGGCTGTATCTTTACAATGCCATCAGTGGGGCTATAACAATTTGCACGGCCAAGGCTCTGGCCCCCACTATGATTGCTCCAGCACCTTTTGTGCTCTTAAACCAGCAGCAATATCTGTTAGGTAACCTTCCTAATCCCTCCGAGGAAGGATTTTCTTTACCGATGGCTGAACTGCCTAAAGCTTCTCATATATAAGAGGCCTGGTTTGCACTATGAACACTTCCCCTTTGATACCAGCAGACACAAGTTCTACTACCACAGGCATCTTATTCTGCAAGCATTTCCCCAAAATAACATAGGCTATACTGGCAAAAGCACTTTTTCTGCTCTTATAGCTGCATCTACATGGGGGAGGTTGGGCGTAGTGGAGCGCAATCTGTTTGAAATGGCACTTCAGAAGAGCACTGCTCTCCTGCAGGAATTCAAGGGTAGACCTTGGATCATGCACTGCTGCCCCACGTGTGGAAGAGCTCTGTGCAGGGTGACCACTGTCATCGTGCTTTAACTGCAGGGAGATGTGGTTACAGATGTGTGAGGGCAGCGCTCCGTGTGAGATTTCTATTCATGCCCTTCTTTTGCTTCGTAAGAAAGTGATTCTTCACTACCCATAAACAAGTCAGGGAATCATTAAGGTTGGAAAGGACCACTAAGATCACCCAGTCCAACCATCAGCCCGTCCCCACCATGCTCACTACCCACATCCCTCAATGCCACATCTACACAGTTCTTGAACACCTCCGGGGATGGTGACTGACCCCAGTACTGACCCCTGGGGAGCACCAGTAGTGACCAGTCACCAGCTGGATTTAACCCCAATCACCAAATGCTTTTAAAACAACTGCAAAAAAACACTGGAAGTTTCAGAAGCACCTTAGATTTGTGGAAGGAGAAGTCCTATTGGAAGTCAAATAGGTAAATGTCATTCTGAAAGGATCGGGATGTTTTCTGAATTGGCAAAGGCAGGCCCAACTCATGAGAAAAAAAAAACAGCAAGAGGTTCCCTGGCTTCCCTGCACTCCTTTAAGAACAAAAGTGTCTGGAAGAGCACCCAGCACAGCCCAGCCCAGGTGTCAGGCAAGAAGGGGACATGGAGGCCAGAGAGAGGACAGGACTCCAGGGGCCCCGACAGCCCCAGCCCATCCCACTGCTGGGCCCCATTACCTGTGGGACGCAGGGCAGCGTCTCGGCCTCTTCTCCACCCCTCGTGAAGGTTTGGATCCACACTGCTGCCCCAGGACACAAAATGCAGATCCTTGTCCTAGAGCACAAGGCAGCGCCCTCCAGCCAAACGGTGGCTTCGGTGTCCAAAGAAGGACCAAACACCATCAGGTGGATATCCCTTATGGCATTCAGATTGTATCCACAGCTTTAGGATGGCCCAAGAGCACTCCTGTTTTCCTCACGCGCTTTGTCCTCAGCAGCCCAAAGCTGTACTCTTATAGCCAAGCAGTGACTTCCTCTGAAGTTGCTTGTATTGACCTAAATAGGTTGGGGCGGGTGAGGACACACAGACGAGATGAAAAAGCCATGCTGGTTGCCCAACAAAGAAGTGTCTGCTTTGTGGTGAGCGCTTTTAACATATAAGCACTTTTAACATATTGTTAAAGAACACGATTTTCATGTTTAAGTTCACACCAAAAGCCTTGCAAAGGAGCGAAGACAGAGAAAATAAAATCTGCATTTAAGTGGTAAACAAAACAGTTAAAACTTCTCATAATGCGAGCACTGCACACCGAGGCAATGCATTTCAAAGGCAACCGGTGTATTTCATCCGTGCACCCAGCTGTGGTACGTGGAGCAGATGAGGGACGTGAGTACCCAGAAAGAGCTGTGCTAACATCGGCTGTCCTGACAAAAGCAGGGAGCAGGGGTGGGATGGAGAGGCTTCGCACTGGTTTTAAATAGAGTTCAGAAGCAAAAGATGCCTGGCTCTTTGCAGTGCTGTGGGAGATGGGGTACAGCAGCTCAGCTGCCTGGTGGACCATTGGTGGCACTTGGCAAGAACCAAGCACAATTTGAAGGAAGCCAGAAGCCCTGCACTCAGGCTGATTTCCTTCTCCGCGCCCCATTTTCACAAGCCCTACACTGAAGATAATAGCATTCAACCTTTGTAAGTAGCTGTAAAACCAAGCAGTGTACAAGACTTCACCTTTCAGAGTGATGTTCACTGCATGGCCATGGTGCTATCTGTTAAAAGTCATTTTCAATCTATTCACGCTTGCGAGAGTTTGCTTTCTGTGTGCTTTTTGCTGCACCAAACCCAAACACACCCATACAGTGTGGCTATCCAGTGAGCATGGTGGGGATGGGCTGCTGGTTGGACTATGTGATCTTGGTGGTCTTTTCCAACATTCATGATTCTATGATTCTCTAACATTTGCTTTCATGGTGCTGAGAGGCGGGGCTTAGGGATGGAGCTCAGGTCAGGCTGATGGTTGACTTGATCATCCAGAAGGTCTTCTCCAACCTACACATTTCTGTGATTCTTCTAGAACGCCTTGGAATTAAAGACCATGGCTCAGGCTGTCGCTCTCAGACCACTGAGATGTTCCTCAAAGATGTTGTAAGAACACGGGAGCTTTCCAACCCCACCATTCACAAGCAGGTTTTGTTCTGCTGCCTCCCTTACCCCTCTCTCTTCAGTAATGCACTTCTCCACAGCCTTTTGCCATTTCTGAGCAACATTTATTGCTGTGGTTTCGGTCCTGACTGCAACGCTATTAAGAATAAATCACAGTATGTTGAAATATTACTGTGAAATACACTATACAAGGGTAAGATGACAAAGTGCTGCTCTGAAGACTGCAAGAACAGAAGCACATGGATCACATTAAGCAGAAACTGGCCTGCAAGAGACACGGATACTGAGACATCAGGGGGGGTGCAAAGAAGCAACAGGAAGGTGTCTTGTTTTAGGGTTTTTTCTGCTTAAAAGATGAGAGAGAGGGCCTAGGGGAGGGGAACGCATGAAAAAGAAAAGGATGAGCCTTTCTTTTTTTTCTTTTTTTTTTTTTTTGGCTACTCCAGGTGGGGTTTTCCTCTGTTTAAATGCTGAAGGACAGAAAGATTTTAAATTAAAATCTTAATAAATATAGCCCTGAGGCTAGTAACATTATTACAACCAAGATGATTACAGCAACCAAGCCACAAAAGAAATATATATATATTTATTTATTTGAAGCATAATAAGCCTCAATATTTAGTTGGGAGAAAGCTAGGCAGCTGACTTCCAAACTAGAGAACTCTGCGTTCTGCTGCGCTGAAAGGATAAACCAACACCATACATACTTTGCAGGGCTTGGTTTCACTCCTGTGCAGGATAGCATTATTACTGCCTCTATTTAAATACATACATATATCTATATAAAATGTAATGTATATATATGAATTATATGAATCACAATTGCTCAGATCACGTGCATGAGGGTTGGCAAGAGAGAGGCCCAAGTTTGCAATCTGTAATAGGAGATATGGAGATCATTCAGTACCATCCCTGTGAAAGAGCTTCCCAGGCCCTCCAGCTTGTTCTGGTGAACAAGGCGTGTTCTCCTTGAGATAGGTCTCCTCTCGGCCGATTCTAGGCTGACAGCAAGGTTCCACAGTTTGTTTGCGTGATGGTTTTTTGTTTGTTTTAATTACACAAATATTTTAATAAAGGATATGGGATGCAAAGGAAAGGATACAAGCTGATAAAGATGATTAAATCATAGAGCAACTGTGGAGCGGGTCATGAAGTGTTATAATCCCCAACTCCCCTCTGCTTTCTGCCTCAATGTGTTAATGCATCACACTTTAGTACAGTGACACTTTCAGCCCTAGGTGGAAATTCACACATGATGAAGAGGTGGAGGAGGATTTCCAGATGGTCAGACCTCAGGGAGTGCGAAAAGGTGGGGGGAGAAAGGGAGAAACTGCTGAAAGAAATCGGACTTTGGTCACATCAGTAATTTCCAGCTGAAAATGGAATATTAAACAAAAAAAAAACCAACACAACCAATGATCCCACACCAGAGCCAGATGCGCTCAGGTTTGGATGTTGTGCATAACAGTTCGTCACCCACTGCTGATCGTGAAAGATCCCCTGAAACCACTGGCTTGTTTGCGGGTAACGGTGAAAGGTATGAGCTTCATTTCCTAGGCTAGGTCTCAATGAGGGTACCACAGCATCCCAGCATGGACCCAATTAGTCATTTCATTCTCCCCAGCTTCTCTTTACTAGAGACAAGTGGTACTCGCTCTGAGTCACACAACCCCCCTCAGTAGAGTGACATTCCGCTGCTGCTTGTCCTCCAGGGCCCTCTCCTGCAGGCCCGCAGCTCCAGGAGCAGCAGAGGACACTGAGACAGCAAATGCAAGGCATGCAGCTTGTGGGTCACAGTGACAGCCCAGAACAGGCCCTGCTCTCCTTTGGGAGAGCATAAGGCAGCAGCTGCCGTCACACAGCTGGACTGCTCGAGGAAGACCTCATTTACTGCAGCCTTTTGGGGGAAATGGGAAAGCAGTCATGGGGCATAGTTCAGGGTCTGCACCTCCTGCATAAGAGATGCTAGCATTAAGTGAGGAATTAGCACTGGGTGGTACCCTGCACAGCCACAGCATCTTCCAGTTGTCAGGGGAGTCACTTATGGTCACTAACGTATGTTTGCCAAAATAAAAGAGGTCTCCTTAAAACGGCATAAAAAGGAAACAGGAGGTAGGACAGCTCCAATCCTATTTTTAAAGGCTCTCCTTCACATCTGAGGTGTTCCTGAATCAGAGCACTTCCTCTACCACAAACTGGATGCTGAAGATGCCAGCGGCATGCAGCCGTGATGGCAAGCACTATTTTATTCAATAGCACCAGCATGAACACATCTCCTGGATGGTAACAAATTAAATGGACTGAAGACTGGTGAATGACTTGGACAAATGTCACAAGAAATGAGGTGGCTGTATACTGTTTGCACATTGGGGAAGTGTTTGTTGAATGTCCACTCCCTGACACTCCCAGTAGAAACCACATTGTGCACACAGGTCAGGAACACAGAAGAGAAAACAGAAGTGCTTTGCCTGCATTCAACACCTGTAAAATCTGTGCTCTTAAATAAGAGGAGTATTCAGTATTAGTTAATTGAATTTATAGGTCAAAATCGAGAGATTTTACAGCAAAAGATGAAGGAACATCAAGCACGTAGTGTAGTGGTGATTCCCATGAGGATATATCTGGGATGTTGAGGTGTCTGTTCAATGCTTCAGCAGCAGACCTGCAGCCTCTGAGTCTCAGAAGCCCAGGATGGATGCTGCAGGTTTTAAGCATCTTGTCATGACTGAATGAGCAGAGCTCTGACTCTTTTCCCTGATGGACTCAACACAGCAGGTGCTTTCAGCCTGCCTACCTTCCAGATCAGGTGTTCAAAATCACAGCAGTAAATATAATTTTTTCTTCCTTTTTTTTTTTTTCCTAGAAGAGCTCAAGGTGGGTGGAGAGTACAGCAGCAGGCTATTTTTGATCATACCTTCATTTAGCCAGGAGTCCAACATTTCACGGAGAGGGGAGGTTTGATCCCCCTCCTCTGCCTGACAGGAGTCCAGGAAGGAGCAGGCCATGAGGTAGTATGGAGACAGGGGTACTCAGAAGCCCCTGGGTCTGTGCAGACACCAAGGGCACACAATGTCACCAGCAGTGCTCCAGGCAGGCTGCTCCAAGAGGCACAAGGCCAGGACTCAGGCTTTGCAGCCCACCAGCCAAAACATCTGACAGTACCTCATCCTCAGAGGAGGGAAGCAGGCTGCTCCCTGGTGAGCACACTGCTGGAAGAGATGTACTGACTCTCCCTGGGAGCGAGGAATGGAGCCATGTGAAATCCCGTGCTTGACCCTCACCTCTTGAGCGAGGAGCGTAGTATACGCAGAACATGGCAGTGCTGCCAACCACCCTGCTTTTCCCTGACAAGAATGGGTCCATGCTCTGTTCCTGGAGGAAAGCCAGGAGCTGAAATTGTGATGCCCAAGGGATGCTCAGCCCTCCAGCAAGGCAGGTTTAAGAGGCTGCATTCCCCAGCACCTGCTGCAGCAGCAAGGCTGCCTTAGTGGGTACCATGGCTGCCATTTTGAGGGGGTGCATGGCACAGTCAGCTCCACCACAAAAGGTAGAGATTTGGCATTTGTGGTGGCTGTTGAGAATAGGCATTGCAGTACAAGCAAGCTCCCAAGTCCATTAAGTTTGCCTCTTTAACACTGCAAGACAGTGTGCTCCCTCTCACCAAACCATCACTGCAGTTGCCATGCTAGCAGCCCCCAAAACAAGAGTAGGTAGAACTGCCCCAGAGTCCAAATTACTGCATGACACACACAACATGCAGACTGCTTTGAGCATTACAGCAGACTAGGAATCACCTGCTCAAGGACTACATGGTAGTAGCTGGTGGTCTTCCCCATCTCTAACAGGGCACCAATCTGCTGGATTATTACTGTGGGCAAACTGCTCCCACCATTACATAGATAAGTTATAAGGCTGAATTTGTTCTGTTTTACAGTAGCTATTAAAATAAACAGACGTAAGGCTGGAATGCAGAGTGTACATTCAACTATGTATTAAGGATTGACAGTAAACAAGTGATTGATAGTTTACGGAAATCATTCTTGCAGCAAAAATAGAATAGCTGAATAGAAGAATCAGTGGGTAGAAGCAGAGAGTTTGCTTGTAGTGGGATGGCAGCTATGAACCAACATAGAACAAGGAAGGAATAAGCAGGTTCTTATCTTTTCTGCTCTTTGAAAGGGTAAGAAGGGTTTCTATACCAGCTACAGTCCCAGAGCAAAGCTGCCACCTCCTTCAGGCCTCCAGCTCAGGCCTCTCAGGCACCTGACAGCTCTGAATTGCTGTAGCAACAGTAGAATATTCCTTAAAGAAGTGCCTCAACTTCTGGGGAAAAGCCACTGCTCAGATTTAATCCTCACAGCCAAACCTGGAAAAAACAAAATGAAGCAGAGGCCAATTGGTGACCAATTGCAAGTTACATGCTTTGGATTCTCACAAGTACCAAGGTTGAAAGCCATCCACCTACCACCAGTACACTAAACCACATCTCTTCATACAACCTCATGCAGCCCAAGGAGGCAGTGTGAAGAACAGGACAACCTGGTGCACAAAGACAACTCTATCGAATTTCTAAGTTCAAGATAGATCCTCACAGATATGTTTAACACAGGGTCCTAGCCAGACTTCCTAAACAAAACAAAAAAAACAGTAAAGCATGCATCCCTTCATCACAGACCCACTTTTCAAATGCTCCAAGCCTATTTAATACCTTGCACTTCACTGGATTTGTCTCATGTTAAAAACTATTCCCTCTGGAGCGTATTTCCCTTTTTCTTTCCAAAAAAGAACAAAAGATAAGTTTTAACTTGGTGTTGATGCAATATTCACCCCACCCAGAACAGTGTAACCAACTTTGAAAGCTCATGTAAAAAACATGAAGAGTAATTTTTTACTTAGCTCTTGTTATGAACAATTCAGAGATAAGAAACAAGGCAAGACACGTCTCAGCTGCAAGTGTGAACATGATCTCAACACTGCAACATTTTCCTTGCCCAGCTAGAGATGGGTTGGCAGCATGAGGTAAATGAAGGTAGGTTACAGGTGACAAGAAGGTAAAAAGCCTGTTATTGAGCTAGGTGTAAGCAGTCCTGAAGCTTCATTAGGGCCAGGGAACTCAACCCTGGACATTGCACCTGCTTGATTGCTCTCTGAAAATTAACATTAAACAAATGCTGTAAAGTTGAAGCTAAGTTGAAGATTCAGATGCATCTCTCCCTGCTCTGACTAGGCAGTGGCTGGGAAGAGGTGTCATGGACACATAACAAATCTCTTCCTTTAGCAGGGAAGCAAATCCCTATTCACCACCAGTTTCCCCAAAGTGCAGAGGGCACATCATCCGCTGTCCTCCAACCACAGCTGCAGAAGATGAGGGAACTGCAGAACATTAAGAGGTGCATTTGAGCACTGACCTATTTTTGTTCATCTGCCATGGGAGAGACATGTGGAAACATTGTGGTTTGATGCGTTTGATTAAAAATATGCTAATGAATAAAGAAAATTAAGTGCATCCCTTGGGCTCCTGGCATGCTGCCAAGGCAGGCACTAGGACCACCAACGGGGGGTCCCTTATGCTTCACCTTTTGCAAGCCTTCAGCCTCCAAGTGCAAAGGATGAAGACCCAGCAGAAACAGGGCTTAAAGTTGAGCGTTGTGAGTCCTGCCTCCAGTCCTCCCCAAATGCCACAATATTTGGAAGATTTATGCCCCAGGTGCTGGAATCAGCAAGCATAAGAACATCTTTGTTTGCATTAAAAAAAAAATACTTCTACCATCACTGCTTGCAGAAAGCAAGCTTGCAGACATGAAGCAAGTGCACTCAAAAGGCTTGGAAACAAAAGACCATGAAAGAGAACTCCAAGTTCATTTTCTAAAGCACCTCATTATTTTTAAACCAAGTATAGTTTTGGAGGCCTGACTTATGGTTTTCAGACTCCTGAGGCAAAGCTGCAAGTGTGGCCTTCATTCCCACACAGGAGCAGCTCTGCCTGCATTCCTCTCTCCATGCTGCTCAGGGGAGAGGAAAACTACAAAACCAAACTCAACCAGTCACAGTGTTACCCTCTTTTCCACAAGCATTTGCTGTGCTACCCTCACTCACATGGATTTACTCAAAGTATCCCATAAGAACACTGTAATCTGGCTGCAGGAACTGGCAGATCACCTGCTCTGCTACTGCTCCTCAGGTAGGAAACAGTTCTGAAGTCTGAGGTGTCTGGCCCTCCCAACACTGGTAATCCTTCTGTGGGTAGTTCTTCTCAAAAATCTGAGTTATTCTCCATCCTACTGGAGTCATCCATCAGAGCTGGAACTGGGCAGCTGGCAGTGCCTGGGAAACAAGTGTCCACAGTCTGGTGGCACTGTTCAGTACCTAGTTGGAGCACAGTCACCAGCAGCAAAAGAAAAGGAAAGAAGGGCTCATGTCTAGCTAAGCTACCTCAACCCAAGTAGAATCAGGAAGATTTGAAACCCTAAAAGTAAAGATTAACTTCCATGGACAAAGAATAAGCATCTCTATAAAGAAATAAAATTTGAGGCCTGGAAATGGAATAGGTTCTCCCCCACAGCCCTGCTTAGGGTGGTAGCTAGAATTGCTAGATTTAAAACCACTTACTCCACCCTGCAGGCATCTGTTCAGCAACTGAACAGGTCTCAGTTCTCATAGCTCCACCTCCCAGCAGGAAGCAAAGTTTAAGCTTCAGAATGCTTCCATTCTGCATAAGGATCCTTTTGTCACATTTACATCTGACTTAATTCATTTGTCTCAGGTTTTCTTCAACACTGCTACTCCTAGAACTTTGGCTCTTCAGTTCTAGAAGTGCTGGCTGTCTTCAGCAGTGTTGCAATGATGGTTTTCATTTAGAAGCAAGAATTTGGTTATTTTCAAGATAATTACTCCTTCCCCCAGTCCACAGTTGTTTTCCTTGTTTACATGTATAGCAGTGTAATGGCATCATTTTGTGGGAAGGGTAATCATGTTACAGAGGACTGCGAGACCACAGGTTGAGAAACACTCATCTAAACAGCAAGTTCAGTTTATTGTATGTTTTCCTTTCAAATAAAAAACAGCACGATTAAGCAGTAGGGAGTTACTTTCCTTGTCTCTCCGTGCTGCATGTACATACAAGTTTGTCCTTAAATTTGAGTATTTGGCCTATGAAGCCAGCATGCATAAAGCCTCCGATATCCTGAACACTAGACCTTAAACAAATCCTATAAATCCTGATTATATCAAAAACACGATCCTGCCTCAAAGCCAAATAACAAAGCTCACTGAAGGGAACTTTCTGTAAACTCTGAAAATTAATCAACCTTATCTGGAAGGCAACTGCAAAGCACATGGTCTCAGTCATACCTCTGTGTTTTATCTCCAGCCCCTTAGGAATTACAAGGCTTAGGGAGCTGCTGGTATCTCCCCCTTAGAACCCATTCCCACAGCAGACAGTGAGTTTGCAGTTGGGAAGGAAAACTAAGGGACATGAGAATAAGTCTTTTTATCCTGATATTCCCACCTCCAAATTGAGGCTTTATACTGAGAAGAAAGAATTACCATCTTCACTTGATGATAGACACAAAGTGTTTTGTTAAGTACTGCACAATCCTCTGGATTCTTCTTGGCATACAAATTACTACTCAGTGAGCAGAACATACTAACATTTGCAGTGCAAACAAGCTTAATGCTATAGAAATCACAAAGCTACTATCCTTTTGAGAAACTGGATATTCTGTTGCACACTAGAACACTTAGACAAGAGTTGACTCTTCACATCTGCATACAAAAGAAAAGCTTGAACTTAGAGCAAGGCCTCCTACTGTTCAAGAAAATAATAGCAAAGAAGATTCTAGTTCACAGGGATTTCTACATATAATTCAGATAGCAGATAAACAACAGCTACATGTACACTCATCTGAGCACGTAGAACAGCCCTCTCCATGGTAGAGCTGCTAACTCTGAAAGCCACAAGATGGAGCCAGCAGTTCTCAGGAAGAGGTGCCTGTGCCACTCAAGCAGGTGGAGCACTTGCACACAGAAGAAACCACACCAGTTAACTGTTCTGATTAAGACAGAGCACAGACAACTTGCCTACAGCCTTTGTGCTTACGTATGTGCAGACACTCACCAGTTTCACACTGCTTTAACTTGAGGAAGGCCACCTCCTTACAAGCACCTTGAACACCAACCTGACAGGGCTTGCTCTGGGTTTAGGGCACAGCGAGGCAGCAGCATCCTGCCTCCTATGATTCTTCATGTTACCCCTTCTCTGCTGAAAAGTATTTTAAAAATAGAGTTAATTGGAAAGGAGAGCTACATAAAACCACATCAATCCAAAACACAGGGCAAACACTACACAAGCACCACATTAGCAAGATTATGTAAACAGCTGTAATCCTTGTCCAGAAGTCAAAGGAATGTTCTACTTCCAACTTACTGAGCCATGTCAACAGAAAGTGCACCCATCAGCAGATTTACTGTAAAACCCTTTCAGCATTAAGTGGCATGACAGCACAGTGAGTCTGTCCCAGACCATCCTGTCTACGAGGCATCTCAGCTTCTCTACTTAAGTTTGTTCATTACAAACCAACACAATAGCTTCATACTCAGACTAGGTACCAACTCTTCTGCACAACACTGCTTATTTTGTTATTTGCTGATCAAGATCGATCAAGTAAGGTGAAAAAGCTGTTTAGACAGTTGATGCAAGCCATCTGATCCAGTTAGGTTGCAGAAAGGGAGCTATGGAAGTGAACAAGCCATTGCAGCAGCTGAGTTCTGAAACATACATAAGCTATTTCACACTTACGTGAGAGTCTTCAGTCACTTCTTCCTTTCCTCCTTCCTCACAGCCTGTAATACAGCCATGCTACAACTTTCATTCAAAAAGAACATTAGTTCCAGAAACTGAAAGTCAGTGGTTATTTGGTTCAAGAATTTAGGAATTATTGTAAAAACCAATAACGAACAAATGTGGTGCCTATTTTTCTTTTTATTATCAATAGTAATAAAAATCAGTTGTATTAGCATGATAATGGAGTGATCTCTTTTATAGACATTAGAAACGTTTGTGTGCATTAGAGACAAAGCTTTGAAGCTACGTAAGAAAAAAAGTTGGCAATGTACATGATCTCAAAGCAGTCTTATTAAATCTTGCCATCACAATCACTTCCTCTTTGCTAAACCTCTCTCTTGGTGTTAGAGATAACACCTTCCCCTCCCAAGAGGAACACCTGCCATTCCCATGAAGTGTGGAGACCATAGTGAAAAAAATCAGTTTTTTCTGTTGTTCTTCCTTCAATCTCCCATCTATAAAGTTAACAGGAGGTGAATATAGCAACATATGCTTATAGCAATTTAAAAGCTTCTGTCTATATAAGTTTTGCTTTAAGCGAGATGAATTGATAAACAGCATCTTCTTTTTGAAAAATTGATAGACCTGTCAGCCCCAAGCACGGGATTAACACTTTGGAAAGTTTTAAAAAAATATATATATTCATGGTGAGCATTTACTTCAACTCATTCCTCCCCCACTGCATTCTAACAGCAGCTTTATGCCTTAGACCTAAAGTATAAGCCAGATAGATTTCAACAGGAACTTTGGGAAGGTACTAAAGTTTTGCTGAAGTTTAATACCCAGTAAATGTGTGTACATCTTTCTTCACCAAGCCAAAGGTTTGCCAAGAAACTGCAGTAAATATACAGGCCAATGTTTCTAACACACTGTATGATGTCACTGTGGACGTTCTTCATGGTCTGTACTCTCATCTAAAGACAGCCTTTCTAGTCAGGAAAACTCAGCTTTCATATTCCTGAGTTCAACCTGCTTTTTGAAGTTACACTTCATAGTGACTTGCCTCTGTTTGAATGGGAGGCTTGTCTCATACATGCTTACCCATATCTGAAGACTGGAACACTTCAATACTCACAGCTACACCAAATACAAGAGATTACACACCGCAGTAAACAGTGCCCTGACTTTATGTCAAGTCATTATTCAAGAAAAACACTTGGCTGTGTGCTTGCATTTAGGCAAGCAACTCTGCATGACCTCCAGCCTCAAATATCCAGTTACTTGCCTACAGCCATTTTCAAGGAAGATTCAAGGCAGATTACACTGATGAAGTGAAAACTTAGCCTTTAATTACCTAACATGCAAAGGCTACTAGAATGTACCAGCTTCGGAGCCTTACATTTCTTCAGCTAGGCAGCAAGACTAGTAGACAGCTATACACACACAGCTCTTGCTGAAGACCTCCTTGTTCCATGTATCTGATCTGTAAATATTTGTTTAGATTAGAAGCCAAAAGATACCTTTGTTCTGTTCACAGGAAACCCCCAAATCCAAAGGAAGCATTTCTGTACCACTTCACATTCATTCCAGTCAACCCACCTCATACTGATGTCCACTGAAACACACCTGGAAGTAATTCAGGAACCCACACTGGGGCAATGCACTTTTATAAGAACATGCATTCAGGCACATCCACCATATGAGGTGGAGGCAGCAGGATTCCAGTTCAGGGGAACAGCTTCATTGATTTCCTGGTGCAAGTCAAAGCTTGTTGCCCACTGTTACAAAGCAGCCAGAGTAGCCACCCTGTTTACCATGTTTTCAGCTGTATCTGGAAAGTTAAACTGAAGCTTTTCAGAAGCACATAGGATACTGAAGAGCTGCTGAATTTAGCCTCTAGGCCTAGCACTTCTTGTAAGAGTGACAAGACCAGAACACTGAAGAAATGTGGTACCAAGCCATGAAACAGCAAACAGCTTCTTCCAAGCAAGTCCACCTCAGCACTAGGCCTTTATCTGTTGAGAAAAAGTGATCTGAATGAAACCAGCACAAAGTAAAAACACCAGTGGGAGAGTGACTGTTCTGAAGTTCATCTGTCCTATCTAATACTGTCAGGTATGCTATGATTAGAGAGGTCAAAGGTCAAAGCATGAGCTAACAGTTGAGGCACTCATTGTAAGCTTTGCTGAGTTCACTATTCACATAGCAAGGAAAGCTTATTCAGTTTTGTTACTCACATCTTACAATCCGCCTCAGAGGGGCTTGACCTAGGTAAGCTTGTAATGTGAACTCAGCCATTGTTTATCCTTTAGGTTAATTAAGGACTTAACCTTTAGGTCTCAACTAAAGCTAAACCTAAGTGAGTGGTCCGCCTCCAGAAGTGGACATTCATGTGCTGTAGATACAGCGTGCACACAAAAATGGAATCTAAGTTCAAGAGGAAGTTTTGTTAGAAGCTTTAGACAGCTTTATATGTCCCACTGGGTGTTTAGGCTTGAGACACAGGTGGTACAGTTCATGCAGTTCTATATGCCATCAGGCTCCCAGCCTCTGCCTCAAAAACTACACTCAGTTGGTTTTTTATACCAATTAATTATATTATTCAACAGGTTATTTCCAGACTTAGTGAACCATTCTTTCTGTGCACAGAACATTAACAGAGAATGAACTAAACTTGACATGAATGAAGATTACAGCACCTTTTATTTAGTACAGTTTCCCCAGTCCAATGAGTTGCCTGACAAGTTAAACTAGTTATGGAAGACAATGAGCATGATAAATCCCTGTAAAACCTCAGACCAACAGAGGCTCTGATATCTAACATTTTTTCTCCCCAAAATTCAGAGGTGGAATGCACAAGAGCAATCTAGTACATGTTAAAAATGTTTTTCATCCTCAAATTACAATACTAAGTACTGAACAGTATTTGCTACTCCTTCACCTCAAGAAACAATATTTGTTAATTTAGTGCTGCAGTGTGCTTCACTGAACAACCACATAGCATCATCTTTTCACCAACAGTGCTTTAAGCATCTGGTTAAAAAGCAAGGTACAGTCACTACTTCAAGTCTGTCTACTCCTTTGAAATAGAAGATATCCATAATTCATTGAGAGACTCCACAAACAGAAGAGACAGTTACATTCTACAACAGCAACAGAAGTTTTTTTTTTTTTGGCAACTGCACTTAGTTTAAACTGCATCAGAAAACAGTTCAGTCAGCTGACAAGACCTGCTAAGTACTGACTTCTCTTCCATTTCTAGGCTGGTTTTTGTTGCTTAAAACATGACCACCATAACTGACAGCAAAACTCAACATGCATCTCCATGTGCTAGGTTGCTATGCATCAGAAGCAGTACATATAGAATTAACAGTGAGTAACAGACATGGCAACTGCTTACCTTCATTCACTTTTTGCAAACACGACTGACTAGCCAATTTATCAGAGAGGTAGCATGTACACCTCACCTATTCCAAGACATGATTGTGATGTGAACCATCCTTACTCAGCTTTCATTTTTAGCAGGAAATGGATGCAGATGTTCCCATTTTTCCAACATATTACACATTCTCCAATATAAACAAAACTGATGAACACTGATTTTCACTGTTCCAGTACCAGGAAGGGGATGAATGACCAATGAAGAATGAGTGTAATAGCCACAATACATGGAAGAAATTCAGGATAGCACTTCTAGGAGACTGTGGCAACTACTCCTTCTGATGAAATGCTTAGGCGTCTTCTCATCCTTAAATTAGAGTTATGGGATGAGAAGACAGAACATCAGGGAATGCCAATATTTAAATATATTTTCTGTATTACCTAAATAAGTCCAAATTGAGGCTTGATTCATGAATGCCATATTGACTGAGCAGAATACGGAAGGAAGTTTGTTTCAAGTTGACTTAAGTGTCAGTTGCTATTTAAGTGGAGTGTAAGAAGGAAACCAGCAAATTTCAATCTAACAACTCAGTAACCACTAACAGAAGACAGAGACAAACTCTGACTAGTTGTCACCTAGCTTTTCTGCAGTTTGCAACATTAATAAGGGCAACAGTGAAAAACTGTTTGAACCTGAACAGCTGTGCTTGTTAAGGCCAGTAGAGGTTCAAAAAACATATTCTGAAACATTAATCCAGGAAGTTAATATGAAAGAACTCTGTATAACCAAATAAAGTGATTGTAGTTCTGAAACCTCAATAGTTTCTAGTTTTGAAAGACACTGGGAAGACAGACAATTCAGTTTAAGTAGGCATAGGTTTTGTTGGATACCAGAAATGGTTTCAAAGTTGTTTTCACATTTTGAAGGTATGATATGCAAAGCAAAAGATAAGGGAGTCAATACAGACTTCCTTTCATGAATCCAGCCCTATATCCTTAGTGGTATCTTATCCATGCCATTTGTAGATAGATATACACAGTCCCCAAGCATCACAGTAAGCAACATCTTTCTTTAAAGCTTTTCTTGTTCTTTCCACTTTTCTTGCCATTCTTGTCTTTGTTTTCAGACATTTTCTTTGCTCTGATTTCTCTCATTAAATCAAAGAATACCTAGAGGGGAAAAACAAAAAGATTACACAAGTTCTGGCACCTGAAAACAGATACAGACTACTGTATTAGGCACATAAGTGACATAGCAAAACAAGGTACCTAGCAGCAGAATCAAATCTGGACACACATCCCAGCAACAAACTCAACATTAGAATTATGGTACCTGAAGCAGTGGCAAGAAGCAAGACTATTCCATGACTCTATCATAACTTAAGTCACTCAGCAGCTCTATTTCAAGAGCTTTTTGTTGAATATTGTTCTTGCACAAGAGTAGCATTCAGAGCTCAAGATAATATTTCTGTGCTTAGCAAGCATTTCCCAGCAAATAACTCTCATTAACCAAAGTATTTAGTTTGGTCCTTCCCATGTGGTTACTAGCACATATCCTGCTGCATAATATTCTATTTTATAATTAAAAAAAGCTGCAGCATTCAGAGTGGCAGTATCAGGTACAGGAAGTCCTGTTGCACAGAAGATTCTCAGGAAGTCATTATTCTGATGCCTTCACCCAAAATCCTAGATAACTTTACCCAGATCTAGTGTTCAACTAGACATCAGATGGAATAGCTATTTCACAGAGTTTCTAGGAAAAAAAGTCAGTTTTATAAAACAACTTTGTTCTCCCTCATGTAGTTATGCTTCTTAAACAGAGAGCTATGTAGATCTGAGATACTTAGAAACAAGCCTCCTTTAAGTGGCGTGCAGCATAAGACAAGGAGTGGTGGCCTAAGATTTGAACATAAGAAGTTCCATACAAACACGCAGAAAAACATCTTTATGGTAAGGGTGACAGAGCACTGCAACAGGCTGCCTAGATAGGATGTAGAGTCTCCTTCTATGGAAATTAAACATCCATGTAGACACCCACCTGCGTGGCCTATTGCAGGGATCCTGCTTTAGCAGGGTGTTGGATTGAATGATCTCTTGATCATTCCTGCAATTCTGAGATTCTATGTAATCTACAAAGAAAAGGTCTCAACTCAAGAGAGTTCTATACACTCCTTTATATCAATACTATGATAAATAAGCTTCTATTAGGTAACTTATGGGTCAATTACACCTCTATTAGTGAGCTAACGGACTAAAAGATCAAGAAACTGTCTATAACACTGCTACCTTTAGAGCTTAACATGCTACATGCATCCTTTGGCCAAGGAAAAAGCAGCTTACAATTTGTAATCTGAAAACAAATGCACATTTTACTCAACTACATCTCTGTAATCCTTAAGAGGGACCAACACTAAGCCTAGGGGCATCTTCTAAAAATATGGAAGTAAAAGGGTACTCTCATCAATAAACTGCTTAACTACACATCAAAGGGAGATTTGAAACTATTGGTTTCTCCTACTGGGTGAGTTTATTTCTCATTAGGAATACCCCATCAATATTTAGTCAAAGTAGCAGCAGAAACACTCTAAGAACAATTGTCCTAGACCAGCATGTGCAATCAAAACAGGACAGGAACACCCACAAGACTTTCTGATCAATTCAGAACAATCTTTACAAAAATGCAAGAGTCAAGTTTTTAACATCAACCATGTTATACAGCTATGCAAGGAAAGATGGAAACAGTTCAACTATAGCTAACAGGCTTTATTGAAAAGCTAGTTCAGGTACAAACAGAACAATACTGTTAACTTGTACTGATCTCTAGGCTTGCCCAAGCTATGTATTTATTCAGTGCACACATTCCACTAAGTTACTTCTTTTCATAACCTATTCTTTCAGAAGTCCAAACATGGATTTGCTTCTGTTCCAGCAAGAGGCAAGAATTCACTCAGCCATTAAGCAAGCAGTTTTACCAGTTTAACTGCAGTAAAAACAAATTATTTGTCTTACCTTATCTACATTTGCTCTAGTTTTGGCAGAGGTCTCTACATACTGCACACCCCACTCTTCTGCCTTACTTCTAGCCTCTTCTACAGGCACTTGTCGGCGCTCTTCCAAGTCAGATTTGTTTCCTACTACCAATAAAGGTATTTTATCTTCTTCAGCCTTCACACGCAGGATCTGTTCCCTAATGCATTGGGTATTAAAAATAAGCACATGTTAGTGATACTAACAAAAACCCTACTCTTAAGATGAATACATCAAGTGGTCTGCACACTACTAGTGTTCTGCACACTACTTAAGTCAGTCCCCAAACAGCCAAATATAGTTGAAGTGGTTCCAAGTTTGACACTATGGGCTTCAAACTAAGTAGGAGCTCACATTTTTAAAGGAAAGCTATTTCACCATTTAGTTAGAAATTTATTCTAGAGCCAGGGTAGCAAAAAGTAACGTTGCAGAACAACTTATTAAGAGTTCAAATTCAAACGTGAAAAAGCACAAGTACGATGTTTGTCAGATTCCAGCCCCATGTTTAGTTACCACCCTCAATTTCAAGTCTTCACCCCATCGCAACACAGGTCCAGGCAGCATCAAGACTTTGCCAAGGTAGTAGGTTAAGAACAGGAGAAGTCACTGGCAAAGGTTATTTTTAATGGCTATGTCAGTCATTAGTTACTAGCTTGACACTACACTGAAGGGCTAGCAAGTCTTCCTCCTTCAAAGCCTTCTAGAAAAAAAATGAATTGATCAATATTAACCTTGCTATCCTTTTCCCATTCAAGAAGGAAATATCAGCAACTGAGAAAGGAGACTGTGAGCACAATGCCGTATGCAAGTCTAGAGCCTGTGCTATTACTGGAATAAAACAGGTTGAAACTAGACTGACACATGCTGCTGTCCATCTAGAATTCTGTAAGTGTCATACCAGCATGCAGTTATTTTTAGGCTATCCATTCTCCCTTCTTCCTGAAAGTGTTCTTTCAAACCACCAATTCTTACATATCCTCTTAACTAAATACCCTATTTAACTTATTTTCATATTGTTTAATTCAGAATCATTCAGAAAAAACATTCTCCATCTCAAGGCTCTCATTTTTTGTTCACCTTGAAGATTAGCACAGCTTTTTCATTCCTCTGGATGTGCTGGAATCTCCAACCAACACACTGTTAATGTTACAGAAGTCTAATAAGAAACACCAACAAGAAATATACAATTACACCTTCTCATCCAAAGCCTTAAGCCTTGGGTTTAACCTTATTTCACTTAAGCATCCAAGCCAAGAGTCAGATGTGTATCTAGTTTTATACCTGCTTGATTGGTATTGACTTCCCCCCCCCCCCATCTTCCATTATGGTAAGTCTTCGCACCCACTTTCAGCTCAACACCACTTCAGCTGTTTCATTCCTTTAATGCTCCAAACAGAGCATACCAAATAAAACAGCTCCTGTTGTGTCCCCTGTGACTATCACCCTTTCATCACGTGACAAACACACTCTTAAGTAACTATGCAGTTCCCTATTACTGTTGGAATAGTGAAATACATTAAGAACTTGGACAAAAGTTCTAGAAATGTGAAGGACATGTCATAGCTATTATAATACCCTGGAAGTAAGTGTCTGCCTTGCTCAGTAGCAGAAATTTAAGTGCTGATTGTCTGTTAATCTTGTTCCAAGAAAGCAAAGTGAAAACAAATCAGACTGATAAAGAGCAGACAGAACTCTTAAGGAATCTCTGGATTGTCTTCTACACTGAGGCAACAGCTATTAGCCAGAAAAAGCCAAAACATTTGTCCTGAAGAACCTGAATACAAAAGCTCTGGGACCAGAACAGTTGGTTAAAGCTCTTCTCTTTTACAGTAATTTGTGCTCAGTCTGGTACTTATTTTTACATTAAAATTACTAATCCTGAGAACAAAAAACAGAAGCATTTACCACCACTGTGTGTCTTTCTAGGAACATGTCTGCCTACAATAGTGCTGCTTAGCTGCCAACCCTTGCTTGGCACCAATCCATACCTGAGTGTGGAGGCTAATCCTTCCCTCCCTTAGAGCACCTGCTTCTAGCAGTAAGCAACAGTGTCTGAAACCTGGCCAAGAGGCAGACTTAATTCCAGAAGTACTGCTCTCAGATAATTAAACTCCACATTCACGAAGACTGAAAACTGGCTTGAATACGTAAGTTCTAAGAGTCCAAGAATCTGTTATTTGCCTGAAGTTGCTGATGGCGTAATGTACTCACAAGCTGAAGACATGAAGACAACTAGCCAGAGGCATGGTACAGTGGTTTTAGTTACCAAGAACAAAATGGTTGTATTGTCACTTTTATGGACCCAACGGTAATGATAAAGGAGAAAGAGCTGTAGCTTTTATGAAGAATTGTCAGAGTAGAATAGAAATCAAACATATCCCCTCACCTGTGGGAAGAACACTTACCGAAATTCTGCTGTAGCTGTGAAGGATTCATGCTCTGTTATTGAGAAGACTAGAAGAAATCCTTCCCCACTGCGGAAATAGTTATCTCTGATTGCTGCATAATCCTCTTGTCCTGCTGTGTCCAGAATGTCTATTTGAACTTCTTCACCATCTAGAACTACTTTCTTTCTGTAGCTGTCAGCCTTGGTAGGTTCATAGTCTTCTACAAACTGAAGATAGAAATTAGTGCTTAGAATTACTGTCAGAAGGCCTCAGTATTTGCTTATATCCATTCTCTTCTACTTCAATGACACTTAAATTCCTGAAAGCCTCATCATAATTCAGTCAGTTACTAAGTTCCACCACTTTTTTTTTTTACTATAAAAAGCAAGCTATTTAAGTACTTAATACATCAAAGAGCCAATCTGCCTACTCAAGAGAAACTGCCTTCCTAAATAAAATACTGTTCAGCAATTTCAGCACAATTTAAGGGACATAGTGTAAGCTACCAGTTCATGAACTGGTTGCATTATCTAGATCTCCCACCTCAAGAACAAAGCATTTCTGAGTGTACTTCAGTCACAACTATCCATAGTTCCAACAAGCCCAGATGACGGCAGCCAGTCATTGAACATAAAAAAGTTGCTCCATAATTACACAGGCATGTAGTTAAACACATTCAATAGTGACCAGACACACAAGGCCACTGACAATTCCATTTGTAATTCTGTGCTGACAGCACACACCCAGCGTGGGCTCCTTACCTTTCAATCTCTTCTCTCAGTCTTAAAGACTAACAGAAGGTTGTGCCATGAGCCTGATTAAGCTGACTGAGTTCCTCTATCAGCCATACTAGAGGAGGCGTAGCAGAAGTTCATGCTTTCAAGCTGGCATTGCCACTGATTTCCTTATGCCAAACTCAAGCCAGCTGATGCACTGAGTTATCTCAGCATTGGTACCACAACAGTACCTATGCCATCTCCCCTCAACAATGGGGCCTGTTCAGATACATCACTACAGTACGTTTGGACAGTCTGCAAATAATGGCCAATTTCTAAACTAGCAGATCATGAGTTCAATTATGTTAATCCGGACTGCCTGATCTAGCTTTCCATATATCAGTATGGAAGAACTCTAAGCATGCATACTGCTCCATCTGGTTCAGAGAAAGACAGAATGCTTACATTTGACTTCAACCTTACCTGGCCTAAAATAAATAACAATCAAATCAATTTTAACAGGCTCTGCACACACTCAATTGCTGTCACATTTTGAAGCCTTTCTTTCACCAGAAAGCATCGATCCCATCACTTTTGGCCAGAAGTGCTTCTACAGGGCACCCTTCACAGATTCCTATTTATTCTTTAGCCAGTCACTAGACCTTTCCCAACTTAGATTTAGTCCCTTTGCCCCCACCACAAGCATTTAGTAAGTTGTACCCATTTGGACTCAGAAAAGCTAAGCCAAAGCTACTTACCTCATCATACATGAACTGGAGCGTGAGCGCAGATTTGCCTACACCTCCACTACCAACCATGATTACTTTATGGAGTGCCAAGGAACTCTGGTTCTTGCCCTTGCTGGCAGCCATTGTCCTGTCTGCTACTGCTGAAGTACCAGACAACTGATCAGACCTGCTGACAGAAAAACAAAACAACAGTGGTATAGCGGTACCATGCAGGGAAAGCATTTCACTGTTATGGAAAGACCAGATTAAAACCCTATCCAGGAAGCCGGAAGAACAGGTCATTCCCATGCATTGGAAATCAAGTCTAGACTGATGTCTAGAACAGAAGTATTTGTCCTAATATCTTGTATTAGGACAAATGCCTTCCCTGTGTCAGGAATAATGGAAAAGTCAAAGGTTTCTCACAGCCACATACTAACTGAACAAGCTGCTTTTGTTTGTAAACCCTTCCTATGTGACTGCCAGCTAGAGAAGTTTCTAAAGGAAGCTACACTTGTACTAACAGGAAGTTGTATTTTTCTCTCTCTCATTATAAGGCTTTACACCTTTCTAAAATATTTATTTAAAGTTGATACAGCTTAGTTTCAACCTACTAACAGAGCTATACCTTAGATCTGCTTATGAAAATTACTTTTGATCTTTTCTCTATGTAGGCTAATAAGAAAAGCAGAGATTCATAGTAAATTCTGGCAGGAACAAATTGCAAAAGCTTCCAGCAGAAAGCCTTATAACATGGCATTAGCATTTATTTTGATATTCTTGCCTTTGATGCTACAATTTGCTTTTGAAAACATCCTGCTTTACTGCAAGAAATACTCAGTACCTGCTCTTCTCCTGATGTTGCAAATCCAGAAAGAGCAAGTTCAATAAATGAGTATTTCTTTACAAGCTTTTGTTATGTGTCATGCAAATTAAGTACTTAAGTGTAGTAGTGGTTTTTGTTGCTTTTTGTTCGTTTAGGAGGTCTCCAGCATTTACCAGCAGCTGGATGTAGCAGTGCCAGACCCTGATTAGCATAGAACAGTAGCTGTAAGAACAGCATGCTGGGAAACGAGGAACAAAAGATGAAGCAACTGACAGAAGTTGTCACTAGACATGATCCCCATAGTGAGGAGAATAAAAGATGCATGCTCCAGACACAAATGCTATATGGGAGATGCAAGGATAGCAATACCTCTGTCCACACGCAGCAGGACAGCTGAAGACCCCAGCTATTCCTACCCTGGCTGAGTGCTGCAGGAAGAACAGGACAGTAGATCATGCAGAGAACACTGCTACAAAGAGTAGCTATACCTGCCCTGATTTATGATAGTTCCATTATCACAGAACAGGAAATATGAACAGGCCTACCAGGAGTCTCAAGGTAGCCTGAACTGTGATCAGCCCATGCAGACAATCCACCCATCATACCATCAAAATTCTGCCAGACAAGAGTAATGCCTACAACAGAAATTATATAAGGACTACCCTGGAAAAGGTTTTCACATAACAGGCAGTCCTAAACAAAACTAACTAGAGACTAACAACTTGCCAAGCTCCAAACATTCTAGGATTAGATAGGCTGGGAAGGACCACTGAATATTGTTTAGTTCAAATTCCTCACTCAAAAGCAGTTGGCTCCAAGCAAGCCACGTTACTACGTGCACTGAGATTTGAGGTCAGTAATTCCATCACCAGACTGGGTGACCCATTCTGGTAGACACCAATGGCAAAGAATTCTTCCCCCTTGGCATGACTATGGTTTGAAAGGTAACACCTCAGACTAAGTTGTTGTTGACTAGCATGTGCCATACAAGAGCAAACACCCCAACAGTGAAGAAGCACTCCCAGAAATGCTTTTTCAAGCATCTGAGTTACAGTACCATCCCCACACAGAGCTACTCTTATCTGTCTGCTACACCCATTTTGGGGACACTGAATTTAGCCATTACCCTTGAGGTTCCAAACCAGGAGGATTGCAGGTTTGGTATAAGGCATAGGCAGTTTAAAGCAGAGGAGGGAGCTCACCCAGTCCTTTCTGAGGTGAAAGGGAGCAGCCATGACCTGTGGTGAGGAAGCAGAACCACAGAAAAGCCAGGCAGAACAGAGCAAGACAAGGCTGAAACCATGCAGCACAGGACTGATCCTCCAACAGTGTCAGTGTGGCAGGCAGGATCAGGCCAGTAGTACATCACTGTTTCAGAAAGGGCACAGTGAGATTTTAAATAGGAATACTGTAATAAAGCAAACAAAACTCACTGAGATCAACTGTTCAGTTTCTTTTTCACCTCTATAGCCCAAGAAACAGTTTACCTTCTTCTGGCAAGGAAAATGATCCAGTCAGTGACTAGACTTCTTTTTTTTTTTTTTTACCTACCTTCTTAGGTAGGTAAATGACTTAGACATTTCTTTTACCTACCTTCAGGTAGGTAATACTGAACTTGGTGTGGAAAATGCTACGACCTGTAAGAATAAAGCCTTTTGAAACACCTTTTGAGTTTCTTCAGGCTACTTTTCACCCTGCTGTGGATGACAGAGCCCATACCAGAACACAGATTTTTCCAGGCAGCCTTTTACATTTCAGAAATTAGAAGCAATTACCTGCTTCATCTGCTTTAAAAGAAAAGGACTGAGTAACTGGGTTTTTGATAATGGGCAACACAAAACTATATACACAGCAGTTCTGTGGTGCTATTGAAAATGGATCTTTAGACCAACAAATGAAGGCTCTAACAGACAGGCTGGCCACATGAAACACAGCAAGAGTTGTAAATCAAGCCACAATGGTTACCAAGAAGCTGGTTTTATTTAGACTTCTGAAGATCCCCCCTGCACCACAGACCTAATCCTACCAGAAGCTTTTGCAATCAAACTGTGCCACCCTCAAAATTTAGCCCTAAACTCAACTGTTTCAGCCTTCCCTCATCTTACCAGCTCAGACTGCAATTCCTCCAGGTTAACTAAGGCCTCCTACCATAGGGTAACCTGCACAGTGTTTCATTCTTGGCAGGCATCTGCAAACCAGAGTACTTCACAGCAAGCATTCATTTACAGCTTCATGAAGTCCAAATGTAAATGTAGCACTGCTACTTTTTCTACTCTTCTCTTCAACCTAAGCAGTCACCCTGCTCCAGAACACTATTAACATACAGGACTGGTTCACTCTATGCCCTGATACACGGATGACTACTGAATGGTTTGAGCCAGGTTACACACTCCAACCACACTGAGCCTCCACAGTTGCAGTCACTTAAAGGAAACAGCACTCATCACTTCACAAGAAAGGAACCCACTTTACTACTGCACACACAAAACATAGACAGAAAAACATGAGAAAAGGCAATAAGTCCAGTTGTCTTCCAGGAGATATTCTATTATAACAGTAAGAAATTCTAGAGCCATACTGAGGTGTTAATTAGAATCACTTCTAATTTTTCCAACTCCATTTGAGGTTTAAAAACTGAAATAGAGCCCTAAGCACAGAGTTGCTGAGACCAGCCCTTGTTCTGCAATGCAGCTGATATCCTTGGACGTTTCTTTTCATTGCTACCCCACCACTGAAAGCAGCCATTCTTTAGATTTCAAAGTGGGATTCTAGAAACACTTCATCCAATAGCTTGACAGAAGAGCTTTGTTAAACCCTTCAGACACCTAGTTTTAAAGGAAAATCTGGGTATTCACCCTATTAAAAAGGCTTAAATGTGATGTCATCCAAAGCAAGCACAGAAAGGACAAAGTTCCACAACAGTGTTTTAGCGATCCTCATTTATCAGAATGCGAATTAGAGGCTTTGGGGTGTTTGGTTCTGTGATACGCCTGCAAGAATGCAGTCACAGAAATTCCCTGGATCACAAAACTAATTAACAATCTCACTGAGCTATGAACTGTAAGAGCTCCTCAGCTGTTCTGAGGTTATCCAGAAAATCTTTAAGCACTAGAATTCCATTAGCTTTCAATGGACTGTAAATGCTCCAACTGGTAGCTCAACTATAAAAACAAGTTCACTTAATCTCAAGCGGCGTGTTTAATGCTACTAAGAATTTTAGGATATGCATGCTAAAAATAAAAATGCTGCTTTTTTTTTTGGGCTGTGCTAATATCTTACCTCTTGGAGTGTCTCCAGTTATTGGTTTTCATACTAAAAAGATTACGAAGTGTTCAGCACAAATCCCTTCTCAGGAAATCCCTGCATCCCTCCCCACTTACTGCTGGGTGCTCCATCTTCAGTCATGGCTATGGATTTTCCAGGCCATGTTTTTATCAGATCAAGGACCTCTTCTGGCTCGAGATGTCTTGCAGAGAAGGCTGGGGCAGCAGTTTCACAGTTGCCATTTATACCACCCTGCCTCTCTCCCCATCCCATCTCCCTCACACCAGCTGTACAAGCCCACCTCCTGCAAGACAGCCATCAGCAAGACCTCACACCTCAGTACTGAGTACTGATGTGATGGGGAGCACATTTGCAGAAGTAAAGCCAACCATAGCAGTCAGAGGATTATACACACCACTGAACAAGCAGGGAAACGTCACAATCCTGTCCACCCCACACTCCCTCGAGGTGTGCTGGTGTAGCCAAAACTCTGCTGCAGCACAGGGGCTGAGCACTAGAGCAGAAATCCTAGCCTGAGATCTCCTTTTAGTAATTAGACATTTTCTTATCTGTAAAAGATCTATTAGCAGTTTTGTTGTTATTCAATTAATGACACCAGATGAGAAGCTAAAAACAGATTTAGAAAACAATACTTAAGGACCAAAGGAAAAGCAAGGTAGTCCCATGCCCTACAAATTCCCTCCAAACAAGAATTTATACAGACTGGATCACTGCTGGAAGAATTAGAAACACCACAACACTTGAGAGTTTGAGAAAAAGCTATTAAATACATTATTTGACACACTGAAAGCTACAAGCTTATTACAGTAGTTACAACTAAGAGTCAGAAATATATACATAATTAGTTTGAGTGGCTGCGATGGTCAGCATCTTCCAGCAACAGCTGTACACAGACCACATATATATAGTTTAAATCTTACTGTGCTCTGCACTGCTCAACATATTTGCATGCAGAAAGCCTCAACTTTCCACTGAAGTAAAATAATTTAATAAAGCAATCTTTTAGTGTTAATTTGCTATACAAGGACTGTAAGTATTTTTCTCAAGTGTTCTGTAGAACTGCTTCAGGTGTACACAAGAACTTGTAGCTGGGTGAGTCCTACTCATTGTTCCTTTACCTGACCACAAGAGCAATCTACAAGTCCAGCCCCCTATTCTCTGCACCAAGTACTAGCTAGGCTTGGGCAATGCCACCTCTTAAGGTTATCCTCAGATCTGGAGCACCAGGTACTCGGATTAAAACAGATCACTATTTCTCAGCACGCTGCTCCCATCATCCCTGTCAAGCACAGCCCAGCTTCACCCGCAAGTTTTCTGAAGAAAGATGCATCCCCACAGCTTAGAAAGCAAGTCTGAAAGCAGCACTTACTATATGAAGTCCTCTCATAGTATTCAGATGACTCTTCCAGATAACTCATTAATAACAATGAGACAATGCCTCTGCATATCAGCAGTAACTTAAAGATAGCTTTGTTTACAACAGTTCTGACATCTGAGGAAAACTCACATGAACTCCAAGGCATCCCACCCTGCAGCAGTGCTGTGTATTGGATCAGTCTGTCAGAAGGGCAACAGTTTAAAATAACTTTATCTTATGCTGTACTAAAACGAGAATTGCACAGGTATCTCTATCTAAAATTCAAACAAGAAGTTCCTGCATTGAGGTAAAAAAAGGGTATTGACTAGGGACAAGTTACTCTTGTTAAGTGAAGAAAAGACTGCCCATAGGTAGTGCCTCTAAACTGCTGCACATCTAGAGAACTGCTTAAATCTGTGATAAGCTAAATAAGACTGCAAAGGTCAAGATATGACCTAACAGCCTGATAATGCAGCATGCTATCACTGCATGTAGTCAGTCATCTTAACAGTGCTGTTCTGCAGTCAAATGTTCATAAAGCACTGCAAATCATTTTAATTAGAGCTTGAATGCAAATACTGGAAAGCAAGCCTTAGTTCTACTGCTTCATTTTGGTCTGAGAATGTCTTTATTCAGATCTGTATGGAAATCACTATTGTAATTATTCTATTTTTGTCACAGATTTGAGGTAGGCATCTCTATTTCCCAGCTTAATAAAGCAGTGCCTGTTTTTCTCCCATCAGCCTTCATAAATACTAAAACCACTCAGCCAACAAAGAGGGATCAGTGAAAGTAGCATTAAAAGACACTGTTTGAGGACAGAGATATACAGAGCACTTCCAACTCGGCACCAAGCTAGAACTAGCTATGATACCAGGTTCATTCCTGCTCTAAGTACACAGCTCATCTCAAAACTGAGCTTTTTAAAGGACGTGCAGCTACTTAGTTGTACAGTGCTGCACTCGTAAACTGCAGCTTCCCAGTCATGCTAGTGGTTCTCTGCAGACAAAAGCCATTAATGTTTTTACTACTTAATTTATGTATACTGAATGCACACAGTGAAAAATGCATGTAAGAACAGAAGTTAATAGTTGTTTCCACTGTTTCACTTCATCTATTGGACCACGCTACCTGAAGGTGAACTCCTCTGGGATCTGATGCACAAGAGCAGTCCAGAGAGCAGAGCCCCACAGCACTCAGATGAGTCATCTCTACCCAGTCTTCCTCATAAAGCCAGGACATAAACTAACAGTTTCCTCTACAGTCCTCCCCACAGCTCTTGATGGGGGGTCAGAATGAAAACAAACAATGTCATGATGGAAGCCTGCCAGAACTCCAGCACACATCAGTTTCCCAGGGAAAAGCACCAACAAGTCTGTCAGCAAGCCAACAGCAGCACTGCTTAGGTCATATACAACAGAGTGTGAAAGCACAGCTCCTGACTCCCGCAAGCAGCACAGACCTAACACAACCCTACGTCTTCAAGGGACACTGCTATTTGGGAGCTGGAACTTCTGCCCTGGCTGCAGTGCTCCAGGGGCACTGAAATACAAGGAGACAGCAAAAAGACAGGAAGACCTGGAGTCTCACTCCTGACAGATGCATGAGCTGCTTGGTCCCCACAATGCTGGCAGTTAAGTACAAACACAGAAATCATTATATACAATCATTATAGAATAATCTGTCTGCTACAGCCATTCATTGTTGTATTCCTTTCTAATCAAAGGGGAAACGTCCTCCTCACAGCAACTAGAGCCACACCTGGTAAGCTTCTTGTATGTTCTAGTGGTTAGAGGCTTTTAGCGACGTTTTCTCCCATTGGTATGCACCTTCTATTTTAATCTAATGCAAGAATTGCTGTTTTAACATTATACTTGCCCTTTTAGATTCTAGTAACAGCTCTGCATCCTTCTTGCTCCACATGGTTCAACCTGCCTACAACTGCACCTGCCTGCCACATGGCATCCATCCCAAGTCAATGAGGAAGGAGATAAGCACAGAACACACTGCTTCCCATTCTTAACAAGTGGGATTATTTTTCCCCAGAAGAGACAGCAGGTACATCAGGATTACATACACACCAACAGGGACACACATCATCCTGGAGCGAGGTTGGTCCTGAATGGCAGCACCCAAAGAGAAAGGTTCTGGTTTATCAGAACACCTCAGCTCTATCATAAAACCCTTAGAATTATATACCTACTGGCAGTGCAATGCCTTTATTAATTCTTGAGATTGTCTGACTGTTTTACAGATGGCACCACAGAAGCAAGATTATTTGTTTCAGAAAGCCAGAGACCACTACCTTATTTTCTACACTGCTGTTCTGAGTAACCAGTAAGATATTCTCTTTGCTTTTAAAAGGTAAAGCATTACCTGAAGTAAGAACCTGAAGACACTAATGCCATTACAGCTAGGCAAAATGTAGGAGTTACCCATCCAGTCTTCTCCACATGCTTTCAGGATGCCAACAGGTCTAGCACCAGTGCCCAGAAGACACTTTAGACAGACTATAGACGAGACTGATCCACTTTGCTGCCCTTATCCTAGCAAGGACACAGATACAAGTCTCCTGCAAGCATAAAGACTGAGCTAATTCGCTCAGAATTGCTATGCAAAGTTTGCCACTATAGTGGTAACTGTCTGGTTGCCTAATTACCTACAGTGAATTAAGGACAGTATCTCTCACATGAGTCAACGAGGCTCATACCTGATAAATGACACTGCAGAGTTGTACAACAGCCTCAACCCCCGCACTGACTTGCAAGTGTTTCAGCTTCACTTCCTTGGAAAGTTTCTCAGTGTAAGAGCATACTCACCTTTGAGACACAGCACACACTGGGTCTGCCAGAGCACTGCTAGGCATAATGACATGTTTCAGATGTTAATCTAATACTGACTTTTAATCAGACCTCTGGACAAGCAGAAAATTCCTGCACAAGCAGAAAATTTGGCTGGGGTATATCTTAAATAGCACATGAGATTTCAAAAATAATACAACAAATCTTACGTCAGTATAAGATTACAGTACCTTTTCAATGGATAACCTGCAGCAGTGTAACCCAGAAGGAAACAGATCTACTAAACCGCTGCAAAAACACATTCAGTCATGAGGCTGCTACACAGTCACAGGATCAACTTCTTCAGCCTCAGGAAGTGTTACTAACCCAAGTTCCCTGTCCAAGCCAGCCCACTGGCCTTGCAAACGCAGCACAGCAGTCAGCAAGCTGCTCACTCAGAATGGCAGCCATGCCATAGGAACTACCTTCGAGGTTCCCTAGTGACTGGGCACCCAGGGGAATGCAGAAGCCCAAACACCATGGCTTAAGTACTACCAGCAGCAGCAACTGGTCCTACCCATGCACTGAGTGTCAAGTATTCCTTGCTCCTGAACTGAAATTGGAGAGCAGCACTCACGACTCTGTGGATGCGTAAAATACTTAAATAACTGCTGACATAAATGGATGTAGGTGGGTAATAACCCCTTACTCTAATCATTGACACCCTCCTCCTCAGGGGCACAGGAGAACCATCTTCCTGCAGCCTCTGAAAGCATTCACACTACTTGAACCACTGTAGGGCTCACAGAGTCAGAGCTCTCTTCAGACACACTGAACTTCTGCTCCAAGCAGCCAGTTTCCCATCTTTCAATCAACACATTTCCACCACACAAAGCAACAACAGCCACACTGGTTACCTCAGACAATTAGTATTTATCTGCAATTCAGATGCTGTGTTAAGACTCATCTGAACAGAAATATCAAGTCTCCCTGATAGGAACAGCAAATTCCACACCCAGAAGCTACCTTTCTACTGACCTAAAGAGACATCTTAGGCATGCACATAGGCACATGCCCTCGAGCATACTGTGCTCACATGCTTTGCCTCAAAGCCAACAGCCATCTTTAAATGGGAACTGGACTGTCACAACAGCATGGGGCTACATGCAACTCCTTCCCAACTTCAACAGGAACCAGCTGATTTCAACACAGAACTTCACATACAGTGTTCAGAACACCTCCTTTTAAGACCTAGCAAGTGACAAGTCACATGAAAACCACAGAACAAGAGTAGTATAATCCATACATTTATCCTTGCCTGCTCTTTGAGGCATTTGCTTCCTTCTCAGAGCAGAAAGCTATTATCCTGATAGATGCCAGCTCACCTCCTGCTCTTATGTCTTTCCTCGGAAATCAGTGCAATGGGCTGCTTCTATACACCAAAGCACACAGGGTGAGAAACAAGCAAGAGATGCTGGGGGAAGTCTACATGTGGTCACAGGGACTGCAGTCCTGCTAGGAGCACAGATGAGCTGGGATCTCATGACAAGAGTGCAGCCATGGATAGCTAGAGTTCTGCCAGAAAGGCAAGGTGAAGAACTGCCCCTCCATCAGGGCAGCAGGAATGCCTACAGATGGATGCTAGGCTAGTGGAGAGCTCTGGGGTCAGGATTAGTGCAGGCAGTAGAAGGCTGGACAGAAAATCTCCTGAAGCTTCTTCCAGCCTCAGCAGTTACAATTTGAATCTGTGCTCCTGCAATACACTTCCCACACATTTTATCTCTGGGAAGCTTTTTCAAACCAAACATCTATTTCATAACTAGTGAAAGTACAGCAGAGCTTAAAAATTACAGCAAGTCCTTCTCAACTAACACTTAATTCAGACCCTCATATGATTTTTCTTCACAAGAGGTAAAAGCAGGCATGCTCACCACATAGTTATCAGAAGACAGTTGAGAACACTCCAGGAGTGTAGCTGGACTAACCCACTGCCCGATCCCTGTCCTACAAACAAAATGAATGAAGATGTACAGCATCACCACCAACCTACATCTAAGAACATTTTAAATTAAGTAAGGTTCTTTTCTTTCCAGCTTCAGCCCATAAAGCCTACTTAAATTTTAGGTTGTCTTATAAAGAAGAAGAATTCCCACTGAGCTTGCAGAGTTGTTAGAAAATAGATTGGTTCTTAAACCATTTTGAAAATGAAAATGAATGAGGAATGGCACCAGTTCCAAGCACACACAGTACAGGACAGAGCAGTGGCACTAACCTTAAGAAATCCACTCTATTTAGCTGATGCTCTGCAATATGGAGTCCAAAGCTCAGGTGGCCCCTACAGTCTTTTTTTAGGCACTCATGTTTTTAGTAATGCTATATTGTCAGCAACCCCTGGCTTACAAAAACCTGTGTCACTAGCTCTAAAAATAACATCCCCTCACTTGGCCATCTAAAGGATGATAAAACCATGCCCAAAGTCAGAGTATGGCTGAGCATGCAGTATTCTTCTGAGAAGTAACCTTTAATCCAGGTGAAGACATATAGGAAATGCCATAACCCAAAGCAATGGCACCATCAACAGAACTCAGCATGCTTTCAGCTTTCCAGCCCAACACTGATTAGTTCCACCACATTCCTAATTTAAGAATATATTAAGTCTCCAGCTTCACCAATACACTTAGCAGCCTGAAGTATTTCATATTAATCACATCAACTGACAGCAACACTAATTCAAGAAGTAACATCTGACAGGCTTAAAGCTTTAACAAATGCTTCTAATCCCAGAACTGATTTTTTTTTTTCAGTATTTGATTTGTGATTCCATTTGAGCAAAGCTATTAGTAGCTACTGTGTTTCTATTAAGTCTCACATTTCAGTAATCAACCACTATTTGCACCTTTCTGGGCCGCTTCTGCAGCCATCAGAAAGGCTGCTGGGTCAAGGTTCACATACAAGAGAGCTGTAGGTAAGCAGCTACCACTGTAAAGCAATCCAAGAACCTACCAACACAGCACCTAAACAGCATTCTCACATTATGTAACTTACGGCTTTCATTTTGACAGGTCTTAAAGAAACATGTGCATATCTCAAGCCCAACAGACAGAACAGATCCTCTATTAACATTATTGAAGCAGTATTCAGAATACAGACAAAGCAGAAGTTCTATAGGCTTGACTTGCCTAACTAACAAGACATGATATTTCTAGGACAGGCAGTGATGGAAATTACTTAGTCCTGTTCAGTGGGCTACAAGGAGCTACTGATAAAGTGATCACTCTGGAAACTATTAGCAAGTACTTCTTAGACATCTGCTCCCTGGCATCTGGAAGAGCTAGGTATCAGTTTTATCACAGAATAAAGACTATAAAATTGATGATTACCAAAGAAAGAGCCAAGGCTGTTTGCTGACATTCCCACTCCATGCAACAGCAGATAAGCAGCACGGGAACCTTATCACCACCTGCCAGTGATGTTGGCAGAGAAGTTTCTGAAGATGGAGAAAGTGGAAAGAGCATAAAGCCTGAAGAACATCATTTTTCTAACAGAGGAATAGGACATCAAGATAGGAAGAGTTTGAGAACAGAGCTGCCATCTAACCTGGCTTACAACTGGGATCAGCACCTTTCATAAATCAAACATGCAAAGGTTAGGGGAAGCAATGCACACAGGGCATAGGAGGCAAGCACTGGAGCAGTGCTCATCCATTTCAGTGGCACCTCCTCCAAACACAGGAGGAGAGTCCAACTCCCACAGACCTTCAGCCTCAGCTGAGTGCTCCAGGCACAACACACCTGCTGGCCTTCAGGGCCACTTAATTGTTCTCATACCACTACATACTTGCACTCCCTGAACACTTATTGTCTGCACAGGAGACATGAGAAATTGGCTTCTTCAGTACCTCTGTTAGCAGAGGCCATTCAGATGAATTCACTGTGTAACAGAACATAATTTAATCAGTCAGCTGCATGGGGTCTGGATCTAGTTATTACTATCTAGTATAAAATTATCGAGTATCCACTAAGTAGAAAGCAAACAGTTTACAAAGCAACAGGACAAGATCAAACTACAAACCAGGTTTCTGAGTCTGACAGGAGGGCTGCTCTGCTACAATCACATGGGCTCTGCTCATAGAGTTGTTGGTGAGGCCTGGACACTGACACTTCAAAGGGAAATGAGCTGCTTTATACAGCATTCAGTCACATCAGTTGGCACTTATTCAGTACAGACTTAACAAAAGAAAGTTTAAAGCA
Source organism: Phasianus colchicus (assembly GCF_987193195.1). Taxonomy (NCBI): domain Eukaryota; kingdom Metazoa; phylum Chordata; class Aves; order Galliformes; family Phasianidae; genus Phasianus; species Phasianus colchicus. The sequence continues at coordinate 11,651,260 of NC_143442.1, forward strand.
CAGAAGAGACATTAGGCTGGAGAATCCTCACACCACCCAGGAGGTCAGCTGTATGGGCATCATCCCATCATTACTGCCTTCATTTTCTCAAAATGCCTCAACTGATCTTCTCCCCAGACATCCAGCACCACTGCACTGACAATTAGAGACAAGCATAGAGTTTTGGAGAGTGCCTGAGAAGGGGCACTGTCGGGTCAAATTAAGCTTTCAGGCAAGAATTTTTATAAAGCATTCCAACTAAGTCTTTAAACTACACACTTCCCTGCAGCATACACATAACCCCAGTGAAAATAGGTCAGCTTCACCTTTTGCTATGCATGCAAAACAGAATCAAGTCAACCCTCTCAAGAGGGGTATATAACAAACAATACACTACTGATACAGCCTAATACAGCAAACTCGCTTAAGGAGCAGGAAAACCTTTCAGACTACTCCCCATAAGTAAAAGTCATTTAATACTGAAGGTGAATGCAAAAAGCCCTACTACTGGTAAGCTAATATAATTTTAATCACAAACAAAAACATTAAGTTCAGAGTACAGCAGCAAAAGGTGGCTAGAGCAGTAGATAAGAGGTACGCTAACAAATGAACAAGCTGCAAAGACACTACTGCCAAGTGAACTCAAGTCACTGGTACTCATTTTCCTATCATAAGGAAGTTACTTCCAGCCACCAAGCAAGCTGCTGGCATGAACTACCACACGTGTGGCCCAGCTGTCAGTCCTTCCTCTCGGCTTTGAGAAGTACAGGTAACAAGTTTGCATTAGACGGACTGCTGAGGAGCCTCCAAGGTGCTCTTCAACAGCGCAGCAGCTCTCTCCCTCTGCCACAAGAAACCGAGTCCCAGGACGAGGAAAGCAGCGTCGGGACAGCAATGCTGCCCGGACTACAGAGTTCAGCCCTCTCCCTCTCAGGAAAGCACCACCGGGACGCGGCCGACCCGGCAGGAGCCCGATCAGCCGCAGCACCGTGCGGAAGGGCGGCCGTGCCGCTCCCCACCCCGCTGCGGAAAGGTCACGGCCGGCACCGCCGCGCTCCTCCCGCGGGAGCTGCCCGGACGGGGCGCAGCGCAGCGCAGGGCGGGCAGCACGGAACCCCGCACGCAGCCCCTGCTCACCCCTCGGCCCTCCCGCGTCCCTTACACAGCGCAACCGCTCACCTCGGCCCGGCACAGCACGGCAGCCCCGCTCCGTGCCGGCGCCTCCCAGCCCAGCCCGCAGCCCACCCGAGGGGCGGCCCCAGCCCCGGCCCAGCGCAGGCCCCAGGGACGCGGTGACCGACCCCTTCCCCCACAGCCCTCCTCGCGAGCGGAACTGGGACGAGTCAACCGAGGCCACGCTCTCACCTAGGAACTACGACCCGGCTCCGCGCTGCGGCTCCCGCCCGCCGCCCGGCTCCGCTTTAACCGCCGCCGCCGCCGCCCCTCGCGCTCTCATTGGGGCGCCGCCGCCGCCCGCGCGCCCCCGCCGCGCACTTCCGCCCTCGTCGGCGCGCCGCTCCCGCCGGGGCCGGCTCCCCGCGAGCGCGCTCCCGCCCCGCCGTCACGTGACGAGCTGGGGCCAATCGGCGGGGGAGATAGCTGCGGTGGGCGGGGCTTTGCGCGGGGCAGGGCGGGGGTGGTCCGTGTGGCGTTGGCCGGGGGGCTGTGGCTGAGCGCGGGTCTTCGGCGCCCGGAGAGGACTGCTGGTGTATTTACTGCTCTTCTTCCTTCAAAACTTCTGTCAGTCCACGAATCCTGGCTGCTCAGCCCTGACGTTACCAAGCAGTCGCACAGCAGACCTAGTCCTCCTCCACATCAGCGGTCTGTGTGGCGATGCCCACTCGGGAAGTGGGAAAAGCCGTTCCTTCCCCTGACCTCCGCGGGCTGAGATCTCGGGGGGAAATGTGGAAGAAGGAACAGTGTGAGCGGTTGTGGCAGCTCCTGCCTTCTCCTTGGGCTTCCATGCAGCCTGCGACAGAGGAGGAAGACAGAATGACCTTCCACCTCTGTCTGCTAATGGCAGGGTGAAGTTGTACGTGGAATAGTTTCCTCCTGTCTCGAAGGAAGCCAAGTGCAATTATTTAGAATTGTTTCCCAGTTATTCTGCATGTCTCCATGGCCGTCTTCCACACCACGCAGGCAGTGTGGTGGGACCAGTTGCTCTGATGTGAGCACACAAAAGAGATTAATTTGGGATGAAGCCCTACCTACGAGCTGAAAATACCACGCACCTGAGGAGCCAGGTCTTGTCATGCAGACACAGCGTGCCTGCTGCCCACACCACAGTGCTGACACTTCCCCTTGCTTCGTTGCAAAGGCTTGAGAAATAAACCACCTTTATCCTGCTTCTGCAAATTGTCTAGGGGAAATCTACTTCTCTGTAGTAATCCAGTCATGACGAAGAACATTTATCTGAGGCTGTGTTTGAAAGCATTATGCATATTGCCTGGTATAATCTCCATGGTAACCATAGGTGTTACAGATATATTTTTGCTTCGATACTTAAGAAGAAAATTTCTATCGAACAATTTAGGGAACAAAATTCCTTTTCATTATCATTCATATTGCGTTTATTTTATTCTAAGTGCTTTGCAGACAATAAATGTTCACTCTCTAAACAAGTAAGATTTCAGCAGAGATGGAAAAATGTATCTCTCGCTGTTGCTTCTTCCTGACCTAATGCTTTAGACTGCAAATTCTTCAAGATGGGGACATCATTTTCGATGCATGTATTCATTTTCTAGCCCACTGAGGACGTAACGAGGCACTCTGAGCACTGTTTGGTCATTATGAACATTAAGTGTGGTGAGTAACTGAGCAGCAAATGTTTCTACTTTGCAAAGATTAGGATGCATACTTCTTTTCTGAGCAATACTATTTTGTAAGTAGAAAGGTACTCTAGAAGGTTGGTTATCTGAAGAATGAATTAGCTGAAAGTAGTTCTAGAAACTAGTGATGAAAATGATATAAAACCCAGGGAGACAGCTCTATTCAATTGAATCATTTATTTATTGTGGAAGTAATTAGCAAAGAAAATCAAGGAGAAGTAAATAAGGAATTAAATGGGAATGTTGTAGATCCCAAATTTAGCTGGAGAGAGGCAGGGATGAGTAGAGCAGCATACAGATCTAGGGAGCAGATTGTTATACCCTCTATTGAGAGAGGCCAGTCAGATAACCACGTGCTGGATGGGGCTGGCAGTTGTTTTGAACAGGTTAAAGCAGCAGGAAGGTTTTGTCCCTCTCTGAAGAAACTCTTAGTTATACACAGCCAGTGCCTGTAGCCCCGTGCAGCACAAAGCAATAGCTCAGCAAAGGTAACCGGACCTGCAAGTCTTCTTGACATATTAATTCCAAAGCTACTGTATTATTTTTATCCTACTCTTGGGACCACTCTTCAATCAAAATGAATGCTAACATAAAGCTGGAAAGAACAAAAGAAAACTGATTAGAAAGAGGAGGAAAAAACAATTGCATTAGTTAGAATGCTGCCATGTTCTTTTTGTTCTCAAAAGACAACATTTTTTGTATCTGAGAGTTCAGCTGTCGGAGTTAATCTAGGCTTAGATAAATTGTCAGGAGTGATACATGTACATAGTGTACGCTCAGAGCTTGTACTTAAATGAAAAGAATTTAGTCAAAGACCATTTTCTCTTCAGGCATGGATCATTTAACAAGAACTACAATATACAGATTATTTGTACACTTAGGAGAATGAAAGTGACCTCGGCACAATTTATCAATTTCAGCATTCAAATACCATAAAGCAATAAACCAAAATGTAACAGAAATAAATGATAGAAAATGAAATATGACTGTGGCTTTGGCTTTGTTGGAGTTTATGGTGTTTTGATTGTATTGTGCACTTTGTTTTTGTTGCCAACAGAAGGAAGTCACCATGCTACCATTCACTACAAGATCTCCTTGCAATTTCAGGTGCAGCTGAGATTTTGTCAGGATCAAAGCACATGGTCATTTTTAAGGAGATTCTTACTGAAATTTTGTGAGGTAAGGAATTTCACATTCCATTGTTACAGGTGTTATGTTTCTATCATCATGATTATCGTCAGCATGAAAGATTTCGGGCTTGACTTTGGAGACTTTACAGAAGGAACAAACTTTATTGTAGATATTGATAACCTCAAAGAAAGAGAAAACAATACAGAAGAGTCATAAAAGCTCAGGTAGTCCTTCTCCATGGCCCAAGGCAAGATCAGCTATGCATGTATCATTTCTGGCACTTATTTGTTTAATGTAAAAAAGATTGCAGTATCGTAGTAATTTCTTTAGAATATTGGATTACTTTATCATAAGAAACATTTTAACAATATTTACCTTAAATTACTTTGAATGTCACTCATTACAGTTACAGCCTGTTAATTAATTGCATACTGGACAGATTTTTCTTTTCCTTTTGCAAGAAAAATCATTATTTTTTCACTCCTCAGATTCTTTTTTTTTTCTACAAAATAACACCTATTTTTTCAGTCATTCCCTGTAGGCCATGTTTCCTAATTGCCAGTCACTCTCCTTCTTTGGCCTTTCTCCAACTAGCCCATATTTCCTTAAGTGCACTGCTGAAACAGATGCATTAAGGTTTCACCAGATAGAACACATACTTTAGTGTTTTACTGGTAAAGTTGGATGTGATGATCATACTAAAGCCAACTGTGTAAAAACAGAAATTATTCTGGAACAAAGCAAGGCAGGCCAGAATAATAAGGCAACTAACACTGAAAATTTTGCTGAGTTTAGCATTGCTACCTAATTGAGTAACTGCTGTTAGGAAGTGATTTCAGCAGTCATGAAAAACAAATCAAGTTAACAGATCTCGTGTCACTTCTTTTTTAATCAAATTTTCACATCGAATTATTGACAAATATATCAAATAAATAATGCAAGTTACTGGCTTTCATAGCAACCAATATTCTGCCAGGATGGGATCAATACTTCAGAAAATGCTGTCAATGAAAAAGGTTGGGTTTTTTTCTTAAGTACTTGCTTCTGTCTGCAGTCTCTAATTTAATTTACCAAACTTAGAATGAGGTTAAAGTGTTCTTCTATGAATTAAAACAAAATGTATTCTTATGCAATAAAGGTCTTTAATAATTAATCTGCTATCCTTGTTCTTATTAATGCAGCTTTCTCCTTTCAGTGTTTACTTGGAACATCTACTGTAAATATTCAGGAGTCTCAATGCCACCTCTCTACTTAAATGGCACTAGAATTTTTGTTTCCCAAACCACTTACAATCTATGAGACCTGAATTTTTAATATAGTTACTGTTATGATTGCATTTTATCCATGCATCTGTGCTATCCTTTATGGAATTAACCAACTGTGACCAAGTTTCTTGCACCTACAGCATAACTTTGTCAAGTTAAAGAAGGTCTGAATGTGAACTTGAATGGGAAATCTCTTTTGGAAATCCAAGTACTGTTCAAAATAGTTTTAATGGTGAAACAAAAGGCTACAGATCTTGCCTACCAAAATTTCTCTTTAGCTGCACTCTGCTACAGATTCCTTATTCATAAAAATACACATTATAACACTGCACTGTTCATTAGCTGTTGTATTTATACCCAAAAGTAAAAGTCTCAAAAAAATGGATGCAGTGGTTATTGTAGGAAACTTGCATGAATCTGTTCAGTCAGCAGACGTTCTAAGGACATTTTTGTGTCCTACAAATATGATAGTGTAAGTATCATATTGCTATGCATTACTTGATTCTCAGTTGTATGGCTTGCTAAGAACATAAAGCAGTAATGCGATAATATTGCTACAGTGAATAAAGTTCTCCCTGTTGAGCTGAATGTTTGTATATTACTTTACACAGCATTCCTCTCTTCTAGGAAAGATAAATTCCTTGTGGCTTATAACCTAATACAGTCTACAAACAGCCTCTCCTTTTTTTTTTTTTTCCTCATCTTTGATCAGAGTACTATGTGCTTTACATTAGAAGATCAAGGAAAGTAATTTCAAAATAAGCATACCCTATATCTCATCTGGATAACCTCCTGGCTCCTGTATTGTCTTTTATCTTTTCAGTCAACATTGCTGCATGTTTAGGATCTGTCAAAAGAATCAGATATTAACTTTTTAAGAAAAGACTATTTGCTAGAAACTAATTAAGTCAGTAGTAACAATTTACCCTTCAACTAATTAATGGTTCAATTGATATGCAGTCTTTTAACTTATTAATAAGTACATTGTGAAACAAAAATGAATAAATTGCAAGTAATGCATTATTGATGTCTTAATCTTCTGATGCCATTTGTGTTAAGCCTCATATTCCTTTGAAAAAGCTTGGGAGGAGCTGGGGCACTGAGTCTGCCATAGAAATGTACATTGGCCAACGTATAAGTGTGGGACCACTGTAAGGCCACAGTTGAAGGATTTCTTCATTCTCCTGGTTTGTGATTGCATTATGATTTATCTCTGGAAAAGCATGAAAATAAAGCAAAAGCATCACATTAAATTAAAACCTGAAACAATTAGCGAGAGCCTGGAAGTTCTGATTTAAAACATTTGATACTGTAGATAATGTGTGTGCAAGGGAAGGCACAATATAAGGAGAAAAGAACTTTGCAGTCAAAAAATATATATAATTTAAAAGTTGAAGCCACTGTGATCACACACATCTAAAGTCACGTTTATGGCCAGAAATCCTGCTTTTTTCCAAATGTCATTGGAGCTCCAGTGATTTACAGCACAGAGAACTGCATTGTGAATTCACAAGCAAATCTGCCCAACCTTCTACCTAATCTAGTCTTGAAATGACTGGAATCCTTCATTCATCTGATATTTACTGCTGTACAGCAGTGAACATTTGCTCAAACTTGTTTTTTTGTTGTTCTCTCGTTGTTGTGTGTTTTTTCACATTACAGGGCTGTGTTTTAAGACTTTACAAGCTGTGTTACAAGCTTTCTGCCCTAAAGCAGAATGGTGAACGAACGGCTCTTTTGGCTGTTTTTTTTGATCAGTTACAGTTTATTGAACAGTGTTGTATTTTGGCTTTCTCAAATCTTGTTTGCTTGATTTGACATTATCATATATGACAGCAGAATCCACGTATATCATACACTGAAAATCTGCATCTGTGCTACGGCTGTACAGACTGTGTGAATCTGTAATGCAAATCTTGAACAAATTCTTTTAAGAAGCTCCATCTATTCAGACTGAAAAAAAAAATGAAATTTACAGTAAATAAGGAACAAGCCCAAACAGTGTCTATATCTTCTAAGAGGCTTTGAGAATCATGATTGCCCTTAATCATACAGAACACTTTTGTATAACTTTGATATCTTCAGTAAAAAGCTTTACACAACCTTGCAGAGAACATTAAATCAAACATCTGACTTTTCAAAATTGCTTCTCTTCATTCAGGCATGAATTTCAACCTCATGTTGAATTTCTTGAAGGGCAACAGTAGACCTTTAGTTTCATTTTTTTTCTAATTAGACTTTAAGCAAAAGAAAATGAATTTGATCCAACTCACATCACTTTATTCCCTTTATAACCCTTGTCCCTTTATAAGATTTCCTCTTTCTATGCAATGTTCTCTAACATTTAAAATGGAATTATAGCCAGGTCATAAGATATACAAAGCCTGCTTTTCTCTATTTTTTTTCTTCTACCATAGGAATTCGTGCCTGTGAAAACATCTGCAAAATGCCAAATGATATTTGATTCAGATATAAACTGTTACGGAAATGGTCGGTTTGTTGTTCTCAGGACAGTTTCTCCAGTGTAAAAATCAACTTCATATTGAATCATTGTGATCATCGTCACTTAAATTGAGGAGAAAAAAAAAAAAAGGAAGTAAGGTCAGATCCCTTCAAGAACTGGTTTCTGTAGGTACCAAATGGTAATTGAATTATACATTGTATATGCATATAAATATAGGGGGGAAAATAATGTTTTTTCCTTTCTGCAGATCAATAGAAGGCTTAAGTCTGCAAGTTTTGAGCATAGACTCTCATATGGGTCACTGTAAGTTAATTAAAGATGGGCAATGCAAGCAGATAATCTAAGCCTGGCCATTTAAACTAGAACTGTGCAGGTGCAGATGCCAGCAGTGCAGTGCAGTATAAATTTCTATGCTCTTATGAGAGCAGGGACTATTCAGTGTGTGCTCTAATCATTAGATAAGATTAAATCATTCTTGCTTGTATTCTCTCTGGTTTAGTGAATATTATTTCATGCAAACTGGGTCAGCTTCAACAAGAAGGACTAAATACATCCCTTGCCTAGCACAGGCTTTGGCAAGATCTTTGGTCTTGGCTTAGATGCTTGGGATATTTTCCTCCTTGATAAGAACTCCAACCACCTCAAAGGAGAAGGCAACTGATATCCGGCTTCCAACATGCTGTATAGATACCATATCCCTTGAGACCTCTGATAGAAGGGATGTGCCTTCTTCCTGTGATTTGGAAGAAAAGTCTGCTACTCTCTCCTTCCATCCCTCTTTCAATTTATGGAGAAGAGCAGGATTTACAAAATGCCCAGTTCATGAATTATTTCCTATCAGCTTCCCACTGAATGTGATAGCTAGCACAGATTACATCAAGAGAAGGGGTCTGAGAGTCTTATTGAATCTGACTGTAAAGGCTTAAGGTGCTACAAGCCCCAAAGTCCTTTTGCTTGGTTGTTTCTCCCAAGAGAATTTTAGCTAATGTTTGTGCTCTAACAGTTATTGTTAAATGCTGTGAACACACAAACTAAATGTGTAATGATTTGTCTTTTTTTTTTTTTTTTTTTTTGCAAGTGTTTTAATCAAACAAGTTATTTTCTTGTAAATTTAGAAAAGATCTTTATATAGAGTAAGCCTGACATATTATTGTAGTCTCATGGCAGATGAGACTTTCCTTTCAAGAAAAGGCAGCCTTTCATGTTCTTTGGAAAGCAAAAATATTATGGATTTGGCCGTTGTGCCTGAAGATATCCATTATGTCGAATGCAAAACGCAATAGTCATGTCACGTCCATGTTACATTCAGTTTTATGTAGTTCTCACTTTTCAGTTTCTTTTCACAGAGCCTAAGCAATGTGGACACCTGCTGAATCTCTCTTTTGATTAGCATGTAAAGAATTCTTTGTTTGGATCAGCTGGGTTCCCTAGACTTCTCAGCACTGAAGGCTCAGCAACAGTTTCCTTGTGGCTTTTCTTAAACCAGGGGTTTTCTGGGGATAATTTGAGAAGCTTTTAGTTCAGGAAGAGATCGTAAAATTCAGTTCACCTTACACTTACCTGATTTGTATTTTCCTCCTTTTTTAATATGATATTAATTGATATATATATATATAGACAGACAGAGAGAGAGAGAGAGAGAGAATATATATATAGATATATATTATATTATATATAAAAGCAACCATTTTTAAATACTATCAGTTGCTAGAAGAGATAGGAATGCATGCTAGTCCAGACCTAGGATATGGTGAGCAGCTTTCAGAGCCACTGTACATTAGATGGCACCACACTTGTGACTACCTCTGGTCTTATTTAGATCCACACTGCAGGGTGAGTTCCTACTTGTATTTTGGTCAATATGCACTGTTAGCTCCCTGAGAGTAACGCTTTGCGTTCCAGTAGAGTTCAAGTCCATCTGTATTCTAATTGACCAATATTAATTCTAGCTCCATTTTTGCTAGACTCCAGACTTTTGACCATTGATTTGCCAGTACCAGTGGTGTGCTATTGCAGGATGTAACTCTTCATATTCTCAATTCTTAACCTTTTTCTCCTAAGCTTCTGATTACTTCCATATCTACCAAATTAGTTTGCTGGCAGCCTTATTTTTGTTATATAGAGAATATTTTAGTTCCAGTACTTATTCTGTCCTATGTACAAACATTTCATTCCAATTCTGCCAAAACATCACCACTCTTGTTCTAGTTGTTCATAGCTTCCTGGTCTGCATCCTGTTACTGCTGACACAGGCTCCTAATATCCAGTGTGGATTCATCCCTCCAAGGACAGGAAACATTCTGCTTTGCTGATTCAAATCTGAGCAGAAATAGCATGGCCTAAGAAAGTTTTAAGAGGGAAAACTTTAGTAAAGAAAATGAGAATTAAGAATGTAATGGTTGGAGTTATAAACACAAAAGAGAGAGAAATTTGTCTGGAAATTCCTTGATGAATAGTAATAATAATAGTAATAGTAATGAAACAGGCTGAGAATTCAGCCTAACATCAGCATTCTTTTTTGTATTTTTTTCCTTTCTAAAGTTTTGTTTTGTTGGTTTTGTTCTTGTTTTAATTTACTCTAGTCTGTATGACTTCATTATATACATTGTTTTGAGCAAATTCAAATGTAACATTATTTAACTAAACTTGTACAAGTGTTTTTGTAATTTAACATTACTGCTAATAGTTTGTGTGTAGAGCTGCCCCTTGGGGATGACAACTTTAAATCTGTTTAAGCTGTCATTTGAGTAAATTTGTTTAAATGCTGTAAGACAACATAATCTACTAATAAGCATTTAAAACAACAGACTCTGGTTATTTCAAAAACTGCCTGTGGAACTGACAGCTTCTGGACAAGATGCAAGTGACTGAACTGGGATGTTCCCCTTCAGTTCAGTGGCTTTGGCTTAGGGGATATGGTGATTCTGTGTAAGAAGACAGGCCATTGTTTAAACTGTGCTATATAGGGTGATCACCACACTAGATGTGGCTGAATTTCACCAATTAACAAATGGAACATAGCAGTCATTCGGCTTAAAAGAAAATAATTTTCAGCTGGAGGGATTTTACTGGGTGTGATAAAAATACTTATGTAACATATGGAGGTGAAAACGGATCAAGAGTGCTTGATAAAGGGAAACAAAACAAAGACAGATAAGTTCTCAGGTTTTTACTTTCACTGCTTTCCTGAGCAGATTAGCAAGTTGCAGTACAGAGGACTGAAGTTCAGGGAGTGCTTTGCACACCTATATACAAAATCACAGCTTCTCTTTCCTAGACAAATTTGAATGTCCTTCTGCTTGAAAAAGGTAGAGCAATGAATTTACTGTGAGTTTGAGGGATTCTCTAGCTGATTTAGCATGATGAGGCAGGATGATTTCCTTCCTCCAAGTTTGCTAACGGGCAGCAGGAAGCACTGCCTTCCTTCCCTGCTCCCAGCTTGCTGCCTCTGCAACATCCTCTGCCTGTACAGTTGGGCTTCCTTGCCAGATTCCTGCACGCTCTGCTAAAAATAAAAATAATAAAAGTTGATCCAGTTATTCCTGATTGAAGTAAACATCTTATTCCTTTCTTCTAATCTATATGCATGTATATCGTGCATAAATTACTGCCAGGTTACCTAGTAGTGAGAATGATTATAGCAACATAATATTTTGGGAATATAGATTAATTACAAATTTAAAAGGCAATGGTGCTGATACTGTTAAACTTGAAATAGGTTATATCAACAGATTGAATGTGTTCTGAGCTGTGAGGATTTTTTCAATTCTAGCTGTCATGTTCACATGTATCACTCCTGCAACAATGGACTTTTCCCTCTGATGACTCAGAGGAAATAGAGTCTCCACCCACCCAGTCTTTGACAGAATTGTAGTTCCACAAATTTCTCACAGCAGAAAATTACAGAGATGGTAGAGCAAGAATTTAAAGCAACCCCAAATACTGGCATAAATACATGATTAGAATGGATTCCATTTACCTTGGGACCCTATTTGAAATTGCTGTGTCCTCACTAGTTATAGCAGTGCCTGATTTGGCTGTCATTGCTTTATATGCTGTTAAAGAGCATACCTGTATTATGTATATATTATGTAATATATATATATAATATGTATATATTATTATGTATTATACCATGTAATCATGAATTATATTACTACCTTAAAGTGCAAAGCAACATGGCCTCAATACAAGATCTGGGTTATTTAACCTTTGCATATTCTAAGATATGCATGTTCTAAGACAAGAGGAATTAATCTGTTAGAGGCATCATTTCTGACCTCCTGCCCCTGTAGCTGCTTCTTTGCTAAGAGCCATGATCATGCTCCATTCCAGTGACTTCAGCATCAAATCTGGACTTACACTGGGATGACAGTAGAGTTTGACTGCTATTCAAGGCAAGGCTAATTTGTATTATAAAATTAGCTCGTTTCCTTCTTGATTTTCATTGATTTACCAAAAGTTAGACATATATGATGCCTTAAAAGTACATAAAAACAAACACCCCTTTCCTGTAGAGATTACAATCAATAGTAAGAAATTAAAACACAGTATAATGAACGACTGCCAGGAGGAAATAGATCTTCTTCCATAGACTGTGCTTTTCTATGTGACGTGCACTCGGTAATTCTTAATCTACAATCAATTCAGGTTAAGTACGTTGTTTCTTTTAAAGCTGTAAATAGCAACGCCTAGTGGATTAGCATAGAAACACTTTATGGAAAAAATGCATCTTATGAAGGATTTGAATGAAGATAGCATTGTGATTTCATCCAGAAGTCTTATCAGAAAAGAATTTACAGCAGAGAAGAATAGCTTCTGCCTTTTCATCACAGTTTCTTTCAGAAAAACAAGTACTGAGGACAGATAAGGAAACTTTCTGGTAGATCATTCCCACTATCAAATGGCAACTTCACTCCACCCTTCCCCTGTGTTTGGCTTCTTACAGAGTGCCTGAAGCTACTGTTTTGTTGCAAAACTACCCTCGAAAAAATCCCCTGCCATTATCAGACACATTAACAAAAGAAAGAAATGCATACTTCTTCCAAAGAGGAAAAATGTAATTAACTGCTATCCATCAAAATTAGGAGGTAAGTGTTTAGCACAACTGGAAGTTAATGTACCTTTCCACTGCACCTTAACTGGCTGCGTGTGCAGAAACTGAGCCATGGACACATCCAGTAGCACTTTTCTTCAAGCAAAATTTCAGCTGGAATCTACATTTCCGTCCCTTACTTCGAGAGTTTCCTTGAAGATAAATTGTTTCAACTTGTATTTAAGCTAGGGGTTTTTGTTTTTGTAATTCATACTTTGGTCATGTTAAAACTAAACTGATACTATAATTCTTCCCACTGGTTTTTATTCTTTAGACTATCTCAGAATGGTACCTGTTCCCACTAGCGAAGGAGCTTTGCTATCAGCTCCGAGGTCAGCAACTCCCTTCACCACTGTGCCTCCTCCACTGAAGGAAAACAGGACCCAGAACCTGTTGGATATGTTAACTTGAATAAAAAGCCTGCAGGATGAATCCACAGATCCTGTAGCTTGTATGCATACAGAATTCAAACATACTGTAATTATTTTCTCAATTTCAAGTAACTTACAATTCCTGCAGTTGTTCAGAAAAATTGAGTACATGCATCACACACAGATGACCAAAAAAAAAAAAAAAGAAAAAGACAAAATCCAGTGCATGTATTGTCATACATTCCATCTCAGCAAGTGCTACCTGCAGCAACACAAAGTATATTAATAGGGTAGCTAAGCCCTACAGGCTGCATGAGTCAGATCCCAGAGCAAGGACAGGCCACTGAGATGACAATAACACTCAAGACTAGAATTCCATCCCTCCCACCATGCACACATCTATACTTATAGGTTCTGTGGGAGCTTGGGTAGAGCATTAGGTTGCAGAGGAGCTCCACTGGCTCTTCTTCCCTACTCCTCCCATGACAAGCAAGGAATGAAGGCAGAACTTTCATGATTGTAATGATAATGTGATGCTACTGTTCAGTTTTAGTGAGAAAAATACTGTCTTTTAAATGTTTATGTCAACTGGGAATGTACTTTGTTTGTAAGGCCTCTACAGTGGAGAGTATGTCCATCATTCAACTTCAAAAGACACTTTTTGAGGAAAACCAGCTAGAGTCCTGGCTGCTGACACTGAGACAAGCAGGACTGAAGGAGGCTGGAATTTAGATCACAGTACTAACAAGAATAGATGACAAAGCAGAGCTTTAAAAAGTCACTCAGAGGGAAAGCTTTGGGCCAGAAAGGAAGTGAGAAGAATGGAAGGTACTGCTTATTAAGGGGAGGAGGTAGGAAACAATGATGCTATTGTGACACTGGAGCTGGTGAAGGTCAGAGAAGATAAGCTCTATTTTGCCCAATTGCAAAACACACAAAGTTGGGGATTTTTAGGAAAACAAAGAGTTGGGCCTAGGGACATTGTGTCCAGGTAGTGTGGTATATTAGTACGGATTGTAATCTACTGTGCTTTAGTTTTACAAATGAAAAGCAGTGCCTCCAGCAACTTTATGCAAAGCATATTTGCTTTGCATTAGATTTAGCATACTCCTCCTGAAAAATTAGCTATAAACCTGAAGAAGTGCCCTTTGCTGGAAACTCTGGGAAGGATCTGTTTGAGCTGTAGTAGAAACCAACTCTGGACATGGCACAAGCAGCACGGCTATCGGGTCCTGCTCTCAGGAAGAGATACTAAGCTGAATATTTCCTCCTTGAATATAGACTTTTGTGACCCCCCAGTTGAAGAACTGTGCCCAGTCTTTAACCAGACACTGGAGACAAGTCCCACAGCCACTGCACCATAGCCAGGTCTTGTGAAAGTAATGGGAGCAAGTCCCAAAGGAAACGCCATATTAAGTTTATTTCGCAAAAATTGCTTGTACAAACCTATCTCCTAGGAAACAGTAAGTACTTGTCTGCATTAGCATTCTTTACCTAGCGCTAGATGTATAGAATATGCCTGGGTTTGCTGCTGTTTAGATTTCCCTTCTTTAGCATTCCTACAGCTTGCCAGAAAGTCTGCTTCTGCAGAAACAAAGGTTAATTAAACACATCCGCCCATTAGAGCAAGGAGCAAACATTAACTCCTGGCCCAGAGCTACTGTCTTCAGCTGTCAGCACTGAAAGACACTTGGAACCACGAGCTGGTCCTCAAGCAATACTAGTTTCAGCAGAAACTGCTTGTTTTAATAAAGAAAGAAGTCCTTCCCCATTTGTACTGTTTCAGCTTGTACTTGCCTCGCTGCACCGAGCTCCAGCAAGAAACATGCAAGTGGTATTTAATAAGTTACACGATCCAAGATATTTGGATCTTTACAGTGCCATGATTAACACATAATAAGGAATGTTGGAAAAATGTACCTTGCCTGCATTGCTAACTCCACCTTTTATAATTAGTCCAATTAAGGTAACTGATACTGGATTTTTTTCTGTCACTTGTGGCATTCTTTGGCCTTGTACCATTCATTTTATTTCTATAATGTGATTAAATGGGTTAACCCCCTCAGTATGCATTTCTTTTCACTTTCTTTCCATTTGCTGGTTCTAATGTGTAAGAAACATACTGTCACAAATTCTTTCTCAGTTCTGTAAGTGTACATAAGGTATTTATGGTATTAACTCTTCAGAGTAGCTGTATGGCTGTGCCTCAGTTTCCTTCTCACTGCTTTATGGGCAATGAAGAAAGAAGTTATATATTTTTCATAAACATAGCCTGTTGCCATGAGTATAATCCCCACCACTGCAAAGAACTGACATTCCTAACATGTTTCCTTTCTGTGCTGAATCAGCAGAAGGAGGCTGATCGGTCTATTAAAGAGCAGGGATGAGATTACTGAGATAGGCAGGGCACAAGGAGGTTTTCACTGAAAGCAGATCCGTGAACTTAACATGCAAAATGCCATGATGTCCACTCAGTCATACAGGCTGGCTTGCTGTCTAAAGTCATGTATTTAATTTCAGCTGGTTTTGTTTTGCTCAGACACACCACAAAGACTTCTTTCTATTCCCAACCTGGAAGAGAACACCTAGGCACACTGCAGTTTCAAGCCTCATTTTCCCCAAATATTAGCTAGTGTTTCGTTTGCATTTGCAGTTCCTCAGACATTATTACCATTACACTTGGTGGTTTAGTCATAGGAACTATCGATAAAAGGGAACACGAGTGAGCAGCCAGATAAATATTTTCAATAGTTTGGGTTGCTTTTTTAAGTTTGGTTTCAAAGTCTATGAAAGTCACAGAGGTCTCTTCTACCAGACAGTTCAGGCAATGCATACCTAGTTTTCAACAACCCCTTGGAAAGGCGCCATCTCTGAGACCTGGTAGATGGGCACAGTACTTTCACAAACTGCTCATCCCTTTCCACCAGGCTGTTTTACAAAGTCTGTAAGAAAAACACCTTTTTTTTTCAAACAGAAATGGAAAGCAAAAGTGGAGCAATACTGACTAGTGACACCTGGCCACTGGTAGCAGAGCCCAAATGATAAGAGAGGGTAAACCCAAAGGGAACACAACATGACCCTGGAGAGGAGACAGGATGGCCTTCTGGAACATATTCCCATGGCTTGTTACCTGGAACCTTCTGCTTAACTCCAGCCAAGTAGTCAGGAAGTGACTCTCACTTCTTCACAATACATCACACTACTTTGGAGTTGTTTCTATAAATACAGCACAACACCTATAAATACAGCTGATTTAACACCTAGGAATGTAATTTGCATTCAAAAATTAAGTGGTTGAATTTTTAAGGTATTTTGTTGTTAAATTGCAGTTAAGTTGAAAGGCTCTTTGCCCAGCAATGCCCCACTTGCTACACACAGCAAAAGTCCCTACAGAAATCTAGGAGATGGCCACAGCCTTCTGCTGCTTGTCTCACATGTAGCAAAAGTAATACGTGATACAAAGTACTCTGTAAGTCTGTGTAAAAGTCAGCTGTGTCCATACTTAGGTTTAATAGGGAACAAGGGATGGTGACAGTATTGCTCTGTTACCTCTTCTGGGCCTCTGCCTTATGCCCAGGTACATATTCCTGGGCAGCTTATTCCTCCCTGTACCAAAGAATACCATCAAACAGATAAGACAGTGAGGATTGGAAAAAAATATTTTATGTCCCATCAACATAAACAAAAGCATGGACTACACTCAAAAAGCTATAAAGTTGTTGGAGCATGAGATTAGCCTGAACATGGGTACTATTTGTTCAAACAAGTTTTCAAGAATTGTACATCTTTATGCACCAGTTTATTCAGAGATGATACAGTTCAGAATTGCGTGTCTAAGCAGGTTTTTCTGTAGATGCAGTTGCTATTTTGTGCTTCAGGCTACATTTTCATTCACCCGTGACAGCATAAGTAGCAGTCACTCTTCTTTCTGTGGGGCAATACCTTTACAATGCTGCATTTACTGAAGATATAGATATTATTAAGTGGATCTGCTGTTGAGAGTATGAACAACAGCACTGCTGCATTCACATCAATGAGTGTGTTTAAGTGTGTTCCTTATCTTTTTTTTTTTTTTTGGCAAAATATATGCAGCTGATAGCTGAAGCGACATCTGAACAAAAAAGACTAAAAGAGTCCTAAGCATGGAAGACTTTTGCAAATGTTTCAGTTGTTTACATGAAGTAAAACATAATAATCCCACATGGAACTGAGAATATTTATTTTAATCATTCAAGGAATTTGTTCAACTTTAGAGTCAAGTCTGGTATGATGATTAAAGCATGGGGCAGGGAACCTGAAGACATAAATTCTATTTTCAGCATTAGCACTGACTCACAGTGTGATATTAGTCAAGTCACTTAATTTAACTACCTCACTCTCCATCTCACCTGTAAAATGAGGGAACCTACCTCACACGTTCTTTGTGAGATTAATTAAATGTTTGCTGCACACCTAAAAGTTCTTGGATGTAAGGTGGTGGAAAATTTATTATTAAACACATTTATAAACAGGATACAGGAGCAGAGCTGGGTGGTTTCTATAAAGGAAGCTCAACTTCTCTTTCATCTCTGAATTTTTTAAGCATGACAACAAAATAATTAGCAACAGGAAAAACTGTGGGTGAAGCCCTTGAAAAGTTTATAAATTGAAAATAAAAAGCATGCAAACAAACTAGACACTGACTAAACTACAACTAAGAAGAAAAATATATGATTCTCTCTTCAATTAAAGACAAAGGTGGCTTTTTTCTCTTATGATCCAGAAGTAGATTTGCATTAATGGAAGCAAAAGGCAGAAGATTTAAATCTAGAGAAAGGAAGTCACGTTTCTTAGAGAAAACACATTGTTGCTGAATCCACTGCCACAAAACATTGAAATGAAAGTTTCAGTGAATTCAAGAAAAAAACAATTATATGGCGATGTGAGTATCTGCTGTGATGTTTTTTGAAACAAAAGAGTTAAGAAACCTCTGTGTTGAGGAGCACAAGCCAACTACTAGCTGGTAAGCATTAACAAAATGTGATGTGAAGTCTGTTGGGCAGCTGAGCTGGGTTTAACTGCACCTGGCACAGGCCATTCTACAGGCAGGGAGCTCAAAGCGCGTTGTGTATTGCAGTCCCAGGGCATCATGACCCTAACAACCTTTTACTCTTACAATGACTATCGTGAGAAAAAGGCAAGTTTGTTCTGTTCCAAAATTAAATATGTCTGCAACAGAAGAGGATCCAGCAACTTCTAACTGAAGAGAACTGTATACCTTCCATTCCCAGCAAGCTCAATGCAGCTGAGGTGATGCAAGGCAACAATTGTTGTTCTGTGACCCCAGAAATGAACCAGTCAAACCCACAATGAGCAAAGGAGAAACGGATAGTGTAGTGCAATCAACGATATATTCACAAGATACACATTTCTCATAAGGCTGCTTGTACCAAAGACTGTTTGGGGAAAGGATGCAGCTCATTTGCACTTTTCTAAAGCTAGTTGTTATTATTTTTTATATTACTAAACATCACTGATGCTCTCTGTAGGTTCCAGTCAAAACAGACCGAGGCCTGTAGGTAAACCATTATCTTAAGCTTCTCACCAAGCTCTGGAATGACACTGTTTTGTTACTCTGGTACGGACGAGTGCCCCTTGGGGTTTCCATCCCTTTAAAAGCAATCTTCCAGATTAAGAAATAACTTGTACAAGATCATTTAGTAAATATAAATGTAAGTGGATCATTTGCTTTTCTTATAACATCTCTACAATGTAAATTCCAGAACATACCAAGCTACTCATACACTGTAATCATAAATATATACTTAATATAGCTAATACATCTCTACTCAGCACAGCAGAGACATCCAGACAAAGCCTTGGGCCCTCCACCAGGAGTGGCAGAACCTTTCCATTTAGTCTTCCATTCTTTCTGCATAGCAGAGCTAAAAGGCCAAGATGGAGAAGTGCCGAAGTAACCACAACAACAAGGCTTATGAAGCTGTATTAAAAGGAATCAATGACTCACTATTCATACGTTTACTTGGCCTGTATGCCCTAAGGATGAGTGGAGACCAGTACAGAAAACTGGTTCGTTTATTCTCTTCATATATCATTTATTACTAGCTACCTCTACTGCATTCATTAAGGCAAACCAGATTAAGAATAAACAAGAGGTGCTTGTCATCTAGCACTAACACAATGCCACGTGCTCACTCTGAAGCTTCTTCTGCATAAATTTCAGCAGCTGTTTTTTCTTGTCTGCCTACACCAGGCTGGCAGGCTGGCTCACAGGGTGCATGCACCTCGTCCTATTCCTGCACCCTGCCCCTATTGTAAGCCAGTCCCTGTACCCCAAGAACCGTCCCCATTTCTGCTCTCCTTTTTCTCACTCCAGCTGGGCCAGGAAACAGCTTTTCCTTCTCGTTTCACGTGTGTTTGTGTCACTGACTGCACACATACACAAACAGAGAGGTGATCATTCTACAGTGCCACCTCACAAGCTACTTAGACTGTCTGCTTTCATAGCTGATACTCACGGTGCCAAGGAAGCCTGTCCCAGAGCCGTGGTTCCCCGGGGAGCAGCAGGCAGGGGATGGCAGCAGCAGCTCCAGTGTTCTGAGCAGGGCAACGCTGGCCAGGGCTGGACTCCTCCTCTTGCTTTGCAGAGCTGCACGAAAAGGGAAGGGCTCAGGATATGATATCATGTACTCATTGTGAAAACAAGGAAACTGTTGTATGTGATTGAAAAAGTAACACCTTCAAAACCCCTGAATGGCCAATAACAGAGAATTACATTCCTGCTTTGCCTTTCCAACCCGCTCTCTCAAAACAGTTTCAGTAAATAGAAGTGAGAAATTAGAAAAACAATGTTTACCTCATTACTAGGAGTAGCCTGAAAGAGGCTTTACAGATGAGCCACCTTAGAGCACTGCTCAGTTCCCTCTATGGTCTGTGTGTATATGACATCTCAAGCCCTGACCTTGCTAAACACAAAGATTTGCACACAGTCAGCTCCCACAGCCACTGCTTGGATTGCATAACCAGCAGACTCAAGAGCATCCACTCCTAGGCACTACCCTGACTTCTTTATTGCCTTTTCCAGTGAAAATAATATCATCTAAAGCACTTAAGTGACTTAGGACTCCAACTAACATTTTCTAAAGGAATGTAAGCAAAAAGGCTTGCAAATCTCATGGGAAGTCAATGTGATTTTATGCAGATATGCTGGGATAAGTTTTACTCCTTAGGTCCCTTTCTAATTGCAAGCTTACTTCAGAAATAATTACCCATCTACAGGACCGTATTGCTATTAATTTATTTCCCAGGTCATTTACTTCCCAAGCCTTTAAAAAAGAAATTAGTAAACACTCAAAGCAAAGCAGATGTCCTACCTTGACACAATTGTTCTTAAGCTTAATTTATCTTTGAAATAAGCAGTTTCTAGTTCAGACCTAAAGAAGCACCTGCATGCCTGAAAACTTATCTGTTTTGTCCAGTTTTATCAAGTGACTAATATAGAATTATTTTCACATGTTGCCAGGATACTTTTCTTTCTGTTATAGCCTCACAACACACTATCAGGGAAAAATTTACTACATTCTTAAGTACACAACATTTTTAAGTTGTGTGTGGAATTGCTAGATATTCTGTTAGGCCATTTCACTTGCCTTTCAGATTTCCTTTTTTGTGTTTAAAAATTCCTGTGATATTTTCATGCAATTAATTCCATATTCAGCATTAAGATCACCCACTGTAGGTCACTGTCATTTTCAAGCTCCTGCAATGGCTTTTGGTTTAACAGCTTACCTTTGGGGGTTCTATGTTTTAGAAACAGTAATAGGGAAATAAACGGGAACACAAAACTGTTTTCTTCATCAAGAATCCAGGAACTTTTCTAATTAGTGCTAGTTCTGATTAAAGTTTTAATCATCCTTCGTTGTCCTGCACAGTGAAGATGGGGTACATCGAAAATTGCAGTCATAATGACTTCTTATTTAGGAGATCGAGGGGTGAGGATTAAAATCACTAATACATTTACTTCTGCAGAGTTTGAGAATTCCCCTGCTCTGCTCCCATGGCCTAAAGTTCAGGCAGATAAAGCAAGCCTTAAGTAACCACAGGTATGTTGGTATTGATTCTCTTCTTGGTTCTCTGCTAATTTTAACATTCATCTGATTTCATCCTGAATTACTTCAGTGCAAGCAAAATGAAAAGCAGACCAACTCTGCGTGGTTCTGTTTTGTTTTGTGGTATTTCTTTTTTCTCTTGCCAGAAAACCATCTTTCTCTTAAATTTTTACTTCTTTTCCCTATTTTCCTTCAAGTTAGAATTATGGAATCACAAAATAATTTTGATGAGAAGGACCCTTTGCAGATCATCTAATCCTTTCCCTGCTTGAAACAGGACTAACTTTGGAGTTAGATCAGGTTGCAAAGGGCCTTGTTCAGTCTGCCTGTGAATCTCTCTAGGGCAGAAACTTCCAGTTTCACTGGGCACCTTGTTGAAGGGTTTGAGAACTTTCTCTGTAAAGTTCATATGAAGTATAATTCATGTTTCTCTTTGCCTATGTGAGACTGTGGGTTTTCCCCTATGTTAACATACAGTGCTTGATAGTTGGATGGAGAAGTAGCTCAGAGTTTGGGAAAAAAGATGGGAAGAAATTACAATGTGTGGAAATGAAAAAAAAAACAAAACAAAACAGGAGTTTAGTTTTATAGAAGGCAGTAAGAGAGAAAGTAAGATGCAGAGGGATCGTGGCAGGGAAAGAGAAAATAATGGCATGTTTCACAGGCCAGGGTAGGATGTGTGTGAGAGGATAACTTGGGTGATCAGAAAGCAACAAGACTACAACTTTTGTCATCACCCCCAGATTTGGGTAGCTGACATTCTAAAATAAATTTACCAAAAATACACTGATAGCTATGTCATGAAGTTAATTACAGATGCTTGCAGATCATTTTGCTTTCTTAGGTTGCCTGTGCAATTTCAGTTGCATAGAACACTTTGTATCTGAGGTACTGGAAATATTTTGGTCTTCTGCTCTGTTCTGTTCCAGACACAGTTGCCTTTTTGTGGCAAGTGGTAGGACTCCAGCAGCATACAAAACAGACACATTTGGTATTTGCAGTGGAGTTATATTTATAGATAACTTCACTTTAGATCACAATTAATCCTCTGAGAGATCTCTCAAATGAAATGTGTTTCATAAATATATGCTAAGATTGTTCCTCATGACATACATTAAGATTGTTTCTCATGATAACACCAAGGAGTCAGAAAAGTCCTGAGAAATTTTAGTCACAAGCATAGTGATGAATAAATCATTTCCAACAGTAATGAAAAGGAAAATCAGAAATTGAAGCATTACTTTTCCTTTGCTGATTACTTCATTGCTCAGGAAAATTCAGTCTGACTGTAGAAATTACTTTCAGGTGTCCAAGTTCAACTTTAGCATCAACTGCATTTCGCAGTAGCAGAAAGCAAAGAAGAATTTGGGTATGAGAAAAGGTCTTTAAGAATGGTGAGATGCATTTGTGTTCCTAGGAACTAAAGTCTAGGTGATTTGGAACAGGAAATCCCATTCAGTGATGTAAACATGTTAACTGATGAATCCTCACAATAATGTTGTGAATGAGGGAAGGCTTATGCCATGTTTTGACAGATGGGGAAACATGGACAGAAAAGACCAAGTTCTTGCCAGGATCCTTGCCAGCTTCTTTCAAAGTAATTTCCAAGGAAGATCATTCCCTGCAGAAAGCTTGCAGCTACAGACGCCTCTCCAGCTTTCCCCCAGGTACTATGAGAGAACAAAGAGGGTCAGAATTGTTGCTACTGGCTTGGCCTTTTTTGGAGCTTGGACTGGACTGTGATCGGAACAGAGAACAAGCAGAAACAGCTTTTTCTGTATGATGACTCACCTTGCCAGAGGAAGATTAGTTAAAGGAAATTTGTATTTGTCTGTACTAGTTAGAAATATGTACCCATCACTGCCTAAGTCAAAGCAGTAGGGCAGCAGGAGGGGAAACCTGAGTTTAGCAGCCACAGTTTTTTTTTTGCTGTTGGCACTCCAACAAAAGCAGAAGCAAAAGCAGAGGAATTCCAGGCTGATTTCCAGCACAGTAAGAGATCTTATGCTTGAGGGATGTCAGGTCTTGGATCTCAGCTCTCCCATTTACCATTTTCACTCACAGTCCATGAAAGGCAAATTCTAACCTATCCCAAAAGTACACTCTCTTTTCACCTAAGCCTGGGCCAGTACAGGATTGTTAAATTTTCCAAAATCTCTTCACAAGCAAAATTACCCAGGCAGAATTTTATGTAACTTCAGATTTACTTTTTTTTGTACTGCCCGATCAATCAACAAAGTGGTAAGATTGTAACCACAACCTTGCAGTGGCAAAGGTAGAGATTTAAGAAGCCCTTACCTTCCCATTCAACAAACATTCATTAAAACACCAGCCCGCTTCTTTTTCTTCACTCTGATAATAGATCCCACTTGCATCAGGTATTTCATTTGGTCAAGTATATTTCAGCTTTGCCATTCTTTCCCAGAAATGTCTGGAATAGAAAGACAGAATGATTTGTCAGCTAGAATGAATTTGGTTAAATTTTCCCTAATACTGGTAAATGCAGTCTGAATGTTGCCAGAAGTAGGGTTTTGGTATATCTATGGTCACATCCAAAATACAGCAATTGCTAAAGGCCCAAACAGTAAAATCTTTCTAGAAGCTCTTTTCATTGTGGTGTCTCTGCCCAATTAAGTATTGTTGAAAAATCTGGAGACAAGTGGGACCCCAGCAATGTAACCTTGTACATTCTAGTGCACTACTGCCTCAGGAGTTTAAAGCTAGGATTTGTATCACAATAATGAAGGTTGCTTACACCTTTGTCCAAAGAAATGCCCCCATTAATCTTAATAATGCAGAAGCTATCAATTTCTTGGTATGTTTGCTACTTGTTAATCCCAAAAATAAAGTCCTCACTTCCAGTGAGCCTTGATGAACCAATGAATTCCATAAACTCAACCCTATTCCACATCAGCCTGAATCAGTGGACTCGTCTCTGGGTTCCAAGGTCCTGACACAATCTTGAGCAGTGCTTAGATAACTGCCCCTGTATCATTTTAAAGACACATAGATGGGTCGGGAATCCTTTTCTGAACCTCAGTGTAAGATGTGGGCCATCAGAATGGGAGAATTCTCTGCTTGCTTCATGCTGATTTTCTTAGTTTTACCATGGCCTACAAGCTTCTACATTGCCTGTTCAGAGCAAAAAGGGAAGACAAAAACAAAAACCACTTGTTTAGCAACAGATTTTCTTAGTCATCACTTCTTATCCTTAGAAAAAGCCTCTTGAGTTACACATCTTTGCAAAATAGCTAGTGATTAGTTTAGGTTTTTTTAGTCTGATCACACTCCTATGGCTTCCAGGTTTTATCAGCATTTCAGGTGAGACAGAATGCCTCCTGTTGCTCTCTCCAGACTATTTGTCTTAACATTTGGCAATCATTTGCTCTCATCTGTAGAGAAGCTTCCCTCTTTATATACAGGCTGCATCTTTTTGTCATGTTGCTGCCAACTCTAACCTCCTCTTGTGTAAATTAAACTGGTTGTTTTGTGAGGGTGGGATAGGAGTGAGAGACGTTCTGAGCCAACAGCCCTTGACTATTGGATGTTGGTCTCTCAATTTTAGTTATTTCAGGAAAGGTCAAGAACTGTTCCTGGACTGAGCCATAAAACAGATTGACATCATTCAGGTCAGTGTGGACTTTCAGCACTCAATACAAAAAGACAGAATAATAAACCTAAAACAAAGAGGCTCACAATACAAAAAGAGCTTATAACATGATATAGATATTCTTGCTTCTCTAAAGATGTGCATCTCATCTTTTGCAACAAAAGTAATTAAATAACAAATAGTTACTGATTAAAGATAAAGGAGGGAAAAGAAAAACATGAGTCAGACTGGGCTTCCTGCTAAAGTAAATAATTAATTACATATTAAAACAGACAAAGCATTGCAGAAAAAGAAAAATTATCCATTTAGCCAGTTTTCTGGCAGTTCTTGGTCATTGTAAGAGATCAGTTATCACCTGGTCTAATTAATCACATCCTGAATTACCATGCATAAATTGATCATGTTCATTTGTTTTAAAAAAGAAAAAAAGTTATGTAGGGTCTGTTGTTCATCCATCCCATTACCCAGCTTCTTTTAGTGAATGAAAATGTGTCCTCCTCAAAATAGGTAGCAAATACATTTTAACCTACATACATTTCAGAATCTGCTCATCTTTTCACAAGAAGACAGAAACCCAAAAATAAAACGAATCCTATAATATTATAATCTAAGATAAAGTCATTTAATATATTCAAATTGCACTTCGAGCACTGGGAAGATCTTCGATATTCGCTGTATTGACTGCTTTGCCGACACACCTTCATGAGCCCATCTACATTTGCTGTATTCCACTGAGCCACTAGATGTCCCTCGTTCCTACATAAAGCTCCAGATAAGAGAAAATCCGAAATCAACCAGCGTGACTAAGTTGGAACACAGGCTGTGTAGAAACATTCACAGCATGTAAGATTTCTTCTGTAATTAACACTGGTTCTTCAATAAACGTCGAGTGTGATTCTATAAAACACAGCAATTCTGAACACTGATATGCCAAGCACACAACCCTAACTGTGCTGAGATACATGCATGTGTGCTGAATACAAAATACAAAAATCAGGTGAGGCTAAAGAGAACAGATGGAGACAACATTGAGCAAAACAGGCTACAAACCCATGGATCACAGAGTAAACTGGTACATTCCATTCCCACTTATTCATTGTCAACAGTATTTTCCATATGCATGTATTGTAGCCCTTTCTTGCTATTCATGAAGTACAACAGCAGTCTTGGCAGTCAGACCAGATTTTAATTTAATTAAAGAATGCATTTGGCTGCAGTTTAGTTGGGGTATGAGTGGGCCATATCACTGTGTGATTTTAGATAACAACAGACTGGCTGGGGAACAGTCACTTCAGTATCAGACTGAATCAGAGTGCAGGGCAATGTACAACAGACACAAGAACAATGCAGACACTCAACCCTGGTGATGGAGAGAGCAAAGACAAACAATGCTCTAAAGGAAACAAAAGGTTTCCCCAAGTAAATAGTATCAGGAAGCTGCTAGCAACTGCCCACAGGCTGTACAACTCCCTTTTCCCTTCCTGCACTCTATCGGCCTTTAGCAAGTTTCCTCTATGCACACAAGCCTGACCCCAGGAGCTAATTCACACCATCAGCACTTTGCAAGGCCCTGCCACAGAAAGCACTGCATCTCTAATTCCATTTTGGAAACTCAGATTAGGACTCATTTCCTTGGTATTATAATTACAGAGACAATGAAGGGAAAAAGTCACAATTGAGAGAAAAAAAGAAAAAATAAAAAAAATCTATTCCCAACTAGTTTTCAGACAAGTGAGTGGTAGCAAATTACATTACAAGAAATATGGCTCCAGTGACCAAAAGCATTGACATTTCGCCTCACCAAAATGCTCATAGCAGAAGGTCACAGAATTTCTTTTTCCAGCTTTTCAAGAATTCTCAGTAAGAATACAGAGGGTTCTGCCACCTCATCTAATAGCTGAATGATACAGATTTTCCTTGGAAATTAAATATCAGATCTCAGCACATGCTTTCAAAATTATTTACGCTCTTAATGTCTGAAGATTTCAGGGTAAGCTCAAGCATCTAAATGCCTTTATGAGTCTTGGTTCAATTTTTAAAGATGAAGGGGGAAATGATGCAATTCTCAGTAACATTTGTTTGTCCAAGGTGTCAAAGCACGAAGAGCTGAATTATGTAAGAACTGCTGCCTACATAAACGCTTAGGGTCCTCTCTACTTGATGCCTTTGAACTCCTCTTGTGTTTTGCCCCTCAGCTGTACTCAGTTTGATTCCACTGAAATGAGCAGTTCTTGAAGGCACGGTGATACAAGGCATTGACCATCTCTGACTCTGCAGCTACTGCTCTGCCAGCACCTCTCAGACAAGAGTTGAGAGTTACGACAGCTTTGCAATGAATACACTGCATGCTGGTGACCAGCTTCCCCTAAGCCATTGCACTGGAGAGAGCCAAATCCAAAGCCCAGCAACTACCAGTGTGAGATTTTCACACTATTATTCCCACTGATGAATGATAGACCATCACTTGATTAATAAATCTTGCAGTTCCATACAAACATTGGTGCTCTTTCTAATGCTTGATGGCTCTGCTCTTACCAGTTATTTAACTCAGTCTGAAGCTAAACATTACTTTGGTTTGTTTGTTGTTTGGCTTTGTAGACTAATATGTACATTACAGAGAATCTTTTTCCCTTTACCACTCTCATTATTGGCCATTGTTTTATTAGGAAACGTAGCACTCAGCAATAGAGAGAACAGACTGACCTATTGAACTGATTTCACTCCTCGTCATAGCTGACAGGAAAACGGCTGCCTCAGCACAGGGTTCTGGGAAGGGAAAACCAGATGTTTCTTGGCTGCATTTAACAGATGTTATTCCAGTTTGCAACAACATTTTAAAATGCAGATCCCAAGAGTTTATGCATTTCCAAAGTATTCAAAGAATGGAAAAGTGAAAATTTCTTGCAAGTCTTCCAGTAGTGCCAAGCATCCCTTTCTTATCCTTTCTTTCTTTATTACTCTCTCTCTCTCTTTTTTTTTTTTTTTTAACCTGAAATGAACTTCCCCAGTTTCAGCATTCCTGTGGTTCACACATACACCAGAACATGCCTTGGTGCCTACATGCATTAGATAATCCGATTGGGTAGATTAGCACTGCCACGGATTTAGCATGTGACCTTGGGCAAACTGCTTGATTTCTCTGTCCCCCAGTCCTCCACTTGTGCTACCTGGAACTTGTAAGCTCTCTGTGACAGAGCATCTCTCTCAGCTACCAGTATCTACAATATCTAGTGCAAAGAAACCATAAATAAGAACATAACCCTACGGTATTACCATTAAAAAAAAAAAATCTTTTTAAAAAAAGCTAACTACCAGCTCTTCAATAAATGGAAACAGAACATAAAGAAAGTGAGGGGAGATGCATTTTCTTTATAGGGTAATTGTAGATCACCCTATCAACTGTGGATGATGCATGTCCCAGCATTAAGTGGAGAGATGGAAGGGCAGAAGTGTTGGAAGTTTCCATCCTGTTCTCTGAACAGATTCAGGTTGCTGAGTTGTTCAGCCATAAAAGCCATTCCTTAATTTATAGTATCTTCCCAGACTGACCAAATTGTGCTAGGACCATGGAGACTCCCAGAACAAGCCAAAACTAGAGAGGGCAGGATAGGTGTCCTTCAATATGCTTACCTGAATCCTGCCAGGTTTCCCTCTGAGCACACTCAGCACAGGCAAGGGAAATCTGCCAAGCACCACAAAATTAGCGTGGTATTATTCTTGTGCTACAAATGGAATCATAGAATTCCTCAGGTTGGAAAAGATCTTGAAGATCAGAAGTCCAACTGCAACCTAACCATACTACCCTAACAATCCTCTGCTAAATCATGTCCCTGAGCACCACACCCAAATGGTTTTTAAACACATCCAGGGATGGTGACTCAACGCCTCCTTGGCACTTCCTTCCCTTACCAAAAGCAGAGAGATGCTACCAGCTCCAAAATGGAAAGTGGTCCAACTGATGTTAAATACTGGTCTTTCACTGGTTCTAGAGGAAACGGAAGTGGAGAAAGTGACTTTGCTGAAAGAGCACTTGAACTTACCAGAATTCCTGATATTTAGAGTGGTGTACAGATTCAGATTTGGGAGAACTGGAAATCTTTATAGGGGAAAGAGAGGATCAAGAGAAAAGAAGCAGAAGCACAAATTTCATGAAGACATTTCCCTGATCTTCAAATGTTTCATTTAGAGAAAATGCCTGGTATTCTTCCGTGCCCTGCATTGATACACAACACATGTACAGTAAGCTAAGCCAAACGTGTTATCTTTTTTATTAAAGAGTTCTTGTGGCTATGACTCTATTTCACCGGAGTTCTGTGATAATCACAACTTTTAAAAAATGCAGATTTAATCCAAAATTTGAATTCTTGTTAAGCTAGAATTTATTTTTAATTAAAAAAAATAATAATGTGAAAATAATCAAGACATTTTTTAAATGTTTCAAAATAAAACCCTAGTATTTAGGATTAGAAAATATTGAAAGATTCTCCAAACAGAAACTAGAAACTTTAAAACAACGATTTAAAATGTTGACTTTTGGAATTAAGGTAGCTTCTTGTTTTACAGCCAGCCATAAAAGATTTTTCTTCCATCTTTATGGAATGGTGCGTATGATACAGCAGGTTTAAGAGTAAAAACCACTGGCATGTAAAAGCAACGGGGTCAGTTATTAGAACTCAGTGCAGCCTCCAGCAACACAGAAGAAGCTGTGTGCCCTTGGTCTTTTCTGACCACAACCTCTTTGCTTGCTCTTTGAATTTAAGTTTCATAAATTGTTCAAAACTTTACCGGCAGAATCAATAACCAAAATACTGCTTCTCAACATCTGGTTCGCATTCTTCTCTCAGGTACGCTGCAATTCTAAATTAAATTGAATGCTTTACATGAAGTCACTCCAAATTTATGACAGCGTACAGAAGTGAACTCAGTTCTTTGTCTTTGAAAGACGTCTGTATTTGCAGCCAAATAAAATCACAAATGCTTACATACTCGATGGCACAAGAGTGCCATCCAGCGGATACTCCTAAATGTGTACTCATGGGTGAAATCCTCAGTGAGTAGGCAAGTGACTGGTATGGGTTGTATGCACTGACCTGATGGCAGCACATCCCAACTGCCAAACAGTACTGCTGGCCTGCGATGAGCACTTTTGTTAAAAATTAGTAACTTTGTCGAGAGTTGTGCTTGCTTCAAAGCAGGAACGTGCTGAAGGTGAGCAGCTGGGCTCAGAGGTACCACCACCATCACAACGCACGCTGACTGCAGCCAATAACCTGCTGCTTGTCAGCCCTCTCTGAAGCCATGCCATTACCCCGCTGTGAACAGTGCTAATGTGAGTGTTCTTGTACAGAGCCTCACCAGGCTCACAAATGAGAGTGATGGAGCTTTGAAGCCGGTTTCAGGCGAATACTGATGCACCCAGACATCAGTGTGACAACAGATCTCTGATCTGCAAAGAACGGGCCCTGAACTCAGACCTTCCACCTCCCAGATAAATGTTTTATCCACTGTACTGTATCACAGAAAAACTCCTTCTAGAGGAAACAGGCACAGCTACTTTTGTGAAGACCCGGTCCCACTGGCATACATTAGAGAGATTTGAAGATTATCTTCTTGAATTGAGCTGCTCTGGGGACCTGCACAGAGTGACACATCATTTTTAGTTCCTGATTGAGTTGAGATCCATGTCAGTTCCAAGCTGCTTGGCCCTGCTGAACCAGAGCAGATCCAGGCACTTGCAGAGAAGCTCTCTACGGCTGAATAGTTTACCTGACAAAAATGTTAGCTGGCTTGGGAATTGAGGCCTGGTGCGAGGTCAGGCTCAGCTCACTGGGGTTTTCCACCATTTCTGGTTTAGATTTAGACGTTCAAGTTCTGCCCTGAACCCTTACTTTTTAGGCTTGGCCCCTAGCCAGTAAAATAAATTCTGGTTTAACAAACATGTATTTGATGCAGATTTTACTAACCTACCTTATTAACCATCTCACCTACTCCCCATCTGTAATGTTTCCCTTTATAGTTAGCTGTATCTCCTGCAATGCAGATGCAAATGAAAGATTGTGAATGATTCACGGATTTGATTGGCCTGATGGCCCTCAGATTAAATCATTTTGTACAGTGTTCCTGTTTGTCTTCTACATTCATCTTGCCTCTAAACATAAATTAAATTATCTGGGGATCTGTGGTCACCATTGCAGGTAATACCTGCAAGACAGAGAGCTCATCCCAACAAGCAGCCATTTCTGCAATAGTCTTCTCAGGAGATGCAGAAATAAGAGGAAAGATATTTTATTTCTGGATATAGTTCCATTCTGAGGCATCTCGTGGACTACTATCTGTGATCAGATACCAAAGATCCAATTTACCCCTACGAGCAATACAGCAGCTGAAGACCTTCCTCTAAACCCTGCAAGAGCCCAGTACCTTGCATATAAAGCTGGTATTTTGTCATGACTTCTATCATCTTCCACTTCTGAGGACATTTTACTCTGGTTAAGAACGATCAGGTATGCAGTAAAAGAGTAAAAATAAACTATTTTACCTAGAATTGGCTTACGGCCAGTAGTCAGATCCAAGATTATTTGGAATAGTAAGAAGTATGAAAAAGAAATTATGTACAAACACCTTCCACTGGAGAACAAGCTCTTGAATGCTGCCAATCATATTCATTCTTTACATTCAAAACTGATACAAGTTTATCTAAGATTTTAGTGTGGTACAATTGCTCTGAGACTGTGAAAGACCACTAAAACATAAATGTTCTTGTAGTGATCCTCACACTATAGATATGCAAAAAAATGAAACAAGGTGCCATTTATGTTTCTTTGTTCCACAGTAGACAAAAGTGAAATAACCCTCAGTGATATTCAAAATGTGGTTCGTTTTCTGATAGTGAAACCAACATGAACAATTCAACTTTTAAGAAAAAAATCAAGCCTCCAGCTTTGAAACAAAGCAGGAGCTAAAAGCTTATGAGCAGACTGAGGCATTACATGGTGTCACTGGCAGTGTGACCAGCTTCCCTGTATTTATCCTGTGACAAATCTTTTGCCACTCTTTTCTCAGGTGAGCTGTCCTTCCCTAGATAAGGTTTTACTGCTGGCTCCTGTACACTTTATCTTTTGGGATGGGAGTGCTCTGCAATTGCAAAAGGCTGCAGTGGGCAGATGCGGTGACAGGATTACCGCTGACTCGTTTTTCAAGAAAAGCTTAGGAGCAAAGGTGGGACACGTGGAAAATCAGTTTCCATTCTCAGACGCCTTTTTGGAAACTTACTGCTTAGGAAACAAAAACAGTGGTCATGGGGGTACTACATCTAGGGGTGAGGCCAAGCGAAAACTCAATACCAGCACAACCGCATCATCCTGGGTGCTCACAGACCTCAAGGGATGAGCCAACACGAAGCAACAGAACTGCAGAAAACCAGCAGACAGAAGGATCTGCCACCTTCTGTTGCTAGTGAGGACGCTATAATGACGGAAATAATTAGCTAATCTTTAGTTTAAATAAAGCATTGGGGGAAAAGGCTAAAAATAAACACTGATTCATTCCTTGTCAGGGAAGTTTCTCCTGTCAATTATCACATTGTTACTGCTGTTTTTAATCTAGTCAGATGGTGAGATTGGCAAATCCCTTCTGCAGGGGCTTCTGGGTGTTATTCTGTAGAGAATCTTGCTTGAAGGACTGATTGCTGCTTTTATGAGAGCCAGTGGGAGTTTGGCCACAGTCCTTCACGCATGTTAATTTGAGGGACTTCCAAATGTTAGCTAATGATCTCAGGCTTCTTTTTATGAAAGATGTGTGGGTATGTTTT
Organism: Phasianus colchicus; assembly: GCF_987193195.1. NCBI lineage: Eukaryota > Metazoa > Chordata > Aves > Galliformes > Phasianidae > Phasianus > Phasianus colchicus. The sequence goes on from NC_143442.1 coordinate 11,683,921, forward strand.
GGAGTTTGTTTTTGTTGTTTTCTTTGTTCTCAATCCCTAGCAGGAGGCAATTAAGAGGCTGTGGGGAAAGTTCTGTACTGAAGCACTGGATCAGCCTCTCCACAGCTCCTACAACCTGATAGCATAAAAAAAACCTGAGAAGCATAATGCTCCGATACTGGGATACATGGGCTCTGAGCACCCTGACTCAGCTGTAGGTGTCCCTGTTCACTGCAGAGGAGCTGGACTGGATGGCCTTCAACTCAACCGTTTCTACGATTCTATGAAATTGCAGTTGAAGATGCTCATATTATTCACCCAGTCCAGACCATACGCTTTGCATCGCTCCGGGCTGGGTGTATTGATTGGTGTCCACTTACGGTAACTTGAAAAAGCACTTGCACTTCTATTTTCTGGGCACAGCACTAACGAAGAGGCAGCGGCGTCCGCCGCAGGGCAGGAAAACACGTCAACACGGCAAGGAGAGGCCGTGTGGGTGGGGAGTTTCACTGCTGCCGGTGTTATGGAGCCTCGCGTAGCTGTAAAGGAGAAGTGGAGAGAAAAAAAAATACTACAGGGGCTGCAGTAGATAGAAAGCCCAGGGCGCGAGCCCCAGCGAGCAGCAGGACTGCTCTGCGGCTCTGAAGCTATAGAGAGGCTCCGGGCTAAACGCTGCCTTAAAGAGCCGGGAGCTGAGAACAGAAAAAAGCCGCCGCTCTCCTCTCCCTCCCTTCCCACCCTAACACTTAATTCCCGGCCGCAACCACGCACCGCCCGCCCCGAGCCGCCACCAGGCCGCGCCCGTCGGGCCGAATGTCCCGCACCGCGCCGCAGCCGCGCAGGCTCGGGCCGGGCCGCGCCTCCCGCCCTCCCTCCGGCCGCGGCTCGGGAGGTGAGAGGGAGGTGGGCCGGGGGGGGACGGCAGGAGGCTCGCGGCCGGGCGGGACGGGGCCGGGCGGCGGCGCGGAGCGCTTTCCGCTGCGGGCGGGCGCGAGCCGGGGCTCCGCTCCCGCTGCGGGGCCGGGGCGACGTGCGGCCGGCCGGGCCTGGGGGCTGAGGGACGGCCGACCCTGGGCACGCTCCGGGGGAGGCAGAGCGGGCCGGCCGGGCAGGATTCGCTCCCGAGCCAAAGCGGGGCGGTGATGCTGCGGTTTTGCTTTTGTTTTGTGCCCAAATCCAGACGACACGGTGAGGGGCCGTGCCCAGAGGGATGCGGGAACGGGGCCGGCGGTTAGGGCAGCGATGCTCAGCAAACGCCTCAGTGCACGCAGCCGTCAGCCAGAAGGTACGAAACGAAAGGTTAAGTGCGAGAGGAAGGAGGCGGCTTCCATCACAGGAGGCCAGCAGCGGGGCCGGCTCCGCGCTCCCTTCCGCTCTGGGACGTTCCCCCACATCCCTCCTTTCGCACATTCACTTTTCCACGCTCAAAAAGCGTAAAGTGACAGAATGCCTTCCACCCAGCAAAAGACAAAGAAACGCACCCATCCAGATCTCAAGCCAGAGTGTGTCTGGCCTGGGATGAATGCTGGACCGCAGTAGCCGGGAGTGGGATTTCTCAGAAAGCCAGGAGCCGGGCAAAAATGGACCCTGTCATTCTGAGTCTGAATATGAAAACAGCTTGCAAAACATTTTTTCAGGCTTTGTAACAAAAGAGTTGGTCTTTCTTTTGCTCTGGTATCTAGGCTACATTGTGCATGCTCACGCCTATCACTGGTTTTATTCACATGAGTAATTCCATTTGAATTTGGACCGACGACGTGCATGTGTAAAGTTACTCATATGCTTTCTGTCTTCTTTATATATTGAAATTATGTGGGTTTGTACTTCTTCCATTTCCTGGTGCAGCCCAGTAGCTGTTGGCATCAAGGTTATTGTGAGGCAGCACAGCCATTCTGACTTTGCGTGCCTGACACCTTTTCTTTCCTCGCCAAACTACAAGCTGACTACTCCTTTGTGTGTGATCTATTCCAGCTATGCAATCATATCTTGTTTTTATGCAACCATCTTTCATGTGAGTGCTTAAATTCATTTTCTCTATAAAAGATTCTTTCTGTACTGACAGTCTTTCCAGTTGTGCCATCTGATTCTTTTTCAACAAAGAAGTCATGATGTCTTTTATGAATTCTACTACAATGCATCATCTAAATTCATTGCAATTCTACCATCATATCTGAATGTTTTAATATTTGCCAGCTGGAATATTTTATTATTCTCATCGTCAAATGCCCTCTCTTTCAGCTTTCTTCAAGCTACAGCTTCTGCAGTTCTCGCAGCCTTGTATATTGTCCCTGTCCCATTGTTCTGTGCTTGTCTTAAGGGCAAAATGATTCTGGGACAGGAAAAGCACATTGTCTGTCTTCCATAAAGTATGGTGTTACATTGAGTTCATAACCAAGTGTAACCTTAGATGTTTCTTTTCCTCCATCAGAGACTATAAACAATAAGCAAGTAAAATTACGTGCATACGTTTTATTACTAAAGTTAACACTTTTTAGCTGATGTACTCTCAGCTGTGCATTTTATACCATAATACTGTAATTCATGCCCGAGGATAATAGGCAGACAGTGCAGCCACCAACTCATCTCAACTGCATCTTTTCTTCCTAACGTAGAACATTTTGTTATTCAGTGCAAGTAGAGTTGTCCATAGGAGATAAATTATCTGGAAACTGTTTTAATGGCAGTTCACGAGTTGTCAAGAAGATACATTCGGTTACACCTGAGTACAGATGTATTACATTGAACCTCCAGGCGTCTACCTACTCTATCTTGAAGGAATCCAGCCAGTAAAGTTCTTGTGAAATCCCCAAAAGACACCTTCTAGGAATTTTGAAAGCTGCTGTTTCTGAGTGGTTGGGTGATGACCTTTGCTTTGAAATGACCTACTTGCACTGGTGAGAGTACAAGTTGCTTCCAAGGAAAGAGTAAAAGCCAAATCCCTATTAGTCTGCCCTTTGTGGTGGGAGTTTCATCTGTGTGGATGAAAGGAACTGTATGAGAACCAGGAACTGTATTTTCTCCCTGTGCCTTATCTAGAACATGAAGAATTACCTGTTTGTCTCAGCTGATGTCCAAAGGATCATCTTTTTGGCGTGACACTTGACAGTCAGGCCATCTATCCTGGGTACATTGTCACAAGACAGAATGAGCACTTGCCATCCCTGCAGATGAAGTCAGCAGCACGACCTTAAATAAAAATAAAAAAGATAAGACTTCTAAAGTTAGCATGCCATTTAGGTCCAGAAGTAAATAAAACCCATATATACTCACGTTTATTGCCAGCATAAACTTTTGATCAGGGATGACTGGGGCATTGCATTCATATTTCCATTAAGAGCCAAATCTGCTTTACCTACTGATGCCTGTTTCTGGAAGCTCTTACCCAAAAACTTAACTCAAAAATTGGTTTGCAGTCAAGTGGTTAATTGCAGTTGTGGGAAAACAGATTTAACAGCTTATCTGGGGAGATCTACTACTCAAAATTAAATAGTCTATTTTTTTTTTTTCATTTATAAAAAAATCAGATTCTAATTTATTAAGGAAAATAAACAGAAAATAAGGAGAAATATAAGTATTTATGTTTCATCTGTACCAGAAGACTTATTTCAATTGAGTGAAAAAGGTGATTTCTTCTATAAACAAAGATGTAACAATTCCAGAAATATTTTAGTGAATTATTTTTTCCAGATACCACTCTGTCCACAATGTTTGGAAAATAGATGAAACATTTACTGCACTATCCCAAACTGAGCTGTGATTGTTTTATTAAAAATAGGCAATATACCTAGCACACAGAAAATGTATTTTTATAAAGGTATTATAAATATATTTATACTGCTTTATTTTACATTATTATATGTATTACTACTTAAGGACTTGCTTTATAATAGGCAGTAGCGCTACATGCTAATGAAGACAACAGATTTCTTCTGGAAAAAGTACAGAAAGAAGATAACAATAAGGTCAGTTAACAAAAGAAAAACACCACAAAAAAGGGAAGAAAAAAGATGATAAATCTGCAGTGCTGAGCTTTAACATAACTGGGATCTGAGTTAAAGGAAGATGACGGCTTACCCGCAGCGCTCCAGAAGCAGGCAGGCAGCCGCTGTTCTCAGGGACAGATACTGCAATCTCATCTGCTTTGCCTTAAGGGTGCGTTGCCCTCGGTGCTCCAGGTACACTCCAGGAATAGTAGCTGAGTGCCAGAGAACAGAAGATATGTTATATAGAAGTGCTAATTACTTGTGGCTGCTTTGGAGTAGCCGCTTCATTCAGAATCTCTCTTCACTACAGAACGCATTTGGGAGCACTGAAATGTGACAATGATAAGAATGCCACCCTGAATTCACTTGTATGAATTCAAATAAGAGCTGTTTAACATGAAAGCCCTTCTGATGTTCTGTACATTTTCAGGTCTGTGCAGTCAGCTTTATGAGGAGAACAGGGATGGTACTGTTTTACCCCAAAGTGCACCGCCGTGTGTCTCACGTTGCCCAGTCCTTCAGCTGCCAGCTTCCATCTCCTTCCCTGCAGCCCGGCTCCTCCAGCTGCATGCTCAGTCACTCAGGAACTGCACATTTACAGCACAAAGCAAGGCCCTCAGAATTCTAACTAATATGGGAACATTACTGTTATTCTGTATTCCCAGAGCCGCCCCCCGCTTGTTGAAATGCTGAAATCTTGAGGCTGAGTGTCTCTGAGAATTAGTGTCTGTATTATTTTTATTTTATTTTTAAACCGGAGACAGTTCCTAACTACTCCAATTTAGGAAATAACAAAACAGCAAACCTTGAGTTTCTGAGAGTTAGCACACACGTTAAGGCAATGGCAGTACGTGTGATATGTTGAAAAAAAATCCACAGACCCTTCGTTCTGAACTATTCCAAACAAACAAAACAAGTGGTTTTGTTCAAAGCAGGCTTTCATAACTTCCTTACAAGTTTTTGCTCAAAGATTTTTCTTATTTGTGCAGTCATGTTGGAGCAGCTGTTAGAATAAGGCCAGGACTAAAGCAAAGGGTTGATGATAAGTAGAATCAGGAAGACCTGCTCAGATTTTAATTATTTTTGAAGAGCACGGAGGCATCCAGAAGAAAATAAAGTACTGTGCACGGAAAGGTGCTGAGGGCTGAGCCATTAACAGCAGAAATTCCTTTTTTCCCCCAATGAGTGATTCCATTTCTCAGAGTGTTCCAAAAGGCTCAATTCTCTTAAATCTGAAACTTTTCTGTCTATTGAAAACAGATGGAAATGAATCGGGGGACCCAGGTAGAAGAAAAGCTTTAATGAGCATGTATTTAAGAAATACTTAAATAAACCATTCGTCTGAGAAACCACATCTAATAGAAATATAAATAATTATCTAATGAGCATATAAACTACATTTCCTGAAGTCATTTCTGTCTTTCCACATTTCCTGAATTATTTTCATTATGAAGCAGTAATGTGGCACCATTAATTGATGAGCGCTCTGTGCTGTAGTTGCTGTGCTAATTGCAGCTCTCGAGGTCCTCGTCTCCACCGTCTGACAATCGGGATTGATTGCATGGGGGTTATTTTTAGTAGGAAACGGCAGAGGAGTTTGGAGAGCAGCAGCCATTTCTTGTGCATTACAGCTGGCTTGGGAAAAGTTGTACAGAAATGTCCCGAGTTGTCTTTTTGTTTTATGGGGGTTTTTTTGTTTTGTTTTGTTTTTTAAATCCTGCTGAATTTTTTAAATCCTGCTTCCTATTGGATAATTAATCTTGCTTTTCCAAAGTTGAAGCACAGAGTACAGCTCAGTGGCATTAGTTTCAAAAGAGTAGCAGATTTGCTCTGGAAGCAGGACTTGTAACGGGGGCAGTTGGTGAACTTTATGAGTCTGGCTCTTTACAAAGGCAATCTAGGAGTCAAGTTTATAATTAAAGATACAATTGATGAAGGGTAAGATTCGAGCTGGTTAACATATCCAAATTGTGGAATGAAGCAATTTGTTAATTGCTGTGTTTAGTGATTGCGGGTCTGCGTCCATGTGCTCTATGCTGATGCTCAGGAGACCTTTAGGGGTCTCCTCCCATTCAAATGTGAATAGGAGGAGACCCCTAAAGCCAGGTTGGCCTTCTGTCCTGTGTCCTGCTCGCCTGCCCTACATGGAGTTCAGTCAGGGTTGGCAAACACATGGATTGCATTTTGTTGCTGATCTACTGTATGAAATCAGGAGCATCTTCTGTGGATGTTTATATAAGGGGAGTTCAAGGTTTGTGTAATAGTGAGAAATATTTAGGAAGAGGAATAACCAGTTTTAACTGGGAACAAATAAAAGTCAAGGGGACAAGCCCTTTTTACCTTTGTTAAGTATTAACAGCAGAGACCTATCATCTTTTTCTTTCCTATTAAATTATATCAGAAGTAGCAATAACATCAGCAAACTTACAGTGCTTTACCACTGAGGTGTCTTTGTCCCCATTTCTCTGGAAGTAGCTGAAAAACAGATTAACTGGGTATGGCTGCATAGGTTTGGTCGAGTCAGAGAGGAGCTGTATTTCATGGCTTCAGCCTTTTCCCTTTTCAGTGGCATGCCATAAAGCATTGTGGACTTAGGCACATATAATGCATCATTGATTCACAACTGCTAATTTGCCTGGGGAAAAAAATAAAGAGACACACACCATTGTAAATGCTGCCAATCTTGTCTTCTTTCAGATAAAATGCTAAAAGAAAAAAAAAAATTAATGTCATAAAATGAATTTAGCTCAATTTGAATAGCTCGCCTTAACAGAATGGCTGCAAGGGATTGTCTTGCAATGTTTTTGTCACTGAATCTATCCCAGTCTTACAAGTGGTAAATCTTAGAGCTAAACTTTATAATAAATGAAACAAAATTAGATAGGATTAGATGCATTCCTTATTAATACGCTGTAGCTGTTTTCTGTAGCTTGTTTTACCGTAATCTTTCTTTTCCTCTGATTACGTACAGCCTGTCCTGCAGGGACCCGTGCACCTTCCTGTCACTGACACTGGGATTGTTAAGTGCAAATTTCATCAGCAGTGAAGATACAGTTTTTGCAAATGGAATAATTAATTCCTGAAGCTTCTCACTTGTAGCACGCTGTCTAATTTTAGCATTGGGGTTTCAGGAGTCAAAGTAACAGTTCAGACACAGGCTTTATAAAGTACAAACAGCTTAAACTTGCTACAGATATCTCTGAGGAGCAGTCAGTGGCATCAGAGGGATGCTGGGCTGTAGGAAAACTGAAGGACCTGGGATAATATGCGTGCTGCAGAAAGTGCTTCCCTGCGCTGCCTGGGGACAGCTGAGCTCAGCGCACCCTGATGGACTCAATCCCATTTTAAGGAGGCAGCTCAGCAGGTACCACGCTGGCCTCTTCTGCGAGCACAGGAGGCTGCTGCTGTTTTAAACGGGAGCTTGCTTTTGACAAAGGACTCAACTGAGAGAGGCACAACTAACTTTGCCGGGATCAGTTTTCAAGAACTTCAGGCTTTGGAAAACAAGAGAACCTTTGAGCGTAGGAGAAAGCATTTGAAGAAGGGATATGCATTTGTGCTCCTTTGTGTAAGTACCTCCTGAAACAAGGTGTGTGGGAATAGAGGCAGAAGACTGAAAATTCTTGGAAACAAAATGCTCCCATAAGAAGGGAAGAAGAAGGCCAAAAGAAAGTTTAAATTACCGTTTGCAGGAAACTGTACCCAGGTGTGGTTTCTGATCAGACAAGAAGCATTTCTGCTTTTTTTGCCATTTCCTGGTGAATTAACCTGGAAAACAAGTTTTAATTCAAGGCCTCTCCCCAAAGAGAAGAGCCTTTGAGCTCCACACAGCAGCCGCACTCAGCACACACACAATCTGAAGACCCAGCACCCCAAGCACCTGCTTACATTTTTGCTCTGATATGACTAGAGGGTGTTGTCAGAGCTTTGCTGCTCTCCCAGAGGAAACTCTCCATTGTGACTTCTTCTGTATGCAGGAAGGCTGTGCGCAGCAGAAGCAATAACTTTTCTCTGTGGATGTAAATGGATTTATTGTTGTACATCTGGGACAAATTTGGTATGCTTTTTTTAATTATTATTATTAGAAATAATTGGGCTAAGTAGCTTTAGGTTCATTGCATTTCCCTTGCAACTAGTCTAAAATCAAAAGAATGGATTACTGCACATTCATTACACTGAGCTTAGAGTTTATGCACAGGGATGCTATGCACAGGGTGTGTCTGTACCAACAGATCCTTATCTGTCCTTTTCCAGTCCTGGATCCCAAAGGGGAGAATCCAGCTCTCATTGAAACAGCCTTGAAATAGGGAGTCCTTGTAATCTCATTTGGTGATGTCACCGACACAAATCCCAGAATTTGATCTAGTGTTGATCTGTAATGCTTCATAGGAAAATGTACTTTAAAACACTGGGCATGGTACATTTTGAAGGGGCTGAGAGATGAGTTATAGTCCTGGTGTTCCCATCTTCACAGAGCATAGTGACATCTTGTGGCAAATTAAGGGATAGTTCCTTTTTTTCCCCAGATCCTAATTTCAGCTGTTTCAGGGATGAAAGTCAAGAAAAATCTGGACAAGTGCTAATAAATTATTTTTATCTGTGTATTTGCTCTTTCCCAATTTTTTTTCAAGTACAGCTTACCTGGAACTCACAGAGAAAACAAACAGAACCTTGGTTTCTACCTACTGCAGGTGCAGAACATTGTAGTTTGTGGCTTCTGCTCACCAACATGGTTTGGAAAACAGCTCCAAGAACACGGCTGTCCCAGGCTAGCTGATATAAGGCTCTGAAACAGCACTGCACATGCTTTTCTCTGGTTATCATAGACAGCCAAAATGATCAGGTTGTGATTGATGGGAATGAAAAGAAAATGTTGGAATCTTTTATCGTAAAGCAGAAGCTTTTTTTTCCCTCCCATCATCTTATTTTTATATCTAGGTTTTTTTTTTTTTTCTTAATTTATGTATATATATTTGTCTTTTTACAGACCAAAGAGGGTCTAACCCCTGTCTGTGATGCTGTGGGACCCTCCCCTGGCATTCTTTGCAGTTGATACTTGGATAGGATCCTACTTGTCAGCATGAAAGGACAAGCTGCACACTGCGACTGGAAATGTGCAGCCCAGAGGAAGGCCTCTCCCTGCGATCGATACAAACACGCCTGTGTTGTCTGCAGAGGATTTGTTTATCTCTATGGAGGGCGAAACACCGCCAGTCTCAGAGATTTTTGGCGATACAATATAGGTAAGTTTGCCCCTTCACTTATTGGTCAAGATAAAAGAGAAAAATGTATCCAGTCATCCTGAAACAGGGGACACTCCAGAGCTGACAGCTTCTCTGGTCTCTATCAAAATAATGTTCTACCTCAAGCAGCTACCTAAGCTTTGTAAATGTTTTCAGAGATCAAAGGATGCATGAACTACATTATGATCATTGGGCAAATGGTGGGATTGTTCCTGTTGTAGGTGTCCCAGAAAGCTTAGATTTGAGCTCTTTTGTTTGGCCAAAAATACTGATTCATTTACAACGTCCTATTTCTAGCTAAGGATGTGACAGAGATTTATTGAATCTTTAACATGGGAATAGTTTATTCATGGAAGAGTGCACAAAAGGAGTGCATGAATACAATACCTTGTAAGACTGCATTAGTAATGCACCATCAAATATGACATTTTCTGAGATTTAATGTATAGTGTTTCCTGTTCAATTGTTGTTAGTAGATAAAACTCAGAACTGTATTCATGGAATAGCTGGGTTTTGGTGTAGCTAAATCCTGTATAGCATTAAAATAAAAAACAAACTGCCATTCTGCATATATTTGCTATATAGAAAAATGTACTTACTTGTGGAATTGTGGGGGAGGTGCCTCAGCCTTCTGAACTAACAGGGAAAGATGACCCAAGGCTTTATTTTAAGATGGCCTGCATCAGAGCAGCAGTTTTTCACTCGTCTCAATAGCAAAGCAGGAAAATGAGGAAGTGCTTCTTAACCTTCATGCCTCTTTGACTCTGGGTGTGCAGCCACATCCAGAGCTGATCCTTTCACTTTTTTCTTTTTGTCTAAATGTTGGGTTCATCTCTGTCTTAACCTGAGCTTTGGTTTATAGCGAGGAATGAATGGGAAATGCTGGAGTGCTCAGGAGATGGACCAGAAGAACTGGAAGAACATTCAATGGTGGCTTATAAGGTAGCAAAGAAAAATTTACATTGTTCATATCCTAACATTTATTTTCCTAATGTACAGTAAAATAAAATGCCATCTATTATTATGTACTGGAATACTAGACTCTATGTCAGTGCCATTCTGGATGTAGCTGTACATAGTTCTGGATTGTTTCCGTATCAAGTACCAGAATTTCAGCTTAGCAGCCATGTGCAGCTCCCTGATTTCCTCACTTAACACTCACTTAACATAATAGTAATACAAAATACAGACCTTGGCAGCACATTCTTTGACTTAGCTGTACAGTTGTAACAGTTGCTCTGAATTCATTTGCATGATAAGCAACAGCATGAAAACATTCATTTAGGAACTAGCATAGAAAAGGAACGGGGGAGTGAAGACAAATAAGAATTACAGCTTTACTTGTGAAGGGGAATCAGAATTTAGGATATCAGGAGCTGCAGTGCAATGCAATCCTCCTACAATTACACGAAACCTAGTATTATTACCTGAGCAATGTCTCAGAGAGCTCCAGGTTTTCCCACATGATGAGGAAGTGTGTGCTTCTGGAACGCTGTCCCTGTTCAAACATCACGATGTTCAGCTGAGTTTCCTACTGGGGAGGATAAAAACATGGCTAAAAGTTGGTGGCTTGCAGTTGCCTCAAGAATTCTTAATAAGTTATCCCATGCATTATTGTTAATTATATTTTGATGCTGTCAGCCTTTTAATTTCAAAATTATTTTTGCAATCATTTTCATGCTATGTGCCTACTTGTACATGGCAAATATTTTTCCATTTTGCAGGGCGCCCTGTATATTTTTGGTGGAATGGTGGATTCTGCTTTTACGCAAGCAAAAACCCCTCTCTGGATATATGACACAGGTATGATACACAATAGCCAGTCTCTTCCTTGGGACATTCCAAAACCATAGGTGCTAATAAATAGTAAGAACCAAGCTGCTTTCTGCTGCTTGTAACAAACCTTCCCTAGGTTTTACAAGAAGAAATGTGCGTAAAACTGAGGACATAGTTTTCCTCTGAAATCAGGCTGTTAAGCTTTCAAAGGAATCAGCTCTTCCTTTGATCACAAGGTTATTAGTATTATTATTTAGGAAAACTTAATGTATTTTCATGTCTCTTTTTTCATTCCTCCTCCCTGCCCCATATTTTCTATTTGATCTCATTGTGGCCTCTTTGCTACTTCACTACGTAACCTTAAGTCAGTGGGTTTGTTTTAGCCTTTATTTTCCAACATGGAAAAACAGCAGAGATTCTCAGGTAGAAGCTTCTGTGTACCATACATTTAATAGGAGAAAGTATCTTGTTACTCACAGTACTTAGCAGTGAAAATTGTGAATGAGTTATTCAGAAGTTTTGTGCCTTTTTTTTTGTGCTCATTATTTCAGTGTTTCCTTGCAAGTATAGCTTTTAATAACATGGACTTGTAATTCTTCCTTATTCTTACCGGAAGCTGAGTATCTGGTACCTCTGGTCCTTCAGATCAGTGGTCTTTGACTGCTATCCAAGGACTGTTTTTAAGCGATCTCTGAAAAGGAATGAGAAATAAGGCTGTGGTTCTAAGGTCTACATAATAAATAACAGGAGCCATACTTTCACTGGAAAACATGGAGATTCTTCAAGTCCAGAAAATCACAGTTATTTTTTGCATTGTAAAATTTAGCTTCAGGAAACAGAAAATCCAATATGGCATCTCGGTGCTTTGATAGCAGATAAGGATACAGGAAAGCTATCAAACTGTCAGCTCCCCAGCACTGCTGTGTTAGGGGAAGCAGATTTCCTCATCCTTGTCAGTGAAAAACACCAAGATGAAATTCACTTGAAAATTAGATTTGTAATTTGAAGCACTGATGTTGGAGGAGTGTCCTCTTGTGGTCTGTGATATAAACTGCACTTTATTAAAATAATCCCCCAGATTCTGCAAGATGGACAGAGGGCCACGACGTACCAGCAGAGATGGAGGTAAGGAGCCAGGAAGTGGTGAATGTGTGAATCAAATGCCTGTTGCTTTGTTGATTAAACAGATTGCTTTGAAATATGTTCCCCCAAACAGTTCCAAACTAATCTCTTCAGAGACATGTGGCTACACTTTATTTCTTTGCACTTGCAATAATTAAGGCTTTTTCCTTCTTTAAAATTGCTGCTCTTAACTTTCTATATAGCACTGAAATTTTAAGCCCTCTACCACTTTTTCTGTTTTTCTAAAATCCTTATAAAGAAAACCAATTTTAAATGATACATTGCTAGCATGAATGCTTTTAAAACGGGTCTGAAAACAGATGGGTAGTCACACTAATACATTTTGAAATGTGAAGTGCTGCAGCATTTTTTATTTCTGTAGTCTGAGCACATTGACTCCTTGAGATATTGCTGCTTTTAAATGAAACCTCAGTGTAAGCATTGAGGTAATGGTCTAATGGATTGGTTTTATATCAGTGTGCATAAAGAACGACTCATGGGGTTGCTTCAGTTGTGGGTTTATTCTGTATTTTCAAAGAATTTTAACACAACCCAAAGCAGTGGTTTTCATTACTTGGAAATATTCCCAAGGCAGATTGATATGACTCTGTCTGTTAACGTTTCTTTTTGTTTTATTACTAAACTATTTCAGAGTTTGGCACCTACTAACAGAAAAGGCCACAGTGCAGTAGTGTACCGTGCCAGCATGTACATCTATGGGGGATATGTTGGCATCAGAGGCATTTCACAGGAATTTTGGACTTTCCATTTTGGTAAGTTTAAAAGTTTGATACCTTTTGATCCAGTGCAATCAGTGAAAAATGATGACTGCTGTGGAATAGCATGGCTTACTCTGTGAAGAAAATTCCTATCAGCAGTAATGTTGCAAGTTAGATTTGGCTTCTATTCAGCAGCATTTAATTACGAATTCTGTCAATTAAACTAATCCCCAGCTGAAATGAGTTGGACTGAATTATATTGGAGGAAGTTCTGCAGTATTTGCCAGTTTTAGAACTGAGAAATCAGGGAAGATGGTTCTATTCACTAAATTCTTCAAGGTTTACCAAAAACTTCCAGTTGCAGCAGAGACCTTCCATGACTTCGGCCTACTGATGCCATCTTCAGAATCTCAAGTCTAGAACAGACCACAGAGAGCTCAACCTGGCAGGAGATGGTTTCATTGGCATATTCATCATCAGTCTGGTGGCTGCAAACCCGACGATTCCCAGAGACTTTCTAAAATGGAAAGCTTTTGTTATCTGATGGCCATTCAGGAGCTGTGTTGAAATGAATCTTATCCTTCATTCCCTCTCAGGAAGAATGAACAGAGACATTAATGAAAGAATGTTTTAGTTGATTGATTTTCCTTCTTCTACGTAGGAAATTATCTTTCCATGACAGAGCTAACAAATTACCTAAGCTGAAGAAAAAACTGCTCTGTAAATAAAATCTCCATGGCATCTGCCATACAGCATGTGATATTTTCATTATAAGTTTATGCACTTTTTCAGTGTCAGAAATTAAACTGTTAACTTCTACCTTAGAAAGGTTAGAGCAGAACATCCATGTTCTCCAATAAAGTAGTTTCTTTGTTATTGAAATAAACCCATTCTCAAATATCAGGATAAAACTGGTAAATTTATGAATTAATACTCTCTTTTCAGATACAAGAAAATGGTTATATGTTTCCAACCTATCTCACAACACTGGCCCAGGACCTCGGCACGGTCATTCTGCAGTAGTTTATCGTACAGCCATGTACCTCTTTGGAGGACTGGTGGGGCTGAGTGAACAGAAAGATTTATGGAAGTGGGACTTTGGAAACAGCAGCTGGCATAACATCAGAGCAAGGTACAGAATATTTTTTGTTAAACTATATTGACACAGAAAGAGAATTAATCTTACCATATGATACTGCATGCAAGCAGAGAAGAAAATGTTTCCCTTTCAGGGAAGATAGGAATTAGTCAGATTAAGATCTGGTACCACTGCCATCCCTGAGGCTCCAGTTGGCTTTGCTGGGGAGAGCTGTTGGCAGCACATTGGTGCAGCTGTCAGCAATATCGTTTTGATGCCCCATTGCAGCTGTTCAGTGGTCATTCTCTTGAGTCAAAAGAAAAATAGAGGCTAAAGTCATCGTTAGATTCTTGTTGGTCTCCCCATAATTGCTGTTTTTTCTTATATTTAGCCAAGGACCTCCTCCAGCAGTAGGTCATGCTTCAGTAGTCTTCAAAGATTCAATGCTGGTTTTTGGTGGAGGGATTTCCAACTCCAGTCCTAATGAAGACTTCTGGAAGTACCATTTCCATACGCAGACATGGAAGAAGCTAAGTGACATTACGAAGGCAAACTTTTCTCCTAAAACATATCACTGCATGCTAGGAATTGGCGTTGGCTTTCAAACTACCTCAGATTTCACTAATACATTCTCCAGTCACTGGAAGAGTAAGAAGGTGCACCACCAGCTGGTGACCATCCCAAAGCACTCCCACTTCTGCAGCTACTTCCGCCAGCAGCCTGCATACCGAGCGTTCAGCAACGAGGACAGTGGTGCCATTGAAATGAAAACCTTTAGCTTCCCTCTGGAGCCAGTGGGCTTTTGTGCATTTCAAACCTCTTCAGAGGTGGAAGTAGACCCAAAGAGAGCAACAAGCATTTTGACAAAGGACAGGTCTGCTCCTCTGTTTCTCTCTTCTGAAAAAGAGACTTTTGCTGCTGCTGCGCTTGTGGAACAAGAGGAGGGAACCAACTGTCAGCATGCAGCTGCAGGAGATGAAGTTAGCAGCGATGCCAATGTGCTGCTGCTCATTGGAGGCAAACCTTTGTCCAGCTTCTCTGAAATCTCATTCTGTCAAGTGGGGTTTGATAGCTTGTCATCCCTTTGAATTCAAAGCAAAAGGACAAATCCCCACCAATGTGCTAGGAGGCAACGAACCAACCAACCAACCAGTGTTTTCAGTTTTCTGTCAGCTCACTGGGAAAAGAACAAAACCTTCCCACACATGCTATGCACAGATTTTTTTACAATGTGAACAAAAACCTCTCTATACACGTAAGCCACAACTGACATAAGAAATACAGTTCCCAAGGGAGCTTGTTGGAACTTTGCTGCCATTGTTACTTTTCACTTTTGATCACCTAACATCCTAAAATCACTGTGGCTGATGCTGCATTGAAAATCAGATCTGCAGTAACCCCTACTGACTCCATAACTGCCATTTGAAATGTTTGCTCATCTTGTGATGTGCCAAGTAATAGATACACACCTCTAAAACTGCAGTGTAATCCAGTTCGGGCATGTTACTGTCACATTTGCCTATGAGGGATCTGATGAATCCTAATGGCTTTTTCTTCAGAGAACCCTCTTTGCACAATGTGTCTATAACAGCAGATGGCATATTGCATTGAGTACGTGAGCCTTTGTGTGGTTTATTTTCTTTGTTTAAAATGTCATGAGCATTCAGATTCACCAAGAAAGATGTTTTTTGGAGAGAGAACATTGTCCAGCATTTCAGGTATTTCTGTGTAAGTTACTGAGGTATTTGCCTTCAAGGTATTGGCCTTCTGATTGAATTCAGCATCCTCTATGAAGAAATTACAATGTTTGAAAGAAATATTTAATATTTCCATTTTTTTTAAAAAAAAAAAACAGTTCTCAAGAGTTTCACAGGAATTATGAATTTTAAGTGGAAGTATTTACAGATACTTTCTTCATCTTTTCACAAGTTGCTGTCCCATGAAATCAGTACAAAAATTACAGATGGGGTTGCAAAAAGCTATTTAGGAACTACTTGGATCTTCAGTGACCTTTGGAAATTGTATGCTGCTGTATAAGTAAAGCATGCTGCACTTCCCATCAGTGTGTACTTGTTTTCTGTGCTTTCATGAATTTAAAATATATATTTACGCTTTCCAAATAGCAAAGAACTTGCCTCTTGGAACAAAGAGCGCACTCCTACAAGCACCAGCCATCTCACAAACAATCCTGCAGGCCTTATTGCTGCTCAGGTTTTGGATTTCTTTTCCAGGATCATGAATCGCCCACTTGGAGGAGGCACGTTTGAGAACTTCTTACAGCAACCAGGCTGAGCACATGCAGGGCACTGCAGCCTTAACTCAGCAGCAAGCATTTCTTTCGCTGGCTGACGTTGGCCAATGACGTCTGGCATTATCCAGAGAAGTGCTGTAATATACAGACTTCTGTCTAGGATTGATGAGGGAATACAATTTATCTGGAAAGTGTAACAATAAACCAGTGATTTGCCAAGTAATGAGAAGGTCTCCTGGCACATCCCTGTATCCTGGAGATGCACAACAGCCCAGGAGGATGCCATCCAGCCTTTGCCATTCCTTTCGCGCTCCCCCCAGCCTTCCTTCCCTTTGACAGTCCCACAGAGGGTGTAGCATTTACTTGGAGGCAATGCAGGCAGGACACGAGCCAGCTCTAAGGAAAAGGCGTGGCATAGGGACCAAAAAGCAGCTTGCAGGATGTGCCCATCTCCTCCATGTCCTCCCCCCCCAGAAGGTGAGCCGAGTTGGGGCTGCATCAACACTTATGATGCAGCTCCAGCTTCTTCCCCAGGAAATCCCAAACATCCACCTCAGCCCGCGGGGCCCTGCTGGACCCCAGCCCCTGTGCCCCAGAGCTTGGGATGGAGCTGAGATGGAAAGGGACTGCATCCCACAGCCCCTCTGTAGCACGAGCATGCCTCTGCCTGGTACCTCAGTCTTGCTGGTCATGCAGGACTTGTATTTCAGGCCCTATCCCAAACCTGCACACGGTATCCAGGAGCTACACACATAATCCTTGCTCATACCATGGTCTGATACTCCCTGAGACGTCCTGTTTCAGAACTCAGTGCCACCAGCTATGCACATCAGTGTTCTCCTCACCCCAGGTAGTTCCACTCCTGCTTTCCTGGTGCAGTACATTTGTCATTTGATGCAGAGGAACAGCAGAGGCTTTGTGAGTGTGCTTCTGCTATTTCTCCATGCCTGCAGCAGTTTGTGAGAATTCATGCTGGGCCCAAGCCAGTGACCAAAAGCTACAGCCATCTGAATGCTCTAAAGTGGCCTGCATGAAATAATGAATGGAATTAGTCCAGCTGATGGCAGCTACTTAGTAACAAACCAGCACTGATTTCTGGCTGGACATGGAGTAGAGGGGCTGTCATTGAAGTGAGTTGTTCAAAGTGTCTCTGATAAAGGAAAGTTTGCAAATCACATATCACAAGAGAACAATTCTATCAGCCTTAATTATCTCAAACTCACTGTCTTTAATTACTGTTTGCTTTCTGAACATCAAAATGCATGAACAGTAGAAGGATCTTCTTTTAAAATATAGACAATAAACAGGGTGGCTTTCAAATAATAAAAAAAAAAGCCAATCTATTTTCAATATATTTCCTTATAAATGCATTTGAAGAACAATTGAGTCACTTACCAGTGGGGTCTTAAGTTTGACCTACACAGAAAACATGCCACAAGGGAAATGACTTTCTAGGAGCTTAGCTATTAAGTTGGAACTATTTCACTTCATAGAATCATAGGATGGCCTGGGTTGAAAAGGACCACAAGAATCATCCAGTTCCAACCCCTCTGCTATGTGCAGGGTCACCAACCACCAGACCAGGCTGCCCAGAGCCACATCCAGCCTGGCCTTGAATGCCTCCAGGGATGGGGCATCCACAGCCTCCTTGAGCAACCTGTTCCAGTGCGTCACCACCCTGAGTGAAATTACTTCCTTGTGATACATCTTTGAGAAATCAAGATGATCAAATGGCTTGGTTGTCCTTTGCTGCCTTAAGTAAAAATAAATTTTCCTTTAACCCATGAGTAGCACCACTGTACCTGGAAGCATAACATGATCCCCTGAACACTGAAAATAAAAGCCAGGTGGCACTGTTTCTGACTGCACTTTGTGGAACTACACATGGACATTCCAACCTTCCTCCTGGGCACCAC
This sequence comes from Phasianus colchicus, assembly GCF_987193195.1. Classification (NCBI taxonomy): domain Eukaryota; kingdom Metazoa; phylum Chordata; class Aves; order Galliformes; family Phasianidae; genus Phasianus; species Phasianus colchicus. The sequence continues at coordinate 11,701,988 of NC_143442.1, forward strand.
ACCCTGTGCTGTGCCTTTTTTTTTTTTTTTTTTTTTTTCCAAAAAAACCCCTACAGTCTCCTTGGAAAATCTCATCTCATTGGAAAACACAGCACTTAACTCTTTACCATATGCAAGTGTAGATGTTATCTGACACTTTAACTGGCAAGCTCAGTGGCAAAGCATTTGTTGGCCACATACCTGGGGCTCTGAGCTCAGGGAGCAGCGCTGCCAGCACCGGTGACCCACTCCTGTCCCAGGTCTCAGCCACCCGCCTGCCTGCCACAATAGAGCACAGAAGTGCTTAAGAATGACTCCACAAGACATTTGCACGGACGTGGTGTATTTCAGACACAACTACAGCATAAACATTTCGAGATCGGGTTGTGGACTACAAAATCACAGTTCCTCGTTCCCGTGTACAGTTTCTATAAAGATGGCAGTGCAGTGCCCAAAGCTGCTCATACATCACTACTGTGAAACAGAAGCAAGAGGGTGCACTTTGTTTTATAAAAAAATCCAAATAAATTATACACTGAGAGCTACCGCCGAGCTTTACATATAAAAAGGTAAAAATACAGTAGTTAGTGTGGCTTTAACAAAAAAAATCTAGCTAAAAAAATACTCTTACATACTTCAAAAATAGGTTTCTCCAGTTATAGGAAGGGGTGTGTGTGTGTTCAGGAAGCAAAGTGCTCAAGCCCAACAATACAAAGGAGGTGCACTTAGCAGGAGAAGCCCCGTGGCTCCTTGCTGTGACACAGCACACCTAGCAATGCCCACTCCTCGTCCCAGCAGATGGGCACAGCCTGTTCCTTCTATAGTGCTGACACTTGGACCAAACACACGTGGATTACACCTGCATCTCTGGAAGGCCATTAGCATGGAGTTCTGTTTTTTTGGTATAAAAGCTACGATTGTCTAGCTGTAACATTAATGCATCTAATAGCTATGTAATTTTACTGCCGCTTTCTAACTAACAAACACTCTGTGCTTCACCTGTGGGAGAGTCAGGTTGTACCTGAACACATTCAAGATGTGGAAAATACATCCAGTGCTGTTTGTGGCAGATCTGAACAGTACGGCTTTGCTTTGAGAAACAAAAGTAAAAATTGGGTGCATGGGCTGAAAACAGCGTGTGGGGAGACCCAAATGGAACCGAACCTTCCACCTGAGACCCTCATTTGGTGTAGCACATTTTCTTGCCATGTTGTGGCCAAAGGGCTGTCCAATACATACCTCTGGTACAGCTGGCTGTCTCTGACAAGCTATGCATGGAACTGCAGTTTAAACTGGAGTGCATTCCAACCTGAAAAATGATATATATATATGTATATATAATTTTTTAAAGGATCTGGCCTTTTCCAAATGACTGCAACGCAGCATGTAGCTGTTTCTTCCTTCCTTTCAGCTCTCAAAGCTTTGAAGTGGTTGGCAGATCTGCGAGCATCCCAACATCAGATTAACACTGAGGTTTCATTTATCAATCTCTTTGAACATATACAAATAAAATAAACCTTTTAGAGGGTGACTGAACCTTCCAGCCAATCAACCAATAAAACAGCCACGTTAGGAAAACTCCTCCTTCTCAGTAGCATACTGAGGCTCATTGATATTCTATAGCATTAATTGCAGGAACCACGTGTCTACTTACATTCGATGAAGTACACAAGCAATAAGTAATGCTATGTTACCTGATAGCCAGTCACAACACAACACGAGGCCTGTAGTTTTAAAGCAAACCAGTAATGCAAAGCTACAGGACGTTCAGACACTGGATTATGTCCCTGTTCAGATCATGTAACTGTGGTGTCTCAGTCCCTTCAGGCTCCCCATACAAACAAATGGAATAGCTAAATAAGCTACGATGAGTTAAATGGACTGTGTATTTCCTTCAGCTACCAGGACACTGCTGGGAAGAGCTATGTTTGCAGCCTCAATTCTACTGGAAATTGCACATCTCTAACTAGAAGCTGAAGATTTTGAATTTTTAAGTAAAATTTCAAGTATTTGGCTACTGGAAATGGAGAAAAAACCTTGCCTCTATGAAATTCTCCCATGGGGGAGTTTAAATGCAACATTCCCTCTATCACCACCTTCCCAGCCACACTGGCAGTGTAACAATAGGGACTTGGAACCATTTAGACTTTAGGAGGCCATATCCACCATGTGTTACTTACTTGTTTTTTGGTTTTGGGTTTGGTTGCTTTCTGTTGTTGTTTTTTTGTTTTTGTGGTTGTTGGTGGTTTTTTGTTGTTGTTGTTTTTTGTTGGTGGTTTTTTTTTGCTATATGTGATTGCCCAGAAGGAATCTAATGATGATATTTAGCACTCACTACTTTAAAACTGTAAACTTCTGTTATTTTACTTCTGGGAGAAATTCAAGCTAACAGTTCACAGAGCTCCTGAACCCAATGGGAAGAGTCAAATATCAAACATGCCTTAAAGAAAATGCTTCTGCATTCTGTCTATTTACAAAACCAACACATGTAGTTGGTGAATGCCAGCTCAGCTGCTGAGCAAACAGATCGATAGTGAGTGCCAAGTTTCCCCACACAGTCCTGGCTTTGTGCAGGAAGCAGACTGTCGCAGCCATAGCTTCCCTTTTTTGCTGCAGGAACTTTTCTGGCAACTCTGTTACTCCACACTAAGACATTTGATAATTGAATCGGGTATCTTTCATGTTTTAATATGTAATAAAGCTCAGACAAAGTATAAAAGCCAATGCTCTGCTGGAAGCAACAATGGGAGGTGAATGCTGGCTAGCAGAAGTGCACCACATAGGCCTAAAGAGCAGCTCCCCTTTGGCTGGTAGCGCTGTGAGTGGGGCAGTGTGGCTGAAGCTCCTGTCATCCATTTCAACTGTAGATTACATAGGCAAAGGCTGCAGATCACTCTCTGTAGCATATGTCAGTCATAATTGCTCCCAATGGTCCCTATGTTTTTCTATTAAGGCCTCTGAGGTTTTGAGGACTGGCAGTGGGTTGTGTAAATGCCAAGTGGTTTTTTCCTTAAAACTCTCAGTCAGCATCTTATAAAAAGTAATGAGAACAGCCATAAGAACACCCAAAACATACCCTAATCTGAAAGCAGCAGCCTAACAGGACACCAGCTTACCTTGCACAACCCACAGTGGTTTGGTCCAACTCTCTGTCCACACGGAGTTATGTTCATGCAGCAGGCATGCACAAAGAAAGTTGTGCATACAGGTTTCTAACTCACTTTCACATTTAAAATTGTTCCTAAGAATCCCATGTATATAAATAGTTATAAAGAGCAGCACTGTGCAGAAAACATCCTCCAAGCCCAGACATATGTACAAATCTCTTCCTGAGAAGGATCCCGATAGCTTCAACTGCGCTTCCCTGTTTGGAGATGTGGAATTCATCACTGGGCTTCTACACTTCTCCTTCCTCTGACTCTGCACTGGTATTTTCACAGGATATATTCCCAGGGTCCATGTTCTCACCTCTACACAGGGATCCTGATGCCCAGGACACTCTTCAAACTGTATGTGCTGTATCCTGTACTTTACCTGAGCACCAAAAGGTCTTTACCAGCACTGCGGAGCACATTCTTGCAAGTGCTCCTACCTTTTTCCTAGAAGCAGGTGAACTGCTTTTGGGAATGTTTCATCTCTTTTCCCCATTTTCACCTTACTCTGTATTTTGTTCCATGCACAATTGGAACAGGATTCAAGGCGGTGTTAAGAACTGACCTAGTTGTACCCTCATGCCTTATCCTGTGTGTTAAGTATTCTCCAAAGCACAAGACCTCAAATTAACACCTAGCAACAATGTGAATAGAAAAAATGAAAATCCTGTCTTTCCTAGCCTTGAACGATAAGAGAACTAACCAAAAAGCAGTTCCTGAAGTAAGCTGTACTCACAACTTCACTACTTCAATGCTGAAAACAAAAAAATACACCTATAGCCTAAGTACACATCTGTATTTGAGTCACAGAGGAAATGAAATAACCAGTGTCAAAATGTGGGACCTCTGCTGCAATCTGCTAATGCTATAAGAGTTTGGCAGGTTAACTTTCCTGGTTGCAATGAGCAGCTCAAATCCAGTCAAAGTAGTCCGTCACAATAGTTTGTCCTGTAAGAAGAGGTGCAAAGATTACCGAGGGCTTTAAGGCCAAAAGGAGCATGTGTGGCAGTAAAACAGGAAACTCAGTGACTAATCACACAGAAGAAAATGATCTTGGCCACATGAAACAGTCATTGCTACTGTGAGCCACCATACACAGAGTGGCCACAAGGTGGCCCTAGAAGTTCGCCTAATCTTCCCAATATTATTCTATAAAGGACAGGGATGTGGTGTTCAAATACTGCAGAGCTAACATCAGTGATCACTCGCCCGTGACATTTGAGAGGCATGAGACTAAACCAAGTGTGAGTGGAACACAACTAGATTTTGTTCCTCGTGTTCAGAATTAGCTCCAGTGTGATACTTCACTTCTCTTGAGGGAGAAGATCAAAATTCCACGTGGTTTTACATTTCGGCTCAGACTGTAACTCCAGTTAGATCGCAATAAATGTGAAAGTCTCTTCCTGGATTCTAGCAAACCAGCTGGCTGTTTCACTCCCATTCAGCAAGAGTTTCATCCCATGCAAGTCTTTCAGAAGGATTCCTTGTAGATGTCAGAAGATTTGAGTTGGAGTTTTTACTAGGTGAGAAGTACAATAGCTCCATCTTCTACAGTTCAGTGGTGAGTAAACATTTCGTCCTTACTGTAGCATCCTCAGCAACTGGGCTAAAAGGGGAAAAAAGTGGGGCCTCATGAATACACTTCTACAAACAGATCTGCCATGAAAGATTTATAAAGTGAAAGGTATTGACGGGAGCAAAACTAAATATTATTCCAAAGAGGAGCAATAACTGCTGCCTCAATCTAACAAGCCCAAAGAACAAACCTTTCCAATGGACAACCTGCAGAAGGGCAAACAGAACTGACTTCCAGTAACACATCACTGCCATCCACTTTCTGCCCACCAATGCTTTCCCTTTCTTAAGAGGTTCAATAAAAGAATTGGTCATTGCAGCTAACTGTGCCTCACCAGTACAACAGAATGGAATAGCAAGAGAAAACATTCCTACAAACTCTAATCTCTGACTTCCTTACAGTTTGGAAGAAAAAAAGAATCACCAGGAAAAAAAAGAATCACAAGTACTGGGAAGAGATTTTTCAGAAAATGCATCCGTACTGTAATCTTAGTCCAGTACTAAAAAGATAGGGAGCCAGATAAGGGAACCAAAGCAAAACGATAATTCAAAAGAATGAATCTAGTTTACAGTAGTTAGAATGACAACAGCTTTACATTCAGTTTCAGTTGATTGTATTCTTTGTTTCTCTACCAACTTGAATTTAAAAGTTCTCTTACCTTTATCTAAAATACCCATACTAAACATCAGCAGCTCTACTGACTTACCAAATTTCAAGTGCTGTGAAGTGAGACACAACTACAGTTTATAAAACAAAGCAAAATTAGGCAGTGTATCTAAATGACCACTGTAACTACTGAAGTGGAAGGAGGAAGAGTGCACACTTCCTCTCCATCCTATACACATACTTTTGGAATGTGTGCTTAGAGTTTACCTTGCAAGGACTTCAGCTGTCTGATGGCATGGTGGCAATCCAGCTGATGACAACAGAGCCTCTGTGCTGCCTTTCACTGCTTTCAGAGATAAGGCAACATCATTTCCCAAAGGCCCATTGGACATCAGTCCAGTCTGAATTGGGAAGAAAGAAAAAGGAAACTGAAATAGAAACCTGCTAGCACAAGACACACGAATTATTCAATGCGGTTATTTACAATTAAGATTAAGATCCATCAAGTTTGAACTAAATGCAAGTTCTTAAACTTCATGGCATTTACCGACAAACACAACAAAAATGGAGCTTTAAATATATACTTTAATATTAATATAAATTTATAGTTTAACTCAGCTTGAATTGGTTTGCTTTAGTTTTGGTCTGATGCACTGTTGTATGGGCTTTCAAACTAATACAAACTTATATTTTTCTCATGTTTTTGTTTGTGAATCATGACCAAAGCTCTCTTCTCCCTCCCTTCCCCCCCTTTCTTTTCCCCTGAAGTTGCCTTTCACACGCTCCATCTCAAACTGCTAAGTAATGGTTCAGTAACTCACTGGCACTAACCACCTCGGTGTTATTGTGGGCTGGGAAGACACCTACAAAAAGCAAAGAAAAGCTCATTAGAAACAGCTGGAAGAAATGAACAGATATGACATAATACTGCCCACCTAAAACAATACCAGGTATTTGTCAGTCGCTACCCAGAATCTGCCTCACAGTATAAGAAGCCTTTGAACCATGTTAGTGAACAGCTACAGGTGAAATGACTTCACACAAGCAGGTAACTCACAGTCACAAAGCTAATACATGCTCACTCACAGAAACTCACTGGCAACAGTTTCAGCATAGCTTTCCCTTTCAAAAGGCACCCAAACCCACTGCTATTTTCTGCTTTGCAGATGAAGTTAACTGAGAGCACTCTTCTGTGAGTAGTTTAGAGGTGCCCCAGATGTATCACCAGTTCACTCTACTGCAGCAGATCCGAGCATGGTGGATGGATGCCAAAACCAGAACAGAGTTTGTGAGTAAAAACCATTGTACTTGGGAAGGAAGAAGTTTGGTTTTGAAATACATTTACCCGAGGTGTTGCTTCTGTAAAGTCAATTAGATTCTCTGTCAATGATGATAGGAAAACGTCCTGGCCATCTGGAGCACTCTATGGAATAAATCAGTTTTGAATTGAATTCCAACAGTAAATAGATTTGCTGAACACTACAGTGGCTTCCCACGTTACAGACCAGTGTCCACAACGAACACCGCCATTCATTAGGACCGTTTCCTCAAATCTTTTTGTATCATCTTTTTCAACAGCCTTTTCATTTCTCTGTTTCCCAGTAGCAAACTGGAAAGAACATCATTGCCACATAAGTTGCAGAACTGCCCTGTTCTCCAGTGCAAAGCTGAGATATTGCACCATTTGACAAGAAGGTCAGCAAGGTCTAGAAGCTGAGCATCTGAACTGAAAAGATGAAGGTGATAATTATTCAGTGGAATGAACTATATAATACTGGTTTAGAGGGATGACAGATAAAGGGCGTGTTGTTTTAGTCATCCAGCTTAACCCCTCAGCCTGCTGAAACAACAGCCAAGTACAATGTTGGATTCATGTTTTGTTTTGGAGAGGGACAAAGGAAAACTGACCCCTGAGTGCATCACAAAGACTGCTTTGTGCATTTCATGAGTCCAATAAAAAAAACTACCTTAACCTTAAGGCAACCAAAATACAACAATTAGACATTACAATTCAAACTTTTTCCTCTGTCATTATTTTGATGGAAACTACATGTGTCAAAATTTCATCCTCGTATCATCTTCCCCAGAGCACCAAATTCAACGTGTGAAAAATGACCAACCAGTTTAGAAAAATGAGCATCAGGCACAGAACCTGACAGAAGAGTCAGAAATGTACTTCAAGAGTGATGCATACATCAGGCCTCTGCTTCAGAAAGCAGTCTCTGGCATTCAGCAGTGACTGGCATTCACTTTGTTATGGCAGGCATGCAGTAAGGTCTGCTGTGGTTGCCTGAAGGCATCAGTAGCTAAGAGTGTGACACAGAAACCTTTCAGGCTGACAGGTGGTGGTGATACCTTTGAAACAGCAGCCTCCTCAGCTGGTGGCAGATTAGCTGGAATCAGCAACTCTTCATGGTTAGAGGCAGCATTATCCTCATTTAATGCATTACTGGAAGGAGAAAACATTCTCATCAGTGGATGTAGCCAGTGTTCAAAAAGACCCAACAGTATCAGCAGCATTTTCAGCACTTATTTCTAACTCACATACACAGAACTGGAGTCTTCCCTGCAAGCCTCTTATCTCCCCAGGTAGGGCCTGGGGCAGCAGGATGTCAAATATTTCAGTCAGTTCAAAAGATGAGAGAGATCTCTTACTACTTGATAAGACACTGACCCTGAGGCACGGCCTACACTGACTAACTGGTGCAATGCTAATTAAAGAAGCATCTGTAAACCTGTTTAGTTAGACACAGCCTAACTGCTCAGCAACTGCTCCTCATCTTTTCAAGTTGGTTTCATGTAATCTTAGTGTGGCTCTCTTATCCTAGGAACACTTTTTCACTGAATCACTTACGGAATGAATGTGTTTGAGGCAGAGGTTGTTTTCAGGTTGTTTTGAAATACTGGACTGCTTGCTGGGGGACTACTCTGGGTTTTTCCTGATGGGAGAATGTTCCTGTACAGTGACAACAAAATAAAAACAAACACTGAAAGCTCTTCACAGACTACCTGTTATAGCATGTTTTTCAAATTGCTGGCTACTCTTTTTGTTCCATATATTATTACCACATGCCCTTTGAAATTTGACACATGTTCATCTCCTTCAAAAAATTACACAGCTAAAACATGTAACTGTACCTTTCCCAGTGCCTGGAACTCAGCTAGAACTAAAGCTCATGTAAGATTCAGTAATTCTAGAAAATCAGCTGCCAGTATGGGAGAATACAGTAAGAGTACCTGAATTACTTTAATGTATCAAAACTTTGTAAACACAGTTTTTAGTGTTTTTCATTCTCAAAACACACCATGCTTATCATGTTAAACAACACTACTACAAGGTAAAATGCAACAATCACCGACACTGAGCACTGAGACTCCAGAAATACAGGTTCTCAGTGCTGTACTTGGGAAAATATTGTGCTTTTCTTCCAAATCAAGACAGTACCTGGCAGCAGCATCCTGAATGCTGGAATTCTTGCTACCTGTCAGGCTGTCTTCTCTTACAACCTATGATAAAAGAAATAAACCAAAACAGAACAAGCATATCTGATTCCTGTTTCCATTTTGTATCAGTTCAGGGATTCACAGAAAAGCTGAGCACCTCCCTCCCAGCATGAAACTGTGCTGCTCATTTACTGCTCAAGGCCTTCAACCACCAAACTCCGTGTGAAAATTTCAGTGCAGATAACTTGCTAATGTAGTCAAATAAAATACCATTATTTGCTACAGAATGTAGTGGAATGTGCCAGAAGCATGGCCTTAGTGATAGAACTATGGAACAAATATTTGGTTAGAAGGGATCCTTTTGGGGTTATCTGATTGAATTGCCACTCAAATCATGGCCAAGCGCAAAGCTCATTAGATTGTGCAGGGCTTTCTCCAGCACCAAAAGGGATGACAATTCCTCCCTGGGCAAACTGCACCCTGTGACAGTGAAAGGCTGGCAGGCTTCCTTATTCTGCCACTCTTTGGATCTCAGCTCCTGAAGCACCCCTATTTGCAAAGCCCCTTCTCCAACACTGCACAAAACAGGGAAAACGGACACCTCCTGAATGTGGAGCCTCCTCACAACCAGTTCTAAAAAGCCATCTGAGAACACTGTAGCCCTCATCAGCTGAGTATTTACCTTGTGCCCTGCTTCCACCTGGGCTTTCAGGATATTGCTTTTCATGTCTGCTGGAAGCCATGTTGCTGCTGCTATCGGGCTCTCAATTGCATTGTTAAGACATTTATCTGTGAGCTTCACCACTTCATCCTAGACAAGAAAAATATTCATCAGAAGCAGTTCCCACACAAAAACTCCAGGCTGAAATTAGTTAACATCTCCGAAGAACAACAAAGCTCTGAGTGAGAAGAAAAGCAGTGGTTATACCAAAAAGAGAAAGCAATCTCTTTGCTTTGGAACTCAGTTCTAAAATCACAGCAGCAGAAGTTAAAAACTAAAACTAAAAAAAAAAAAAGGAATAAATAGAATAAATACAGAAAAAAGCACAAAGCTTAAAAGTAGAGAAGCAAACAGCTGTGCTGAAAGTAGTGTGAAAGAACTGAACAGCAGTGGATTCTGCGTATGTAGTTGAGCTTACTGATATGAGATTAATACAGCAACTATCATATAAACTGATACAACAATAAGTCAATAACTCACTCTCAAAAATGACACGGGAAGATTTTTGCCCTAAAACTGCTCATAAATTATGAAGTTTAATGTGTTAGCTCCCACTCCCATCACTAATTATATCAGAAGAAACTGGCAGCCAGACGTTTGATGAGGACAATTAAAAATACCTTTTCAACACAGTATATTTCGTTCTGTGAATTGCATTTCTTAATTACAAAATGTTAATTCATTAAATATTCCACCTACTAATTGCTATTTGATTAGTGACAGAAGCTAATTAACTGAGTGGAAACTAAACCTGGTGACCTCTCTTCTCAGGGTAGGACTCAGCAGGGGGAGACAGAGCCCAGTCTTCCCCCATATGCCACGCAGTGCCATGCTCCTGCAATGCTCAGTGGAGCAGCAACAACCCTGCTGTACCCCGACTTGCATGAACTGCATTAAAAACCACTTCTGCTAGCAAATATTAAACTCTGCACATTCACCTAATTCACAGAGATCATCAGTTTATTGAATGCAAGTCTTTTTATTTTATTTTATAGAAGCTACTGGCACAAACCTGGAACAATTAAAATGGAATTATTTTCTGTACAATTGAGGAACCAAGCTGCGAGAAACCTTAAATCCTTACACTGCACCTCCCTGAACTGGATGCTGTACACAAGAGCCTCAGAGCAGAACTCTTAATGCATTCCTCCAGTAGCAGCAAAACAGTGGACTTGATTATTTTAACTGAGAACATCAGCAGAGCAATGCTTTAAACACCATTTAGTCACTAAATATTAGTGGTTTAACTTCCCCTCCCTCTCCTCCACCTGCACAAATAGCTCGAGTTCACAGTAACCTGCTAGCAATTAAATTCCCAACTTTGAAAAGTTGAGTATTATTCAGAAATACTTTAATGTCATCAAATGTAAGTTCTATAACACCAAGAAAAAGTTTCCATCAGCACTGAAGATTCTGAGATTTTTCTTAACCATTTCTGTTTTGCAGTTTTCTACAGAAAGCACTTGCAGCTAAAGGGGAAAGCACTTGGCAAGTGGTAGGAGGGCCTCAAGACGTACACCTTACCAAACATTTAGTTGTCCATATAAAACATTAAGGCTAGAGTTTGTCAATACTGTCGCTTACCACAACTGTGTATTGTTTCCATACACTGGGTGAACCATGTGTGTACTTCATCCTTCAGCCAAATTACAGAGAGCTAAGCAGCAATGTAAAAAGGGAAGACAAAAAGCAGCTAGGGAAAGTTAGGAAGCTGCATCCTTGGTTGTTTTTCAGTAGTTATGCTTAGGTCACTCTTTTCAGGACACATTTCCAAACTATTCATCCTTCATCTCCAAGCACAGCTGGAGGCGCTCATTCGGTGCCACTGTCACCTCCTTGCCTTTGCAGCCTGAAGCATACAGTCTTTAATCTGTCCACCTCGTTAAACAAACATTCTCAAGTCACCTCCTGGCAAGGTGGTGCCTTAGTCTCCTGCATCACAGACTAAAAAGCTCTATTTCATCTTTTCCACCTGAGGAAAACCACTTAGGGTACACTCTTAAGTTTTCACAGTACAATTCTCACATACTTCCAGAAAGCTCCTAAGGCTTTGTTTCACAAAGAAAGACTCCAACTGCACACTGTTGATCCAGAACACCTATTTCTCAGCTAAGCCAATGTTTCTGCATTCTCATCAGGGCCATATATCCCCCCCCCACATCTGTAACTGTGATAACCCAACCCCTCAGCATCTCACACAGCTAGATAGCTGTGACTGTCCTATATTGGCATCTGTAAGATCAGCTTGACACAGGAACCTTATCTTCCTTATTATATTTCAGTAATGATTTAAGAAGCACTAATTTTGCTCTGTTCTCTCCATTTAACCAACTAGATGTTTTTTTCTCTCTGTTTGAACTAATACAGAGCTCAACAGGCAAAAGTATTCTGCATTAAGCTGTGTTCTTTTCTTTAGTTTATGCAGAGGCAGCGTTTTGGCATAACAAGACCTATAGGCTACAGGCTAATCTTCTTAAAGACTCGGTAATCTTTGTAATGCAGTCACCCAGCAGAAAGGTACACAAAGCATCCCTACAACAGCCCTTAAAGGGGACAGAGCACAGCAGCCTGCAGCATCGAGCACACAGCAGCAGCACACACACACACAGCAGGCCCTCCACAAGAAAATCTGACCAACTTCACTAAAAGGCACAAAGACTCTTGAGCCTCCCCACAACACAGGGCAGTGCCAACAGGTCGAATGCTGCAGATTATTTTAGTCTGTACAAAATGCAATAAAGCACTTAAAGCCTTAACATAGGTTGCTTTTTTTTCCCCCTTTAAACATATGCTTTGTTCACTGTCAAATCCGAAGGGAAAACTAAATAAAATCTGAATTCAAAAATGTTCAGTCCAGAATCTGTTCATTTTAAGCACCTCTGCACTCTATATTCTGAAGTGTAGCTGCATGCCTGGGCAAGATGGCAAAGAACATCCTGCACGAGTGCAGCTGTCCAATAACCAGTGAACTCCTGGTGCAAAGCTCTCTGCTATCATAAGGAAGGATCCTGTCCTCTCCATCCCTTCTAATAACACTACTTATTTTCACTATGGCTCTTTGATCCTCTCATGAGCCTAATTACTTCACACACCAACACAAAACTACTAGTAAAAAAGTTAAAAACAGAAAAAGTTTTGACTTTTGTCGCTTTGTAGAATGCATCGGTTCACTACAACATCCAACAGCTACGGGAGGTGACAAAGGAATGAGGGATATCAGTGAAGGACAAGCAATGAGGAGCATGGGAGAAGAGAGCCTTCTCCCTGGTCAGGGAACTGAAGCTGTTATTTTGGCTCAGCTGCCTCCAGAAATGCGGCCTGACTTGCTCCAAAGGAGCAAAGTACTAAATAAATCAAACTCCACCGCTCCCCTCTGTGTAAACACACATGGAAACCTCTGCTCCCACCAAGCCCAGAGAGCTGGTGAGAACCAGTTACTGACAGGAGGAACTGACCACCAGAACACTTCTTGGAGCAGAATGTCCAAACAAACTTCTGGGAGGGTTATGGAATGCAACTGGAAAATGCTAAGGGAAAAGCTCACCTCCTCAGAACAAGAGAGTGGATGATACAGTGCTGTACAGCTGGCAACCTACAGATAAAGGCAACAGAGGAACGTTGCAAGTGTTTAAACTTTTTGCTCCCGCACATATTAGAAGATTTCAGCAGGCTGCAGTGTGCATATCTGCAGGTTCACCTCTGCCCCATCATATGTATCTCACTTCCTATCATGCACAGGTTTATACATAAAACATTTCTATCTGCTTTCCTATTCCCACATATTACTCATGCCTATTCTTAAAAATCTTATAAGACTATGCTGCACAGCATTATCTGAACAGAACGGAGCAACTCTGCCATGAGGCACAATGCCCACCTACCTGCACGTTTATGTTTATGTTGGGACACTCAGTGAGCACAGGGCTGCTGCATTCTGCCTCCAGCTGCTTCAGTTTTAGGAATGCATCTTCAAATGCTGAAAAAGACAGAGAAGTTGACAGCTTTACTAATGTCACTGTGGAGCTAACTTGCACTAATTGTAAGGTCGAGTGTTTGTTACAGGACTTTAGCTCAACTCCTAAATGCACTGCTCCATATTGTAGGAGGGCTGCATTCCACTGGCAGGCAAAACCATCCTTATGCCTGTGATCTAGGAGAGCTTTCTAGGACAGTTCTGGATTCTTGTAAGGAAGCAGCCTCTTGAGTATTTCACCAGTTAACTCTGACCCTGCACAACACAATAATAGGAAGAAATCTCTAAGTTTACTTACGGTCAGAGTCTGCTTTCTCAACTGCAGCTTCCTTAGTGCCAGGATGAGGGCAACCAACAGCCTCTCCCGAATCTCCTGTTACCAGGGCAACGATGGGATGGCCTACAGCATCATCCACACAGGTCTCTGGCAAATCCACACTGTCGAGGAGATCAACAAGGGGTATGCTGCGAAGGCACAAAGGTGGGCAGAGAGAGGCACAATTCCATTACCAATCTTTCTACACAAAAAAACCCCCCTTTAACACGCAGTCTTTTTTTCTTCTAGCTCCTTTTGGGGAACCAGACACATTCCGGAAAAAGTATCTGAAGTAAACATTAGCAGCTCTGCAGGGATTTTAAACAAAGAAGCTGCAGTGAAAACCTCTCCACGATGTATAAACACAGCAATTAATTTTGAGAAAGCGAATCGCCCAGCATATTGAGCTAAGCCCTACCCAAAGCACATACTCACTCCTTCTGGAGGCAAAGATGCACCACGACATACCACGTTAGCTCTCCTGCAAGTAACTCCAGTTGTTTTAAGAAACAGGAAAGTTCTTACCCAGTAAATGCTTTCATTTGAAATAAGTGTTTGGAGATTTTCTAGCAGACTCAAACCACATTTTAGCATTTTTACATGAGAAAAACAAAAGTGCAGGGGAAGACAGCTGATATTCTTCACAAAATGCTATTTCTTGGTGCAGTCGTAGAAAGGAGAGGGCAGGAGGGTCCACTGCACAGGCCTGCTGCACCAATGCAGTGCTATAGTCAGACACATCTACAGCTGGTTTAAGTTTTACTAACTTGGGCAGAGAAATGAATGAAACCTCAGCAGTCACCATATGTAAGGGAACCACAGCACCTACTCTGTATCCCTTCTGATTGCTTGCTTTCATCTTTTCTGCTTTCTAAAGGAAATGGCTCCTTTTCATTTTGTCCTACCATCTGTATTTACAATGCAAATAGCAAGGTCCAAAACAAACAAAAAAACCCCACCAAGAACAGAAACAGAAACCGTATTATGATGCTTATGCTGTGCCAACAGCCAGGAATCTCATTCATCTCTTGGAAGTTGAGGAAATCTATTTTAACAGAAAACTGACACATACAGACACAGCAGCTGCTGTGTAATGTAATGGTTAACCAGACAACCTTTGGATACAACTGCAGTTTGATTGTCACTCCTTTCAGTCAACAATCACATTTACATACAGCATGCCTGTAATACTGATATAAGAAAATCTATCATTTTTGATGGACCAGTCTGAAAGAGGAAAACAATGAAACCAAGCAAGTACCCACCACAGAACTTACCATGAGCAGGGACAGACTCCTACAGGACTGTTCAGATCAGCTTCTCACTAATAGGTTTATGCCCCTTTCCCTCCAGACCCTGGAATTTGGAAGCAGTCCAGTGCTGCCACCAGAGGCTTCAGGAAAACAAACTCTCTTCAGCTGAAGCACCCAAAAGAATCCTTCCAATGTTAAACACACACCTCTGGAACAGACTGTAGGATACCACCATTTCGGTGCTCAAAATGTCTGAATCACCTTAAGCCAATTAATTGCTCCAAGGCAAACTGAGGTCACTTGCTTGATTCTCTAAGCACTGGAAGGAAAAGCTGCTAGCAAAGCACAGAGTAGGAAAATAATCATTTCAAGAGGAAAATGTATAGCCTCTGTGTGCATCACTGATGGGAAGAAGCTCAAGGCTGTTTACCAAGAGTAGAATGACAGACAGAAAGAACTTATTAGAACTGAGCTAAAAGGTAGGAAGAGATGTTCTTCCAATTAAGGCAACAAAGGAAGCAAGACCAAATCCTGGACCTCATTATCAGAGAGGATAACTACACATGGAAGTGAGAATGTTTTCTAACGCTTTTCTTCCCATTTTCTGACAGATTTTTATAAGTATGTTTAACATGTTTAATAGGACATCCAGCATGGGATTTTGTCAGCAGCATATTCAGAGGTGCTGAGGACATGACGTTGAAAGAACAATGTGTACATAAGCTCCTACGAACTCCATGCAAGGGAAGTGGTGCAGAGCACCAGTAATGCTGTCATCTTGTAATGCTTGTCTGAGTACTGCAGCACGACAGGGAGAAAGCAGATACAAGAGGAAAGTCAAAATGATGAGATCCCCAAAGAACACTGCAGTGGTTGAGGCCCCCAACATCATGATGCTTGATGTCTGCAGTGTGTATGTTGCCAGCGTATATGAAGCAAAGCTGACAAATAATACCAGCAGTTCAAATCATATGAAGAATTACAACACAGAAATTTTCTTTCCCTACGCAAATATGCACAATATTCAGGAAAAGCACAGAAACCTTATGGATATTAAACAAAGCTCTGCCACCACCATACTGCTTAGAAAGACACCCATGCCACTCCTGAAGCACAGGACCTGGTCCATTAAAAATGCAGCTAAGTACTGCAGGTGTCAGCATGTGCTCATTGGGTACCATTTCTCAGTTTGCTGCTGGGAGTTGTCATCTTGGTGGAAACCAGGCTAATGCTCCTGAAGCCTATGATGCTGCACTACAATAAGCTATGCAACTACATAAATAATGTAGAAAAAAACAATTAGTTGGCTTTGCTTCATAAATAAACAAATCCACATCATACATCTAAAACCAAAATTCGGACAGAGGGCTGCTCTCATCACCACTGTAGGTCCCACACATCTTTTGTGTGAAGGCTGCATTTCCACAGCAGGGTTGGAAGTAGAGCCTTCTATTTCATTAGCAGTCTCCTTAGGTGCAAGGGGGAGGAGACCAAAATACCTCAGGCAACATGCAGCTCTGTGCTAGCTCAGACTTATGGGTTTAGTTCTTCAGGGTTGGATACAGGAAAACAGTGTTTTTGTATTTCTGGACTCTGTCAACAGCTGGCAATTTTAAAATTATTCAAACACCTTCTTCATCCTAAAAGACAAATAGAAGTGAATTTGACAAGCCCTTCATCATCATTTTCCTTCTTCTTTTTTTCAGTAAGAAAAACATTACTGCAATTTAAGAGCAACTTATTTCAGAAAACAGATGAGAACACATAGAGTTCAAGGGTAAAGAAGCCTGTGTTGTTGAAGAGCCACAAGAACAGGGAGGAGCCACCACGGTGGAGTCTTTGACTTCCCAACAAAGCCAATGAACCACCCAGCAGGACTGGTGTGTGTGGCAGGAAACAGTTCTGTTTTGTTTCAGCACAGCACAGCAGCAAGAATGACAGAACGCTTCCTGGAAAGCAATTAAGACATTCCCTAGAGGGGAACCCCTCCCCAGAAATATTACTCTTTGCCTTTTCAGGAGTTCTGCTAATTTTATTCTTAAAAAATTAAAATAATTAAATCTATACCATTTTCAAACAATGTGTTTCAGAAGTGGACTTCTTTAAAAAAAAAAAAAAAGTTTTCAGATCAGCTACCTATCTTACATATGCTTAAATAATCACGGTACAAACGAAGGGGCAGTTGCATCAATTTCTTCAAGATGTTTGAAACCACATTAAAAGCCACTGGTCGCATGTGCAGCTGTTACTAACGTGTGCAGCTCGCAGAGTTAAAAACAGCTAAAATTCTTGCTATCATTAAGAAAAAATCTTAGCACAATTAAGGAGATACATATTGTAAGATGTAAGAGCGATGGGTGACCTTCAGCCTACGTGTTATTTTTCTGTAAAGAGTAAACACCAACAGCACAATATGCAGAGCCTTCATAAGAAATGCTTTTTTCCTTTCCTAATCATCTTTGGGACCGGTGGCCTTGTATCACAGACAGTTCTGAATGCAACTTTCCAGCCTCTGCTACCAAGCAGCCTCAAGCTCCCAAAGGGCCGGCATCTCACAGACTGGTCATGGTGGCTTGGACAGCATAGGTGACAGCACCGCTATGCATTCCTGCATTCTTCACATTGTGCTCATGAACAAAAGCAGAGTACTGTCCATCTGCAGGGTGGGTCCTCGGCGGGGCCCGCGCGTCCCACAGGCTTCCACCACGATGGCAGCGGTCGGCAGCGTCAAAGGGCCTGGATCATTGGGGAGCGGGAGGGGCACAATTAGTCACTGGCTATGGAGGGGGGGACAGAGCACAGCAGGAGTAAAGCAAAGGAGATTGACAGAAAAAGCCAAGGAAAAATGGTATTGCTGGAAGGTAAATATTGAAAGACAAAGGCATGCAAGAATATGTGCATATTAAGGCGGAGTCAAATAAAGCCTTTTACTGCTCAGCATCATGCATGTTTTTGCAGAAGCCTGACACGAGAAGTTGAGCTACCTCCTGTAGGTACTGTCTACACTTATCAGAAGGAAAAGCACTTCATATTTCAAAGCACTTCACAAAGCTGAGCGAGAACCAAGCACTGCAAATGCGACAGAGGCCTCCCAGAGCTGAAAGGGTTCAGGTGGCAGCTCTAACTGCGCAGCCGAGACCAGCACTGAGACCCTGCTTTCTAGTTTTGCATGTGAAGGCATAATGGTACATAAATGTTAAATGCTCAATTCATAAAATCAAAATCACAGCAGTGACACGCCTGCCTCCTCCTGTTGGAACAAAGCTCTCCAAAAGCTAGTTAGAGGAGCAGGAGAGAATGCTCAGCACTTTGAATGCTGTTTAGAAAAACACTTTTATGCAGGTGCCAATAGACAGAACAATAAGGCTTTGGGCACAAGTATCTCCAAAGCAGCAGGGATAAAGAATTTATTCCAACTATTGAATTTCAGAACATTTTAAAAAACATATCTGCTAAGCATTGTCTATCTTGTACTAGGATCCTTCCCTGCAGTGTTTCAAAACATGCTGCTGAAAGTTACTATCAGATACCAAAAAAGAGCTTGAAAAAAAGGGAACTCTCAAACTACTCAAGAAATTCCCGAAACAAACATTCTCTTTCATTTTCATGTAAAATTCTCTATTTAGTGACCCAAACTTCGCTGCTGTTCATTTAGAGGGCATCTGGGACAGCCCCTGAGTTTAAATTCCATCTTTTCCTCTTCCCAGCCCTGCCAGCCCAGCCAAGCAGCCAGTGCATGCATTGGGAGATCACATGTGCTAAGGCAGGGAAGCAGAAAAGCATGTGGGATTCACAAGTGGTAAATGATTAATGTGCAGCGATAGTCCTCCTTTTGAAAACGGAGAGGATTTGGGTAAAGCTCAGCCATGGGTAAACTCAGAGTTTCAGTTTTTCTAAAACATTCTGAAGAAATGACCCATGAACATCAAATGCACCACTCCTCAACAGTTCATTAAATTATCTTCCAGTTTCTTCAGGTTAAGCAGAGAAAACTGCATCCACTAGGAAGGAAAAAATCCCCTGTGTATTCACAATACATAAGCAGTCAGTAATCATTTGTCTTCTATCCTAGCTCCAGATAAATTCTTGAGAAAAGGTCAAAGTTGGAAAGATACACATTATGTTTTAGACTTCGCAGCCTTGCAGCCAACATTTCTGGCCATTTTAAGACCATCCAGACCAGTATCATTTTCCTGTACTGACAATGTTATATGAATGGAAAAAAGAAAATAAAAACAGCAGAATCTTTCCTGTGTGGCAGAGTACTTTCTCTGATCTGGCACAAGTGCTGTTGGCAGCTGCAACATTAACATTTCAAATTAAAGGAAATGTTGCCATTAGGAAGGGATCTAATCTGCAACGCAGCCAGCATGGGCACCTGCCAAGAAAAGTACGGAAATGCACAGGGTCGAGACCTCACTTCTAAACCCCTTCAATCCAACCATCAACAAAATCCCCAGTCCGAAATATTTCAGTGCTCTCACCAGTCCTTGGCAAGCTCTCTCTAAAAGAAGACTATTTTTCTGACAGGAAGCAAAGATAATCCATGCAGAAACAGGCCAATTAAAGACAGCGGCAGCTGACAAGAGAACTTGTTAGTAGCAGACAGCAAGGCTTGAAGGCAGTACCCAAGCTGCAGCCCCCGCACCAGGTAGCTGTGTTCCAGACACTGCAAACCTAACCCCACTGCCCAGCTATGAAACAGCAAGTAGCTCATCTGCTGACTCAGCTCCAAACCGCTCTCTTCTCATAGCTGGATTTGTCCTTCATTACAGGCAGAACTGCCTCCAGTAATCGTGCTATGGCTCTTAGAAACCTAACACGTACCCAGTACAAGTATTATTCTGCTGATTAAAACACAGTAATTGCCAGGCAGCGTGTTTTCTTTATGGAATATTGCTTTGGGTTTCATGCAGATACAGTTTGTATACTTCCATAGAAAGGCTACACAATGCAGCAGCTGGGACAGAAGTTGAGATCCTCAGACAGCATTAAGAGTGACAAACTCAGGTTCTAAATCCTAGAGGAGGCATACCAAGATCAAACCTGAAACAGACTGGCTACAGAGTCCTCTCTGCTTCTGAACAAAAGCAGTAGGATCTCAAAGAGAAGCAGAAGCCTTACGAATACTAGCACAAATGTCCACCTGAATCAGATACCCAGAAAGAGTTGTTTGGAGCAAGAGTCAGACATTTTCACCAGAAGAAATAATGGCTGTAGCACACTGCTTGCAATTAGACCAACAAACAAAAAACAAAACCATTTTGAGAAGGCTGAAGAACAAAGAAACCACCACCTTTCACCCGCCACCACGGAGGGAATCAAGTGATGAACAGGATCTCAGCACAAGCACAGATTTCAGCTACTAGATAAATCAAGGGCAAAAGAAAGAAAAACAGCATTGATCATATATTCTCACTGAATCGTCAATATAATGCAACAGACAAAGCAAAATTATCCTCCCTCTTGTAATTCAAAATCCATAGTATTGAAACTCATCAGTGTGATTTGCAGAACTTGAGCACATTTGTCACTGCACGATTTATTCTTAAGAGGTGCTGAAGCAAATCAGATTCATACACCAGTCAATGGGAGAAGGATCTTTTCTCTTGAAGGCAGGAACAGCTTAGGATAAGAGCTTTACTGTCCATCCACTCCACCACAGCTGCTCCTCAGAAGTCTCACAGAAATCAGAACTACCTTTCTAGGATCAGCCATAACAGGCTGAAGAAGGTCAGAAGTGTGCACACATCAGTTTTGGTTTTGAAATACCTCTGCAATATAAAATTTCTTTTAAGATGATGAATGATACAGAAGTTTACCTTCAAACAAATCAAGCTGGTTTTGAGATGCATCAATTCCTTAAAACAATGCTCAGATTACGTAAACTCAAAGCTCTTATCTTTAGCTTGTGTCATTTTCCTCAAGCTCCCATTCTCCCTAAGACAAAGAAAGGATCAGCTTGTCCATTTAGTAAGATTTTTCCAAGAGATTCAACAAATGCAATGATTTACAAGATTCTGCATTTTATTAAGGACAGAGCTAAGTCTTTGGGCTCCACGATACCAAGCAAAAGGTTAAAAGAAATACTAGGACAAAAGAGAAGAACCCAGCTCTTTCCAAGACCTGAAAATGCTGTTCTGGATGCAGTCACTGCAGCCCTGGAGAAACTGTCTTTTGGTTGGCAGTGATTATGCACGTTGCCTTCAGCTCCCCAGACCCAGACTACACTCACAGCAACAAATCAGCTCTATCACCACAAACTTGACTCTCAATTTACGTTAAAGATACAAAGTAGGCAGTTCACTTAAGCATGGATAAAGAAACAGGCACTTGGATCATGCCTAAGCAAGCAAAAATCATTTCCCAGCAAAGCAGGACGTACCATTTCTTGTCTTGCTGGTTACCTCCTGGGCTCCTTGGGAGGTTCTCTATTTCCACTAGGACTGGGGCAGAAGGAACTGCTGCTGTTAGGACAGGTAAGTTTGGCTTCACATTCCAACTCTTTGGAGACAGAACGTAAACAAGTAAGTTGCCATACACACTTCAATTAGGCAATGACACGTTTTATGTAAGAAAACATACGACCACTTTTCCTTAAATACAAAGCTAAAACAGGGCTGTTTTCTTGCATTACTTCCACAGCACTGGACTCCTATGCCCAGTCTTTTCCAGCAGTACACAAAACACCAGGATTGGATTGAATTGAAGGCTGCTCAAAAAGCTCAGTTTGCATAAAAGCAAAAGCTGGGCAGAGCACCAACTATCTGTTTGCTTCTAGCTGAGACTGTGTTCAACGTTCAAATAAACCGGATTTTCAATTCCCACCAGTCTGCGATCCCGCAGTGACTGAAATGCTCCAGAAAGCATGACAGGGTCTTTCCAAACTCCAAGTCCTACTTTTTGGTACTCAGAATGAGAGTTATCTTACTGTTTTCAGTGAAACAAGGCCTTCTATGCTAAGGAGGTACTGGAACCAGGAATCAACACTGGTGCTGATGGATTATTCCAGATCTTTTGTATTACTTAGCACGTGGAATTAATGTGCTTTAGATGCTAAAATCTTGTACACAGAAGTACTTTCTGTACCTATGAAAACCTGCATTTATAAGTAGAGTAATTTATATAACACTGAGATATGTTATATCCTCTTCACTGTAGTAAAGGTAACCAGCTATCTTGCTTTAAATAAGTAGCTACTTCTTTGCTTGCAGTTTGGTTAACTGCATGTAACTTTTGATACAGCTGGCCAGATAAGGAAATAATGACATCCTCAGATCTGTTGAAATGCATGAAAACTGCCTTTAAAAGAATGAAAGAGAGAGGCCTTACTTGTGATCCATTGGTCTGAGTAATAACAGCATTGTTTGGAAAACTGAAAGATAAAAAAGAATTTACATCACAATCAGATCAACAAATTATTGAAGTCTGGCAAAACTGTAAGAATTTTCAAAAAGAAACAAGATTTAATGAAGAGCTTCCAACATTACTTAAACATTCTCAACAAAAAGTTTGAAAACTTATGTTCTGGGTCAACTGCCTCATTTTAGAAGAGTAAGGGTACCATGTTGGTTTGTTTTGCTGTTTTTGTTTCATCTGTAATTCATCTTTGTTTTGTTATTTCCTCTACCTTTCCTGACTCAGATAAACCCTTCTGATTCAGCAGTAAGGCAGGGCACTTTAAATGCAAAAATTTTTAGCTAAATGCTCAATAAAACACAACATTGTCAAAACCTCACTTACATGCTGTACATTTCTGTCTGTTCCATAACTAACACGCCTCTGATTTAAGTTCCATGCCATAGTTTGTCAGAAAAAAAAATCATGAGCTTCTTCTGTATACAGGCTCTAATAGACTGAATTACTACTTCGGTCTTAAAAGCAGTTATTCAAAGTTTTACGCACAGAAGTTCAGCACAGCATCAACAATTTTATGCTTTTTGTTATTCTGCATATTCAAATGTTCATGTTTTTGAGAGATTTAAAAGCACGAACATCCTGTACAATAATTATGTGTTGTAAATCTTATGCAAAGCTAAGTGCTCAAGAAAAGACTTAAGGCTTTTTTTTTTCCTAATTTTTTTTTTTTTTCCCCTAATGGTTCCAGGATCTTACCACTAATTATTCTTTTGATTGATGATCTGGACAACAGCACACCAACCTGGCAAACTGACAATTTAAACAGATCTCTATCTAAGCTGTTCCGTGCCTGCTTCCCGACTTCGCACCTTCTATACTGAGAGAAGGTGGAAGTTACCACAGAAGAGAGCAGAAATATTTAAGAATGCCTTCTGGGCAGCACATTCCCCAGTGCTGAGGTAATGCCAAAGAATGGAACAACATACATCTTTCATGATGCATTTCAATTAGCAACGCTGGAGTGTAGAGTTTCAGCAATGGCATTGATTGCTCTGGAGACCAACATAACAATGCCACACCTATGTGGAGATCAGAAGGCTGCTCTTATCAGAAGCAAAACTGCATATGGAGTTTCTCCTCCCACTCTCACAATGACCTAAGCAGCATGAAACTCATGGGAGGGTGTAACAACAACAGCATGACAAGAGCACTAATTAATCAGGCCGTCACACGTTTCGTGCAGAGTATATTCAAGCACTCTAATGATAACCAGCATTAAAGAGAACTTTCCAGTGTCATGAAAAGGAAAGCCAGCAAAGGAAGAGACTTGCCTATAAAGTCCTGAAATCAAAGAGACCTCCACTAAAGCAACTGCAGAATTGGCCTCACCTTTCCTAGGCTTCCCCCTCTCTCACGTAAGAAGCAGCCTGCACTGAAAGCAAAACTTGGTTCCACCACTACCAGGGAATTCTTTTAGCCTGGTTTCTCTCTTCCCAGAGGGAGCATTGTAAAACCCAATGATCTGATTTCATTTCATACTGCAACTACAGTATGAACTTCCACATTCAGAAAGACTCCAGGCATAGAAATGAAGCATCTAAAGGCTTCTCAGTGCTGGTTATGACTAATTCATAACTATCAGTATATAAGAACATTCTCAAAGAATGTACAAATAAATATAAGTACAGTACAGAATATAAAGATAAAAGCACTTCAAACACTTAAATATCTCAATCACATTGCCAGAATAGGCAGATCTCAGCAAGAACCTCATGTTTTCAGCTGATTTTTTTACATGGTGGCACAGGGAACTACAGTTTATAATCTGCAAGTTATCAGTAGCTTATAATCATAGCTAGTCATAAACAAATAACATTGCCCTCTAGTAAGCAAAATCTTCAATGTGACAGCAATACAGCAGCTCTGCTTCAAATAGTAGGATTTGTTTAAAGCAAACAAACAGAAAATCCGCAGCAAAACTACATTTAAGAGGTTAATGCTGTTTACATTCAACCAATCTTATAACTACCTGCAGACATGCATTCAAATATAGCTGACAAACATCAAAGAGAAAGGTTTAGAGTGCATCTTACCTCGTTTCTTCAAGTTTAGCAACATGTGCTGCAAAAGTACACATAAAGTGTTAATTAAAAAATTTGTAATTAACCTGTCAGTTAAATATTGCAGTGTATTATTAACATAGTCAAGCACTGACTAAAAGTAGGCAACTAAAGACCAAGCGCTGCATGTATTCCATGTATAACGTGTTAAAAATAAAGTTTTAAATTATAAAAATAAATAAACTCAAGAGTAAACCAAAGATGTGGATTTAAGCAAAGATCTGCCTGGAGGTCACTTTGCAAGAGGGAGGAATAAGAGAGAAGGTGAGCACCAGGTGCTCCTAGGCAGCATGTTGTGCTTCGGACACAAACATTTTCTGACAAATAGACATTACCTCCCGAATAAGTAAAAAGAAACCTAATTTTGAAAATTCAGGGGAAGCTATCGGAAAATGCCTATACCAAACCTTTTAAGGATATGATCAGCTTTAGAGGAGGTCATCACAGTGGACTGTACATCTCAAAAAGAAATGTCACTAGCTCACCTTTCATTTGTAGTGTCCGTCTTGAGTATCTTTTGCTGGGCCTCCTTTCAAAGGATGCTGATCTCCTGGCTTTGTTGGTCTTGGTGGTTTGGTATTCTGTTTTCCCACTAACAGTGCCAAGTAAAAAACAACATGTTAAATCACTTTTCATGATGGAAAAGAGACTCTGTGCACAAAAACATTACATTTCTAATTTAAATTCATACTTTAATAATCAGAGCTCGGTTCTATTAAAAAAGTCCCAAACTTAGCACTTCAGAAAGTCACAAAAAAAGGAATTCTGTGACATCCTACCCTTTGTCCATTTTCCCAAAACAAAAAGCTGAAGGAAAGACTTCTTAAACATTAAGTTGCTGAGAGAGCACTTTGCTCATTTCTCAGAGGTGGTACATATACAGACAGACAGAGGCTGAAAATTCTAGTAGAAAATAAAACTTTACGTAGCTTGCCAAAGTTCACAGAAAAAGAAAGTAACAAAGATAAAACGATAACAACTAGACATTCTAATTCCCAGGCAAGTCTTCTTTCTTCAAGGATTATTTTCCATAAGCATTTTCAGTACACTGTTTTCCTCAGAACTCTGTAAGAAAAGGGTTTGGTTTTGTTTTTTTTAATTTTTTTTTTTTTTTTTCCCCTGTAGTGTGCGTTACCAGGGAGATTGCTAGTTGCAGTTATCTCATAATTCTTACTGGTCTCACACTACCCACCAAGTTCAGAGTGAAAACTGATGGACCCAACAGACCTGTACCGGAACCGGGAGCCCAGCCGAATGAAGCCTGATCTGCTTGAGCTTTTTTGGACAGGACCTCGGAGCCGGAAGAAGGCGTGATGTTCTACTGCACATTTCCATAAGTGCTTGCAAGCCTTGGGGTGATCCAGTCTAAAGACAAAAGTATGCTCCTGCTCCTTCCCCTTAAAACACACAAAGTATGCTAATGATTTGTAAGAGGCTTGAACAAATCAGAGACACAATTAAATGCAGGCCAAGTAAAATACTTTTTTTAATAGATACTAAAATTTGTGGTAAAAGAGAAATATTTAAGGCAGAAAAATTGACCTTTTTGGAAGATTTAATGAACAACTGCTCCAATGTCTTAAGATGGGAATGGTCAGCACCCATAAATTTCACAAAGCAAATCTTGACTTTACAAATTAGAGACATTATTATTATAGAAAGGGTAAAGTCTATGAGGCTAATTTGGTTTCACTTCCAAATCTGATCTCTTAGAATTAACAATGCTCACATTTTTATCTTCTCAGCTCTGAGCAATTTCTTCCCACGGGAACAACTCTGGAATCTGTCCAAAGAATTCAATCCACTAGAAGTGCTACCTGGACTTTTGAAAAACTTTCTTGCACAATGCACAAAACCAATACACGGTTGCCAAATTATCTGATCTTCAGTAGTTTAATGAGGTATTCCTCTTTTAAAAACAGGGTGAGAAAAAAAGTAATTTAGCTTTTTTATTTCACATTTAACTCCCTTTATTCCCCACAAAAAGTCACAACCAAAAATCTCGGAAGGCATCCATGTTAATTCTCAAAACTTACAGATCAGGAACATATAAACAAGTACTATATAATCAAGACAGAGATGTAGCTAAACAGATTGTTATCTACCTGTTCATCATCTTCAACAACAACAAGAGTGAGTTTGTTCTTCTTGAAGTCAAGTCTTGTTATCTTTGGCCTGCAAGATGAACAGAAAAAACAGGTTATGTTCAGCTCTCTCAATAGCAGCTCAGTGAGAGCTAGGTTAGACGTGATGATCCAAGTTCTTCTACCTCCCCTCCCTGCTCCCTTTTTTGTGGGTCCTTTAAGTTCAGGCAGCAGAGCTTCGTTATACTGTGGATGGCAATACATTACTTTCAAATTTAACACTTCAATAGAAACTTTAAAGTAAAAAGCAACTTCCAAACAGTTTGATCTATCAGAATTAAAATAATAATTACTTAAGTGGAACTCAAGCTTCCCCTAAATACCTCTGCATGCCTCATCTTCCACAAGCACACAAAACTGAACTCATAAGGATACAAAGGCAGATGAAACCTTTCTAATGCATTATTAAATGCATTATTAAAAAAAAAAACAAAAAGCCTGTAGAGTATATCATAGATCATTTCCAATGTTGGCTTCGTTTCAGAAAATTTCAAATGCAGATAATACAGTATGACATAAATGTAACCACTTTCCTACTCAACCAGCAAAAAAATACCTAGACAAAGATGGAGGGACTCCTGTACTGAGTTGACAGGACACGCAAATAGTATTTTTGCCACAAAGTGAGTGTTTCTCTGCAAAATTTATAGGACTGGACTAAGTTAAAGTAACTATTTGTATGATGAAATTCCACTCACCATCTGCCTGCTCATTCTCTGTACATGATTTAAAAAAAAAAATTGTTTTTGAATACTGTAAAAATGCTTCACAAGCCTTGCAGGTACCCAGTATTCCCACTTCTCTCATGTTAAAAAGAAAAAATAAAAATTGGGTAGTGCAAAAGAAATGAAAGAGTGAAGATATAAATTGTATCTCAATGCACAATTGGAAAGCTTACCAGAAAAACAAACCAATCTTTGTGTCTCCTTCAAAGACAAGAACTCCTGTAGGGGTTAGTCCCAGGCTGTAATCATTGCCGTCTCTTGCCTAAGTGCCACAAAACAAAAATCATGCTCATTCCAGTGTTTGACTACATATCCACATTATCCAGTGATTAATATAGATTATTTGCCCAGTGTTACAGTTAAACATGTATCTGGTTATTTAGTGCAACAAGGATGTCCTATGTGTTTCTGCATTCAATGATCTTATGCAACGGATTTTTCTAGATGGCATCTAGATGGCATTCAATAAGACAAAGTGGAAAACTCATGTTTCTTGATTTGTCTTTGTTATGAGGACTGCCTTTGTGCAGTCCCTCTCCACAGAAGATCTATTTTTACGTGCAGTTTTTCAAGAGGTAACCAACTGGACTCTGGCCACTTTTAATTTAATTGCTATGATCTGCACTTAGCTCTCAGTCAAAGCACAAACAACAGAATGCCACACTAAGTGCACATTTCATACAGAGCAAATATCCTTGGATTTCTATCTTTTACAAAAGCACAATGTAAGGCGGAATGTTGATAGAAAGTCACATCACTTGTTACATACTTCAGGTAAGTACTGCACTCCATTTTTCTCCCTCAGAGCAAAACCTGTGTTTAAACGCTGGACAAAGCTAACATGATCATTTCAAAAGGTCACCATGCTGTGGTTAAACATACCTTGACTATGTGCATGTCTACACCATACATTTCCAGCCACTTAGCTTTGTTTAAGTAGTTAGTTTCAGCCTGTGCTGGTGTTTGCCCCCTGAAATACATTTTTTGCCGTTAGGTTGATGCCTGAAGAAGCACAGAAAGAAAAAACTGGCATATGAGGAAAGAGAAGAAAGCATGAGAGGTAGTGAAAAACCTAAGCACTGCTGAACCTCCTTCACCTTCACTAATATGAAGGCCACTTTTGAAATTTTTAACTTGAAATCTTTGCAGCAAAAATTGTTGTATTTTAAGATTCTGCAACCGCATCGTTTTACTCAGACCTTTGGAAACATACATTTTTCACATTACATCCTTTTACAAAATATGACAGAAACGCATTAGGATTACATTTTTCTATAAGAACAAGAAAAAAGCATCAGCAGTATCTTCTTAATATGTTCACTTCATTGAAAAATGAGTGCAAACACTTGGATGGCATGCACTGGAAAATCTTGTACCTGCATTCCTTCCACTTCTCAAAGATGGCCAGCTCCATCTCTTCGGTCTGAGTAGGCACAAATCTGAACTCAGATACCAGCTCAGGGACGTGCTCAGCAGGATCGTAGTCTCCAAGTTCAGCTGTAACAGAACAGCATTATCAAACAGTGTTCACCACAGAGACAGAAAATATGAACAGGAACTGTTGTGTCCTTTTCTAGTTTAGATATTATGCTTCTTTCTGTGCTCCCCCTCCTCTTCTCAGACCTCCCTGTAATTGCAGTGCCACCTTTTTTGACAAAGAAGTTAGGGACACACACAAAAAAATTATTTTACTGTCTACACAAAAGTTTTGCATTAATTTTACAACGTGTTGTTGATAAAGCAGTATAAAATCTTCTTATAAGTTGAAGTTATCAATGTCCTTGAAACAATTGTTCTTGTAGAAAATTTTCAACCTTTTTGTCATTGATGCCTCCACTGAGCCAACAGCTGACTCAAGTTACAATGGAATTCTGTATTAAATTATTAAAATATATTCCAATTTGTGAAGTGCAAAAACAGCTTTTAGCTTTCCGTGAATTATCTGTCCTGCTCTAAAGATTAATTTTTGGTTTTGTGACTATAAATCCGTCCTGCTAAATTTACTCTCTATCAGGGTGTCATCATACAGGTGGTGGTTGTTCTCTTTCCCTTTCTCAAGGACTGCAATGTCAATACCAAATGGCTTATCTAGTACACTGCTGCATGCTCAGCAGGGGCAAGAAATGATGCTACTTAGAGAGCGTACTGGAACATACTAATCAGTCAGTGTGCTATGTCAAAGTGCAGCCCTCTTTTTCCACAAATGCTAATAAGTCCTGCTGGAAAGATTGATGTATGCCTAAAATGCTGACATTCAGTTAAGAAACTTTTACAAGGAAGTCCTGATTTCCAGAGTCACTACGTATTTGCTCCTCCCACTGATTTCAAGTGGCTTCTTGATGTTCAACTTCTATCCAAAAATTCAGAAGTAATTCTAACTTGGAACTTAATCTTCCAATAAATGCCAATAATTATTCTGTCTGCAAAAAGAAACTACGTATGTTATAGAGGAAAAAGAAAGAAAGGAACGTATTTGAAAAGACACGGAAAAGTCAAACCTATAAAGTATTCCACAGGTGCACAAACTACGCACGATACAATGATGTGCCTTGGATTTCTGAACACAGTGGGTATATCAATAGCTTTTTCGCTCCCCTCCTTCTCTCTTCTTTCCTTTTTGATTATTTTTTTTTAAATGCTGACAGAGGAAGTCTGCAGTTCTATAATAATTTACTCCCACTAAAACGCCTGCCTCTGTTGAAAGGAATGCTGTCAAAGCCAGCTTGGGTTCCAGCTGATTTAAATAAAAGTACACAGCTGTCAGACAGCAAGATGAAAGCCCTGCTGCAGGCCTCACTGCGGAGGGAGGAAAGAAAAGACCAGCACAAAAAGAAATTTGTGTATGGCCCAATTAGATCACTTAGATTTTCCAAAAAGTTACACACTGAACCCATATCTTTAGGCTCTAACAATGCTAATTTTTTTAACTACAGATTGTATTCTAACTGTTTTTCTTCCATTCAGAAGAACAGGGGAAAAAGACAGGTTTCTTTACAGCTTAACACCAGCTCTCTATACCTACACGTGATCAGGGCTATTAGTAGCTCCTCCCCTTAAGGGCAAAACATGTTTTGGAAAATATCTGTAAGAGGAAGAATTTCAGTGACCTGGCCCTGTTACCTAACTCCTGCTCACCAAGTGCAACAGTACGCTGCTTTACAAGATGAATGCTGCACAGAGAATTTGTGCTGCACAAACACATGGCACATCTCCAAATTCCCTTTTCCGTACCACAGCTTCACAACAAATTCTGGGATGCTTTTGTAGACTCAAACTGGATTGAATGAGGCCACATTGCTATATCCTCCAAAAAGGATATAACCCAGATATATCTGGAACTTCAAGCCTTCCCTCTTTTGTGGGTTTCTCTGAAACTACAGCAAGCTTCACGTTTGTTAAGATCACATCCTCAAGTAACGCCAGCCACAAAGATCAATAATGCACACCCTACACAAGTAGGTAAAGGACACACCACAGCTCTCAGGGAAACCATGGATTAGGGAGTTCCCAGCTGGAATCAGAAGTCAAAGGCAATTAATACGGTTAGCACAAAAGTACATTAGAAAACAAATTGAGAACAAAGCTGTTTATGTTCAGAACCTCCTTGTTCTGTTTTCTAAGGAATCAGTAACTTTTTATACACACAATCATCAAAATTACACTCGACAGCAGCTCTGTTTCACACTGGATTGCTAATATTTGCACAGAACCTGTTCACTGCATACCAGAAGGACAGACTAAAAGAGGTGAGTATATAAAAATATATATATACACACACACACACACACACACACACAAAGCTGTTCAGGCAACTTTATCCTTCCCCCTCACACCCACTCACCTTGCATATTATAAGCTGCCAATTGGACGGCTGTGTCAAAAGGACATTCCAACCTGCAAGAAAAGAAATGCCTCATTAAAACCCTCTTCTGGCACTATTTAGCAGACAACTCATACACCTGACAATGAGAAACTACAAACAGTTAGTATGAAAGTGAAAAAGGATTAGTAGATTTTCACCAAATTAATGAGACAAGTACTAAACTAAATGAGCACTACTCATGCAACAAAAGCACAGTTCTAAAGAAGAATTCATTACTTAGCAAAACTTACTAGTTATCCAAATATGGAAGTTTAATAAATTCTATGCTAATCACTGTGTAGTTGTTCAAAAGATTGTTTATCAGGAATACTTACTTTCCACTCAGAATATCCAGTTTTAGCTGCAGAACAAATAAATACCTGCAGGATTAAATGAGAAGTCACTGATTAACAGTTCTAATGTGTCACTCAGTCAAGAGAAAGCAGTTAGAGCCTGAAAAACTTAAGTCTTCTACTCCTTACATAGCTTTTTCAAGACAGAAGAAATTGCACTAAATGTGCTTCATCAATTGGGTTAGTGTAGCACACATTTCAAATGACACAAACCCCAAACTGGAAGTTGTCAGAAGCTGAACTATACACCTGCATGGAAAAACAAAACGGAGTACCTAAATAATTCTCATCAGGATCAGCAGAAAAGGATGGGGATGCAGGTGACATCAGGCTCAGTGTGAGTCAGCAGCTTTCCTGTCAGCCAAAACTGCATTTTGGAGTGTATTCATTCAATACATCACAACCAGATGGTCAAAAGAGGTGATTCTCCCACTATATTTAGTGTTGGTAGATTTTACATCACTGCCTTGCTTATTTAGTCTTCTCCTTCTTGTGTAAACTGGGCAGGCATTCAATGAAAAGCGTTTACCCGCTCCAGTGTGCAGCACCCATCTTCCAATCCAACACCCACAGCCTTCTTTCTGTATTATGGCACAGCTTTACGTTAACAACCGAAGAAGCAGTCTCACCAGCTGAAAGGATGACTTCAGCAATGGCATCCAGATTGAATTCCACTGCAGTTGAACAGAAGCCTTACACAAAGCCAAAGACGATGCTTCTGTTTCAGCCCTGATGTTCACGAAGAGCATTTGTGCCTTATGTCTGCTCATACCCGCATACATGGATGTGAAACTGATGCACGCAGTTTTTCTGCAGGTCCCTTGGAAATCCACAAGTACTTTGACAAAGCACTCATTATCCAAAGCTGGCCTCTACATAAGGAATGCATTTGTTTAGTATTGACCCTGGATATCCAAAGAATGAGCACAGACTCCCAGTATGCAGTGGGTGTGACCAACCTGTGCTTATCTGCCACATAACACTTGCAAACAATTCAATCACACTTCCCATGCTCAGGCTGTGTTACATGACCTCTGGCTGGTGGCATCTAGCAGGAAACCAGCAGAAAATGTGACCAAGCTGCACCTGTGGAAGCTGATGACAACAGTCTCCAGCTGTGTGTCCTATCGTAAGATAAGAGTGGAACTTCTGGAAAGCCACAGTATCACCTGTAACCCAGAGCAGAGCTCCTCTTCCCAATACTGCTTCATGAAACAGTCGCAAGACAGAAGACAGGCATGCTGCACTCCTGGTCTGGGGGATTAGCTAAGCAGATAGACAGGGTTTAAGAGCCCTCAGGTTTCAGTTCTGTCATGCTAAAACCTGTACAGCGAGGTCTGACTGGCAGAACTTAGTCAAGACAGATGAAAATGTTTCAGATTGGTAGACAGATACTGGTCTGAACTTTTCCTATTACTATGATTTTTAAAGATAACTATCTGTTGATCTGGGAACATAAATCAGGAAGTAAAACGTTCCTCCCAGGTTACCAAGAAGAAATTTAAACAATTCTAACATGAAGCTAACAGATGTGAGTAAGAAGCTGCACAGAGTACATATGGTTGCAAAGGGTAATGCTACTGTAATCTTCCTGGTGGCACTGCGAGGGATTTGGCTGGAGTGCAGATCGAAGATTCACACAGAGATAAACACCAACACCAAGCACACCCACTTGCATTCATAAAAATGGCTGCGGGTATGAAGTGTCTGCAGCTGTCAAGAAAACATAACAACTTTGTTTTCTCTCCAAAATGGATCATCAGCAGTGGTGACAACAATGCGAAGTAACACTTTCACAACAGATTTATACAGCTGACAGATGGTAAATTGTGTTCCCTTTCAAAGCACCCCAAATACGTCTCAGTCCAACATGAAATGCAGCACTGTGAACGAGCATATAAAATGCTTTCAACAAGAGAATTATCTGCTCACCTGACAGTACAATCCTCCACAGGCAGTACTGTCAGCCCACCTCAAAACAGTGTAAAGCAGCATTTTCTCTCTGCATAACCACTGCAAAGATTATAGACGCAATGAAACATAACCAACTTTATTTCTACCAAAGAAAAGCCTGCAGTTCAGTGCTTTTCTGCCTAAAAAAAACCCAGGCAGCTAAAACTAAATGCATTCAGTAGAATACAGACAAACGATAGCACATCAGTAAAAACGTCTGTCCATTCCATATAAACAGACTGGCTGCTGGAGATGCATAATGAAAAACAGTGCATAAACTAATACAGCAAATACTGATACATTTACCAACAGCCAGGTAAGCCATCAGCTTTAAGCAGTTCTCCAAAGCACTGCACAATCGTTCAAAGAACTAGCCAAAAGCCACACTTTCCTGGCCTTTTTTAGGCTCTCATGGCTGTCCCCTTCACAAAATCCATCCCACCTTGTTAGCTCCTCACGCAGATTGTTGGGCTCTGATGAGTAAAACTTGACACGAAAATGCAGACAGTATGGCGGGCCGACTGCAAAGGAGAATTCATTCAAGACAGAGTTAACATGTACCAGGTGAGACTTTTTTTTTATTACACAGAATCACATCTTAAACACTGACTGAAATCAGCACTGTCCTACCACAAAGTCTTAAGGTAGGAATTTCTCTGTGACAGGGAAGTGCAGGGTGAAAGTACACTTAAATATACACACAAAAAGGTTGTATGTGTTACACATCAATCCAGGAGTCATATCACATTAAGTTGATGTGTTCTGCCAAGCATGTGAAAATCTAGGTTAATCCCCATATTTAAGGGCTCCATCCATTGCCAAGAAAGCTGTGGATCTTGGCTGTGTGGTCAATCCAATCCCTACACTGTACAGTGAGCCTCTCCGGTGACTTTCCATAGCTCTGGGAAACACACACTACTGACGATTTTGATCTGTATATTCCACTAAATTTCTGACATATTTGAGGGGAGATATAAGAGACCCTTCCGTGGAAGAATCATCATCTCTGGAAACTGAAGAGTTAATCCAGCACAAGGATGGTTTAACAGTTCTTTAAAAATGCACAGCCCTCTGTACATTCCTGTATCTGACAGTAGGAATTTTCTGTTGGTGCTTCCAAAATGTTTGTTTTACTAATAAGAGC
Organism: Phasianus colchicus; assembly: GCF_987193195.1. Classification (NCBI taxonomy): domain Eukaryota; kingdom Metazoa; phylum Chordata; class Aves; order Galliformes; family Phasianidae; genus Phasianus; species Phasianus colchicus. The sequence goes on from NC_143442.1 coordinate 11,736,668, forward strand.
ACTACAAATCCCCAGAGACTTCCTCCATCAGACAGAGAGGAAGCTGCTGGACTAAATCAGCTGAAATCAGCTCATGTCCCAGATTACCCAAACGTGGACTACAGACTCAAGCAGGCCCCAGTGAGAGTTATGCAGCGGGTAATGACTGGAGAGATGGACTCAAACAGTCTGAGGCATTCTGGGCTACTGCAGGGGATGGAGGCTCCAAGACAAGTTTTCCTATAGACAGGATAAAGATCTGTGGTGCTAAAGCACCTTCAGCTGCCTTGTCTCTATTTAAACTATAATTAATGAGCCTCTAACATGTTTAATTAAGGACATTAGATGAAAGTAATATGAGCTGTAGAGGGAAGAGGTCATTAAGCAGTGAGCAGCTACACACTGAGTTTTGTCCCTGTGTTTTCCTCCCTGAGCACAGCCCCTTTCCCACCTCACACAGTTTAACTCTGTGCCTCCTGCTCAGTGTGTGATTCAAAGAGAAAATGGGAAGGACACTTACTTTTAACTTGCTTTTTGATGCTTTTTGTGTTGTCCAACCAGTGCTGAAAAATAAATGCATTCATCAATAAGATCTCACAGAAGACAAACAAAAAACCCCTGTATTTTAGCAAAGACTATGTTGTAAAAACAACTAGTCTATTAAAATAGTCTAATCCAAATCTTTTACAATTCACAGTTCTCAGTGCCCATTGAAGATACTTTCAGTCAAAATTTATAATGCAAATGTTAGTAACAGAAACATCTTGACGTACCTTGTTTAAATCCAATTGTCAAGAACGTATCATCCATTTAAAAGTATTCTGCCACTATTTCTTTTTTCAACTACTAAAAAATTCACCCTATCCAACCAAAAACTGACCCCACACATCAATAATCAGGCAGAGCAATCCAGGGAGGCAGAAGCCAGAACCCAACTTTCTGACTCAGCTGTGATCACTTCGATGTGGAGAGGACAAACAAAGTCAATATTGTTGTCTTTTGGTCCTTCTTTTTAGATCACTCGAGTGCAGCAAATACCAGCAGAGCTGTGGATGTCTGAACAAAACAGTCAGCTCCCACGATTCTCCAGCCTATTTGCAGCTGACATTTCAGCAATCATTACATGGGAGTACAGAAGTTAGTGCCTCGTTTACTAATGCTAATTCTAAGCTCCATACTAGACATAAAGGCTGATTATCCGAAGCCAAAATAATGGTTTAATTTATACTGCACATAAGAGCATGTGAAAAGTAAGCTGTAAATAGCAGGCCAAGAGAAACTCCTATATGTATATGCCATGCTTCTTAACATAACTGCACAAACTTCCACTGCTGAAGTGTTTACACCAGAAATTAAAGTTGGGAAACCAGCACCCAGCTAGCAGAAGAGACCTGCTTTGGAGGGCCATCAACACCCTGGACAGCTTAGCTTGCAGCACCTAAGAGGTGACTCAGTGCAGCAGGAATCCTAGCACCCCATGCAATGTAATGGCATGGGCTGAAGAAGCTGTCCTGCACCCCATGTCCTGGGTGCTCACAGTGCCCAGGTAACACTGCATCACCACACCAAGCCCAAATGGCACCTCACAACTCATACAGACAAGCTCCATAACTAGCAGCACGCCTTCAGTTCAGCTTTGTGCCATGAAATTTGGAGCGGGCCCCAAGGAGGGCAGGAAAGCAACAGGGCTATGAGACAGAACCGGTATTGCCAGGTTGTGATGCCAAGTGCAAACCTGTTCCTGCACTCAGAGCAGGGCTGTGACACAGCCAGGATGCAGGGACTAATGGGTCAGCTGGAGATCAGAACACCACCAACTGCTGCGCTGTGCACAGCTGCACATGCCCTTAAAAGTCATTTGAACAGAGTAGCTACAGAAAGCTATTTAAAATGTTATCTAGTATTTCTAAAATAAAGCAGGAACCTCAAAGAGGAATGAAGTAAGTATTTGTCAGCTCTGCTTACAGAGCCAGTAAAATGGAGTTTTTGATTGTTTTGTTTTTTTTTTTAAGAAAATGCTATGATCTCTCTTCCTATTCCACAAACTCACTTGCTCTGAGAGAAATGACTTACTCCTTCCCTCCACCCTAACAACACACACTCTCCACCTGATGCTTGCAGGTGATTTAGACACAGGATGGGCTAAGAGAGCCTCTGCAGCTGTGTGCCCACCTCACTGCCCTTCTGCTTACTCTCATCTCCTCCACATTCCAGTGCAGGCCCTGGGAGGCCCAAGACAGGCACTGAGTGTCCAAGTGTGCTCAGCAGGGCTGCTGCCTGCAGATCCTGCTTGGGATGGGGCTGCATGGCAGAAGGGAAACAACTGCTTTCCAATGGAGGGGAAGGAAGGAAGAAACCCACCATGTGCATGGGTGCACACAGACATCAGCAAACTTAAGATTTACTCCAAGTGATTAAAATGGAATTCAGGTGGACCTGGCAAAAAGATCCTTTAAGTTCACACTCTGACAAGAGTTTGTACATCACAGCCTCCTGCTAAAATCCAGAGATAAAGCTCCCTAAACAACAGGCAGCATATGGAACAAAGTACTGGGAGTCATTACTGAAACAGTCTGCTTCTTCAGAAATTGTAATTTTAAAAAACAGCAACAATTCAAGAAGGTAGGGCAAATAAGTTTTTGTTGCTGTTTTGTTCTTAATTAAGATGTTGAGGTTAAAACCTGTGCCTGTTTGTGAACCTCATAGTTCATGCATACCTGGTGCAATGCCGTACGGCCATTTCCAGCACTGCATGATACAGAAGGCAAAACAGCTGCTAAAGGAACAGAGCTGTGCACTATCACTCCATTAAGAACAGCAAGCCTTTGATGCTTGCAACTTAAACAGTTGGTAAATTCCTAAGTTCAGCAGTCAGTACTTCCTTACAAGAAACTTATTTTCCATATGGCTAAGGGGAAAGCAAAAAACCCAGCAAGTTATCCCCAATCTTTCTAGGTGCCATCACTGGGCACGCTGTGCTGCTCAGCATTAGCCTGAACCAAAGCTGCTCAAATTCACAATAGCCTGTTCCTTTGGCTTCAGCAGCACTCAGATCAAGCCTGGCACGCTGTGAACAAACGTGTAAATACCTCCTTTGCCTCTTACTGTGACTATCCTTAACCCCCAGACCAGCAGTTAACACGGAAATCACATGAAAAAGACAGTTTTTTGCACTTCACAAATTCTTTCAACAACTATCTGAACTCTCAAGTGCAAAATATCAGGAAGAGCTTGTCTTACATTTTGTTTTTCTCAGCACATCATAAATTCGAACACTGACCTACTACCAGTCACTGAAGTTCAAAAGAATCAATAAAAGGCATCTACGTATTTGGAATAGTATCCTTTGTATAGGTGTGATTTACTGAACATTCATTTTTAATCAAAACAAGCAGATTCTCTCAGATTTTTTTTTCCAGCTACCTACATGTTGCTAGATTTTCACGGTTGTTACTGTTTTTTTTTTTTTTAATACCTTCACGTGCAACCAGGCAGTGAAGCAATATAATCAGATTTCAATTGGATAGCAGAAATGATTTCTTCCTTCAGAGCGGACAGTCCTGTTCACTATGAGACTGGACTCTTGTGCTGTTGATTTAGCAGGTCTGCTAAATAGTTGTTGATAAGTCACTCGGTAGACCCTGCCTTTGTTTCCAGGAGGTTTTCTCTGTGCACCAGCCGTGTTTCTGCCAGAACGTGCCAGCTCCTCTTTGCAAGAAAGCTGCCATCACAATGGCTGCTCAGTTCGTAAAGCAGCTGTCTCCGGCGGTGGTGCTCAGCTCTCCTGGCACAAAGCAATCCTTCCTGCTTCGTTACAAAGAAAGTATCCTCGATGCTCAGTTTAAACAGACCGTAGCTTCTACCGTGCCTCATACATAGCTAAGAAAAGTAAACAAAACTTCAAAACCGCTTTGTACCTGGTACAGGGCGCGCTATCAGGTACTCATCAGGGCCGTCTGGACAGGAAGCAACAATTCGCTGGACAAAAGTGAGCCATAAGCCACTCCTCAGACAGAAAACTTTCACAGTTTCAGGACGAACTGATATTGTGTGACAGTAAAACAGTACGGGCCAACAGCTTAGCACACAGGTTGTGCCATCAGTTACAAGTAACGCCTCACAGGATCCTAGGAGCTCACAGAAATGCTTCAGATGCCACAAGTCAGAATATCTAAAGCAAATTACATCTTTTCTGAAGCGGATAAATAGATGCAATGGAGCCATTCACTAACAATACCTACTATCATCACCTCTGACTGCATGCTTAACACAGCTAACAAGACTTTTATAAATAAAAAGAGGTGTGCCTTCTAATTTCTGTTGACAGGAGGTATGCATGGTTCTAAATAACATCCCCCCTCCTCAGCACAACAGTTTTTTCCTCCTCAAAGCTACACCTCCCTGCTCTGCGAGAAGCTGACACCCAGCAGCAGCCAGTCCTTCTGGTCATGGAGTTTGCTTCGGGTGCTGAAGAGTCAAATGCTTTCTCCTCAAAAGAGGAATGCACAATTACAGGTTGAACACAAAACTTGATCTCAGTAATTCTAAACAGAAGCCATCAGGCTTACAAACACACACAGGTGCACTAAGATATCCTAACATTCCACTTAAACACAAAAGAAAAAATAATAAGGAAGAACATAAGGAGCTATCCTTGCAGGCTAAGCCACGAGAAGCACCTACATAAAACCATGCAAGTGCATGTGAAAGAAGGGTGGGTGCTCATGACAAGCAATGCTCTGCTGCTGTTTTCAAAAGCAGCTCATTTTTACAAACTTGAGCTTCCAAGAGGTCTCCGTGCAAACTATCTGGTACATAAACGACCATATCCCTCCTAACAGACAACACACAGCTTCAGTTTTCTTTCGGCTTTTTGGTCAATATTGCAATTTAACATTGAGATTGACTGCTACTCACCGCCACTTGTGCAGAATCCATGAACCTCAATCCAAAATAATCGCTTTCTATAAGGTCCAGATGATACATGATCTGCTCAAACAGGAGCTGGCCTTTGGCTTTTTTCTGAAAAGACAGAAAGATTTAATATCTACTGCACAGTCTACCCTCTTATCTAAGTATGTTTTGTATTGTAATTACAAAAGTAAGATGACTCAAAAATTAAGCTTCCCAGACTATAATCCGGAAAAGATTTCTCTCTCACATTTTGTGATGCCTATTTTTCTGAATGCCAAACACACACCCCACAAGAAGCATCTGTAACATCCTTATATGCCATGCATAATCAGGGAGGGAAGATTTAGGTTGGATGTCAGGGGGAAGTTCTTCACAGAGAGAATGGTGAGGTGCTGGAACAGGCAGCACAGAGAGGTTGTGGATGCCCCGTCTCTGGAAGTGTTCAAGGCCAGGTTGGATGGAGCCCTGGGCAGCCTGGTCTAGTATTAAGTGGGGAAGTTGGTGGCCCTGCCTGTGGCAGGGGGGTTGGAGATTCATGATCCTTGAGGTCCCTTCCAACCCTGGCCATTCTGTGATTGTGTGGTTATGCCCTTTTTTGGAAAGTATTCACATGGACTCGACAAGGCTGACAGTGTCAGAATGTCATTTAATCACCGTCCCTTTTAGGCTTTCCTTATCCATTGATAAGGAATGGGAAACACAACTAGCATCACTGCCAATATCTAACACGATGAAACATTTTCAGAGTGAAGTACAGGAGAAGTTGCTGAAGAAATTACCAGTTTGCTGTCTAGGCAACTCACAAGTTCTGAAGTGGACAGAAAAGCAGGCTGAATTAGGATATAGCATTCCATTAGCAAGTGCTTCTAGTGACTGCCAGGAAACAGTCTGGGGCAAGGAACTTCAACAAACAGTACTTAAGATAAGGCATTTACATAAAGCTCGACTTGTAGCTGCAAAAAGCCACTGCATATGCTCATACATAATTGATGACAAAACCTTAGCTCCAGTCCCATGTAAACACTGCTTTTAATGTGATGATCTAAAAAATCAAAAATTAATTAAGTCTTTTAAAGAGAAAGCATGTAAATAACACTAAGCAGGTTCGATACCACATGCATTTTTCATGGTAAGAACTCCTTGGTAATAACACACTGGAAAAAAAAGGTACAATGACTATGTAGAGATGTACACCTCACCAAACTCATCCCGGGCAATTTTACCTGTTGACGTGAAATAAAGAGCTTTTTGGACATGAGATAAAGTGCTTTTTGGACAGCAGCAGATTTGCTAGACAGCAGCGAGAGTCTTTCAGCAGCAGCCTTAAGGCAAATCACCTGCATGTAAAGACATCTCATCTGCGATTTGAGTCACTGATGTCTATCTGCAAAGGGCAAGGCACCGGTCTATTGAGATGTTCCTGGCGCACTGTATTTTGTTCTTAAGCACACACTATACAGATGGAAGTAAAATTAAATCATCATTTGCAACCGCAAAACTAGAAGAAGGCTTCATCTTGCACAAAGCATTCTGCACCTGATTTAAAACTAAAGGGACATTTCCACCTTATTCTGCAGAATATTTCAGATTCTTCTCAATTCTGCAAGAAGTCACTCCTTAGGACTGTCATTAACCACTTATTCCAGCCAAATGCCAAGGCTGATAGCCCTCCTGGGGACAGGCAATGGAGCAGCTTAACTCAGAGCTGGAGTTCCGGCACACACCATCTCAGGCAGCAACAAGTGAAACGCCCGCCCGCACGCAGGTGGATTCCCTGCTGCAGCTCAGCAGGACGCCAGTCTCAGCAGCACACCGAAGGTTCACTGGGAGCGGGCTCAGAGTGAGCAATGCACCGAAGCAGCGGGGGGAGGTTTCCAGGGCCGCTGGCTGCCTTCTGACTTAAATCACCGAGTTGTCAGCACAGAATTAATTATGCAGCACTTTGCATGTGACTGAAACCCTCAGCTGTGTATTCGGTGTAGGTCAGCAGAAGTTTCACACGCTCTCCAGTGTTAAGTTCAAATTCTTCAGGGCTTACTGAAGTCCTCCTTCCTTATTCCATTTTCAAAGATACACTTCCACTGAGTGATCTAGTGAAGTTCCCCTAATTCTCCAGTGGCTATACTCAATGTAAATGACATTTTCACCTGGCTGTTACCTTCTGCTCTTTCCTTTTCTCCCCTCCTTGCAGCAGGGCTCGGGTTGCTCTCGCAGGACAAGTATTTTCAGCCTGCTTAATAGTTGCCAATGAACTACTACTAACCACTCTGCTCACGGGCAGTGCAACCAAGGGAGCTGATTTCAATACCCACCGTAACCCTAAGTCCATTAGAATACCATACAGAAGGGTTTCAGTGCACTGTGCTCAGGCTTACTGAGTCTAGAAGGAGAAGAGTAAAGACTCAAAACACTCCTACCTGCCAGCTTGTTTTGGCAGAACTCTTACCTAATCCCCACCAGAGACCAATTTATGGTCACATATTTGATTTAATCCATTTCTGTCTGTCCTAACATTTTTTTCTGATATAAACATTTCGGAATTGCTAGCCCAGCATTAAGCCTTAGCAGCTAAACATCTGCCCCAAACACTTAGGGCTGGCATTGCACTGCAGGGTTCTCAGCTCGGTTAAGAGCACACCAAGGTCTGTGCAATTGCCCTGAACACATCACGGGGCAGTTCAGCAGAAAGCAGTGCTTGGGCCAAAACACACTGTTATGCAGCAAGTCAGGAATGCTAAACCTTGAGGACAATTGAGCATCCTGCAGCACAGCAAGCCCCAAATGCTGACTGGAGGGGCTAACCCTGAGCATCCAAAATGTCACGGTCTGAATACACACACAAACAAACGTTATTTATTCACCACTCACAGTTTTTTGCCAGCTGAGATATAGTTTGAAAATTTAAAATCTAGCCTGCTACAAAACTAAGCTTTCCAACATCTCTAGCATTACTAGATTTTCTCCTTAAGCAGTGTTACAGAAAGCAGTCTGGATTTCATATTCACAACCACAAATACTCAAGCAAGGAGCCACAAGTATTTTACGTGCTTAGAAAACCAGACTGGATTATTAAGTAAAAACAACTAGCACAACACATCTCTGATCTCGCAGCAGATCAGCACAGATCATTTCCCTCCTCACAAAAAGCCAGCAGCACTGCTAATGGTTTGCTGCCACATGCTGTGGTGTTCCACACAGATTCAACTGCTTACAAGGGTGGATAGTGATAGGACAAGAGGAAATGGTATTAAACTGAGACAGGGGAGGTTTAGGTTAGATATTAGGAGGAATTTATTCACATAGATCGTGGTGAAGCACTGGAACAGGTTGCTCAAGGAGGCTGTGGATGCCCCATCTCTGGAGGCATTCAAGGCCAGGCTGGATGTGGCTCTGGGCAGCCTGGTCTGGTGGTTGGTGACCCTGCACATAGCAGGGGGTTGAAACTGCGTGATCATTGTGGTCCTTTTCAACCCAGGCCATTCTATGATTCTATGATTCCTCAATTTTAAATAATCACCACAAGCACAGCCCTTTTAATCTTATTTTGTAAGCATTACTCCAAAACCATGAACAGCTTGGCTAAATCCTACGATTGTACTGCGCTCTGCAGCTGGTTTACGTAAGACCTTGTTTTAACCATGCTTCATGAAAACAAGGACAAGGACCACCCCCATGCTGAACGGCATGCAGGTGGAAGGAAGGAATATTTAGGGCAGAAAGCTGCTGGTGGTCTGACTGAGCCATCCTCCCTCCCTGGGGCTCACACCTCAAGCAGCTGCCTATAGGTAACTTCTGCCTCAAACTCAGGTTGGATGCACAGCAACTGGAACATCATTAATGCTCCATCATCCACCAGAAGATTATGCAAACTGTGGAGTAATAAGTTAAATGGGGTCAGGGTTTTTTTTTGTTTGCTTGTTTTTTGTTTTTAAACAAAGTCCTTGGTTTCCACAGAGCATGGATTTCCCATAAGCCTGCTGCTGCAGGGCTGCACTTGTTCTCCATGTAAATCCATCCACACACTTTTAAAACAAAGCAAAACCAAACCTCAAAATCAACACCTCCATGTTTTACTAAACATGACGGTCAGACTAAAATCATTGAATGCCTTTGGACAAACATCAGGCTTCAAAAAGTATAATAAAAACAAGCCACAACAGACAGAGAGAACCACCAGGTCCCAACACAACCTTAGAATCCGAAATGAAGATGGGAAAAAAAGGAACTCCTTCCATCTGCCCCAGAGGACAGTGATAAGTTGTGTGAAGCTCACAGTCCCCTTTCCGAACGCACCGAGGTGACAGGAAATAGCACACATAGCACTGAGACTCTTTAATCATTGACACAGCTGCAAAATACGTAGATTCTTCACAAAGAATTCAGTCTGTGTACTGCACACGGCTGTAGCCTTGAGGAATAGTTCAAGTTAGGCAGTTTTGTAATTAGAAAGAACAGAAGAAATAGAAAAGCGGACAGATGAAGGGGCTTGACAGGCACCACAGATAAGATCAGAGGACAAAAAGCAGGGTTACTGCTCAAGCCCTGGCTCTGTTTAATAAAATAAGCTTAACTGCTTCATTTACAACACGACCCTTCTGTTTCATTGTCAGTATTTGCCAAAACATCAGCCTTGCTCCTTAAAAAGGCTCCGAAACATGCTTGGCTTACACAAGAGGCCACAGGGAACATTACTGAAACAGAAATTCAGCAATCACCAACATAGTCAGCCCTAAGAATGGCCACAGTTCTGGAATACTGTTCTTTCACTGGCACATTCTTCACAAAGCTACAACTTAACAAGCCAGCATAAATCTTAGGCTGTCTCTAAGTGCTTCTTCACCACATTTGGGGAGGCACACGGGGAACCAGATTGGAGAATGGCTCCAGCTGGAAGCAGAACAAAATCACGTTGACTATTTTTCACAGCGTTTTCTTGCCTGAACTTACTTTCTGACTGCCAAAAAACCACACGTTTGTTCTGCCAAAGGGCACAAGGAAACAAGGACAAACGCAATATGGAAAGCAACATCTTCTTTCATTGCAGAAAGCAACATTTGTGGCAGCAGCGAGTCATGCCAGCATCAAGTCTTTCTGTACTGTGGGTTAACAAAGGTGAAGCACTGGCTTTTGCTCTCTCTGTCCTGCCAAGCCAGCTCTTTCTCCAGCTGTGAACTAACTTGTTTGCTGAATGATTCAGTCTTAGGAAACACTTTCTGTTATTTATTTTTTTGGGTAAGATGGTTTTGCAGAACTGAGTTAGACAATAGCACTACGCACGACTGAACTGGCAGATCCCAGGGAGCCTGAGAAAACAAGAGCCCATTCTAAACCAAACCTACTGCCAAAGTAACAGAACCAGTCCTGGAAAATGCCTCAGCTCAAAGGGGCCGATTATTCTCACAGAAAGTTCTCGTAAGGGGAAAAAAACCACCTCCATGTGCACATGTGGGCTTTTCATTTAGCTTTAGATTTCAGAAACACCGTTTCTTCAGGATTTTCTACCCTCCACTCCTTCCTCTTCCTGCTACCAATTCAACCTCCAAATACGAGCAGTGTGAGACACAGTCTGAAATTAAACAATTAATTTACTTCTAATTTAGTGTATTTTAATCACCAAAGGAACTAGTGTGTCAGCCACTGACAGTGGGCTGTAATTATGGCACCTTACTATGCAGATTTAGCTTGTTTGTTTACTGTTACTCATGAACCTGGATGTTCCTGGACAAGCTTTCTTTTGGCTTACAAAGAAAAAAACAGCCGTACAAAAAAGGTGACTGTTTCCTGCAAAAAAGAATAGTTACTACTACACCCAGACCTAAGTCTATAGCCCAGATGGGAGGTCATGACTCCTCTTCAGGCTCAATTTATGCTCCTCGGAGCCTCAGAAATGTTGTTACAGGCACCTAACAGAGCCAACTTCAGCCCCAAAGATTCCTACTCTGGTTACGTGGCGACACTCATTTAAACCCGAGTACTTTTTAAGTGCAACTCTTTCTATAAAGTGTTTGTGGGCATTCCTGGCCTCCAATCAAACATCCTAGGCACTAGGCAGCACTGGACACGTCCATTACGCTGTTTCAGAGATGTACACATTAGTTTTATTACCCTCTAAATGCCTGTCCATATGGCCACTTGGCAAACAAGAGATGCCCAACTATTCCTTCCATACTGTGTTACTCAGGTTTTTGGATACAGGACACAACGCTGCTCAGTTCAGCACCCTTTTGGGCTTTCCTTAGGCTGCCTAGCACTCAATTCTAGAAACGTGCTTGAATTAAGGAAGGAAGGAAAGAAAAATCATGTTAAGAATGGCTGCTCTGCACAATCTTTCCAGCCAGCAGTTCCAACACCAGCACCACTGCTGTTAAAGGCAAAATCCTACAGAACTGCTCAGAGGGCCTCGCAGACTTCCTAACTATGCTATGCGAGCTCTGCACAAGTCACCAACATGTGGACATGGAAAACCTGAGCACAAGGCTCCTGTTGCCACTGCTTGTCCTGTGGACTAACCCTATCATTAAACACAGACACGTGCACATTAAAAGATCCTTAGAAATGCAAAGCAGCGGCTAACACCTCACTCCCAACAAAGCACTACATACAGCAAGGGCAGTCTCATAGCAATCTGCCCTGAGGAGGAGAAGGAAATAGAATTATTCTTGTCCCTTCCCATGCTAAAGATAAGATCTACATCCTGAAATACACAAAAACAGCCCAACAAATAATTCCTGATATTCTGCTGTGCGTCAGCAGTGGCTGGCTATGCGCACATCCAGTCAAAAACCACTGAATGCCTTCTAAAGATCACAGAATCATTATGGTTCAAAAAGACCTCTCAGATCATCTTGTTCAACTGTCAGCCCATCCCCACCGTAACCACAACCCTCAGTGCCACATCTCCACGGTTCTTATTGAACACCTCTACGGATAGTGCCTCCACCATCTCCCTGTGCAGCCTGTGCCAATACCTCTCTAACCTTCCTGAGAAGAAAAGTTTCCTAAAACCCAACCTGAACCTCACAGGCACAACTTGAGGCAATCGCCTCTCATCTCATTGCTGTTATCTGAGAGAAGAGACCAACCCCACTTGTCACAGCCTCCTTTCAGGGAGTTGCAGGGAGCTGTAAGATCTCCCCTGAGCCTCCTCTTCTCCAGACTGTAAAATCCCAGTTCCCTCAGCAGCACCCTGTAAGACTGTAGCTCCAGACCACTCACAGTTTCACTGCCCTTCTCTGGATGCATTGCAGGACCTACATGCCTTTCCTGTAGTTCATGAACAGGCCAGAAAGTACTGACTGAAGGCACAACGACACCTGGCAACACGAGCTGTGGTGAGTAAAGACAGCAGCAGTTTCTCAGCACTTTCAGGTGGTTCAGTAAAGAACCAGGAGTTAGACCCAATGGTCTTTACAGTGCTCTTCCGACTTGGGACATTCAGTGATTGTTTTTGTGCCCAGTGACTTAGCAGAACTCAAAGCCAATACAGTAACAAACAGATACCCCCATCTAACCCACAAAACAGCAAAAGGCTCCATCAGCTCAACACGAGCCATCAGCAGAACCGTCCCAGGGTCGTACCGGCAGGTCCACGCTGACGTCGGTGCCATCCAGCAGAGCCACGCGGCAGGTGATGACCGACCTGGCATCTCCGGCTGCCGGGATGTGGGTCGCAGCCCTCTGGGCTTCACGCAGCCGCTCCCGCTCCGCGTGCCTGCGCATGGAGCGGCGCCCCAGCGTCCGGCGGAAGAAGCTCAGCATCTCGGCTGGGAAACGCGAGAAAAGGCTTAGGTTAGGTTGTCGAATTCAAACTGCTAAAACAGGGTCGGAAATAAAACGGCGCCAGGGATTGAAAATTCCTTGTTGGCTGTGGGAAGCTGGGCTAGATGACTCCGTAAAGGTCCCCTCAAGCGCTTCTAACGAAGCACCAACGGGGCGCCCGAGGAGCCGCGCACCCCGCCGCTCGGGGAGCTCAGGCTTCCAGCGACTGCCGGCGACTCCCGGAGGACGTGCAGCCGTGCAGGGCGCAGCCCGGCGCCGCGCAGCCCGCGGCTGACACCAGACGCCTTCTTAACGAGACGCGGCGCTGCCCTCCGAGCCAGCAGCCTGACCTCGGAGCTCGCAGCGGCGTCGTGCCCGCAGACCAAAGGGTTTTACACAGACTTTATCGCAGAAGCCTCCCCCCGGCCGGGCGGCCGGATGCTCGAGCTCCCACCCGCGGCCATAGCGCCCACCTCCGTACGAGGCCGCTCCCGGCGCTCACCCCGCGGCCCGGCGCCCGCCGCCTCCCCTCGGCGCCGGACCCCTCACCTGGCGGCGGCGTCGCGCCCGGGCCGCGCGGCACGGCGGCTGCACGGGGCGGGCCGGGAGCGGGGGGGCGGGCCCGGCAACATGGCGGAGGAACGCAGGAGGACCTCCGGCGGGAAGGCGCCCGCCGCGCCCGGCCGCGTTGCTCACTCACCTGCGGGCTGCCGGCGGCGGCTCCGGACCGGGGAAGGGACGACGCGGCGACCGCGGCGGGAAGCGACGCGCGGAGGGGACGGACGAGGCCACCGCCCCTTGGCGGGGTGGAGCCGGGGCCGCCCCCGCCCCGAGCCGCCAGGTGGTAGCGGCCGGCGGGGCGCGGCGCTGCGGGGCGGCCCAAGAGGCGCCCGGGGAGGGCGAGAAAGGGGCCGGAGAGTGAAATTACTAAAGCACGTCTTTATTTTGCAATTAAACAATTAAGATTCACAAGTAAACTATATATATATTTTCAAGTCTGTACCCAGACAACTATTTGTCAACTGAAATTAAATATATCCACAAAATATGCATAACAACTTTTTTTTTTTCTTCACATAATAAAATGAGATTTTACTTAAGAGTGAAACAAGACCTGTTACTGTTAACTCGCATATCGATGCTGGGAACTGCTGGTTTTTCGGTAGGACGTCACCGTGTCACTTAATGGCAAGGAATTTCATTTTATCAAACCGAGGACAAACGCCCAATGCCCTTAACGCACACAGCAGCTGCAGTGACAAAAGCTGAATCCTTTTCACTTCGTCCAGTGTTGACCCATTTCAAGTTTCTATCGTTTTCAATCTGTTGCAGCCAACGACTGGGCGTTTTAGCATCCCCCAGCCCACCACGGGCCTTCTATTCTGTCTATAGGCAGAAATCTGCTCAGGGGAACGGACCCTTCTGCCGTGCTAATGGGGCAGCAGGCAGCCTTACAGCTGAAGCTGTCCAGCTCCGCGGTGCCCTATTCACAGCCATCCCTCGTTGGGATGATGACACGGAGATGCTGAGAGCCACAGCTGAAGTGGAAGCTAATTAGCAGAAGGAACTAGCAAAAGATATTGCCACTATCTGATTGTTAATAGTGATCTAGGTCATATTCTTCCCTTTGGATTTACAGAGAGTATGTAGCACCTGTTACAGAAACAAAACAAACAAAGAAAAACAACCCAAACCTTACACAGAGAGCTCTGCCAAACTGACTGGTGAAAATGGGATCACTGGCAGATGACCCAAACCAAACAGACCAACTTCTGAGTACACCAGATGCAAGAAAAAACTGTTTTCTTACCTTACTTTTCCTGTGATGGGTTGTTACTGTGGTGCCCCAACGTACTGTGATCACTGCACTGGACAGTTTATGGTCTACTCTTTGTGGATATACTCTCCTTAGAGAAAACAGCTTAATGTAAACAGTTGAAAGCCTTTCGCTTTTGTCTCAGCTGCCCGGCTCAGGCAGAAGAGGATGACATCATCTTTAAACTTTGTTGTGCATTAATTTTGGTTATCAAAATCCAAAGTAAAACAAACAAACAAAAAGATTTCCAGGCAATTGCTCTAATGTTAAAAACAAGGCTTAGCAGAAACATCTACAGTAAACATAGCTAATCTGCAGCTGAGAGAGATCACAGAGCAGTGTACCAGTACCCTGTATTTCTATTTGCACTTTTTGGAAATGCAAGCTTTTATGTTCTTACAACAGGAAAATCGAAACCTTTAGTTGTTAATAATTTTCTGAAGAGCCCTCAAATATATGAACAATAATGCAGACACGGCTGGAGCAGCTGAAAGCATTTGTATCGGGGTGTAACCCAAATCATCTCTGCACAGAAACCCATTGCGCATCTCTCTCCAAACCCAATTTATTTTTCTCCGATAGTTCAGTCAGTAGTAAGCATGAGATAAAGTGCTACTATTCAAACATCAAAACACTTTGAGAAAAATCATCCTTTAAAACACGTGAGCTTGCTAAATATGAAATACCACCACCAGCAAACTGTCAGCCAGCCCATGAAACCAAACTTCATCTTACAGAATATAGGAATGATGGATATTTTAGTACATTTATTAGGCTACATCGCTTAGAGAAAACAAAGAGGATGTAGTTTTTATTGAAAAAGGTGCGTTTTTTTCTCCTGAAATTCTTACCAACTGAGCTCTCAATGAGCAAATGATGCTCAGGTTATGCACTGCTGCAGTTTGTAGCTGGAGAAGCTCAACAAACTGAAGATGCACACTTGTGGTAGCAGCTAGCACAGAGCTGGAGTGCAGCAGTGATAGAGATAAATGAGATTGGACAAAACATTGCATTAAGAAAAAAAGGACTCTTTTCTCCTTGTAACAGCTTCCCCAATCACCACTAATTACAATCCGTGCAATTTCATGCAAGATCGACATTTAATCAATGAACATCTTTTTATCAGAATTTGATATTTGACCCCAGCACTGAAGATAGCAATGGAAAACAGCTTTTCCAATCTCAAGATAAAAGGTGGGTTCTAAAATTAGCAAACACACCTAGCCTGCTGGGGACTTGCACAGTACAAGACGACCGCAAATGCCATAAGAAGGCACCATTCCTGTCCTGTGTGAAAATCCTAATAAATAAATCTTGAATTTGGACAATACTCCAATTCCTCCCTTTATCCTCAGGGCTGAGGGTCCTTCAGATGGCCTGCAGTAACAGCTCTACAGTCACAACTATACTGTAAGTATGGGACAACCTGCTTTTGCGTGGAGATTTGTGGATGGTGCATCTGTAGAGTATTTTTCACGCTCGTACTAATTCCCTGAGCCACCACCCATTGCCCACACACCTACACAAACAAAGATATCACATAGTTCAGCTCCACAGCACGCCTGGAGGTCTGGCATCACTATGCAGGACCTTCTCTACTTCCCATCTCCCTGGGCAGTACTGCTGGGTCTTGGCCTCCATGGGTACCACAGAGCTTTTCAGAAGCTCTCCAAGGAAAGCTGCCAGGTTCCACAACAAACTCCTCACATACCTTCATCTCCCTACTGCTTTCTCACCCCTTCTCTCTCGGGTGGTGCACCAGGACACAATCAGTTATTCTAGATATATTTTACCTATATGAGATGTAAGCTTTCAAGATTTAACAGAGAAATGCAGAAGAACCTTTAGTTAGCATTAAATGTGGTGTAATAAAACCAGACTGTTATTCAGAAGTAGGAGAGAATAGCTAAAAACAGAAAAACAGTGACTTACTGATTCAGATGTGCACACTGTCACCAAATGCTTTCAAATTCAGGATAAATTTTCAGCATTCTGGTATATCTAAAGCAGCATTTCTCAGAAGGAATTGGCTGACAATCTGTCGGTGATTTACCTGCATGTTATTTCATATTTAGCAAAAGTTAAAAATGCCCCCCAAAACACGCAAAGCCTTCTCAAGAACCTCATATTTTTCTGCTAACAGAAAAACCTTCACATCCACTTTAAACAAGAGATGGTTGTGGTAGTTTTGAATTTGAACTGAAAAGGAAAAAGTCTCGATGTTGTACATTGGCAAAAACTCTCATAATATTGCTCTTATTTACAATGGAAACTTCATTATTTCTTTTTTTTTTTAAGCTGGACCTGTATATCATGGAAGCATTACAAACATACTCTTTCTCCACCCACCCAGTATTTTTTCCTAATCAATTGGTATGAAAATAATTGTTCATCAAGTCCAACAGTCGTAACACCAATCACATCCAGTTCATTTCGTCTGAAAGATACATTCATGTTTTGTACAGCATGAAACATACAAAAACTTCTTCAGAAAGTCTGAATGATGATACAGATCTTCATAACCCAAAGTTAAATATTTAGCTTTTTTTTTTTTTGGCCATATAAAAATATTGTGAAGGCCATTTATACCACAACAAGTACAAACATCTGAGTGAGTGATTTCTGGTGCAGGAAGGCTTCAGCCTTCTCTTTCCCAAGCAGCTTTTGGTTCCCATTCTACTGGCTTTCCAGAAGCCAAAAAGCCATTGATTAACTGATGATCAATTAGCTGAGTTTGCTTTTTTTTTGTTTTGTTTTCTTTTTCCAGTGCAGCTAGTTAATACACAACAGCAGATCAGCTTAAGTCAATGCAGAGGAAGATCGTAAGTTTGTATTCTTGCCTGTATTTGTAATCAGAACAGTAACAACAGTCGACCACGTGTAATTGTGGTATAAATGGGTATTTTGAACTCAAACTGCTTTGGCAGCTTCACATAACAATAATTAAATATGTGACATACCAACACTATTCACGCTGCTATAAACTTAGTTTCTCATTCCCCTCAGGAAAAAATGGGGCAAATGATACTTTTCTTTACAATTTGTGAAAAAAGTGTACTTCAATATAATGGATGAATTATTTTACATTTTAGATATTAAGTGCTGACTTTAAAATAAGCTTCCAGTTAGCTGGCATCTCAGCTAATAATCTCACCATACGAAAGTTAAAGCTTTAAATTTAATACAGAAGATTTTGTTGTTGTTGTTGCAAATGGCTTAAAATGAAACTGAGATTAAAGCTACTTTATCACTCTTTTCCCATTTATCAGATCCAGAGATACTTGGAAGATTCATTTTTCACTGAGGAAAAACATTGATTTAGGCATCAAATCTAGAAATATAAGTAACAGGGCCACAGGCCACCTAGTATTATTTTGTATTCTAAAAATAATTAAAACTATATTTTCCATTTGGCATTGTGGTTCATGTGTAATTACTAAGTTGTAAGCCAGGATTTCACTTAGCCTGAATCCCTTTTCACTTAATATTTCATAGCTGATCTCATTCAGATGTCCACAGAACACCGTATATTATATAATTATTCAATAGTTTAAAACTTTAGTGTAGAAATTTCCATTCCAGCTCTATGCTTTATATAGCTTATAACAAAAATTACTGGATAGACATTTTCAGGAAACCAATAAATTAAGGTTTTTAAATAGAGGACACAGAGTTACGTTGTTGCAGGGCAGTCAAAGAAGTGACTGATTTTGTTTTCTTACAGTATATTACACCGGACACCTTGCTTCTGACTTGGGTTTCTCCTGTATTGGAAAAACATTAAAAACTGGGACCTATGTCTTTAAAGTGAGCTCAGATACTGTATCAGACATTTGTTACAAATCTTATACCTACTTAAATAAGAGGCAACCCATACCAACTGGAACAACTTTGCACAAGCATGACAGAGGGTGACTGGGACCATCACGGAATTAAAGGAGTTGTGGGACAGCATTATAGTGTTTGCCTCCCTTCCCACCCTCCCCAAACAATTAGAAAAATAAAAGGCAGACTGTACGAAAATGGCTTGAAATCAACTATGAGGATTTTAAAAAAATACTTGGTTAGCAAATAATGGAATTAAATCACATCTGATTGTAAGTTCAACTTAATTATCAGTGCTATTAAAGAGTTATGTTCTAATTGAGTAAGACAGCTATTCTCAATAAAAGGATAAAACAAAGTGTCAGCTTCTAATGACCTACTAGCATTTCATAGTAGGCTGCTAGTAAGTTACTAGTCGTAAGGAATAAAGGAATGTGTCAGATTTTTCACGTAAATTACAACACAGCAGCAAACAATGCTCATTCATTAAGTTGGCAGAGGTGCTTTTGCTACTGAGCATAGCACGCAGGTAATTGTATAAGGAAAGAGGGAATGGTATTTCCATGACCCCTTGCAGTAACATACTCCAAGCACCAAGGGCCGTTTTTAAAATCTGAACCCATTAAGATAAACACAACAGGACAAGACCACCCCCACAGAATCATGAGTGCCTTTCACTGGATGTACGCTGTAAGTCTCAAGGCACTTAAGGGGTTAAGACATAATGCATGCACTAGCTCCCATCACGTAATCTTAAGTCACATGAATCAGAATACACCAGTGTATGACACACAAGCTGTGTCAAAGAAATGCTGTTTATTTTTTTTTTAAGTTTTTATTATTATTGTTTTCTTTTTTCTTTTTTTTTCCTTTTTCCTTTTTTTTTTCTTTCTTTTTTTTTTTTTTTTTTAAACAAGATGCTGGTAAGTGGGCATTATGCAGCTACTGCTGGGTTAACACGGACGCCAGCTCTCCTCTAACAACCAGCTGGTCTCTAAGAAGGGTGTAGGACAAAGTGTGCTGCATCAGTAGGCAGTGTGTATCTATCTAGTATCGGCAATATTGCTAATGTTGTAAAAAACAAAACAGTGAGAGTCTGTACATAGTAAATAAACCTAGCACTGGAGAAAGACCATGGCTTAGTGTATTTTTTCGTTTGTTTTTTCATTTTTAAGAGACATGGGTGTAAAACAGAGTGAAATAATTCCAAGCCTTGTTTGTAGCAATTCAACCAGAAGCGCAGTATATGGCACTACAATGAAATCTCGTAGATTACCCTGAACACAATTAGTTCTTTCAGTTTATGGTTTGTTCGGAGCAAAGCACGAAAATAAAGTCTTCAAACAGATGAAGATTAGAAGAGTTTCAGAGACTGATTTTGTTTCAATGTAAAGTGCAACAGTGCTGAAGTTTTCAAAGTCCTTTGTCAATTCTTTGCTGTACTTCACTATCATTTCCTGCAAGCAGTATTATGGCACAAAGAATGCTGCCAGTTCATTATTTAGAGGACAGGGTTCCTCAATTTATATCCTAGGTTTTTTGCTCTTTATTTATGTGGTGATGCTTGTAAAGGTTTAATAAATCCTTCTTCATACACCTTCAGAATAGCTTCACATACAAATCTGTATTGACTCTGAAAAGGAAAGTAGATTCAATTAATTGAAAAGAAACAAATTTAAACCGTAGGTCATTTGAAAGCAGGAAAAGCTTCCAGTATCTCCTATCCTATTTTCTTAACAGGCCAAGAACTTCAAAGTTAGCTTAGGAAACATAGAACAGTGAAAACTGTGTATTAGAACATCTTGTTTCTCAGCAGAACAGTGGAATGAACAGCACTTAGAAATATATACCAGAAGTCACACCCGCCTATCCTGTTCTTACATCATCTCCTATTTAGTTATTTTCTACCCTTCATTTCACTGCTGAAGTTTCACTGACTCAAAGTTTCCAC
Source organism: Phasianus colchicus (assembly GCF_987193195.1). Classification (NCBI taxonomy): domain Eukaryota; kingdom Metazoa; phylum Chordata; class Aves; order Galliformes; family Phasianidae; genus Phasianus; species Phasianus colchicus. The sequence goes on from NC_143442.1 coordinate 11,756,911, forward strand.
ATACTTGAATTTAGAAACTACAGCAAAGCACTTCTTCATGCTTGCACTAATTTTGGCATGTAACTGGCACCTCTCTCTCAGAATGAGGAAAAACACTTTAATGTTTTAGAAAGCCCATACCCAATTTCTCTAACTGCAATATATTCAAGTCTAGCACTGGCATGCATGGAAGACACCTTGTTTTAAATGAATAGTAGTTCCAAAAAAAAACAAACAAAACAACCCCAGTCATTAAATACAGCAAAAAGCATTCCTGCCTTTTCATTTTCAATGCAGTAATTGTTGATTTCAGATCTTAAATGGGCACAACAATAGATCTAACAATGCAATCATTATGTGCTGTATTGTTGCATCTAAATTAAAATACTTAAAGTTAGACATATTCATGTAGAATACACATTTTGCCTCCAGTGCTCCCTAAATGAACCTTTATGAACTCTCTTCATAGAGCATAGAAGAGAACCACGCATAGAGCCACCTTGTGGACTCTGAGGGAATACTTCAGAAAATGCAAAAATCAGGAAAAAACAGCAAAAGAAGTTGTCATAGATAACTCTTACCCCCGCACCTCCCCTCTCTTACTAATAAAGGTCTCTTCCTCTCAAAGTATGCCGTAGAGATGTACAAATTCATAATATAGCCATCACAAAAAGCAAGGGCCATCTTCTATTGTTTCTCATGTTTCCTCACCGTTCTGAATAATTTTTTTTTTTAGTGGAGTATGAATACTAGACAGTGCCATACTACAGATGACTGAGAAATGGAAGTATTTTTCTCAACCTGAATACCCTACAAGGAACACTGAAGTTTCTTCAAATTTAGTTAGAGGAACAGCAACAGGCACGTTTAAATTACTGCAATGACTAACTAGCTTCAGGTAACTGTGGAAGAGATTTGACACTGAACCTAGTGACTTTTTTCCTTCAGAATATTTTCCCTTTAAATATTAAATATAATGAGTAAAAGTATACAACCAATGGTTGAATCAAAAAAAGAATAAAACTAATTGGTCAAAAAAAATGGAATAACTAGAACTCTAAGACTTTCTATGAAAAAGAGCACAGCTGAGTATTTTGACCCTTTTTATGCATTTTTAAAAAATTAAAGCAAACAGCTTTCAGAATGAAGCATCATCTGACTGATACAGGTTAAAAAAAATCTAAATCTGTTCTAACTCCATTCTAAACCTGTTAGAATTCAGAAATAGAATATTCAGGAAGCAGAGCAGTTATCTCAAAAAACAAACAAACATCATCAATCCAGGGGAAATTCTAACATTTTCAAATGCATGAAGACTCTTCCTCAACACAGTACTCACAGGTGTTTGGATCATCATGGCTCTTTGATCTCTCATGGTTCGTACAATGTCTAATGGATAAACAGGCTGATTGCACTCAATGAGACACATTGCCGTCTCCATAGTGATAAGAACTCCTGTCCGTCCAATCCCAGCACTGTCAAATAAAAGAAAAAACCCTAATAAAAAAAGTGTTTGGAATGTAGCTCACATTAAAGAGCGGTATGGTCCTTCCTCCTTAAGGATTCTCATGACTGATCTGTATGATCCCATACTATGAGGACAAGGGTTAGACGAGCCACCTGTCACTGGAAGCTTCCATCCTGCTTGAGAAGAGCGAAAATTAGCGTGGAACTGTCAGTACTGTGAAGAGGAACTTGAACCCAGCCATGAACAATTTACAAACATTTATTCAAGTCCATATTTACAACTGAGTAGAAATCCTTAAAAACTGAATATTTAACCGTGAACATCAATGGTTTGTTTCAAATTCAAATTTTTCACAACCAAGAAATTTGTGCTGCAGTTTTAAAGTAGAAAGCCAATGTTCTCTTGTATTTGAGTACAAGACCAAATCCATATTTTCAAACATCACCATTAACTCAGATTGTACAGCTATCGTTTCATGCTTTTAAATAACTTAGTTTACATAAACTCTCTGTTTGAAGCTTAATTGTTCAGATTTTGAAGCATAACTTCAAATTAAATCTGGCCGAGTTAGTACTTTAATCTTTGTCCAGAAGGTGGCATCAAAGCTACTGTGTGTTTCAGTGATGTCATGAACATTTCAGGACAAGATGTAAAGGTACCAGTTACATAAAATTCAGTGGCATTTTACATCTCTAGAACTTACACACGTGAAATTTATATGTAGAATGTTACATTAAATGCAAACAAGAACAGTATCTGTCAGAACCCTAATGATTCATTTTACCTCAAAAGATTCAGAGAATGGCAACAGCAATGATGGAAAGTATAATACAGTTTCCATATGATACATATCAGGTAAGCTATGACTTGTTAGCTTGGTGAAAGAAACCACTGACTGATGGAGTGGAACACTGTGACATAGCAGAAGGCAAGAAAATCGCGAATGGCAGGAACAGGGTGGGGGGGCTCACCATCTCTTCCAGAATAAGAATTGGAAACCGTTCAGCTAAACTATAAGGAACCTTGTTAAAATAAAAATCAAAAGAAAAATGAAGGTGTAGGTGCAAATTTGCAGAACCTTTTGCCAAAGGACAGGAACACAGGAATTCAAGAGCTCAGAAAGAAAAACAGGAATGCATTTGGAGAAGAAAGGCACTGGGGTTGTTACAGACAAACCTAACAGGTACTGGAACTTGAATATGAAGTGATTTGTAAGCTGGGCAAGTAAGAGGCCACAAGCACCATAAAGCCTTGTTCTGCTTGTATTTTCCCTGAAGCATCTGCTTATGATCACTTATAAGAACAGAATACATTCAGCCTTATTTGAATAACAACAGTTCTTCCTTAAGTACATTCTTTGCTATACTATTTCCTTTAAAGACAAGTGAAAAAGGTGCCCTAAAAATAAAACTGATGAATGCTTATAGATAATCTTAATTTAACTTCAAAGTGACTCAACTTCATACTGCCCTGCAATGATAAAACAGGAAAAAACACTGATTTAGCATGAAGTTACGGATTTGTAAACAGGATAAAGATTAAAGTGTCATTTCGACAGCTCTGTGTTCAGACTGCCATGTATTACAAAATGTTTAACTACTCTGAGTTGACTTACATTTCATATGAGTAGTACTGAAGTAAATGTAATCTCAAATTACATTCAAATTCAATGTAACAGAAACTTCAGCTTTTTGTTGCTTTACATTATCTTGAAAACTATTTCGTAAGAAAAGCACACATTAAATTTGATAGAAATCTGAATAACTTACTTTAATTCACAACAAAAGTGACTTGTTGCAAGAAAAAAACCTGTTATCCTAATGTATTAATCATAACAACATGTAGCCTAAAACATCTGCAGACTTGAGAGTGTTATTTCACTGCATTTACTTTCCATACTGTCTGCTATGGATATTTGTACAGCTATTCCGGACCTTTGCACAGTAGTTATCAAAAGTTTCATAAGTGTATTTCACTATCTCCTTGAATTTATTATGTAAACTATTAGCATAAGCATTTAAATTAAACAGACAAGACCTCCATACAGATTCATGAATGTAGATACCCCAACTTCTGCTTATTAAAAATCATTACGATTTTGATAAAAATTGCTTAATATAAAAGTTGAGTTCTCCTGTCACCCGCAAAGCACATTATAGTTACACTTCTATTTGAACAACAAAGCAAAGAAAAACTATTTGACAATAAACAATTTCAACTGTGTGATCAAGTGAAGTTGAAAAGAAAAAAGTGAGGAGTACCTGCAGTGAACAACAACAGGTTCTTCTCTGCCAGCCCGCTTCTTTCTCACGAGGCACACAAAATCTAGGAAATCACTGGAATCATCAGGAACCCCGTGGTCAGGCCATGCTATGTACTGAATTTGGGTCAGCTGGCGGCTTTCCTCTTTCTATCAGAAGCATAGGATTTAAGGTTAGTTCAGATTTCACGGAAAGAAAAAAAGAGGTACATTTAACATTAACTTGCACCTGTAATAAAAGTAGCTTCTGGAAGCTATCAATCTCTATAAGTGTTAATTACTACTCATCCTGGATTTTATAATTACATTTTTTAATTAAAAACAAAAAAGCAAGTAAAAAAAAAAAGCCACTCCATCTAACAGGAAAACAGTTTAAGGGTACAAATGCTCTAAGCACCAGATGTATAAGCAAGTAGCCAAATCTTTAGCATCTTTCTGTTGAGTTAGTTTCACTATGGTTCTATCAAATGACAGAACAGGGGTGCAGAGGGGAAAGACTGGACTTCCAAACCTTTGTTCAGACTATGTGAACACCAGTATGGTTTTGGATTTATCTGCACCTCTAATTTTATTTAGCATACTCCACAAGACGCAAGAGGTTTTCCACTCTCTCCCACGTCCCCCTGCTCTAATGTCACCAACATTTATCACATGCCTCTGCTTAATGGAGAGGGCAGGACGCACAGAGTAAAAGCATCATTTCAAATAATAGAAGCTACCATACACCAAATTACTTTTCAGCATGGAATCATTTGCAGAGATGCCACTATTGATAATAAATGAGCAATTGTCTCAACAGCACCCAGGAACAAAAAGTTAACTGAAAACTGAATAAAAGGCAGTTCTTTAAACCTGGCATCTCATCTGGAAACCCAAGCAGTGAGAAATGAGTACCTGAACTAAATTCCAGAAAAAGATTTCCAAAAATTTCTGAGACCAAAATGATAGCTGGTGAAGTTCTGGAAGCTATACATCCCCTGAAACTAATGCTATGCCTGTTCTGTCTAGAAAGTCCCAGTTTACATCTCAATGCTGATATCAATTAATGAATCTCAGCAGTCTCTAAGCCAGAGTTAAGAACTATTTACCACTAAAAAGGCTGATTTTCAGCAGTGATACTGAAATACTGCTAGTATCTGATGCTTTGAAAATGTCAAGGGAATAGCACATTTCTCAACTTCTTTAATTACTGTTTTTATTTGGTCAGGCCATGTAAGACACGAGTAATAGTCTTCATGAGAAATGATTTAATCACATTATTTAATCTGACTCAGACCAATTAATACCATTATGGAAATCGAATCCTTGTAATATTTTGCTAAAGGTTTGTTATTATATAGCAGAACTTATTCACAGTAAGTACATGGCAATAAGATTAGTTTTCTAAAGGTTATTAGAAATAACGAATTCTATTTATGCATATATGACATCAAATGTAAAATGTCTAATTAGATAGTTTTTTCTAGTCTGTGAGGATTTCATAGATTTATACTTAAAAATATACATTATGACTTTACCTCCAGATTAGTCAATGTCATTTCTCGAAAGACGTAAGCAGGATTTCCTTCCTCTGAATGGCAGGTAATCTGGAAATTCCCATACGATGAGCTTCCTGATGGCTCTGGCCAGTATTGATGGCATTTAACCTAAAGCCAACATATGTTTAAAGATGTCTGTGTTTAAATCCAGATTATTTTCATTCCTGCTAATTCCTTATGCCACTGCTCAGTAAAAAATATTTTAACAATTTTGTCACTACTATTGATTTACTTACCAAATAGACTACACTATTTAACTATTGCATATAAAATAAGTTATTGTGGAGATCTCCTGCTGCTTCTCTTTAGGACATATGAACCAGCTATTGACCTTAGTGTAATTGTGGATGAATGCCTTTCCCTTTCATTACAACTTTTTTTAATGCATCAATAACTTCTCATGTTAACACTTGAGGGACACAGATGCTGCTTTATAAATATTTCTGACCTCTAGAAACCTCATACAATCTCACAGTCTTCTCAAAACACATTTATATGGGAAAAGAACATATGAAAAAAGAAAGTAAGTAACAAAAATGTTGCTGCAGTAATTAGGGGGATGCGGACTTCAAAGATTTTTGGAAAAAAACCTCTAAATGTGAATAAAAAGTTCAAAACCGAAGATTTTTAGATAAATCGCTTAACTGCTGAACTCAAGAGGTCATTTCAGCTCAAGTGTACTTTTGTTTTTCCAACCCACCTGGCGATTCTTTAAGAGCAGCCAGATTTGCAGACTTCCTGCTCCACTGAGACATCCCGGCATGCAGTGGGATAGTGATGTCAGAAGCCTCATGATCAGCTTTAGAGCAGGGAGTCTGCCTATGGGTATAAGACAGATAAGTCCTTTTATTTCATTATTTAGCAGCTCTCCGAAGAGCTCCACAAATGTCATTATTGAGGGAGTGGGGAAACCTCAGAGAACTGCTAATGCAAGTCTGTTCTTAGCAGATCTGCAAAGAAAATTCAAATTAAAAGGGCACTTGTACTGAAATTCCCTCTAATCATGTTCATTTGGGAGGAGGCAGCACCGTGCTAACACGGAGTTGTTGAAAAATGACTCAAAAACACTGCAATTCCCATCCAATTACTTTAATTGCATTTAGAGGCCTGATCTCCCAGCAAATACATGGCTATTAATAAGTTAGGATATATACCGACAACTGAACTACAGTCTGAGCTGATCAGAACACCCATCACTTTCCATAAATCCACCTTCAAAAGAAATGCTAAAAAGAAATTCCACTAAACTATTACTCTAGCCTGTCAATTTCTGTCCACACACAACCATTCAGTGCTACTGTGAATGCAGCAGACTATAAACCTGCTAACTCTGGAATTATACTCTGTGAATTGCTATATTTGTTGTTTTGCTCATCTCTAAGAGACAAAGCTGTATAACAAATGAGACTACAAAGAGAAAGCTAAAGCTTTAAAAACAAAATAAAAACACCTTAAGGTTTTATACAGAGCCATTTGTAATTATTTCTAGTAATCTGTAAGTCTCCATTTCTACTTTTTTTTTTTTTAATGAAAAAGACCTAAAGGACAACGATTCCTTTGCACAAGTAAACAGATGTTCAACTCTTCTCAATGTACGATTTTTTATTTTTTTTCAGCCTTATTAAGGATTCCCTTAAGCACAGCCATTCAGACGTGCTCTCAACAGTACAAAGCTCCATTGGGCTGCATTAAAATTCATCTCTACATATGAAAGAATTAATTACAAAAAATGATGACATTTCTTAGTTTCCTCATTCAAAGATGAGAGAAAAAGACTATTTTAAAAATAGAATCAAAGCAGTAAGTAAAAAAAAAATTAAGAAATACTTGGACTTCAGTACATCTCAGCACCAAACAAAATTTTCATTAAGCTATTTTAATGATGTCAAAAGGTTTAAAAAGTAATATTAATTATCACAACACTATTAAGAATGCACTGCCCTTATGAAAAGGGTTGTAGTACATCATAATATTATCTTCCACTAATCTTTTACAGAGCAATCATCATCAGATTTTTATTATGCAAGTGGTATTTAAGAGAATCTTTTACTTACCCTGCCCCGTTCAACTTGAGTTGTTAACATTACAACCATAGATGAGCCTTGTTCCCAAGTCATCTGCCAAAAATCAGGACAAGTGTTCGGCAATGGACCTTGACAGGCAATGTACTGGTTTATTATTGTGGAAGAAGGGATTTCCATCTAAAAGATAAAATGATTGTTTTAATTCTTGCATTTGCCATGAGAATGAATATCTGTCAGGCATTGGTGTTCAGTGACTAATACATTAAAAGAAGTATCACTACATGAAATATATTTATTTTAAGTTAGTCATTTAAAAGAGTATTTATCAACTGAAGTGTTTCACACGAAATTAATGCAAGGAACCATACACGTGTTTGGGAGAGTAAGTAAATTCACTGACAGTTAATGGTTGAAAATTAAAAGGTAAGAAAATGTCACTCTTTGACTTTCTGACACAATAGTTTTTAAACAGTGATTTTAGAATTTAACATCTGTGGTTTTTTTGGTGGTGGTGTTTTTGTGGGTTTTTTTGTTTGTTTTTGTTTTCTTACACAGAGGAAAGTGAAGTAGGAAGAGGAAAGTACTTTTTTGTTGCTACTGACAATAAGTAAATAAACAAATGTTAATACGCGCTTCTAGATCAGACTTTTCTGGTGTTGACCACTACTGCCACATTAGCAATCCATTATGAAGAACGTATTACTCCAATAGACAGCTACTTCTTCCGAGGGTTTTCTTGCATGTTTATTTTTATTTAGAAAGTATTTGCCACCAAGCATTAGTAAATAAGTAAACCTACAGTACATTTCTAACCATTTGATTACTGGTTTATTATTCTAGCCTGAGCTAGATTTACAGAAAATTTATTTTAAAGTCCTTCACTGAAAAGTTGAAAATTACTTTATGTCAGAAGCAATTTTTAGAAGCATTACTCACATTTATATAATTTGCATTGATGTAATCTTCATTACTTTTTAAAATAACCCGTGTAGCATCATCTGAAAAAAATTTAGAAAAACGTTACTTATTTACTAACTGCAGTAAAATACCTTTAGAACACAAACACACAAATACTTACAAGGCGAAATGTCTCTGTATCTATTTTTGGAAATGTTTTGAGGTAATCTGGCACAAGACATTGTCATTCCAGGCTTTTTCCTATACAGTTGCTGAAGACAAAAAAAAAAAAGAAAAAGAAGAAAGAAAAAAGAAAAAAGACAAGATCATAAGAGATGCAAAATACCTGTCAGTATGTGCCTTGAAATACTTTTTAGAACATAAATTATTGAACAAAGACAGCTTTAAGAAACATGGAAACATTTTTCAAAACACAGCGCTATGAATTATTCTATGGGATCATTTCACCACATCCATGCATTTCTTGACTCAAAGCTATACACTGAAGCCATTTATAGAACACTGTTTTGCCAAACTGTAATTACCCACTGGAGGAGCTTCCTGCCTAAACCTATGCAATGTAATATAAGAGGCATATATAATGCAAAATGGATTCCAGGTGTAAGAAGAACATGTTACCAAAAGCCTTATCAATATACATTGTAATACATAACTTTAGGTCTCTGGTAAGAAATTCATGCTGCAGTGTTTTATAAACTTAATTCTTCCTGCTTTTAGTCATATGACCTCATGTTTTGAAGAAGATGGAATATTATCAAAGCACAAGTTAGTGTTAAAGAAAAACTACAAGTATCAATGCCTTAGGAGACCACAGAAAGGGCACTGCTCTTTTCAAATATGTTAAAAAATTAACTATTCATGAAGACATGAATAGTTATGTAATCTATGTGTATCTTATTACACATAAGATTAGGGCTGTATTTTCCATTGCTAATTTTATATTTGCTCATTGAAATTGTCCATTAAATGTCAAAAGTTCAGCTGTCACAGCCTCTACACTGACTTTGGAAAGAATGAAGGTCTGAGTACGGAACAGGATTTTTGGTATGCATTTTTCAGTCTTCACCCCTATAGAAATATTATATAAGCATAAGTCCTGACAATCATAAAAAGATGCAAGTAATCAATAAAGATATAAAAACTGAAACAATTTTGAAGTGTATTTGGATCAGTTTTTCAATGCTGTAACTCTACTGTGTTTCTCTACAAGGCTCGATTTTTTAACTTTTTTTCTCTGAAAGTGTTAAATCAAATATTTTCCTAAAAGATGCTGGCTATACTGAAATTTGACTGACAATTTCTTTGTTTAAAATAATTACCTATCCCAAAAGACTTGGAACATGCACACAGCTAGCTTCAGGTAACGCTGTTGTATGTGATGAGTACTCACATCAAATTGAGCTAAAACTGTTCCAGTGATAAGCCCCTCTGCTAGCTGAATCATGGATTCTCTCAGAGCATTATCATCTTGATGGACACCATCAAGTGGAGATTTCTCAGGGATGTATTGGAAGTCAGGTTCGCTTTCCAGCTTCTCTTCCACAACATCATAGACAGCTGTAACAAATAAAGTTACGGAGGTTTTAGATAGATGTGTTTTAATAAAATTATAATACAATTAAAATTAGACCATTTAATTAAATCATCAAAATAGACACATTCCTCCTGTAGAAAAAATTGCATTTATTAACACAGTGATTTTAAGCCCCATTAGCACAGCCAAACAGGCTTTACTGACTACTACTACCCAGGACATAACTATTGTGGTTTAATTGTCATTTTAAGTAGAAGTGCTTCATTGACTGTTGAAATTTTGATCAAACCTCCTGTTACCTGCTACCTTATCTGGTGCATTCCTTAATCCCATATCCACACATTACACCTCTATAGTTATTACAGTTGTATTTATATTTTTTCAGTTTGACCAATTTATTCTTTTAGGCTAAATAGGGCAAGACATGTAGATCATTACCAGAAAAAATGGCACTGCTACATGCCATAATAACACCATCAACGCTATACACTTGCTTGGTCTATAAACAAATTGAAAAACAATATGAATCATCTACTGTACATAACAAACATACACTGTCATAAAGTTTCTCTTTAACCAAAATCACATGACCTTGGAGGAGAGATCTGGCAACTCCTCACCTCTACAACTTGAGTATTTTTATCCGGAATACAAAGATAACCAACATAAGAGGATACTGATTTAATAAGCTGGTAAACAAAACTAATGATTTGATCTGAAAAAGAAAGTAAACATACAAAAACTGCAAGAACCTGCATGCAGAACAGGAGCACACCTAACTGGGAAGCATTGATCAGTGAATACAGGAAAAATTGTTTAGAACGTTATATTATATACTCATCTAAGTTTAATTATTTTAATTGAGCATCATTGTTTTTCATTTTGCCTTTCTTGTGTAATTGTATTATAATTGGAATGCCAAGTAGAATTAAACCCAGTGACCACCTGCTGGCAGCACTCCAAGAGTGTATGTCATGAATATATTGCACAAGACTTTAGCAGTTTCTTCTATTAAGTCTCATCAAGCAGAAATCTAATCAGTTGTTCTGAATTGTTTTAAGAACATATGGAGGGATTTTGCATATATGGAACTCCAGAGACATTCAAACACTAGGTTACTGTTTTTTTGTGGTTTTGTTTTTCTTTTTTTTCCTCAAGGGAATAAGGGTTCTGAGGGTAGCCTCAGAAACTGCATTCAATATACATATAGTTTCTTCAACTTTTATTTTGTTTAACATCAGTGACAATTACAGTAGGATTTAAATCAGCTATACCTAGTTATGCACAGCTCCTCAGAGCATGGGATCAATTAAAATTTGTACAGTAGATTGTGTTGCTGCAGATCATTGACAAGGGAAATTAGTTTTTGCTAAGAGAGAAGCATTCTATCTTAGGACACAAAATGAAGATTAGCAAAATAAGACAAGATGCCTTTTTTGTTTGCTTTTTGCTTTATGTACAAATCACTCACCATTGGGTCGAACGAGGAGCACAAGTTCCCCTGAGTGCCTCTCACAGCTAGCTTTAATAAACATAACAACTTGATCATGGGTATGTTCTGCTATATCCCTGCCATTGATCAGTACAACCTGGTCTCCTTCATTCAATCGAGGGACACAAAGATCAGCCTGCAATGTTAAAAAAAAAATGTGTGTAAAGTGAGCTGTTTCTAAGTTACCACCTTAAAATAGCAACTTTATCTATATTCATCTAACTTGAATCCTACAGCCGAGTTGCTATGGTTGCTACATTGTATTCAGAAAACAAATCGGAGTGTTGCCCAATACATGAGATGGTGTCATTCATTCAAACACTCTGATTTGTCACTGGGAAGAAACTGTCATTTTAACATATCTTCAGTAGCTGTTACTCTGCTCCTCCCATTAAAGTAGAAGGCTTAGTTGAGCTTCCCTTTCTAAATTTCATATAGACAACCAAAAAAGCAGGATCTTCTTATCTTAGAAAGGAAGAGAGTAAATTGTCCAAATCAATTTCATAGGCTTAAATGCTCCAGTTATGAAATACTACCGTTGTAATGACAAAACTAAGGCAATGACCAAAGACAATGCACAAGTTTAAATAATCCCAGAAAGATGAACAAACTAATAAAAATAATAATAATAATACCACCACAGTTTTACCATGAAATGTAAGAACATATTTTTTAAATGTCAGCAAAGATATGGTCTGCTTTACTCAAAAAGGTATAAGCCAGAGCTGGTTTCAATCAGCTGAATACCAGGTCAGTATTTCTGGCAATCAACTGACAGAACATTGTGCCTACTTTGAAGGACACTACTGATTGTCACCAAACACCAGTAACAACAGTCAGACCTGACGAATGATTCATGATGCCCAATTTTAAGCTAAGTCTTGGTTTTATTCAGCTCTGTCACTGTAATAGGAAGTGTTTGTGTTTTAGTTATTTTTAACACAGAAGTCCACATGTCATTTCTATGGAGTTATATTAATGCCTATACTAAAAATCAGCAAGTGTAGGCATTTTTAGGATGACAGCTCAAGAAGCAATGCATACTGAACATCTGCAGATCCAATTTGCTGGCAGCAAAATAAGCAATTTTTCTGAGGATTAAAGACATTTTATTTTATTTATTAAATATGTTACACAGACCTAAGAAATAACTACCAGTTTTGAGCTTGTACTTCAAAAACAGACGTAACAACTAGTTGGAATTTCGGTAACTTACGGGTGTTCCTGGAGCTACCCTGGACACTATTACTGGCATCTTCTGATCATATCCACCCTTTAAAAACAAATTAAACTTTGTTATAAATCATTAAAGAAATCAGAAAATGAACTTAAGAAACATAAAACAAAAATAGGTGACTGTACCTTTACATTGAAGCCAAACCTTCCATTTTCATCTGGTTTCATTCTGATCATAACAAGATTGTCATGGGGAACACCACCATTGGGCTAGAAAAAGCAAACAACATATATATCTATTACTATGTTCTGTGCTCAAAGTTAGCATAGTCTTTGATGATATTGTATAGAATAATTTTTCCTATTTTTCATAAAGTAATTGCTATTAGACACTTGAGAAAACATCAAATAACACAAATATCTTGCTTGAGTTTTGCATAGAAAGAAAAAAGAATTAGACATCTGAAATCTTGGACACAAATTATGAGTCTGTTCTGTCAAAGCAAACTCAAATAAGAAATCATACTAAAACAGGCAAACAGGCTTCAAACAGTCCTAAGACAAACAAATTACTGAGTGGAAATAATTTAAATTCATTTTACTTAAGACTGCAGAGAAAAGCCTGCAGTAAAAATGTGATATATTATTACAAAAAAGTGAGAGGAAAATTGAGGTGTTTTTTTTCCCCTCCTAACAATAGCAATATGATGGTAGTAAGCAGGAATAAGTTCAGAAACAAAACCTTGGTTCTATATCCCCTGTCCTGTTTCCTCCATGGTGCAGTGTTAGTTTTGTCAAGCTCTGACAACTTGAGTAGGGTTTTTTGGTTATTTTATCAGAAAAACTTTGTCATGGGATCCACTAATATACTGGGGATACTACTTGTGTAACCTGGCAAAATCAAATTATTGTCATTGAAATGATTCCTTGTTCCACATTACTGTTTATTTCACAAGCTGAATACCACCCAGTATTTTTAATAATATTTCACATCCAAACCATAATGACACTGGTTTGGACTAGATGATCTTGTAGGTCCTTTCCAACCTTGTGATTCTATGATTCGATGACATAAGCTTCATTGACATTTAACAGTATTGACTGCACAAAGTGTATGATTCATACTCAGGAAGGAGAAAAATCATCAATTTATTAAAGGAAAGCAAGTATTCCTAAATGGCATGAAAGTTCAAAACAACAACAACCAAAAAACCGATTTGGTTTCACACATCTTGTGCTTTTGGTTAAAGTAAAACCACCCCACACCTTCTCCTAACACATTCATAACATTGAAAAGATACAAATTTGGGGAAGGAGAGGAAAGTAACAGCTAAGATATGTTGATGAGAAGGTTATTGTTCATTCTGTACAAGAACCAAGGTGTGGCAAGATCTGTGCCATTCCATTCCTCAGAAGGAAAAAGAACAATTACTCCCCACTTTAACAAGCAATTTTGTGGAGCATTTTATAATGAAAAATCAGAGAGAACACTACATATCATCATTAAATTGTCTAATTGAAGAGACTCCTGACCACACCTGCTTGAAAACACGTCTGCATATTCTCAGACTGGATGCTTAAGGACTGCTGGTAGAAGAAAAAGCCGTCATTTCCATACCTGTCCTGCTAATGTATGGGCTCTCCCTATTAAAATAGGCAAAGGAAATCTGACAGCTTAATGAAGTCAAAATGGTGAGGTTTATCCTTGAAACATTTGAGATAGAGCAACAGAAGGGATTTCAGTGGTACAAGAACCTGAGGTGCATTCTGGTCAGAACAAAAACCGCACACTCTAAATCCTACATTTCTAATTTCACAAAATACAAGAGTCGTGCCATGTTCCTCCTTCTCTAGGACCCAAAATAAGAAAGCAGCCATCAGACTAAATTATATCTTCAATTACAACAGTGTGCTGCCTTAAGAAAAGCAGCAGGAATGTAACTTGTTGGACCTTAGCAAACAATCACAGTGACAAGGCACATGGAAAAAGCAATCTCATTCTGCAAAACCAACACAGCTGTGGGAGAACTGAACGGTGTTCCAAAAAAACACTACTGAAAGTTATTTTTGTCAATTTGGTACAGATAACTGAATACAAGATGACTTGATGAGTAGTAGTTTTTCAAAACACAACTTCACCATGACTCAGGTCAGTGTGAAAAAGAGATGAACTTGTTAGAAACTATTTCATGATTTAATTAAAGCAAACTTTTCATGACATTCCAAAAATGCTCATAACTTTTAAGTTTCACTTCTGTGTGTTTTATTAAAACTCTATGAAATTAAGTATGGATTTTATGGGAATCTTAACTTTTATAACAAGGCCTGAAAGAACATCCTAGGCTTGGAGTTCACAATACAATATAAAACTAACTAAAGGCATTTCTAAAATATCAATTTTGAGAGCTGGCATAATTGCACTTAAGGTTGGTGAAACTGTTTATGAAGTATTTATTACATCTGAATGCTAAACAGTTTTCCCATACTGCAAAATGTTTCTTGTCCCATATCAGTATAAAACCAAAAGCCACTTGTAAACTTCTGTTAGGACAAAAAAAATTTTTTTTTTAAATCACAGAAATGGTTAAGACAGACAATAATCAACTGATCATTTTAATCATCTAACACATGCCCAAGAAAAAAAGATTTGTGTACATCTTCACATCCCTTGCCCTTAGTGCCTTGGTAATGTATTCCTTTCTTGTAAATGCTGATCAGAAATACTACTACAGATTCAGAAATCCTCTCCTAACAGAACTACTCTAGAAGCTGGTAGGAAGTTTTAGTGTCAGCTTTCTGATAAAAGCTAGATGAAACAATTTTTCAAACTAGCAGTAGCTCAGTTCAGCGTCTTCTTTAAAACTGACAGTAAGTGACTTTCCAAATAAATCAAATAATAGAAGCATATACAAGTGGAGAAAATTTGAGCATTATAATAAAGATTAAAACGTTTTGCACACCCATCTCAATGTAGTCATTTGGTGACAAAAGACAAAGGACCACTCCAGCAGGTGAAAAATGGTAGCAGCTAGCAAAGAGATGGTACGTAAAATGGGGGTTGGAACTTCCAACCTAAACCATTCTTCACCTCTATGAAATGCTGCAACGTAATGCACAAATGTGGCACATCCCTGAAATCAGAATCAAGCTTACAAGGTGTAGAATCAATCAGACAAAAAGCAGAATAATTAAACTGGATCTAAAAAACTTACTGTGGACTTTTCAGGAGATGCAGGAAGGACATCAAATGTTTCATTGATGTGGTTATCCAGTTCTTGCTGTGAGTGTGAATGATGAATTTGGTTCCAACTGTTCTTTTTAAATTGTTTGGGTGGTAATGCAGGAGGCTGCCCATCTATAGGAGTTTCTTGAGATCTAAACACCAAAATACAGAAAGTACGAAGTGGAACAATTATTAGATACTGACAGTGCTTTAAGGATTCCAAGTAAACAAAACAAACTGCTTGGAGAAACTATGAGCTGGAGACCTGAAAAAACATATATATGTTTTTAGAATAAAAAAAATTTACTGCTGTAGTAGAATAGATTGGAAGTGTAGGTTTAGCAGCGTTAGTAATTTTTTTCTTGAAAAGCAACTGTAAGCAAGTGAACCAGTAAGTTTCACTTTTACGTGGCTGTTGTGTTGTTTTTTGTTTTTTTTTTTTAAACCTGAGGTCCTAGCACCTTTTCTGTTTACAAACAATAAAATTCACCACATTTATGCTGTACACTCCAGCCAAAAAATACGTATCTAAAATACATAAGACAAAGTATTTTCCCCAATAAGAATTTCCCCCCCCCCACACAAATTAATGACTGAAATTTACATCTTAAAAACAGACAACAGCATTAGAATGAAGTGCTCCCACGATAGTTTTCAGCTGTCCATGTAAAAATACACGTAACAATTTAAAACAATTCAATTGTCCATCCACAGTTCTTTGAAAAGCTGACTAGAAACAACAGTGTTAAGTTTTTCCCTTTAAAATTACATATACACACAGATATTTCATGGGATATCTGGTTTTATTCTTTTCTTGAACACATGCATTTTTCAGTTGAGTTTTAACACCATTACTGAAGATGAAATGGCAGAAACTTCTATTTCTGTTTAGCTCTGCAAGCACTGTACTGTAGATTAACAAAGAAGTCCTGTGTTTACATGCAATATGGATAATTTCCTTTATTAGTCCCTTTGAAGTAAAAGCTTAACTGTATAATTTGTATTACGTAAATTTATGATTCATCTTTCATTACATGGCACTGTACGTTTTTAGAGGCTCAAAAGGGCAGTTAGCACAGAGCTCCCATTAACCTTGTCTGAATGCCAGTTTCTAACTGCCAACACGGATACTGCCTTCCTCCCCATGAACCACATTAAAAGATATTATTAAGTAATTTCACTACTTATGACAACAGCTCACTGATACTAGTGGCAAATCCAAAAACCTCAAGGAATGAAGTTACAGGTTACAGCTAAACCTACGAGAACGCTACCACCAAAAGTGGGTGCTGCTCTTCTTCCATCTGCTCCTTCTGCCCCCTTCCCTGAATTGCTCCAGTGCTCCTCCCTCAGCCAACCCAGCTTACCAAAGAAGCAGAAACAGTGACTTTTTGGACAAGCCTGGGTAGCTTGCTGCTGGTTCAACAAGGTGACTAATCTCCAGGTGGAGGGAAGGAATGACACTCCTGCAGGCCAGACATAGGACAGCGTTCCTTCCTTATCAGCAAGCTGTAGCACTGACTCATACCTGAGAGCCCTGTCCAGTGAGGAGTGCTACCTTAGTTTCTACTGGGCTTGCTGCAGTAAATTGGTAGCAGAGGGAGACTCATTAGAAGAGAGTACAGCATTTCAAGTTGCTGCAAGTAGTAAAACCTAAGGCAGTAATGCATGAAATTCCATGCTTCAGAATGCAAGCACTATAAAAAAATACATTCATTTTCCATTTCATTTGTTAAAAATTTAGGCTGTTTTTTAGAAAACAAAAATACTGATAGGGTTCTTTTGGAAACAAATCCTAATATTGTGTTAGATGTTTTTGCTTAACCTCAACTTTTAGAAAATAAATGTATTTTGCAACACAACAATCTTGGGGAATTGACTAAAAAGTTGCTTTTTTTCCCCTCAGAATAAGTAGCTTTTCTAAAGATTGTTTATTGGAAAGAGAAAAATATGATTGTCAACATCTGCAAAATGAATTTTTCAAGGCTACTATAAATTATTTAGACATTCACTTGCAAAGGTCACCCAGAGCTTTTCACTGCCCATGTGTTTATACATTCAGGTCCGGGCGGCACAGGTTATTCATCCTTTTCAAGACAAGGGCAACACAGTTACATATCTGCCTGAAAACAATTACTCCTGAGAGTTCTAAACGGAATGAAAGAGAAAAACCTTTGTGAAGACACAAAAGCGTCCAGATAAAAGTAAAAGATAGAATCCTATGTTTGACTAGATGCCTGTACGTGTGTCAGCAAACACAAAAAAATTCCCAAAGAAAATACAAACTTATAGAAAAGATTTGAAAAAGTTACTCAGATGAGCATTTCAGTAGGAGCAAGACAAGCGCTGTAATGTATTAGCATAATGAATTGTGAGAACTAACAATCAAGCCTTGGGCAAAAACTTCATTGCTTTGTATTTGCCCAGTCAGCTTTGAATCTCCTTATGAATGCTCAGACAATGGCCATGAAAGCAGCCTGCTTGGCAGGCAAAGGAGCTCTCTGTTACTGCATTCATGCATTTACATAATAATACGATAACCCATAAAACCTCACACTGACAACCTCTGTGTATTTTTGTTACAGATATCCGGTCTGACCTTTCAATATATTAAGCAAACATTTCGTACTTATACCCATAAGGTTATTAAACTATATATCATGTGCCTTGCGAAGTTAAGGTTATAATTAACCCTGTGTCCTGTGAGCAGAAAAATCTCAGTTGAGCTCCGAACAACACATGCAGTTGAAGACAAAAAGCAGAATTAACGACTGGATTATCTAAGCAAAAGTCTCCTAATACTCCTGGAGCTCTGATTTCTTTTGCTATATTGACTCCAAATTTCATGAGTCAAAATAGCACCTCTTTCTTTCTTTTGTATACAAATTTGATATACCAATTCCCAACAACTTAGCAGATGGACTGCTTGAACTTTCTAACTCAGAAGGGCCAAAATGTTTCAGTAGTCGATTTTTGGACGTTGAAACAATATCATTTTTAATTATATGGTTAATATACATTTCATTACTCTACTACTTTTATTCATAAATATAAAAGCTTTACTCAACACCATCACCTGAAACTTCCAGAAGACTCTTTGAAGATTCGTATTTTGACAGTCAATATCCTTATTCTAAAAAACACCTCATGCTAAGTAATTACAGTGGGAGATTCAATTCCACTTTTGAACTTTTGAATAGAAAAAGCAATACTTTTTTCTATTGGGGAATAAAAAAGTGCAAACCATGAAAAAGAACACCCGTAGCTGCATAACTAATTTGCAAAAACACTTCCTCTCTTTTTAAGGCTCATTTCTATGGTGACTCGCACAAGTAGTCAGGTATTAATTTAATAAAACCAAAGGACATTCAGGAACATATTCTAGAACTTAATTTAGAATAAAGGCATATGAATAAAGGAGCATTTTGGAATATTGCTTATTTTCCTGTGTAACTCTATCACTCAAGATTTTCTCTTAACTAACTTGACTGTCTTAGAAGGGAATGGACATGACAGCATGGATTCAGTCAGCCAAATTCAAGCATGAAACAGGATTTACAAGTGTTCCAATTTTTGAGACTCCCTCGTCACACAAACAGGTTTCAAAATCCCACCAAGAAAGGGAAAATTTCTGTTATTAGAAAAAATATTTTAGCCTACAGCAAACAAATGATAGTCAAAGTCGTAATCATTGCATCTTTTTAAAAAGTCTCATTTTACAAAACCTTAATAAAATTTTTATTCTACCCCCTACCCAAAGTTCTGCCAAGCTTTGAAAAGGAAGGTATGGTCCACTGACGGTTCTAAAAGCCCTGAATACATTCCCAGATTCTTTTTTACTGAGATATACCAGTTTTCTTTTGGGCATGCATTGATTTGTACTTCTCAAATGATTTTAAAACAATCTGCAAAATATACTCTCTTACAGAGATTCTACAAAATTAGAAAGATAAACTTAGAATTATATGCATATATATGTGTAAGACACAGCAGCAGTGTTCATATGGCCTACGGCACACAGCTCTTTTCCCCAGTTCATCTCTCCTTCCTAGTTTTTTCTGAGTATTTCAAACCTTTGAGCAACTTTTCTTTGTTTGCTTGAAAAATATTATTTCCCACAAGATTCCTTTCCTTCAAGTGTCTTTTTTTGTTTGTTTGTTTTTTGTGGGTTTTTTTTTTTTAAAGGAACAAAAACTTTTCTTTGTAACCTGGTATAATAATTAATTTAGTTTATAGTCAGTTAGATGACAACTTTTCCATCAAGAAAAGCTGCTGCATGAAAAAGGAAGATCTAAATTACACTTCTGAATTTAACATACAACTCTTCATTTTGATAATTACTAAATGGTGCATATTCAGCTTACCAGGAAAAAACAGACAACAGTGCAATCTTAAAAACAAACAGATATTCTGTAGCAATAGGCAATATAACATCATAAATTACATACAATGTAGGAAAGTACACTGAGACCTTCAGAAGACTGGGGTGCTAAGGTGGCATTCTGGCTAACTTGCAGAGCTCAGACTTCTACTCCTTGACAAAACAAGATTTCCAAACTCATGAGAATTCAAAACTTGTATCATAGAACAACATACTTCAGGTTCTACCAAAACCAACTTTTGCATCCACATCCAAACACTGATGGCCACATTACAGCAAGGCAGAAGTATGGCCAGGGGAAAGGTACAACAACCCTGCATCAGGAATATGTCAGATAGAGGTCTGCACCTCCTGTATCATTTCATTTTTAACATGGCTTACACCAGCAGTCTCTAACAGCAGGCGCCTTTTTATCAGATTTTCTGTCACTCCCCGAACCCAAACATCTACAACTAAATTCTTTATGGCAAAGACCCATGGCAATCAATAGAACTTACGGTGATGATTCCAGTATTATGCTGTTAGCCTGGGTGGAAGATGGAGATCTGTGGTTCACAAACACTTCACTTGGTGAAGTGTGAACTACATGGTCCACTAAATGTCCAACCGAGGAGGGTCGTAACCGAGCTCCTTCTTGAGTGAAGGCGGAATTGCGACTAAAAGGGGAAACATAGTAGTGCAATGTGAAAATAATTTAATTATTAACCTACACTTCTTACATCAATACAAAAGAATAAGTTAGGGGAATCTAGAATAACACTTTTTCTTCTCGGTGTGAGCATATATGTTCATATACATAATTCTATGAAATAACTTCACGTTTCAAAGAAAAAACACCAAAACATTTATGTTGTCAGTTAAAATAATATGCTTCATAACTTTCTTGTTGAAAGTGTTCAGAAATTATTTCCATAAATTCTACTAAATGTCTTGGAAAGATAACGCTTTCAATGAATAGGCTACAAGAAGGACAGTCCATTCAGTGAGAGTTCATTAAGTTCTTTCAAGAGGAACATTTCATCACTCACACTTGCTACTAGAAAGAAGCATTATATTTTTATATACATGTATATATGGTTATTTTCCAAAAGAAATACGGATTTTTTCCTGAACACAAGCCAGAAAGCTCTAACATGTGAGAAGTGAGCTTTGAAAGGAATAAAAGAAAAGGGGAAAAACTGATGGAAATAGATCCGCAAGTATATCTGATCAAGTCATTTCCCCAAAAACTTTACAAACCAATTACTTCTAGAATATAGTACAGATTTCATTATTTTTTTTCCTTAGCCCAATGAATAATTTGGTTTTAACTAAGCTTGATAAAGCTCAAGCTCTTTAAGTAGCATGCTATCCTTTACACTTTCTATAGGTTGAGTGAAAAGTACTTCAAATTCACCCCACAGACATTTTCTCATGTAGTGTTAAATGTTCCAAAGAACTATTCAGCGCATAATTTTGTGAAGTTCTTTTGATCTCCATAAAGCATTATTCCTCTCATTACATAAATGTATTCCTCACTTCAGAGGAAGACAGTCACTTCCAGGGAGAGACATGATGCTACTCACTGATTTGGGGTTCCAGGTGGAGACCGTGATGGTAGGCTTTGGGTTTCTAACCTATCGTCAGACAGTGAGTTCCTACTCACTACTTCCCAGTCCATCCCACTCATTAATTTCCGTGCCAAGGGTTTACTGGGGGATCTTGGAAGAAAAAAGAAAAATGATCGATCAGAAATTATAAGAGGTGAGAACAAGATCATATAAATTTCCCCACAATGAAACTTTGGATATTCAATCACAGGTAACCAAAACTATATGGAAGAAAGGAAATGTAATAATACAAAACTATATTTAGATATGCAGTGCTTTATTTTCCTCAATATTGTTTTCACTTTGTCTACTTTGTACAAGAACATTAGTGAAATAGTCATACAATACTGCTGGCTAGGAGGGAGGCAGGCAAGGTGTTAAAACTTTACCAGTCAATTCCAGTGCCTCAAAGAGAATCTGATACAAACAGAATATTTACTGAAAGATATGAACATGAGAAGTGGAAAAGCTCTAAGTAACAAAACTGTCCATTCATCTCAGAAAAATAAAATAGTGGAAGTATCTGTCCAAAACCAAAAACCTCCCAATGACCATAAAGAACAGAAAGCAAGGCAATCATCACCACAGTAACAATAAAGCAGATATAATCATCCTCTTTCAAGTTGTTTCTGTGCAACTTTTAGGCTCTGTTTGGTTATGTACTAGAAACATCCTTCAGGTTAAAGGTTGTTCTCCCCAGAGTTTCTTAGAAGAAAGCAAACCTTTTCTTCTCATTCTCTGATCATACCAGAATACACACTTTCCCCTCTTCTGCTACTCCTTACATTTCCTGAGTACAGATGAGAGCAGACATGCAACACTTCATGAAATAGAACATCTCCCTTTTATATCAAGCACTGCCAAATGAATCATCCAAGAACTGTGGCTGCCTTTTTCTTAGTGGCATCACATTTGATGGTTTAGTGATCCTGTACCTAAACATACCTGAATTCTTCAGCCAACACCAAAAATTCTTTTAAGCAATCCACAAATAGATGTCCTTGCATTTACTTCTACTGCTCTGATGCAACTCAGTTTCTCAATTATTACCCAAATCCCTTTTATTCAAAATATACCTCAATTTCACAAGTCTTTCATGTTGTGATCATTTCATTCACCTTTATATATTTATATCACCACATTTTCCTCTACTCTCCAACTCAGCATAATAAGGTGAAAACATATTCTTAGATCAGCATTATGCCCTCCATCATTTCTTTCCCTCACTCCTTACACCCGTATCAAAAAATAACTTCTGCCTTTCTTGTCCTCTGGATGATAGTAACTGTTCCTCTTTATCTTCATCTTCGCATTATCACCTTTCAGATTTACTGAAAGTGCAAGTCCAGAAAGAAGGAACCTTGAGAAAATAAGGAACTACTGACACACAAAATTACATCTTACTGGAAACAAGAACTTCAGTTATGATTACATTTTTACTTCTCATAGAACTTAAGGTGTTGGCCTGCATTGAATTTAAGTAGACTATCCTCAGAATTACCAAGAGTCTAAACCCAAAAGCTACCAAATATGTTGAATAATCTAGCTTCACACACAGAAACACAAATCTTATTAATGCCAACACTGTTTGGAACTAGAGCAGTAGACATTCTCATTTACATAATTTGCTCCAAACATGAGCAACTCAAACCACTTTCAAAATCTGAACAGTTAAAATGAAACCAGCAAAATTGTAAGTCATATCTAATATTATCATTAGTCTTTTACTAATGAAAGGCTACAATTAGCTAGACTTTTGCAAAGTATGTTTGTAGTCAGCAAACTAGAACCAAAAGACAGCTCCACCAGCTCTACTAAGAGGTAAATTCTATGGATTAGAGAACCGTCAAGGGGAAAATGCAGATGAACATAATATAACTAAGTAAACCCAGGGCTGAAAATACAGTATTTTCTGACAGACATGTAAAGGCACTTATGGAACATTATTCATCCCTTCAGTGAAAAAAAAAAAAACAAAAAACAGTGGACTACAGAGAAATTTTGTGTCGTTTTTGTTTTTGTTTTGTTTCTAAATGCACACAAACATTGAAAGGCACTTTTATTTCCTGAATAATATAGAAAACAAACTATGAAGAAAGACATAGAAGCATGAGGACAAGGAAGAAACGTGTTTCCACAAAAAATGTAATTTCTGACTGCTTCAAAAACAGCTCACTCCACTGTATCTTCAGTCTGTAACTACAAGTTGAGTAAACTTCCTCAATCTACGCAAAAAACAAGTACACATTTGAAATGAGAAAAGCATCACTTTCGTATCAATTTAATCCAATGTTAGGAAAACTCACCTTTTACTGTGGATAGGGTCTGATCTTTCAGAAATTAAATATCATGACAAACAACTGCAACGTTTATCAGCAAAAGTTCGTTTCAATTATTTTATTAACAGCTCTAACCTCAGAGTCCCACCCACTCATGTTTGTTGCCTCTATTTCCTGTCTTTGCAGAAATTTCAAAGAAAAAGTTACCACAGTGCGGCACTAAACTTCTCAGTGCTGTGGCTTTTTCATACTAGTTCCCTTACCAATACTTAGAAATCTAACAATAAGTTTTGAGGTTTTTTAATTAACATTTAAGATACATTGCAAAATATTCCTGCAAGTTTCTCTTCTATTACTCATTCCTTACAATATTCCAATAACTTCCTTAAAACGCTGTGCAGATCAGGAGATGGGAGAAGGGAAAGAAGCCAGAAAAAAACTTTTGAAATGCTTTAATAAGCTTTGAAATTTTAAATTCTGCATCTGTCTGCTCACTCTGGATGCTTCCACTGAGCCCCATCACAAGGGGCTGCTACTTAGCTGAGAAAGCTGCTTTCTAATTTCATGTTAATTTTGGTTTATCTACAGAGACACACCTAAAAACATCGGAAGAAGTCCTGCCTATCTGAGAAGGGACAGAAACCAAAAACTCCACCTGCCCCCCAAAATCAGAAATAGTCTTTGGAGCTGCAATACTACACCAAATACAATAACACAGCAGGTGGGATGAAATTATGTAACACAACTAAAAATGCATGACACAAGTGGTATTGGCTAATGCTAAATAAATAAACAAAGCTCATGCTTTCAAAGACAAAATTTGGTTCTGGGTCCAATAGCTGAAGTGCTAAATTCTCACATGAGGTGGCACAGAGAATGTGATTTGGGGAACACAAGTAGAAATCTTAAATCATTTCTGTCCCCAAAAGTAATCAGGTAGAGCCACTGCCTTCCTTTGTATTTTGACAAGGAGCACAGGGAATGAATTTCTCAGCAAACCTGGTGACTGCAACTTCAGAGACCAAAACTACATAAAATCTGCAGAAATACCACAAAATGACGTGCAGTTTAAAGAAAGAGGAATTTAAATGTTCTGAATGATGGGATGATTGAAACAATTGGATTGGGTTGCTGGAAATGGAGATCGTAAGTTTATGATGAAGAGTTTAGAAATGCAGACCAACTGATGCCCACACACTACCACATAACACATATTTACAACCTCTTCTCATATCCAACAGCTCCCACCAGAGCTGAATAAAATCAGAATATTTGCAAGGACCTTTAGATAGAGAGCAATGTTCTTTAAGGAATAACTCAATTCACGACTTGATAAAAGTTTTTCACTTCTATTATCTACTTTCACTTTTATTATGCTCCTGAGAATTCTGATGGGTTTTTATGGATTGCAAACATCCTACAACAAATGAGGCCAAGAAAATAGCTGTAATGGAGATGAGAAAAAATTTCAACAACTGCAACAACAGTCGTCTAAATGCTGCAGTTAGTGCAGCATGAAACTGCGTAGCTGCCTCCAAACAAAAGTATTTATCATATCACATACTACTTCCTTTGCAGTAACGGCTCCATTTTAAAATTGATTTTAAAACGTTTTTATGATAAAAAAATAAATCCATGAATACTGCATCAGTTAATTTTAATTAAAATCCTGAGGAAAAAGAGATAAGCCTGATAGCTGTAGGTTAAAAAAGCTTGATTTATTCAAATGGGTGTCAGGAAATTTTATTTCCATACCTGATGCTCTTTCTATTCTGCTGGGTATGTGAAGGCCAGCTGAATGCTGCAATGGCAGTCACCATTTCCCATCTCAGAACAAAGAGAATGTTCAAATTACATCTCAGTTTAACTCTAAGCATCATTTTCGTACAACAAAAGAACTTAAAATTTTGCTTAGAGAGTGTTAGCTCAAACAGAGGGTAAATGTAGACAACTTTAGAAAAAACATCTAGTTTTTTCTAAAGACCATAACTGATCTTTAATAAGTCTTCTTATGTGGTAATAATAATTTAAAAAATAATTACTGTTGCTTTTAAGTGGCCACCTCATTCTTAAGAAAATCCTGACTGCGAAGCTCAGATGTTTATAGTTTCATAACAAAAGGAAAATAACACCAAAAAGAACTTTCAAAACCTGAAGCAACTGAAGCAAACCTGCTGCTTGAGAAGTTAAAAAGCTGTTCAACAATGCAGTTATTTTGAGAAAAACGCTCAGAATGAAAAAGGGAGGTTCCAGGAACAAAACCCATGTCATACATGGAAAACCTTAAAACGCAACATTTTCTTTCTGTATGAATTCAGAGGGGCTGAATGGTATTTCAGCCTGAAACTTAAATGTTTAGTAGACAAGGAATTAAGGATAATGCTCTCAGCTTAAGCTTTTTGAACCACACTTTATTCTACAAACACTTCACATTTCTTGCTCTTTTCATCCTTTAAAATACTAAAAATTTTCATAATGGAAAATTCAGGGAAGACAGGAGGTAAAAGTAGATGATCTATTAAAAGCCTTCCAAAGGTGTATTTGTTACAATACACCATTAAATTCAGTCCACTCTGTAACAGATCCATACACAATCAGACATTTATCAGTCATCCACTTCACTAATCAGACCAAAAGGTTACTGTGATGTATTGCTTTATCTAAAAGCAAGTGAGAAGTGCAACTAGAGAATACAGGGAAGTCAAGTATTTTATTAAGAAAAAAAGACTTGAAAAAATACCATTCGGCACTAGCCACAGGTTTCAATTTTAACCAGAGTCTATACTATAAAAGACAAACAACTCCAGCAACACTTGTTTAGCTTTGATTTGAAGGGAAGAGAGTGCCATCTACTGAATAAGAATTTCTAAAATGAAGCAAATGCTCCTCAAAACCAAGTACTGGCCCTTTTTCATCCTACTTCTTCGCACGAAATTTAGAGTGCAGCATATATTATATAGCTTTTAGCTGATTCATAACTGTCCCTTACATAAATACAGAAAAACCTGATGAACTGGAACTCGAGTTCCTTAATGGCTAACCATGTTAAAAGACATTCCTCAGCTCAAAAAAAGTTTAAACAGATAAAAAGTGCAGAGGATGCTCCCTGCTTCTAAGGACTTTTCATCCCCTCTCCCCCCAGTATCTATAGCAACGGCATACTTACAGTCAAATTTTTTCATTATTCCAACACCTTACTGAGGCCACAGTGGTAAAACTGTTCTCATTCAGTCAGACACTCACCATTACTTACTCTAATGAAAGTACATGTGTACAGTCAAAGGTTGTTATCAGGGTTTAAACATTCAAATATTGAGTTAATGGCTAAAAAAACATTCTCTGCAATAAAAACAGCACAAAGAGGGCAAATACATACAACTATTAAGGCAATTCTGATTCTCTTCCACTTCCGGCTGCATGAATAAGGCACCTTCCCACATCAAAATTTAGCTCCTTGATACAATCAAGTCATGCCACCAGCAACAGTGAACAAAAGACTCCCTGTTTTGCAAGTTTACAAACAGAAAACAATGACCCCATAGCATCTTAGGATATACAAACAGAACACTTATTGATCCAGTACAAATGTAAATTGCTTACCTTGCAAATACCCTGTCTTTGTTTGCTCTTTCTTTGCCATACTGCACAGACTGGACCTCTGTTCTCCCACTGGAAAACAGACCAAAATCCATTAAATGCAATCATCTCAAGATAATAATTTCTTGCTTGGAACTGAACCATCTCAAGAAAAATTCTACTGCTCAAGCAATTGCACTAGCTTCAGTATAATATAACCTTAGACATTACTAGGTAAGCGTAAGTCTTTTTTCACAAAGTTTAAAAAAGTCCAATTAACATGAAACATAACAAAGCTCTTTCCTCCCTTTTTCTTTTATCCAAAGCAACAAGCAAGTACTGCTTGTATCTTCTAGATAATTCTCTAAACCACCATCTTTTCTGTCACAGACACACAATTAAAAGTAATGCATCTCCACTGTACTCCTCCTAAAATATTCCCTGAAATGTTAAAAAAAAACTTAACTGCTTCTTACTTCAGCAAATTATCATTAAGAAATACAGATCAACACATCACAATTACACTCTGCTCTCTCAAACACAACTCTTCCTTTAAGACCACATCTCCTGTGTCAAAGTAAAGATCCTTTATTCTATGATTACAATATTTCATAATTTGTTTTGAAAAACAATACAATGTTTTTTAGAATGCTTATCAGAAGTTAAGAATTGGTGCCTAGATACCAGCAGAACTCCCTCTTTTTATTACTTCACATGCATGCATGTCCTACAAAGACATTGATACTTTTCTGCTCTTTTCTGTCCCTTACAGGGAACATATACAGTGATATAAAATCGAAAAATAATTAGTTGTTTTCATATCCATATTACAGAATAAATACAACACTAAATACAACATAATTAGAAAATCAGATGGTGAGTAATTTATGTTTGAATAATCTCTGTCAGTTAGAAAACTCAGAATAAGAAATTGGAACTAGAGGGAAATATTCATTTATTCCAAATAATGCCCAATAGTAGCTGTTTTTAGAGAAGATTATAAAGTATGACTTCAAAAATTCTTGTCTCCATTTAAAACTCCATACATAACTGCAGCTTACAGTAGGTCAGACCAGGGACCAATACCGGTCCAAGTTGTGACCAGTGGCTCAAGACTAAATCTGTTTTTTGGAGTTAAGGTAGATTTCTAGGCTTTACAATATCCTTTTAGAAAGGAATTTCACCATTTGACTACTGAATGTGTAAATGCTGTAGAAATGCACCAACAGAAATTCAGTGAAGGGAAATGCAAAGACCTGCCTCTGAGGAGGAACAGCCCCAGTGACAGGCTGGGGGCCAAGTGGATGGAAAGGTTTACTCAACTTCACAAGAGTACATTGGGGGTGCTGTGTCCAGTTCTGGACAGCCCAAAACACATGGCCATACTGGAGCAAGTCAAGCAAAGGAGCTGTGAAAACGTTTACAAATCTGGTGCATGTGGTGGAGCGGCAGACAGAGCTGAGACACGGTATCTGATTTCAGCCTCATGAAGAAAAGACTTAGGGGAATCAAATCAGCCTGTATAAATAGTTGTCTGCTAGAGTGCATCAAAAAGACAGCCAGATTCTTCTCAGGAGAGCTCAGTGACAGGATAAGAGGTAGCAAACACAAATTGAAACACAGGAAATTCAACTTAAGCAGAATTACAGAAACAGAATAGAGAATAATAGAGAATATTTAAAACCTGACTGGGTGCAGTACTAGGCCACCTGCTAAAGCAGACCCTGCTCTGAGCAGTGTGTTGGACAAAGTCTGCAGCTGCCTTCCTGAACTCTATGATACTGCAATTCTATAACACTAAAAAAAAGTCTTTCTTTTCAAAGCTCCTGCCTGGTAACTTCTTGGGGTTTTGCATTTTTAACTTTGACATGCAGTAAGCCATTTGTATTTTTCTTAATTCCTTTCAAGTAACTGTAAAACTATTTGCATTGACCCCTACTAATAATGATGTTTTCATAGAATTACCTAAAAGCTCCAAGACAGTGACAGATGAGTTATAATTATGTTCCTCTTTTCACTCTAAACACACACATTGCATTTTTGAACATTCAGCTTCCGCTGCCATTTTATTACCTACTCATTCATCACTCAAATACCACCAAAACTCTCTGTAGTCAACTCAGTTTTTTACTACAACAATGTATACAGTTTCACTGGTAACTTCCCTTCAATATGAAGACTGGACTTACAATAATATTCAGTAAAACTCCTAGTGTTTTGGCCACTGGATTTGAGGCTTTAGTGAGGAATGCTGTAAGCACCACTTTGAAAACCCACAGATAGCTTACAGAAGTTTGATATTTTCACGAGTACCTTTCCCCATTCTTTGTAGCAACTTTTTTTTTTTTTTTTTAACTTGCTCTGAAATTTGCTTCATTAGAAGCTTTTAGTTCAGTAACAGATTGAATATTGAATATTCAATAGTTGACCAATTTTGTACACATGGCTTCTTTCAGAAACCGAGATAATTCTGTCTTGCCCTGGTAGTTTAAAACTTTTTTTGTTACTTCATTTTAAACATAGAAATGTTGGCTAGGAGGCTCCTATCCAACTGCCTGCTAACACTAAATCCTGTCTGGCCATGGCTTTAGTCTAGCCAAGTTTTGAATCTATCCAAAAGGATAGATTCCACAACCTTTCTGGGTAACTTGTTCTAGTAAAGAACTACTCTCCTTAAAAAATAAACAAAACCCAGTGTCCAGCTTGACTCTTGAAGGTAAATGTGTGGCTGTTGCCCCTTGTTCTACACTTGCCATCACCCACAAAAGTTTGGCTCCACCATTTCTGAATCTGATCTAGCAGTAGCTTTAGGCTTGCTTCTGAAGCCCCCACCACCTTAGCTTCCTTTTCAGATTAATCAAGCCCAGCGCCCTTAACCTCTCCTTGTATGCCACGTTACTGCTATTATGCAGTCTCTAAACAAGCTCTCAAACTACTTGCACAAATTCTAGCCTTTTGGCTGCTTCATTAACTTTAATGACCTTCCTCATTTTTATAGTTTCCCTTTTCAGCTTACATTACCATAATTTGAATGTCACCATCAAAGAGCTATTCTGTTATAGCAACCACAATGATTCAAAATCTGCTCAGAAATGAAAAAGCTTCCCCAAATTCATGACAGTAACATTGAACCAAGTCTCAAACACTGTTTGGAATCGCAGAATGGTGTTTCTCAAATGGACGCTGTGAATGTTAGTCAAAGAAACAGATGGTATAAAAATTCAGCCTGTGAATTACTTTCCTTTTTATACATTTATGCAATTCACAAGTGAAACAGAAATAGCCCGTTATTGTGCTTTCTAGCTTTTTCATCATCTCCCTTTGTACGTCACAGATACTGTTGCCATTCTAGACAGATGATTAGTAGTAGCTCCATTATTCTCTACTTTAGGCACAATTTAAACCACAGGCATTCTGCCTCATTTGAAGTGACAGTTAACTCAGTTACTTTACTTTTCTTTCATTTCAAGCATAAAACACTTAAAAAAAAAACAATGCCACCCACTCAGTTGTTACAATACAAATTATACTTAGGGATCACAGTTATACCACTGTCATTCTCTGGACTTCCAAGCTTTTTGCTTATTAAATTGATAATTTCTAATTATACAAATTCCATCCTTTCTAAACTTCTGTCCTTTGAGCAGAACTTATATGCCTTTTGTCTTCATATAGTACCTTATTTGTATGCATCTAGCTTAAGTAGGCTTTACTTGCACAAGTTTCTCTTGGCTGATTTTTATTTGATCTTTATTAAGGTCTGTTTAGTTGCTGCATGCAATGCCTGAGATCCATCACTTTTCCAAAACACAGATAAAATACTTAGAATTTAAGACTTCTAAAATAAACAAACAAACATAATCCTGCAGGTAAGCAGGCAAAGAAACACAGCCTGTGAGACAGATATCAGGTGTTAGTTCAATAATGACTGTTAATAATATAGTAATTATATTTCCAAACTCCTCCAGAAAATGACTTATATTTGAAACCTACCCCAAGAAGGAAGGTGAAGGAAGACAGGATTCAAATCCCATTTGAATTGACACACCTTTGAACATAAATTCTAGGTAACTGACTATCTTTACTAATGTGTTGTCCATTCATTTATGTTCTTCCCTATATATTTCAAGTCAGCACTTACCAGTACCGGAACTTTGAACCCAAAGTGAAATAATGTGCAAAAAAGTTCTTCTGAGGGGGGAGCGGTCGGTCCAAACGGAAGAACGTGTGATGTTCAACACAGGCTTTCCACAGGTTCTTACATGCTCGGTAATTCACCATATTGAAGCCCAATAATGTTTCTCTGGATTCATGCTAAAAGTGAGAAAAACGGAATTGAGATGAAGATTATTCCCAGCCACATTTGAAATCAAGATAAATACTGCAGCCTTTGCAATCTTTTTCCCCCAAAATTATGCCTTTTGATGTGGTAATTTTACAGTGACTGTATGTATTAGAAAATCTTTTAAAAACACCATTAAGACTTTTTCTTTAAAGGCATTTTAAAGGCTACAGCCATTTTGTTCTTATTTTTTCAAGTGAGATCGTTCACAGGCATGTTAAACAAGTCTAGATGGGAAGAAATGGACCAAAAGACATGACCCAAAATATATTAATAAATTCCTGTGACTGAAGAACTCAAAAGCCAGTGTGCCTTTCACTGCTTTTTCTTAACAGCAAACTCTTTTTCCAAGGTAAGCTTTTGCTGGACTGCTCTTCAAATCTGTCAAGATACTGGAGCATTATGACTAATGGCTCAGAAAAACACTGCACTTTTACTCATGTGATGAACTTAGATCAAAGAATTAACTGGATTTTGAAATTGAACAGCAAATTCTGATTACCTATTGATGACATTCAGTAAATTGTTACACAGATAGCTCTTCCTAATTTCCACTTATCACCAACTGCCCTGGTATTTTCTAGATGTGTTAACCATCACTAAGAAATTAAGCGATAAACTAGTTAACAGAAATTGATCATTCCCTATTCAGCTTAAAAAAACTTTTCCAAAAATGAAAATGTATACTAGCATTGTAAACAAAATGCATTTCTACCCTACATGTGAACAATTTTGTAAAATTACAGACTGCCTCAGCTCGGTATAAAGGATATGAAGTTATATGAACTGATGACCGTGCATTTTCTTGTCACTCTTGAAGCATTATAATTATGGGTTAGAGAAAAAAAAAAAACAAAGCAACATGTTGCTTCCCTTAGTTTATATTCTAGAGAATGAGCTGAGCTGATTTTCGTGTCACCATCATCACCAGATCAGACATGAAGCATGAAGGAGGAGTTGGTAAGCATGATGAGAAGGAGCTGTGGTGATATCAGCTTAATTGTAATGCGAAACAGCACTTTCACAGGAACTTGGGGTTTTAGAGCTTTAAAGGTACTTCAACAATAGTTCTATTCATAGCTGCTATGACTTTCATTGCAGTGTAGCGAGAACAGATTATCAAACCCTGCCCTTCATCTCAGTTACAGCCAGGAATCAATCTTTAGTGTGAAGAAGGGTGTAAGACACGGGCGTAAAGTGCACCAGTCCTCTTCCTATCTGCCCTTCTAGGTTCTGTAAAATCCAAACATCTTGCAACTTATCTTTGCTGGTGCTTCTGTGGTGCAAGCCCTAGTTCTGCTGCTGATAGGTAGCAGGGTTTAGAGCAGATTGCCCCTCTTTTCCATTAAGAACAACAGGCCTCGATCAATTTGGGCTCACCATAAGGTCCAGAGGCAATACTTGTAAATACCTACAATATTTCAGGCAAAAGCATGTAAAATATCATAAAGGTTATGCTGGAGCCTATGAGAACATTTTCATAGCACAAAGCTCAGGGAAGATGCTGAATGCTCTATGGTATGACATACAGGTATTTCAAGGTTTTAAGTCTGTTGAGACAGTGTTAGAAGACTTCCTCAGGGAGTCACAGTTGGATTCTGTTCTGAAATGATTTTCTCACTAATTGTGCCCATGGCTCTTGTTAGAGAGAGTAAACCAGTTTGCTTGCTGCAGAAGGGGAAGAGGGAAGCAGCTGGGATGCAATAGAGGTGATCAGAGGCTTGGAGCCTGAGGGTGAAACCACTGGGGAGCCAAAAAGCATGTAAATTAATTTAAATCACAACCTTTAAAATGCGCAGTACGTGACAGGTTACCTACAGAATCTAAAAAGAAACACTGGAAGGAAAACTGCAAAGTGAAATGTAAGTTATGTTTGTGATGCCTTTTATTAAGGACAAAAAAATATAAACAAAAAAAAAAGGATATTAGAGTCCCTCTTGCACACAACAGCTTAGCCCTTGGATATTTGCCTTGGGTAGCAACATTCATTCAAATCCACTTTGCTTATTTTGAAGTAGAGACTTAAAAGCAGATCTCACTCTGCTCAGGAGAAAAATCGGATTAAAAACATTCTCTAGTGAGTCTCCTTCACTTTGCCTAAACAAAGAAAAACCCCAGAACAAAGCAAAAACTCCCCACCCCCATCTCTGAGAGAACAAAGACTAACACTATAAACAGATGCACCAGAGACTCAACTTCTTCCACAGATAGTGGACAGAAGTCCTTTGGAAGCTTAAAATATAATGAAGATTGTGCTAGACACATCAGATATTAATTAAAAAAGAGGCAGAAACATAGGTAGGATTAGGAAACAATTGCGTAGGTACCTAATGAATGCTGGTGCTACTTAAGATCAAGTATGTACTTTGGCAGATTAACCCATACAGCACATTACAAATCTAGCTTAAGCTCTTTCTGCAAGTCAGTAAGAATAATAATTAAAAAAAAGTTTCAGATACATTATTTAAAATAAAATTTTTGCTCAAACACTGAAGGCAGGTCTCTGTCAGATTGGGTGGATAGTGATGGGACAAGGAGGAATGGTTTTAAACTGAGACAGGGGAGGTTTAGGTTAGATATTAGTAGGAAGTTTTTCACACAGTGACACAGCATCACAGTGGTGAGGCACTGGAACAGGTTACCCAAGGAGGCTGTGGATGCCCCATCCCTGGAGGTATTCAAGGCCAGGCTGGATGTGGCTCTGGGCAGCCTGGTCTGGTGGTTGGTGACCCCGCACACAGCAGGGGGGTTGAAACTGCGTGATCATTGTGGTTCTTTTCAACCCAAGCCATTCTATGATTGGGAATCTGATGCTGAGGGCTGGGTGAAGAGGAACCTGATGAGGTTCAACAAGGGCAAGGAACAGTCCTACAGCTAGGGAGGAACAACTGCATGCATCAGTACAGGTTAGGGGCTGACATGCTGGAAAGGAGCTTTGCAGAGAAGAACTTAGGAATCCTGGTGGATAACGTGTTGGCCATAAGCCAGCCTTCCTAAGGCCAAGAAAGCCAATGGTATCCTGGGGTGCATTAAAAAGAGCATGGGTGAGGCCAAATGTGGGCTTCTCGGTTCAAGAAAGACCAGGGACTTTTAGAGAGTCCAGCAGAGGACTACAAAGATGATTAGAAGCCTGGGGCATCTCCCTTATGAAGAAAAACTGAGACACTTGGGACTGTTCAGCCTGGAGAAGAAAACACTGAGATGGGGTCTTAGCAATGCTTACAAATATCTCAAATCAAGTGGATGGGGCCAGGCTCTTTTCAGCAGTGCCCAGCAACAGAACAAGAGGCAACAGGCACAAACTGAACACAGGAAGTTCCATATGAATGAGGAAAAAATTCTTTACTTTGACAGTGACAGAACACAGGAACAGGCTGCTCAGAGAGGTTGTGGAGTCACTTCCAGAAATATTTAAAACCTGCCTGAGTGCTTTTCCTGTGTAACCTACTTTAGGGAACCTGCTTTAGCAAGAGTTAGACTAGATGATCTCCAGAGGTCCTTTCCAACTCCTATGATTCTGTGACATAACAGCAGTTAAGGTTGCAACCAACCACAACCCACAATGCTTAGGGAAGCATATAGAGAAATGAATATATACTGATTAATTCTGGAAGCACTTCAAAATGTGCAAGGGAAGCAGCATATGGAACAGCCTGAATAAGCAAAAACATGGGAATGCAAAATCTAGTGAAGAATACAGCAACTGAAGTTACAGTTCAGAAGATTTGCAATGCTGTATGAAGAAATTGTACATTATTCTTTCTCCTTACCCCCCAAACTCTAAATAAAGAATGAAAAGAAAATCTATTCAAGTTATATAATTGACAGACTATACAACTAACTTTCATTCAAGAATATATTATGATACCAGTGGAAAATCACTTTGACATAAAACTGCTTCATCTGGCTTCCCTTATATGATTAATTTACAAGCCAGATATAATCTACTAAAAAGCAGTCAAATAATTCTTTTACTTATGTTGATGCCTCTAAGCAATGCCAAGATAAAGAAATAATTTAATAGGAGATCAAAAGATAAGGCACTTGCATTTTTAAGGACAACTGCAATTAAAAGCTCTCAATATTCATTAGCAGTATTTGAAAAATATCTGTTTTGAACCACTTAAAAAGTGCACATGGAAGAGTCTGGAAGAAACACTGCAAAATTTCTCTCCCAAGTTCACCAATTTAATATCCTAGAGTATCTCAGCTTTCCATTGGAAAAAAATATGGTCATTCAGCTGTAACATTCCTTATGTACTTACACTTTGGAACACACGTCAACATACCATGAATACATATTCACTATCATATTGTATAACTATGCTTCTCAACATACACTCAAAGCACTAGAGATATTTCACATATGGAATGTGCAAACAAAGTCGTTTCACCTGGCTTCTACTACTGAAAAGAAGCCATTTAGGTTCCCACTATTGTTAAAGAAGAAGGAAACTAAAAGCAAGCTACCAGAGAACTTCTAAAACACACTTCCAATTTATGCAGAAAGTTTCAGTCTTCAAGTGTCTTGGTTACACAGAGGAATCTATCAGCGATTAGCTAATTAAATAGCAATTGGTTCATTAACCATCATGAAACAGAAAATATCATAAAACTTAACTGAAGCTGAATGTAGGTGAGATGAATCTCTTCCTAAGAGTCTACCCAGGGAAAATTACTTTGGAAATAACAGTTTTAATATTAGATTTGATTAAAAAGTTAAAGTATGCCTTCTTTGGAAGCCAAATTTCTGCTTTGATCTTAAGGTATTCATGACTTGAAATAAATGAAAATGAAGTTCTTCCTGTCAGTTTTCATCTGATACATAGAGTTTAAAGAAAAACAGAATGAGTCTTCTTAATTTGTTGCTTTAGATAACTCATCTCAGAGGAGAAATAACATTAGTTACATACATAAATTCCACCCTGGTGCAAGTAACATGTGGGGTATTAAAAAATAACAGAAAATACAAGATACAAAACTTATTACCATTTTTCTGCCTGTATCAATAGGTAAACTTGTTCATTTCACATAATAGCCAAAGTTCATTTCTTCCCACACAATTTCTCCAAAATCCTTGTTCAGTTTCAACTGAACTTGCTCGTTCAACTTGCTGTTGCTGGGTCACAAACCACTGGCCTGTTCTGATGTAACAGGAGTTCTCTCCTACGTTTTTGTTGTTTAACCATATTTGTCTCTGAATCTGGAGTAGTTCTATAATATTAAGAATGTATTTCTGTCTAAAATATATATTTTCTTTCTCTCTGGTTAGTAAGTCTATACTTAGGTCTTTAAATCCTTTCAGCTGTAAATAAGAACTGCACAAAACCTTTAAACTAATCTAATGAGTTAATCACATACCCAGATTTTAATTAATTCTTTTCCCAGTCTGTAAGGGTTTAGATTCCTATCACTTGGAGGCACAAAACAATCAATTTCTTGCTGAATTAACTGCTCACTGCTCCTGTGGTGCTTCACAGGGTAGGAAACAAATATCACAAGAGGAGAAGTATATTTATTTTTCATATAAAGCTTCAGTTTTCTCCCAAGAAATATGGAAGTATGCATAAACCAACTACCGTACAACTTTAAAACTGCAAAGGCATTCTTATCTCTTCTATTTAAGTAATAAAGTCACTTTGTATTACTAAATTTGAATAATACTTACCAGCATATTTTAATCACAGCACACATGCAAGTGAATCAGCATTAAGCATTACCTTTCATTTTAACTTGGTTTCTTCTGAAATTCAAATTTCATATTGATTTACTTTCAACCTTCAATATTTGCATTATATAAACAATTTTTATTTCCTGCATGCACACGTAAAACTAGAAGTCTTTTTTATATAAGGCAAATCAAGTGAAATAAGTCTTATTAAACATTGCAATGGCTGTTTGGCAACTGAAATAAATAGAAAATTGATGAAACTGGACTTAAGACAAGAATCAATGTGATATTAAAGTATAATGCAGACATCTAGTACAGAGAAGTTTTTTATATCAAATTTAAAATAGTACTCACCAACTCTTTCCTAAGTTGAACAAAAAACTGTTTGCATTTAAAAGAAATTTTTACAATCTTCAACCTAAATGAAAAATAAAACCAGACCATTTAAACACTTAGTATAACCATTGTTAATAACTTAAATATTTCTATGAAAGTACACTTTTCAGAGCATAGATTTCATTTATATAGGTAGAAAATAATATAGAGATTATATAAAACAGTTTGTATAATTTAAAATCTGTAAGCTATGTATATATTACGAATGAAATTCACTTGTTTCTATTCTAATTTAGGGCTGTTGCTAAATTACTTATATGCTCAGATCCAAATTCAAGGACCTATTCATCCTAATCTGAAGCCTTCTCTTTTGAGACTGTTTTCATTATCCCTTGGACTATCTAAGAAATACTTTCACCTCCACGCAATTCCCAAAAGACATTCACTATGCTCTTACTCAACTCTAGGTATTACCCGACGTTTTTAAATAGCAAAATCTGAGACAATACATAAGTGTTCATCTCCATACTTATAACATTGATATTTATAAATTGAGTAAAAAAAAAAAAAAAAAAAAAAAAGTGAGCAAATAATGTGAAAAACCCTCCACATTTCAAGCAGAAAAAGTCATTTAAAACATCACATCACAGGAAAAAAACCAGCCTACAGATAGCTCTATTTTGCAGCTTATCTATAAGGCATATAAGACACTACAGCAATTCCGGATAATTTGAGATGTTCAGTTAAATGATAGTTGTTCTAAATAGGAAAAAGACAAGTGATATTTCCATCACAAAAGTAACTGTAATGTGAAAAACCACAGCAAATTCTGTGAACATGAAAAGGAAAATCTATGTGATACTAAAAAAAAATACAGAATGCTAAATTCAAGTGTTATCTCACACAAACATAATTTCACTGCCAATGAAGCTCAAAGGAAATCTCAATACGAGTTAACTTTTGGTAAATCATAAAGCAAACTCCTCAGGGGTTACAATTAATCTCTTACTCTGCCTGTTTACACAGAACTCTGTCACTAATCTGAACTGTCATCTCTTACGGTCCCACTACTTCAAGTTACTGTACTGGCTTACTAAAGCTACCAAGGCAAGACAAATTGTGACAGTGAAGATAACACTACAGTTTTTAAGATTAACTGACTCATTAAGAATATACAGGAACCTCAGAAATGACTGAAATTACTGCTTGCATATTAATCACCTTGTTGAATAAAAATCCCTCTAACACTTGGAAAGATAAGGAGCAAAGTATTAACAAACACTTCTGTTGGATGGACACACACACACACACACACACAACACCATATATTTATATCCAATACAAATTATCTTAACCAAATCAAATGGAGCCATTTTCTCCAGAGCAGTATTTGCAGCAGGAACCAAACCTGGATATAATTAATTTGTGAAGAGAAATTCTCCCAACAATAACAAACAATAACAATAACTTTTTTTTAATCCTACCCCATAATTTAGGCAGAGCAAAGTCAGGGGTGAATTAAGACTGAAACCACTCAACTGGAACAGACTCAAAACTGTTCTATTAGTCAGTAAGGTCTAACTCAAGCCATAAGAGTCACCTGAACTTCATCCATTTCTGAAAAATATAGCAGTGAGATTCCATATGCACTGCTAATAACCCACTAGGCATTAAGAAAATCTATACTTGGCTAAAGCAAAAGGTGCATCTATCTAAGTTTCCCTTCTCTGTTGCCAATGATGCATAGCCAAGGAAAAGGTTAAGAACAGGCACCTGTAATATTTTCCTGGTATGATTTTCCAGACTCCAATTATCTCAGACATCCTAAACCATATAATGTATCTTTGTAAATGAAGAGATATTTACAAGTCCTAATCTAAAGTGAAGCCTGTATTCAAACATGTGGCTGTGGTGCTCACTGACAACTTTACCACTTCCAAACTTGGCTGAGAGGATGACAATGCAGGATGTGAGCAATCCAGCAGACTTGACCAAGATTTCTATTACAAAGGTTTTGTACTGACCAGCTAGGGAAGATGCTCTTGGTACCACCACTCACAAACATGGAAAGATTGTTCAGATTAATAGTAAAGGGCACATTTGGCTCCAGCAGTTGTGAGATGGTAGATTTAATGATACTGAGGAGAGAAAGCAGCAGACTCAACAACCTAGGGAGAAGAAACTTCAGTCTGCTCAGAACTCTGGTACACAAAATCCTTTGGATAAACTTTGCAGGGCCTGGCAACTGAAGAGTGGTGGTCAATCTTCAAGGACAATCCCAATTCAGAATAATCTTCATGTGCTACATAAAGCAAGCCAGCATAGAAAGAGGCCAGCTTGGACAAACCTGGAACTTCTGACTGAGCTCAAACAAATGGGAAATATGCAGGAGGTAGAAGCAAGATCAGACCACCGAGAAGGAATAGAGAAATACTACCTAGCTACCACTAGTACTGCTACCACAGCTCAACTGGAGTTGAAAGCAGTCATGCTGTGAAAGGCAAAGATTTCCAGGGGAACATCAACAGTAAAAGAGAGGCAAAGGAAAGTGCGTCTCTGCTCCTGAGAAGGTGATCCAGTGACAAATGACATGCTCAGGTACTCAATAGCTTTGTCTCTTGGTCTCCAAGAATCGAAGGATCAGACCCCACCGATTCTCTGTGACAGGTAGTGCAGCGTGTGGAAAACAGATACTACATCTAATACAGGAAAAGTAATTAGGATACACTACATAAAAGATGCACTCTGCATTTTGCCTTGAGCCTGCCTAGCCTTCCCCCTCTTCCTTCTCTCCCTATGATCTCTGATAACAAAGACTACATTATGTAACTTTCGACAAAAATTTCAACCCAATTAAGATCAGCAATAAAGGACAATTTACTTGATTACAGGTGAATCTATTTCTACATCTATTTCTCCCCACATGCATGCAAGTCTATCCTGTCACGTCTCAAAGTCAGCACAAGAGTACTGAAAATAGGGTACCTAAACATTTACTTGTAGCCATATAATTGCCAAGCACTGAAAAGACATTTTGCACAGGTCCAGTTACACAGGAGCAAGCAGAAGAAGTGTCAGATCTGATGTCACTAGAACAGCTGTAGGACTAAAGATAAAAGAGGTCTATTGCTTTACTCTTAGCCAAAGAAAGGCTATGGTTGGAGGAAACAGTGTGTGCACATGAGTGGAGGTGGG
Source organism: Phasianus colchicus (assembly GCF_987193195.1). NCBI lineage: Eukaryota > Metazoa > Chordata > Aves > Galliformes > Phasianidae > Phasianus > Phasianus colchicus. Next base: position 11,797,892 of record NC_143442.1, read on the forward strand.
GTTCTTTGTTTGCTGTTGTTTTAAGTTATTTTGTAAAGACCAATTATTGTGGTACTACAATCTTCACAGGAAGAAATTAATAACCCTGATGTCAGCTGATATTGTTGAACACAAAGAAGAACTGTTTAGGTAATTACACACACATACAAACCACAGTAAGAATTTAGATCAGCATCCCTGGCACGCAAATGATATGAAACAGAGTTCACAGAAACCTCTAACTTCCAGTAGGGACTTGCAGCTTAATTATGACTTACATTGTATGCACCCAGTAATTTACTGGTGTTTTATAGAACGTATTTCTATTATTACTGTTTTCTCCAAAAAAAAAAAAAAAAAAAAACCACCAAAACAAAACAAAAAAGCAATGAAAAGCAACGAACAAACAGAAAAAGAAAAAAAAACAGCAGTAAAAGCAGCCTGGATTAAAACCATCCTGATTATTACAGTGCTACATTTATTAAGCAGCTTTAATCCAGAAACGGTTCAAACATTTCAAAACTCTTGGAGATGAAAGGTTTCTTTCTTAGAGCAAGTTGCTATTAGAAAGGTAGGCCTGAATATTACAGTAGTTTCAGACTGACCATAGCAAGATCAAGTTTTCATTTACCAGACTAACCATGAAGACTGAAAATTTAGATGTTCTGTGTTTGCCTCAGGCTTGCTTTTCTTTAAATGCTTCCAGGCAATATGTTTGTGTGTTCAATTACATCTGGGTGTAGATAATGTTTTTGTCATAGCTTTCTATATTTCTTTCTCTGCAAAAATCTGCTCCAATTTGATCATTCATACTTCTCAACATGGTAAACCACAAATTATATAACATCTTACAAAAAAACTAGGGATTAAGCTTTGCAATGCAAACTAAAATGTCTCAAATTCAGTGGGTTGAAGGAAAGATGTCATTAACATCTTGAATCTCACCAAGTGAAAGAGAACATACTGAAGCAAAAACAGATCACTGATTACACATAGTTGATTTCACCCTATGACTAACAAAAAACAACAAAACCCCAAGAATTTCAGTTACTGTATCAGTTGGAATTCAGAAAAGTAGTTCTTCCAGTTTCAGTTGAGGTAATGAATTTAATCCATTTATATGAAAATGAACTTCAGAAAATTTCAATGCTGTATTGCCCAAGAACACAAACCAGCAGCAAACAAAAATGTGAAAGTCAGCATTTTTCTAATGTGAAAAGCTTTTTGTGCCTGGTAACTTAATGTCTGTTACAATAATTTTAGATGGATGACTTTGCCCACTCAGAACTTGATTATAGTATACACAAAGTACGTAGTAAGAATGATTGTCAGAGTGGATTTGAAGAAGACAAAGGAAACCAAATAAAACTACTTCAGATGGACACAAAAAAGCTTTGGTGAAGGTGACATAGTTGTGTACAGCATCAGAATGATGCAACAAAACACTATTTCTCTTGGACTTTTCCATTTCTGATATGAATAGGTAAAAAGATAATCCCAATTAAAGAAAATCTGATGATCACCAGAACAATAAGATTACTGAGGGCAATTCCATGATTACTTAACAGAACAGCTTTACAATCTATTTTAGATAAGAGGAGAAATAAATGACAACCTTTCCTTCAATAAATGCACTTTTTTGATCATCATGAAAACAGCTATCTACAGATGAAGAGATGACAATATCCCTGAATACTACACCTCACTTAGCCTCAAGACCTAAATGTAACACATAATACAATTAAATTACAAACAAAGATGACAGCAATTATTTTTGTATTTAATATTTTTAAGTTCAGTGGTCCCTATAAAGACTGAACTAGAATAAAATCAGCATTTCCATAATGCTAGCCCTTGCTAAACAGTCAATTACACAAAGTATGCTTACAGGTTCCGGAAGAAAAATTATATTAAAATTAATTATATTTCACACCAAAATCACTTAACAGCACAGCATCCAGAACAGGAGAAAAAACCCTTCATAAAACTATCCATTACCTGGTACAAGGTAAATCATTTCAACTTCACATACTAAAATTTTAGACTTTTTTTTTTTTTTAAAGCACATGACACTGGTAATAGTAGAAAATATGTTCTGAAATACCAAATAAAATGATTAGCCTTAGCAGCTGTCCTTACCATGGGAAGGTATTAATTCGTACTCTGTTCTTAAAGATCAGTATTCCACCTGACATCACTCCAATCATTATTTCATTGTTACTCTGATCCTTCAAAAAAGAAAAGAGACAGTGAAGTAAAAAACCAATATAAATATCTTGGAAGCTCACCAATCTTCCTCCTAACACACAAACAATAGTAAATTAGAACTCAAATTACATGGAAGGAAACGTGTTTTAGCAAGACAAACAGGAATTCACTTTTTCCTCTCCTGTTTCGGAGGAGACTAAATGTTTGCTCTGAATCATTTAGAAAATTAAATTCTATGGTAGCTTACTAATTAGATCTTCCATGATATTCAAGCAAACAGAGCAGTCTAGCAGTTTATTATGAATAACAACACTGGCTCAGTGTATGCTACATTAAAAGCAACCAGCAACTTAAATTCCTACCTGAAAGGAAATTGCAATCTCAGAACACAGAGAGAAGAAATTCTAAAACAAACAAGACTGTAAGCATATTTAAATAGCATGCTTTTCCTGAAATATTTATGCACTCTTATCAAATATCTGCTACAGACCTCTCAATTCTTGAGTAAAAATAGGAGAATAGACATAATAGTGAAGCAGGGTACTTCTGAAATTCTGTTGCACATTTCTTTAACATTAGAGAGTGAAACAGAAATATTAGAAACAGAAATGTCTTGCTAAAAATAATTACACTCAGTCTTTGAAGAAATGGTAGCACTGTAATGACAAGTTGAGTCAAGACCTCAAGCTACCAGATTTATTAGATAAAACTATTCCACTTTACTTACCAGGGAGAAGTAAAATGCTAGATTTCTATATATGCTTAATAACTCTTCATGATCAGAACTTTTCATTTAGAATCTCTCTTTTCAAAATCTATAGCCTTCATGATTTTAATCCATACTTCTGAGTTTACAGTGGAAGGTTGTGTATTTATTTTCACACTATATTCACCATACACTACATATTTTATCAAAATACAGTGTGTTCACCTTACGTAATAGTTCTAATCTGAACCAAATAAAATACGTTTAAAAGAAAACAGATCCCTAAATATCAAGAATGCATTCAACATTGACATTTTTCTTTTCCAGCAGTAGTCAGCCAAACTGACATTCAGGCCAATGCAGCTGAACTCGACTAGCATACATAAACTAAGCAGAAATTAAAGTAAGCAAATAGAATAATCAAATTGTTTATGTTAGAAAAGACCTTTAAGATGATTGAGTAAAATAGTGACCTTTGATAATGGTAAATTGCATCTAGGCAGCTTATAAGATGAACTTATTATTATCAACCTTTTCTCCCGAAAAAAGTGACTAGAAAGGCTCACAACAACAACGAAGTTTAGTATCCCACAAATATCAGAGGAATCCACTTTTACATTAAAGTATTAGTTCATCCGAACTTACCCTTGCATAGTGCAATTCAACTCCATAGAGTTCTAAGGTACGTGCTGTATTGAGATAATTGAACTCTGCTTCTGCAGGAGACAACCCTCTGAAAGAAAGAAGCTACATAAGAAACATTCAAATGCAATACCCCAATAGTCTCTTTACTGAGCCCAAAGAGAAAATCTGCATTGACCTGTCCTCCTTCTTCCCTCACCCCAAAATCTGAATTTCTTTTCTCACTGTAAAACGCCCTCATTCAAAAATTTTATATTGTGCTTACAGTCTTGAACCAAACAACAGCTTACAAATGTACATTTTGTACTATTTCTAATGTACTGCAACATTTAAATGGCTTTGAAGCTGTGAAAACTGGAAATTACTTTTGAAATACTGAATTTTCTATTCATAATAGCAATCTCTCTCCAAGACCCTCGAAGTTTAAATTATCAACTCACTTCAATTTTATTTACCCTACTTAAGTGGATTTCCTAAGTCACTGACTGAAGTGTACAAATGTCATCACAAATTCAGCCTATGTTTTGTTAAATTTTACTCTAACAGCGCAGTATTGAAGTTCTAAAATGTCAAGGAGCTATCAATGAAAAACATTTACTTAAAAAAAACATTTACTAAAAAAAAAAAGAGCATCCATTGCTTCGCCACCTTTTCTTCTTTAATGAAAGGTCATATAACTGCAAACAGGAAAGACTAGATACCAAAGAAAAGGACTTTGTTACATTTAAAGTGACTCTTGCCTTCTGGTAAAAGTACCGTGAAAACAAGGCCTTTATGTATTGTCAAGGAATGAATGAAACAAATTAACTAATATCCTGTTAAGTTCATATAGTACCTAATAAATACAAGCACTGTTTTCCGCACACCTTTATCAAGTTCATTAATTCACCAATATTCCCTCTCATTCTAACATACACATTCTATCCATGCAGAGTACCAATCGTACTTACACAGATATTCTACAAAAAAAAAAACAAAACCAAACCAACACATTTACACATACATCATTTATCAGCAGAAAACTTTAAGACAAAATACTCAGTCTTTATACAATAGGACTGCACCAGCAATCAGGATTTGACAAAGTCAGTCAACGTTTTTCACTTACATGTGCTGCTGATGTAACTTTGCTATCTCTTTTTCAAAGTCTTGAGGCTGGCCAGGGATGAAAGAATAGTCTGAGAGGTAGCCTGGCAGGTTTTCTGAATGACTGTAGTCTCCCAGCTCAGCTAAAACATTACAAAGAGAGGTTATTGTTTATCAGTGATTAGTTGGCATTGCGCAACACATTCAAATTCACATGAGTCTGATACCACATATCACGATCTACAGCAAACAGAAGTAGTGACATTTGAATTCCCCTTTACCCTTTTGAATAAACCACCACATTCTCAGCAAGTACTGTGGAAATCATTTACTATGAGCTTTGAGTGGGTGTTTATGAAGGAAGTTTATTAACTGTTTAAGTTCTTATGCACAAATTAATTCATAAATGCCGTCCTAACAACTAGTACTAAGTAATATGCATTGAGGTACTAGATTTTTCTCCCTCTTTTTTTTTTTTTAACCCTTGCTTACTTACATACAATATTTAAGCACTACAACTGTTATTTCTTTACTTTGCAATACCTGCAAAAACAACCAGTTCATTCTGCACCAAGATACATTCATAAACATTAGAAAACTGTTTCTGTGCACAACTGCATGTGTGCAGAAAAAGTATGCATACATACACCTACACTGCTTACACGAAACTACTAAAAAGTGCATTTTCTAGCTTTCAATACTTCCTCAAAATCATAAAAAAATCAAAATCTCATTTACTGTCAGAAAAAAAGAAATAACCAAAGAATTTGCTAAGAATACAAGCATTGAGACTTTTTAGCTGTAACCCAAAAGCAATTTTAAATATCTGTGATGCATATAAAAGATTTACAGTACTAAGTAACATAACGTGAAAATTGGAAAGTTCACAGCAAGGTAGCATGGTGTGGGGTTCTGGGAAGGTCTACAGACACTTCTATAGGGCATGGAGGAAACGACTGTAGGGTGGATGAAGGTACACAGGGAATGAGAGGGTAAGTAAGGGAAGTGAAAGGCAGAAAAGGCATCTGGGGCACTTGCAGCACAAGAAACAGATGTTATTTAAAGTTAGTTAAAGCCTGGAAAATGCGACCAGCTTCATAAAGAGTGCAATTCTTGCTAAAACAGACTATAAATAATACAGGGCTGTCTGAGTCCTGGGGTTACTATTTACGAGGGTGGCTCCAAAAGAATGCCTCCTATTTTATTACGTTGGCCCATGACATCAGAGGTGGATGTTGGCAGTATGGCAGTTAGAGGTTGAACCTTCCTGTCAGTATTCCATTACATGCTGTTGCTGTGTGCCAGATGGCAGCAGAGGAGCAGTCTGACAAAATGGCGCTGACGTGGAAGCAAAGAGGTGGAACTGAACTCCTTCGTGCAGAAAAAACGGCTCCCACTGACACTCATCGCCTCTTGAATGCCCATGGAAACAGTGGTGTGAGCACAGTGAGGCAGCAGGAGGTGTGTTTCAGCAGTGGTAACAGCAACAATGGGTCACCACCAGAGGTGCAGATTTTGATGAGTGCAGCATGCAGGCTCTTGCATTACTTATGAAAATGCATAGCTAATGGTAGTGATTGTATTGAAAAATATTGTTTAGCAGATGAGAAATTGCTCTATCAGATAGCATTATTGTGCGCTATTAGTTGCAGTTTCCAAGGAAGCACTACTTTTGGAGCAACCTACTTATTCATGAAGAATCCCAAGACCTGAATCCAAATTAGTACTGGGCATGCAAAGAAAATCATTAGACAGATCTGCAGAGTGAAGAACATAAGGACAGTAATATTTTGCATAAGAAGTCTAACTACATGCTCAATGCATGCCCACTACGTAGTTTTAAAAATGAACATACTGCATTCTTACAAGCTTAACTGTTACAAACTTTACATATTGTCTGCTTCATTATCGAATACCTAATCTTTTCCAAGACAAAGCCCTAAGCCATGACTTTAATTTTTGTGGGGTTTTTTGACAGCTTTTACACTAAATATGTCCCAGCACCTGAAGTTTGATGTTTTATACAAATTTGTTTGCTTTTTTCTTTTTTTCTGACAATCACAATTTGCAAAACTTCTGTACTGAACTTCTAAGATTTCTTCTATTGAAGAGTTCAGGTTTTACGAAAGAAAAATAAAGAGGAAGGAAGAAATATTATGCACTGAAGGGCATAAAATTGGCAACACTGGTATGGGACTGCTTGGCCACTTATGACTAGAACTTACTATTTCACACCTATTTGGATGCCTACTGTACTGTATGTTAAAAATATGCATGTGTCTAAAAACTGCCTTAGTATTATTTTTTTCACTAAGTGAAAAGAATAACATATAATCACACTTTGGAATGCCGACAAAAACAAGGGGTTCTTATTTTATTTTTTAAACTGCAGAGGTTTAAAGAAGGAAAATACATTTGCCAGTATTTTATCCATATCTAATTTAACAAAGCGTGCTGAGAAAAAAAAACAAAAAACAAAAAAACCAGGTTTGAACAAAGGTACTTCATGTCCACAAACATCTCATACATAGTATTATACAAATGTGAATTAGATCCTTTAGAAGCGAAACTAGATATCGCTACATTTTCAAACATATCAGTACTTATATGAATACTAGCAGTACTTACATTGAACAGCATAGGAAGCCAGAAGAGCAGCAGTATTATATGGACAGGGCAATCTGTTTTATTTTTAGATGAAAAACAAGTAGAATTACATATTTTATATGAAATGAAGTTATTTTGAAAACCCTACTGTTTCGTAATGTATTCAGGCACAAGTTGGACAGAATTATTATTAATGTTTATTTTTGCATAATTATTAAAATACTTTTATTTTGCAAGTATAATTCTTCATTATCAAGCCAACACCTTTTTCTCAAGTAGCATATAACGTTTAACAGAACAAAAATGTCTTACCTTCCAGTAAGAATGTCCTGTTTAATTTGTAAAAAATACTGGTACCTTAATTTAAAAAAAAGATATCATTAAAAAAAATCATTTAATTATTTTTCATCAGTTCAATGCATCTCCATTTAGTGCAAAGCTTAAAACTTACATTTGACATGCTGTTTCTTAAACTCATATGGCAAAGAAATCAAACAGTGATTGTGAAATAATACAACTTCATAAATTGAACAATATTCACTCTTTAATGAAATTATAAATTATATTTCACCCATATGCTGTAAAACTCATTTCCTACATATTTTGTTTTCCAGTATTTACGTTCAGTTCAGTGAATGAGAGCACAACTATTCAATATGCAAGCCAAAAGTTGAAGGTGGTTTCTATGTGTGAAGGTACCTTGATGAGTTGTACTCCAGGTAGACAGAAAGAATTAAGTTTATTCTCATTGAGCATTTGCCATTACTTTGTTTTCATTTAAACTAAATGAAGTACTCTCAGTTTTATAACTTTTTTGGCATTCCATTCTAAATTAGCAGTTGTGACTCTACTACGATAAAAGCCTTTTGACAGTCTTCTGACTTCCCTTGAACTTCTGTTCTGAACTTTTCTTTAATTATGATGTGAGAAAGCTTGTTTTAGTTCTACTCTTCACATGCCCACTCTTTCAAGCAAGGAAGATGATGAAAAGAGGCAAAGAAATAGACTAACACTTTAAATCAAGAACTGTTTTTCAACCAGTGGCAGCAGAAACACTGTAAATTAAAAATATATATATCCAAACAAACCTGAAAGATCAAACAGATTTCTGTGTAACGATTCCCCAGCAAGACCCAAATGCTTTGTGAAGTTCAGAATTAATCTTTTGTTCATTCAGTTCAATTCAGTTCCCTCACACTTCACTCAAAGCTTTTAGAGAATTCCACAGTATAAATATTTATAACAAGAGGCAAACTACACCTGCTACAAACCACAGCTGAAACAGACTGAACTGGGTAACACTTACTGCGATGGCAAGATGTTAGCACAAGTTTAAATTTCCACTAAAACCTTCCTTAGTAACATGGCACTGAAACAGTCTTAAACATTTTAGGCTCTGATACCTTTTAATTAAGATAAATAAATAAATAAAATCCAATGAGTGGAAATCATTAACATAATTCCTTCTTATAAATCGATTCAATTTTGGAACACCCTGCTTTATTATTAAAGAAATCAGTTATTTTTCCTCTTGCAGTTCAGCTTTGAAACTATAGCCAGTCGTGTTCATTCACTATAAACATACAAAATTACAAAAATGTAAATCAGCTTCCTACTGCCAACATCTACTGCTATAAGAACATAGGGAACAAAATTCTGCATGTGCAGATGCACCTTTGCTTCTTGCTTTTATTTCTTACTTTTGTGAAATGTTGTATTAGAAACACCCCATAATACTCAAGAGACTTAATCATTAAGGAACACTAAGGAGAGTTCATTTTTGGTCCACTGTTTCTGGTAAACAGAGAAGTTAATTACTTGTTAGCTAACCACTGCAGCTCCAACACAAAAGCCTCGCATATTATTAAGTGAAATGGAAAATCAATAGAAGCTTCATTAATGTATATCTGAAAACCAATACAACGAAGATCGTATTGCATTACAATGTTTTCTTCTACTTTACATATAGGGAAAAGGATAAGATAGAATTATTGTTAACTGGAGTCAGTGTTAATAAACACATCCTTCTGCAATGAGCTTTGTCTCCTACCAACACAAGTTCTTAAAGCCAAACCCTCCATCACAAGCTGAGCTCCCACTGACCTTTTCCTGACCCAGGGCATTCATAAGCTGCCTCCCCCACTTATGAATTCTCAGAGGTCTAATTTAAAGACACAAGCTTGTATCAAACCTTTCCAGCTGATTCACACTGACACACATATTGACTCACCCCTGTGTTTTCATGAAATTTATAAAAGCTGAGGGTCTTAAAAAAGTCTCATCTTGAGTGGGAACAGTCAAAAATATCAGCTTTGTTTGTTTGCTTTGTTTTTGTAGGTTGGTTTTGCTCTAAGAGGGGAAATACTGATTATGTGAAAGGACCACACAGTAGTGACGAGGCATCCTAACTTCACTACAGAAACCCTGCAGATAACAACATTCTCTTTACAATAATTCCAAACACAAATGAGTTTTCTCAAGGGCAATTACCCTTATTATAAAAAAAGGCAGAGTTGACCTACATACAGCAATCATACATTACTTGCCTTCTAAACGGCTGCTGTATTTATAGCACTGTATTTACAGCACAATATTTAAGTAAACAGTTGGCTTTTTTCTTCATTTGTTTCATATACATCCACATTCACTGCCGTTTCCATCTCCTTAGGAATATCTTATACTGTCCTTTAATTCAAACATCACACTGTTTTGTTATTCTAACAGAGTAAAACACCAAATCCTCAGTAAATATTTCCATAAAACAAAGATTGATCAAGGATTTCTGGGATTTGTTTTAGTAAGTTGTGACTGCATTGATGTTTGTACATTTTTGTCCAAAATTTGACAAATCAGAAGTTATAAACAAATATGGACTCAGATATTCAGTTTTGCTGCTCAGAATTTCTAAAGCTATCTTTAATAACTTAGATACTGTAGTTATGGGGTTGACCTGTTTTCAGGATGGCTGACATCCAAAACTTACAATCTGTCAAATCATGCTACTTTTATGAGGACTAGAAAAAATTGGAGGCATTTCTTCAAGAGCTAATCACAACTCACTGACCTCCTGACTTGGTCCACATTGAGCATTTTCTTCAACAAGCTTCAACACATTGCTAGCAAAATAAGCTTACAGTGTTTCAAGGACTACAATCATACAGAGATAAATTTTACCAGTGTCAGGAAGAAAACTGGAAAAACAAATCAATTAAAAAATGCAGAAAGCTCAGGATTTTTTTTTTTTCAGATCACACAGGACTGGATAGAAATAAGTTTGTATTCACTGTTGAATGATGACTAAATATTTTCCTTTTTCTTTTCTGCTGTTTTTTTGTTTCTACTTGATAGTATTTTCTTTATGCAGTTATTTCACTTTGCACATATATTTCTATATTTTTTCATAAAGAGTTTTTGTTATATTGAATGTATATTTTATGCCTGCACTTCTCAGGCAAAAATTAGAAGCCTACATATACTACACAAAAAATATTTTTAAAAAATTTACATGTTAAACCTTAAAAAAAGCCTGTTTTTCCTTAACACATAAGCCTTCTATAAATATCTTCTATTGATAAATTAACTAGACCTACCTTGTATATTCTTCTTGGAGCTTGTTTGGGTCACTTACAAAAAACTTAACTCTCAAGTTCAAACTGTGAGGAGATCCTCCTGTGGTCAAGAAAAGTGCTTCTAATTAATCAGGGTATCTTGGAAAAGCAGAATAACAATAATGCATGAAATGACCAAATGCATATACATACTCACTTTTTAATTGTTTCCTGATAGGTTTGTTTGGATCCAACCACCTCTGGAAAGAGATAAATTATAATACCAGTTTCAGATAAATCAAAAATTATGTTACAGTCTTATGCACCAAATTAATTATTTTTTTGATATATATATATTTTTTTTAAAGCAAAAATATCCTACTGGCATAGCACAGTCTGTAACAAGACACTGAAAGATACCAACATGAACAGTTGCTTCTTTTTATCTGAGTTTAACTCTACTGTCCAGGCATCTGCCTGGCACTACTGCAACAGGATACCAGAGTATGACCATCACTTGTGCCCAACAGAGGTTAGATCTCAGTCTCCGTGTGTTTAACTATTTTAGCAATACTTCAAACTGATCATCTAAGGTAAGCTAACTGTGGCAGGAAAAAGCTGTGAGGCTAATTTATCCCTGTGTGAAGTTAATTTGCTTAAACCAGTTCAGGTTCTTCTAACTCCGCAATCCATCAAGTGACCCCAGATCTGACTCACAGATTCTCTTCCAATTGCCAGAGAATCACCTCTGCTATGTCCTTCATTACAATCCTGTAAATCAGAGACTCAGCCTACTGAATTAAGGACTATAGAACACTTGTAGCAAATGCTCATTTTTCAAAAGAGTCCCCTTCATTTATCTGTCATGGTGATGAACTGACAGCCCTTATCATGTAGTAAATGGTAAGAATCATGATCTAAACACCTAGAAAATACCAGGCCTAGAAAAGAAAACAGGACAACCAAAACACTCCTTCTTTTTAACAGGCCTGAACTTTAGAAAAAACTTATTTCTTATTCCAACTAATGGTGATCATTTAATCTAGTAACTAGATGCAACAAAACAAGCAATATTCCTTTAAGGAATTATTTAATGACCACAGCCTCATGATTTTACTCTCCACTTGCAACTTGCAGCATTCAGTTTTTGGTGATATTAACCAAACTCAAATGACAATTGGAGAGGATGCACAACACTGTAAATAATTCTGTCTCTACAATGACCCACATAGAGGAGCACAGTGATGCTCCTCTAAAGCCCATCACTTCTGGAGTCCTATATCTCCTATTCAAACTTCATTCCAAAATGGCCATTCTTGCAGATACACTTAAGTAGTAAACTTTGTACTTCTACTTGTTTAAGAACAGCTAACAACTCTTCACCGAAGTGCTGCTCAAGGGAGCATGAACAGCAATTCCCATGAATGCAAAGGTTAATTTATTTTTTTCCCCTCGGGTCATAGACTAAAATAAATCAGCTTAAGAAAAACAAAAACACACATTTCATTTTGCAGTACCAATGACAACTCCTGGTTAAGGTAGTTACTTCATCTAGCCCTGGAGGAAGATGACATACTCAAGAGGCACCACCAAATGTACTAATTGTGGTAGTAAAAAGCTTGAACATTGATTAAGCTCTCGCTATATAGGCATCATTCATTCTTTCAGTTTCAACATTTGTCTATTTTAATATGTTTTTTGAATGTTGATTACTATTACTAAGTCAGACAGTTTTCACAACTGCTATTTAACTAATTCACGTCATCTGATTTATTGTTTATGCCAGCTGATTTGACCCTGCCTCCATTGTCTTTATGACACATACTGCTATTTCTCTACTTAATTCATTCTTTTCCTCCATCAATATATCTCCCTAATTCAGTTTCTTAATTCTGCTCCACCTTCTTGTAAAAATACTATTCTATTCCCATGTCTCTCATCTACCAAATTATCAATGAAAATACCATTCTCAAGTGCATCAAATAAACACATACGAAAATTGATGCATTACTGTCCTGATTTCAGCTGGAAAGAGTTGATTTTTCCTTTGTAGTGGCTGGTATGATGCTATGTTTCAGCTTTAGGAAAAAAAAAATATTGATAACACAATCATGTTTTTATTTGTTGCTGAGCAATGCTGCACAGAGCCAAGCATGTTTCAACTTCCTGTACTGTCCTGTCCTCGGTGGGCTAGGATTGCACAAGGAGCTGGGGAGGGAAGAAATGGCTGACCTAAACCAGCTAAAGGGTTATTCCATTCAATACGACGTCATGCAGAAACTATAAAACTGAGGAAAGTTGGATAGGAGTGCTGCTCAGGGCCAGCCTGGGTATCAGTCAGTGCATAGTGAGCAGTTGTGTGGTGTATCACACAAAAAAAATCCCACAAGATGCAGTACTTTTCAATGCATCATGTCATGCACCAAATCCATCATATCAAAAATCAATAGTGTTCCTGTAGAAAATCTGACCTATCAAAAGGAACAAATTAAAATTTTACAATTAAGTACCTTGTAAAGAATAAAACATGATTCCCACATATTAAATTAATATCATGATTTATAAAATAGATTTGACTTACAGGATTATCGGTGGGTTCATCCGCCAGCTGTAAACCAAAGTAATCCCTCTCTGTCAAATCGAGATGTTTGAAGACTATATCCAACAGAACTTGTCCCTGGTCGTGTTTCTGCAAATAAGAAATGTACGTGTGTTGAATGGAAAAGCACATAATTAGACACACAAACTTTATTCTAGTAGAGCACTAACACATTCTTTCAGATGTGCTCTACAATGCCACATTTTAAGCATCATGATGGGTATCCCAGCAGCATTCTTTTAAGAGCACCATCTCTCTTTTTGAAACACATGTAAGAAATCACCTTTCTTCTTGTTCATTTTCTAATGATGAAAACTTCTAACTTCTCAGCTCGCTACATGGTTATTCCTGAAAGCTGCTCATTAACCAAATTTGATACTTAAAAAGGATTATTGGAGAGAAAAAGAAAAGAGAGGCTGGGATTTGACAAAGGACTTCATATCCTCATTAGGGACACTGAATTTTGAAGTAAGGTTTTTCAACTGCACAAGTTATTCTTATTTTATCCAAAAACCTATTCCTGAATCAGCACATTGGAAGTGCTTGCTTCCACAGTTTAATGGCACAGACAGATGAAGCAGACAAATATCTAGCTGAGAAGTGTTACCCTACATTAACTAATTCAAATAATCAGTATTCTGATTGGTACACTTTCCACCCAGATTTCCTACTTCTCCAGCACCAAGCAAGCTTCTAACAGCACTGTAGGTGCCAACCAAGTATTACTGATACTAGAATGGATATCAGAGGCATCTTGCCTTGTTTACTGTAGGCAACAAGGTATTTTGAAAAATAACAGAAAAGACTCCTGTCCTAATATCAAACAACCCTGCTCCTGACGAGCTAAAACAGTTACTTTCACAGCCATTTATATCTAAACTGTGTAATAAAAAAGGCAGAAGGTTTAATATCCATAAATGAGAAAAATCTACAGGTCATATTCAGACATTTTTTCACATCAAAGAGCATCCTATCAAAGCCTTTTTTTTTTTTTCCCCATAACGTTGAAAATACACTGAAGCTGAGTAATCAGCCTAAGCCATTTATTTGGGAGATAAAAATTCCAAGAAGCCAGACTATTTATTTTAGAATAATTTAAAAAAGAGAAAAAGAGAGAGAGAAAATGGTTATCAACAAATTATGCCTGAAATGATGCCAGCAGGGCAAACACAGCTGTAGCTCTGGATATTTAAGTTACACTAGCCACGTATCTCAGATCCATTTATCTAGCTAAGTAGAAGTGATTTAAGTGCTATACTTGCCAGGAAAAAAAAAAAAAAAAAACAGATAAAGATTTCTTAATGCTTAACACAACAATCAATACTATCAATGTCATTAAGAAGTTCACTAACAAAAAAATTTCATCTGCAATAAATGAAAACAAGCAAAGAAAAAACTCACAGATGTCAGCATAACAAATACACAACAATGCAAGTGCACAAGACAATTTCTATGTAAATTCCAAAAACAGTTACATCTTTACTAAATTAGGAGTTTCTGATTTACTTTGAAAACAGTAATCAGTACAATTTTTTCAACAAATTAAACTAATTTTAAAATTACATAGCAGCACTAATTACTTCTTGGCATTTTTCCCTATTTAGATTTCAATCAGACTCAAACTAAGAAGTTATGACACTAACAGAAAAGAGATGTTTGGAGCCTGCAGACTTGCATTTACTTCTCCAAGGAACACACAGCTATCAATTCTGTACTTAAAAAAAAACCTAAATTTATCGTGTTTCTAAAGTATCTAACCCCAATTGTTTCTTAATTAAAAAATACTGAAAGTTTAGAACCTGCTGGTCACTGTGAATTAGCTAGTACAGGAATGGCATTTCATGGCAGCAAAGAAGCCACACCATGAATGGAGGTGCCCCTAGAAGTCAAAATGAAGAGTGAAAGCTATTTCTCCTGAAATAAAGCACAAAATTTGCTAAGAAGAGACAAGTTTCAACATGAAGAATTTGTTTTGATGACAAAGTTTTGCTCTGAGTACAAAATAAAGATAAGCATCTAGAAAAACCAGACCTCAGTTCAACCTGTCTTCGATATTTATACATTGATGTTTGTAGCTTGCCAGAGCAGGGGAAGGTCACAATTCTGATCCTTGTGAAAGGTCCAAAATATTTGCAACAGTATCTCAACCAGTGAGCAGCTGCTATAGAAAGTAGGAAAATAACTGCCTATTTTTGCCTTTTTTTAATGAAAAAAATAGAAATTTATGTAGGGGTTTAACAAAGAAATGTGCTTTATTCTTAGAGGTAAACACTAATAGTTCTTAAAACACTGAATAATGGAAAAATATAAAAACAATGAGCGAGATCCAGCATCTAACACAACATGGTTCACTGTAATTAGCTATTTCCACAACTGAATAATGAACAGTTAGCGAATAATAATGACTGAGCAGCTGGATATAAAACACCAACATTTTTGCTGAGCTGAAATATTAGGATTTCATGCATACCTCTTAGAAATTATGAACGGCAAAATGTCTCACAAATACTGGCCTTTCAGAACAAATCAACAGTAGGCACCACTAAATACAGTTTAAGTAGTACGACATAGTTTTAACACCATCTATCTTGCCTTAGTTTTACCCCCAAGTTTGGTGTGATCACTCTGTACTAATCTTCAGGGAATACTGCAAAGTCAGCCTGCATGGAAAAGCTACAACTTGAGGTATTTAAACAACAAATCAAAATAAATTAAAAATAATAAGAACCTGAAGAAGGATGTCTATGCAAGTCATTGTCATTAGGTTACTAACTATAGCCACTCTCACTTCATGCAGCTATGCCCTTTAGACAGTATGCTTTCCGAGGTGGAAGTAGGAGTTCTTCATTTGGTAAGCAGAGCATTTTATAGAGAAAATTTCTACTCCTTAGACATACATACAGGCTAACTCCAACTCAAAAGAACCTTTGGCTAACTACAGTCCACAGGGATTACTTTGATTTGTTATGCTCTGTACATTGTAATGTCGAGCACACAAAAAAATACCTATTTTGCAGATCAATGGAAAAGGTTGGTTAAAATCTGAACTTAGAACACGTCATATAAATTATCAAGAGACAGTGTCTGTGATCAGTACTCTGCTGTTGAAAGAGAAATATCATTTGAGTACGTTTTTATTAATATAGCTCTGCATACTTCAGGTAATTAAACTTTAAAACCATTAGCATACCTGTAGCAAACCCCAGGAGAAAAATACTATGCTAATTTATTTGATATTATCTTTGTTCTCCCTATTCTGAAAATAACGCCATTAATATTTATTGTCAAGCACTGCGCCAACCGCAATTCAGTAACACAGCTGTAAACCCTGAAAATCCACGTACCATGGATGTTACTGTGATAGAAAACTAAAGGGTATTCTTATGGCCTTACTTTTGAAACAAACAACTAAACAACATCACCACCAACCAAACAGATCAAGGCTAAGACATGGAACCAAAAGTTAGAGCTCCACAGGAAGTTTCTATTCCCTAAACTGCCAGGCTGGTCTAAATAAGCGATAAACAGTGATCCACGTAACCAAAAAATATAATAAGCTAGAATCTCAGGGACCATACACGTTCTCAGGAGAAACAGAATAGATACCTGACTATATAGGACTGGTTGTTCTCTAGGCAATCAGTCCCAGACTGGTCTAGCTTGCTAGCTACAGCTACACAGGTGCTAGCATTCTCTTAAGAGCTGATGTAGATTTTGGACAACTACATCAAAAAGAAGCATCACTGCCCATAACTGTTGTGTAACTATTTCTTATATAACTGAATTTTTATTTAAAAAAAAAAAAAAGCAACACAAAAACTTCCATTCCAATATCCATCTTGCAAACACAAGCACTTGAAAGAAAGAAAACAACATTTCCAATTTCCCATGTACCTTTGATGACCTTTGTCTTCAATCCCATCCTGCTTTTTAGCAGGTAGCACAGACCAGGAAACTATATTAGCAAGGATGAGGAATTAATAGGTACAGAAGAGCAATGAAATATCACAGAGGAAGGAGAGGAAAAGGGATGAAGTATTTCAAGGAAATGGTTGCACTTCTATGAACAAAATATGAACATATTCATTTTTATTTCTTTTACCAATCAAAAAATCTGATGAATAATGTATTCCAAGCTCATTTGGAAAAGTATTCACTTTTCCCAGTAACAGCCCTCAGCATTCAACAAGTTTCTATTTTTCTTCCTGCCATCCTCAGTGCATTAGAAGGTACAGAACAAGAACACAATCTGAGGAAAGCAAAAGCAAAGAGGTACTATAAGATGGCAACAGTAACTAAATATAACCATCCACATGATTGAACATATTTAGCTTAGCAACACAGTGAAAATAAGATCTGCCATTATGTGTTACTGGTTCACAAAACACAAAAAAGCAAAGCAAACCAAACCAAACCTTGCTTCTTATTCAACTGAGTGGTAAAGCTAAATTCATTTTCATTATACAACATTCAGTCCATAAAGAAAACGACCAGAAAAACTATACATTGTATATTCCATTTTGAAATTAAGATGATAGTATTATAAAGGATGCCAAAATGACTAAGTCTGCAGCGATTCGGTGTGCACAAGTACGAGCATGTCCGTCTGAACAAAACTTTCCCTTCTATTCCATACTTAATACTACTCTAGAAGTCAAACTCTACCTAAACAAATCAAGCAAAGGAAAGCAAGCTCAGTGACACTGCTATCATCAGATTACTTACATTAACTCTGAAAGCTTGTACAGTGTTATCCAGGAGAAGAATGTTGCAGACCACCTCCGTATGCTGCCTGTCTCGTGCCAGCTCAGATGCTCGTACATTGTAGGTTCTGCCAGCAGGCAATCGGAAACGTGCGGTCATTACTGTCCACACAGGGTCTTTAGGCAAAACAAAAATAAAATTAAAAGGTCAGAAAATGCAAGTTAAGAATGTAGTACGTTGAAGAAAGTCAACACAGTGAGTCTATTGCTAAAATCTCCATCACATACAAAAGAAAAATGAATATTAATTTCACGGTATCTAACAGTGAAGAAATGTTTTACAAATTACAACACAACTTTATTCTAAGAAACTCAGTTCTTTAAGTCCTTCAGTTGCTGTTCATTGTCCACTCCCTCCCTAAGTTTTTTGTTTTGCTTGTGATTGGTGATTTTATTTCTTTTCTTGTTTATTATTATGAAATGATTCAGAACTGCATTTTCACTTCAAAAAGCCTTTTAATTGCTGTGCATCAAGGCTACACTAAGCTCCCACTGTTAGAGGTAATTAAAAATTAATTTCAGTGCAAAAAAGCAAAAAAAAACATCTTACATCAGAAGTATAGAGAATGACTGCAAAAAGAACAGAGCACACACATGAAGACTTCGGTGCATTATTCTGCAAGGTTCACGTATTCACTGTGTAAGTATCAGACAAGAGTGATAACTAAATTAGCCTTACAATATGAGTAGATAAAGGTTTGTTAAACTACTGGATCTTTCACGTGTCATTTTTTTTCCCTATTTTTTCAACTGATTGGATTTCTGTATTTAGTTTGAAAGCGCAAACTATTCTTATTTTCCACATACGGAATGGGGATCAACTGACGCCTATACCTTGAGCTACGTGCTGGTAAATGAAATCCAAGAGTTGAAATGTGACTTAGTTTTCAAAACAGAGTTTCTAATGATTATCCTGCAACCCCAGTTCAGCAAAGTGCTTATATGCATGCTTTCAGTATGCTATTAGTCCTGTCCAATGACACTAGTTACATTCTTAAGTACATGCCAGATTCAGGCCCTGTAATTCACTTAATTACACACCTGGCAAACTATTTCTACATACTTTGATAAGGGCGTTAGCAAACAAAGTCCCAGAACTTAAGTTGGCAATACACTGAAATAATAAATACCTTTAAAAAATAGTAAAACATTCTCTAAACTGATTATAAAAGCTTCCCTTATTTTGCAAATAAAAAAAGCCTTGAAAAATGTCATGCATGTTTGCTTATTACGTATGTTACTCTGAAGGTAATTTTCCTTACTTCTTTCTATTGGAACTACAACAGATATAAAGAGCACAATAACACTACTTGATAGGGCAAACTCTTAGCTACAGACTAGTACTTTTCAACACAGTCACCGCCATTAGCTGTGCACTTCTGTATTCATGAACAAGAGCCTGGCATGCTGCACCAACAGAGCTGACCCACTGCTGCAATGCACCACTGTGCACTGCACTGTTTGGTCTCTACTAATTTTCAGAAGCATTAATGAATGTCAACGGGTGCCATTTTTTCCACACAGAAGAATTCAGTTCCACCCCTTTGCTCTATACACGCTCCCATTCAGATGCCCCTCTGCTGCCATCTGTTGCGCAGCAGCAAAATGTGACAGAATAGAACACATGGGGGAGTGAGCTGGGGCACTCACTCAACAGCCCACACCGTGCCTCAAAAAGGCACACCGTGGAACAAAAAGGCAAATCCCACCTCTGCTGCCCATTCTCACCCTACTTTTGTTCTGTTTGCTGATTAAAACTGACAGTGTTTCTTCCTTCCCCATGCCTTAACTCAGAGAGAAATGTTCTGGGTTTCAAGCAGAACAGCAAATTCATCCCATTGAGCATGAAGAAAACCTGTCCTCAGTGATCCTCAGAATCCTTCACAACCAAGCAAACATTCAGCGCCCTTCACAGACACAGTCTGCAGACCCAGCACAGACGATTTTCAGTCCAACCAAACACTGAACAGTTGCAGACAGCGATACAGTTCTTACTCCAATGCACAGAAATGAAAAGGTCAAAGAATCCAAACGAGTTCTGTTAGGAAACAAATAGCTATGCTGGTCAGAACAGAAGTGCATCTAGCACAGAGAGCTATGTGGCAATACCTTTCCACTCTTCTTAAGCAATGAAGACAAGCATAGGACACATATAGTGATATTCCTTATAAACAGCTCTACAGTCTGCAATTCTGTGGTGGACAACAGCCTTTCATGCATGCTTTCTTCATGTCAAGACTGTATCTTGGAAGTTCCAGTGTAGGCAATGAAGTGTGGCCAACACACAGTATGTAGTAGCCTCAACAGCCATTCTGTATTACACAGCCATCCTCCAGGAAACTACAAAACAGCCTAAGTATAATAACTGATCCTACAACGCTTCCACTAAATAGAAATGTAACAGCCACAAAACTAATAGAGAGGAAGGTGACAAAATACAGACTATTTTCTGCAGATGACATTCAAACGTACCCTTTCTCCACATGTCAGTAAAGAAACTATGCAAGTGTGTAGAATTTACTTTAAAATGCCTTCATCGCCATACGCTCAAAAACACTCTTTGCCTTCTAAGATCTGCAGGGCTATCACATGTAACTGCTTTGTTGGTCAAATATATGAACACAAAGCATATTTAAACCTCTGTCAACATATGTACATACAAAAAAGGACACAGCCGTTAAGCACAGACACATCAAGAATACAGAGAATACAATTTTTCCTGAGCAGCTACTACTGATCTTGCTGGACATTTTGTAAGCATACCAGAAGAACACACAGATGGCTACCAATTCCTTGTGAGGTTATACATCCTAACTATTTGATTTCCCAGCAAATTCTGACATATAAAAAGAAAAAACAAAACAATCACACTGGGTGTATTCTTCTGAAATGAAGACAACTGTCACTGGGCACTGCTCAATCACAGAATCTCAAAGGTTGGAAGGGACCATCTGGAGATCATCTAGTTTAACCCCCTGCAATAGCAGGTTACCCACAGGAGGTAACGTAGGAAGGTGTCCTAGTGTATTTTGACCATCTCCAGAAAAGGAGACTCTACAGCCTCTCTAGGCAGCCTATTCAATGCTCTGTAACCCTCCAACTTCCTATTTTCTAGTTTGTGTCCATTTACCCTTGTCCAGTTGCTGGGCACCGTTGAGAAGAGCCTGGTCCCAACCTCTTGCTTCCTCACCAACAGATATCACAGAATCACAGAAGACAGCATGAAACAGATAAAGAACTTCAGGCTGACTTCAAGTTCCAAAGCAAAATCTGCAGCCCCAGGAGAAACATGGGTTTTGTAAGCAGGTCAGATTCAACCCACAGAGTCTCAGAATATCTGGTCTAAACAGAAGCTTAGCTTGAGAAAGGTACTACATGTGTGCATATGCATCTCAAGGAC
This sequence comes from Phasianus colchicus, assembly GCF_987193195.1. Classification (NCBI taxonomy): domain Eukaryota; kingdom Metazoa; phylum Chordata; class Aves; order Galliformes; family Phasianidae; genus Phasianus; species Phasianus colchicus. The sequence continues at coordinate 11,819,430 of NC_143442.1, forward strand.
AATACCATGACTGCTCACATTAACTAAAATCTTTTATACACAAGTGAATTGCTTAAATTGGATTTCCTTTAGATTAATCTTTGCATGCAAAAAAGGTTTCTGCTTATAATTTTTCAGGACCTTCTGCTAAGGGTGTAATACTTAGACACTTGAATTAATAATCCAAAGCATGTGCTGCTACAGAAACTGGAGAAGGACAGAACTTGTGCAATGAAACTCCACTTACCTCTCAGGTCTACAGAGGGAGTAAGCTGTGCAGTTCCTGCCTGAGCTCAGGTTTCAAGCAATGAAGCAATTCTAGGGAGTGTTCCCTATCAAAGGGCAGAACATTCCTGTGATACTTGCTTGGTTAGGGCATTACAGAGCATACAGAAGCTTCCAATGTGAATTTTCAGCATTCTCTATTCTTTTATATAAAACAATACTGTAAAATGACAACTTGCTTGGCTTACAATAAACTAACCCATTTTAAGCAGCTTAATAATTAAGCAGTTGGTTAAGAAAGTAATTAACTGAAATTTAGTTTATCCAAGAGTGCAACTGATTTGCTGACTCAAAGTAAAAAGTACTTTAAGAGACTTAGCAGCCTGTACTGCACATAAGACAGCCACCTTCATATAGTGCAGTATACCCATATGCATGCAAGGACATGAGAAATTTTCTTTTTCATGGCTAATCTAAAGAACCTACTGCACTGTCACATTAAGAGCAAAGCTTCTGAAACGCTTTTCAATTTGTTTAAAGGTTCTAGTGTTCTAGTGACCCAGAAGACATCTATTGCCACTGCACGGCCCATCTGCTGATCTGGGACCAACACGTCACACAAATTGGATACAACAGGTGGAAGAGTAGGCTAGACTTACAGAAAATCCTTGTAATATAATGTAGCATGAATGTAGTTGACGATGCAGTTACTAACATTATCCACATAACTCAATTAGGAGAAAAGAGCTACAAGAAGTGCAAAGAAAATATAGAAGATTTATACAACGTATTACAACATCCTACATGTGTAGCTTTTGGGGGATTGGCTGTGGGTTTTGGTACAGGCTTGACAACTAATTCAATAATTACTCTCAGTCCAAAAATTATTTGAAGACAGTTTTTGTAAATGACCCCCTCCTTGGGAAATGCTTTACAATACTACTTGGGATTGGGGTTTTAAATCTGAGCAACTGCTGCACGATATCAAGTGGGATTTTTATAGTTGCAACTATAAGATGAAGTGTCTTCCTCCATCACACCATCCAACATTGCGTTCTTTCCAATATAAAAAGAATAAATAAAAACATGAATACGTATTCAGTCACCCTACGCAGGATAGCAGATAATCAGTTAGAGAAAGCTGGAGCATGAGTGACAGAACACAGAAAGTTAGTTCAGTAGCACCACAGCAATCTATTGCTTCATCTGAAAACTAAATCATTTCTACAACTCAACAGTTCCCTCCTGCTCTCCTCCCTTCCCCCAAGAACAAGAGTGCAGCTAACAGAACAACCTATTATAAGTGATGCTTCTGACTAATTAACATCAATACTCATTATACTTGAACTGCCGTACGCCCAGTGCTCTGAAACAAGGCCTCAAACTCAGCTGCTCACTTTCTCGGCTTTGGGTCTGAAATAGGACAGTATGGGAAGTTTGGAAGCTGCTCCAGATTAGATATGACCTGAGGTGACACTGAAAATTTGCATAGAAAGAAAATAAATGGAATTACAAATCTAGACTCCAAATAGCTCAACATGGTTCACTTTGAATCCAATCTTAAGTTTCAAATTCATTATCCAAGAATACCTGTCCATATCACATTATGACTGGCAACCTGCTGCACCCAGTGTACCCATAGGCACCCTAACGAGCCCAAACAGAGCTGCTATCTCTCTATTAAGCCATTCTGCATTCATCGCTTTCTGTAAACAACCTAGAGCTGATCTCCAAGGAGTCACTTGATCATAGTGTGACAGCTTTATGGAACACTTTAGGAAAAGAATAACAGTGCAAGAGGAAGTCGAGCGTGCTGCTGAAGCCAGGAACATCTTTGAGTATACTGGTAGTTTCAAGCCTGTAATATGAAAACAGATGCTATGAATTTGCAGGAAGTCAGAGAAGGGAAGAGACAAGGTCACAGTAAGTAACAGATCATTACCAGATGTTATTGGATGGGTCCCCGGTGGTCATTACAGCCATCAGGGAGGCCAGAACACTAAAACAACCAAATTTTACAGCTGACCGAAGCCAATTGCAGGCCAGGGTGAGGCCCGGCTCACCGCACCTTCCCACACACAACATTCTTTGTGTAAGGGCAGAAAAGGATAAAGCTGCCTGCACAGAGAACGAGGAAGAGGAGTATTAAGTATCACAGAATGGTGAATTTAACTACCCTTCTATTTTTTAAGTATTATAAATAAATATGCAAATGTATTAATAAAACAAATCACCTCATTTCTTAGTATGCAGCTGCTAGATTATGATACTTGGAGGCTTTTTCTTATTTTAAAAGACTATTAGGAATGAAGAGAACAGCTTTCCAAACTCACTTCCACCTCTGATGATTTCAAGTAGATTAAACTCAGAACCTGCCCTTATTTGAAAATATGCTTTAAAATGGCAGTCCATTACCCTAACACAGATGATTGCTAATACAACACTTCCCATTCCCAAAGCTGGATCTCTTATTTTGGTTTCATGACTCAATTCTATAATAAGATTTAATAAATGGAGGTTATAGTGGAACGTTACCAAAATATCATTTTGATAGGAACTTCTCAAAATAAACTTGCAGTAAGTTTTTTTAACATGTTCCCTAAAATAGGTTAAATAGTTTTAAATTGATTTTGCATTAAGAAGAAATTCTAGTTTCCATGCAACTTTAAGGTTGGGAAGCCTAAACTATTTGCTCACCAAAAGTTAAAAAAAAAAAAAAAAAAAAAGCAAAAAAAAAAAGCTAAAATCACTTCAAGTTCAGATAAACTAAAACCAGAAGCTGCATTTTTAACATAGTTTAAGAAGCTCAAAGAGAAAAAATAAAATACAAACTGCTGGCCTTCAACCACTGGATACAACTAAGTAGATAAAACAGAGGAAAAACACCTCTGTATGCTACAAAGTTGCATGTTATAACTTGATGTGACTGTAAAAGTACAAGTCATGCATTCTCCATACCCAACAAGCCTCATCCACAATTACCAGAAGGCAGCTTTAACAGAAAGGAGCAATGGAGAAAATCAGATCTGGTTACCAACCACTGGAATACACATAGATCAATCCAGAGCAGCTGGCTGAATGGGCAGCATTAATTCTAGCCATGACAGCTGTGTTATGAAGCCTTTGAAGCTGAAGACAGAAAACTAACTGGTAAAATTCAGAAAAAGCTTTTATTCTACTTATAGCCAACTTCAAGTTGAATTTTGGCTGGCACTTGAACTGAAGTATTAGATGAGGGAGGAAAGTTGTCTGCGTATATTCTGTTCAGAATAACTAAACCTAAGCCAAACTACCTTCAATAGACTTAAACACAGCAGATGCTAATTCTGAGGCTGAATGTAACTAATTGGACACTCTCCATCAAACTTAGTTTTTAATCAGAAATGCCACTTCCATAAAATAGAAATTTTCACATGGAAAATTTCAGTTTTGCCAAAAAAACATCGATTTTCTGTTGGGAACATTCAAATAATGGCTGGCTGGCTACCTGCCTGGAAAACTCCTGTCAACTTTGCTTCTTCCTCCAACAAAGAACAAGCCAAGGAAAGCCTTCCAGCAGCGCTGCCCAGAGCAGTGACCTCACTCCAGCCATGCCCCTGGCTCTCAGCTTCCATCCTGCACTGCCCAGCCCTGCAGCAGAGCTCAATCCTCTCTACCCAGGGAAGAGCAAGTTTGGTGATGGACCTGTGCAGAAACTCAGAGCATCTCAAATACTTTTTTTTTGTTTTTGTTTTTTGTTTTTTGTTTTTTTTTTAAGAGATTTCACAGTTTTGCTACTTAAAGCCACTTAAAGCCAGTGTTGGACAAGTACTTTTCTGACTCACCTCTGTCTCTTCTGAAAGCTTTTCTTTATAGGAAACAATTTCTATTTTCAAGCCAACCCCAAAGGACTAGAAGTTCACAGAGATTTGACTGAATCTGGCAGTGACAATATTGCTTGTGTTCAAGTGACTTAGCAGTTAAATCTGAAAATCATTCACCTGAAATAAAAATAAAAGAACCTGGGGAGGGGGGAGTTTTGCTTCTCAAATGATCTCAAAGTGGTCTAAGCTTCCCAGATTTGTAAACTATAAAAATCTACTCTATAAAAGGGTCATTTTCATAGATCCTGTCCAGAAAAAAAAAAAAAGACAGCATGATTCCATCTGTATTTCTTATGAGGTGCAACATGAAGCCAACCCAATGGTTCTCCAAAGCTGTGTCATGCTGACCTCAACCACGGCATTCTGTCAGGGATTATGACCTTCTGAAATTCTAGGCTCAGACTGTGGGCTCCACACACTTTTCTTCAACCGCTTTAAGCTCTACAAACTCAGTAGATAGAAAAGTAGAAAGAAAAATTACCCTCACTTTTGGGATGCATTTCCTTCTTTTGAAGGTGAACTGACAAACTTACAGAAGCATACAAAGCTTCTGTAAGAAAAAAGTATTGGGAGAAAAGGTAATGCAAGAGGATGGCAATGCCCCAACCTTATTTAAGAGGTTTATAATTCTTAGGGCTTATCAGAGTAGATTTGAAAATAGTCAAGTTTTATTTCTTTTATTTCTGAAAATGGGTATTTCTTTCCTTGTAGTTTTGTTCTCTGCAGAATTACATAGTATTATTTGGAAGTTACCACAAAATTAACAAAAACTGCAGTAGTTACCAACGGAACAGAAAGCAGCAGCATATGACCAAGGCTAACTGTGAAGATACTGCAACAAAAACATCTCTGCATTTCCACCTTCTAAAAGTAAAGGGAAAAACAGCAGGAATGGAACTTGAACTGCCACAAAACTTTGAAAGAGGATATTTTTAAACACAAACCAGCATCAAAATGAAGTCATGCTACGTTACCCAAGTGAAAATAAAATTCACAGTGGCAAAATTTATAATTATATACTATTCATCTCAGCCCAGACAGTTAAATTTCACATATTGATACAAAAGAAGCTGACTTCTAATTAAACATAACAGTGAATTAGTTCTCAGGTAAGGGACACGTGTTTCCATATATGAAAACACTAAGCATTATTCATTGCATTTAGTAAAACATTCTATTGAGAAAAATGACCTGAGCATTCTGCTGAGAACTGAAAACTTCTAAAACCAGCACCATTCAAGAAAAGATACTGCTGGCTTGAAATGCAGTCATTCATTTACTCTACAATTCACAGAGTTCTGAGAAGGCAAACAGCTTCTCCTCGAGAGCACTCATGTTCAGCAAAACAGAGACCCCAGTGCCTCTTCAACACATTGGCTCAGCTCAGTATGAAGCTTCATGTCCCAGAGAAGCAGGAGCACAACAACACTACAAACCAGTAAGCTAACTCAAAACTAAGCAATAAAATAAATGGATCACAGCTCCAGTTGAAATAAAACAGTTGAGCAGGGCAAGCGAGCACCCACACATGGAATTAGCATGTGACAGAGCTCAAAAGCAATGACTTATTAAAAGGAGAAAGTACTACAAAACTATAAAAGATATGACAAGCTTTATGCCACCCTATTATTTATCATGCTACTATTAAAAAAAAAAAAAGAGCTGATACTCTGGCAGCAAACCAACATGGTAAGAGCTCATCACCTGTGACAACACCTTGCCTATAATTAAATAATCTCTTATTTGTCTTCAGAAAACATCCAGCAGGCTGCAGCTCTGGCCACTCCTTACTTATAACTGACATTTACTTTTTCATGATAAAAATCATTTAACCATAAAAGTCTATCTCTAAAGTCTTAATCAAGTGATAAATTTAGCTTTACATGTGAAGTTTAGCTTTAGTGGTGAAGTTAGCTCTACTTAGATGTAAAAATTTGATGTTAAAAAATGAATATGTGCTATGTTACATAACATTTGCAGTTCAACTGCCTATCTTAGCCTTTTCTCAGTGTTTAAGAATCAAAGAGAAACAATGCTGTATTCTTAAAGTCAAATGATTGAAGCAGCAGATCGGTTTAAAACCTTCAACCCACACTAATTCACCTTCCAGTATATGGAAGATTTACAAAATGCTTAGCAAAAAAAGAACACATTTGGATCTTCCCTTCCACTGAAACATGTCAAACAAACGCTCTTGCAGCCAACCAAGAGCAGCCCTAATACCCAGGCTGTCAATAAAGAGTCAGTCACAAATGCACTGCCCCACAGCCAGCCTAGGTGCCATGAAGAACAATACCACAACAGCTTGGCCTGACCTGTTCTAAGGGCTTACAAACCATTTCCACTGAGAAGGAGCTTTAGGTAATGAGTTACTGTACCCAGCAAATGTGTGCCCATTTCAAACTCATAACAGAAGGAACAAGCTCTGGAAGCATATGGTAGTCTATGGAAAACTGACAGTGGAGACCTGATGCTATCCTTGGTGAGCATGTTTCCAGCAAAGCTGCCACGTTACAAATACCAGAAGGTAATGTTTGTTTTTTAAATAAAAAAGCCTCATTTTGCCATATTCAGCCATATTCATTGACCATAAATCAATATACTTTTACAATACCAAACATTTAACGTTTGGAAACTCAGTAAAAGCTATCATGGGGACTGCTGACATTTAGCCAAAGCCCCTATCAAAGACAAGGCAAAAACTCAAGAAAGAAAATGATGTTACAATGTGTACACCGAGGAAGTAACTACATTCTCAAGCACGCTTGTGGCCCAACCCAAACACACTGAAGGACTTAAAATTAGACTGCTCTTTTTCCACCCAGCTTTTGAAACTATTTTGGAGAAGAGCATAATTAACTTTTTAGTTGCACATGAACTTGCACTGGTAAAAATAATTGAAATATATCATACATATAAAGCCCCTCTCATCAGCACTCAGTACAAACGTCAGTATGCAGAGATGTGAATCTCTGACAGACTCTGAAACTCCTCCAGGCCTCCCTGAAGCTAAAAGGATTGAAGTCCTTTGACAGTGACGGTAAAAGCAAGTGTCCCTAATGAAGAAAGATTTGCAGAGTGAACTCAAGTTTCTCAGCTTCTTGTCCCTTTGGTATGGGTAGGAATTCAAATCTCCACTGTTTTCTACTGAAGTAGTGGAAGAGATGCTATGCTGCCAGCAAATAAAGTCATCGCTTCCTTGAATACCTTTCCTTTGAGGCCATCAGTGAGCGCTTTCTGCTCAAGGCCAAGCAGTCAACATTCTGGGACAGATTCATTTCCTTTTTCTAAAAGGGAACAGAAGCTACTGTGAAAGAACAAACTCAAAATATAGAGCACACATGAGAACTGCAGTGTCTCCCTCTGAATAATGCCACAGGCAAGACACTGCTGGTGGCAGGAGGATGGAACATCTGGAATTCATCCTGGTGTCAGCCATCCCAGAGTCACAGGGAGTCTCTAAGGAAAAATTCAACATCAAATCAGGTGTGATCAGATCCAGCAACACTAACGTGCACAGAAATCACAAAGAACCACCAAGCTGCATTTGCTTGTTAACCCCTTCTCCATGGTGCAGAGGTGACCAACTGCATAAACCCAAAACACAGTACAGAAGAAAAAAGATTAACAAAAAACAAAAAGAAATCAACAGATACAACAGACAAAAAGGAGCAATGGAGGAAAGCTCTGACATAAGACAACAAATGAGAAACCCTACCTGTGAGATCAAGTCAGTAGGTAAACTCAAAAGCAATGTATGTGAACTAAGTTTTTATGAAGAATCTAGCTTAACTTCCCAAAAGCCCAGAGCTCTTCTAGAGATTTTATGTTTTACCTAAAGGAAAATGCAGTTCTAAAACTCCTCACAATTCTTGCTTACATTTCATTCTTAAAAAGATCTTAAAATAGGCTGGCTCTTTTTGGCCAGTGTTGCTTCCCCTGGAAAGGCAGACACAAACACAGGGCCTGCACGTTACATATTCACAAGCTGATGCAGTTGCCACGTTGAAGCTACAAGGCTAATTATTACTGAAACCATCAGCTCTACATCATTTCTCTCCTTTCTTCAAGTATTCCTGATCCCTTCCATGTCCCTCCTTCGCTTCTCAAGGCTGAACAATCCCCTTTTCTACTTTCAATTCCTTTCACAGCCCAAATCCTTCTCCGCATGATGCCTACCTCTCTAACCACCTTCCAACTTTTCTCTCTGCCCTGTTCCACCCCTATCTTTGCTGTTCTGTGTCCTACTCACCTGAGGTGGGCACAGAAGATGGAACAGCCTTCCACACGCTTGTAAAAGGAAAGGATGAATGCAACATCATTGTTTACATAGCATTACAGAAAATAGCAAATTGATTTTAAAAGATTCCCCCCCACCAGAAAAATCAGTGTAGGACCTGCATACTCAATGACTTCCCTTAAACTGCCTCACAGACAGATGAATCTGGGCATGAGGACATCATCCTCCTTCATTTCCCTACTATCTGTCCAAAGGGAACTAAATCAATGCCCGTAATGCTTAGTGATGATTCTCCTTCAAAATAAAACCTTCAGGAGAGAAAACAGTGCAGGAAAACTGATTAATCGCAAGTCTACTCATAATCTAAAAAGGATGTTGACAGTGACACGATACAGCTTTCCATAGCTAAGTTTTTTGATATCTAAAAAGAGATTAGAACTTACAGCTTGTATAAGCATCAAGAGACACCAAGAAGATAAAAGATTACATTTATTTTTTAAAGTGATCTATTGTAGAAAGCACATGGAGAAGGAACAGCATAACCACATACAAACGAATCTACAAAGATGGCATTAAAAGGAGACAAGCTCTCAAAGTTGGCACACCTGCACTGCTCCAGGTGGGCACTATGTTTGGAAACTCTTTTCATTTTGTGTCTCCGCAGTCAGGGCCAACCTGTCTTACACCCACCTCTACAGGCACTCTTACAGTTAAATTAAACATGCCTTCAGCTTCCTCAATTTATTTGCAATCTTCTGACATAAAGTGAAACTTCTACTTCTTACAGGAATTATTTTTTCCCTGAAGGACAAAGGTACAACATCCTAAAAATAATGCTTTTATGAGACTTTTTATTATAAGGCAGCATCAGTACTGCAGCCATGGACTGCTTCTTCCAAAGCTGTTTCATTAACTAGAACTCAACATCTCTATTAGAGGGGAAAAAAAAAAAGGCTATGCCAAACACTATTTACCCAATAGATAAGGCGTATTATCTTAGAAGTGCAGCTTATTTATATTGCCTACAGAAAATAATTCTCCCAACTGCAGTAAAGATAGGTTCTCAGGCTTTAAATACAACTCATGAGATTCTCTTATCTAATACTACTACAAAATAATAATTAAAAAAATAATAATTAAAAAAATAAGCTTTACTGGCTTTTTTTTTCTTGTTAATATGAATTAATTTTTCCATATTCTATTAGCAGTAACAGTGCCCTAACATTACTCAAAAACATTTTTTGTTAGTTCTGAGCATGAGGCATTTTTCATTAGTCATCTGAGTTCCTTATGTTGTGCCCTCCTATGCACATCCTGCCCCCGTATCTCAATGCCACAAACTCCATCTCTGCCATAACCAAATCTTCCAGCACGCATGCAGTCTAATGTTGCTGAAGTGCTTTGGAAGGCATCAATTGTAACATCCCATCTGGGTTCCCTGTGCTCTCCAGTTTCTGTTCACATACACATTGCACTGTAGGTGACTTTGAAGCAGCTGCAGGAGCTTCTCTCTGCTCAGCAGAGGGAATGAGGCCTTTGCTGCACTCCTGTAGATGTGCAGAAGAGACATTTTCCCAAAACAGAGACACTAGCAGCACAAATGGCCATCCTCAGTGACAAGATGCAATTACTACTTAAATAGCAATGTGTTCTCACCAGAATATCACCAGATTCAGTTCTGCTTGGAAGCCAATTATTTCACAACAGGTACACAAAGACTCAAAGAGTGGTAAGTCAGGAGCAAACCACTACCCAGCTCTGTTAGCCCAGCAGCCCTGACTAGAGAACAAGTACTCACCAGCAAGTATCGGTCGCAAGGGATTAGTAAGTAGCAACTAGCCATCTCAAAAAGATGTTGTTGAAATGGGGCTGCCAATATCAGCTCCACAGCCCCAGAATTGTCAGGAAACTGAGTAAATACTGATAACACCCCAGCCTGCTGCGAAATTGTTGACGTTTTCTGTGGAAACGTGTGACAACAGCATGTAATTTGTTCCCTGCAACTCAGGAAGGAGGGTAACCCATTGCTAGAAAGGACTGCACAGCTCCAGGAAGCTATGAAGAGTAACAAAAACACAGCTCCATGGGTCCTTACACACTCCAATAAATGTTTAAGTCATCCCAGCTTTGGCCTGCACTGGAAAGGACCCTCCCTTCTGCGCCAGCATGGCCAGAAACTGGAGATTGGGAAGCCAGAGAACACAAGTGGTATGACTCCAGCTGGACCCCTTGGTCTCTGGGCACAGTGATGCTAAGCACAAGTGAAACAGTGGTGGACTGTAACAGGCACATACTGCTCCTCCAGTCAGTGGAGGCATCTCAGAGAGGAAAACTTAAAGAAGAAATGAATCAAAGCTTGTCCTTTTCAGATTCAGGAGCTGGCATCAGGAATTTCTTAATAATGACTATGACAGACAGAGGCTATGCTGAAGAGTTTACCACCATTGCAGCCTTATCCCTTTGAAAAGTAGCTCCCACTCTCCAAGGACCAGCACAGCATGTTTATTCAACCAAAGGTCACCCAAAAATTTCTCAAAGAAAAATAACTTTTTTTGCCAGCCAAGAGTATGAGGAATCCACAGTGTCCATCCAAAAACGTGCTGTTCTCTAAGTCACAGCTGGAATCCTAAGAGCAGAAATCCCTGTTATTTAACATAAAACAAGCAAGAAGCTTGTGCCTGCTGGTGACAGGCAGGCAGACTGCTAGGAGCTGTGCTGATTCTTCAAGAAGCACTATTAAATAACAGACATGTCCATCTGTCCTCTCGAAGTATATAAAGAGAAACACAAATTAGGATTTGTTCAGTGTTAGATCATCTGCTTTCCTCTAAGAAAATCTGCTGAAAAAACAGGAGAGAAATGAAGAGGTGCCAAGTAGAGTGAGCAAGTGCTGACAGAGCTCATGGAAGTGCAGAAAAATCTCATCTAGCTCTCAAGAAATCTAAAATAAATAACTGAAGAGGACAGATACCCAAACACATACAGCTTATGCATTCTTCGTGATAGGCTTTTAAAAAAAATAGGTTATGCTGCATATACATCTCTGGCATATAGTGGTCACTACAGCAAAGTAGCTTGCATCTACCAACAACCAGAAATACTTTTGCCACTTTATATTTCATAAACCATTTTGTAAGCTTGCTGTGACGCTTCTGAAACACAATATGGGAAGATGGAGTAGGAGTAGCTATGTCATCTTTACATTGCTAGTTTTAATAATGCCACAAAGCTGGTTTTCACGTCTCTTCTTGAAATTCCATGGACTGTTCAATTTTTAACCACAGGAGATGGGAAAGGTTTTAAAATTATAGTTGTTTGAACATTTATCTAAAATTCACTTTTGTTCTTAGCTTGCTTTCCTGATCTGCTGTCTTCATTAAGATGCCCCTTTCAGTTTTCTATTGGATATGATTGAGAAATATCAGAGTATACAAACTGCTTTGCAGTAGAACACTATCTGGTTTAATGGAAACTAGAGAGCTTTTAGTTAGGTGCCCATTTTCAGAACAGCTGCAGATAAATGTATGACATCTATGGAAAGTACACAGAATCTACGCAAAGCAATAAGGGAGAGATATGAAGCTGACTGTTTGACAGTAATATTTAGGTAAAGAAAATAAAATTACCATCTCTGTTAGTAGAAAGTCAAGAAAAATATTATCCCGGGAATTAGAGAACAATTCCTGAACGAAGATCATGCCTTCTTTTGAGAAGGGAAATGGCTTATGGAGAGGAGCTTGCAGGAGGATCTATACTACTGGGAGGTATCAGCAGAACAGGATGGATACAGGCCAAAAAGACAACATGCAACCATCAAGAATAGGAGGAAGCAGCCAACATTACCTCTGAGACAGGGAGCACTGTGAGCCCAGGACAGCAGTATCAGCTTGGGGAATGCACACACAATATTATAAGGCCTTGGTATATTTTGGAGGATGGTGTAGAAGCGATAGGACTAATCCTCAAAAGTCACATACTTACATTTTACCTGCCACTGAACAGTGTTTTCATTTTCTGTTTTGGAGTTAAAGACATCAGAATTCAATAATTCACCCTCAGCAGGATAGCGCATGGGATGCTGATATTAAACTTGTAAGAATGGCCTATTTACCAGAAATAAAAAAATCATAACACCAAAGGATCACCTATAGACTGAGCAAACACACATTTGTTCCTGTATTAAACTCAGATTTTTGTTTTACTTCAGAGTTTAATTTTCAAAAGAACCAGATTGATGCTTTTGTCCTAGAAACAAAAGGAAATTCTGAAGGTCAATAATCAGGATTCCAATAGTCAGAAAGAAGGCAAGGACAATGTGATAAACTCTAACTCACGTGATTGACCAGAGGGTAATTAATATCATCTCTTCCTGAAAGAGCATGCACAGCTGAATACCAAAGCAAAGCTTCAGAAAACCTGTATTAATGTAGCATATCACACTGCTCAAGAACATCGAGTTTTCTGTTTTGTATTTTTCCCAAGATACAAGTAAATAAGGAACAGAAGGAACATAATTGGTGAACTTTTGAGGAACAACAAAAGATATTTTTATTTCAGTTGAAACATTTTGACACTCGAATGCAGGCAGATGCACCATTACATACGGTCTTAGATCCAGCAAGAACGTCTATTTACCTGACAACAGCACGCGATTTAGACGCTATTTTGTATTACTTGCATGTCTCAGTCTAGGCTCAGAGCTGAAAATGTCCGTTTTTGTAATTTAAATTAAAATACATATTTCAACACTCCACAATTAGATTCCAATTTTTCTTTTTCGTAATTCTTCTACTGATATCCCTACTGATCACTTTTAATGATAAGAATGAAGTGAACAAGCAGCTTTGGAAAATGCATTGAACAAATGGGGGAGAAGGAAAGAAGTTAAGAAAAAAAAGCCACAGATACCAGGATTTCAAAAGACGCGATCATGTCAGGGATTATTAAGCATTACTCTGATGAACTCTTTATTTGACATAACCTGGCACTGCTAGCTAAAGCAGCAATCCTGACCTACTCCTGTGTCTGGCCACTTGTTTCCAGCCTTGCATCATCCTCTCCCTACTGCTGACACGGCCATTTGCACAGCCATATGGTAACCCAGAGCGGAGAATTAAGAAACAACACAATTCTGGCAACATTATTTTTCAGTCAGACCAACTCCCCACCACGGTTCACTGTGTGGTGTAAGCACTACGGCAGCACAAGGAAGACACAGGAGGGGCCACAACAGAGAGGATGCAGCGCCTTCGTTCAGAATCATGGTCCAAAGGGTAAAATGGAGTTGAGGTATTGAATGATCTTCTCGCGGCTGCATGCATTTCAGCAAAAGCAATTTCAAAAGAAAAATAAGAGTAGATAACAGTCACAATGTGGGAAAAACGTAAAAGGAAACTCAAAACAGAAGTTTCAGATTGTGTATTCACTGAGTGTGGGGCAGGACAGCTGGGTAAAATGGGGTGCTAAACACAGTAATCAATGGGATTATTTGGATTATTTTTATTTATCACAATGAAGTCAGATCAGGCACTCGTTGCAAAGAAAGTGTAAGAAATTCAGTAAATTAAAGCAGGATGAAGGATGATAAATTCAGTGGATAGAGATAAAGATGCAGAAATACAGGGGCAATCATTTACAGAAAGAGCCAACAGCACATTCTCTCCTGCAGTGCTGGAGACCAGACATCTCATGCATCCTCCACCACTTCCAAAGCTATTTACAGACTATCACAAAATAAGCCTGAATTCATTAAAAACCAAACCATGCATCAAAGCCAAAAATTAACATCCACTTGTCAGCGCTGAAATACTGGTGCTCTTTTTATGTTTAGCTAAACCTTCCTCTGTATATCTGAATCCTCAGCATCATTTCTCTACTTATCTGCCACTGTCCCCCTTAAAAATTCCTGCATTATTTAGGTCCCTTTCACCACTGAGTACACAAGGACATGCATACAATACAGCAAACAATGAGAGTGAAGAACAGTTGGGAAGAAACAAGCAGCATGTGATTTGTTTTGTGGTATCTGCATCATTAATTTGTGTTTTGTTTCAGGAGGTGCCAGGAGAGAGATTAAGACTATAAAGCTAATGCAGATTGTGCTGGAAAGGTCAAGTATTCCAAAGGATCATGAAAATTGAGTGATATAATAACACAGCTAAAGACATAACGTGAAAGAGATGATGAATATTGTCAGAAAACTTCTCTACAAGGCTCCCTGTACTATTTCATCTGAAGGTGGCACAGTGCCTGGCATATAGAAGAAAACTAGATGGTCAATAATGCACTCATCAGACATTTTATTGAATCTGTGCTTAGCTAGGCAGATAGTAAAACTAAAAAGGCTTGAACAGAATACAAACACAAGTACCAAAACAGACCTAAACACCTCTTTTGGCTTGTGCTTACTAAGGTTTCCCAGAATATGAGATGCTTTAATACAACCCATAATGAATAACAAGACTCCATCGTTCTGTCTGTACTGGAAAGAGACGCACAGAAGCTGGTATTCGCTGCACTTTCTCACTTCAAATTTATGTATTCGGTAGGCATACAAGAAAAATAACCTCCTCTTATCCAAGAATCTCGAATATTTTACTGGGAAACAATATTTCTCATTTATGAAACAGGAGAAGGAGATGCAGAAAACTGAGTAATTTCCCTGTCATTGCATGGTGAGTCAGTGGCAGCAGCCCACACTGGTCACACATCTCACTGTTCTTATCAGGTACTGACATTGGAATAAGGGTTGTTACTTACATGCCGTACATTAATAACAACATGATCCTCACATAACTTCAAATTTATGCTCGTTTTATGCTTATTCTTTCTTTTGCCATGACAATGAATGGTGGAGTTTACACAACACACTGCAATACACCAGCTGCCTCCTTTGTCAATCCTTGTCTTCACTACCTCAAGGAGAGGAGAAACGCACCACGGCTTACCGAGAGCACTGAAAATGAGTTACAAGTCATACTAAATAAAACCTACAGTCACCCCTATCTACAGTGTTAAAAAGCAAGCAAAACAGAAACCAATTTATTGCCAGTTATTATGTATCTGCACCAGTAAGGTTCAGTTTAAACAGGGCCAGCTCCTTACACCTGATAACACTAACCACTGTCAGCATCACTGAGCTTGCATTTTTAACCTGATCCAACACAGCACTGGACTCCTTTATCTGTAAGGCATGCTGTACCAGTCATTCTGATGCAGACTTTTTCTCCTCAAGGTTTGAAAATGAAATAATATGTGAGAGGAAAAGAAAAAATGATGATGGCAGTACAAATAAACAAGGAATATCAATACATAAACAAAAGAAGTTCTCAGAAGAAAGGTTCATTTATGCAACTCTAAAAGACAAAAAATTCCTTTAGTTAACGAGCAACCCTTAAATCCCACATTACTTGGCACAACGATCCCTACAGCATATCATCTTTGGCACACAATCACACAACACAGCCCAGGAAAGACTGGATTTTATCTTCACCAGTGACCCTGGCAGACCATTCCAGAAAGACAGTCCTTCCTGTTTTAACTGGTACCTACACATGCCTACAATTACAACTCTCTAGTAGAAGCCTCCACGTAGCTTTCTTACTGCACGGTCAACGTTACTAGTTATGAGAGCATTGCTGAAGTGCAGCCCTTTTAAATTAATGCATACTGAAAATACGCATCATTACTTTTGCCAAGAAAACACTAAACATGGCATTTTGCTGTATGAAAATACATGAAAGATTAAACATCCTGCTTTAAAGAGTTTTTCTTTGTGACAGAGCATCTAATGGTACTGAAACAAACCAGCAGGAGTAGGCTGGGATAGGCAAATCCAAGGTGTATTGTTAAGCACCTGAACAAACACACTCCTCTACACGAAATCCCACATGGTAGGGAGAGATGGATTCTGAAGTCGTTTCTTACAATTTCTCAAATGCAACATCCCAACCTCTCCACGCACCAGATACTTAGACAATTATCACCTGACAGTATCAGTGCCCACCCAACCCAATCTACCCTGGCTGCAGTCATAGGTCACTGCCAATGCTGATGGAGGCACGGGAACTGGAAGGGGAAAAGCAACAGAAATATAGGAAAATCTGCTTTAGGAACTGCAGTGGGCTCAGTGCAGGTTGAGGGAGTTGCATCAGCCACACTGTAAACTGCAAACATGCTTTCACTGATATTACTGCTGAGAACAAGTTATGCTATATTAACATAGCTCTTACAATGTCCATGAATCTATACGTTCCCCTTCAAAGACAATGCATTACTAATGTTTAGAACAACTTAATCATCAATTTCGTTTAGGAACCTGCACAACTACAGAGGCTCTTACTGCAGAAGGCTATCAGCGCTCAAGGAAGGGTTGGACGTACACTGCTGCACTCAGGGAGAACTGAGGAAATAAACTGAACCCTGTGTGGCTAAGCTAAAGTGTTTTGGGAAAGCATTACACAAGGTATTAGTACTGATCTTGGAACAGTAATTTGCTACAGAAGTAAGCCATTTATATACAGCAGCCAAATTGTAAAGGAGGATAGGGAGAACTATCAAAACTTATATGTATTTGTATCTTCATCTATTTCCTTGACAACTTAGCTAGCTTTAAGTTACAAGTTCTAAGATGCATGTCAAATGGTAAATGAGGTCTTCAAAACCACTTAACTGATTTTGAAACTTAGGCTTCCCATCTAAAACAAAAGCAAACATTTAGGCACTACGTGAATTTACCTTTGGAGCTGTTGTAAGCACTTAAGAACTCAAGTCATGAAAATAATTTTGAACAATCTATGAAATACCAACTTTGTATCCATTAATTTTATGCTGTCTATATATTGATTTTTGTGTTTTCATTCATATTAATTATTAAGATGTTCAAGATTCATGGAAAACCACAAAATCCTTTTCCTGGGTGAAGGAAAGAAAGGTTTCTCCCCAGAAAGCTCGCGATGCAGATGTTCAGTTCTCAGTCCCATTCAATGAAAATCTAGCACATCTTTTCTCTTTTCTTCCTGACCTCTCTGACATAACCCCAAACAGCACCCACTTATTCAATAATAAGGTTAATTTTATTTCATCACAGGAAAGGATTCAACCAAATGAACTGGACATTCGATAGTGAATGAGAGTGCCCATGAGTAGAGTAAGCTTGAAATAATGATTTTGCTTGTTAGCAGAATTTTGTTTTACAGCAATTTCCTATGCAGGCAAATCCTGTACAATTTTTTTTGTTATATGTATACTGTAATAGATCTAAGCCAAACAAGCTCAGATGAGACAAAACACAAGCAGAACAGAAACTGAAAACACAATTTAGCAAGTAATTAAAATGTACAAGATCCATGTGAGACCCACTGGTATACACAACAAATATACAAACCATCGAAAGCATTACAAACTTGCTTAGAGTTTGCAACAACGATTCAGGTAGCACTAAAAAAAAACTAAAATGTGTTGAAGGAGAGACAGATCAGCCCACAGAGTAACATGTTTAAGTCTTTAACAGACATTACCTGTCTCGCAATAAGTAAAATTACATAAGTTGCTGAGAGACAAATAAAGTATTTGCCTTCATTTTTTTTCCACTGGAGCAATGGAAATCTGAACTAGGACATAAAGGTTAAGAGCAAGATGCAAGTAGCTACAACTACTACGTTGGGCTATTTGACAGATCCAGACGTTCCCTTTCGTCTGTCCCATCGCACCACCACAGCACTGACAAGCAGCATTCTTTTTTGTGAGAAATGGGGAAAAAAACAACAGAATTTTTCTTATGACTTCAGCTGATTTCAGCACAAGTCTCCTGACTTAAGAGGCCATTATTTCAGTTTATTGGCACCATCTCAGTAAACCAGTATACCTATTCAGAGTATTCACTGTTAAGTTTCTAATATTCATACTTAAACTGTAATTGTGTCTTATGAATTAGAATCCCACTCATGTAACTCCTTTTAAAAATTAAGATATTACAAAACTCCCAAAGAAGGATATTTGTTTCCAGGTACATTCTCATACAACACTAAGGAAGGCCTGGAAAACAATTAGATGAGATAACCAAGTTCTCTGAAAATCAGTACACTTCTTAGAAGATAATTTTTTTAGTATACTTTAAAAAAACATCCTAACTCTATGCTCTACCAGCTGTAATGTACTCCAGCATACTCTATCTCAACAGGTTTACAAAACAACATGTACAAACTCCGTGCTGAAGCTTTCTCTCCATGCACTTGCAGTTACCCCTTCTTGGTGCTGTAGATGAAACTCACCAATTCTCTGCTGTTACCAAATCAGCCATGAACCCATCCGCCAGCACAGACTGAGTGCAACAATAACAGCGAAGCACCGATAACAAGTGGCCAGGTGAGCCTTCCTCATTCTTCATACTGGGAACGGTGACTTGAATTACTACAACTCCTAAAGCCAAAGAAATATCCTTATGTCTTAAATACTTGATTTTGTATTATTAAATCGTGCTCACTTTTGAATGTCCAAATCTATGAGCCTCTTATTTTCCTTACAGGATAATCCAGTCCTCCAAAACACTCAATTTTCTGAACTGGGTTGTCTACAGCTTCTAATAAGAACATACATAATTCTTGCACCAAGGTTATTAGTGAATGTAATGAGACAGAATTAATTTCAAGACTGATTTTTGAAGAGCATGACTAATAAATAATCTCTCCATCCTGTTACTTGCCCATACATTATAGCCATTTGTAGCCTTCTATATGGTCAGCTTCTGATCCAATTTATGTTTCCTCTACTAATTCCAGCACTTTTCACCTTTAAATAACCCCTCACAGGCAGTGTATTCAGGGATTTATTATATTTACTGATTTACTAACCCTAAGATCCACTTCATTCAAAGTAACACGGACATAAATTTAGGAAAAAAACATTTTATGAAGTGACATCAGTGCTTTCAGAACACAAGACCAACATTTATTCTTAAAAATTTTCTGAAAAGCATACATTTCTTCTGCAAGTTCTGACAATTTATGCGCTTTGTCAATCAGGGATAATCAATTACAACAATACAGAGTAGCATACAAACTGATCAGATATCAATTCTGCTGAAGAGGATCATAGAAGGTAAATGGGAAGGAATGAATATTTTCAGCAGGTCATAAGATACAAATATAAACCAGCTACATCATACTGTTGTAGAGAGGGAATTCCTCGCATGAGGATGCTTAGTCAGGCGCACAGCCCACAGGGTAGATGAAGGTCTGCTCTCATGTCACTTCGTACTGCAAAACCTCAAACAGATTAGCTGATAAAGCCTCCAAAAATATGCAGATCGACTAAGAACAGCCAAGAGATTGTTTCAGCACTAAGAAATACAAAAATGAAGTATAATCATATAGAAAAAAACATATAATCATATAGAAAAAAATCAGATTATGTTACCTGAAGTGAAGGTCTAATAGTCTGCAAGAACTCAGAAGCATGATTAGTTTCTTCTCCATAGATGGCTGGTGCAATGTTTTTCAAGAAGCTCCAAATCTAACATCAATTAGATATTACTTTTTTTTAAATAATTGACACAGAGGACAGCAGCACTCCCACAGACAAACCGTCAGGCAGAAGAACGCACTTCTGCAAACGGAACGGTAAGTACAAAATAGAGTAAATGAAGTGGCCAGGGAAGAATTTAGTCTAAATTTAGGACTATATTTTTGTCTCTGAAGTAAATTTCTAACCACCTGTTCTATAAACAGGCTTAGTTAAGGAACCTCAGCCAGTTTGAAACGATGCTCAGTAAAACACATTATGTGTTGGGCAAAACTTTAAAACAGCATGTAGCATCAAGCAATAAAATCTACATTGCTCCATACCAGCAACAAGTTTTAATAATTCCATGCCTCAAGTTTTCTGGGAATTACTCAGAAGAGCTAAGAAGACTGTTTCTTTCCCAATCTTCCCCATCTTTTACATGTTTCTTTCCCTTTCTCTTCGTTGCATTCAAAACAAATGCCAGATGTTATTGTCCTTTCCCCAGAGGCATTTAGGATTGGCTACAGAAAAGAAGCAATGGAAGAGGGGACGGACAACACCTGGTTTCAACAACATGAGGTGTGCAGTTTGTAAGTCTTGCTCACTGAAGTAAAAGCAGCAGAAGATCCACACAAACCTAAAATACACGAAATGCTTTCTTTCAGAAAGATTCAACAAGCCTATCAAATCCCTTAACAGAACCAAGCTTCTCTAAGAATGCGTGTGTTTATAATATGAATATATATGAATATATGTATATTTGTGGATGCCCATTTTTATTTCTTTGACTCCAGCTTAGTCTCTAGTTAAATATTAAGTATCTATGAGAATAGAGGAAGGACTACAGAATGAAATGGCCATTTTCAGGAAGAAAGCCATGTTTAACAGACTTCTGATATCAGGCTAACATATTATGCCAGCAATATTCTATTACCCTGTTTCCTTAAATGTTGAACAGCCAGGGAAATTAAAAGAAGCTTCATGCTGCAGTGACAAAATAAGATAGGCTTTGGTGTACCTATCAGTCAGCTGAAATGCAGACATTAGCACACTAACTTTGCAGATGTCTGGATGACATAAGTGTCAAGTAGAAAGCAGCTGACTCAAATGCAATCTGAAGCGGTAAAAGGAAATGGGGAAGATCTTTGAGGAACTAAGAGCACGTCTGAATTCACTTCCTTTATCACTTAAGGTAACACTACAACAGCACCCAAATCTTAAATGCATGTATTTCTATGTGATAACAAAACTGTTGAGCATTAATGTAACTGCAGTCATGGCACTGTGTGTCACCAGTTGTGCTCTCACCATGCCCTACTGGTGCCTCTCTTCCTCCTCACCACAACCAAAGCCTTTCTCAAGGTGCATCAAAAGCATCACCTGTGTAATCTTACCACTCCAACTGTTAGGAGAGAGAAAGACCAGAGACACACTGCTTCCTCACCTACCCGACAGAAATGTTTCTCAGTCAAAACATGTTTGTGTAGGAGGACCGCACTGCTGGTCACTGCCTTGAGGTCACTGGGGCAGTGGTGGGGAAAGTGTCAGCACCAGCTTCCTCCAAAACCGAAACTTCAAAAAGCAGCTCCTAGCCCCAGCTGCACCCTCTTCTTGTAGCACAGGACTGTCTGGCGAGCAGGGATCAGGTAATCAGAGGGCTTAGCGAAGGCTATTGCCATCTAGAAGCCCCTATTGGTAACTTGATTTCATTTTCCAAAGTATTAGCAACTGTGAAAACCAAAACATCAATGCAGGAAACACCCACTGATGTACAAACGCTCTCCTGACAACCAGAACAAAGCTCCATTTCCCCCTGGGTATGCACTCCACCCAAGGTGATAAAACCATATCATTACCTGCCCCAAGTGGGCACACAGGCGCTGCCCAAAAGCCACATTCCCAGGCAGCCAGCATGACTGAAGCCACAGCTGAGTTTCACACCATACTTTCCCTGTTAGCCATCTCCAACTGCTCCTACAGAAAAAAGCACCAATTTTCTGAAGCTTCTAGAATGCTGAAAGTACCTCAGTGAGACCATCCAGCTTTTTATAGCCTACCCAGTATCTCAGGACCAGGACTGTGGGAGCTTCCTCAGCCTGCTCCCAGTGCAGTAAGACCAGCACTGGCAAAGGCACCTCCTGACAGCCACGGGCTGAACCTCTGAGGGCAGGAGAAAGCCTCAGGAACAGTTCTGGGTGTGCTGTACATTGCATGAGTTCCATAAATACAGTCGGAAATGCAAAAATTAATTCAACAACTCATACTTCAAAAATTTCTTTTACGGTTTTCATTACAATACACAAATAGGACACTGTGCTTAACATTTGGTTGACCTTTGAGGAAAAATTTCCGAGTGAATATTTTGCTGGATCTTTGCAGAGCGCTGAACATGCACACAGACATGAATGTGGCTCCACAGAAAAGATAAAAATTAAACCACTGTGGAACGCAGGATGTAAATACATCATTTTCAAATGAAACTGTTGAACATCTTGTGGTGGTGGTAAAAACCAAATCACCATGCAAAATGATAATACAAGAAAAGTCAATTGTGTGTTTCTAATAATAAATGCTCTTGTGGCTTTTGAAGTCACAAAAAAAAACTCTTGGCTGAATTGGAGCATTGATCTCTGTAGTTATTTATGTGCAGTTCCTATTAGAATTCTATTGAATCCCTTGAATGGTGAATGGAAGTGCTTTTGAAAACACACACAAAAAAACTGTTAAACAAGGGACAAAATAAATGGAAAGCTCAGCATTGCCAAAAGAAGTTTGAGAAGGTCAGCAAAACTTTCAACTTTTTTTTTCTGAAGCACAAGCATGTAAGATGCTGTTTGGTGCAAATGATTACCTGTAACACAACAGCAACATACAGGATACATTTCCCTGTCACTCCCGAATTGGAAGCATGAGCATGGGGATCTGTTTGTCTAATATTGTTTAAAACTCTTAGCATACTCTTGGAAACACGCTCTGCTGTAAGATATGAATTGACTATATGAAATGGCTATTAAAGATTTTGAACTGTTGTCAATCCATCCTTTTATCTACTACAGATCAGGATGAAACTATTTCATTCAGCATGTGTACAGATATATCTAAATACGCAATACGCAACAATTAGATCAAAGACACTGAAGAAACACACTTCTGAAGCAGAACTCCCTAGTGATGTTAGGTCACAACAGTTAATAACAATGTTTACTATGTATGTGTTCCTAATAACTATCTGCAAGTACAGGAAATGCACGAAAAGCTTAAGATTGGGGTCCCTAATGCCTTCATTCATATGCATTCATTCCCTTTGTTGTCAATTCTTAACGCACCTTGAGGCAGTGTCAGGGCACTGGAAAGAGGTGGGTCTGCCATCTCATGAGGAACTCCACCCTCACTGCAGAGATGGGAGGCCTTCAAAGCATGGTTTGTTTTCCATGTAGCATACAGCAAAGCAGGCTAAAGGGGAAACCTATTTCCATGCTTTGGAAGCTACAACAAAAATGAAGCTGGTTTGTTTTAGTAATTATTAGTCAACATTTGTTTTTTTTTTGTTGTTGTTGTTGTTGCTTTTTGGTGTTTTTTTTTTCCCCACTAAGATGCACAATTACTATTAATTCAATAAACAGCCATTAGGAAAGGCATCTCTTCCCTTTTAGCATTACCGTGTTAAAACCTGACAATCGATTGTGTTTTTAATGTTAAACGTTATGAAGATATTTATACACTGCCAAAAGAAAAGAGTGGACTATGGCTTTTCCTGACTACTAATTATTGTCATTTAAGTTTGGAAAGCACATTTTTAGAATGTGGTTTTATGTTTACAACTGAAAAATAGAATAGCATAAATAAGTTTATCTTCAGAAGTTTCTGTATTAATCTGCCTTCATTTTTGCTGAACGTCACATCTATTTTCTCAAGAACTACAAGAGGAAGGCAACGAGCACCTCTGAAAGAATCTCAGAGCACTCTCCTCTCTAATGACTTAAGTAACATCCTATTCTGAAGCAGCCGCATGTAACAGCAGTAGTTGGAACACATAAAGATTCCTTTTTTCTACCTTCCTCCTTTTACTTGTAGCACCACAACTCCACTGAACGGTGGCAGCTTCGCTTCTGAACAGATGGACTGAAAAACGCTTAAGTCATTATACTGCAGAAATAGGAACCAGAGGTTTGAGAAAGAAAGAGCAGTTTTATCAGCAGTGTAATGTCTGCCCAAAGGTGGCTAAATGTCAACTCCAGTCTCAGATGTTAATCAAGTTCCTCTTTCAAGCTATTCTCACATACATCTCATTAGTATAATTCCTACAAAGCACTTTTATTTCTACTTTCTCAGGACCACATGTGTGTTCCCAATGCCAAACAAGTTATTATCCACAACATCCTCACCCAGAGAGGGATGCTTTTTTATTGAAATCCTTCTGCAAAAACACCCAGCAATAATGAGCTGCACACACAGCTTTCCTGTAAAAGGAGGGAGAACAGAAGTTCCACTGGGGGGTTCAACGACAGAACCAGACCACAAGAAGGAGGCAATGCCTCTGCTGGTAACTAAAACTGAGTATTTTAATTGCTTGCTTCAGTTTTATTAAATAGCTTACAGCTATCTAGAGATTTTCTAATCTTTCATTTAATTAATCTCAAGAATTAAGTTCTCCTGGAGGAATTTCCTCTTAGAGGACTTCTTGTCAGATGATAATTTTCAGTCTATTTTTTCAGTCTTCTCCAGAGGAATTGTGCTCTAAGTGTAACCTTATATACCCTTAGTGATTACCCGTGCCTCATTTTCTCTTTGTATCTCTTTTAGCTTTCTCAGTGGCATGATCTTGAAAGCAGAGTTAATTCATATATTTATTGCACGAGTTATTCTATCCAACAAAACTTATTTAACCGTTGAGGAATTAGAAAATAATCCAGCCTCAGCCATGCACAGGGACTGTGCAAAGCCAGAACTGCCATTACAAAGGAGCAGAGGGCACTCACTGCACCCTGCCCTGCCCAGCACACACACCAAGCTGGGGCTGCCAACAAAGGCCTGCAACCCACAGCAGGAGCAGGGAGAAAAAGGCACAGCACCACCACAGCCCTGAGCCCCTGAAGCACTGGCAGAGCTGATAAAAGTGACCAAAGAAATGGTAAGCGGGTCAGAACACACAGGAAAGCAGAGCAAACAATGCTACGCTTTCCTGATGAAATGAAATTAATTCTTAAGTTCACATACCGAAACACAGCGCAATTCAAGAACACAGAAACAAGAGAAATGCTAGAGTAACTGGAAGGTACCAGTCTGTCGTATTGCTGATTGACCTACCCCCTTGTTCAATCACTTCTGGATTTTAGTTTCCACCTCCCATGGGTGCATATAGCACAGTATTTCAGCAGAAACCTCCCATGAGATAATGAGGTTTGTTGACGTTTAACAAAAAATAGAAACTGCGCTTTCCTAAACCTTCTACCTTTCATAAACACTGCAAGGAAATTCTCCTTCTTCCCCAGCTTCCCAGGTCCATCACCCAGGCTCAGACAAAGCCAACACATCCATGCAGTTTATGCAACATGTGTACCTTAAACACAAGAAGTATTATTTGCAGATTAGGGTTTCCAAAACTACCTACATTCTCATTTGTGTGCAAGTAGTAAAGCAGACAAAGGCATCAATCCAACAGCAGCCTTCCTCCCCCAGAAAGCAGCAAACCTCTTCAAAGAAAGCCTTAATAGAAGTACACAGCATGGAAGCTACAGGCTACGAGGATTCAAAATGCACATGCCAATTTCTACAAAATTTCATTTTTAAGAAGTAAAAATAACTAATACATCTCCTTGCTCCTGAACTTCATCTTTTCTAAACAGGGGCACTGCAACAAACTGACTA
This sequence comes from Phasianus colchicus, assembly GCF_987193195.1. Taxonomy (NCBI): domain Eukaryota; kingdom Metazoa; phylum Chordata; class Aves; order Galliformes; family Phasianidae; genus Phasianus; species Phasianus colchicus. Next base: position 11,845,107 of record NC_143442.1, read on the forward strand.
AAGCATATTAGGGGCAGCACTGAGGCTACATGCAGCTCAGAGATCCAACACAGAGCTCCAGAGCAGTGCAGACACACCGCTGGACGGCAGAAGATGACCTGAGAGCAGCAATGGCATCGCCCTCAGTGCTGCCCAGCTTCAGTCCCACATACATAACACAGACTGAAACATCACACTGCTTTTTCAGAAGACACTAAAGGAGTTTGTTGCAAGTGTCAAGACAGACAGACACAAAGTGACAGATATTGATTTTAACTCCCTCCAAAGCCAACTTTTTTCCAGGAAAGACTGCAGGTCCTTCCCTCCAAAAAAAAAACCCCAAACATTTCTGGTTTCTCTACAAAGCTAGTGACAAAAACCCATTTTTATCCTCTGTTTTTGCCCTCCAAAATGATTTTGTTGAGTTCCTTAAAGCAAAATCACCAAGCCATGCACCGAATCACAGCTGCACGATCTGCGAAGCATCTTCCTCTGACCCTGAGATAAACATTGCATGTTGGACTATCACAACTCACTGGAACCACTTATTTCTTCTAGCAGCAACTTTTAGTGTTACATTCAATGATTTTCTCAGGCTTGCAAATGTTTGGCAGGGCTTATGACAACATACTGACAAAACACCATCAGGAAATTATCTGTTCATCCAGACCTGGGAGCACTGCTGGTAACACACAACTGCACTCCAACTGACCAGTGTATTTCTGTGTGCTGTTAGGGAAGCAACTGTTTCTCAACCTCAGGAGCCAGAGGAAGTAACAAAATCTCCATGACGTTCCAGCCTGGATCTCCACTGGCACAGACAAGAGGGAGCACAAGCTTCTGAATGTCACGCTCGAATCTGTTCTTTTATAAAACGCAGCTATTCAGTGCATCAGATCCACACGCTTGACTACTTGCAAGAGCCACCTTCCATTGGTAAAAGGAAAGACAGGAATCCTGGTGGCAGCCTTCTCCCAACACAAAGTACGCTCCCACGTCTCAGAGACAAAGCATCACAGCAGGCTTCTATCTGCTCCCAGCAGCAGCTCTGCTTTACAGGGAGAGCTGTCTCCTACAGCTTCCATTTCTGGTTTTAAACCTGACTGATGCCATCTTAAGAAGATAATAACAAACACAAACTGAAAAATAAAATTGATTAGACATATCTGAGAACAACTTTCCCATCAGAAAAATATTTGTAGCGTAACTTGAATCACAGTGATGCAGTGCCACTGTTGCAGTTACAGAATTCAACTTTAAAAGTTACTAATCTTTTAGACACAAAATACGTTTAACCCCCACACAGTTAACGCACACAAAAATCAAACTGTATTACATCGTTAGTCCTACTAAGCACCATGAAAGGAATGCTAAGAGCCTATGTTTAAAGGATTGTTTTTTAAGTAACAGTTTATGAAAATTATCACACAAAATAGCAAAATATCATACAAGCAGAGCCTCCACATCAGAACATCCTAAAAGCAGCATCAGCTTTAAGAAGGTTTTCAGCATTCAAATTAAAAATCACTATTTACTATTAAAGGTAAAAATCCCAAGTTGATAAGATACCAGAATCTTCTCCAACACGATTCTAGACTAAAAGAATTCAAGTATGGAAATGTTCATCTCAAGCAGCAAGGCACTGATTTCCATTTGAAGATCCTTTTGGTCACACAGAACAGCTCAGTCCTCCTCCCAGCAGCTGACCCTGCAGAAGATGAGGGATGGCCAGAACAGCAATGGGAGCACACACATCATCACAGTGCATTATCCATTTCATTGATTGCCTCCATCTTATGGATGGCCTGAGAATCCTTCAGTGGCAACTGTTGTTTCACTCCCCAGTTTGACAATCTTTCCTAAAGCGTTCTTCATTAAAGATCCTAAGTACTCTTAATTAAAAGACTGCTTATTTATGAATGGATACCAGCTGCTTCTCCCTTCCTCATAGAGCAGCAGAGATGGCAGTATCTCAAGAACCACTCACAAAGAATTGCATGTCATTCAACAGCCACCTTACAACTTCTCCAAGGAGTAATTGCAAATGCCAAGCGTGCAAACAGAGGTCTCACTGCATCACCTACTATTTCTTTTCTAAAGGTGCAAAAGCCGATGAATTAGAAGCTGGTTCAATTCTCACAAATCAGACAAGAAGTCATTTAGTTGTGCCTGTCTGATTTACCTGACAGTGAGTGGTAACATTCTGTAGAACACAGTGGGAGAACCCACACCATCTGCACAGACCACAACAAAACAGCCATATCCTCCTCAACCACATCTGGGCATCTCGTTCCTGTATGTCAACACACCAATAAAACTTCTGTGAACACTGTAACTGCTGTAAACTTGAAGTAATTACATTGTAAGTGATGAACAGCAACATTGTGATATTCTCCAAAATAAGAATGGAGATTCTGGTATGTAATTATACAATAAAATGTATCAGATTACTTTCAGAAATTTTCAAAATATTGGAAATTCAAGAGGCTTTCAGAAACCTGCATAAACTATCTTGTGCTGTGTTGATGGATTACAAGCCCCAAAGGAAAACCAGCTCTGTACCCAAATAAGCGTATGAGAACAGCTGGCCCAGACAGCAGAGACCTGCTGTCACCCATCAGCGGCTGCTGCGCTCTTTTTGTTCTGCCTCCTGCCCCAGCATCCTACCTTCCCCTTTTTGCACTACCTTCACACTTCCTTCTGTCCACTCCAAATAAACCCATGTTATGCACACACAAAAACTATTTTTATGGTTGTTTAGGCTGAAGCACAATAAAACCCGTGAGACCGTTTCAAGAAAAGTGGCAGCACCAGAGGGAAAGCAAGGTATTAAAACACAAACAGTTGACCATCTGCTGACAGCATCTTCCTTGACCACTCTTACAATTGGTGAGAATGGAAGAGATGTGACACAAAAACCAGGATGTGAAGGCACGTGTTCATGTGATGGTCACCAAAGGTAAGCTGCCAGAGGACAGGGCACAACAGTGGCGGAGCAGGGCAGCTAATCAATGGAAGCAGGAAGGTTCAGGGAGACAGAGCAAAAATCGATTAGTTTAAGAGAAATAATCTAACAGTGACAGAAGAAAAATGGCACACGTCTACTAATTGTTTTAATTGTTTTGAAAAACTTAGAAGCTGGAGCAACACTTTTCATCCACCCCTATTTTCAAAAGACACTGCACCCCTGCCTCATAGAGCTCTCTGGGTGCTGCAAGCAAGTATTCCAGCTTTGCTCCCAGGTACAGGTGAGGAACAAGGGATCCATCCTGACACGCCACCCCTTCCAGTTTCCTCAAGCCTACCATTTGCATTCAGTTTTCCAGAAGATGTTTGTAGAACATATTCCACTTTCTAAATACAAGCATAAAGTGACAGAGAACTTCTGCGTACACTCAGTAAAGCATTTCTAAGATAACTCACCAGGGATAACAAGGTCCCAGTGAGACACAGCCCCCAAACAATAGTCAGAATCTTCTAGTAGCATCGGGATGAAAGAGGAACAAGCCATTCAGAAACCCCCCACATTCACAGAACAGCCCTGTCCCAGGCTGCTGTGGTGCCAACTACACAGCACTCTGCATTCAGGGAAGCCAGTGTGACACGCCACATGCACATGGGGTTACCAACAGAGCACACGACACTCGCAGGCAGCCAGTGCTCCTGGTAAGCATTGCTGCAATGCCCACAGAATGCAGGGTCAGGCTCTGGTTCCTGCTGCTGGTCCCTCTGCCCAGCCAGGGGTCACTGCAGGAACAGAGCCAAGTGATGCACATAGGTATTGGCTTACCTTATTTTCAAAATATATTAATGGAAATGACATGTAAGTAGTACCAAATGAACTCTGCTCATTAACAGGGAGTTCACCCACTCAACAGAGCAGCTAGAATTACTTGGAAGATTACAGGATTTTGCTTCTACCGGTGTGTTTTACAGACATAGCTGCAAACAATCAGCCCTTCGTTCTGCTCCCAGACACCCAGCACAGCCTCCGCTCCCCTGTGACAACACTATGAGCATACCCAGCCCTGGCAGTATTTTTAGCAGGGGTGTTCAATCAATATCGCTATGCACAACCTAAATTAGGCTTTAGCAGGACAACAGAATTTAAACATCTCATTTGTTGCCACACTTTACATGGAAAACTGTACTGAACAAGAAATAATCACCAAAGTAAATCCTAAGGAGGTGGATCTTACTGCAAGCAAACTTCATAGCATAGACAAGGAAAATGTACAAGGAGGTAAAATATTAACGTACTTCTGCTTTTGAAGAAAACACAATTATATTTCAATGCTTACTTGAGTTTAAAAACAACCCACAAATAAAAGCATAAAATAAAAACTATACCAACAAGAAACTGCAATGACAACAAAGTTATCTTCAGGTATCAGACCAACACTTACATTTCTGAGTTCACACAGCCTAAACGTGCCTGGGAAATGCAAACAAACACGTGCATGTTAGCTCATCACCCAGAACCATATTTTATCAACACAGCGCAAATCAAGTTCTGCCAAGATGTAAAAACAACTTTTTAGGTCAGTGAAGCAAGAAATCCACTGTGGAAAAAACGGCATCCGTAAGATTACGATACGGAGTATTTTACATTCGGGCAATGAACCGCAGAACTTCCCTTCAATATCCACATCTAACAAGAGGCCAGTTTCGCCAATTCTAATCTCGTTCACGTGCCCCTGCAGCACACATCGGCGGCGTGACGAACGCACGGATGTCTGCGTGTGCGCGAAAGCAGCGGCGGCTGCAGGAGCAGAAAGCAGCGCTCTGCCTCCAGCACACGGCCGGCACGGTGCCCCCCCACGCGCACCGAGTCGAGCTCAGGGCGGCAGATACCCGCGGACGAGAAATCCGTGCGCACGCCGCCCTCCGACAGCGAACCTCCAGCTGAAACCCATTAGCACCTCTGTAATACACAAGCGACCCAAATGTTTTCCGCGTCCCAGCCGAAACAACCACGGCGCGGCCACCCCGAAGCCTCGCGGGGCGCAGACGGCAGCGCGAAGTTCAGCCGCGTGTGCCGCACAGCTGAGCCGCGCGCACGTCTTGGCACGGAGCGGCGCTGCCAGCGCTTCGCCTACACGGCAGGCACCGCGTTCCGGCAGCGGCTGCCGGGGAGTGCGGGAGGAGAGCGGCGTCCCTCAGCCGGGTACGTGCGGTTGGTTATACAACCCTTCTGCTGGAGGGAGAGACGGCAAAACGGACCGGAGCCACGCGACGACCGCGCTTCCCCGTCCCTATCCGGAGCAACGTGCCTGCGTGTGCCTAGAAAGCGCAGCGATGCCAACTTTCGGGCTGTAAATCGGCCGCGGCCGCTCCGCCGCCGTCCCGCAGGGCCCCCAGCCGCAGGAGCCGCAACGGCGAGGGAGGGGAGGCGGATTTCGCTGGGGGTGACGGCGTCGCGCGGCCCCCCGCCAGCCTTACCTTCATATAACAGCCACGTCCTTGCAGATGGAGCGGGGAAGGGGGCGGCCGCGGGAGCGCGGAGGAGAGAGGCGCGGGGGCTGCGCTCGCCGCCGCTGCCCCGCGACCCCCGCCGCGGGGGCGCGCCCGGGCACGCGCTGAGACGCGCACGCCCCGCACCGCACCGCTTTCAGATCCCCCGCAGCGCCCGGCCCGGCCGCGGCCTCGGCAACGGCGCCCGCAGCCGCAGCAGCCGCCCCGCGCCCAGCCGCAGCGGCGAGGACCACATCGTACTGCGGCGGCTGGGCCGAGGGACCGGCTGAGGGGCGGGGGGAGGGACGGGGAAGCCCGAGAGGGAGGGAGGGAAAGCGGCGGAGCCCCGTCCGGCCTCTCGCTCCGCCGCTCCTCACGGCCGAGCGCCCCTCACACGGGACACGGCGCCGCTTCACGAGGAGCGGCAGCCGGGATGCGGCGGGCAGGCGGCGGGGCCGTGCCGAGGCGCCCTGCCTGCCGGTGGGGGAGCGGGCGGGGGAGTGAGGGGGGAGCGGGAGGAGGATCGGCGCCGCCTCCCCGTGCGGCCGCCCTCCCGCCTCATGCGGCCAGCAGCGGCAGCATAGCAACCAACATGGCGGCTGCGCAGTCACTAGCTGGCGGCCGGCAGAGTGGGACGGGGGGGTTGGAAACGAGGGGGTAAGCTACGAAAACTCGCGAGAGTTTGTCGCGCACCCTCTTTGTGATTGGCCGAGCTGCTCCATCTGTAAGGGGGAGGGCGGGGCTGGGTGTCTGTTCAGCAAAGTGATTGGGTGAGTCTACCATCAATCGAGGTAGGCGGTGCGGCTTTTCCGTGCTGGAGCGCGGATTGGCCGTAGGAGCTGTCAGTCACGAGCGGTGTGCCGTGGCGTGCTGCGCTGCCCGGAGCTCAGTCCCTGCTCAGTGCCCTGCGCTGCCCGCGGCGCTCCCGATGGCGTCCCGCTGCCCGCGGGGCTCTGGGCTGCCTTCCTGGCGGTGCGCACGGCGGGAGGAGATGGGGGCAGCGGGTCCGTCCTAACGGGGTACCGCGGCGTTGGCCGCCCGGCCTCACCCCGCAGCTGTTGTACAGAGCGCTGCGATCATTTATAATACGCGTAAACGGGGTTGGTTAGAAATCTCTTTAATCTCCATTTATTAAAGCACAGCCTTTCACAACTTGACCAAGTAATGGGCACGTAGGGAACGAGTTGTTGGATTTCACAATTAAATTCCTAAATAGCGAATGCATAATAATGCTATGGGAGTTTGCATGCACTCTTCTAATTAGGAAGCTTTCTAAAATCGCATCCTTTTGAAGTTTGGAAACCTCTATGTTTCCAGCCTAAATTTATTCCCGCTCATTTCACACCCATTTGTTCTTGTGCCAGTTCTCTTCCTTTGCTTCCGTAGCCCTCCTCTCTGGGTGTTTACTCCCAATTTATTTCTAGAAAGCAGCCAGACCCCTTTGTTTTACTCGGCTAATAATCCCAGCTCCCAGCTGCCCCCATTCTCCAGCACCGAGGCACAGGATTGCCCCATGGCCCGTAGTTGTACTGACAAACCCATTGTGTTTGAATCCAGGCACATCCAGTGTCCAAATTCTGCAGCTCTGAAATACTGCCAGCAGCAGCAGCAGGCAGGATACGTTATCCTGTGCATTAGGGATCCTTAGCTGCAGAGTTGCCTTGGTTTCTTGAAATTTCTCCTTCAGATCGTGCATTTATTCACAGGTTGCATAGATATGTTTTAATCCATTTGCATATAAGCTTCAAAGTGCAGCTCTCACATTTTTTGTATAATTCCTTACTCATACCTGGATCATGACACATGTACTGCAGTGTTCAGTTTGAGAACAGCAATATTTTATACAGCGTAACAGAGAAACAACCCAAAGCACTCAAAGTAACTGCAGAACTGCATAGTGTTTACTTAGCAAATGTAACTTCAAGCTGTTGCTAACAGACACGTTTTGCTAAAGGGACACGAAATGGGTGAGACACACAGATCCTGAAGGCTGGGCACTTTGCAGCTGTTTCCTCACATTACCTGATTAGCCCCGACATGCATCGCTGACAGAGGGCTCCATTCAAAGTCAGTGGAAGAGTCCTGCTAAGTGCTCAGGTCAGGCCTACACTGCAAGAGTTCTGAGTGCTTTAAAAATAGACACCAAGTTAATTTTCCAGTTCATGACCTTACAGCACAAATAGAGCAAAATGGCAAGGCAAGATACTAGTGTACAGACATTGCACTCACCTTGCAACGTGGACTTCAGCTCAGGAAAACTGCAGAATTACGACTTGTTATGTGTTAAACACTGAGTGACCGCGTCCCAGAATCATGAATGAAAGAAAGCAAGCAGACTGCAGCATGACTCTGTCATTGTTTACCAGAAAGAGAACACATTCCTTTCACATGTAAGATCTGCATTCAGCTCGCTCCTCTTTCAGGGGTTGCTCTCACATAAAAGAGCACATTTTTTTTTGCTACAATCTGCCATAAAAGGTGCCTGCTGCATAGCTGGTTCAAATGGCCACATCTTCATACGCACACAGGTGCATGGGGATGGATCTGTACCATCACTGCTACGTTTTGGGGGGATCTGTTATCTTAATGAGCAGTAAGGTACTGCCAGTAAGCACAAGTGAAAACATTTGCTAGAAGTTAAGCCTCACAACTCTGGTATAAAAGTAGGAACAAACAAAAGATTTTCCTTTACTTAGCAGATCTGTGGTATGTGTTTGTGCCAAAACCCTTATTACTCACTCAGGACCTGCCAACCAAGCTGTGGTAATTTATGTGAGAGAAACGCATACTAAAAATGTGAATGGGATTTTTAATGTCTCACTGAAACACCAAATGCAAACTGCTTTGTTGCCACGCTGACACACTTAAACACTGCATTAAAGCAATTCAAGATGAATGACTCTCACCACAAATGGAGTTTAGCTGGGAAAGGGGCATGAGACAAGACACTTAATCTTAGCACTAAAAGCAAGTATGATGTATGTTTAATGGCAGATGCACTTTCTATACAGTGGGACCCTGATTCAGCACAACACTGAGGCACGCACGCCTTGCTCACTGAAACCCGAGGGGCACAGGCACAGCCCTGCAGCCAGATTGGCCAGATCCCACACGGCGCGTGCCGCTGGCGTGTGTGCGGCAGGCAAGCTCCTGCTTGAACATGGCTTTGGGATTGCTGTCAGAATGCAGCAGTGTCAGAAATACTCGGAGTGCTTGCTCAGCAAAGCGCTGTGTAAGCTGTGGGGACAGAATCATTTCTTGTTTGGGGCAGGGACCAACTTTCACTTCACGTTCGTGCAATACTGGTACAACAAGGCTCCACGTGAGCTGGTACAGTGCAAGGTAATAATCATTTGTGTTAATAAACTTGCTGCATGTTTGGAGGCTGCCTGTATTTCTCTTGAAACATAAATTTAAGAGATAGATAACTTTCCAGGAATACACTGAGAATGAAAGCTGAAGGGAACATAAGTAGCTATAGCACCTAGACCATGTTTTGCAAAGCCTTCTTTTTTTTTCTTTTCTCCAGCCAGCTCTCAACAAACTCCTTTGCCTTAATGTGCATCCAAGCACCACAAGGCTGCATTTCCATACACACACTGCACATACCTGAGCCTTTTGTGAATGTCATCTGTGCATCCACTGGTGTGATACTGGTATTTTCTGCTTCTGTCCAAAACAGGAACAGCACACACTCTGGCAGGTTAAATATAAAACCATCATAAAAGAGGCCAAAAAATATTTTGAAGCATTAAATCTTTTCCAAATAGAAACAGTAGAACTGCCAAGGAACGTTAGCAACCAGCAGGCAATGACCTCACACTATGGCCTGAGCAGAACTTATGCCTTATGCCTTTTGCTTCCTATTGTGCCCTAAAATGTGAATATTGGACACAAGAAGCCGCAGTGAATGAAACATCAGGTAAACACTTTTAGAACCTTAAAAAGCATTGGATCAAAGTTTTGAGATGAGATCCGCAATGATCTTATTTTAGGCAAGCCACTTTCATAGATTTAAAGCCCAAAGTGCCCATTTAGTTACATGTAGCCCATTTAGTTTGATTTAGCCCAAAGAACCTCACCCAGTAATTTCAGCAGCAAGCCTATAACTTTGGTTTGAGCTATGTTGTGCTTTAAAATAGTTTTTGCCTTTTCTAGGTCCCTCATTAAGCAACCTAGCTACCAATTGCCACTGAAGCCTCTTGCTTTACAACTTCTTACCATGAATTCACATCAGATATGAGTAATTGTTCCCAGTTCATCTTCCCTGCATCAGATATGATTTCAATGAAAATATGATAAATGAGAATTTGTCATCTATTTTCCAGGTAGTCCTGGAGTCTGGAATATTGGAAAGGAGTGAGAAAGCAGAAAAGTACTGATGGGCTCAACTTGTAAGGAATTAGCTCCATTCTGCTATTGATTTCTTTTTGTAGTTACAAATAAACTAAAAAAGAGTATTCTGAAATGAGCAGCTCAAGCATGGCAATTACAGGCTTTAATTTTTAATTCTTCTCCTCCTTCTGTAAGTGCCTCTATTGAGAAGCCCCAGCACTTTATCTGGCTGAACTCTAAGAACCTTTCAGGAATTTGAGACGGTTCTCTTTCAGAGCCAGAAGTTACAGAGCAGCGACTTTAAAGAAGACAGTGCCTTTGCCCAGGTCACAGCGTTCTGCACTCAATGCTATTTACATTTCTGTTGCTAAGATCTCCCTTACTGAGCAAAGGCTGCACCATATTCTGTAAGTCGATGCAGCCCATGTAGATAAGGAACACACATTCCACCTTTGTAAAGAAACTGCTTTTGTTGGTTTCGTTCTGAAAGGAAAGTGCCACAATGAGTTCAGGCTTCCAGATGGGCAGTTTTCATATTTCAGCTCAGTTGCAAGTTGCATCAGGGAACCTTTTGAGAAACAGGAATACATATAGAAGAGGGACAGAGAAAATGGCTGCCCTGTCTTTTCTTCACCTTTTATTGCAAGGGATTACAAAAAAATACTGAAGTGTTTGGTTTCTTTGGCCTTTCACAGGCGTCTTTACAAAAGTTTGTACAGAATTCACTCATCTGAAACACAGAGGGACCATATGTCACCTCTTGCTGCCCAGCACATCCACTGTTGAGGTTTTGAGGTCTACATTGTCTGCCAACAGCAGGCACTGGCAAAAGGCTTTTCCCCAGTGTAATACATAGTCAGACACGCAAGCCCGGCCCTAAAAGCATTGTTCTTTGCTGTAGTGTAGCGTGATATATTTCAAAAATAAGTGTTTTTTTACAATTTAATATCTCCAAAGAGAAAAATAAAAGTGTTTATTGAGTGTTGTGGTTTGCTTTCACCTTGCATTAATGATCTCCTTGTGGTACAGAAAACTGCCAAATTTGACCTTTCCTAAGAAAGACACAAAAGAGGGCACAGCAGCAATTCAGCTAAACAAAATGTGTGCAAACTGCTTCCTGGTACACCCACACGCTGGCCCCACTGCAAAATAATTAAAATTGTCAAGAGAGATTTTGACCGGTTCTTCCAGGAATGGTACAGCTCGTTCTGAATTCTTGATTCACAGAATGCTCACTTTCTGGCTTACTGAGGTAATCCCAGAGTTCATGTTATAAAATAACAAAATTTGCTAGAAGGTTTGGGCTGATTGGATGGGAATTAGCCAGACTAACTGTAATACAAAGTGCCATCAATTACACACAATTCAGCTCTGCATTTTCAAATCAGGGGATAAAAAACTTGTTTGCAAATCAAGACAGCAAAATGGTTGCATGTGTTCCTTCTGATTTAATAAGTACATGTAGCCTGAAAGTAGTACGGATAGAGCATACCAGATGATGTCCTGTCTCAGAAACAGCCAGCAGAGAAGAGGACCAGAGAGCCACTGGCTGCTACCTGGATAGCACCCTGAATAGATCCTCAGCACAGGCACATGTCAGTTTCTGGGTTAGCAGGGATACAGGCACAGAGAAGTCAATGGTGGAGTGTCAGCCCCACTAATCATAGCCTGAGTTAAAAAATGTGGAGATAGCACTGTAGTGCACTCACACTACTATTCTACCTGCACCTATCTGGCTCAGCCACAAAGAGACCACACACTGAGGACAGGGTGGCTCATCGCTTCATCTCTCCAGCAACACCAACAATGAGGCGACCAATTAGTTCCAGTTTTAATGTGGCTTTTATCCAATCTGAACTCTCCATTCTTACAGCATCTCTCTCATGCTGCTCACAGCTCATGAAATTTGTTTATTATCTAAGAATCTTAGCTTTTATGTATTATTGTTACGAGCAGCAGTAGTACTGATGATAAGAATAATTTTCATGTTTCTAGTCGTAGGAGTCGTGGGGACTTCGAAATACGAAAGTAAAAAAAAAAAAAAAAAAAAAAAAAAACAGAATGCAAATTAAAATGCAAATATATTTTGTATTTCACAATTCGGGAATAATTTTGGCTTTGGCAAGAGTGTTGCCAAACTCTCAAGTCATCTTTGGGATAGATAAAAGTTTACAAGAAGAAATTCCTTTCCACATAACCAAGTAAAAACCTGGGGTCTGTATCTTCCTGCCTCAACCCATGCTACTTACTTGACCATGGGAGATAGTTTTTTGTTGGTGCCTGCTGCTCTTTCCTCAGTTCTCAGAAAACAGGAGTGTCCTCCTGATTGTGCTGGAGCCACAGGGTGGGACCACCAGCAGGAAAACACTGAGTAATTAGGGAAAGGCTGAAAGGCACTGCAAGAGATGATCCCAAGAGCCTCCCTGATCAAAGGCTCTCCCTGCACCAAGACAGGAAAATAAGAACCCCTACCTTACCTCTCCTGGCTGGCATCCTACTCAAGGGATGAAGGAGTAAACATATCTGAACACTTCACCATCTTGCTTAGAAGATTTAGTGAGGACAAACACAGTAACACTCGAATCTTGTGCTACATACTGGTCAGTGCCACTAGGCTGGCACAGATGCTTCTGTAACAGCTTGCCAATGTGGATCAGTGGTGGCACTTGGAATTCTGCAAAGAAATTGCGTCTCTGATAATTTGGGATTAATCACAGTGTTCTCTGGAGCTACCCTTAATGAGGCATATATTTACCATCTACTTTGTATTTCTGCCCAAGGCAGCAGATTTCCATTCCATATCATGAGGAACTGGCTCTGCAACCCCATTATTAGTTTCCTAGCTGGATCCCTTCTGCAGCAGTGTTGCTTCCAGAGGACTCTCCACCATCAGCTGTGCCCAGAGGCAGGTTTTGGTGAATGGATTTGTGCTCCTTTGTTCACCTCCCCATAAGATACTAAAGACAATATCCACATAATCAAGTCCCAATAACATCTGAATAAAGTAATTGTAAAACAAACCTCCCGTTCTTTACTCTGCTAAGTTCTTCGTTATTGAAAATAAAGCTTTCTTTTTCTCCCCACATACCTTTTGTCAGGACTGTCCTCCGCCACATCCCACATCCCTGACAGCTCTGGTCTGGCAGGGGTTAGGGCAGAGTCCATGGTACAGCAGCTTGGGGTCTGTCCTTAGACTGGAGACAGCAGTGAATGCGAATGCAAGACAAGCAAGATTGGTGGCAGCGAATCCTGCAATGCACAGGGTTAAAAGCATGTTTCTGCTTTCTTTTTTTTTTTTTTTTCTGTTATTTACCCTTTCTCCACTAGATGCTACACTGAGACCATCAAACATTTATTGAGTCAAATAACATAAATTTGAAGACTCAGCGTAAAACAAAGTCTTTAAAACAAAGCAGTGATAGTGTTGCTCTATCTATACATCTGTGTGGTGCACAGATGAGAGTAGTGCATTTCCCACTAGAGTAACTGCACTGACTTTAAAGCAGCATCCTTCTGGGAGCTGCGTGGCAGAGGATAAAGCAAGTCTGCTCCTATGCTGTTATTACTCCTGTGCAACTGTATCACGTAATTACCCAATGAACGAAAGGTTTACCAAGAGCCATGAAATATAAAGATCAGTGAACCATATACGCCAATGCAATTAGTCTTTTTTCCTTTTATACTGTACCTTGGGAAAAAAAATTGTGTACCTAACTGGAAAAAAAGTACAGTAGATCCTATTTTTAATGATATTTACAGTTCAAATACTATCACAGATAAGCATTATTATCCTGTCGTTATGCAAGGCTCTGACCCAGCCAGCTGGGGAAGCACTGAATGGCGTGGCTCCCACAGAGCCTGCCAGCCCCTTTCCTAAGCTGTGTTGTGCATTGTGCAACACCTGCTAGTAAACAAGCTGGCATCCTTTTACCTTCTGGTGCAGGAGAGCCAGACCAGTACTTCTGCACAGCCCTTCTCACATGACAAAGTAAATACATCAGGGTCTGTCTTGGAGATTTTATGTAGACAAAGCAAAATGAGCATCAGAACAGTCTCAGTGAAGTCTCAGGGCTGTGTTCCCATCAGGTCCTTTTTACCCAGACTCTTTGAGGTCCGTTTGCTGTTACCCTTGCCTTAAAACACGCTAAAGGCAATGTGTGTTACAGCTCAATTGCTGGCACTTCTGTGATTTTAGGAAGAGGGAAAATGTGATCTGGGGAAAATTCACTATGACCTGGTACAACAGCAGTGCTGTGCTTTCTTTCTAGCAAAAAATAACCCCAAAGCATGGCTTCACAACAGTGCCCATCCTGCTGTAGCATTTAATTTGCCTATCTAGGCTTACTCTAGGACAACAGTTGGGATAGAAAATGATGTTTTGTTAAAGCTGAAACAAGGCCTTACGGAAATAATTATTTACAGTTTAGGAACCCAACATGCTGCTGTGATGAGGTTCAAAATATTTGTGATATACAGCAGATAGAGACCAGATGCTCGGCAGTCTGTCACTGAGCCCTGGCCTCCTTACTGGCCATTCATAAGCTCATCTTCAGATTAGTATAGAGAAAGGTGGATTAAGAGACAGAGCAGAGAAAATATCTGCTTTTTTCTCCTTTCTTCCCCATAGATATGGTAAAGCTTAAATCAGTTTAGCCAGTGACAATACACAGCATTATTCTAAGCTACGGACTACTGACTGAGTTTCAGAGATTTAATTTCCTCTCAATACTTCATAGCAAGGTATGGGAGACCTAGTGAGGGTCAGGAAAAAAAGCAAGAAAACTGCAGTTAGTTACACTGAGAAGCAAGTGTTAAAAATAAACATTTGTACTTATCGGTACTTATCTTACTTCTTAGTTTCTCCATCCAAAGAGCTAAAAGCAAACAAAAAGCTCAGTCATGAAGTAGGTCACAAATCTCTGAGCACTCAAACAAGAGGTCATAACCTGTATGAAACTGAGTTTGCTTTGCAACGATCCTCGGAAATTAGGGCTGTGTCATTGGAGGGATTCTGCACACCTCTGGGAATGGCACACGGGAGCACTGCTGAGCTCCTCAGAGATCCAGTTGTGGGCCCATCACTAGGGCCTTAATTTAATAAATTAATTAAAATTAACTTCTGATTTTGCTGGCAGACTTGTAACAGGTCACTGGGTGGGAGCTGATTCTTGTCATTTTTCAGGAGAAAACCCAAATGTTACGTGGACACTTCTGCTCCAAGTAACCATCTGCTAGAAGCGCTACACAAGAAAAAAGCAACAAAAAGAAATGTCACAACATTAGAAAAAGTGCTTCACTGGATTTGAATAGCATTAAGAATTACTGGAAGGAAGGAAGACATCTTTTGGGGCCAATTCCTTCATCTCACATGCAATGAATGGTGCTGCCCACAGCCACGTGCCACAGGTACCAGGGAAATCTCACTAACCCCAAACCCCTGCCTGCCATTTCAGAGGCAAATGAATCCTGGGAAGGCCTGGATAAGTGATATCACTTTCAGGTAACAAGCACGGGGAAAATGTATACTCTTATAAAGTTTGACCCCATGATATAAAAACCCAACAGCCTTTCACCATCTGTTCTATGTAGCACATTAAAGAAACACTGCACTGCTTTTGTGGCAACTAATCTCATTATCTCCTCCAGCCCTCCCCTTTCTCTCCCAATTCAACTGCCTTTCACTTACTGTCTTCTTGCCACTCACTGCCTCACAAGCTCCCTGAATCCTATTGTACTTTGTGCCAACATTTCCACTGTTCTTTTGAAAGGTGGCTGTTCCTGTGGGTGCTCCTTCTGCTGTCTTTTCTGATGGCCCCAAGGATCTATGTGAAGCACCTCATCCACATTTTAAGTAAAGTAAGGAATTGCCAAATATCCCTTCAGATACTGATAGACATTGATGAGATTCCCGTCAGCCTCCTCGTCTCCAGGCTGAACAGTCCAGCCCTCTCAGCCTCTCCTACCACTAAGATAAGTCTGACCCAGGTCACTTCTACATCTGAAATCACCAACATCTAAGCAAGCCAACTGAACCATCGCTTACTGAAGTGTTAATTGTGAAACCACATGCAGAAGCGTGACTTGGCCCAGGTAAGCACACAAGCCCACATCAGAGTTCAAGCCTGTTCAGCTCAGTGCAATCTGAAGGCACTCAGCATGAAATCTGCAGCCATTTATTCCTGAGAGCTGCCAGTAGCACCTCATTTTTTCCTAGAGCGAGGGGAAAGGCAGAGCACTACTGGTGCTGAGTGGAAGCCATGCGCCTCCGAAGTAAAGCTTTCCAGAATGAACAGAGTGGAGGGAAGGCAGGCAGCGTGGCGAGCCAGAACACATCAGCCTGAGGCTACATAGCAAGGATATCAAAGAATACAGACAAGCCTATGTGAAACCCTTGGTCCTTAAGTGAGATGTTGGATCTGATGTGGCAAAGATCAACAGAGACCTGCTTGACCCCTGGCTGACATATACCAATAGGCACATGGTGCATGAGGATCCCACTCACATTCCTTCCTAGCAGAATAAAAGTGGTCCAGAAGCTGCTACACAAGCCCTGTACTAAATGTCTGCACTAAGGACTCTTTTCACAGATACTGTTTTTCAGAACTGTTTGCAGATAAGAAAAAAAAAAAATCTGTGCTCAAAATCTGTCCTTACAGGATACCCACTAAGTGTAATTTGTGACCAACCATTCACATTTACCACTGTTTTCTGGAGGGATGCTGCTTAACAAGTTGCAGGATTGTACAGCTAATTCAGCTCTGCCATTTACAGCATACAGTCTCTTTCTGTGCACCAGGAACATCTTTAATTTACGTAACATATATTACTAAGCTGCTCAGGTGTGACTACACTGTAAAACCTACATGATTCTAGCAGAGCTTTGTGTAAACATTATTTATTTGTTCTACCAGCCTACGTCAGCACAAAATGATAGCAGGCATATAAGGCAAGGTTTTCTTTAGCTTAAAGATCAGTCACAAAATCATTATCTCTATTCTGCTGTATAGGCTCTAAGCCCATACTGTCTGTCTACTTGAATTCTTTTCCAGACACTTACAATGCAAGATTGTGCTAGAATTGGATGGAGAAACTGGCAACGGATGCGATGATGAAGGCCTGTGAGCTTTGTATAAGAGCTAAGCAATGGTGTTTGAAGAAACATGGCAACTAGCGTTGATGTTCCTTTCACAAGAAAACCAAAATGTACAGTTTTCTGTGTTGTATCCAAATTACAACCGAAGCCCCCAACCAAACACTAGCAATACAACACTAGAGCAAATATGATGAAGAAATATTATTTAGTATGCATACACACAGGGATATCAGATCAATTCACATAGCTAATTCTGAAATAAGGTTCCTGTGCAACTAGTCGGTTTTGTTCCAATCTTGTGCACAATCTAAAGGTGTTTCCACTTGTACTGCCAGTGGACTGCAATAGGTGATTACACAACTCAACACATGCCCCAGTTAGGCCTGAAAACTCATCTTGCCCAGGTCTCAAGATTGCATTTCTCTCGCGATCAGTAATTTACTACTTGAGATTTGTGCTCAAGGCTTCTGGCAGTCTCGTGCCTGTCCCTTCCATCTCTCTGCTGTCACCTTGTGCTGGTACTCCTGGTGCCTGTGCAATATCTCCTGCTGTTCTTAGTAGGCTTCAAGATATGGCTAACATTTTATTGGCACAATCTAACAACGCAGAGATCTCTGTTGTAGGGCCATTGGTCAGTCCGCTGTACTGAAGTAATGGTCTGGTAGGATGTGTACATAGATAAACAGAGAAAGAGTGTAATAAATAGACATAATGCTTTAGTAACTACCTGTTATTAATATCTGTTGTTTATGGCAATAGTACTGCTGTGTTATCAAAATTGCTTAACAACATATGCAAAGCTTTAACCAGACATATGGGCTGATACAGTCTAGAGAGCTTTTTGAAGTCAGAGGGTGAATAATTGAACCAGCTTAGCTTTAAATCCTCTCACAAACCACACATTTTACAGTATCAAACAACTCCAGTTTGTTTTAGAATGAGAGCTTTCTGTGCAAGAAGTTAAATCTGAAAAAATGTTATTACTGGTTGATATTCTGTTTTTCTCTTAGACGTGCCTCATACGCGTCTCTGTGGCTTGGAGCATGGCTGGTTTTTTTTCTTTCCCAATGCTCGTCCAGAGCTTAACAACGGGATGCCAGATTCGTAGCTATTTACATTAGTTGACTCCCACTGCCTGCCTAAATGTCAATTATAATGAGACAGAAGTAGATACACAGCAGAGATATTTCTGCAGTGAGCTCTCTACATCACTATCTTCTTTTTCTTATAAATGTTTGCCTTCTTTCATCCTGCAACCAGCCTTATCCACCTTTTACTATTTCCATCAGCAATCTGCTCTGTATCCAACCAGCTTTTAAACATCTAATTGTATCCATGCATTTTCTATGGAGGAAGAAAGAGTACTTAAGGTGAGATCCGTACCGAGGTAATTCACAGAGACCTTCAGAACCCTACATTACCCCTTCCTGCAGCTCCCTGTGACTAGCTCCCATGGCCTGATTTATAGACACACTTTGCATCTGTAACTCATCATCACATTTAAACTTCTGAGTGGCTCTGCTCCTCTGGAAAGCTGTACCTAATGACATTCTGCACAAAAAAAAAAGATTGCAAGTATCTATTAGCATGTAGCAATTTACCTTAACATTTAGAAAGATATGAATAATATGCACAATCATGCCCACGTTTCTAATGCAGACGGAATTATTCATTGCAAAGCTGGGCAATATTTTTCTGTTGAACACTTATTACAGACAAATGCTTTTTGTATTCAGTACCCCAATATATGTTTGAATAATAATCTGAAAATAATATTTCATGCAATTTTTGCACTGAAATATTGGTTCTTTCCTCCACTGAATAGTTATTTCCAAATCAACTTCCTTAGAATCAACTGTTGTTTACCTACTCAGCTAGGCTCTGTCTGTGCTAATAAAAAGATACAGCATTGGCCCCCAAATATTTATAATCTTGGCTTCAGGCATGTAAGCACATAATTGGATTTCTCTGCTACCAGAGAATTTCTGGGGTTAAAATGGACACAACATAGGAAAAAAAGAATAAAACAGAAACAGACAGAAATGAAATTACTGTTATATATTCTTGATATATGAACGCCCTTATTCCACTGACTGCCATGCTTCACATTGCTTTTGATCTGCGCTTTTCTTCTCTTAGAATAGTACAATCATTTAGGTTGGAAAAGACTACTAAGATTATCTAGTCCAATCCTCAACCTATCCCCATCCTGCCCACTGACCATGTCCCCTTTTAATTCCTGAATGTATCCACTCCCATTATTTTCCCAGTCTATTCATTAAAGATCGACTAATTTATATTCATTTGCAATTAATCCTCAAACTCTGAATAAACATTGTGCTTGCACGACTCTAAAATGCACAATTAAATCTACAGCTATGCAAATATTCTTCAAGATCCTAATCGAAGGCCCATGAATGCCACTCTTATCTTATTCTCTTTAATTTTCAAATTTCAACACAGTCATTCTGAACAAAATTCACCTTTATGTCAATGTCCAAAAGAACATCATCATGAGAATTAGTGGTGCAAGATTTTACAGAGAGATAGTCTTGTGGTGCAGGACTGCATTTTATGTCACAAAGGAAGCATTTCCTCTTCTAAATTACAGAATAGGTGCACATACTGTGAAATAAAATGTGCCCCGGTAATGCTTCCCAGTTCCCACAGGCAAAAGCTGGCTTGTGCCCTCAATGAGCAGGGCTAGCTCCTTCTCAGACAGGTCATGCCATCACTGCATGATGGGCCTTATTGCTGTGATATACCATTACTGTTATTAGTATCAATAAGACAACAAGAAGCTGGCTTTCTTCTCAATTTGATGTGTGAAATAGCTGCTCCACCCCACACATCAGGCTGCAAGGCTCGGGGGTGGCACAGGACAAGGAGCTCAGGGGACAGCAGACAAACCTGCTTCTCAGAGCACATTCTTTAGGAAACCAGCTGGCGCGTTTGGAGACCTTGCTGCAAGGCATCCCAAAGTATGGGAACATGAAAGCACAGGGAGGTTGGTTGCTAAAGCCCCAGTGCTGGTGCAGAGGCACCCTCAGTATTGTGCACAGCTGTTCTTCTCCTGTGGTGCATCAAGCTGTCTTCTGCCAGAACAAAATACTGCAAAAGAGCTTCTTGCTAAAAACTGGCTTTGCAGCTGGCTCCCAGCAAGCGTTACCATATACCTGTCTCTACAGAATTTCACCTTGCTTTCCACTTCTTGTGTTTGCTGGTTATGGATGCTGAAGTGAAAGAAAATAAACACATCAAACATGTGCAGACTGCTTAAAAATAATGCAGGCTATAATCTGTTAAATGTGTTTCCTTAGTCCCCAAAACAGAGAAATAAATAAAAACAAGAAAGCAAAATCATAAAACAGGGGCTGTGTCTACTCTGCCTGCTCCATGGTGTCTCTGCCTTGGTTTCTGATCAGATACAGTCAGATAATTATGACCTTGCTGTTTTCATACACAAAAAAAACCCTGATTTGTAACTACTTTAACAAGAAAATTGAAGTGCTTTGAGAAGGAAAACATGGTGGCAAAAGAACTCTTGTCCTGACTTGTGCACCCAGTGGCTGTCATCAGAGAGAGAGTGGATTTGGAGACGGATACCATGGCCCAGGGATGCCCAAGTTAAATAGTGCTCATCCATTTCCAGCTTGGACAATATTGTGTTCATCTGCTTCCTGCCTTCTAGCCTAGGGCAACAACATAGGAATGTATTCACATTTCTATTTACTGCCATTTTTCTGCTGTGTATTTGCCTCACTCACATGAAGACTGCAGCAGTTGTCATGCAGTAGGATCGTATAGCTCCAAAATCACAAACAAATTTCCTAAACCCTGGCTTTATTATTTTAATTCTTGAAATCTCGAAATACTGAATGAGAGCAGAACTGCACCTTCAAGATGGGATGTCAGAATAATTTTGTATCTTGTCACGAGGTAATGATTCTAATGGTATCTCTTACTTAGCTGCCTTCATTAACAACTTGATGGCGAGAGCATGTTTCAGCAGTTGTGAACATGTGAAACACTTTGTGTTCTGGGGGAAAAGATTAGCTTAATGAGGAGAAAGCCAATTTCCTGAAGAAGTGTCTTACACAGTTCCTGCTTTTAAAGGAAGGACTGTGACACGGATAATTTGTCATTACAAGGTATAAAAAACATTTAACTTCACAGTTTGCTGCACTTACAGCTCTCCTGCAAAGGGAAGAGAGATTAATAGATTTTTCTCAGCCAGTAAAATAGAAGATGAAATCTGTCCCTCCGAGTCCTTTCACTCAATAGAGAAGCACTCATTACTCAGATTGTGCTCAAGGAGCAGCCCAGCATTCAGCTCCTCGGGCACCGCACAAGTTTCACTCGGTGCTCATTACACCCTTGGGCACCTTTGAAAACGTGGCTAACAGACACTAAAACCCTGTGAGAGCTTTGATAAACGCCGAATCTCTCCTCATCTCTTTCAGATACAACGTACTTGGGCAAGTATTCTGAACTTCAGCAGTCCAGCAGTACGAGCAACGTGAGGCTTTCAGTAAGCCAAAACTGGAGTGCCCCAGTGCCGCAATCCTCGGCAGAACCAGAGAAGCTGCAGAAAGGAGCAGCTATTAGCATTAGGTCATCCAAACCATCTTGCCAACAAAGGATGTTTCTCTCCAGCCTTGGCAAGCAAACCTGGTAATCAGGCTTGCCAAAATAAAAACTGGCAAGGACTTTGACACCTGATGTGCAAAGAAAAGGGCTGAGCACAAAGCTAATATTTACTTTGTCTGCATCTTTTTTGGAATTTAAGCAGAAAGGCTAGAATGTCCTTGAACGTTCATCCGCAGGAAAAACCTGCACCATATTAGCTGTGTCTCGGCACTTGACAGCTTATGCCATCTTGGATTTTTCCAGTAAATTTAAGTACCGTGCTGGAAAAATTCTACAGAGAAGGTTTAATGTTGTTTTTTTTTTTTCCTATTTACTAAATATAAGATGCATTATTTACCAGCCTACATCAGCAAGTTATGACAACCTTACCATAATATAAAAAGACTGTGTGTTTAGGGAACAGAGATTTAGCACATTAAAAGATTATAGTTTTAGACAGTCTCAAGCTCTCTCTCTCTCTGCTCTGCAGCAAAAACCTTCCGTAAGCGAGCTCTCGAGCTAACCCTTTCCCAGTGCAACCATTCTCCTTCTTTTAAGATGACTCAGAATAATAGATTTAAATAAAGAAAGTGGACTCTGCCCATCAAAACCACAAAAGCCTTGTTAATAGTGAAATTAGAAAGATGACAGAAGCTGGACAGCCTTCAGAGAAACAAGCACCTGATGGAGCTGTAGGAGTCCTTGCTCACTGCAGGGAGTTGGACTAGATGGCCTTTAAGGGTCCCTTCCAACTCAAACGATATTATGATTCTAAGACATCCTCACAGAGAAGCGAAGGTAGATGACATAGCAGATGACATTGGTAGCAACCAGCTGGGTGATGGATACCTCTCCTAATGAGGCAAAATGCTTTTCCTAAAAAAATTATTTTTGTTAATGCCAATTAACAAACAAAACAGGCCAAATATGGTATCTTTGGGCTGATAATAACAAAAACCCTTGTGCCCCGAGGCCAGGGGCTATACTGGTGCCTGTCTGCCTGCCCATCCCACGTGAGGCACGTACGGCACTCTGAAATTCCTCAGGCAGCAGTCAAGATGTGGATGTTTTATCTGCTCCTGTGCTATCCTGCAGTGACAGCCACCACTCCGTGCTTGGAAAAGAAAAAAAGGACATCTACTGGAAGTGCCACTGCATTGAATAGAAAGCTGCCAGCCACCTTGTGTAATCGTGATTAGAACAAATCCAAGAAACAGGAATATATGCATAAAATATTCATTATTTGCTCCTTGTCAGCTTGTAAATCTTTCTGTTTAGAATAGCTCTGCTTTCAGGACAGTCAAACCGTCTACCACTTGGTGACCTATTAAAATACACAGATCTAAAATTCAGGGAAGTATAAATTCATGTAACTGCTGTTTTCAGAGAAGCAATTTTAATTGATAGCAACAATGCTTCTAGCCCGTTATTCAAAGTCATCACATGTTTCTAACATACACAAAGGTAGAAACATGTTCTTTTTTCTGTATTTTAATAGCAAATATAACTTTGTGTCCAACATAGTCCCACTGAACATGCAAAATAAAACTAAAAGGATGAATACTGTCTCCCAAATAAATCTTTCATGCCCGCATTTACGTGAGTTGTGGTATCATGTGTTGTGACTTATCTTCACTCCTATCACTTTTGCTTAAGAAATCTCAAAGTTCTCAAATACTGAATAATTGATTGGCTCTGGGAAACTGTGTGAGGAAAAAATTATTTTTCCAATGCAAAGATGTTGTCAGAGCATCAAAAAGAAACTGAACACGTTAAAACAAGACAGACTTTCAGAAAAAGTGGATCTTTTTTTTCAAATGGTGAAGAAAAGTCAAGAATTGTACACGAGATCCACTTGTTGGATCTGCTCTTGGACCCCTGCTACCCATTTACAGCCACTGCCAATAAAAATCCAGATTCCCGCTGGACACAAGTCACCCAAAACAGGGCATGAATGTTTTGCCAGTTTTCATCAGATCTGAAAAAGCTGAAGCTTACTGCTGGGATTACACAACACGGCTTTGCCAAAGCAAGTGATGTTTGTGTACTCTTTGCAATTCCTTGAGTTGATAAACAGAATAGTGATCAGAAGTGAACAACGCTATTTTAATGGAAATTGATGCACTCCTAGCAAAAAGCTTCTTTTAGGTCAGGGGATACCAATCAATGGGAAGTTGGCTCAGAGACAAAAAACAAACAATAGAAACATCTGGTCATTTTTCTTTCTCACATATGGTTTTTCGTATCACACTAAGACCAGCCTGATTTGTTAAATTAATTCATAAGTAACAAGAGTAGCAAAAGGCAGAATTCTGTAGATGGGATCCACAAAAATACTTTGGAGGAGTCTGACAAAACTAGAGAGTGGGTCTGCCCATGAAAATCACCACGAAGGAGTGTATGAAAATTTACTGCAGAACTGAAGGGTGGAATTCACCTGCAATAATGACTTATGTGTGACCCAATTCTCACTATGAATATATTAGCAGCACTATTTGGCAATTAGCCTTAGCTGGATACAACTGCTCTAAGCGAGATCCAACCCCAGATCCTTAACTTCTCATTTTGCCCAGACCTCTTCTCCAACTAAGTCCAGCTCCCCATCCCTGTACTTATACATCTTGTGCTCTAGGACTCTGATCACCTTGGTAGCTCCTGCTGGACACTCCCAGGTTCCTGAATGGAGGCATGCATAAATCAAACTGCAAAATAAATTTTTGGAGGTATTCTTTGTCTATGGAAACCCACCCAAAATTTATGGGCAGCTGCCACATAACTTCTCCAACAGTGTGCTCACCATATGAAGGCAAGAAGAAAATGACATGCTATGGAATTTCAGGTCAGTAAATAAAAACAGATTTAAAACTTCAGCCTTTGAATTTTAGGACACGCTGAAGGAGAGAACTTCCAGCACGGATAGCACACATGGAAGCAAACTTCATTCTAAACATACCAATGAGGATTCTCTTGTAAACACGTGGTTCAAAAGCAGTTTTGACAAAATGTATGGCATCTCTTGTGTAACTTCAACAACAACTCTACATCTGATAAAACCAGCCACACTGGGCTCTTTCATCTGATAACCTCTCATTATCTTCTCAGTGACAAGGACAGGAGCCTACGCCCTACAAAAGACAGAAACCACTTCGTTAACATTAAAAATAAGATACCTTTATATCAACAGCAGGCAATTCTTAATGGTCATTTCACAACACCAGAGCCTAAGAAGTGACAAATAGTATTTTCACCTGAGACTACCAGGAGAGACTGCGTCTATTCAGATTAAAAATAAAAGAATCTAGACAAGAATCACCTAAAGTGATGCTGAAAGAGCAGAGAAGCTGCAAACACTCTTAACTTCTGGAGACAACACCTTCAGCAATGACACAACAAATCTGCTTCAGTGGTGGTTCGCAAACTTTTCAGATCAAGATCTATTTATTTTCTCTAATGATTTAATCCTCTTTCTGGTATCTCTACAGAAATCCAGTGGAAACAACATGCTAGCATATGGCTTTTGTTAAACACATTGTTCCTGTGAGATTCTTGGGCAGTACCTCCATAAGCTATAATCATGGCATTTCTTCTGTCCCTGTATGTATAAAGTAGAAGGGGAATAATGAAGACTAGAAGTGAAGGAGGCTCTTGACCCGGAGGGACTGAATTTTGTATTTCAGCACCAAATCAGGGTTGGATCTTCCTGTCATGGGAATGCCATAGTGCTGATAGCATTAACCCCCAACTGGCAGATGTAGATGAAAATTACAAATGCTCCTGGTTGAAGCCATGCAGGAGGTTGGTGGGATGCTGCAAAAGAGAGAAAATGAGCTCAAAGGGGATTCTCTATAAATGGATGTCACTTGGCATAAAACAGAGCACCTTTGGGGGCTTTTCCTCTTGACCAGAGACTGTGCATAGTAGAAACCTTGGATCTATACTCAGTTCTCTGTATGCCTTTTTCTTGAATGGCAGATTTGGCACAAGTGAAAATTGTGTTTATTACCAACAGGTGACTCAGTTCTTTCTGGAGAAACAGGATGTTGCTAAAGGGCCAGAGTCCACTGAAAAGTGTCTCAGTTGATGAAATACCCGCAGCATATGCCTTACACCAGTTGTAAGCAAAGCCAGACCTCCAATCTGGCCAAAACCCACTGACTCAAATGACATGCCATCTTTTTGTGGTAATTAAATAATTCATAGTTGTGGCAGTGTGGAAACTTCAATCTGTTCTAAGAGCTAACAGCACTCGGGTCAATCTCTCTTTTCCTCAGTCAGACTCCCACTTATAAAGCCCTTTGGCTTCAGTGGTTTTCCTACCAGGATGGCCCTGGCACTCAGCAAGCCAACAAGGACTATGAGCAGCAGACACAATGCTAGCTGGACCACAAAATTCCAGACTGCAAAGAAACACAGCCGGCTAATTCCACAAAATGCAACCATGTCCTCAAAACCTATGTACTTTACTGAATTCCTGAAAAAAAGTGTTATCTTTCTGAGAGAACATCAAGCAGTCTCCCATTAGGCAGGAACCACTCAAGCACATATGCTCACCATGACTTGCTGCCAATGCTCACGTGACTGCCTGCCAAGAGGCACACAAAGTTCACATCTGACACTAAGACTCTTATGTAGGATGCTCACTGCCTGATAGATCAAGGCTCGTTGGCACATAAAGTCATCTATTAGCAGCAGCAAGGAGGCATGGAGAAAACTCTGCATTACTTTCTCTAAGTTACTCACAGGGATACTGAACAGAACAGGCTGCTTCCTAAACTAGGGAATCTCTGGCTTACGGCTGGCAGCCTGTGAAGCAGTTCATGAGCTGTAAGGTAGAAGAACATTTACTAGCTGAGTTACAAAGCTCTTGATGAGTTCATGATGGCATGATGGATGCTCACATCAAGTGACAGCAAATAAAACAGTGACAACGTGATCTTTGTTTTACACATCAGTTTTCAGGCAACCTGTTTTTGCAATTGAAAATGTATATTGCATGCTCTGTGGTAACCTGGAGAGAGCCTAACTTAAAGGAAGTTACAAAGTGCTAACAAATAAAGTTGTAAAGATGGAAAATTGTACAAGACACATGAAGTGATAATACTTCTACAGTCCTTGGAAAGATTTTTTTGGATCATAATGAAATACGTAGCAGTCTCTTTGCCCTCCTTAGCTTCTTTTAATAGCAATAAGAGTGGTTTGGTTTTTTTCTTTTCTTTTCTAGGAAGCCAACATTTAAAAAAAAAATCAAGACAAAGTAAGACTTGAAAAGCAAGCAGAAAGAACAGAGAAAATAACCCGTCCAAATAGCAGTCAGTTACTACTTTATGTTAGGTCGTGCTCTTTGGGAGATTACTTGGTTTCAGTCTCTTACTTTGCAAGGACATTTTCCACATTAGATCTAGCAAGCATATGATGCAAATGTTCCTTGGATTGAATGACACAGACAGCCCAGGCTCCCCCCATTCAGGAGCCCATCTCAGTACTCTCTTCATGTCTATCCCTTCCAGCCCCACAGTTCCTGCATTTCCTTCACACCATGACACAAAGTGGGGATTCTCATCCTTGCCTAAAACACCATTCTCAAACTAATCTCACCGAGATCATAGTTGAAACCTACAAATCAAAAACCCAAAGAGATGACCACCTTGACATGCACAAAGCACACCATGAGCGCAGCATGACATCCTCCAGCCATGTGCTGAAGGGACAAACCAGCTGCCCTTTGGGATGGGTTTGATCCTCGCCACACAGCTTTGGGCTGCTCAAAGCAGACAGACAGACAGACCCCCCTCCCAGGTCCAGCAGCAGCCCACTGGAGCCACATACCTAACAGAGTGCTTGGGTGATGCCCACTGATTGGCAGTCACAGGTTTGTAGCACTACAGAGCCACGTCTGGTTTTACACCAGCACCTCTATTAGAGCCATCAATATTGACTCATTTTACACCATCTAAGGTGAAAGTCTGCAAGATAAAAAGCAGTGTGACAGCATTGTAGGTCTGTTTCTTTCTCAGAGGCTTTTTACTACCACAATTTCAGCTGAAGCCAGCCTCCGTCTGATACCCACGAAATACCAGGTAAGCACCAACTCTTTCATACCAGATGTCAGCTTTGAAAATTCAAGATGAAAATGCTCAGTGCAAAGGGAAAGAATTTTGACACATCTATTCCCACAACACACACACACACAGCATTCCGCAGGGTTCAAAGCTGCATCAGTCCTGTTTCCAGTCCCAGAATAAGAGACTTCAAAGACAGCCATGATGTAATTTGGGAAATTCTCACTTCAGGAAAACTTACCTCTGTGCTCTCCATGTAACACTTCAACAGTACAAGCACTTCTGTATATCTGGGTCAAGGAGCAGTAAGTCCCAGCTGAACTGCCTGTTCTGAACGTGGCATCACATTTGTGCTTTTCTTTCTTCCCCTAAAAAAAGACCTGGTCATCCCATGACTCCAGAAGAAAATTTACCTTTTGTGATCCACCCATTCTTAACTTTCAGCTAAGATTTTTTCCTTTTACACTCACTTAAAGAAATCTCAAATACATAAAAAATCCCATAAAATATTATAGCCATTTTTATTCTGTTCAGATTTGCAACACAAACTATGTACTGTGCAAGAAGGTAAGGAAAAACAGACTTTTGCCTTTTCACCTGCTTTGAAGGCTTAAAGCCAACGTGCAAGAGCTGTGTTCATCTACCCACCCACAACTATGTCAGAGCCAGCTTTGCACATGATGCAAGGGAACATTAAGATCAATAAACTGTGATTACAAAAAACTCTCTGGATTTATAACCACCATAAAAAGATGGCTTCAGCATTTCCTATTATAAGGTGACAACATGCTCAATGAAAACTGTATTGATAAAATGTTTGTCTCATTTCTGATTTGACTTTTCCAATACTCAGAACTGCTTTGGTAGATGAAGTGGAAGAACAAGGAAGCAGAGAGGAAAGAAGTGTAAGAGAATGAACACAATTTTCCATATTGCTAAGAAGAATACATATATATATATATATATATATATATATATATATATATATATACACATAAACTTTTGGGAGCACGGGCTTTTATTTTCTTATGGCAACTTCTAACCATCATAGGCATATAATGAATGTCTGAACATTAAGAATTTATGTGTGCTGCCTTAGATGAGCATAATTCTCAACTATTATTAATGAGGAACTACAAAACACACTTCAAGTTTTATGCCTAAATTACATGAAGTTTCCAAAACCCATAAATACATCTGTCTATTGGTATCTACAGAGAATTATATAACACGCTTTTATAACGCAGCCACTGAGGCAGTAGAGCTCAGCCCATTCGAGAGAAGATCTTACAAGGAAAACTTTCTACAGAGTAACTCTTCCTCTGCTCTGTTTTCTAAAATATTTATAGATGCCTCCAGTCTAGTCAGGAAATGGAGAAAAAAAAAGTATAAAAATTGGCATCGTTATTTACAGTGTAGCTTGATCTTAATTTTCAATCTCCCCATTCATTTGTTAAGAATGAATTGAGCTTTGCAATAGTAAAGGAGATTATAGCCTTGTCTTTACTTCCTCATTCATCACATTTCTTTATAGTTACAGTGGAGTAATTTACTAATTTTCACTTCTGGTTACATTCTAGTTTTCATATCACAAATTAAGGCTTCAGTCTCAGACAAAATACAACAATATTGACAGTTTTATTTGTGGTGAAGGGACTTTGCAAAATTCCATTTTTCTCAGGCTGGAAATAAGAGTAGCACAGCCAGTTTGGACCAGCAGAACCAGCATGGCACAGAACTGACACAAGCTGTAACACCAACACAGCTGGTCAACGTCAGTACAAGCACATAATGGCACAACACCAGTTATTATTTCTCAAGCCAGGTTCTATCACCCAACCACAACAGTGCATGAAATTCCCTGCAACCTTCAGGAACAGGGCTTTATGTGTCCTCTTTTAGGGGCTTAGAGAGGACAGCAGCATCTAAAAATTGCCAAATGGCACTAAGATCAAAAGTGAACTAGGTGCCAGTGACTGCAAGCAAGAAATACATATAATGCTAAATTTAAAATGTAATGCTAAATGGAAAATTCAAAAGCAAGGTTATTATTTTTTTTTTTCATAGCCAAAACATGAAGGTTTTTAACCACATTACTTATTTTTCAGTTAGCTAAAGGCATTTTTCCTTGCCAAAAAAAAAAAAAAAAAGTAGTCTAAACCCAATTAAACAAAAGAGAAGTTCAAGATGCTGTGGTCTTTGGCTAGCAAGCACTATGGGAGCAAGTAGGTAGTGCAAATGAAAGTGCAAGTAGCAAGAGAGAACTTAATAAGTTCCTAAATTACATGAATGAGCTGCAGCAGCTTGCAAAGTGAGTCAGCAGAGGCAATTAGAGCAGCAGGGCAAGAGGAAATGCAAAGGAACAGAATACAGCAGCAACAACATTCCCAGTGGAAAATTGTTTCAGCAAACAATAGAAAAATGGCCTGACTTCCAGAGGATGGAATAAAGATCCCCACATACTAGGAAGCATGATTTGATGAGGGCTCTTCCCTTCAAACTCATGCCCCGTTCACATGTGAGCTGCAGCGCACAGAAAGCTCCTGGCTTCTGTGATCGTGGCAACCTCCGTCTGACTGAGGAAACTGAGAGCATTTCTGGAGAATTCTGATGTCAGTTTCACAGCCAGACAGGCTGCCTTATCCAAAAAAGAAAAAAAACGAAAAAAAGAATTTTTCTTTTCAGATGGGAAACACAGACTAATTTCTTGCCATGTTTTAACAATTTTCTTTTCTTTACAGATGTGGCAGATAGAACAGCTTAAGGGTACTCTGTTTTGCTAAACAAACTGATGATACACACTCAATGAAAAAGAAGTTCACCTAATATCCACCAACATCCACATTTCACCTCCTCCAGATTTCACTTGTCTAACAATTCCTAGAGAATCAGGGCACTGTTTTTAAGTCTAGCTGTGACACCAACCAAATTCATTTCCTCTCTTTCTCTGCAAGCATTCTCCCTGCCCTGAAATCTTAGTGATGCCTTCCTACATTAGCATCCCTTTACTTACCAGTGCATTCTGCCTTTCTCAGACACATTTCCAGCTGAGATGAATGAAATCAAGGAGGAACATGGTGCCTGCACACGCAACAGGCTGTCTGCAACTGAATCATGTTTATACTAATGAAATCATCACACCTGCTCCGTGAAGCTTCTAACGAACAAGAGCAGATAACAGTTGCAGGATGTGGCCCAAATACTTGCCTCAGTGCTTGCCAGGCATTGCATTCCCACATAGTGGAGATGCCTGCAGTTGTTTTAGTGATGCCTACAACTGCTGTGCACGGCACTACTCACTCTGGGGTAGATTCTCTGCATTTGTTCCTTTAATGAAAGCTGCCTGTGATTCAGTCAGAGGGCGATGACTCGATTCATACATTTTAATTCACTCCCACCCAAGCCACACTTTGTCACAATGGATGTTTCACAACTGCTACAGAAACTGCAGAGCAGGAGCCCGGCTCCCAGCCTCACTTTCTTCACCACCAGCAGCACACCCTGTAGGGCAGCGGGCTCCAGTCAGCACTCATCGTCCTATCCATCAGGTTCTGGAAGCCACTTTAATGTGAAAAGAGGTGATAACAGTGCTCTGCTGTGATAAGACGTGCTGTTGTCTAAACTGATACTGCGCTTCAATTGAAGCCCTCATAGCAATATCCTGGGCAACCTAATTCACACGCAAGCTAGACAGGGGTTTCACTTCAGCCACTTCTGAAGCTGCTTCTCCCTGTAAGCGACATAAGGAGGCAATTCAAAACTGACTTTAAATCAGATTATTTCTACTATTTGCCTGGCTATAAGAAAATTGCTCTGCTCAGTCCTGCTGTGCTTCTGACAGCTTTACCTTCCTGACCATTAAACAAGCTGAAGGCACCTCCCTGACAAGTAACCATCACTCTTAGTATGGGAAAAGAAAAGCTGCATTTCTCCACGCCAGTGGGAATTCTGAGCAAAGCATCCATGGAGCTCTCATCTCCTGCACCATTATACTTTACAGATTTATGTATCAGCAAACATTTATATAAAAATTATGTTACAAAGACCATTTTCTCTTCAGTTTCTCTAGTTATCTAGAAATTCAGGATAATAGTGTAAGTAAACATGTCAGGGAAACCTCTCTTTAAAGAAGATTGTGTATACATTTAAACTAGTGACTCATTGTGGTCATTTTCTCCTCATACTTCATGCTCTAATCAATTTACTGCACCAGACAGAAAGAAAGCCTCGTTTTTGCAGTCAGTATTCACTTTTATGAGAGTTCATTATTTCATTCACACTCTGGCTTTTATACTTGCTTGGCTGAAACTTCTTATATCAGCCTCCTAGCAATTCCCTTTGCTTTACATTTTATGTTGCTTTTCTGCATGAAAACCTGTACCACATCTGTCTCATCTGAGCACTGTAAGAGAAGCCAGTTACAAACATAACATGCTTCCTGAATTCCTCTGATTTTCAGCTTCAGAACTATTGGAGACTATGACATTATCTGTAAACTGAGTCTGGGCCACTGAATAAACTTGCTTTTCCCCATCATTTTTCTATTTTTGCAATATTGTAAGACTTTGCATGAGTATTTTCATGGCCATATACTTGAGTTTGCAGGATAATTCATGCTTCCCAAAATTATGGGAACTCTTAATTAGCAGTTGTGATTTGGACACTTCTCTGTTGACAGGACTACACTTCCAGATTTCATGGCTGGCTATAGAATAGGAGCTTGACTATACAGAGATCCAGATGTGCAAGCCCTTCGTAAGCACATCTCTTAAGAAGGCAAGAGAGTATATCTCAGAACAACTAGCCTGCAATCCCACGCTGACACCAATGTGCCATGGCAAGTTAAAAGAAGGCTAAATCTGACACAGCACCTACAGATACTTGGAGCTGCTTGGACAACCCAGCTGGAAGAGTAACGCAAAGAGCACAACTGCAAAATCCATTAGCATTACTGGGGCTTTACAGCCTGAGAATGTCAAATAACAGCACAAGCTGCAGGCACCCTGATGAAAAGCAGCAAGGACTGGTTGATTTTTTAAACTAAATTTTGCTTTAAATTGCTACTGCTATAAATCTCAAATAAGGACTCTATTTCCTCTCTGCACTCTTTATGTAGTAGCAACTCCTTAAGCCAAGCAAGTGGGCCAAGTTCTCTCCTGTGTTATTTAATGGAATTCAGACTTAATGGAGTAGCATGAAGATGAATTGAATTCACAGACTACATAAAACAGGAATTATATTCCAGCCTCGAGCCACTACGTTACTAAACCAGCAAAACTCTATCTTGACCTTTTATATTGGATTTACCTGGAAGAAAAGACAAATAAAATTTAGCCTGGAGCTTTGAAAACCTGCAGCCTGAAAGTAAAGTCTCTTTATTCCATGGAACAGGAGATTCTGCCAAACTCTTTCAGAAAGGTCAAGAGAACAATAAACTTATGTCCCACAGCCAGAAAGAACCTAAGAAGCATCTCATGACTTGATGCTTCAAGGACAAACACGAGTGATCAGAGATGGTTCAGAAAAATACCCATCACACAGCAGTAACCCAAACAACTTAAAAGATACAGCTTAAGCAATGTAAAGCAAGACCAGTGCCCCAGCTGTCAGTATATCAACTCTATGTCAATACGTGATCCAAAGCAAAACAGAACTCGGCGATACTTTGAGTAAACATTGACAAGACTTATTATTGTGATGGATAGAGACTTATTTCTTTGACCTTGTCTTTATTCCTTGACATAAAAGTTGACAAAAATCAAGATGTATTTTAAAATGAAACAAAAGCCCTACCAAAGCAAACCGAAATTCCTCTTCTGAACAGCACGATCCCACTTGTGAGAAAACACCCAACTTATGGCAGATGTTGGTTTCATACTCCTGCTGTTGGGACACTCATCCTCACTGCAGTCACAGTGACATCCTGATGAAACTGGATTTAAGCTCCAGGTGTTGTAGTAATCTAGCTGTATTTGTGTAAATGGCAGCGTAATTCACATGCTATACTGAAGAATAGTGATTGTACTGTAAGAATTCACATAGCATAAGAACTTACACAGAACATAAGTGCTGTGTCTCAGTATTTATGTAACTGCATAACACAGACTCCCAGTCATTTCAACATCTTAGGACTGTAACATAGGAAGAATAGCAAAAAACTAAACCCTTGTTTAAATGATAATGATCAACCTCTGTTTGACTTTATCCTTTCCATTTTCCAGCCTGGAACTGGCAGTAAGGGGGAGCAGAACAGCACAAGTTCCAGATTAGCATCTGAGCAGCTCCCTTCCTCAGTGGTCTTGTGATTTAAGATGCTTCAAAAGTGCTCCGTTCTGTGTGCAACTCTTTAATATTTTAAGAGAGAATTCTTTATTCACGGAATGTGCAATAACTCCTTCCAAACTATATGCAAAAATAAACCCCAAAATTCTAATGAAGACACAGGGAAGAAAAAAAAAAAAAAGCAGCACAGCAGTGTTCCAAAGAGAATACATAATTTACAAGCTTAAAATTCAAGCACTCCCTTCCTATGCCTGGAGCTCTTTTAAAATATTAACAATTAAATCTCTTCGGTAAGTGTATGGGGTATACTTTAATCTGAACCAGTGCCTTGGGAAAAGGTTACCACTTGGGGCATATATTTTTGTCCCTTCTTTGCCCATCAGAGCACGAAGAATCCTGTTGCGGGACAGGATTTTGTCATAAAATTCCACCCCACCTTTGGCATAGTCTTTGGATACACTAGCTGCATTTCTGTCAGCCTTGCAGTCCAGGTGATAGGTCATAGCATCATAAGAAATGTAATAGAGGATTAGTCCAGCGGCAGCAATTATGAGGTTACAGATGCTGCGAAGTACCCTGGGGCCAGAATGCAGACCCAGAGCTATCTTTATACCTGTCCCACACAGACACGTACCAGCTAAGCACATTGGAGCCACGGCTGCACTTGCTAACGGGCTGCCATTCTGCAAATACACAACTTCTCTGGCAAGTGCAAACTTCTGTGCTTCAAGTGAAAACGTCAGAGCTTCCTTCAAAGCAACACCTTCATTGCTTTCCCAGTCTACTTTCTTGCCACCAATCACAACAACGTGGTTGACTATTCCTCTTTTATCCTCGATTGTGCTATCAAAATTAGGAGGGATGCCCACCAAAGAACCCGCAGGCAGCCAGGGGATTCCAGCACTGACCGGGTGGAAGCCAGAAGCTGCAAAGGCCTGGTAATTGGTGGACTTCACTGCAGTATCTTGAAGGACATCCTGAAAGACAGCACGGAGCCTCTGAGAAAGCTCAGCTGGCTGCCCATCTGACCAGCACTCGTGCAACAGTTTGAACGTCTGCTCAGGAAATGCATGATAGGAAAGGTTAGCACCAAACAGTCCCACGCAAGAAGTAGCCAACAAGGTGATCTTGTGCTTCTTTAACCAGACAGATGTCTTCCACAGGAACCGCACTCCCATAGTCAAATCCTAACCTGTTTGTAATACAAAAATCAGGAATTAAAGTGTGCTTAAATGGGTCTTGCATTCCTGTAGCGTTTTAAAAACAACGTAAGAAGCAGCAGAGAACAATAACCGATGAAACAAATCTTCATTTACATCAACAAAACACAGAATACTTCAACAGAAGGCAATACTCATTAATTTCGGGACCTCTGAATAACAAAGGATAATTGAAACAAAGAATTAACTTCTCCCTCTCCTCCAGTAAATCAATTCATTGTGGTAAAGCCAATAATAAAGCCACCACGCTTTCTCCTCCCCCAGCAATCAATAGACATTCTGTATTTACCCGATGCACTACTCCTTGCCAGCACAGTCCTACTGCTGCATTCCACTACGGCAACAGACTGCAGATATTAAGGCCAGAAAGAGAAAATAATTAGATGAATCTACCCTAACTTCCTCCACTATATATCTCCAAGAATTTTATTTAGTTACCTCAAAACTAAACTCAGTAACTTGAACTTAACTAAAACATCCCAAATGGAATCATATCTTGATTCAGAAATTTCAAGAGACAGAATTGGCCTTTGGAGTTTCTTCTAATGGATAATCAACTTCAAAATGCAAAGAAAAAGAACAGTACGTCCTTCTTCCAGTTTTTCAGATTTCACCTGCCAGGTTGTGGTTCTGTCTTACTCAGCAAACAGCTATTTTCAAACACCAGCATCCTTTCAGGGGCAACTTTAAAAAAAATTTGTCTGAAATAATTTGTCTGACAAATAATTCAAGCCATTCAGGGCAGAAACTGAGATAGAAACTGTTTCAGGGCAGATGGCTATGTTGTGACTATTCAAATCAGCTGATAAATATAAAGACTTTCCAACCTGCAAGCTCCTTCAGTTCAAGAGTTCTGCTTCCCTTGGGGACTATCAGCTCCTTTTATGGACCAAGCCATATGATGGGTTAGAACCTAGGAGAGCTCTAATCTCTTAAAAAAATCCCAGTGGCTACAAAATCCTCTCCTAAAATGATGCGACTGTAAAGTCATAACAGTTAATAAGTGGTTAATTACTGGTTAATCCAACCCTGCCTGCAGCAAGGGAGTGGAACTAGATGATTTTCAAGGACCCTTCCAACCTAAGCCATTCTATGATTCTATGAATTAGGTGCCTAAATCCAAAAGATATCAGTGACACTTGGGTGCCCGTTCCCATCTGCATTTTGCAATGCTTCATCTCTCAGAGCCTTAACACACGTGCTGGGGAGAATCTTGCTGCAGCTGTTTCAGACACTGCTATTTCCAGCTGTCCTCACGAGAAGCCAAGGTGGCAAAACTGTTTGGATGGAACCACTGAGGCCTCAGTGCAGAGCACCAACAAAGCTGGGTTTTGCTGAGCTGCTGGGCTTTGTACCGCAGCAGCTGAAACTTTGCTCTTTTCTTCCACTCAGGCTGAACAATACCCTCCCTCAAAGGGTAAAGCGGACAAGTGGGGGCTGTAACATCACAAACCAGCACTGTGTGATGTGCCGGGATACAGCAGCCATAATCAACAGCAAATGGGTATCAATCATAGGGGTGCAGAAAGGGATTAAATTAAAGGCGGTGTTTTAATGATAGGTTAGTACAACTCCTTCCTGTGAAATCTTTTCAAACCGTAAATTCACCAGAAGAACCCTTGAATGTTTATACTGCACCACTCACTCACTGAGTGCTTAACAGAAACAACGATGCATGTAAGTATACAATCATTACACTTGCAGTGCTCAGTATAACAACTAGTGGCATTCTAACACACCGCAGAGGACTGGAGGTGCTGATTTGCTTGACAAAATTATTTAAGAAAAACACTCCAAAGCACTGAAAGCTTGGCTGAAAACCCACTTTTGGGAGAAAACATCCTCGGCAGTGGAGCTAAAAGCAGAAAATGGTAATATTAAATACAAAGGATTCCCTGGGAGTTAACGACCTCTTGGCAAAGGCAGACTGGTAGGTGGATCTGGTGGGAAGGCTGTGCCATTATAGGGAGGGCCAGTCCCGGCTGGATGACAGCCTACCATCCTGCCACGCACCCAGTGCAACCAGTAATCAGTTTGCGTGGTGGTCAGCGTCCATGAGAAGATAAGAGGAAGAAACACCCCCAGGCTCTGTCAGCACCCAGCCGCCCCAGGCTCAGAGCGCACACCACCACCGCAGGCACGTGGTATTCTTAACCTCTGTGCAACTTACTCGTAAGGAAGGCAAGCAGGAGCCACGTGGCGATTTATAGCGGAGCACACCCCGCAAACTCTGACTTAACTGCCTGAATTCTGATGAAGCCACACCACGATTTATAGGCCTGTCTCCCTCAAGAGCTGAAATACTCTATGCCACTGCGTGCACGCGTATGGACAAATTCATGAGAACGAGGATTTCAGCTGCAAAGCAGGCCGGGGCCGGAGCCGGCCGAGAAGCCGTTCCCTCTCCCTCCCGTCCCGCAGAAGCCCGGTGACCGCTCCGCTCCGCGCCCAGCTCCAGCGGTGCCCTGGTGCCGGCAGTCCGCCCCGACGGCAGCGAAAGAGCAGCACCGCCGCTCCCGCACCTACCGGGGCTGCCGCACCGCGGCCGCAGCCGAGGCGGGGCTCCGACGGGCGGAAGAGGAAGGGGCGGGCGATGGGGCTCGTCTTCTTAACGGAGCGTTTTAAAGCTAGAACGTCCACCCCCTTCCCCTCTGCGCCGCGTGCCGTGCTGCATGGCTTGGCTACCGCAGGCGCCGTGCCCCGGGTCGTGCCGCCTCCCCGCCCCCCGAAGCCCAGAAACCCGCAGCAGCTGCCGCAGGGCCACGGTGCCAGCTGGAAGAGCTGCAGGCGTGGGGACAGCTGTGCCAGCCGCATCCGGCTCGGCCCGAGCCTGGTGTGGTGTCAGCACGCGGTGCAGAGGCGTTTTGTGTGAGAGAAACGTTCCCCTCATTTCAGAAATTAAAGTCACCGTTTCATGCAGAATTCTTCAAGTTTTGGGCAGCTGAGGTTTGCAGCTCAGAAACGTCAGCTGTGTGCTGTGACAGCAACGGGGAAAACTGTGTGTCGTTGGGGTTTTAATATGTGTCCTTGTGTTTCAGTGTTACAGCTGCATGGGTTAATCCTGCTTAAATCCCCTCTTTATACACCATTAACAGAGCCCAGCTGCTGCAGAAACAACGCAGGGCCAAAAGGTGATGGAAGAGCAGACGATCAGGATGAGGGCTG
This sequence comes from Phasianus colchicus, assembly GCF_987193195.1. NCBI lineage: Eukaryota > Metazoa > Chordata > Aves > Galliformes > Phasianidae > Phasianus > Phasianus colchicus. The sequence goes on from NC_143442.1 coordinate 11,883,323, forward strand.
AGGTCCCCTGGTTTGGTCAGTGCAGAGAAGACCAATTTTGAATTTTGGCTTGAGATCTATCTTCAGATAAAAGGGTTGAGACTGTGAACTTCAGAGCTTTCATTCGAATTGTAATATTCTGCTACAATTTCTATGAAAGTCCCCTAATAAACATATCACTCTCATCTTTTTCCTGCTCAGTGATCTCCTGCTGGTCCCCAGCATTATAGAAATGCTAGTGCTACACAGACCCAGCTGCCCAGGCCTAGCCAGCTTATCTCCTTACCTGAACAGAGACTATTGATGGCATCCTTGGTTTTAACTCCCAATTAGGCAAGTTGCTAACTGCTAAGAAAACACCCTTCTTTGTGAGAGGACTCTGTTCTAGCCTTAGGTTATAGTTTTATGCAGAATGGCAGGACAGATTAGCAGTTTGCTGCCACCCAAAGGGAGAAGTCAGAGAAAAGATCTTACCTTCCCCACATCTTTCTCCCTCTGAACCTCACTTTTTGCCAGGTCTGGCATTCATCAGACCTTTTCATGACCTGCTTTTAACTCACTGTCAGCAGGAAACTTCTCATAGTGAAAACAAACAAAAAAAGCAACCTCAATCATTTTCTACTAGTTACTAACTTGAATGGGATCATGGAAAAGTCTGAAGAGTGCCAAGGCTCTAATAAAGTGAGAGGCAGCCGGCAAAAAAAGGAAAGTGGAGCTTCATCTTCCCCTTTATCAGCAGAGAACTTTAATAGCCGTGGGTCTGCAGCCTCAGCGTGAAATTCCATTATCTGCCAAAACTTATCATCTGTAAATAGGTACTGACACTCATCCTCCATGCAGAAGTACAAAGGAAAAGTGCGGATGAGGAGGGACCGCTTTGGACTGTACTCCACACTAATTCAGACACACTGATGATGGATTTTGAAAGCCTGCTTATTGCTAGGACTCACTTACTCTAGTGGAGAATTTGGATAAATGTTTGGATTGGTTTGTACTTTCTGAAAGGTGCCTTTCCCAGCTGATGTCTAGAGGCCAATGATTTCTCATGCAAATACACACGGTATTTGTTCAGTTTGCATTAATAGTGTAGGTTCTTTTAAATGCTTCATCATAAACGTGATTATGGAGAGTAGAGATCGCAGCTTTTCTAAGCACCAGGCTGACACAATTCTGGTTTTAAGAAGCAGCTGCGACAGGATGGGAGATGAAAGAACGGAATGCAGCCTACGTCTGTTGTATAAGCAACTCGAAGTCGGGGAGTAAGGGATACAGGCCGCTTTTAAATTAGCCTGCTAGGTGGTGCTACAGGACATGTTCTAAGTTAGTCGTTCACAAACAGCGGCTCTGCCTGAAGTTTTACCAGAATAAATATCTACTCCTATCATTATCTGCCTCTATAATTTACAGTTTTGTAAGAAAAGCCCTATTGCTGCATTAGCAAAAAGGTTGATTTTTTTAAGTACAGAACTGAAAGCCACTGACTTCAGTATCTCTTAATGCATGTGTGCTCTCACAGTCTCCCCTGCATATGTGATCTTCAAAGTAAAAAAAAATGGTCCATCAGTGAATCCACCAATCTGAAAGAGATATTTCTTCCCATAATCCCTTATTCCCTTCTGGAGTCTGTTTATCTGCCCTCTTATACAGGCTTTGAGGTCATCCTGCCTCCAGACAAACTGTAATGGGGAGCAACATGAAGAGCTGTGCAATGCTAGCCCAGTTTCATGCAATGTGGTGTGTCACAAACACTTCTTCCTGTAATTCAGTTTCTGTAGGTGTTGTCAGATGGAGCACACACTGCAGGATTGTGGGACTGGGGAAATGTAGTGCAAGTATGACAGTAGAGTAACATCGACAGCAGAAAGAGAGAGATGAGTTTGCAGAGCAAGCATCATCTGCTAATTATTTACAGAACCAGCCTTGAAAAACAAGGGACTGGGCAGTATGGACATTAGGGGATTCTACAAAATTGTATTTCAAAATAAAGAGGAAGATGGAGAAATTGTTTGATGAATAACACAGGAAACAGTAGAGCACGAGAGGTTCCTGCATTGAGATGTGGTAGAAGATCTGGGGAAGATCTTGTCATGGAGGAAGGGTGTGATATGACAGCTTGGTTTTTTTTGCAGCTACCTTGCCTGCCTTTCCACGTCACTAAGTGTGGTGCTTCAGCAATGGTTTGGGGGACACACGAGGAGCAGTGCAAGGCCCTTAAACAAAAGAAGTATGTAGACTGTACCTGTGTTGAAGTGGCTTACAATGACTCATGCTGGAAGTACTTTCAGTTAAAAGACAGCAGAGAGTGCACTGAAAACTGACATATTAAGTGCACGTTAAGGTTCTTGACAAGTGTTGAGGTCAAGACTTCATAGTTAAATGGTCTTCTTATTTCACTAGTGGGAAAGAAAAGCTTGTGGCAAAATGGCTTTCCAGTCTATCTGTCTGAGCAAGCTGCACATGTTGTAGCTAATAGCAAAGTGATGGTGGGACTGAAGTGTACAAAGGGTTGAGCAGGAGCACAAAGGTGCAGCTGCAGAGATCTCAGCAGTTTCAGTTCCTCTGGAGACCTCAGCAATTTCAGTTGGTGAAGAAGGAAGATATCAGCCAATGCTGAGGATGTGTCTTTGCATGTCCCACCCCCACTGTTCCTCTTATAGTTAAATCCCAAATGATCTAGTGCGAGCTCGTAACTGAGCTTAACCTAGCAATAAACAAAATTCATAACTTTGAAGTGATGAGGTAAACTTAGCATTCATACTCTCTGGCTGATGTGGGGGACAGGAGACAGCTGTACTCTAGGATTTTGCTACGTGCTCAAATAGCACAGGTTAGAACCCACATTTTCTCTTCCATCAAGGATTGGCAGGAATGCCAAAAGCTTTGCCAGTGTCATGCTGATAATCAAAGCCACATGCAAAAAGTAGTTGGACAAAAAGTTCCCTGTCTCCTTGTTAAGCCTTTCCTGTAGAAAAAGACTATCCATTCCCAACTCTTTATCTTATTCCTTGAAAATAAATACGTAGCTTGTACTACCTTCTCAGGGACAGTGATGTGTAGGAAAAAAGGAGCACTGAGAAACACAACTGTGGGAATAGAATAAAGAATCACATTTCTAGTCTCACACAAAGCCTTCAGACTCCAGTATTCAAGAATGAGTAAAAACATGACGGAGTCATTGAAATGGGCAAGTACATAGATCAAAAAACATCAGCAAGTCTTCAGGGGGGCTGGGAAGATATTTCTTTTTCTCCCATATACAACAGCTTAGAATTGGTTGGGGATCAAAAGCTATTTTAGAAGGCAGCAAAGAGGCTGTGAGGCACTGGGCCAGTTACATGGCACTGAGTTGTTTTCACTCAAACACTGTTGGCATTATATTTGGAAATATTCCTCTGCTGGTCCAGATCTAGTTAAAACTCAGGCAGATTCTTTGTGGGAAAGGGAAAACATGCATATAATCATGTTTTTATTGCTTAGCTTCTGCATTTTCAGATTCTGGGACCAAACATACCAGCTCCTTCAGCTCTGACCGTAGTTAACAGAAGTAGAAAGGTTGATGATAAAGTATTCTGCATAATCAAAACTCCCAAACTGATCTGAATGTACATTGCAATTTCTGCTGCAGGTAACAGGCATGGATCCAGGTAAATATAGTTGCTGATGGAAAATTTGGATACTGGCAGCAGAGAACTGAGAAGGAAAGCCACTTGCAGATTCTGGCCAAATCAATTCATGCTGAACTCCATGGTCTTGCAAATAGACTGTTGCTATTTAAAACTGCTTCAGATCTATCCACGTTGTGCAGACAGATGCTATACCATATTGTATTTTAAAAGGCATTAGGCTCTAGTCATGTCACAGACATCATCATGATACCATTTGGCAAAATCAGAGCAAAACTCAGAAACATAAGTTGATTGTCTAGCCTGGGATTTCCTGTCGGTGCATATGAGCCATACTTGCTGTATCCAGGACAATTGCACATTGTCTGTAGCAGATAGAATCTTTATCTTCAAGAGCTCTGGTTCTGCAATTAGCTAGCTGTAGTGAGGTACCTATAGTGAATTAGAATGTCACATATCTTCACAATACAACTACTTAGTGCCATTTCCCTTCAGAATTAGAAGCAGCCCATCTTTGGGAGGGAAGGATGCTGTTTCTCAAAGGCAATACTATAATAATTAACAGAGTTAATCATAATTATCTAGTCTCCATAATAATTACCCTTCCTGATACCCTTACTCTGAAATCAATGATATTTAACAGGAAGAAGAAATTGGGAATATGTCAGTAAGTCAGTCAGCCCAGGGAGTCACCAGGCACTGCTCTGCACTGAAAAGACTTCACCAACACTGTGACTTCCCATCACTGCAAGTGTATTTTCCTATCTCATTAGTAACTGTGGAAGGTACAAACAGGATGTAGGCTGTTCATGCAGGAGAGGGGTGGGGAACAAAGGCTTTGTGGACTAGGTCATTGGATTCCATTTTGGAGCAAAACTATGAAATGTTTATAATCCCAGTCCAGGGGCTGACTTGATCCTGACTCTTGCTGCTGTTACTGGGAGGCAGAGCATAACTGAATTCAGAGAATTTCTCTTCTGTGGAACTACCATGAAGGGGATTAGTCTTAATTACTGTATGCTATGCTAACAGTAAAGATCAGATTGTACCAGCAGAAGCTGGATGAAGGAAGTCAGATCAGAGATGCCATAATATCTTCTGTGACAATTCTTTATTTGAAGCCTACAAAAACAGTATGTGCTTCTGGCACAAGCACAGCCCACCCAATCCAGCCAAGACGACACCGCAGCTCTGGGGCAGGGTTATCAATAGAAGTATGTGGATTAAATGCAGAGGAAATGCAATGTAACAGTAAAGAGGGAGCTCCTTGGAACATACTGAGTTCACAGAAACCCCCTTGATTTAAGTCTTGTCTCATTCAGAGATGTAGCTGAACACAGATCCACATCTGTATGATCTAGGGAAATCAAATTCATGCTGATAGTAGTAGTGAAAGATACATTCTATTAAAGCAGGAATCATTTTCTGTTTCCACTAAAAATCCAACATTTTCTTAAACAAAAAAATTAATCACGAGAAGATGGATTGTGACCCAGAGTTTTTTCTTGGACAGTGCATTTAACTGAAGGAAAAGGGCAGCTTCTGTGTGGGAGCAGATTCAAGTCTTCTCTTTCTTCTAAAGCAGACGTCTGGCTCACTAACAAGATCTCTCACTCCCCTAAGACTCCCCCAAAGTAATTACGTGATTCCTCTCAAGATCCAGTCCACCTCAGTTTTGTTTCCTTTCAACATGCATATCCGATAAGCATTAAGAATCATTTCTAAGGATGTGATGTGTGGCTAATTAGTCATTTTAAGCAAAGATCAAGAGCGTATATGCTAAACTTGCATGTTTAGTATTGTTAGTATAGGAGAAAAAAATCTACTAAAATCCCCAAACCTAAAAACCCCGATAGCAGTAACCACAGGGACAAAATAGTGCTGGCTCACCTTCTGCCCCATCTCAGGAAACCAACACTGCAAGGTTCATCCTGGTCCTTTTGTCTTTTCTTTGTCCCTGCTATTATCTGCAATATATCTTGTTTGTTTGTTGTTGGTTTTTTTTCCTGCAAAGCTGCCTATGGTGCAAAATGTGGGCAGTGTGCAATCTGAGAAAAAGATGCTCATTGCACAGCAGATGCCAAAATTAACAGATCAGAATGTTAACGAGGAGATTATTGATTTCTTTTCCAGTAGGACTGCGGGGACTAAGTTAATACACATGGAAATAGGGGAAAAATAAATAGAGCAACCAACTTTGTCTTTGTAGGAGTTCATCCATTTATAAACGGGTGTAATAAAACTTGGCTAAAATGGACAAAAAAAGCTTTCCAACTGACAGCAGTGGCTGAGTACTGCCTTTACCCTGCCAGGGACTTCAGGAGCAATCTAGAGAGCCTCTGTCTCTTGCCTGAAAGTCTACTCAGTCCCTGCTGCCCACAAATACTATTTAGCGTCCAGTTGCAAGGTTTGTTTTGATTACACATGCTAGCAGTCAGCCTGTGACTAAATGGTTATTGGCAAAGGTGTTGAACAAAAGCCTAAAAGAAATGGAAATATTTATTTGACGCTATTGGGCTTTGGATCAGAGATAAAAAGAATCAAACATCTCAAGTAAATAAGGCAAAATTTCAGGTTTCGTCCAATCTCTTTTAATTGGAGGTGATCATCAGGGTTGTTCAGCTGCTAGATGCTGTTAAATGCTATCTCAGGCTGTGCTAATTAGAGGAGATTTTTGAAAAGCATCGGAGAAAAAAAACCACAAAGTACATTTGTGTTGACATAATCAGTTCTGGATAAACAGTGCATAGAGCAACTTCAATTCAAAATCTTTTCTTGACTGGAGCTCACTAGGATTGCATGTGCTATTTGGTTCCTGATGTTTGATGATGCCAAGCTAAGTGGCACAGTTGGCACAATAGAAGGGAGAGACACCCTCCAGAGGGACCCGGACATGCTCAAAAAGTGTGTATATGAGAATCTAATGAGGTTTTTTTATAAGGCCAAGTGCAAGGTGTGGCACTTGGGCTGAGGCAATCCCAGATACGAGTACAGACTGAAAGATGAACTCCTGAAGAGCAGCCCTGAGGAGAAGGACTTTTGACAGTAGCTCAGGGCTTCGTACAGCAGCCACATGAGTTCAGGGCTCTGTCCCCAGCCATTTTTCACCTCAGAGCCGAGTCTGGTCAAGCTCCCTGGGAAGAGCTGCTGAACAGACCTTTCTTGAATCCTTTCCACTCGTCCTTTGCCCAGAGCCCCTCCGCTTCCAAGTATGATGAGGAAATCTTTATCTTCAGCAGCTTTGTCTGGGAACTGTTACCTTTTGTAATGTTTAATTTTTCTCTACTCAAATTGTTTTCCATTTGAATTTAAACTTAGCTGTATGACTGCAGAGAGTTTCTCTGTAGCGTGCAACAAAACTCCCACTCCTCTTTCATCCTTTAATATTTGCACAACAGCAACACCTGGAAAGCAGAACCTGAGCCGTTTTGATCCAGGAGCGTCACTTATTTCTGTAAGAGCAGCCTGCAGTATTATGTAAAGAGTGACTCTATTCTTGACTGCACAGATGACACAACATATCTCATTTAATTTGCAGGCTTAATGCTTCACAAACTGTATTTTCCTCCAGGAAATGCTGTGGAAAAATGTCAGAGTAGAAAGCCATGTTCCCATACTCTGTTTTCTGAAGCTTTGTGCTAACCCAGAAAGCTTCTCCTGCCCAACTAAGACCTCCAGTTCACTATAAATCAGTTCTTTACAGCTCTGGATCCCTCCAGATCTTATGCAAAACATCTCTATTTGACAAAGGGCAAATCGGTTGCAGGAGATTCTTCTGATTTTGCACTGTACTCAGGTAGTCATTATCAGAAGGTTCATCCAACCACTGGTAAAATACTGAAATAAAGTTATGGCAGATCCTAAAAATGGCCACTTGGTTTAGGAAAACAAAACATCACCATGTTCTGCCTAAACACAGTTATACAAATAACTGAATTTAGAAGCTTGAGCAGAAGAATTGGGCCCATGGCCTCCAGAGGTCCCTTCCAACCTCAGCCGTCTGCGATTTTGTGGTTAGCAAGTCCAAAGTGAAAAAAGGTCCTCCATCCACCATCCTGCTGCTGTTTTACAGTACTTTGCACAGTACGGCTGCATGGCTGAGTGCAGGCACCTGCTTTGTACCCACTTTGAAGGACCTTTAGTAACTGTGAGTACTGAACCCAGATAGGAGCTCCCAGTTCTGTCTGGAGGAACTGAACATTGTAAGGAGAAATCCTGAGGCAGAGCATGCGACGTTCTCTCACAGAGATCACCACACCATGCTGTTATGTGTGCTTTGTGTGACTGAACTTCATGTAACTGAAAGCATAATCATTATCTGAGAACGTTCTGGGTACAGTAAGTCCTTCTGCAAACTTCTACCCAGTGAATTGCTTATGAAACAGCGAGGTGCCCACTGTGAATGCAACCATCTGACTTCTGCCAGCAGCCCTGCTATTTCAGTGCTAGCCTTCAAGGATGTGACTAGCACAGAGGAATAGCTTAGAGAAAAGCCCATCTCACCCCACTTAGCACAGGGAGCTTTCCTTATGCTTTAGCAGCTTGGTCACGCCACATCCTACATGCATGAAACTCAACTCACAGTCCAAGCAGAAGAACAGAAGCACACCCAGCATTTCTTTAGCAGCCTATCTCAAACCCAAAATGAAACCTACCTGAACATCCCACCAGCTAATTGAGTTTACTGACCTAGCTTTAACAAACCCTCAAGTCGATGAGGTGTTGAAGATGCACTTCATTAATCCTCTGCTTCATCTCCCACAGCACAGTCCTCACAAGCGAGAAAGGACAGGCACACTTTGAAGACATTAAGCTACAAGCTGTTTGCAGACAAATTTTCTCTCTTCCTCCAAACAGAGTATATGCCCGGATTTCAATGACCACATCTCTTTTTCCTGCCAGCAGCTTCTGGGGGTAGCTCCCAGCATGGGGCAGAAGTGGTTTAGAGCAGGGGGTAACAGCCTGTGCTCTTTGGCAGAAGGATGCTGCCCCAGCCCAGAGGCTGATGTCCTGCATCACTGGTTGATGACGTGCTTGTGGGAAGGTGTGGGGAAACAGCTCTGCATGCACAGCCTCTGCACACAGGGAACCCAGTTAGGGCCTGGAAACCACAAAAACCTGGTGAACCAGAGCATGAGCCAACACTTGATTAGAAAATGCTTTCTGCAACATATTTCTTATAGCTCAGCTACAAACTCAAGTTTTTTTAGCATAACTCCTGGGTATTATATGGCAATCTGCATGCTTCCAATCCCAGAGTTTCATAGGAGATGTTCTGTGAAGATGTTGCCATAAAATGAGATCACCTGCCCTCTTCGTGTCTCCACTGAAAGATTCAAGTTTGTGAGCTTCACCCAGTTTCATTCACCAGGAACTTTCTGAATGCTGAGTCTCATGAAACATTTGTGTAAGCTTAGATTAAAAAAACAACAACAACACAACGGTAAAACCCTATGCCAAGGAAACTGAGAAGAAAACAAACAATTAGAACATAGAGGGCTTGACTTTTTCCCTTCAGTGAAACAACAGAGTCACTTTAATAATTAAGCAGTTTCATAATGTTTGGAGAGGGAAATGAAAGTTTATTGTTTCTGCTGTCTCTGTAAAGGCACAGGGTAAAGCGTGGGGACTTGCAGAGTACAAGACAGTGAAGGGAAGGAAGACAAAAAAGTGATGGTGTGATGGGGGCAAAAGATAAATCAAATTCCCTGGATAATATTTACAGTGCTGCAGTGGGAGCTTGGCTAAGGAAGGAATGAGGCAGGATATTTTTGCATGCAGGGAACTTGGGTGAGCACATACTAGATTGTGGTTAAAGAGAGACCCTTCAAGCTTGACCCAGTGGAAGCTGCACTGTGTAATTCTGACTCATATTTTAGGATCACTCATGCTAGAATTTAAATCAATGGAAATTTTTTTTCTGACATGATCTTGCTAAATTATGATTCCCTTGGAGAATACAGGAAAAGTTAATTAGGGTAAAAGTTAACTGGTGACTATTAAAAGGCTCAAAATTTGGCCTCTGAAAGCAAGCAGTCACATCTGCCCCTCAGAAGAAGTATGCGAATTGGGAGCAACACATTTATTTAATTTCTTTAGACAGATGTGTACTTGAATTAAACTCCCTCCAAGTTGGGAGGATTGTTCTGCATTTGTATCTACACAAAACAAAGAAGAATTTGATTCAAGACATACAGAGCTAAGAGATTTGAACTCTGCCAGTTCCTACAAAGTGTTGAAATTGATATGGTATGTCTGGAATTGATTTTTCCTTGGATGCTGCAGACAGATCTGAGAGATGTGTTGGTGGCTGCTTTATAAATGAAGGAGTGACTGTAAGGTTACAGAAAGCCGGTTTGTTCCTGAAGCATTTGGAAACAAAGAGGAAAAGAGAAATCCAAAGTATGAGCTGCAGATAGAACGCCAGACAAGAAATAGACAGAGCCAGCACTGACAGCTTTGGAGGAAATGTAAAAGTTAGTGGGAGTACCATACTGCTCAATATCTGATGGGTGGGGAAGGAATGAAATCATCCAGACCCCAAGAAATAATGGAGGGAATTTAAAATTTCTCAAGCTTTGCATTCGTTACTGTAATTTCAAGTTTTTTTGGATAGTCTGATTAGAGCAACTACAGCCAAAGTACAGAAGTACAACTATTTCATTTTCAGTAAAAGTGAAGGCAGATCCCAACAAGTTATCTGTCTGGAGAGCTGGGGGTTGGATGGTCAGATGCATCTCAGGGCCTACTCTGCTAGAGTTTTGTAAGCAAGCCCAGGATATGGGTAAGCAATCCATCTATTATCTTTGTGTTATTATAACCTGCTATGCCTATCTCTCTTTTTTATTTCATAATTATAACATCTTAATACTCTTTGATTATACAGATGGTGACTCCACCACCTCCCTGGGCAGCCTGTGCCAATACCTCACTGCCCTTTCAGAGCAGAAATTTTTCCTATAAAAATATTTCATCATAGAGTAGGAGGCATTGGAATGAACCCTAATTTAGCCATAATCTAGATCAGCTTCTCTTCTATCCAAAAGTATGCAAAATTACATCACATTTCCTTTTTCTTTTTTTGTAATTATGTTTGAAGCCCAGTTTTCACTCTTTCCATTAATATTTCACAACATGCAGTAAAAGATACTTTTATACATTTGGCGAGAGTATTTGGATGCGTGTGACATGCTCTATTGAGGCTTCTCCAGCAGCAAATCAACTTCAAAGTTCAAGGGCACAGACATAGTTAAATTAGTGTACCTGAAAGGGCTGAACCAGCCATAGGTAGGAGCTAAACTCAAGCAAACCTCACACGCTGGCTTTACTGCTGGAGAAATCTCAAAATGCAATCATACCATTAGCAGCAGAAGAGCCCTGGCCATGGGGGGTACTGTGAACTTTCTGCTGTGAAACAGGATGAGATGACAAAGTGGTAAGGAAACACAGATTTGCTTGTGTTGCAGCCCTGGTGAGTGAGATTCTGCTTTGATTGGGCTGCCAGATGTCAAAGCAATGGTGGATTACCAACCAGAGATAAGTAATGCATGGGAGGCAGGCTGAGGAGGAAGTATGAAGTGCTGACATATATAAGCATCATTTAAAATGCACTTGCTCATTAAAGAAGAGGTCCTGAAAGGCCCATAGTATGTGTTTGTGGGGCAGAAAGGGAGGAAAGGACTGTTGCCGTTGCTCTCAAGTAAGAGGAAAGCAGGAAAACACATCCCAGAGAAAGGGATGTGCTCAACAACTGTCCCATTGGTGGAAAAAAAATGAAGATTATAGTCCACATACAAGGATACCTCCTCAAGTGCTGAAGTTGAGCAGCGTGACAAAAAAAGTCAAACATAGCAATGTTGATAAAACCACAGACACGTTAATATTTCCACGCAGACACCACTCACCCCATCCTTCCCTCCAACTCTGTGGCAGCCTGAGGCTCCTACAAGCTCCTGCTCTACTCATTTCATGAAATCTGCGGGCCCTCCATAGGTTTCACGCCTGTAATTTCCTCCTCTGTCAATTGATTCCAATTTGGATGATGGCTGTGGTAGTGGTGGGACTGCGAGGAGATGGTTGAGAGACAGTGCTGTTGCATAAGCCTGCTTTCTAAATTGTGGTTAAAAATTGAGAACTGGGGTGTTTTTTTTGCCAGAAAAAAGTGTGAATTATCAGAAGATGTCATCAAACTTCAGCTGATGAAGAGTACCATAAAAACACATTAAAGCAGACCACATTTTTATCATCACAAAATAACAAGTCTAAGAGTGACATTAGGTTGTTTCACTTGGGTATCAAAAAAGGTTTTACATGAAGGAGGGATGTACAACTAACAAATGTACAGTTAGAAGAGTGGTGTGGTTAGAATGGTGTTCTATAGTTAGAAAGATTATCGTGGAGGAAAGAGACAATCAAAAATGAAATGCTCACCTGCATCCTAGGCTCACAGTAGAAAACTCCAAAAGGAGGAACCTCCAGAAAGAAATCCTTCCCTAATGGCAGTCAGCCATTCAATGGGGTCTAAGAGAGGTGCAGCCCGGCTCCAACACCTTCCAGGCTGAATTGCCTTCACCTGTGCTCCCAGGGCTGACTGAGTCCTTTCCCCAGGTGCTCAATCAGTGGTTCAGGCTGTGACTCAAGGGTTCCCATACAGAGGGATCATGGTTGTAGTTAATTCTTAAGCAGGTTGCATTGCTTCCTGATCACCCGATCACCCTTGAGGAGAGATTACTATGAAAGTATCAGTGAGACATTTTTAAGGCTTGTGACCATGCTGTTTTTCATGTCCTAATTATCTAGCCAAAATCCTACTCTCTACATAGTCATACTTAGCTGAGATTAGTGCAAGTGCTCTTGATTTACAATGAGATATGAATTTGCCAGCATGTACCCTAAGGACAGAGAAAGAATGCTATTTAATATCATTAGAAAATTAGAATGAGAAGATAAAGCAGTTTGTCTCTGTGGCATAACGCTGTTCCCAAAGAGCTGTGACATCTCTGGATCTCCCGGGGCTAGGAAGGAGTGATGTTTTGATATTTTCTCCTTCAAAAAATAAAAACCCTCCCACCCAAATATTCTCTGCTAAGAACCTTTTCTCTGGGCTATAATATCTCCATATCCTCTCCAAATTGCTTGAGGGCTACTGGAAGCAGACTGTTCCATGTAGGCTGGAGGTCCAGGCAGCACAGGGGTTATCCAGAGGCCAGAGCTGCCTTAGGGATAGCATGGGGGAAGTCAGCACAGGGGGAGCCTGAAGAGAACGGATTTACTGTGTGAGCTTTAGCATGGATTCAGAATAATTACACCCTGGGAATGAAAGGAGAGAAAGGAGTAAGGACCCTGAAAAGCAAGGATGTGGAGGAGCAGATGGGAACACCAGCAATGTGGACACAATTAGGGCACACATCACAAAGGAGCAAAACCAATCCTAATTCACAGCAGCAACATCATCCCTCCTGCAACAGAACCCAGCAGATGCCAACTGGGCTCCCACTGCCTGCAGCTGAGCCAGCAGCTGGGTGCTCTGCAGCCCGTTCCACATCCATGGAGGGCCCTGCAGTGCCCAAATCCTGACTGTCCCATAGGCAGCCAGCTTGCAGGAGTACAGCTGTGCTGGAGGATTTCAACATCCTGACCACAGCATTAATTTAAGCATCAGCCTGTTACAGGGAACACACATTTTTGAAGAGATGCAAATGCTGACCAAAGAGGAAGCAGACTAATTGCAGGCTGGTGCTACTGGTCCCAAAGATAAACATACATCCCAACCTGTCGCAAAAGTTGGACCACACCATTTTGAGGGGATGAAATAAATATCAACTCTCTGGCTTCCATTTTATGTGCCAGTCTGGGGCATGATGAAAGTGTGGCAAAGCATTGGAACAGGCTGCCCAAGTTGGTGGTGGAGTCCCTGGAGCTGTTCAAGAACTGTGATGTGCCCACTGAGGGACATAGTGGGCATGGTGGGGATGGGTAACAGTTGGACTGGGTGATATTAGAGGTCTTTTCTATCCTTATGTTTCTATGACATCAGTCATAGAAACTGCCAACTGGCCAGTCCTGCCAACCAAGGAGAGCACGGCTGTGTTTCTACATGTGCATTTGTAAAAGCTGCCGGGGATGCCCTGCTCTGCCAAGGCTGCCTGTGCTGCTGTCACCTGTCTGTGCCATGCCTGGCACATCTGGCAGCAGACTCAGAGCTCATACAGTTACACAGCAATAAATGGGAGCACAGAGATAGGGCCTGACCCATTTCCTGAGCTGGCTGCTGGGCTGTGTTGCTGTGTTTCAAGCAGACAGCAAATGAAGAAATAAGAAATGCAAATGATGAGGCTGAAAGGAAAACATCCGTATTGAGAAAAAAATCTCAAGGCTTTTCTGCTTTGTATCTTGCTTTCTGTGAAGAATGGGAGGCTGTGCAACAGCAGCCTGTCCTCATTTTGTGAGATGCTGGGGGCTAAGCAGGAGCAGAGCTGGTTGGTTGGAAGCCTCCAGAGAGAGCAGAGGCTACAGGAGAGGAGCTGGCAGTGACTGGCACAGGGGTGTCAGCTAGAAATGAGAATCTCAGCTTAATAACTTCACGCATCCTCATTGTCTCTAGGTGACAGTTTGCCATAGCAATGGATAAACAACAGAACATGATAGAAATCAGAACTGAAATCAATAAGCACCAAAATGATGAGTTTCTGCTCCATTTATAGTTCATAATTACTCTGTTTTGAAGGAATTAATGCCTCTGTTGCACATGAAATACCAGAACTCCAATCCTATATCCATCCATGCATCCAGAGAAGCTGGTGCAGTTGTTCACTCAAGAAATGGAAAATTACCTTATGTTTTCTGACCACTCAATACACCATAAAACTACCCTTGAAGAGCTCATAACCGTGTTCAAGTGGAATATAAGCTCTTCAAATAGTTACCAGCCATTTACCAACCTACTGCATTATACTACAGCTTTACTTCACACCAGCATTAGGTGAGCCATTAAACAAGTTCACCATGTTCTGTATCTGTAATGCCCCATCCCTAGAGGTGTTCAAGGCCAGATTGTTTGGGGCCCTGGGCAGCCTGGTCTAGCATTAAATGGGGAGGTTGGTGGCCCTGCATGTGGCAGGGGGTTGGAGCTTCATGATCCTTGAGGTCCCTTCCAACTCTGATCATTCTGTGATTCTGTAGTATCTCCTTCCCCACAGCCCCAGCCAAATCCCAGACCCCAGCAGTTCCTCCATACCTCCTTGCTCTCATCCCTACTACCTGGCAGGTGATACCCATTTCCCTCCTTCACCTGTTGAGATTCCAAAGAACTGATGCACCTTTTACTGATGCAACAAAGTTGTGTGAACAAATCCCAGCCACACCTGCGCAGCTTCAATATGGACAGAGGCTCTATGTAAAAACAGTGTTCAAACCATTGCCTTTTTAATGAAACTTCAATGCTGTAGAAATCCATGGAGGGAAAAGAGGAAAAGATCTGAGAAGATACAGGAGAAGCTCGCTTGTGCTTGATCTGCCTCTTGTACCCTTCAGAAGCAGACATATTTATTTACAGCACAGTCTCAGCTCTGCTGAAGGCAGCAGGAAGTCTGCCACCAGCTCCACAGGCAGCAGGCAGATGCCTCCAAGGGGTGTCCTCTGAGCGTGCTCTCTCCCTTTGCTGCAGAACAAACCACTAATGTGTGCCCTTTGGCTGCTTGCTGTGCTAAACCCATTTATCTGAACCATGACAGCATAAGAAGCAGTTTTTGCGATTAACCCACTTTTGCTGCCATGCAACTAATCGGGCTGCCTCTTTTTATTTGCTAGGGGAGCCTGTTTCAAGTTTCGAGACGTTCACTGTAGGGGATGGGGGTGGGAAATAGTGAGCTTTGCAGATTTAAAATGGAGAATCGCATTCTTTTAAGGAGCAGAAGGGAAAGAATGAGGGGTCCTTTCCCTGCCTGGCAGCCCCTGGAATAGAAACGTTTTTATTTCTTTGAGCACAGCCGTGGTGCCCCAGTTGACAGCTCCAACAGCAGCAGGAACCACCATGCACAGAGCAGAGAGAACGATCCAATGATCCTCTCCCTCTCACTGCTGCCATCCCTCTGTTGATGCAGCTCAGGATGCAGTTGGCCTTCCAGGCTGCAAGCACACACTGCTGGCTAATGTCCAGCTTTTTGGCCATCAGGACCCCCAGGTCTTTCTAGTCAACAGGTCCCAGACAGATGACATCTGAAAGCCATCTGAAAGCCATCTGAAAGGAGACTCTGGAGACCCTGCTGGGTTTAGATACTGAGCACGTCTATAAGGCTGTGGAATGAATCTTGGGGGAAAATAACATAAGAAAGCTATCAGATGGTACGGAGGAGGGTGGTTGGAAGGTACTGCTTCACTTTGAAGTGGGCTAGCAGCATTAAATGTGCTCTTTGAAGATCAATTATAATCTGAAACATGATGTATCCCACCTCCAACCAGCCTTTCCTGGCCAGGGAGATAAAGTGTGACCGCCAGCAAACCATGAGGGACAGATGGGTTGAGAGGCC
This sequence comes from Phasianus colchicus, assembly GCF_987193195.1. NCBI lineage: Eukaryota > Metazoa > Chordata > Aves > Galliformes > Phasianidae > Phasianus > Phasianus colchicus. Next base: position 11,899,452 of record NC_143442.1, read on the forward strand.
AGTGGATGTGGATGTCTGGAGACATTACATTTCTGATGAGTGCCCATGGGAAGCAACGACCCCCCTGGTGCTGCAAAGCTCATCTTACCCGTGCTTTACACTGCTGAAGAGCACAGGTGTCCATCAAGAGGGTCAGAAATGCCAAGCTGCACTGGACAGCTATGGGCAAAACAAGCGGATGACATCTTGTCTAGAAAGCCCTACAGTTGCTACTGGGATTGGGAACTTCCAGAGACGCTGCAGCAAGCAAGCTGAGGCTGGCTGTTACATTGGGTAAAGGCTTGTGAGACAAGAGCTCAGGCTTAGAATATGGCTGCCTCGGCCACACAACTGACCCTGAGTGCACTGTTGGCGGTACTTGCCAATAAAAGAAAGTAAAATGAAATGACAGTTTGAGTGGAGCAATTCAGCTGTTAATAGCCCTCCCATATTTGATACTCTGAAAATATGGAAGACAAGTGCATTAAACTCTATTTTATTCTGTTCCTCTTAGCAGCAAGTGCCAGCAAAACTAATTAAGAAGATAGTCAGAAAGCAGCTATGCATGTAACACTGACTGGTTCTGAGCTGCTTGACAATGTTAATAGCTTTCAGCTGACTCGGGTGCAAGGGCTGGCTATGAGCTACGCTATGGCTGTGCTGAAATAAGGTATGGGAGTGTAAAAAGGAGACAAACCCTCTGAAAGCAAATGGAGCTTTTCCTTCACAGAATCACAGAACGGTCAGGGTTGGAAGGGACCTCAAGGATCATGAATCTCCAACCCCTCTGCCACATGCAGGGCCACCAATCTCCTCATTTAATGCTAGACCAGGCTGCCCAGGGCCCCATCCAATCTGGCCTTGAACACTTCCAGGGACGGGGCATCCACAACCTCTCTGGGCAGCCTGTTCCTGCACCTCACCACTCTCTCCGTAAAGAATTTCCCCCTGACGTCCAACCTAAATCTCCCCTCCCTCAACTTAAAACCATTTCCCCTCATCCTCCTGTTTTCTACCCTTTCAAAGAGTTGATTCCCCTCCCCTCTGTAGGCTCCCTTTAGGCTCCCTTCCCTCACCAGAAGCATTAACAGCGTTCTCTCCATCCATGGGGTTCTGCATTGAGCTTGTGAAAGCTTTTTCTCACAGAGGCCTCCATCTGTTTGCCTCATGTGTTTCTATGGCCAAGAAATTCAGGTAGGCAGAGAAACAGGTGGAAACATGGAGAAACTGTGCAGATACAGTTGTCTCAGGGACTTCTGTTACACAGCTGGAGTTCTGTACTTATGCATACCCAAAAAGGTAATACAAAAATCTTTATTTATTTATTTATTTATTTTTACAGACCTCAAAAGGAATATTTCTGGAGAGACGGCAGATAGCAAATAGTTTGATGCCCATCACCAGATCTCGTGTAGATGCCCTTAGAGAAACAGTGTGTGTTATTTCCACACGCTTTGTTCACCCTTTGGGAGGCACTTCTTCCTAGAGCTGACATTTCAGTTCTGCTCATTCCCTGAGGCATTTTAGAGGAAAACACAGTGCTGCCTCTGATTACCTGGGAGGTGCTGAACTTTACATAGATGACATTTGAAAACAGAGATCACGCCTGGGAGCTGCACACTGCTTTGAAAGAAACAAAGCTACTGGACTCAGTTATATAGAAATGTGAATGTGCTTTAGCAGAAACACCCTAACAGGAAGAGAAGTTAGCTCTGTGAGGCTGCTCTAACCCCAGCTGCAAAATGTGCTGGAAATTTGCTGTGAAGCTGCTAAAAGGAAAGGTGTGAGAAGAGATTTTGCAGTGAAAGCTCATGTGGGGATCTGCCCAAAGAAGCAGGCTGGGTGTGCTAGATGGCTGCATCCAAATGGATACCAAATGTAAAGTCTGCAAGAAATTCAGGGCGTTTCAAAGGTCTTGGTCCCAGTAATGAGCACAAAATGAAATAATCTGTAATATAATAACAAAACAATAATAGTACCTTGGTTTAACTGCAGACGTGAGAGTAGCTTGTAAGGATATGCAGACATAGAGCAATGAAGGTTGGAAAAGATTTCTAATATCCCTTTCTGCATCTACTCATCAGGCTGGCGAGCAAAAGGGAGGGCACAACAAGGTGCCGTGGCTGCATTGGAACCAGGGCCAGATGAGAGGGGCACAAGTGTAAAGTCAAGACGTGAAAAGTCTACACAAAGCATCAATTTCTCACTCGCACACACGGTCCCTCTCATTCCTAAGTGTACCTTGAAATAAGTCTGCCTCCCTTGCAATATCTTGACTCCCTTCTTTTTCCCAGCCAGAGTGCCGATGGGTTTGTGAACCTTGGTACATCGCTTACAGCCGCTGTAAATCTGGAGTAGTGCACACTATCAGATGTGCAGGTCTCGTTTATAAAGCAGGATTTATGGTTTCACCTCTCAGATCTGCAGATGGATTTTATTGTGATTTATGCTTGTGTCGCTGAGGACCATATATAAGAATTACCTGATGTTATCGAGGGACCTATTCTTTTGGGCCCTTATCTCTCTCCTGAAAGCAGAAACTACTTAATCACTGTTAGCTATACACTGAGTGCACTGTCCCCTGTGATTTACCCATCTCTCTGCTTTCAGTATTATTAGCTTGTGATATTAGGACTAACCCTATAAAATACCCACAGCACATGCTGAATTGCAACTATATATACATGTTATAAAGGACTCTGCAGTGACTGCATTGGTAAATATAATTACAGTCTTTTTAAAGGAGCCATTACCTTAATACTCATGGAGTGCTAGCGTCAAACTGAGGTACAGAATGGGTTTCTTGGGCCCTCTGAGCTAAATATCTAGGCTTCCATTATTATTCATCTACAAGGGCTGCTTTGAGAGCAATGCCTCCTATTTTATGATGTTGGCCCATGACGTCAGAGGTTGAACCTTCCCACCAATATTCTGTTACATTTTGTCGCCATGTGACAGATGGCAGCAGAGGGACAGTCTGACAAAATGGGGTCTGACATGGAACTGTGCATGAAGCAAAGGGGCTCTTTGTGTCTGTCATAGTTTCCATGGAAATAAATAGGAGGCATTACTTTTGGAACAACGTATGTAGATGAGATAAGCACAGCAACAACCCTCTTCCCCTTTCCATATCTACCTCAGTAATCAGAAGCACTCCCAGGGCAGAGGCTGAGGCTCACAGAGCACCGTTAAGATACAAAGCTACATCAGCATCAGCAGCGCAGAGCTGCAGCAGAACCTCCTCCTGTTGGAGGACAGTGAGCCAACAGCAGCCATTCCCTTCTCCTGCCCACAGCCACAGCTACCTGTGGCACTGGCTGGTTGCAGGTAGGGAGGTAGAGGGCTTTCAAGCAACATTTTCCTCCTGGTGCCCCTTGGGATGTTTCTGTGAGTGATGGGAAACAATTGCAGAGAGCATGTTCTTACCCCAGTGTCCATGAAGGTGTGTGTGGGGGGGGCATGTGTGCTCAATGGGCAAACATCCCTGCCTTGCCTTGCCTTGCTGCTGTGATGGTCGTGTCTTCTTCTATTAGGGAAAACCCAGTAGATTTCTGGAAATAAAATTGGCAATTTGGGTCATCTAGAAGATTGCACAAGCTATGTCAGGGCTTGGTGAGATGGCTTGTTGAAATATATCTGGCTTCAAGAAATTATTCTCACGATTTAAGTCCAGGCTATTTCTCACATTCACATGAAAGCACAGGATGTGCCAGGACTTTGATCCCGAGTGCTCAGGGTGAGACACTGGGCACTGGGCTTAACTTCCAGCAAACTGTGCATGGAGGTGAGTGGCTGGGAAGTCCCACTGGGAGATGTGGAGCAGCCAGATTCATCTGTGGACACAGCCACCACAACTGGGATGTTCATAGCCATGCCTACAGGGCTGAGCTGCTGCAGGGATTTGGAGAAAGGAATGCTGCATTTCTGGATCCCACCGAGCTGAGGGTGGGAGTGAGAAGTCACAGTCAGAGAATCATTAAGGTTGGAAAAGAGCCCTGAGATCATTTAGTCCAACTGTGACGTTCACGATGGCTGTGAACATCTGTGGGGCTGGGAACAGGGAGCGCCTTTGGGGTTCATGCACCCTGAAAGTCAGCTGAGGGCTGGCATGGGGCTGCTCAGCTGTATTAGACCTTGGCACCTCCATCCCACTTTAATTTCTAAGTCCTTAAGTAGATCGTGTTTGTGCTACTTGAATCAACTCCAAGAATGTTCTTATTCTCTGCCTGACTTTCAATGAACATTCCATTTGCTTTCAGCTTGACAGCCTGAAGCACCCCAATTTAGATCTTTAAATGTTAAGTAATACATGTTTCCCATCAAAGCATGCAGAAAGCTTAAATGAGGTGCACATTCTTAGCAAAATTTCAGTTTTCAGCAGTTCTTGTTACCTCGGTTTAAAAAGGTGTAGGCAGGAAGGTATTTTTAGAAGCATAGAAATTAATGTCTTCTTCAGGCTCCCATAATTCAAACAGCACTTTAAAAGCGACAAAGTAAGAGCCATCCCCAACGTTATCACAGCTCCCTGTTTTCTCTCAGTGGCAGAAATCTGAGCACAGACCTCTCAGGCCCAGAGGAACATCTGAGATGGCACAAGGGTGTGAAAATGGGCCTTGTGCTGCTCGGTGTTTTGTAGCTCTCTAAGTGAAACATTTACAGCCTTAGCTAATCACATTACATTTGCTTAATTAATGGGAAGAGCCTATGCTCTCTGGCTGACAGGCTTTGATAGATGAGTGCAGCTGCCCTGGCTTCCAGCAGCATATGTGAGTGCTTAATGGGAGTGGGGTGGGGGCTGCAGGGGATGCAAAGCAGTGGAATAAATGTACTCAATGTGAAATAAATGCATTACATGTGAACCGAGCTCCTATTTGTGCTTACCCTGCACCTGAGGTGGAGGTGCAGCTCCAAGCCACTCTGGGGTCTGCTGTTCCCATCCCTGTGCCCAGGGTCAGCAGTCATGGGGTGCTCCCATCCTCCTGACATTGCTCAAGAGAAAAATGATCAAAATCATTACAAATCACCCATGTTTTTCAGAGCTTCCCCTGTACTGAACTCAGAAAATTGCTCCTGTCTCTTGAATTGTCTGCTATGCTGCTGCCCAAATGACTTCTCATGTGCTTGTGTTACAGCACACGAGCTGAAACACATGACACCAGCAGCTGCCAGGCCAACTGCTCTGCTGGTAGTGGAGCCAGCCCTGCATACTTTGTACATCTCATACCCTGCCACATCCGACTCTTACTCACTCTGCCACCAACTGCTCCATGCTTGTTTTCTCCAGGCATTGATAAAATGCAGTGTGCAAGAAAATGGCCAGATCCCAACTGCAGAAGCCCTGCCTCTCCATAGGGTGCGCGGTGCCACGAGGCTGAGTGGGACTTCAGGCAGAAAGGACTGGACAGTAGCACAGAGAGCCAGCTTTGGGATCAGTGGTGCTTATGCAGTGTTGCTGGCTAGAAAAACAGCGCCTGGGCTGATTGCAGGAGCTGTGTCTAATTTCAAAATGATCTTAAGAAACCAGAAGAATAGGAGCACATGCTGCAGAAAACAATTTCCAGCGTTACTCCATCCCCGAGATATCAACCAATTACCAACAGCCAAGTGTGAGAGAACTAACAAGCACCATTACTCACCTCAGTCCTTCTGCATGGTTACTGAAATAGAGCTGAGATACATTTATTTGTTTTCTGTGAGCGTCCCAACAGTCAGAGTTGTGTTGGTCCATGTATCACAGACTCATAAAATGTGTCAAGCTGGAAGGGACCCACAAGAATCATTGAGTCCAACTCCTGGCTCCACACCTTCACACAGGACCATCCGGAAAGCATGATTTTATCCCTGCGTTCTTACATGTATTAGCAATAATACAGAATAACATAATGAGCAATAATAAAATTATGACAAACTGAGAGGCTCTTAGCCACAGTAAAAAAGGAAACAATGGATTTCCCACTGACCTGTGTGATACTTTGAAGAAACAAAACACATTCCTACATGTCTATCAGGTTCTGATTTCACTGAAATTTGCTGGTTCGTGCTCTGTGTCTGTGTTTGTGCTCAGATTCTACACTGTTAAACCCAAACCTGTCATTCCCTGCCTGTCCGTCCTCATCAGTCAGTGGCCCTTCAGTGCTGTCCTGGCACATCTCCTTCTGCCTGCCAAGACAGGAAGGGAACAGAAGTGCTTTGGGAAGATGCTGACCCAGATTTACCCTGGCAAGCGCCAAAGCAATGGGAGATGACCAGGGGGCAGGCAGTGAGGAGTTGCCAGCTCTGATCTTGTGATGGCTGCATGTCAGCCAGTGTGGGTGGCTGGGCACCCAGCCCTGGGCTGTGCTGGTCATCCCCTGTCTGCATGGAGGCTGTTGGGAGTAGTCTGTTTTGGAATGTAATCACACTTTGGGACCCATGCAAGTTGTTAGTTTTGTGTGTACAGGGTGTAACGGGACTGGAGAGCCGAGGATATGGGGTAAGATAATGGCATGGTGGGTTGGTTGAGGCAGACTAGCATTTGGCAAGGGGGAGAGAACTTAAAATCATAGAATCCTGGATTCATTAAGGTTGGAAAAGACCTCTAAAATCATCTAATCCAACCCCTCCCTGCCATGCCCACTAACATGACTTTCAGTACTGGTTCCTATGATGGTGACTCCACCACCTCCCTCGGCAGCCTGTTCCAATGCACTGCAACTCTTTCTGAGAAGAAATTTTGCCTAATTTTTCCAAAATATCTAACCTGAACCTTCCTGGTGCAACTCAAGGCCATCACCTCTTGTCCTATCACTGTTACCTGGGAGAAGAGGCTGACCCACACCCACAATCTCCTTTCAGGCAGTTGTAGAGAGCCATAAGGTCTACCCTGAGCCTTGTCTTCTCCAAATTTAACAATCCCAGTTCCCTCAGCTGCTCCCATACGACTTGTGCTTCAGACCCTTCATGGCTCCATTGCCCTTTTCCATGCTGGACACACTCCAGGGCCTCAATATCATTCTTATAGTGAGGGGTTCAGAGCTGAACACAGCACTGAGGTGTGCCCTCACTGGTTCAAAGTACATAGGAATGATCACCTCCTGCTCCCACTGGCTGCACTATTGCTGATACAAGCTAGGCTGCCATTGGCCTTCTTGGCCACCTGGGCACACTGCTGGCTCACCTTCAGGTGACTGTCAGCTAACACTCTCACATCCTTTTCCTTTGCACAGCCTTCCAGCCTGCCTGTTTCAAGCAGAGCTCTTCCAGCAGATTTGTGTTGCAGTGAGATGCAGTCTGATAGGCACACGGCTAATCACTGACGTTTCATTTAGGGCACTGCTGCATGTGGCAATTCATTAGAAAGCCCTAGGGAAGGAGAATGAGGTTTTTATTTTAAAAGCTCTCCTCTCCAGGACACACGCAGCCCGGATTTGTCACAGCCGCTGCTGCAAAGCCATCTGCAGTGCATTGTCATTGTGATCAGCAGCAGATCTTTGCTAGTGATGCTGGAGGAGGATTGGAGGATGACAGCACGTGACAGAGTGACATTATGGTTAGGGAAAGAGGGGAAGAGCCGACTCTTCTCAGAGAGCCCACGGTTGTCAGGAGGGGTTTTCTTTTTTATGTCTGAGATGGGATTAGCCAGAAGGCCCATGGATTTGCTTCCAGTTGTGCCTCAGCCCTTTATTACCAGAAAGCAGTGGGGAACAAAGTGCCAGTGCTCTGTTTTGGAAGCCAACTGCACCAGTGCTGCAGAGCAATTCTATCTGCAGTGCATGCATTTGGTGACCTTCTGTCAGCCCAGCAGCTTCCTGAGCGGCTCAGCAGAGAGCACTCACACTGCTCCTTAGGCATTAAATACATCCCTTTTCAGTTTTGCATGGTGGAAGGGCAGGAATTGATTGTGATGTGGCCTTGTACCCTGACCCTGGTGAACACGAGCTCCTTAGATGAGCGGGGCAATTCCCAGAGCACCATGGGGCTCAGAGCAGGGCTGGATAGAAATGAAGGACGTACACAGACTGATGTACGCTCCATTCACTCACATAAGCACCTTTCTGCCTTATAGAGGTGCCAGCACAGATAGGAATGAATTACGCAGCAGAACTGAATGATTTTGGAAGAGGTCAATCTCTTCATCAAAATTGTCTTGTGAGAAGAATGGCTCTGAGTTAGGCACCGTTCTCTGCCTTCTGTAAGAAGGAAGAAGCTGGCCATGGCTTTTCTGTCCAAGCAACATTCATCTGCAGGTTCATAGGCATATTTTCTCTCTTAAAAGCACATTCTCAGGAGCAGAGGGCTCCCTCTGCCCACCCTCTCCCTCCCATAGGAGCTGTGTGGTGCTTACTCTTTCAACACACTCACAGAATGGGTTTAAGCCTGCCAGCTGCACGTGTCTGCTGCGCGTTATGGATTATATTGTCATGGATTAATGTTAATGACACAGCTAAGCCTCTTGGGCACAGATGAACATGTGTGTGTAACTGTGCTGTGCTGCAAGGCAGCGTTGGGTGCTACCCCACGGTTTCTCTGTGAGCAGGCATGGGGCATCACTGGGGAGCACCCTGGTTCCTCCCAGCACTGTGGGGCACACAGCCAGGCCCCCTGCTGTCCTGCTGCTTGGAGAGCTTCCCTGTCCCACTGCGGCCACAATGTGTTCTGTCAGCCTGCAGAGCCAAGGGAGGTGATGTAGGTCACTGCTGCCTCGCAAAAAGAATTCATTACGAAACTTCCCTTTAATTAACAAAAAGCGCCGGCTCCTAATAGCATTTCAGCAGGACATCTGGTAGAAGAACATGAGCTACAGTTTAGTGGCAGGGCGTGATTGAACAGAACTCCAGCAGCTGGAAGGAATGGGGCTGCCCTCGGGGCCTGCCCAAAGCCTCAGCTCGGAGGAAGCTCCAGCTGCCACCCGCACGGCCCTGGGCCGCTCACCCCATCTACCCTCACCAGGTACCATCAGCATCCATAATCCCGAATGCAAAGTAACCGCGGCCTTTTATCCTCGTTTTGTTTGAAATGCTAAACGGGCTTTTATAAACCCGTTTTCTTTTGGCTTAACTTTGAGCTCTTTCTGCGCTAATTTTATCTCTGCATAATTGCGTGCTTTAATACTTCTTTGATTATCTGCCCGAATTAATGTCAGAGCAGCAGTGCTCCAAACAGCCGTGCTAACGAGTCGCGTCCAAGCTCAGATTTTCAGCCCTTTGTTTTACAGAGATCTCCCGGAGAACAAAACGTGACCTCGCAGAAGGTTCTGGTTACACTGTCTCTGTCACCATGGTTTGCGTCCAACTAACCGGATTTGGAAGATTAATGCATTTGGAAAAATATTGTGAGCTGTTTGAGATCTGTTTGCTCAGAAGCTGTCTCCTCCACTTTTCCTTTCTTTTTCTTTGTGTGCGTGTTTTTCTCTCCTGTCACAGAACCAGCAGAGAGCACCTCTTGCTAACACACATGAAGAGTGCTTGGGTCCCCTTCAACATTCCCCCCTTTTCAATAACTTTCCACCAGCATTTTTGGACAGTGCTGCTCCCACTCTCAGAAGGGACACAAATGATTGAGGAGTTAAAGACAACTTTTCTGATGTTTGGCTCTCTGGGGATTTTTAACTGCTACAACTCCACATTGGTCACAGTAAAAGGAAACCCAGCTGAGCCTATTGCTGGGGCTCACTAAGCCTGCAGTTGGGCAGTAAAACATTGAATCATAGAAACATTAAGGTTGGAAAAGACCTCTAAGATCACTCAGTCCAGCTGCAACCCACCCCACCATGCTCACTGACCACTTTCCTCGGTGCCACATCTCCACAGCTCTTCAACACCTCCATGGACAGTGAGTGCACCTCCTCCATAGGCAGTCTGCGCTCATCCTGAGCTTCCCCTGGTGCAACTTAAAGCCATTGAAAACACTCTGCCTTCCTCCCCGTAGCACCGGTCCGGCTGGTGCTAACCGTGCCCTAAGGGCTGGATGCAGGCTGTGCTGGACAAATGGTGTCCTTCAGCAAGGCCCCCTACCACACACAGAACCCTTCCAAAGAGTTCCCCTGGCCAAAAAGAGATGGGCAGCCCTGCACAAGAACGTGGGAATGAAACTCTGTGACTGGCTCTGTGGGAAACTCAGTGCCTGAATATGGCTTGGGCTCTCGGGAAGCTTAGGGAAGCAGGATGAGGGAATGGCAGGAAGCTCCCTGGGAGGGCTGGCCAGCGCCCGTCCCAGCTCACACCATTGTGCTTTGTGCGGCCGCCACAATGGTGCGAGCAGAGTAGGCGCATCAGCCTTCACTTTGAATTTCCTGCTTTTCGTCAGTCCGCATCCTGGGGAGTGTTGTTTGAAACACAGCTCTCATTAAGGAGCTCGCAGAGAAGAATGCCCTGCCTTACCAGCATATGCCCGGGCCGCCCAGCAGCTTCCCAATGCCAAAGCTCCAGCTCTAAGGAGACGTGTGCTATTTAAGATGCAAAGAGGCATGCTGAGCTCCTGGCACGCCGACAGCGAGTTTCCCTCCTGCCTCTCCCCAGCAGTACCTGCGCATTTCTCTTGCCCAACCCCACAGCCACCTGTGGGCGGGCCCTGCAGAGCTGAGGGGAGCAGCAGGAATTTCATAAAATCACAGAATCACTGAGGTTGGAAAAGGTGTCTAACATCATCCAGTCCAACCATCATCCCACCCCCACCATGCCTGCTAACCATGACCATCAGTGGGGTTCATCCTTGTGGACAGTGACCCTACCACCTCTCTGGACAGTGCACTACCACTCTGAGAGAAATTTTGCCTATTTTTTGCTAATATCCAACCTGAACCTCTCTTGAGGCTATTCCCTCTCATCCTATCACTGTTACCTGGGAGAAGAGGCTGACCCCCCCCTCACCCCAACCTCCTTTAGGCAGTTGTAGAGAGCCACAAGGTCTCCAGTGAGCCTCCTCTTCTCCAGACTGAACAATCCCAGTTCCCTCAGCTGTTCATTTGTCACAGCAGTGGGAACAAAAGCCAGCCCAGAGCACACTGCTGTGCCACAGCATTGGCTCTCCTCTCTGGGGATCCAGCACTCCCAGAGCTGTTGCTCCACACTGCTGCAGGCAAGTCCCATCTCATCTCAGCAATGCAAAAGCATGCCTGTGGGATCATCTATAAAATATTTATTGCCCTCACATGAAGAAGAAGAAAAAAGCCTGCATAATATCAGTGGAATCCCTGATAGCCAAACATTGAATTACTCACAAGTGCAAGTGATGTCCATGAGAACAGTTGGGCTGCAAGATGCAGCTAATACAGGTCATGAAATTGATGACTTCTGTTTCAGACTTTGCTCTGATACACTGGTGAGTCTGTATAAAACAGAAGAGAAGCTAGAGCACCCACAGACTTTTCTCAGTGCACACAGCTGCCTGAAGATACACCCATAGAGCCACTGCTCATCAGTCTTACCTGGCTGCTGCTCCAGAATGGTACAGACCTCTCTGTTCCATGTGGAAGTCCCAGCAAATGCCTTGGATGTCCTGTGGCATCTCCAATGATGTGAAATACACGCACACAAGACACAGAATGGAGCCTACCTGACCGCTGGCCCCAGCAGAGCTCCCATCCCTGCACAAGGAGCTAAATCCCAGCCCTGCAGCACTCCTCAAGCTACCGTTTGTGCTTAAACTCCTATATCCCAATCTCCACTCTTAAAGATCTGTGGCAACTGTCTGAAGTTCCCAAACACTGCATCAGCATTTAGCAACCATCCCTCAAAATCACTGAGGCTGAGCAAGGCTCTGGACAGTCTCAGTTCTGGCTGCATCACGGTAATAATAATTTAAAAAAACAAACAAACAAAAAAGTCCGAGCCAGTATTTCAGTGCTGTCTTCCCCATGCCTACCAGTGCTGTCTGTTCATTTCTTCTTGAGCCCAGACACACAATGTATGTCTAAAACCTTCAGCCTAGCCCAGTTTACAAATTCTAGTACAGCTGTAGGTTTTAAGAGTCAGCCAAAATTAATTATGGCAGATTAAGGAACAGAGCAATGCAGTGCAACGGCCTCTTGTTTAATGCAAGCATCTGATCCAAACCAAGCAATTCCAGCCTCCCACTAAGCTCTTGCTGTCATCTTGTTCCCTATCTCTGCTGCTCTCCTGCTGAGCACCATCATCTGAACACAGTTTATTCAGATGTAGCACACTCTCGCTCAGCAGCTTTGCCTTGGCTGAGACACTGCTCACTTGAACCATCAGACCGATCAGGTTCCATGTGCTGCAGATGGAGGAAGGGTACTCTTGGACTACAACAACCAAGAATGCAAAAGGGTGACATACATGGCAATAGGCTTTGTATCCCTTTAGTGCTCTAACAATTTGATCAAGGTAGATAAATCAGAGCATGCTCCCCCTGAGCCTTATCATTACACCTATTCAGTTGTTAATTTGCTCCTTTCCCCTCCTCCTCACGCTACTCTGCAGTAGCTGTCAGTTGCTAAAGAAGCTGAAGGAACAATTAAGATGCTTCAGAAAAAGCAGACAATTTCCCACATGCAGAGCTGAGTACCCTACAGATGTGACTCGAGATGCATACATGCTGTTTTCAGGCAAGCGTTCCCAAGGGTCTAGATAAAATAATAAGGATGAGGAGTTTCAACAGAAATCAGGTTATTTTTAAGTGGAAGGGCTCTAGGGGGTATTAGCTGGGCTCCCTGAAAATGCCATCAACCTCTTGCATGGGGGATCTCACAGATCAATTGTTTGTAATTAAACAAATTAAGCCTGTACTCAGACTAGACAGGGACTCCGACAGGAAAGCAACAACGGGGCCACATCAAGTTGCCTCGGCTGTAAAGCATCCAGCACCTCTCAAAGGCAGAATGAACGTGATGCCTGCAGGGAGATCCACCCCCAGAAGACACTGGCAGGTCCCAAGGGCCGGGGTTTGACCCGGATGCTTCAGTCACTGTGCTTCAGCCAAGGAGAAAACTGGGGCGGGAGAAGCGCTGGACGGGCTGCATCCAGCTCTCAGCTGACACTGGATGTTGCAGCTTTACTCAAGCATATGACCTTTGTCCAAAATAAGGGTCCATGAAAAGTATTTCTTTCCACTTCTCTGTCCTAAATCTATTCCCAGCATCTGTCATTGCTCAGAAGAGGATGGAGGCAGCTGAGCCGGAATTATGCTAAGCAGCTTGCTGAGACAATTGCTGCCTTTTGGCTGTAACAAAGACTGGACAAATGAGGAAGATGTTTTCATTAGCTGCACTCACCTGAAACACAACCAGCAGCCAACTCCCACTTTACAAGGTGGCCTGGCAAAGAGTCAAAAAGTGAAATCCAGCAGCAGGTTATAAAGACAAATACAAACAATTAAGTTCGTGATGATCCACCACCTTCTATGAATCTTCAGTATCCAGTGCCACGATCTGCTGTTCTCAGACACACATCTCTCAAGCATTCACGCTCTGCCAATACTTTCAGTCATGCCAATAAAGCATATCAGAATAGGATTCAACCTGATGAAAAGCAAGTTGTTACTTTCAAAGGAGGTTAGTGACCCCATGAATTGAGCTGATGGCTTCGGTCCAGCAGATGACAAACCATTAAATTAAAGAAAAAAAATCACCACTACAATCCTGACTGCCAATAAAGGTGTGAAAGAAAAACGTGGCCCCTCCAGGATGTGCACAATCATCTTTCTGGCAGCTTGAATGGGTGCGGTTTTTTTGCCTTGCGTTTTCATAAGGCAAAAATATTTAGTCTCTGCTGTTTTCAGTGAAACATTTTAGATATACTAAGCTTATGAAGAGACACATCCCACTTGAACCACATTTAAAACACCTCTTCCTTTCCAGTCATCAACTCTCAGGGAAGAGAAGAAGAAGAATTAAGCCAAAGCCCCATAAACAGATTTTTTTTGTCTGAGTGCAAGATGAGCCTGGGAAAAGCAAAACAATTCATCTACCCCAGAGTGGATTGCAGGGAAAGGTTAAGGAATAATAAAGAAGGATTTAGATCACACCACTTTAAACACATTTATAAGGCAGAAATTCAACACTCAGATAACAAACTCAGTTCACTTTTTACTTCCTCTCTCCTTCCCCTCAACCCCTTAAAGATGCCATACCCTTCCATTTGTAAATTACTTTAATTTAAATACTTCCAGGTTAACAAAACATCTTAACTTTGACATGCCCCAAGTTACAAAACAGAAATAAAACCTCTTGACAAAGGGTAGGAAAAAAAATATATCCAAGCCCAAACCCCCTTTTCTAAGCTGGAGTTTATGGTCTGTGAGCTGGCTGCTCTCCAGAGTCTGACACAATGTCTGGAGCACCCAGAGCAGCTGGAATTCATTTTCTTCCTTCAAATCTATGCACTTTCATATGAAGTTGTGTTTTGGCACTGCTGCATAAGAAAGAGTTCAGTGCAAAAAGTCTAACCCCAGCCATGTTTCTTTGCAACCCAACGCTTGCTGAGCAAACGACCAAAAAAAAAAAAAAAAAAAAAGAGAAGAGGACAAGGAAAAAAAAAGCCCTTTCCCTTCTCCCACACATACACACACGACTGTACCAAATGGGTCTATTCATGGCTGCTCATAAAAGGGTCACAAGGAGAAATGTTTGCAGATAAAACCAACACATTTTTTTTTCTTTTAAACACACACCATGGAGGCCTCTGGAAGGAGCTGGGAACGTCCGAGCATCAAAGTCCTGCTGCTCCTTTCCACCTCCTGCTAGCACTGCTCCATGCAGCCCCACGAGGAGCCCCTCCAGCTGATTGCTGGGGTCCAGATCCCTCGAGCTGCCTCCTCCGAGCCAGAGCTGCTGGGAGCCTCAGGTCATGGTGGGTTGGAAGCAGGAGGGAGATGTCCAAGGTGCTCCTGGGTGCCCCCATCACAAAATTGCACACTGGAGTTTGTGGGAGCCTGTGGCTCGATCCCCCCTCCATTTGGTCTTTTTCTTCTTTTTCTGGCTTTTCTCTGGGATCTGTTGCCTGTTTTGGGAGGGAGGGAGAAAGGGGAATAAGGTGAGGTCAGCAGCCACAAGGCTGGGTCAGACATCTGATTGGGCTATAAATACATACGCTCCCATACAGCCCTTCCACCAACACGTGGACTCTCACACCACACAGCTAACAACAACCACCTCTGTTCTCAAGGAAAGAAACCATATAGAAACATCAAGGCTAAGAGTAGGAATATACATCCTAAGAAGGCACAGTGCCTCTAGCTGCCCTGGGAGAACTACTACCTGCTTTTCTACCAGAGGGCTACTCAACTTACTTGGGAAACAGGAATGCTCCAAGAAATGCAACATCAACCATCACCCAGAGAAGCTGTGGATGCCCCATCCCTGGAGGTATTGAAGGCCAGGCTGAATGGGGGCCTGGGCAGCCTGATCTAGTGGGTAGCAGCCCTGCCTGTGGCAGGGGTTGGCATTAGGTGCTCTTTAAAGTCTCCCTTGCCCTTTAACTCCCTTGAGTTGAATGCCAACTCAAGGCATTCTATGGTTCTATGATTCATTCTACAATTCTATGATACAGGACACCCCAAGACATAAACTGTCCCGGAAAGATTTGGTTTCAGCTGGCACTGTCTCCTAGCCACTGATGTGGATGTGGTTTTGCGTTTTGTTTTTCTGACAAAAGAAATGGCATCTGCTGCCAGCAAGGTTCTGGCCTCCCATGGAACTTGTGATGAGCTCCAGTGCATTGGGAGCAGAATGCGCCCTGTGCCCTTCTCTGTTGCTTGCCCCAGGAAGATTCTGGTAGTAGCCATAGCTGTTAAAAACACAGCTGCCAGCCCACCTGTGCCATGCTGCAGCAGCCCTCATCAGTCAAGTGGGCTGTGAGCAACCTCATCTCATCTGCTGGTGGCTTCTCCCTTCTCTTTAAAAGATGAGGCACTGCTCAGTCATACTGTTTAAAGAGAAATGATGGTGAAATGCTGCATCAGATCCTCAACAGGTGATACACTGACAGTCCTGTGCCATCAAATGTAATACTCAGTCTTGCCAAGCGGTAATAGTGTCAAAAACTTTAGGGGAGCTGTACCTGATCACATCAACCATTCAAATCAGCCCAGAATTGCAAATTCAACAGAAGACTGTGTGGTTCAAACCTGACAGGCAGCCTGTGGACTTAAGTTTTACTGCAAGATAAACTACACAGACATAGGCAGCTTCCATTGACTCAGAGCCTAAATAACCAACCCGAGAGCCTGAACAGTTCAAAATCAGCCTCTTTGCTATGCAACATGCTAGGCATTAAGCTGAGCATTTGGACCAAGCTATCAGGACCAGAATGAGACAAAGCTGGGGGACAAATCACACGTTGTCTTTGATGCCACAGAAAATTTCACATGGGCAGCAATAACCTCATTGTAACTACTTTGGGGAATGAGATAGATCACCTATATTTCAGGTTATGAAGTCCATTTTCAGGGCTTGAAGTTAGTGCTGTCTCATTACAGTACTCCATGCAGACTGTGTCTGGAGTCACGTTATGCAGAGAAAGCAAACAGAGCCTCACCATCTTATTTTTGTTATGTTTCATTTTTTTTTCCCCTAGAGTAGAATAGACTGTGGTAAGAGCTTGCTGTAACAAAAAGTAATATCTAGCCAACTAATGCTGAGTTCCAGAACAGTTGGGAAACAGCCTGGGACATTTCCAACTCTGCTCTGTAGTTCTCCGAAGATTTTCTGCCCCCTGCTTTTCAGATATGTGGGAAGAGTGGGCAGTACCATCTGCTTTTGATAGAGGCTGGCTCGAGGCTGCGCTAAGATATTCACAAGTACAGATATGTTGTGAATAAATGTCTCGTGGTTTAATTGCCAAGCAAGGCACTTTGACTGCATGGTGGGGAGGAGCATTATTTCAGCTCAGCACCCTCCCAACACATGAAAAATGAAGGTCCAGAAACCCCTGCCAGAAAAACAAATCTTCTGAGAGATTTGAAGTTACCAACGAGATGCTGAGGTGTGCATGCAGCTCTTTTCCTGTGAGGCAGCCAGAATTTTGGACAGCTGTACCTTGCCAACAGCAATGGGAGCCGAGTTCACCCAGAGAGCAGGCATTTGCCAAAACGAACAAAAGCAGCTCATGCCAGAACTGGGAACAAACCTCTGCTGTCTGAGGAGGAAACCTGTGGCTTAGCCATTAGATCATGCTGTTTTTCATACAAAAAGGCTTATTTTTTTCCATTTAGTGAGCAGAAAATAGTAAAACTCACCTATGAGATTAAAAAAATAGGCAGCTCTTTAAACTTAGGGCAACATGAGACCTTGAGATGAGAAAGCCATGAAAAAACACATTACTGGCTCACAGCTTTTAATATTGGCCTTTTAAAGCGAATTGTTGTAGTAAGCTCTGCTTTCTTCAATGACTAACTTTTTTTTTTGTCATGGTCACAACTAGTTCTCAAACTGTCTAGCACTGGTATCTCACAAAGGTAACATCCTGTTAGTAACATTCATGTGCATGTATAGAACAAGGAAGATTACTAAAACCCAGAAATCAACTACCCCCAACCAGCTCATCTCACCCCCACCCCCCCAGATGTTGGCTCCCGGCTCTCCAAGCCAGGACTCCTGCATGTCTCATCCACAGGCACCAACTGCACCAAGGTTTACAGCTTACCTTATTACCCTTACAAGATCATGGAAGGCCTTGTCAACATTTAGAGGTGGGTCCTTGGCACTAGTTTCTATATACGGAATCTGAGGGAGAGAAGTGTATCACAGAAGAGGTAACTATCAGCTTATACGTTGGAAACAAACCAGTTTCAAAATGAAAAACACTCTACAGGAAGGAGAAATGCGGTGTTTAAGATACCAGAGAAGTACCAGTAAACAAAATGTTGTCATGACACTACTATCAACATCTTCACTCTTAAAGAAAACTTGGATTTAGGGAAGAGTGATCACAAGACTCCATGTAGCCAGATGTTCTCTCTTCCTAGGTTGTGTTTGTAGACACAGCAATTGCTGATGGTGATTGAAAGATGAGCACTTGCCAAAAATTCTTGTTTGCCCCATCTTATTAGGACAGCAGCATGAATATTTCATGACTAAAATTCCCCTTTGGTGTAAAATGATCTTCTTCTTCAAAGTCTAACAAACAGATGGAGCCTCCTAGAGCACTTGTCCAGCATGCTGGCAGATTGATAAAATTGCCCTCTTATGAAGCATTTACATGCACATCCTTTTCCAAAGTGTGTACATACTGATGGGTGCAACGTGTTGAGCGTAGTTTCAGTGTACTGGCTCTTACAGCAGTGAGTTTTCTTGGGTAGGGGAGGGAATGAATCTGCCCTGCCAAACTCTCATCATGCCTTGTTTAGAAACACAGAGCAGTTTGCCATCTAAGCACAGCAAGCTGCCAAAAGGTCTCAGGCTTGTTTGCTTTTATCTTTACCTCTTGATTAAGCACCTCCCATGGGAGATGTTGCCTCCCTCTGGGTATTCAAGACTTCTGGCATTTACAGGTGATTAGTGAAGTATCGTGTGATCTACACCAATCCAAGAGCAACTTCTCAGGCTAAACTAGTGTGAATAATGCAGAGCTAGGATGGTGGGCCACATTTATATAGACTTCACAACCCTTTAACTTCATGATCTTTAACAAGTTTATTTCATATGGACACCTGGATACACTTCCTAACTTCTGACTCCACTTTTTCAGTCCGAGAGGTTGTGCTTTCTTCCCTCATTTTGAACATTCACATTTCTCACCATTTGCAGACAGCTTATGTACATGACTTTATGACAGCCACAGATTTGCTGTAGCCTGGCATGCAGTAGAGCTTCTAGTTTCAGTAATGAACTGACCCTACTCTGAGGGAACTCTATAGCTATGGCTTTGTGGTAGATTAAAATGCAATTGCAAATGTTCAATTCTAAGAAAAATACTTTAATTCAGCTCCATATAAGCAGGTAATTCAATTCTGAATGCCTGTAATGGTACTTAAAACAAGCAATTAAACAATTTTACAGACTTACATTATGTTTTGTTGCCATTTCTCTTCCCTGTTCTCTTGTAATTTTCCGTAAATGCATTAGATCAACTTTGTTTGCCACCAAAATCATTGGAAAGGACTCCCTGGAAAAAAAGAAAATGAAGCAGTTATTAGGAGGCTACAATACAAAACACTAAGTTTCACTTTCTAATACTGACATCAAACATTTTCAACTACAGATGTACCATGTAATTATAAAGAAATATAAGGATAGATCATACAAACATACATCAGACCCCAGACTGAACTGCCATGCACATTCATAAAAATTTACCTTGACAACATGCACACATCCACCCTTATTTCACAGGGATTTCAGGAGCTTATTAAATGCCATCATAATGCTGAGTAATGGAGTGAACCACAGAGTTAGTCTGCCACTATAAAAAGAAATTAACAGAGGCATGGAAGCAAATCTTGAACAAAGAAACAGGACTCTTTTATAACAGTTAAGGCATCTCAATAGCAGCATACCTTACAGCTGCTCATCACTACAAGGTAATAAAAAGTCAGAGGAATTGGTGTCAGTTCATGTCCTGTGGAGAACAGCACAATGCTTATCCACTGAAAGCAGCCATACGGGAAGAGAAGACAGACTTGGAGTTCACACTTAGGGAGACATCAAATTGGGAAGAAAATGATGGGGCAATACTGTGATTACCCCAAGACCAGCAATGGTAGCTGGGTGGAGGCTGTTCTGGGAGCAAGAACACAGTCTTGCTACATTTCCAGATGCTATTATCTACTATCTTCTGCTTCTCATCATAGAGCAAAAGCATGATGAACAACAGTTCTTCTGTACCAAAACCATCTTGCGTGGTATTATTACTCAGTATTTCTTTAACTTTACCAGGCATGTGAGTGATCGTCTTCAGACACTACAAGGGAAGAGTTGTGTGAGGCTTTCCTGACAAAGCGTGGATGATGGTACAGGCCTGTGTAGCTCCAGGGATTACACTGAGCCAGATCATGCTATGGGAGGTGCTGGCAGCATGGCTCCTTCCTGCTCCACCTCCCATACGAGAGCCTCTCCTTCAGCTGCAATACACAGAGCAAAGCTGTGCTGCATGGCCTTTACCCACTGCTATGAAGGAAGAGGTAACTGCCAATAACTGATGTTTACTGCAGCATTATTCTCTTATAGTTAACTTCATACCCTCCTAAAATGATTCCAGTGTTCTCTGCTGTAACGGAGCTGATTTTATTAGAGTAAGGAGCAGCTGGCTGCAGTCACTGTTGCATAAAAGATTTCCCTGGATTTTCAAACAGAGTTCCTGTGTCATTTTTCATTGAGATGATAAGGGCTTCATCTTCTCCCTGGCATGTTGCCCATTGCTCTGGCTGGAAATGCACTGTACTGTACTCTGCATTTTAAATAGGTCTTACAGTTATTGATTCAGATAATGTGCATTTGATTTAACATTTACACCTGAGCACTGACACATCTTGACTCTGTCTATTCTGGAGCAAAACACTTGCTTGGATTATTTGATTCCTTTTGGCTTGTGGCACATTGATAAGAGAAGGATTACATTTGGTCAGCATCTCATTTGCCTTGTTTACATTGGGCATAAAACTCTGTGTGAACTTTGCTGTGATTTGTGTGACTACTATTTGGACAAGCTGCTACAGTTGGAAGCTTTACTGTAATTAAGGTTATGAAGAAAAAAGGGACAGAGGTTTTAAGCAGTAGCCTGCAATTGCTTTTAGATCTGGAGTCCTCAAAACTGACTGCTAGCCTGAAAACCTGAGCACAGGCCTAGCAGGATGGTTTATTCATGCTGTTCAGAAAAATCACTGCAATAGGAACAATCTCTGCATGAAGTATTGCACTCCTGGCACTATATACTCCAGCGTGGGGAAACACAAGCAGTTTCGTGAGCCTGTTTCACTTCCTGGTTCTCACATGCTGCTGCTTGTTTGTACGGCATAAGGAGGGCTAGAAGTTTCAGTCCAAAGCAAAACAACGAACGCTGCATCCTATTTTCACAAAGCTAAGTTAGACAAAACCAACATCTGCTTGCGGCAGGTTACAGGAAACACTTTGCTGTCTTCCTCATCTTTCAGAAACAGGGTGAACTTGCCCTAAGCTAAGCCAGCAGTGAAGGAAACACCATCATTATCTGGGAGGCAGACTGAGTGACTGACGTTTTTGTTCATTTAGATGAAATCAAAGGGTGGATTTTCCTCTACTTTCTACTCTCATGGGCTCTGTTCTGGACGCTTTACTGGAAGAGCTGTCAGCTATGAACCTCACATGATACGCATCCACCCTTCCTGTGGGGAAGTTATTCAGAGCTGTGAAAGGAAGCCAGCAACAAGGTCCGAACCCTCCGGTGGCTTTTCTTGATGACTTCCATAATTAACAGCTATTATGAACGGAACAACTAAATGTTTAAAAGCTGTAGACAAATAAGGGCTTAATTCACACTCCACTTAGTGCGAAAGGACACCCTCCCTTGAACTGGGAAGGGAAGAGGGAGTTACCTGAAAGATAAGGCCCTGGTAGCTTCCTTTAGGTCTGTCAGGATGGATTTGCTCACCATAGTAATCCTCCAGTGCTAATTTCTCCCACATGTACACAGGGAGTGGAGCAGCCGACCAGTCTTGCTTTCCCCCCCTGCCCCACTGAGATGTTTCATTCATTGAAAACAGTTGCTACATAGCACAATGCATTAACTGAATTTATTCCCTTTTGAGAAACACAATGCCTCCCAGTCTAAGGCGTCTTCCCCTCCCAGATATTTGTTCCCAGGCCCATATAAGGTAGAACCTTCTAAGGTTTGTCTGGCATGACCAGGTACTCTTGCTGGAGCTTCTCCCTTCCAAAACCATTTCACTTCATTATAGGATTCCATCCATCAAACTTTTCCACATGAAAAGCAAATCAGAAAGCTTATCAGAAAGGTATCTCTTATCCCACATGCAGACCTACAAACCTACAAAGAGCACACAAGAAGTTGCCCTGAAACAAGCAGGAGGTCTCAGGGACCTGAAACCCCTCAGCATGGTCTGCAGCAGGGCTGGGGAGTGCCAGTGGTGCAGCACCCACCTGTCTTTGACTCTGAGGATCAGCTGGTGGAAACGGTCCACATGCTCAAAGCTGGCCTTGTCTGTCACAGAGTAGACTATAAGGAAACCATCTCCAGTCCTCATGTACTGCTCCCGCATCGCGCTGAACTCCTCCTGGCCTGCCGTGTCCAGAACTAGGACAAAAGAGAAAGGTGTTTAGTTACTGAGTGAAACAGCAGCTGCTGTGCCACATGGCCCTTCTGCATCTTGGTGGACTTGGTCCTCCCAAAGGCTGCAAGATTCAGTGCAAGATTGAAAGCAAATTGGAGGAAGAAAGTGATAGAGAAGAGAGCTATATGCATATTGGTATCTTTCCAAGTGTCAAACACTACCCATGGAACCTGGGGAACTGCTTCTCTGGCAAGATATAGCTCAAAGTGTCCTGCAGCCCCGCCCTCCAACACTCTTCCTGTTCCTGCTCTCACTGATCCCTGCATGGACAAGGAAAGAGCAAGTAAGTGACAATTTAAATGTCAGGGACAACCCAGAGACTGTGATGAAGCAGAGCTGGGAGATAACCTGGAATGATAGCTGCATGCCTTTTCCCTTTCTCACTGCCTGGATATTATTTCTACACAATTATGCGCTTTCAGAGCAAGATGGTACAGAGCAGGAAAACTGTTTTCCTGTACAGCTGCAGAGTTAGCATCTACTGCCCACAAGTGACAAGGAAAGCCCTGGGCACTGGTGGATGGAGACAGTGTCAGGTGTGTACTGCTGACAGAGCAGCAGGGCTTGATGCGAGTTTTTCTAGTCCAAGCAGGCCCACAGTCCTAGGAAGACACTCCCTGCAGGGTAAGTACTCCAGCTGCCCTCATTTCCAGATGAGGCTGGGATAAAGCCCACTTCGCTGCCAGCATTACATGCTGAATCAGCAAGGGTGGCCATGTGGGGACATGCTCAACATGCTACGCAGCACACCACAGTACTCTGTGTCTAGAGGAAAGGCAGCTGTGCTGGAGGAGGTACTTGACAATGGCAGACCCCTTAAAACTCCTCAGTCGTATTCATTTGCCTCCCCTCACTTTGAAAACCTGAAGGGTAAAAAGGGCTTCCAGGCTCTTATAAAGAACCCAAGATTGGGGCTTATTTGCTGAGTAGCTAGAACTTGCTGGAAAGTCACGAGTATCCTTTCACAGCTCTTTATCCCACTTCCCTCAAGTCTAGGAAACAAGGGTCTCAGCTCAAAGGCATCCAAGGCTGTTTCTAAGGACTGTAGAAAAAAAGAGAACAGGAAGGAAGAAGAAAAGAAGATAAAAGGAAGAAAAAAACAACCCAAAGACACTGCATGCACTGGTGAATTTCTACACCCTGAGCAGAAGAGCTACTATGGAAGAAGGCCAAGACTATGCGGCTGGAATGGAAGTGGAAATCAATCCTTCCTATCCACCCAACCTGTAAGGAGAGGTTGGGCTGCCCTCATCTGACTCTTGAACCAGCTGGAAGCGATGGGAGCTGACTGCCAGCCCTACATACACTCCCTTCCCTTCTTACACACACACACCCAACGTGTGGAGGAGTGGGACAGCTTCTAGCAGTGGGCTGGGCTCTCCTGCCATTCCCCCTCCTTCCTAACACTAAACACAAACAGGGCTGCTGTGTCAGCAGCCACTATTTACAGGGAATTCATCTGCAGCACTCTTGGAAAGGAGAACAAGTCCAGACAGCACTGAAAATGGCACTTTGGAAATTTAGGCAAGACGACATGCAGCAGTAAAAGTTAATTTCCTATTCACGCAAACTAAAGGGTCATAGATGTGGCCAGAAGTTGGCCCTGCTTCAGCTTTAGATGTGCTCTTCTTAAAGACAGCCCTCTATATCCTAATGGTTTTCACAATTTGTGTAGTGCAGAAATCAGAGTGGAGAGTGCAATTGGGATACTTTTGTAGGGAGAACTCGGTCACATCCTGGAAAGCATCAGCTCCAAAAGAGGGACAGAGGCAAGCAGCTTTGCCTCTAGTGTAATGCTGTAGCATAAAACCTTAAGGACTGTAATACACTGAAATGGAAAAGCAGCAAGCAGAAATCTTGGGAAGGTGAAACTGGGAAGGATATTTGGCTGACTTCCCAACAGGGTGAGGAGATTTAGGACTTCAGCTAGCACGCTTCCCCTTAAAATCCTGGTTTCTGCAACAGGATGCCAGGAGACTTAGAAAAAGTAATAAGTAGAAAAGAATTGTGAGCTCTATTCCCTTGGTACTCTTTAAAATCAGCACTCGGTACTCTGACTGTCAGTTGCCACCCTGGCAACACATAAAAGCCAAAGTGGAAATAAGGCTGGAGGAAAGCACAGCAGGTGCTCATTCTTCCAAGAACTGAAATCAAATTCATGGACTGTGCAGTGCAGAAAGGGCCTTCTGACAGCAGGTTTGGTTTAGTTTCCACAAACTTCACTGAAGAGGAAGGAGGGAGAAACTAATGAAAACCTATGGGTGAGCAGTAAGAAACCAACAACAGTCTGAAGTAGGAAGAGACATTCGAAGTAGGCAAAAGTCTTATTACAGAGCTTTAATGCAAACTGGCTGGAGAATAAACTAAGAGCAATTAGCCTTCAGAGCCCAGCATGAGGTCTCTTGCTTGGTGAGTGAAAGGTTGCTAAGCAAAGAGATAGCCTTTTCTGCTTTCCACCTGTAATTAACTCTACGTTAATCCTTAGAGCTTTACACATCATTTCCCTGTGAGTTCTGATGGGTTGGACAAGAGCATGGCTGCTCAGAGAAAGTACATCTGAGTAGATGTAGGAGCCCAGAAAACCTAAAATTAGAAGCACTCAGTGCTTCCAGGTGTGGATGTTTTCTGTGTGGCAAATCCCTATAACAGAGTGCTCTGAGTGCCCATCCAAAGATACAGGCATGTAAATCTAAGCCAAGGACAGAGACATACTGACTATGAAATTCAAGCCATGACACTACTTCTCCCAAAGCTTCCACTGGATTTAGCTCAGATTAAGAAATGGCATTCCCAGCTTTGAGGCAGCTCAGATCTGGTTGTGCAGGAGAGTTCCTCTTTTTCCACACTAAAGCAACACTCCCTCCTGTGTCTTTAACTGTACATTGCTGGGCAATTAGGTATACAGACCAACATGAGAGTTCCTCCACTGCCTCACCAAAGGGCCAAAGATGACAAGACAGGCACTTAGAGCACATTAAATCTTTTTCCTATCTTCCATTCAATAAATAAATAAATAAATAAAAAATACATATATACACTAGTGGCATCCACACATAACTGTGGCCAGACCTGAAAGCAGCCCTCGGAGCACCTTGTATTCTAGAAAGGTGGTTGTGTACCACACAGCTCAGGGGCAGGACAGTTCTTCATGCTCACATTGATTTCCTGCTCAGAAAGGCAACTACAATGTGCATGACCTGATTTTTGCAAGCAGTCCCTTCAACTACGTATACATAGCATACGTGCAAACCTTTAAGGGGCCGGATGGGTCTGCAGGCAGACAGGAGCCAGGGATAGGAGCAGCAGCAAGAAGTCTGACTCCAGGCATTTTCTGCCTCTTCAACAACTTAATGCAAAATACAGAAAAAGTCCCTGGAGCAAAGAGCAGAACTAGGAATGTGGCACCATCAGGGGAATGCTGTCATCATGGGCTACAGAGCCAGACTCTTCTTGGCACTTCTCTCCGAGTCTTGATTTTCTCTTTGCACAGCAGCTCCGCTTCCAAAGGTGGGGCCAGAGAATCTCCATTTCCAGCTACTCTGTGGCTTGGTAACTCTGGTCAAGGGAAAACTTAACTTGAACTGACAAGACAGACCTAACAGTTTCAGGCTGAAGAAAGCCATGTCCAATCTTCACCCTCCCATCAGCAGTAGTCTGGTAGAGGGTAGTCCTCAGGGACATTTGGTTTAGCTGAGAAATTGGTATTTTGGGTGCTGAGCAGACAGGGCAGAGGGGCCCCACAGCTTGTATGTTGTATTCCTGCACCCCAAATCACCCTGTAGAGATTTGGAAGGTGCCACAAGCAAGGAGAGGCAAAGAGATTTGCTTGGTCTCTCTGATTGTCAATGGTCTGCTGAGATACAGCCACACTGCCTCTGGTGTGAGAACCCTCCACAGGGTTAAACATGTGATGAAAAACAATGGGGCTCTCATAAGCCCTTCTTCTGTGCCCTAAATACACAGATGTTATAACATGGAAAACCCGAGTACTTGAATTCTTGCCCTTTCTTTAAGGAAAGAGAAAAGGGGAGCCTTCAGAAGAAAGGCTGCCACATCAACGTACAGAATAAAGATGGGAGCCCTTAAAGGAGTTCTTTTCTAGCAAAGGGCAAGTATTCAAAAGCCTTGTGTTTTCCATGTTGCAACATCAAAATTTTCCTGGCAGGAAAAAAAAAAAAAAATCCCCACAACCCAAGACAAAAAGCCCTCTTTCAAGGTTGCAAAATCCAAGCAATCAAGGGAGGAAAAATACTGTATACACAAATAAGAGAATGAAAGCACAAACTTCACTTGAATTTTAATTCTGTCAATGACATTACCCAAAGTTTAAAGAAATAAAACAAGCGAGCTGCAAAGCAACCATTCTGCCTGGAAGTCTAAAGTGACCTCTGCTCTCCCTCTGGCCTCATGGCTGAATTGTTCCCAAGCTTCCCAAAGAGAAAAGCAGACAGCCTGTCCAGAGATGACTAGCAGAAAAACCCTCTCCAAAAAGGAATGCATGGGTGACATGGGTGGAGAGAGCAGAAAGAACCCAGGAAAAAGAACAGTGCTTGCTGCTATTCCATGGGCATGCACACCAGGTCCAGCCCAATGCAAGGACGCACAAGGATTGAGATGGGGACTTGTATAAAGAGAGAGAGGAAAAAAAAAGAAAAAAGGGAAAACTAAAGAAAGTAGTAGGAAGACAATTTGTAGTCAGCGGAAATTTCACCTTAATGATTCTGGTGGGAGGAAAGAGGAGAAAGAGACCACAGTCACCCAATACACAGGCACAACTCCTTGCTCTGCTGCTATCAACTGGCACAGCTCTACGAGCAGCTAAGGGTTTAGCCCAATTCATCACCACGTCCAAGCCACTTGACTGTGGCCATCACTTCCTCTCTTCATCATCACCTTTTTACCTGCATCTGGTTTATGAACTACAAGGAATTTGGAACCATTGGGAATTTTCCTGTACTCCACTTTTGGTTTCATGCCCAGATGAATAATTCCATATTGGCACTTCACAGCCATATCAAAAGAATCCTCCGCTAAGTCAGCCTGCACACAGAAGGGAGCATACCAAATTAATGATAGCAACTCAACTGGAGCAACACCTAATCAAAGCAGATTAACCCTGGTCCCCACTTAATTCTGACCTGATGCTTCTATATAGCACCTGCATGCGGATGCATTTAACCAAGAACATCACCATGCTGATTTCAGTATGAACAGCAGGGAATAAATGAGGATAACATATGCAGAGAAAATTGGAGGCTGATTTCAAAGCCTTGTTGGAGATGCAGAAATCTAAAAACAAGGGATAACTACAAACTGCCTGTACATCTCTTACGCAAGTTAAGTGCCTCGTTCCACTCTATGGCACTTGTTCTCCAAACAGTGAATCGATGGTCCCAGAAAACTGATGTTAAGGCCACCAATCAAGTATTTCTGCACTCAGCAGCCAAGCTGGACTTGAATACACCAAGTACAGGTCACTCAGTGTTCTGGGAGGCATGAAATTATTACAGATTCTTCTCCCTTAAGAGTATATGGACCCATCTATGCCAGAGAAGAAGTGTGTAAAAGATGAGTATCACCTCAGGCTTGTCTCTAAGGTCTGAGATCTGAAATAAAAGCCCATTCTATTTAAGTCTACTATCAATGAGAGATTTCAACAGAAAACAAAAAACCCAAGTCAAACACTTTATCAAGCTGCCAGTCGGTGCTGTAATGCTATCAAATAAATGTGGGTGTAGGTCTTCACAGAGGGAAGCCAAATGCTTTACACAAGCTGAATAGCACAAGGTGGGGATTTCTTAGTGCATTTTTTGTTTTATTTTGTTTTTAACCAACATAATGCTAGTGCAGATATTAAGTACTGGAAATGCTTTGTATAGAACTGCTCAGGCTACAGCCTAGGAGAATGGGCTGTATGTTTTGTTTTTTTATTAAGTTGTTGGATGCCAATATATAAATATTTTAATCAACTATTTCTGCAAACTTAGAAACTTATGGTACACCTCACACTATGCCCTCACTAGGCAGTCTTATCTTCTAATACTATTTCCTATTTTGAAGGTGGGCAGGGTGAGGCAAAAGTCTCTCTTACCCCCCTTTCTCCCCCACAACAAGCTCAGAGAAAAAAAACACAACAAAAAACCACTCCCCATAAAGAACTTGCTATAAAGCCAACTGGAATGTCTAGAATTCATCATGATGCATCTGTACCCTTCCTATCATGTTTGTCCCTAATTTTATACCATAATTGATTCATGCAGCCACATGTAACCACAAAAAGAGCAGCTGCCCAAGTGTATGAGAATGTCTTAGATCCAAGTCCCATGACACAGAGCTGTGGTAGGAGACATGTGATAGTCAGTCTTCAGCCCTATTTCTACTGGGCAGATGGTAAAGGCTAAGCTTCTGCTTGTTGGAAAACAACCTCCTTCTACACTCCCACTCCAGGTCAGATTTTTCTTGAATAAAAATGTTCAGTGAAAGATGCCTGAAAGGCTGTTTCAGTCAATGCCAACATGTACAGTAGCTGATACCAAAATAATAGAATAATAATAGCATATTAATAATATTATTATTATAGCAGAGAAAATAAAGGTAGCTAGTTTTAAAGGGTTGGATTATGGACTAAAGAGATATACATGAGAGAATGGATTTCATTTATAACAGGATCTTTTTATTTATTTATTTTTTTAAAGCAGCACTAGCATTTAAAAAACAAAGTTACACGAGTACATTATGTGATGGTCAACTGAGAGCAGGTGTCTCTGATGCAAATAACATCATGAGATGTACTTGCAAAGGAATATTGATGAAGTAGATGTTCATCAGCGACCAACTGCTGACATATGTAAGTGAACAAATGTTGGCAAGATTAAGGTATATTTAAAAAAAAAAATGAGCTAAGGCTGTTCTTTAACACTTGGGAGGTCATGGGGGCCATCCGTACTCAAACAATTGCATCTGATAAACCCTTAAGAGTACAACTAAGATCTCAACTAGATGAAATTTATTGGCCTTCAGAGTAAGCTGTGTAACCCTCCATGTTCCACCACTAATGCCAATCTCCTGTTTCTCTGTCCCTGTACACCAATTTTACACATGTTAAGAAACAGTCATCTTGAATGCTTTCATGGTAAGACTGCTGAGGTAGGAGCCTGCTGCAAGCAGGTTAAATTTGGTTCAGTGTACTTGGGTAATTAAGGCTCAAAGTATTTGCTTACTTCATGCACAACCTAATTATTATATAAAGCCAAACAAAACTTTTAGCATTTTGATAGCAAGACTGCCCTTAGAGCTCTCGTCTGTCTTATGCAGCACAAACTGAAAGGTCACAGTTTTAGGTAAAAACACTGCTTCTTCCTCACCTGCAGAATCAGATGGGTGGGTGTGGTTTTTTTGTTCTGTGGTTGTTTTTTGTTTTTTTTCTTAAGAAAAAAAAAAGCAATTTTTCTTCAGAGAACTGAAAAACCCTGGTTATAGCAGCTCTCTAGACTGCTACTCATATTTAAGTAATATAGGTAACTAGATATGAGAACATCATGCCTGAAAGATGGGAGTTGAGAGATGTTACAGTTCTTCCCTGTCACTGGATGAGAGCTTTGATTAAATGCTCTTTCTAGTTACAACCCTAATTCAGTTGCCCTCTTACCAGTATTTCCCAGGACAAAAGCTATCTACCAGGGATACCTACCCCAAATGTCATTTTCAGCATGGTATAACCATGCATAGACACTGCCTAAAGTTCCATGTTGGGGAGTTCACAGTTGGCAGAGCTATGGGGTAGTCATTTTTGAAACATAGCCAGCTACAACAATTCCCTGTGCAAACAGCAGAACAGACACTATACTAATGGGAAAGTCCAGAGTTTCTCAGCAAAACAGTACAGCAGTTCAGTATTACCTATGAGAAGAAAGCATAGATTTAACTAGAAGTTATATGCTTTTTTCTTCCTTGTAGCACTGTTGAAGCACATGGCATGCTCCTTAAAGCCTCTTTAGGTCAACTCTACTAGAGGAGGTCACCATAGTAGCTCACAGCCTGTCCACACAACCCTAACAAATCCTCCTTGCTAAATGCAGAGGAGGAAAATAGGTGCCCTTTGGTCATTCTGAAGACTGACAAGATAGACGCAAGCAGCCTGGAAACCACCACTCAAGACAATCTACTGATTTTCACACTCCTTCAAGAAACAGCTCTGTGCAGAACTGGAACCAACGCAGACAGAAGTAGAAGCTTTTCTGGAGATCAGCTACAGACCACATGCTACTATTCACAGGACAGCTTGTAATAAAATCCCTGGCAGCCCACAGCACAGGAGGAACACAAAAGTACAATATACTGTGGAAGATACTGAGGTCTACCTGTTCTCATGTTTAGCAAGAAAAGAAAGGGGACCACAAGAGTGGCTTGCTCACCATCAAGAATTGCCCATTGCCCGTCTATTTCTGTGTGCTTCAGATAGGAATCTTCAATGGTTGGATCATAGTCTGGCACAAAAATCTTCTGGAAGAACTGAATGGTGAGAGCACTCTTCCCCACGCCGCCATCTCCAACCACCACCAGCTTGTACGTGGGAAGGTTTTCGCTGGGAACAGCACTGGTAGCCATGCTTCCACTGTGTTAAACCTGCTGGAGAAAGAGACCATCTCTGGTTACTTGTTAGTGAAAAACAAGAGCAACGTGCACCAGGCAACTCTGACCAGGTACCTAAGAAGTGAAGAAGAGCTCCACCAGGGGTTCTCCCCTGCATGCTAGCACTCAAAGTCCTTCTGGCCCACAGCACAGCGTGTACCCTCCCAACAGCTCCCTCCAACATCCCAAGCCCAGCACTTCCATGGGCAGACAGCACCCCAGCTGCAGCTCATTTACACAGGTCCCAGTCTGTAATGCTGGCTAATTGTCACCAAACACATGTCCTGCCGGCAGACAAGAACACACTTAACTGCTTTTCTCTCTCTCAGCCTCAAGTCTGAAAAATGAAAACCAAGAAACACACACAGAGGGCAGCAGGCCAGGAACTACAGGTGTTTTTTGTTTTGCTCTTTTGGAAAAAAACTGCCCTGGCAGGAAGGCTGGTTTTATGGCTGTGACACAGCCGTGAGAGTCAAGAGATGAGCTTCTCCTTGTGTGTGGCCTGTCCCCCAAGATGACAGCAGAAGAATTGATTTTTTCAAGAGACAAAACAAAGTCACCGAGTGCAACTGGACAACAGCACACGTGGGTGTGAAGAGGCTGTGCTGGAGGGAGTGCTTCACACTGCCATAAACCATCAGCATCCTGATTGGTATCCACATTAAGCTACCACAAGCTTGTTGGGAGTTCTCATTAACTGCGGGGATTTTTCTCAACTAAGAGCACTTCCTAGCTTTATTGGGAACTCTGGCTGGCAACGCTACTCACAGCAGGAGGGGTTGGAACTAGATGACCTTGAAAATTCCCTCCAACCTAAGCCATTCTATGATTATGGCCCTCCAAGTTTAGTCTTTGCTTTCTCTAGCTCTGTTCTCCCAAACCACTATTTCAATTTATTGCAGATTATTGAACCATAAAGGCATTTCTCACTTACAGTGCTTGGGAGTCCTGCATTCCTTATTATATAGCAAAGATCCTACCCTTCCACAAAGAGCTTTTCACAGCTCTTCTAACCAGCTTCTCACCCCCACTACACACCCACTTTCCCATGCATGCGGGCAAACACATGAAAGGAGGCAAAATAAAATCAGATGTGAATATTCAAATTTGAGTTTGCTTTACTTATGGGAAAAAAGATTCTCAGGCCAAAGCAGCCTGTAGAATCCAAGCTGTAATCAAAAATGTATCTCCTGAAATATTCGGTGTCAGCAAGTGACCCCAAAGCATGCTATGAGAATGCTGTTCAAGTCATAGCAATGCTAAAAGACAATGTAAAGATAATGCAAATGATTCACCATATTGTGTATATGCATTTTTGCCTGCAAGCAGGCATAAGAACAAGGTTTATTTGTTTATTTTTAAATGAGGGAGTCTTCCCTCCTCCTTTCTGCCTAACACTACATTACATATGATAAAGTACAGCTTGTGTCAGGGGTGCTTCTGAAAATACAGAATAACTTGCTATCTGCATAAGCTGTATGTTGGTATAAGTTGAGTGCCTTGACCTCTAACTAAAGCTATGTAATAGACTTCTTCTGGGGCCAAATGTATAGGAACCATCCTAGATTTTCCTCTAAAAACAAAGCCCTGTTAAAAAGAAAAGGGGTTACCACAGAGGTGAGATCGCTGGGGCTGGTGGGAACTGCAAAGACTTCTTGTCAAACACTTGACACAAGCCAACGTTTTCAGAGTAAGGAGAAATACAACCAAGCCCACTTGTTTCTAAACTGTCTGGAAAAATTCTTGAAAACAGCATTTCCACCTTTAGGAACAGCAGATGTATGGAGAGAAGGGGATGAAACACAGCTCTGTTCTCACCCACTCTGATTTCAACTCCTCAGTACAGTCCTGAGGGAAAGTTTCTTACCTCTGTTTTGCTGAGAATAAGCAATTTTTCTCATTTTTACAAGATCACGCTATCAACAGGCAGCATGCTTGGTTTGCAGGAATCTACCAATTTCAACCAGCTCTCTCATGCTGGCTCACAAGATCAAGCTTTATTTCAGCATTATCATGCTAGAGTCAGAAGATCCTTAGAGGCTCCTTAGAACTAAGACTCTGTCTAAAAGCTGTCCTCAATCACTTCCCAACACATTTGACAACAATTTTTTTGCTCTGCCTGTGGCCGCAGCTTCACCCCTGCTTTATTTACACTGGAGTGCCCAGGAGTCAGCCACCCTGTGCGTCTCCAATGTGCCGTATGAAAGACCGATTGTTGCTCGCAATGCAGAGGACAGGACACAGATGTGAAAACCACACTTGGTTTGTGCACAGTTTTGACCTCCTCACAAAACCGCAAGCTACTGCTCAGCAGCATTAAGTACCAGCCCCTTTAACTCCCTCCTGAGAAGCCTTGAGCTTATCTTGCACAGAACACTTCCCAAAGTACTAATATAACATTTAGCCCATTGTACAAACTGACTGTCCAACATGTAAAGGGGTCAAATCAGTGTTTACTTGCAGTTACTTCGTTACACCGTATGTTTAAGTTCCAGACTGAGCAACATAGAGCCTGCAGAGAACCAACCAGAATATAACTGGGAAAATAAAATTAATTAGAAAAAAAAGATCAATCAGGCACTGTAAGCTAGTTTGTTGAGTACAAAAACTGCATTTAGGTGATGTCAGCATGAATGGACAAAACCTTCTATCCTTGTGTCAAAAGGCAGCACATGAATGTTTCTGCATGGGTGTTTCTACTGTGTCAGCATCCACCAGCAGCGGCGGGGCCCCAGCATGCTGCCCAGATGTGCCACCCTCAGCACACTGCTGAAGGTCCCCTGAGGCAATGACAGCCAAACTGCCCAAATCACTTGAGTATTTCCTAAGGAGTGCCCCTGTGCACTCTAGACATGAATACGTGTTCAAAGCCAGACATGTGTTTCAACAGACACCAGAAGTGTTCATGAAAAAGTTTCCACCTCAGAAGAGAAAGCAGTGCTCCCAAACCTACCAGCACATAATGCAAATCTCCAAAATCCAAGTACTTCCACATCTCTACACCTCCACCTGCCTTGACAATCAAAGCAGGAAGACGGATCATGCCTCGATGAGATTATAATCTCAACCATCTAATAAATCATCCCTTGAAAACAACATATGTCACCTCCTGGAAAGCATTAACCACTTACAAAGGTGCGCAGAGCTTCACGCTGCTGGTTACATCGCCACGGGCAAGTGCACAAGAGTTGGGCTGATTTTCATATGTTTTTGGCAGGAGTACTGACACAGCCTTTCTCAGAAGGGAGCAAGGAAGAATGTATTTGCTGTAGATTTGATTGAGAAAAACAAAACAGACATTTTTTATCTATTGTCTGAATACAAAGCAGCATGTGGTAATACACTAATAAGCAGTGTTGATAATCATCTTACAATTTATACAGCTGTTTATTTTGAAGCAGCCAAGGGAACGATGCATACCCTATGCAAACAGACTCTGGCAGAGCTCTGGTTAAGTCACTGATTGAAGGCAGATTTATGCAGTCCCCCCCCACACATGCTGGTAAGATCTGTGTCCTGACAGTACGTACCCCTAATGCTGAGACAGAGACACGGCCACTTCTAAGAGAGAGCAAGGAAAAGGAGAAACAGTGGCCCATCAGTACCACTGAGGTTGAGCACTCCTCAGCAAGAAGGATTTAAAGTACAGAGGCAGAGCGAACAGAGTAAAACCCCATTTACCTGTCTGGACATGGGTGGAATGGAAGGGGCTGATAAATAAATGAATGCTGATAATGGAGAAATTCAGCTTAGCTAATGCAACCAATGGGTCATCACACCATGGATGTGGTGCACATCACCATAGGGAAACTTGCCCTGAGCATAAATGAGGCAGATATCAGTTTGTGTAAGTCTTTATAACTCATGCTGATTGGAGCAGAGGTGGGGCTCTGTGCCACAACAGCGAGATCTGCCCTAGGTGTGTGACATGTATATAGTTAATATGAGCGCTCCTGCCCTGGCTCCAGCTCCACTCTCCCAGAGGCAGAGCTCCCAGGGCAAAACCATCACCTCAGGTAAAGAGCTCAGAATCAGGCTCTGGATTCACAGCTGAGGTTATAGCAATTAAAGGCATCAGCTCCCTGACAGAAAAGCCCAGCATGACAGTGATTTATGGTCTCCATGGCAACACATGACAAATTGCTTAATTCTGTTATGAAACCTCAAGAAAGCTGCAGTGGGGTCTGTGTGGGAGCAACCAGCACCCTTCTCCTCACTACAGCTCTTCACAAATGACAACTTTAGGGAGCTGCTAGAGCAATAGGCCAAGATTAGCTTATGCATACATATTTATGTTGATCAGCCCATCCTCAAGCAAATTTGCCATTACTGGTTTGCTTCGGTCCACGGATTGCTTTTCACATGCCTTGCCAGAGCTCTGCATACTTGAGGACACCAGCCTCACCTGAGGCCAAGGAAGCCACCAGTGCTGCCAACTACTCCTACAGTTGCCATTAATAACTCTTCCCCTAGCCACAGCCTACTTGCTCACACCCTTTTACCCAGTCACTTCGCAAGCGTTAGCGGCTCCCTGCGATGCCTCTAGGGCTGAAACTCTGCAAGATCTGAACACTTCCCTCTCTGTTTCTCTTGCAGGCTGCTGGCTGCAGCCACACTGCTACCACGACACACCCAGAGATGTTAGCCAGGTACCAAAATAGTTTGGCTTTGCATCTTGGAGGCAATCCCTTGGACTGGAAGCTACTGAAAACCCTTGAAACATGGGATGTGCAATTTTTGGAGGGAGCTGTCTCCCTAGAGCCATGCTGAGTGAACTGGAGAAATTTCTCCCTCAAGTTGGCATGACTGCCTTCCAAACCTTCAAGAGCCAAAGGACCTGCAGGTGTACAAATAATCACTGACAGCTGTTACTTAATAAAGATGATTAACTCTTAGCAAGGCTTCCTTCAGTCTGTCAGCGTTCCTGCTTGGTTGATGCCTCCAAAAGGATACACTGAGCACTGAGCCTGACCACATGAAAGTCTCCAGTGGGAAATCAATATAGAAGAGACCAATTGTGTGGGAAGACAGAGTCTGACACCGTTTAGTATTAAGCTGTTCAAAACCCAAGTTCCAACTCCTAGAGGTTTTCTAAGGAGGATCTTGCCAGGTGAGAGTGCTCTCAACTCCCTCAGCATCCAGGATGTCTGATGGAGAGCAGAACCTGGCAAGACCTGTACAGGGAATTATAGGCATTTCCTTTTGGAACAGTGATCAAAGCATTATCAGATTGCTATTGAAGAAGAGAAAAAAGAATAGTCATAAACCTACTGTTGTTTGAAAATAAAATCCTCTGCTTCTCCACTGATTGAGTTTTGATTTGTAGGATGTAGCTGCAGACTTGAAAGTGGCCTCTTAAAATCTCCTCCGGTGCTAAAAGATGCATCCCAAAGGCCATGCTCCCTAAACTCCTCACTGATGTTCTATGCTAACCAGATCTTTTCTCTCGTTCAACCCAAGATCACATCACCTCCCCCACTGCACAGATGCAGCTCAGATACTGTAAGAGAAAGAAAACTCACCAGGGGAGTAATGAAGCACTTGAGATTCACACAAAAGGCAGCTAAAGGCAGTAGCTGCCTGATGAATACGTCGTGGTTATTTTAGGAAACATGGAATTATAGCCTGAACAAATAATAATGTAAAAAGCCACATCACTGGAAATTGCTTGGGTTGTAGGCAGCCCCCTCTGCTTTTCTCCCTCACACTGCCCTGTAAATTCTCAGGCAGTAGCAAGGAGCTCTTGGAGCAACACTGAACTGTACCATCTCTCTATTGCTGAAGCTGGGCTTGGGGAGAGAACCCCTTGTTGTTGTTCTGATCTTTACCTAAATGCAGCACGGCACATATCAGTCATACTGACAAAAGTCACCAAAACAAACCGCAGCTCCTCCTCCACCTCCCTAGCAACTCTGTACATCTTCAGCATGTTTCTTGTGGTGATTTAGTGCCCTTTTCAAAACATGTAACAAGATTCATCACCCTAATGAGTCTACAGTCAGATGAAGAGGTTAGATTTATATTAAAACAAACAAAAAACCCACCCCACACTTAAGTCTAGAGTTGCAGCACCACAGCTATCAGTTTTGTGGGAAAATTCATACCGGTTAGGAGAAAGCCATTCCTGCATCTCCAAGACCTGCATTAACATGATATGGTTTCCAGTCTACAGGTGTCCACCTGCTGTTGTTCCAGCCCTTTTGCCAATACATTAAATGAGAGCATCTCCTGACAAAGTACATGGCTCAGCTGCTTTTACTTCCACTGCTTCCTTGTGTATTCAGATCCAACATCCCTTTCCTTAGTCATTTAATTCCAACACTCCTGGGAGGCACTGTGGAATGACAGATTCCTCTACAACTCTTGAAAATTCTTTGCTAATGAGGCCAGGAACGCCTCTCTTATGTTATCATGGAAACGGTGAAGCTGACCTAAACATACTGTAGCAAAAGAAATCAGATAGCCAAGATGTTCCCCTGCCCTGCCCAGCCAGAGATAACAAGAACAAATTTGCAGTGGAGGAAGCAGCCTCGAATTCCAATAGCTGCCCTTCCTGCTAGCACAATCCCTGGAAATGGGCAGCTTCCCTCTTATACATCCCAGCCTGCTGACACACCAATAAAAAGACCCCAAATTCACTACCCAGGGTAGTTTTGCTACTCTTCTGTACTGTGCAGCAAGGTTTCCATAGCAAAAGCAGCACAGCACTGCTAAGTTTCTATACTGCCTGTACATGGCTTGCAGCAAACAAGGTGATGCAACTGGGTAGGAATCCTGAGCAGGACCAAAAACTGCCAGCATGGAACATCCTTGCTGCTCCAAATTGCATTCGCCATTGTGGTTCTGCATCCCCAACAAAACAAGGGCTGCTTGACCCCCACCAGGCCGTGCACCAAGCTCTGATCAGCTCCATCACCGCCTGCTGTGCTGTGACCTTCTGGGCACCACACTGGGCATAGGTGCAGACTTCATGGCACCCACAGCTGCTTTTTTACATCTCTCTTGTTACTACCAGATGTCTTCTGGGATGTAAATGGCTTTTTAAAAGACTCCCTTCCCTCCTGGCAAACACACTTTGTGTCTCTTTAGATAGCTTTAAGACTGTAAAGGTCCCTGGTTAACAGTATTTTCATGTGAGAATCCCAGGCTGATGCTGCCAGTCTTCTGGACAGAGACAGGAAAATGAGAAGAGCTGTGGTCTCATTTACCCAGAGCTGCACCTTTCCATGAACCTGCCTGAAGGTATGCAGCACTTCCACCTCCAGCATCCAAGCTCTGGCACCTCTTAGCCTCTTCTTGTGCAGCAATCACCTCCCTCTTTGTATCCCTCTTGTGCTCTGAGTGGCAAAGGCACACTCGATGCTCAGACATGAAGGAGGTACTAAGCAACCAGAAGGCAACTGCCCAAACCACCCTTAAGCAGCAGAGTTCAGCCATGCCTGACTCAAGTCCTCCCTCCTGCTGAGCACATTTGCCTTGCCAGTGCCTGAGAAGCATCCTGTGAGGATGCAGGGCACACATGAAGCCTGTTCCATCTACACTCAGTCTGAAGCCTCTGCCTCAAGCTTTAAGTCAATTTCCCACTGTGTGGGAGGGTATATATGTACATTCATTAACACTTCCATTATGCCCTGTGGTTTGGCAGGTGGCACTGCATTATGGATTTAAACAGTGCCAGCAAGCAAGTCTACAGCACTTCACTGGATTAGTGTTATGGAAAATTGTGCCTCCAGAGTGCTTTGCGCTCTCTTGAAGTACCTTGGATGAGCAGTGCTCCAACCACTGCTCTCTCTGCACAATCACATCAGAAATCCACTTGCAACTTAAACATAATCCCCCTCAAAAATCAATTACTATTTGGATGAAAAAAATTAAACCAAAACAAACAAGCAAAACAAAAAACCAAGAGCAGAATTTCTCCGTAGCTAAAGGAAAAGGGAGTGGCACACCCTCAGTTGTCATCACCACTAAGCATCTTTCACTCACAAACAATAACATCTTTTGCTTCTGCACTATAGCCGCTTCTAGCATCCACATGGGAGAAACATGCCATGCCACACACAACCAGACCCATGTCAGAAGTCAGCCTTGAGGGTACTCAGCCCTGCCAGAAGATGATGCCTTCTGTCCAGTCACTGGGCTGGAAGCAACACACTTCCAGAAACTGCAGAACAGACCTCCCATGGAACCACTGTCCCAGAGGGATGAGGAGATACACAGAGCTACGTTCCCTCCATAGGGACCCAGGGAGCAAATGCAGCAATCGGTATTAGTACCAGGGAACCTCTGATGGGAGGAGAAGATAAAACATCAGTTAAATACTGATAGCACCACATTTCTCATTATTTACTGGGACTGGACACACATTTTTTTCTTAAACTATGACTGTTTCTATGTGCAGCCATGCATAAAGCAAAATTTCACAGCAACTAGCAGGAGCCATTTTTCCTTCTATCCACCATTCAGCTGAGGTACAGCTGCAAAATCACAACAGTCAAGATACTGATTTTCTCAAAAATCCTGGGATGCAGAATTGTGCTGCTCTGACTTCACAGTAAAGTCCCATATGCCACCTCTATGCCTGCAGAGTGCCACTATTTTTTTTTTAAAAACCAAGGCAAGAGAATGCCAGCCTTAGCAGCTCAAGTACGTCATTCTTTAAATATCAGGCTCACAGACAGAACAAGATTGGGATTTGTCCCTTCTAGAGCTGCAGGATTCTCCCAAAGGGTCACTCACTCCACACAAGGGTCCTTCTCATATGCTTTGATACATTCAAGGAGACTGGAGAAAAAAATAAACACAGGACAAAACCAAAACTTGAACAGAAAGATAACTGGAGATATCCTTACATTTTATCTTGACCCTGTGAGCTATAACATAACACAAGATGGGTTGCCCTGTTGGTGTCTTGGTATGTTTCTGCATATAAAATTCTCTCTATTAAAAGCAGAGAAGCCTAGATAGAGACAGCATGGATTGCAGCCACTTGGAAAAAAAAAAAAGCCCCAAAGCGTTTAAGGGCTGGTAAGGGACACGATTACTTTCATCCTGCCACAGCATGTTTCAGTTTAACCACTGCATCTCTCAGCATTTTTTGTTCATACTCTTTTACCACACCAGCTTGGTACACACCCAGTCTTAGGAAGGGGAAATTGTATTTTGGGTCATCAGTTCCACCCACTGTGTCCCCCCCACCCACACTGCAGAAAGGTTTTGAAGTGCATCGGTCAGCCTAGGGTCAGCAGGGCTTGGAGAGCACTGTCTAAAGCAGCAGACCTCCACCCACTGCTGGTGCTCAGAAGCCCTCTGCCACGTTGATTCAGCCTTGTCCCTTCCCAACTCTCAAGCTACACCCTTCCACCTCTTCACCAGCCTTCCCAAGCCCACACCAACTCCCAATATTGCCACTTTCCCCTCCCAATCCAGAAACAGATGAGGCAATCTGACCTCTGAGCCAGAGAGCTGCTCCCAGTGTTTCGCACAGCAAAAGGATTTATTCTGACACAGCACAAATCCAAACACATGCTTCCATACAGCCTACACCCGAAAATGTGATTTTTCTCCTTTGCTTTGACAACTTAACGCTTATTCCCATACTCTTGCGAGGCTGCTATGTAAACAACAGGGAGTGACTTGCTGAGCTTGGGAGGCCTTAGAAAAAGAATTGTATTTCTCAGCTCTTCTGGACCCAGTAAGTCACCCTCCTGAGGTTCAAAGAGTTTCTGAAGTCTGTAATTGAAAAATCCAAGGAAAAAAAAAAAAATGGGTTGCTGGTGATCTTTACTAACACAGAAGTAGATTGAAACTGTTCTGTTATCTAATAATTCAAATCCCAGATGCTTAATTAGACAGACTTGCTATACTGTTAAAAAAAAAAAAAAGAATTACACATGCCTTGAGCACATCTCACTGATTAACGGGAGAGACTTGGCACATTTCACACGCATTCAGTCAAAGCCAAACTTTGGATGATGGTCTTAACATTCAGTAGGTAAATTTCACAACCAAATGCTCCTGCAGAGCTGCAGCACCATGCCAGCATCTGTGCCACATGGAGCACAAAGGAAATGATGGAAGGCAAAGCCCTTCACCAGAGCCTCCAGGATCTTCTCAGACCACACCAAACTCCTGAAAAGCAAATGGTCCATTCAGCTCCTCATGTCTGCACTTATGCCTGCTACAGATTAAGTTTAGGAGCATCCACAGCACATGAAAGAAACAAGTCTCTCCCAGCATTCTGCCCCTGCACTACAAAGTATTTTCTGATGGGAGAACAGCAAGTACCATCCAAGTCTACCTCATAACTGTGTGTCCTCAGAGCCTTAATCTCACTCTTTCTCAAACTACAATTCCTCACCAGCTACCAACAGGCCCTCCTCAGGTGAAAGTGAAGCACTGTGTGCACAGGATGGGCTCAGGTGACACCTGTTATGTTTTCCAAGGGTCATTAGATCAGATACAGATACATTGTTACAGAGGTACCTGTGAGAGCTAAAAATCTCAGTAGTGAAGTTGCTCTGCTGTTGCACAAAAGCAATTTTCTACAGCTTGGGGTTTTCCCAGAGCACTGGGGCATATCTGCCTCACCTTGATGCACACTGTGAACTTGTTTCCACCAAAAGCCAGCAGCCATCAAACCAACCTCCAGCCCGCAGCTTTGTAGCATCCACTCCTGAGCAAACAGGATTCCTGTGATTATTTCTCCTCCCTGGTCCATCAGAGGTTCTTAATGACTCCTCCTGGGATTGAGCACTTGCTACTGAAACACCTTCCCCAGCGGTCATACTTCATAAGTAGATGTTCCCCACCCAGCAATTCTTATACTTACACTGGTGGCATTAGTACATCCATACCAAGCATGACACAAGACATCAGTTGTATGTTTCCTGAAGATCACAATCCTTACTGAATTACCAGCTGCCTATGAAGACATAGGCAGATAACAGGATATTGAGAGTTATCAGGATATGTTAAGTAAAGATGACAGACCAATAACAGTGCCTAAGATTAAATTCCATCTGGATCCAGTCACTTTTTTTCCCCCATTATCTACCTTTGTAGAGTCTTTCTGTGCCACAACAACCAACTGCTAAAGGAGCTTTTATCACAGACTCACACTTATAATCAATAAGTCCCTAAATACTTTTAGCATCTGTGGGTACCTACAGACACATGGCAGTGGGTGCTTTAGTAGTCCTTGAAGTGGGAAGGACAATTCAAAAAAAGAAAAAAAAAAAAGAAACTGATACGACAGATTTTTAAAAAGTGAAGCAAAAAGCCTACTAAATTAGAAGATTTCACTTTAATGGTTATTTGCTACTAGCTACTAGTTAGTGTGGCCTGAGACACACAGGGACATGCCACCACTGACTGCCACTGTGACTTTCCATTAGAGGAGCAGCTCAGTAGCTCCAGCCTGAGCTCTGCAACTCACGTTCAAGGGCAGGGAAGCTGACAGCACTGAGCACTTCCAAGGTGCTAGGAGAGTACTTCACTGTAACCAGCACCAAGTACATGAGAGGGGCCCAGAACAAAGCACTGCATGGCTTACAGCTGGCTTCAGCCTGCTCCATAAATCCTCTAGATGCTTCACAAAACTGTTACTTAACTCCTGTTGCCTTTGGCCTCACGAGAGCATTAGCATAGCTCCCCGTGACTCTTTTTTCTTCTTTTTAAATATAGCAACCTATAAATGTAGATACATTCTGAGAAATAAAACTCATTGTTACTGTTCACCATGCAACTCCCCCAAAATAGAATTCCTCCTGCCAACTTTACAAGTTTCTTTTCCCCAAACAAAAGTTTGGTGCCCCTCGCAAGGCCAAGTCAGAAAGAAGGCAGCCATCTGGCACCAGAGAGCCCAAGGACATGGCACAGTGGCAGAAACTCTGGAGCCAATGACTGGACAGAAGGCTCTGTGACCAATCCAGCCACTTACATCAGCTCTATCCTAAAGGGGACATCAGCAGAGTTGGCTCTGGACCCAGGAAAAGCAGGTATTTGCCCAGAGGAACAGAGTTTCAATAGCTGTGATGTACCAGCATCAGGAAAGCCAGGTTTGCTAAA
This sequence comes from Phasianus colchicus, assembly GCF_987193195.1. NCBI lineage: Eukaryota > Metazoa > Chordata > Aves > Galliformes > Phasianidae > Phasianus > Phasianus colchicus. The sequence continues at coordinate 11,942,331 of NC_143442.1, forward strand.
GAAGCAGCAGTAGCATATCTAGCTAGAGGATATTCCTCACTCCTCACCTTTCCTCAGACTTACATCAGCATCCATCTGTCTTGTCCCTCCCTCACCAGGCTTGACATTCACTCCTTGGAAGAGCCCAATCTCACCTTGTCCAGGTGAGGAAATACACTAAAATACCTTAGAAGCATTGAGGAAGAATCTAATGGGTAGAATACGGAGCAGAGAATGATGGCTTTCATCAGTACTGAAAGACAGTCTCAGCATCCTCCTGCCTGTCCAGCTGCAGTCCTCCCTGCACAGTTTTGTGTGCAGCATCTTGCTTTATTGAACACTCCAGTTCCTCAGCTGTAGAAGATAAGCAGTAGGTGTCCATCCCATAGGTATGTTGCAAAATACACTTTACATTATTAGTGTTCCAGAAATACTTCAAAAAATTGCACCACAAGTACTAAGAGTAATCTATCACTGCTAAAAAAGAAACCTAATTTGCTTTTAATCTTAAAGTCTTAACTATGCAAACACATATACCAGAGTACAGAAGACTATTTTCTTAGTTAATCTGTTTCTTCTGATAATTGTGTTTGGTCTGGTGACTCAAACTGTTCCAATCACATGCTGTTTGAATTCAGTGCCCCAAATAGTGTCTGAAGAAACACATGCTTTAGTCTGTCTACAGCCATGGCCAAGGTATCTGCCATCCTCCTCACTGTCCTCATCGACACAGCAGAAAATACATATGTGCATATCCATCCTGCTGTCAGGTGATAGAAGAATAGACATTTTCACAACTTGGATTTCTCTAGTAAGATTGATTACCCGTGAGAATCTACTTTCCCACAGTGGTTTTTCTAATCTTTTTTCAACCTCCTCAGTTAATATCTGAAATAAGTAGAGTGGAAGAGCTGCCATAGCTGTCCTAGAAATTGACATTTTAAAAATGCGATAACAGAAGTCCTTTCTTAAAACTTCCAGGAATATGTGTAACTTAAAAAGCTGACTCCTATTTAAAATAATGACTAAGCCTCTCAGGAATCCAACTCCCAAAGTCACACAGGTAGTTCTGAACGTGTTACCCTTTTACAGTAATTATGCCATCACAGTTCCAGTCAAAAACTGATGAGTGTTACTAATATATGCCGATGAGTGAGCTTCTAAGTGAAAGACTTGCTTTATTTACACTCCAGTAAATCACAATGCAAACTAAGACTTACTTTCACATACAAAAGCAATAGATTTGACCCCAGGACACACTTAGCAAGGTTAACCAATACCCAGGGAGCAGGTTTATGGGAAACTGGCTGCGCACTGATGCAGTTCTACCTTTTTTTTTGCTGTAGATTATGAAAACTTGGAGTAAATGCTTGGTTTTCAGTAGCTTAACACCAGTCACTGCATCAACCAGCAAACCTAATGAGAGGCAGATGCACAGTCACAGGTATTTATCTGCAAGAATTTCTGATCTTACTCTATCAGTACAAAGGCAGTCTGTGACAGAGAAAACACTGGGAGATAGGTTTCCCATCTCTTCTGCTAGCTCTGTCCAGTGGACTCCTCCCTCTGATGAAGCCTATGCACCTGCTACTGCATTAACTACCTCTTGTTTCTGAAGCAGTAAAGCTGGCAAGAGGGTCAGCAGCAAGTACAACAGCAAACTACTTAAAAAGATAAATACTGCTAACTTCCCTCAAACCTGCCCCCACCTCTTCCCTCAGTCATCATTCCAGAAGATATATTTTTGTAAATTATTGCATCATCTAAGAGCAGGTGGCCAGTTTGTCATATCTCTATGCAAGATTTCCATATGTATTACTCCTCCACTGGCATTTTCTCATGCATACATGCATGGATCAGCAATTGCTCCACTACATTTTCAAACAGAGAATAAGAGTCATAAATCTCAAAAAAAAAGTATGCCAAGAAATTCAGCATCCTAAGAAACAGCTGTTCATTCCTCCCCTCTGTTCAGAAAAAAAACCACTTGTTCCTTACTGCAGATGTTACAAAGTTGATGGACTTGCTCTGGATGTATATTAGATACCAGCATTCAGGATTTGATCCACTGGACCATTGGACATTTGTCCCCACGCAGAAAAATCCAGTGACATTCAAGTAGGACAAGCAGTCTGCACTCTCCTCCCACTATCTTCTGTCGAGTCCCTTCTGTAGGCAACAACAGGAGAAGCAGTAACTCCACCAAGAGTGGGCTAATGTTCCTCCCATCTGCCAGTCCCACGCTCATTCTGTTTTCACTTGGACCAAATCCTCCCAACTTCTTCTGCTTTACATTTCATTAAGTTTGAATGCCACAGACACCAAGAATAATATTGTCGATATTTGAAAGGTCACTTTCAAGGCACATTTCCATATCTTTTAAGACTACTTCTCTTCCTAAGCCCTGTCTAAGGGACTAGCTTGAAAGTCTGAAAATGAATTCCATATTTTCCATATTAGATCTGTCCCCTCAGCCCTGATCTACTTATTGAGGACAGCAGAAGCTTATGCAAATACCATTCTTGTGGATTCACGTTAGTATTTTCCATCTCCAGAATCTGATGTTCCCTTTGCACAAAGAAGCTACACGTTACCACACTAAGGCAAAATTTCTTCCTCCTTCAGCCTATGCAGGTAAAAGATGTAAAGGAAGGCATGGAAGCTACATATCTAGGAGAAAATGAGGGTAACTCCCACAAGCAGGGCTAATGCACTGCATGGGTTGTGAAGTCTGAGCACAGCAGGAGCAAGAAGCCACCAGGAGTGACAGCACCACAGGAGCAGTGCAAAGTAAATAATTAAACAAGGCAAAGACAAATTAAGACAGGTCCAGTTGAAGTCAGCATCCTAAACCCCTCAAGGATAGACTAACTCATCTGAACAAACTGCCCAACTTGTATGCAACAGGTCAGCAGGGAGACCTGGCTTTACACACAGGTGACATACATGGAGACTCTTAGCTTGTGTTGAATCCACAAAGAGTAATTTTACACCCAAAGATAACAAAAAAAAAAAAGGCAGAAATAAGCAAGGCCAAACAGCTATCCTCAAGGTGCCCTCCAAAATTATTAATAGAACAGAGGAGAGTTTCTGCTCCAATGATCCCAGCAATGAAACATCACCTACCAGCCACAAACAGCACACAGTATGAGTGGCAGGCCACACAGGTCTTGAGCACAGGATACAGCCAAAGAGGAGCACTGATGAATCACACCATCATGTCAACAGTGAGAGTGGTTCATCACTTGTCCTACATCCACCTCTTACAGTGCCCTCACTTACTACTTTGCCAGGGACAACACCAGCTCAGAAACAGGGCTTGTTCTCTTCCTCCCAGTCCTGAAATGCAAGTGGGTCTCTCCCAATATCAAGGTGTGGAGAAAAGAAAGCAAGTTCTGTCTGTCTGTCTGAAAAAATCTGTTTTATCCCTTCAATTTTTAGTCTTAGTTTATGGAGAAAAAACTCCAAAATGAAATAAGCAAACAAAATACCACCCAATCCACCACACACAAGTCCCACAAAAAAGGCAAGCTTTGTTTCTGCAATTCTTAGTTCCTCTACAAAGAATCTTAAGCGGGTGAAAACACCCACCAAAACTTCAGTAAATTGAAACTGTCTTTCACGTTAGTCCTGAACACAGATGTTGGGCCAGCTCCGTTCCTCTTGCAGCTGCTCTGACTCAGGAACCACACTAGCGGGGTGTTTGGCCCGCTGCAATTTGCACTGCAGTCTGTATCGAGTGAGATACTTCCTAGGATGGAGAATCAAAATAACAGCAAGTCAGACAAACTGATGCAAAACGATGACATGAAGTGCACCCACTACTTTTAAAGAGACGCAGCCAGGATAAACATGAAGAAAGAACTCCTGTCTCTGACAGGAAATCCAAAGCCATAGGTAAACTTCCTAAAGCTCCTACTTTACTTCCTTGCCACACCCTTGTCATTTCTTTTACTTTCTCTTAAACTAATAGAACCCCATTTTTACAATGATCCAAACAGACTTGGAGAAACAGAGAAAGAAAAGAAATGACAGCTAATCCATGCAAATTTCAGCCTTTGAGATTTGTCCCTCTTGTGAAGCTAAATGCGTAGTTTCATTGCAGAAATACAAAAAGATACACCCAGGTATGGAGCACACCAAGCTGGTGCATCAGTACTAACCAATGCATGAACGGCAGTTTCCAGATGAGACAGATATTTCCAGACAGCAGCATCTTTTTAAGCCTGCCACCAAAATCCCAGCTTGAGTTGACTCATAAGACAACCAAGGCTTTGAGGGCTTAGACTTTCACACTTTCACAACACTGAGCAGCTAAAGCAGAGCGATGCCCGCTGGTACGCGTGGAGGTGCTGCAGTTACCTGTGCTCAGCCGCACTCAGGGCTCAGGTCTCCACTGTGAGCTGCTCTAACCAAGCCTCAGACTCTACCCTGCGCCGATACAGCGTCCCAGTGTGTTGCACAAAGTCATCGATCTGCAGCGGGTCCCAGGAACAGCCCAGGATGCTGAGAGCAGTCCATAATGAGCACAATTCTACCTTGCTCCTCACCTGCCAGCTCAGCTCTGTCAGAACCCCTCTGCCCGGTTGTCAAGGCTCTCCGAGCACTGTTTCCAGAGTTTTTGAGCCGTTGGGAATAAAAAACAAGTTGCGAGTTTGCTTTCTAATCACCAACGATCCCACGCACATGAGCTGAAAACGCCCAGTCCCGTCTTAAAGCAAGGAAAAAGCCCCAAAAAAGAAAAACTACCTCCTCCTCGTTGTAAGGAGAGATAGCATCTGCGTTTCGCTTCGAGAAGCTCGGCAAACGCTCGAGCAAACCAATCTGGAAGCTTTCACAGAGTCCTCAGAGGTGCAAAAGATAAGAGCGGAGGCAGCGCGCAGATCGGCAGAAGGGAGGAAAGTAAAAGATCGCCGCGCGCCTGAACCCGCGGGGAGGAAAGGAGAGAAGCCGGCCGCAAACGCAGCGATCCGTCGCCCGACAAAGCCCCGTGTGACACAGGGTAACTCGGGAGAACGCCCTCCTCTCCCCACCGCGCACTGCGGACGGAGAGACGCGGAACCCCCCGCCCCTTTATTCGCGTCGCCACGAAGCAAGGAAGCCCCGAGAAGCCGACAGCCCGCACAAAGCAGCCCTACCGTGGGCAGCCCGCGGTCCCGAGCCGAGCAGCGCGGAGCTTCCTCCGTGGCCCTTTCTTCCCGACGCCGTCTCTGCCGAGCAGGGCCCGGCGGGGCGGCTCATGCCCGAGCGGCGCTCCGCATCGCAGCGCTGCGGGGAGAGGGACGGAGCGAAGTTGGCCGCGGCTCCCACCCCTCCGAGGGCACCTCCGCGCGCTCACGCGGCCACGCTCGCGATTCTCCACAAAGCCCCCAGCGCCGCCCCGCGCACCCCCCGGCTCCGCGTCCCCCGGCAGCCGGACGGAGCCTCGCCGCCCTCCCGCCGCTCACCGGGGCCGCCGCCGCCGCGGGCCGCGCCCTCAGAGCCCGCCCATGCCCGCCGAGAGGCGCCCGCCGCCGGGCAGCGCCGGCCGGCCCCCGCCCGCCGCCGGCCATCCCTTATAGCGCCGCGCCGCTGCTATAAATAGAGCCGCCCCGCCGCCGGGGGCCGGGCCGGGCGCTGCGGGCAGCGGGGAGGCCCGGCGTCACCTGCGGGGGGTGGGAGATGGGAGATGGGTTGCGCTCCGGGCTCGTGTAGCGGTGGACCGGAGCGCGCGGCCCCAGGGCCCCGGCGTGGCAGTGGGCCCGGCGTTAAGGTGGAGCGCGGCCGAGGAGCGGCGGAGGCACCTTAAGGCGCCCGGGGGCTGTCGCGGGGACGGGGCGCCGGTCCGGCGCTCCCCCGGGAGCTGCGCGGGTCCCTGCGGCGGGCGGCGGCGAACGGGCTGGGTCCCGTAGGGCACTGCGAGCGTCAGTTCTGCTGTACGCACACGTGTTGTATATTATACATCTGTGCTAAATACATGGGAGCCATGTACCTCTTACTGTGATAACACAATTTGCCTTTTATGTACCAGTCCCAGGTGAGACTTGAGGGAATGCACGGGTGCTGCTTGCTGTCCTCTCCTCTTCTTTGTGCCCTTGGCTCTGGAGGTGAAACCCGTGCAGTGCTTCACAGCACACCTCACCTGCAGCTTCCTCCGCAGCCCTGCACCTTCTGCAGCAGCTGAAGGCAGCCAAAGCCCTGCGTTTGCACAAGCACCAGTATTGGCATACACACTGTTATACAGAGGATGTGGGCAACAGCTGCCTGAGAATAACTCATGAGTGAGGGCAGTCATAGAATCATAGATTCCTTAGGGTTGGAAGGGACCTCTGAGGGCATCTAGTCCTGTTCCCCTGCAATGAACGGGGACAGTCAGCCTGGAGCTGCCTCTGTGCTGCCACAGGGCTCAGTGGAGCACCAGGGCTCCTCACCAGGCTGTGTGCAGGCCTTTTGGCCATGCCACCCTTGGCAGCTCAGCTCCTGCAAGTGGGCCTGGGCCTTTCTTGAGCCCTCAGATGTACAGAGCCTGAGCTTTCCAAGACTGGGTGAGCCCCTCTTATCTCACTGAAAGAGGGCCCAGCCTCATACCAACTGGTGTGTTATGAACTGCCATGAATGCATTCCGCAGGCAAGCTCGCCTTCTTTGCCTGTAAATTCTTCACTAATCTTGCTCCATCTCAAGACATAAAAAAATGAGCCCAGAATAACCCCCCTAGGCTTTTCTGACTAAACCATGGGGCTGAGACATTTTGTTCATGTGAATCAACAGCTTGGATTTAGGATGGGGGTTTATCAACAGCAGTCTCAGGGTTGCATGTGAATTCAGTGCAAAACTGCGCTTTTGTTGACTGCAAATTTTCTTTCCTGGACAAAAATCCTCTCAGTTTCCTGAGGACAGACTTTTGTTGGACTTGTTAAGCGTGCAGTGCAGCAATAGAGGTGCCCAGCTCTGAGCAAACCTTGTCACTAAATGCTGGGACACTGCAGATCTGGCACCAGTAGGCCAGAGGTTTTAGGTTTACATCTTTAAATCTGAGCATCCAACTTTGTATTTGGGCATCTTAAACAGATCTCTGATCAGAGTGGGTAAATTTCTGCTCACGTGGAGGTACCTCTATTCCCAAACAAGGAGCAGACCAACATTTGGACACCCAAATCCGAAAATCTTATTGTGTTTCATATCAGTGTTAACAACGCTCAAGAGAAAATGCCCATGGCCTGGCTCCTGGCTATCCCTCCATTCTCTAGAGTCCTCCTGCCCATGTGAAACACTGAACTTTTGTAAGAAGGAAAGCCAGAAATCCCCATTTCATCTTTCAATTCCAGCCAGAATCTGGAACAACATTAAATGTCTTGTAGTGCATATTAGTTAACATTGCTACGGGGGAATTGTTGCTGTGGTTGAGCTCTTACACAATACAACTTCTATTTAAGTGCATTTTTTGTATCCTGCTGAGTCACCTCAAGTAGCCCTCAAAGAAAACTTTCAGTTTGGTTTGATAGCAGACACACTGTCAGGAAGAGCCCTCCCTGGGAGGATGCAAGTGCAGGTTGTGCAAAACTTCAAACTTTATAGAAAACTCAAAGAAAAAAAAGCACCTTAAAATGTTGGCCCACATTTTCCCCATACAGTTTCAGGCAACATTTCCAACCTGGTTCAACATCACTCAATAGGATTAAAGTGACCATACAGTCTCTGAACTATTCAGGTCATGCTGTACCTCAGACCTACTGTCTCTAAGGGGATGTATTATCTACATAGTGTAACATTTCACTACTAGGGCTAAATAAACAGCATGACTGTTTATTGTTCCTTGTTAAAGGTGTAAGTGGTTGCAGCAGAGAAGGCGGAGAGTGGACTTTGGGTGTTAAATGTGGAGACGGGCACAAGGAAACAAAAGGCTGAGCCCTACCTGATGGTTGTCTCAGATGAGCAGCGAAGGAGATAGTTGAAGTGTACCTACGACACGTCAGATGGCTTCAAATCTGTGTGAAACCAATACAACACCTTTCTAAATCACACTGTAACTCTAGTTGGTAAGAGGTATTAGAGCACTCCTTCAGGCTATGAATGAGGAACAGCATTGTGCATCTATGGACAGGGAACTATTGAACTATAAATATACAGCTTAAACAGCTGAGGTTCATTTCACTGAATTTCTGTGTGGTGCTTGGCATGGACTGAGGTAAAGCTACTTAGCAGTAGAGGACATCTAGTGATATTCAGATGTAACTACATAAACCTGGTAAAAGTTCATCTGTGACTGTTTAGAAGATGCTATGGCTAAAGATGGGATACGGTATGGCTCGAACAGCTGCAAGAGGGCTGTGAGAAGCTGAGTGTACAGCACACGCTATAAACAGTCCATGAAGAGAAAGACACAGAGAAGCTTTATATATGTACATATGTGTATAAATATATGCACAACGTACATGGAGAATATAGGCAAAAAAATATTGGGAGCTGGTGATGATGCACCATTTAACAGGCAATCTTTCAGGGAAGCACAGCTTTTTAATTTCTGCAGCAAAGACCCTGTAAACAGGGAAACAGAGATTAAAATCAGTCATTTTCTTTCAGGACTCTGCTCTTATCTCCATTTGCCTCTCATGTGGCTCACCCTGAGCACACACTACAAACATCAGCTTTAACATGAAGATTCTTTTTTTCTCTCCAAGAGATGAATTCTTTCTCCATCCTCTTTGCAGCATGCTTTGCAGAGTCCTTCACGTCCTCCAGGTTATTTATAACAGGAGAATCTCTGGAAATATTTTTCCATACATATTCCAGGCCTAGGATGAGGAATTTGGCTGCAAAACAAAGAGACTGTCAATTTGCTTTCTAGAAGGACAAAGATCAGCAGAGCTGTGTTCTGGAAGAACACTCTTCCCTAAGTAAACTCAATTTATCTGACACTTCTTGTGAGTGAAATTATTCACATTAAGATCACCATTAATCTAGGAGTAAGGGGTACACATTTGAGACCTTATTTCTTGCACATATTTCCACACTCAGTTTGCAAGGGTTGAGGTGGAACCTTATTACTCCTAACAAAACTCAAGTACGTTTCTGCAGGCCAGACTGGATCCTCAGGAGTAGTTTTGCAAAGCTACAGTAGGCAACAGTTTGCAGCTCAGCAAACAAGTCTGACACAGGAGCAGGGAGGTACCTGGCCATTAAATGATGGCAGCAGACCAGGAGTAAGCTCTGATTGGTGCAAGCACAGAGCGACCAAAGCCCCAGTGAGTAGCAAGACAAGATTTTTTTCTCTTGCAGAATCATTTCTCAGGGTTGAATGGCGCATTGCAGGTCTAATCCTGGAAACTCTTTCCATGAGAACTGATAGTATTAGTTGGGTGCGCAAAGATACATATTCAAATTGCACAAGTCTGCGATGAAGGGCCACAAAGATGAGAGCAAAAGAACAGAGGAAAAGGCTGTATTAGCTAAAATGACACTGTAACAACTGCTGGTTCTTGCATTCCTTGTGCATTTGTTTTATTTATCAATGGACCCTATATTTAGCCATCATAAGATCCGTGTGCAGAGCAGCCCCAGCTCCTTGCTGGCTGAGGGGCTCTCCCAAGGGGAGCTCGTGGCTAGCAGAGGCTGGCACAGCTCTGTGCCCTGCCATAGCTGCTCGCACAAGGCAAGAATCATTTCTCCAGCACACTGAGTCATTGTAGGAAGGAGACCAAATTTTACCCAATTTCCGAGAGCAGAACAGCTCTAAACCTTGTGATGAAACAAAAGCTGGCAGAGCATAGGCTGTTATGTAGCAGGCAGGGAGGCCACTTGAGGCACATTCAGGAGGTCTTTAGATGAGCATCAGTAAAGGACACTTCAGAAGCTGAAAGCTGCTGGTGTTGAGCAGGAAAGGCATAATGCAGCTGCTTCAGTACTGGAAACTCAGAAATTGATGTATGATGTGAGTTTTAAGGCAAAGGAGACAAGGAAATCAATGACCCAGACAGAAAGGGAGATAGTGCCAGATGAAGCCCGATGACGACATTTCCAGGCAATTTGTTCACACTGCTGGGTGAGCTACTTGGGGAGAGATGGAACAGATTAGAGATGACTGCATATACTTTGCCCAAGAGCAAGATTGTGAGATTCACAGTTGCAAGGGCCTCTGTGGCTCCACACAGAAACATTAATAACTGATTCCCTTAACTATCAAAGCATCAGCTCCAGCTGACTTTACCATTTCTGCACGTAAGAAGGCAATTACTTTCCCTTTTAGTAACTTCAAACAATTTACAATGTTACATGTGCACTCACAAGTACAGTGTCATGGAAATGGCAGTCTCTCTGGAGTTTGAACCTAAAGGGACACATGTCAACCAGAACACTAACAAAACTTAGCTACAAAAAATATTCTTCTAAAAATACTGCATTTAACAGCAAAGTGAATTGTAAGGGCTTCTTACATCACTCTGGCAGCACAAAAGCAGTCGTGGTGTGCTACCTTGCAGAGATCTAATAACAAACAGAAAGCAAAAGTGGCTAATCTGTAGTTAATTTGTCTAGTTAATGCTCAGATTTCTGGTCAGATGCCTATCACGTGTCAAGAGATAAGAACAGCATGGGAGAAAGACAAGCGGACTGGATGGTGGCTGCATGCTGTGAGATGTGAACACAGAGCATGGCACATGGGAAGTAGAGTATTTATTAACATTACTCCTGTTTTAATGACTCAGTAACACCCTTATCTTCTTGAAGTGCTTGAGCTTTGGGAAGTTCAGTTCAAGAGCTGAGGTGCAGCAGTGTGGCACTTTGGAGCATGCTGTATCTTGGTCTGCAACTCTAAGTACAAAGTAATGAAAACACATCGAGCAATACCATACTGTGAGAGCTGTAGCAGCTGCATGCAGTTGGTGGTGACTCTCCTGCTCTTCGCAGGCACCTCCCTACAAGTTATTTATTATTCTCCCAGCTCATTTCAACCACCTTTTCCAGTGACCTTATACATCTTTTTGGTGTGATTGAAACATAGGAGAGATGATCCCCTAAAAGAAGATGCATGACAGACTCAGTATGGAGTCTAAGAAAAGCTAAAGCACAAACCCAGGATTTCCCAGATATCTGTCCTTGCATCTGGAGTTTATTGCTCCTGCTGCAAACGGGCCACAGATGTACACATGCACAACAAGTCCCCTCTGCCCACACACAGGAATTGGCAAGGCTAGTATGCGGTGCCATTTATTGAGGGCAATACCTTAATAAAGCAGTTGAGCTTGAAAGGGCTGTCAGATCTACACTGGAGCAGGGACCCTGCTCTTTGCTTGGCCTCACTGGCTTGTATACAGAACAGAATGCTGTAAACAGAGCTATAAATACTCCTGTGCCCACTGCATGCTCGAGGTCAGAGCAGATGAGCATAGCAATTCCTTCTGGCTTTAAAAATAAGCTATGAATCAATGCATTCATTGCAGACTGAGTATCCCTGGAATGAGCTGGGTGGTGTTGCTCCAAAACACTGGAATTCTGGGTGAGAGCACTGTTAAGAGCAAGGTACATGTTGGTGAAAAGCACAGAAGAAGGAATGAAGCAGCCTGATCCCTAAACCCCACCTGTGACAGGATGGGATGCCGAAATACCTGCTGGCTTCAGGAAATATTTATATCTCTCTGAATGGCGCTGACCTGTCAGATCACATCCCAGATCTGTCTGCTGCATCTCAGCCTCCACACTCTTCAGGTGAAACTCATTTTATCAGCATGTAGCTGAGGAAGCAGGATGGGAATGGGAGCTGACCTTGAGCAGGAAAGCCAAACCTCAGCCCCAGGCAGGGCAGTGCATCTTCACTGCCAGCACAGCACAGCACAGCACACAAGCCCAGAAAATGCAATGGAGGAGGTAGGATGCAATATACTTAACCCTGTCAAGAGCAGAAGATAGTGCTCTTCAAAATCCTTTAAGCCCAGACTCCCTACATGGAGAAAAATGCCATGGATTCAAACATCTGCCAGAATTATACAATGGCAGCATCCGGCTCTGGCCAAGTCCAGCCTCTCTGCATTATTTATGGAGAAGCCATATAATTCATCTAGAAGTGGTGCACTCTCTGAACCCACCTTGGATGTCTCCTGCAGGAAGACACCTCAGATTTCTGAAAGGCAGTTTTATGTGCAAAAAACAGTTTGCAGTAACTTCTTGCTACCGCTGTGACAAAGACTTACAGTAGTCAATGTTTTTGTAGAAAAACATTTCAGAGAAATTCTCCCTTAGATTCTTGTTCTGATTCAAATTTCTCTTCTCCCTCTACTTACTAACTTTGCAAACATTTATCTGGCTGAATAACATTTTTGGTCCACTGCCTGTTTCACTGAAGGAAAACCTTTCTATTGACTTCTGGGACAGTCAGGCCCAGCTATTAGTGAAACATAAAAGCATTCAAACCCCACACTGTTGGGACTGTGTGTGTAAATGGCATTACTTCCCTCCTCCTGTGGTTGCTCATGAGATCAGGACACAAAGGCAGCTTGTCTTTTGGGAGCCTTCTTTCCTTTAGAAGCCTGTTTGCCTTTCTACCTCATAATGACAGTAAGAAATCCTTAAGGGTTTTCTAACTCCCATTCCCCAGTGAAGAGACCCAGCAGGCAATGGCTTTGTCAGCCAGCATATTAATGAAACAGAAAACATGACCTGAATTTTTATAGCTTGTACTTAGCAGGTCATTTACTTGTCATGAAAAGGGACATTTTGTATTGGTCACCAATAATAGCCTCAGAAAAGCAAGCACTTAGCTCTCCTGTTTAATTCCCATGCAGAGGAAAGTAGAGAGAAAACCCAAAGGTGCTCCCTGTCCCCCACCCCACAGTGGGATATTCCATCCGTGCAGAGCACTTTCCTAAAATTTAGTTGCAGGAATGGAGGTGCTTATGTCACCTTGCTAGTAGGTACACCAGGCTGAGCCCTGTATCCCAACATGGGACAAGAGGAAGAGAAGAAGGAGGGTTTCTCCGATGTGTGAGTTGTGTGATTATTAGTCACACAATGGCAACAAAACTGAGTCATAATATTATTCCATTAATTCCTTCTATTCGTACAGCTCACTTCTATCCAAGTATTTTTCTCATCTGTACTATAATGAAGTCAGAGATCATAGTGCCATAGAATGCCCCAAGTTGGAAGGCACTCACAGAGATCATTTGAGTCCAACTCCAGGCTTCACACAGGACGTCCCAAAAATCAGACCATATGTCTGACAGTTTTGCCCAAATGCTTCTTGAACTCTGGCAGCTCTGTGCCATGACCACTGCGCTGGGGAGCCTATTCCAGAGTCCAACCACCCTCTGGAGGGCATATAAAATTAAGACTGATGTTTTCATGTCCTCATCTACCAGTATTAACTTGGTCCATCACTGATCAGTGGTGTTGTTGTCAGATAGTCCTTTATTCCAAGAGTAAGGTGTCAGAAAATCATCCTAAAAGACAGCCTGTCAGGTCCTGAAGAGCTGAAGCAGACTAAGCACGGGAGAGCACATATGACAGTTCAGGGTAGGATCCAGGAGTGCTGACATACTGCAGCCCTAACTTTTATAAATCCACACACTTCATCACACATTTATGTCTCTGAGGTACAACTCCACGCATCTGCCAGTCTGCTCTGACTGGTGTCTTTCACACACAAGCCATCAAACTGTCAGACTTACCTCTGTGCACAGTCTCTTAGACATTGGTATCCAACTGCATTCACCAGGGCAGGATCATTGAATTACTGAGTGCACTTAGTACAGGATATTTAATAAGTCCATGAAAAAGCTACTCAGAAACAAAGATCATAACCCTGCTTCTCCTTAACCTGTTTAATTTTAAAATAAAAAACTCTAAAGAAAAATGTGAAGGGACCTGTAAACATAGATAGTATGTCTCATCAGATTAATTACAGGACAGAGTGCATTTAGATATTGATCTTGGTCTGGAAAGGTTTTAATAAGATTAGTTAGGAGTTACTAGCATAAAATGGAGATGTTTATCTGGTTCATAGCTTTGCTGAAGTCAAGGTACTTACACTAGACAGAACTTCAACCCTTTGAAATCCCCGAGCTACCACGAGCTTTACAAACATCAGTAAATCAAGCCTCAGAGGAATTATTACCTCATTTCATGTATGAGAAATAGGAAAACAAAGGTTCTTTGCCCCTCAGTTTTGAAGGTGGCTAAGGGAAATCTTGATGGACAGCAAATTTTTCTCACTGCTCAGTGCATCTGCTAGGTGTCAGGTCAGATTACAAGCAAACTTAGACTTCTATTCTAAAGAGACTACTTTGAAATGGAAAGTCAGTGAAATTGCCATTGTGGTTGATACAAGTTAGCTCCTTTTTTGGTGCTTCCTTAAGAAGGGGAGTTGATTTTGCTATGGTTTCAAAGACAGACTAATTATTTCATCCTTAGCAGTCACTGCTCTCCCAGCATCCAGGCACTACATGGAGTCCTTAGGGGATGCTGCTTGGATTTTGTTGCTCTTCATTCTTCTTCTGCTTGCTGCCATTTTTTAATAAAAGTGAATTATTTGTTTTCAAAGCAAAATAAATGTTATGTTGCCTGAATGAACAAGGACTCAACCCTTCTCCCTTGAGCCGCTTGCTCATCAGGCTTCAGTGGTATTTATGGAAGGCTGTGTATCTTTACGAATTTCTCCTTGCAAGAAACAATATTGAGGATCAAAAGACTTTGGTGAAAGTCTCCCAAAGCTCTCAGAATCTCTGCTTGAATAACAGTTGCAAGGATGCATGCAAAGTTGCTTGTAGCACTGAGGCTCCTCTTCACCCTAGCATTACTGTCAATTAAATCTGTTTTAAAAAAGGATGTGGCTTGCACACGTCTCGATATCCAAGAAAATAATTTCTTGAATTCTGTGACACTCTGGATTCCAAGGAATAACCTAAATAGCATTTGGAATGAACAAACAGAGATTGTTTACATGGACAAGAAATTAATTTGATCTAAAAAGATGCTTCAGCATGTTCCCATAACTCAGATGGCATGCTAGTTCAGTCCCTGGCCTATTTTCTTCTGGTGCATCACCAAAATTTCCAATACTCCGTACAATCCATGTCCCTTCAGAAAAGATAGAAGCTGCCAGAATATTTAATAACAAGCTGTTAAACAATGCTGGTTTTTAATCAGGACCCAGCCAGCATCCAAACCAGGAGAGACAGAAAGAAAAGGCTCTAAAGCAGGCTACTAACCAGAATCTATCCAATCACCCTTGCTTATGCAAAGATCACGAAAAGTTACACAATTTGTGAGCCAGAGCAGCATTTTTTCAAACAGGTAGTCTATAGAAAAGTGAAGTCCAAATGTCATGTCTTGAGACATTTGAGGAAACATCATAACAAAGTGTGAGAAATAATCAGTCATCTGCAGGAAGAAAATAAATAGTTGGTTACGTGGGTTTTGGAGGGTGACCAAAGGCCATTAACAAGAGATTTTCCTCCTCATCTGACAGATGGCATAAGCAATAAAGAGCACTGCATTGTTACCTGGAAGTAGAGATCCACTAACATAGGAATTCCAAGACTTAAGGGAAGATGGTCTTGATGTGATGATACGCAGATCTCAAGTTTTAAAATGTTGTAGTTAAAAGAAAAAACTTTTGGGAAAGCAGGAAGTGATTTAGCTGACTGAAAACAAAATTCTTGAAAGAATACAGGCTCAAACACAGAACAAAGAGAGAATTAAGGAGCTGACATATCATGTACAGTTCAGCGATGAGAAAAAAAGCTACAAGAAAAAGTAAGCATTCCTCTGTGGCCTGTATTTTTCCTTAGGAGTGGGGGAAATTAATAAAGCAATTATATTCAGAGGGAAAAGATCTGACTGTGTTTCTCTTCTAAGAAATTGAGCTAACAAGAGATTTAGATTTGAAAGGGAGAAAGATGATCCTCTTTGCTTTCAGATTAAATACCAAACAATGGCACTTCTGCCTGCAGTGCTTAAAATCTGTGGAAGTGCTCACATGTACACTAAATCCACAGGATTTATATCTCAGAGTCTGAGACTGCACAGGGTGGGTGAAGACCAGCAGTTGGGCTTCCCTTCCACCCCAAAAAGCTCCTCTCCCCTTCCACTCCCTTTTTCAACTTTGATGTGAAATCATCATTTCCAGGATGTGTTCTTGGAAGCTCACAATCTGATTGTAGGGGAAATCCTCCATCCAGGATGAGCTGTTTCCATGGGAATTAAATATTTGTGTTTCATTTTTGTGATGGGAGCTTCCACAGAAGATTGCTTGCCTGTTTTTATGTCACTAAAATGATAAGGAGGATGTGACCATTACAAAGGCCTGTTTATACTCCCTCTGTAGAATATAAGGGGTAGAAGAAAGCATGGCATTTCAAAGCTGCATGATTTTATATGACAAATTCAAATGTTTTGCCATTTTTGAATGATCTGAATATACAAATGAAGGAGAAATTGCCAAGAATCTATTTAAATAGACTCAAGTCTTCAACTCCATATGAACACTCCAGGAGAATACCTTAGGCATTTATCTAGGAACAATATTGGAAAAAAAGCCCTCACAGTCCTCACAGACTCAATATATTTGAAGATTAAGGTGGGAAAACAGGCAGTAATCACATACCTAAATAGGGTTTTCTCTTTTTATTGCGTTAGAAAGAAGTGGTGCCCCAACCTGAATTCTGCAGGCGTGCAAGATTCCCAGTGAAACCACCAACAGATGGGGCAGAGGGGAGAGAAAACTCTCAGTTGTGACTTTGGATATCTGGAGTCCCTTCACCTGTGCCTAGGAAGGACAAAAATGTCTTGCCCATATTCAAAGGAAATGCTCCTAAACTACACATAATTCAGTAGTGTCTCCTCCCTCCTGCTAAAAGTGCCTCTTTAACGCAGATTAAAAAACCCCCAACAAAACACCACCACCAAAGAACATTTACAAAGGCATCCTATTCAGCACAGACTACTTATTCATATCTTCTGAGTGCCTGACAGTTATGTGCACACCTTGACGGGGCTTTGCTCCTATTCCATACCTGCCTGTTTGCACTAGTCTGAATAATTCCAGATTCTTATAGCTTGGGTGTTTCTTTCATGTTCCCAAAACTGGCCAATGACACCAGTTGTGAGGTTTGTG
The DNA here is from genome assembly GCF_987193195.1 of Phasianus colchicus. Lineage (NCBI taxonomy): Eukaryota > Metazoa > Chordata > Aves > Galliformes > Phasianidae > Phasianus > Phasianus colchicus. Next base: position 11,959,394 of record NC_143442.1, read on the forward strand.
GTATAAATTCTCCTTTGCTCTTGTCTCCCCTCAGAAAGGCCACCTGAGTCAAAGTCTCACTAGTTTCCTACTCTCAGAATGGCATTCCCAGCAGGAATCATGGATCCAAACTGGTCCATATCCAAGCCGGGTCAGGCGTGAGTGAGCACAATAACAGCAGGCAACTAAGCCATGCAATAACCCAAAGCTGAACACTTGTTTGGCACTGCTGACTCCCATATGTGTGCTTCAAAACCATTCTGCAATGCAAGTACAGTTGCTTGTGTCATTTATACCTGGATAGGTCCTGCTTAAAATGGATGATGTGAGACAGTATCAGGCTATAATAAGGACTTAAAGTTGTAGCCCTGAAGCTGGTGAAACAGCGGTTGGAAAAGCTGAGTTTCTTTTGCACAGAAGTGCTATTTTCCTGTTGAAAAATGTGTGTAACAGGTTTCATCAAGAATTCTTATGCTGTCACTAAACATATTCAATACCTTTTTCCTCCAGCATTTTAGCAATTAAAGAGATCTACCTAGCTGCTTTTCTCCCTGCTTATTGGACTTTGAGAACACAGAAAAGACTTCTCACCTGATCCCCTCCCTACATCAACCTGTCTGGGGAGCCAACTGCAGTGCCTGCCTGCTTTTTTTGTTATTACAGCTGTAGTTGTCGGTCTTTAAGGTACTCAGTTAGTTGGGTTTGCACAAGAAAGCAAGCACTGAATGAACTAATTTGGGCAGTAAAGAGAACGAATGGGGAGACCTTTAATTCCAGCTGTTTTGTTATGTGCTGGCTCATTCACTTAGCAATTTATAATTTGTCACCGATGGAAGAAAACCAGAGCTCCAGTCCATTACTGCCACATGAAGAACCATGTGAAAAGCCACCTCTGTAGGTTGTCTGTGCCACAGACCTTACCATTACTGCTCCTAGGATCAGAGCATATTTGTAACATGCTGCTTGAAGGCTGAATCTGACACTATTTCTTTTTAAGAAGCTTTATAGCCACTTCATTCTCTTTAGCAAGTATCATTACTTTGAAGAAATGCAGTTCTCAAATTCAGTTTGTAAAATTCATCTCACTATTTCCCCCAGCCCCCATTACCAGCTGGAGTAAAATATCCACACTGTTTTCTTGATTAAAAGATTGTTGCAATCAGCAGTGAATGAGCAACTGTTCATGTGGGTAAAATTGAAACGATCCCTGATGTGAGCACATGAGCTGTTACCAATTTTTCCATGCTGAGCTTTCAAAATAATTATAGTAACCTTGCATAATTTAGCTTGAGCTTTATTGTATTTCACATCAAATCAAACCCAATAATGGTTATTTCTAAAATAGCAATATTTCTTCAGTACAACTCACCCAAATAGAATCAGTTCTCTCAGTGGGTTTTCTCTTCTGTAAAGAAATGCAGCATGACTTACAGTTAAAGTGACAACTGACCCACTGATGCAGTCCTATTGCTGGGAGCATGAATAACAGGCTCTGCTGTCAGAGATTCACCTAGTTAAAGATAGCAGGTATCCAGCACTTAATGCACAAGTGACAGGACAAACCTTCCAGCTGCTCTCAGACCACACCCTGGCAAAATTCTAGAACAGAATCATAGAATCATTTGAGTTGAAAGAAGCCCTTCATGGACATGTGTTCAACTCTCCTGCAATGAACAGGGATACTTACAGCTCCATCATGTGCTCAGAGCCCTGTCCAGCCTTCCAGACTTCAAATGCCTCCAGGGATGGGGCACTGACCACCTCTCTGGGCAATCTATTCTGGTGGATGAAAAAATATTGGGTTAGAGGTCCATGTCCTGAGATGTGGCTGTGCAAAGAAAATAAATCAGGAATTACATAGCAAAGGAGCAAGACCAAGTTAAGCTGGATTTAAATAGACTTAAAATGTTTTCAGATGCAAGTGTACAAGTTGATACTCAATTGGACCATGGTTGGAAGTCCTAGAAAATAATTAGAAGAATTTGGACTGATGAGTATTGAGTTAGGAGAACAGAAATGGGAACAGAAGGAGGTAATCCTCTTACTGTGCTACTGAACTACTGGTGTAACTGTTGGGTGAAAGTCCAACTTATAAACTGATGCATTCAAATACTCCCTGTTAATGGGAAATTTTATCCTTCTGGGGTTTATTCTGGTAGGGAATGGCAGTGTTTGAGTGACTTGCTGCAAACTGAAGCTAAAAAAGTTTCAAAAAAGAAATAAGGCAAAGTATTCTAAACCAAAGTCAGTGTTTATCATTGGAACAAATCCCTGATGGAAGGGCTGGATTTTCTCCCATTTGTGCTTTTCTATGGAGACAAGATGCCTTTGTATAAGATCTCAAAAAACCCACAGTTTTTGACCTTAAAATAGGGAGACTTGGTAAAATTAGGATCATCTGAAATACAATGTTGTTCCTTCATGAAAGACTCTGGCTTTGAAATAGGTTTTTGTTTTGTCCCAGCTATAGAAATAAAGCTTTCAGAACTCTACGGTTCCAAGGACAGAAAAGAAAGATTTCTTACAACAATTAGTAGGCCAAAGCCTGGGGCTGATCTGAAACATGGGGCCCTGGTTCAATCCCTCCTCTGTCCAAGCTGGTGAAAACATTTGGATCAGGGGCATTGTTCTGTGCCCTCCTTGTTTGCATATATAAACGCTGCAAAGAAGAGGGAGGAAGAGTTATCACACTGAAGTTATCAAATTACTAACAAATCCTTTTGTTAGATTTATTGAAATAATTTCCATTACAAAGAGACTCATTTCAGTTTCGAGGAATTTGGTGAGGGGGAAGTAAGTGTGAAGAGATATCCTCTATGATTCTGCATGGTATGAAAAGGTGATGTGCAGATGATTGCAGTACATGGGCTAGTGAGCACAGATACTGGTCTTTACATCTTTAGATATCTAGGAAATGAGTTCTTATTAATGTGCTAGGTGAAGTTCAAAGGTGGATACTCTATTATTAGGTTAACAAGGGCAGCTGGGAGAGAAAAACAAAAATAAAGTTGGGTAGCTCTCCTCTAGTCTGAAATAAAGCTAGAGAACTACATGAGGTTTCCCAGTTGGCCACTCAGTTGTCAGTAAACATGGAAGGAGGAATTACCTTTAATGAAAGGCATATACAGATATTCAGTATCAGTACTAAATTTATGGTAGTAAATTCAGTAATTTATTGAATCATAGAATCATTAAGATTGGAAAAAACCTCTAATACCATCTAGTTCAATCATTACCCCCTAATATCCAACCCAAACCTTGCTGGCACAACTTGAGGCCATTCACTCTCGTCCTATCGCTTTTATCAGAGAGAAGAGGCTGACCTCCACCTCACTACAACTTCTTTTCAGGGAGTTGAAGAGAGTCATAAGGTCTCTCCCCTGAGCCTCCTAAGTCATTAGCAGATAAGATGTGAAAGCATTTGCTTATCCAGGATAGGAAAGCTGTGTTCAGGGTCACAAGGGATGATGGATCAAGAGAGATTCCCAGACTTTCCAGCTCCGTATCCCACAGACAGCAGTTTGCAATGCTCCCCAGGCTTCAGAAGAGCTATGACAAGCCCAGGAAGGTGGGTCACATCCTGAAGCCAAACCTGACAGACTTCAGACATCAGGAGAGATGCTGCCAACTCCAAGGTGCACAGTCAGAGCCTAGAAAGTGTGTAACATAGAAGCTGAAATCGTTACTTAAAGTCAGTGGATATTTAGGACCTCTTGCATTTTAAATCCTGTTCTTGAAACAAAACCGTCACTTCCCTTAGCTGGTGCCAAAAGCAAGCAAGTGAGGACACTGTGTGGAGAACTGCGTAACAGCAGCCTCCTACCTGCCGCAAATCCCAGGTGGCTCCTGGGGAGGGCAGCTCCCCTCTCCGGCAGGAATCCAGGGGAGATACAGCAAAACAGTCGCACAGTTGCTCACAAGTGCAGCAATAGCACCGCTGACCTCCAGACGAGCACACCGAAATCCTGCTCAAGTCCGGCACAGAATAAATGACAAAACCCATGTAGGTCCCCGTTCCCTCCGTACTCCAAGCATGTTTTCTTCATGCTAACTCAGTGCTCTGGCCAGCTTAGTATTTCTGCTTGTTCACTCAGTCACCCCAGTGAGGCATGATAAGAAATAGCGTGGACTTCTACATCTCATTTGTAAGCAGAGAGGATTACTGCGCTGCTGTCAGGAAATATATCTTTTAGCACCTTCTGGTGGTGGGATTAGGAACAGTCTTTCCCACCTGCATCAGCTGGGGGAAAAGATGCCTCATCTTTCACTAGTGAACAGGGTGAGAGAAGTTTTCTATAACCTGTGCTGCTGTCATAGTAAAGAGGTAGAATAATAAACTTCTGATGAACACAATGGTCTTTCTCATCTCTCCCCCAAGGAGAGTTCTCCCAAGGCTCTTACTATGTTTTTAAACTCCACTAATCATTTTAAAATTAGGTTTCAAACAATGGTTTTCAGAGGGAAATCTCTGTAGCACAGAGGGCATTTGCAGCAAGGTTACTAAGAATAGGAGTGTGGTCTGACAGCATTCTTTTATTCACATATTCATAAGCACGGGGCAGGCAGGCTTGCCACCAGGCATCACCAATACTGTTCAGCTCCAATATCTGCCAGTGCATAATCTGCCAGAGCACTTTCTGCTAAGAAGGGGCTGCTGTTTTATTCAAGAAATACCAGTGGAAGCTCAATGGGAACTCCCCATCTAGGTTCTGACAAAGCTGTCTCAGCTATCAGAGGCTCCCTGGTGTGCTCATGCAGGCAGTGGGGCTGTCACTGCCACAGCAGCTGCTTCTTTTCAGGGATACGTCCATCAGGAAGCCAGACCATGAAACATTTACTCTGCATTAATGTCACGCGCTGTGTGCTTTTCTCTCCCAAACCATAAAAAATGCAGTCTGCCTCGCTGCCTTCAGCTAAAGGGACTAGTTTTGCAGCCAGCTGGTTAACCTTTTCTTCCTCACCCTCAATTGAAGATGACTCACTGCTGCTTTACCTCAGCTTAGAAACCTGAGTAATTAAGGCATCTCACAGCAGCATGGCACTTCTGTTGGATGAACTTCCTTCATAAATCTCCAGGCTGGTGCTGGACTTCTGTGAGCAATGAATCCATGTTAGGTACACTAAGGGTCTTCTAAGGAAGCCTGGGTTGTACCTGAGTCATTTGGTGTCCATATGGGAAAGGCTGAGGGAAGGGGAGATGTCTGCTCTTGGGTCTTTCTAAAATGCTGTTCATCCTGCATCCATCTTACTGCTAGTAAGGCAAGGCACCAAGCTTTGTCATTCTGCATTTCCTCTTTAAAAAGGAAGTTAGTTGAAGTACCTGGGATCTGTACAGGGAATTCCTAGGTGGGATGTGGCTGGGTCTCCTGGGCCACACTCAATTAGCACACAAACCATTGCAGAGAAGAGCGGACCCTGGTAGGTTCAGAGGCTGAATGACTGCAGCAAGATGCAAGAAGTTTCAGACCAGCCAGTATTAGCAAGATAATATTTTATAACCAAGAAAAGATCCCTAAATTGTGTTTCACTAATTTCTAGTCCAATTAAAAACTAACTATCCCAATGTCTCAGGCACCTGTCTTCAAAAGGGATAAAATAAGAATTAGTGACTGTATTAAGAACCCTCAACAGGCATGAAACTGCTAGGAGCTGCAGACATGCTGAGTTCAGAAGTTATCCCCATCTCAACTATTGTGAATGAGATCTGCCCTGGTCACAGTCAGTCTTGTATTCCATAACTCCACACAAGTAAAAACCACCCATGTCTGGTGAGATCTCATAGTGACAGCAAAAGAGGGGAAGAGCCACCCTGTGTAAGATTAAAACATAACTAGCTGCAGATAACCATAAACTAGTTACTTCACTGGGGCTGTGCCACTGATTAGTTCTGAAGTTGCTGAAAAGAAACTGTGCGTCATAATGCAGTGGTTAAACTTCCCTCTGCTACCAGACCCAAAGTGATACTTTCATCCAGGTATGAGTTGGAAAGTCAAAAGAGATCCATCTCTATCCTGGTACGCAGTAACAAAGCTAAAAGTAAGGCTGACATGGTTCCCAGCATTCAGGCTTCTTTGTATTTAATAATCAGGCTTTTTTTCCCCTTGCAGTTTCTAACTGTGTGAGGCTGCCAAATGATAATTCACATCCAACTTGCATTTTATTTTACCACTAATGATTATAGAGCTACTGCAGCTTTCTTGATGCTTGGACACAAACTAAAAACAAAAACCTAAAAGGCAAGGAGCTTGAAAAACATATTCTTTTCAAGGTAGCCCAAAAAGCCTTTAAAATGGCCACAGCAAAACTTCGTGAAAGCTTGGAAGGTGGAACAGATTGAACTTCAATTTAAAAATCAATTCCTATGATACATATTACAGCTGATTGAACCCACTTGGTGGGTTTGCACTCAGAAGAGCTGAGCACTAGGATGGGATAGGAGCTTAGATGTCAGATTTGGTGAGGTGGAAGTGAACCAGCTATGGTTTGTGTTGAGGAATCTGCATTTCAAACAGGAAGGAAAATTCTCTTTCATCACAAACTTCAAAGTGGTTTCCAGTAGTCTCATTGACTGGCTTATTGATTCTGCCTTTTGTTCTCAGAGGAAGAAAAAAGTCCAAGAGAGGTAGTGTGCCTTAAGAAACAAAAGGCTGTACTACGGATCTCATTTAAATTCTCTCTGATTATTCATTATTTGGCAGCTGGTTTCAAAGACATCTCTTCAGCTATTTCATATGCCTTCATTTCTAATGCTCTCCACGATTACCCTGTAAGGTCCCGATCTCCTAACTCAAAGCCTTCCCCGTGCAACAGAGCTCAAAAGAGCCTTTCTGTGATTCTTCAGTGTTTTAACAGCAAACTGATAGGCAGCTGCAAGTGCAGTGTGCTCCACACCAGCCATTGCCTGTCATGCAGCCTGGAGGTAGCCTGCTATTGCATGCACAGAGCATGAAGCAACAGTGCTCTGCAATGTGCAGGGAAAGTTTGTGAATATCTTCTCCTCTGCAGGCTCTGCAGAGTGGTGTCCACAGCTCTGCCAGGTCTCCTCCCAAAGAAGTGACATTCGTTGCTTATGAGAGAAGTAGTGGGCAAATGACCTAGAAGCTTAGGTACCTTCTGTGACTTACCTGCTGCCACAACAATTCTTGGTCACTGAAGACAGCTGAGTGGATTGTTTAAAACTGTCAATACAGAACAGTTTTGTGAAAGAGAGTTGCAGATTTCGCTTCGTAGCAGCTTCTTGAACTAGAATTCTTTATGACAACAACTCAAATACATTTATAATCCAATTAATTAAATAAGGTTTCACACCCCAACATTCTTACCCATTATAAACCTTCAGTTAGTAACTGAATCTTCTTTTTCAGCTTTGTAATGACTTAAAGACATTTAAGAAGGTCCTAATTACTTTCTTCTTTGGAAATTATAGGAGCCTTCTGTAAGAACTCTGCCTTTTACTTGGGTTAGAACACCACTGCCTGGCTGGGATTTGAGTTCAAGGCCAATTCTAGTTGCAATTGGTGACAGTTTATTAAGTGGAACAGTCAGAATGACCATCTTTTCTAGGATGGAAGAAGAGTGTTGTTAGACTTTGACAAATTGAAGATGACATCTACTATCCTATATAACTATTCCCAACCCTGAGAGCAGTCCTAAGAGTAAGCAAGTTCTAAAACGTGAAGTTCAAGTCACTATTTTTGGAAATATTGGCTGTAACTTTAGAAAAATACATATATAGGAAACTTTTTATCTATGATTATTTGATGGCAAGTTTAACTGCAAACCAGCAAGACTCTGAACTGACTAACAGTGCTGCGGGGCAGTATTCACAGCTTGAAGATGAATGCAGAGCCTTGCCAAGTATATCAAATAGGATGGGAAATAGCTCCAGTAATTGCTTAACCTACATTTATTAGAGTGTAGCACCACCTAATGTGTAAATGCTTCAACTTCAAGCACTTCACACTGTATGCAGGGAGGAAACAGCCTGGCTGGAGCTGGAGAAAGCTCAGGGCATCAGTAAGCACTAAAATTTAATTCATTGTCTACCCGGCTCCTGTATCTGCCCTTATAGGCAGAAAATTCAGAAAGAGGAGCACAGTGCTTTGATTCTGGGATCAAATCTGGGTTCCCCAAAGCTGCAAGAATTGCCATACAGGCAGCTTTGCAGGGCTGTAGAGTTGAAAAAAACTCTTACACCTCTGAATTAAAGCTGTAGTGTGATGGTTTGGCCCAAAGAGGACAGGTGGATGCCTGTCCTTCAAGGTCAGGCTGGATGGGGCTCTGAGCACCCTGATGGAGCTGTAGGTTTCCCTGTTCATTACAGCGGGGTTGAACTGGATGGCCTTTAAGAGTCCATTCCAACTCAAACAATTTTATGATTCTATTAAGTAAACACCTTTCTAGCTGTTCACATCTGAACATTCACTGAAGCCAGCTCTCTCTACCACATCCTCTTGCTGCTGCCTGCAGCTGAGCATCTCACCAGACCATTCTGAGTAAAGATAAACTCTTTCTGTTCCTGTACTTTGTACTGTTGGCTCTTTCTTAAAGCTTAGCACTTCGATCACATATGGTACAAACAGATGATTAGGTCTCTGGTGTGGTTAGAAATTACCATTGTCTATGAAAGCTTTTCATTTCTTCGTGTATTGTATTTAAGAAGAAAAGAAATCTGAAGCTTCCATCTGCCTATCCCCCATGATAGGAAACAAAATAGGCATCAGCTGCTTCTCAGAAGACCCCATGAGAGATGCTGTAACAGGAAATAAGGCCTTAAGGTAAAGAGCCAGCAGGGTGTCAGGAGAAAGATGAGCCCATGTCTTGCTCAATCAATATTGATTTTTAGGGACAATCCATTTGGAAAGCAAGCCTAGCAATACCCAAACATACTCTCAATTTTACCCTGAATAGGCAACCCTCGAGACACCAGGATGCTATTTCAAATTGTGAAAGCTATGAAAACACACAAAACTCCATTTTCTCCCACCCCATTTGTCTTCATTCACTGCTACTTGCACATCCACGAGCCTGGGTGTTCGGTACAGCCCAGTGAACCACTGCAGCAGCTGGAGGTGTCCCAGCCCATGCATCTTGCAGTTAGCAGGAATACCTAGCTCCCATTTCAAAAAACGTTCTCCTTTGGGTCCCCCATAGAGACCCAGGTCATTATTTTTGTGATAGTGAAGCAGACTGAGTTTAGCTGGGAGTCAAACCAGGATACAGGATGGGGTTTCAAGTAAATATAGAAAGTCTCAGTTGTAGCAGGGTCATTCTAAGTCAGCTTAACACACAGACCCCAGATAACCTCTCTGAAAATACTGTTCTCCTTTAACAAGTGCCCTTGCTAGCATAGTGACTCAGATATAAAAAGGTACTTCAAAAGAATTGCAGGCTAAGGGCTTATAAGGCTGTGACTTGTACTGTTTGCATTACTTGGTAAGATTCAGTGACCCAAACCTGAGAGACTTTTCCCCCAAGACTCATTATGTTTGGAGATATTAGATGTTTTAAAATGAAATAACCTCATAGAGTATATGCTGAACATATCTATTATACTAGAGTTAACACTGCGGAACATATACCCTTGTGACAAATAAAAGAGAAGTCTCATCTTTGTTAAATCCAAAGTCAAGTGATTTTTAGCAGGCAGAAATTAATTAACATCCCTAGAGATCATTAGCTCTTTGTGAAGTTATGGTTCTCTATATTCCTACAGCTTTAAAAAGTTTGATCCAAACTAGTAGTAAGATAATCCTGGAGTCCTTCAAACATTGAGATGCTCATGATTTTCATGTGGATTCTTACAGGTATTTATGTGCTTAAAGGGGCAAATCAGTTATGATTTACAGCAAGATTTTATGTAACTTTTCAAAAAATTGCAGGGATCAGGTCAAGTGGTGGTACAGTATCACAGAATTGTACAGGTTGGAAGGGATGTCTAGAGATCATTGAGTCCAACCCCCCTGCAAACCAGGCCCCTTACCGCAGGCTACACAGATAGGCATCCAGGTGGGTCTTGAATATCTCCAGAGAAGGAGAATCCACAACCTTCCTGGGCAGCCTGTTTCAGTATTCTGTCACCCTTACTGTGAAGAAGTTCCTTTGCATATTGGTGAAGAACTTCCTATGCTCCAGTTTGTGGCCGTTTCCCCTTGTCCTGTCTCCACAGACCACTGAAGAGAGGTTGGCCATGTCCCTTTGGCTTCCACACTTAAGATACTTATAAATATTAATAAGATCACCTCTCAGTCTTCTTTTCTCAAGGCTGAACAGACCCAGATCACTCAACTGCTCCATGCCCTTTACCATTTTTGTAATGGTAGTCCACTGGACTCTTTTCCAGGAGATCCTTGTCTTTTTTTTTTTTGTACCATGGAGCCCAGAACTGGATGCAGCACTCCAGATGAGGCCTGCCCAGGGCAGAATAGAACACTCTGAACCTTGTAAATCATTGATTTTGATCACCTTACTGTGCATCTCAGTCATCACTAAAGGTAGATCACTCCACTTTTGCTAAGCTCTTTTGAGGCAGTAGCTGTTCCTAGCAGCAGGTTCAATGGGTTTCACTCAACAGAATAGAGAATACTCTGGGGCTAGAAAAGAAAACCGAGAATTCAAGGGACCTGTCTACTTATTGCATGAGGAAAACCTTTAAAAAGTCTCCTTGCCCATAAAAAAAAAAAAACAAATTTTGTTAATATTCTTTAATCAACTCTTTAACAACTATCCTTAAAAAACTAGGACTGTGGAAAACCATTCATCAAGCTGATATTTCAGCCAGAACAAAATCAATTGGTGAATATATAGAAAAGCAGTTAATAGAATTACCAGACTAAACAGTGCTCAGAAACTTCAAGCAGTGCAGGACCATTTCTCACAAGCATGCTGGACCAACCCATAGAACGGCCAACTTTCCAGCCTAAGGCAAATCTTTCCATGCATTGTTATCTCAACAAATCTTTTAGTGCACTATTATGCAAGCTCTTAAGAAGTATGTTAAAGCTGAGCTCTTACAGAGTGCGCTGTCTGCTTATTTCTCGGTTGGAAGGCCTCCAACCAGATCTGATTCAGAGTCTTGCAGCTTCAACAAGTTTTTCTCTATGCTCTTCCCAAGCATCACAACCCAAGAAGCACCGCAGCAACGATTAAACCTGTTATTCCAGCAGCCTTCTCTACAGCCTGCGTCCTTTCAACATGCTCATCCCAAGCTTTATCCCAGCAAAATTAAACAAATCCAACGAGGGAAAAACAGTAATAGAAAAGGCAAAACTCTGATCACGCAGTATATATCTGAGTCTTTCAGTGCCTCTGTCTTATACAGAAAAGCAGCACCATTTCTCTCCTAGGGCTTGTTTTCCCTTATCAATCTCCTACCTCTTAAGTCTTCCCTGTGCTTTACACACCCTCCAAGAGTAACTCAAAGTGAAGCTAATGGAGATGTGATGATCTATTAAGCCCTCCTTAATTAGTGTAGGATTACATAACTCATGAAAGGAATTTTAAAAAGTTGTGAAAATTAGAGAAATACTACAGTGAAACATATGATCTCACTATTTTACTGTTTTGAAAGAGGTTAGGAGGTACCCTAACTGCTGGATTAATATCTCTTTCTCCCATAGTGTATTATCAGCTCTTACTTCAGAAGGTGTGCTCCCTAAGTGCCCTGCTAAGGAATGAGTCAGAGAGCACTGTAAAGCCCCATCACAAAAGGAAAGCTCACCCTAGGTGCACAGCACCTCTCCAAGAGCAGGATCATAGCTGTGTATCTTCTCTTGAAATTTAAATATGTTCCAGACCAACACCCTCAAAGCAAGTGCCCAAAACAAGTTGGAAATTCAAGTGTCTTTCAAGATACAGAAATCCAAGTTTTTATCTTGAAGAAAAAGAACTTGAGTGATCTTTCATATAAGGCTTTTATCCTTGTCTTGCATCAAAGACAGCCTGGAATAGAAATGAATCAAAGAGACTCTTCTCATTTACAGTATGGCCATAGATGCAATTGCAGATGAAATCATACAGGCACAAAATTGTGCTCATCTTAGTCTCCGTACAAGAAAATGGGATGTAAAATTAGAATAACAGCCTTTAAGAGCAGCTACAGTGACTGCAATTCATCCCAACTGATCTTTGAAAGAGAAAAGATTTTTCTTTAGAAACTAGAAGAACTTGAAACATTAAAATAATGCTAGGGAGATTGCAGCAGCATGTTGCAGAACACCATTGCCTTTCACACCAGCTGGGTGGGTCTATTCATTGCTTGCTGATGGGGACTGCAGAGTGGAAATCTTGCTAGTTCTTTGAATTGCTTCTGCCTGGCTTGTAGGGAGAAAAGCCAGCCCCTTTTTGCCCCTTTTGTCTAATGGCAGTGGCACTTTTCTCCTCCATGTTACCGCTATAGATGGTAGTAACTGCTGTAATTAACATTTTGGGCACATGGTGCTGGAGTGGTTCCACTGCAACTGTACTGGAATGAAGGGAGCCTCACGCTGCCCTTGGTCATACCCAGTGCTGCTTTGATCTGGAAACAGAAGGTTTAACTGAAGGTAGAATCTGGCTTTGCCTCTGTATGAATTATTTTGTGGGTTTTTTCTCCCTGCTTTATCATTTGTCTTTAAAAGCATGTGGTAACAGGAAAAAAAAAAAAAAATCTACTGTTAATTTTGTATTCTAAACTCACAAGTCCAGTAAAAAGTAAACTCTCCCAGCTCAGGAGGATCAAGGACTGAAATCCTATTTAAACTCAAGACAAAGTAATTGATATCTGCTTTTCTTTCTTTCTTTTTTTTTGAATGTACTTCTTGCTTTATACTTTTTCTCTTGTGTTCTTATTTAGTAAGCTCATTGCTTCACCACAGTAAATAGATGGAATGACACTGCCAGGCACTGTATAAAGGAAAAATAATTCCTAGGCCAAATAATATAAAGTGCAGTTTAGGTAAACTGCTGCATCTGCCCTTCACTGATGGCTGTCACAAGAGGTCAGGAGTTGGGGCAGAGCCCAGAGCAGCCCCTCAATCCCCTACTCCCCTCCTCTGCCAAGTGCTGCAACGAACGCTCCTTTTCCCTGAACACTCTATTCTCTTTCAGACTGTTGTTTGCTCACTGTTCAACACTGTCAACGTCGGTGCATTTTGGAGTGTAAAGCAAAGGATTGTTCTGTGTTGAATGTTAGCATATGGCTTTTGACATCTGGTTCTCTACGAGCGATAAACTGCCAATCAGGAGGCATGCAGGGTACAAGCATATTTTTGTCACTACCCTTACTAATCACTAAGATTAGTCCCTGCTTGGCAATTGTGACTGATGAACACACAGAATCTATTCAAATATCCTCATCCATATTCATTTCTATTTAAAGAAATTAAATTCTTGTGTAAAATAATCCTCAAATTCTCAACAAAGCTGTTTGTTTTTCTACTTAGGTGGCATGAGTTCAAAGACATCCTGTTAAATATGCATAATTTCTTAAGAGCAAAAATTACAGCTTTTAATAGCATTTGCCTTCCACTTCATGAAAATCTCTTTTAATGTCACTGGGGATCTTTGGAGCCTGGACAGGAGCTTCCTTTTCCAGTCCAGAGGGACAGAGCACAGCAGCTTTGCCAACCCACTGGTGCACAGAGTTTGAATAACAAACACTGAACTCCAGCAAGCATTGATTTAAAAAACAAAACATTAAAAAAAAAAAACAAAACAAACCAACAACCCCAAACTGAAAGAAAATATAAGTGAAAAGAAGGGGGTAATGTGTCCATCCTGAATCTTTTGACTTCCACGGGAGGAATTTTTTCTTTTTCTTTTAGAAATTGACTATCATCCATCAAATACACATCAGGAGCAGCTGTTTTTCAGTGGTTGCCTATGAGTGGTGAGTGTGAAGGATGTGTTCTAAGCAAAGATTTATCTAATGAGGCATTGTATTAATAATCAGAAAAAATCTTCAAGTCAAAGTGAATTGTTTCTAGAAGTCAAAAGCAGATGAAATTGAGAAGATGAAATAAAACCAAAAGTGAATAGAAGATGGAGTTGACTGAATTGCTAATCAGCATGGAAGCCCTCACCCCGTTACTTGGAAAAAAATAAATTGCCAAAATGACTTCCTGAAGAAAATTAGAGCAGGAAAGAGGAGGTGAAATGAATCAAGAGGAATGTGTATGGCTGTATAGAAATATTCTATTTTGGCTTACACATAGTGCAGGTGCGTTCAACCTGTTATTTCCTAACTCCAAAACCTATGATTGAAAAGATCGGAATATTAATAAAAACAAATAGAAACTAAGAATGACTTGATACTGTTTGGCCCCCTTTCTGATCTCCTTCTAATCCACCTCTTTTTATGGTACATACTTTCAGTCATGTTTGGATATATTTTTTTTTTTACTGAACTGATTTCAAGATTTAGCTATTACCTATAGGTAATTTAGATATTTGACTGGCTTGACTGTGACCACACACTAGGTAGGCTATTTTTCATTAGGAACATGGAGATCAGTCTTGGGCGTCATATGTATAAATTCATTATCTTGAGGAGTTCTTTCTTTAGATTGTCATTCAAAATCCCTACTTCTAAGCCAGCCACAGGTTGCCCAAGGAAGTTCTGGATGCCCCATCCCTGGAGGCATTCAAGGCCAGGCTGGATGTGGCTCTGGGCAGCCTGGTCTGGTGGTTGGTGACCCTGCACATAGCAGAGGGGTTGAAACTAGGCGATCATTGTGGTCCTTTTCAACCCAGGCCATTCTATGACATAAACACTGGATGATAGATTTTCAGGGTAATTTCTTGTTACAAAAAAACAAAAAACAACAACAACAACAACAACAAAAAAACCATAAAATAGAAATGATAACAGAATTATCTAGACCTAAAAAGCAGCCCTAATGATGCCATCCTAACAAGTTGAGAGTATTATCATGACCTTACAAAAATGACTCAGGTTACAAAACTGCAGAAGTGTGAGAACTACCTGTGATTTCCACCTTTGTCTTTGTGTGCACAGGGAAGAATAACGTGTCATCTTATGAGCAGCAGATCAAAAGGAGACGGTAATTCTGCAGACTTGTGTCTTCCAGCTGCCCTCCCAAGAGCATGCTTTGATATCTAATGAAGGGTCAGCTCTTGCTCCACTCTTTAATCTGGGTAAATTACTAGGAGTGCCTCTCTGATCTTTTCATATTTTTGTAAAATGTATGGGAATTTGGAATCTTTGAAACTTCTACTGGGCAAAAGACAGTCAAACAGAGAGAAAGAATGGCAGAGATACTTACACTGCTGCAAACACTGCATCTTCAGGAAACCAGGGAAAACTGTGAGGATTCAAGTCTGTGAGACAGATCATTCCCTGGTGGAGTCCCCTGAAAAACATAATGCAATTTAGAAAATATGTTAGGATGCCATTAAGCATCTATTTCCTCATTAACCACCTTAATGTTACCATCATTTTACATAGTGAGAAAGTTTTCCAGAACTCAGCATATGCCAGGAACCAGACAGCAGGAGACAACTGAGCAGAATATTGCCCTGGTCTGATTTCAGGGATGCAAAGATTGCTCACTGCTTGCTAAGAAAACAATGCTGTTTCCTTATGTCCCTCAGATGAAAATATCAGCTCCGTAGTACAAAAAGGGGTATCCTCATTTTGGGTTTTTACTGCCTCTTGGGTCAGGGGTGGGTTCGAAGCCATTTTTCAGCAGACCCCATCGCCTCCTTCCTCGGCCACTTTGTGCTTTGAGAGCTCTTAATACACCGGTAGGTGGGAAGCCGCTCAGGCAGCGGCAGCCCGAAGGCAGTGTTTATGGTGCTTCGGGCTACCGGCTCAGCACAGCGGCAGTGCGGCAGCAGCACCGCGCGGTGGCACGAGTCATCCATGAGTGGCTGCAGCCTCCCGCAGGGCACCACAGGAGGGAAAATCCCTGCTGCCCTCCTGCTACAGCGCGGGGAGGGCAGAAAGCTGAAAAAAAAAAAACAAAAAACACCAACCAACCAACCAAACAAAAAAACCAAGAAAAATTAACCATATCCCTCAGTGTCACATCCAGACAGTTCTTGAACACCTCCAGGGATGGTAACTCCACCACCTCCCTGGAACAGCCCATTCCAGTGCATCACCATTTCATCCCACCCTCCCTCCCGTGTTCTAACTGAGAGAGAATTTGGTGCCCAAATGAGTGTTTAGGTGATTAGGCTGGGAGGTTTGGCAGCTGGCAATCAGTCAAGCATTGAACTAATCCTATCGATCTACTGCTAGGAAGGTTTGGAAAGAGCGAGTTCACCCACCTCCCGCAAACTCAGAGATGACCAAATCATATCCAGTTTTTCTAACTTCTCATTAGCACAAAGGTTTGCACAAAGATGGCCTTGCTGGCAAATTTAAAGATGAAATATTTAATACTGAGTAAAATGTAGAATTGCCTATTTTGCCCAATGTAACAATCCACTCATTAAACTTCTAATAATTTAATGAAACGTCTTTCCCCCTCCCCCCAATTTATGCTATGATCTTTGTGAAGGAATCAGCTCCTAATAAGGAGTGAAACTGGGAGAGTCAAATTCATTATGCTTTGAACATTTCAAACTAATAATGCAGGTACATGAGGTTGAGATTTGAAGAGCATAAGAGTGCTGGTGACCCTGCCTGCACAACACCTTGCAACTTCAGAGCCTTTCTGAGCCTGAGAGTGGCCAGCATTAGTTCTGATCCTGATGCAACATCAAAGCACCACAAAGTCCAGTGTCACACCCCTACAGTGACAAGGTGAGGACCCCTGTTTGCAGGGTACATCACTTTTCAAAGAGCATCACCTTCCTTCCACATCCCCACACATTTACCAGATAGAAGCAGCACGCAATCTCTGCAAGCAGAGCAGTGACAGCAGGGAGCTTGGCTCTGTTGTTGCTTTTAGTCTTGAAGCCTGCATGTACCCGGCTCACTGCTCCACTAAAACTTTCCATATGTGAAGAGCCGTGTGCTGCGTGCTCTCTCCCTGGAAAATTAGACTTGTTACTAGCAGTAACCTTTATCTCTGCATGACATCCAAGCTGCCAGGAGAGCACGGCAACCCTTTCATCCCTGTGCTCATGCCCTCCCTTGGCAAAGTGTCGATCAAGTCTGTCATGCGCTGCTTTTGCTGCAGTTCTGGCACACTTCACAGGAGGCGCAGAATTACAAGGTTTACACATTACTCTATCACTGCAGACACTGTTTTCCTACAAAACCTCCTGCATTTCTCTCCAGTTAGTAAAAAAGAACAAAAGCCCTTATCTGCTTCCGCTGGGCACGTGACTGATCCTCTCACCTTGTTTTCCTTAAATTCACTGGTGACCCTGATTTCATACAGATCTCTAAGGCCATTATGCCTCCTGTTTCCAGGCTTATCTGCCTAGCTAAAAAGCTTCTTTCAATCCTGTCTTTTCCTCTTTGCTAAGCCCCAATGTACTACTTTTTTATTTTTTAATAAATGTTCCTTTAAAGTAATTCCTTTTTTTTTTTTTTTTTAAATGAATGGAATTATATAAAGCAGGACTAAACTTTGTCATGCAGGAAGTTTCACTCATACGTTTCTGTGCAGATAACAAATCTTCATCAAGCCGTACTCTAATTGGACTTTCATCCCAAATCTGAAATTTACTCCATCTGCACTACAATGAACTCATTTTAACTTTGATCCCCTCGCTTCACTCTCTGGTTTTCATTATGTTAAAAGGAATGAAAGCTCATCCAAACAACTTAAATTCAGCAAAGCCAGACCTGTCTGAGTGCTAAGGTGGCTGGCTCAGAGTCTGAAATAGAGCAAAAATATCCTGAAATTTTGGCGTGATGATGAAGCCTTAAATAAAGTTACAGTAGATTGATAGCATGCTTATTTACACTGCATGCCTCTGATGTCTATCTATATGCAGAATAGAAACCGCAGTTGGTAGAAAGGCAGAATCCAGCTGTGTGATGGGAGGCTCATCATCTCACAGACAGATACTTCAGGTGCTTCTTTTCCCTGTTGCAGAAAATCTTGCACAGGCTGTCAGATATATGGCTCTTAGGATACAATTCCTGCCTCTCTGCCCCCCAGACCTGAGAACAGTGTTCCCATAGATCTGATAAGAAATACACATTCTGGTTTGTCCTTTCTGGCACATCCCGCCTTGGAGACCTGTCCTTGGAAATTATGCTTCAAGAGAGTTACGCTTCCTTGAAGGTAAAACTCAAAATGCAAGAAACTGATACTACTGACATTCCTGAGCAAATCCACAACAAAAGGAAAACAATATCAGAGATACAGCTCAGCTTCTACCGCTCACAGTCTGGATTTCATTAACTCTTCAAACATTTTGCTATTTTAAAGATCCCTACTCTTGAAACAAATAAACAAATAAGCTTCAGGACTCATTTTTCATGGATGTAAAGAATATGGTCCTAAAAGTTATAAGGTAAAGCAAATCCCCAAAGGGACTTATCCTCAGTAATGACTTCCATATACCTGGAGATAGCAGGTCACCTTCAAATATGGAAGCATCAGCCAAGGCACTATGAAAAGTTCTCTTCAAACCAGTCATTTAACTGTGTCCTCACAGAATATCCCTCAGGAAAAGAAACAAGAGGGCTCTGTCTTGAGGAGAAAACTTGTGGGGAACTGATGTTCTTGGCAGGAAGGGGCCAATCCCACCTGATTTCCACATCTCCAGAAGCCAACCAGGAGATTGCTTTGGCCCCACTGCATGAAAGAACAAGTGATTTGTCACCTCTACAACTCTATAGCAACTTGACCAGCAACAATTGGAACAGGCTGCCCAGAGAAAGCATGGATGCCTCATCCCTGGACGTATTCAAGGCCAGGTGGAATGGGGCCCTGGGCAGCCTGAGCTGGTGTGTTGGAGTTCAACGATCTTTAAAGTGCCTTCCAACCTAAGCCACTCTACGGTTCTGTGCAGGTCAGGTTCAATGCATTAATTTCCCAACCACATGCTGGGAAAGTTTCCTTCCTACTTTTTGCTGTGCTTCTCTCAGAACAGACTTCTTGGAATATAACAGGAATTCGTACAATTACTGGGACTGCTGCTTTTCAACCACCAAAAAAAATCCAAGACAATAGGTTCTTTCCTCTGTCTCCTCAGGCTACACTGATCATCAATTCTGGAAAGCTTTCATGAGAGTTGGGTAGGAAACTGTCACATACTTGAATGTGACAATCAGGGAAGATTTAGGTAGATAAGGAGGTGTGGAAAGGGAAAACTCAGAAAGCATAAGAAAACTCACCCAACACAGAAATAGTAAAAGCGATCGATTATTTCTTAATGAAAAAGATTGCATTTACTGACCAAGATCATCTTGTTTCTGGGCTAGACAGGAGCATCCTATTTTAAGCACCACAGACTGATTTTCTGAGGAGGTCTGTTGGGAGAACTGCTGAGACAGAAAAATAAAAATAACAAAACTTGCTTTAAAATCTCACGAGCTTCAGGACTTGATTCATCATATTCATCTGCATGCAGTTGGTCACACTTTCTGACATATCTCTCAGTCTGATCTCTTGCTCACTCTGAAAGCTATGTCTGCATTCTGCCTGTGAACTGGGCTCAGATGCCTTCAAGACCCTGTCTTTATGCCATTTTCCTTGTTATGAATTTATCTGCTCTGGTTCAGGAGACTGCAAGATACAAAAAAGCTTTGCAATTTCAGATGTTATAGTCTAAATAAGATGTCACTATTATATGGCAAAGTGACATCTATGCAGAGCAGAGCTGAGATACACAAAAAGAGTTGAAAATAACCTCCCATTCACCTGTGCATATCAGATCTGAGGCATCAATTCCTGGAAACCTTTCAGGGCGCTGCTGTAACAACCTGCTTCCCTCCGCCTCCTCCAGCATCAAACCTGTAAGCAGAGCTTCACTGGCAATGAATATTGCTGTGCTGCTTTGAGCCTCAGGCCAGTGCTGTAAAGGTCAATGTAAATAGCTCCTTAGTTACCCCTCAAAGGCTTCAATAAAGCACTGCAATAATGAAGTTGCTTTCATTTGTAGCCTTTCCTCTTAGAAACTCCCGCCAATGTGCAACAAACCAGACTGCTGTAGAACAGGAATATCACTGATACTTGGCAAAACGGACGAGATCCTGGTGGTTTTAAAACAATTTAAAAACAATTTCAAGTCCTTCCACAGTGACAGCCCCTCAACTCTGCTTCTCCTGGCTTCAAAAAACCAAACCAAAAAACAAAACAAGACAAAGGGAGCAAAAAAGAATGGTGCAAGACTTCATAAAGTCTTTAAAGGGTGAAAAGCTCTTCCTTTCAGTGCAAAGGATAAGCAACAAGCCAAGGAAAGGCTGACTCTACACGGAAGGCCAAGAGATCCATGCTATTTTGTGTTGCTGTGCTTAGTTTTAGTCTTCTGAATAGCTGTTTTGTTTTAAGCTTCATTTATGAGATTGCTGTATTTATGACCCAATCAGTGACTATGACCCATTAAACTAATACTCAGAATTAGTTGCTGAAAGAAATTTGGGAAGTTAGCCACAGAGCAGTTTAAAGGGATGTGACATAAAGGCTCAGGCAATTACTGCTCTGAAGTGCCGTTTTAAAATTCTTCCCCCCTCCTGAGTCTTACCACAAGCCAATTATGTAAGAACGAAGAATATCTTACTTTGCAAAGGACGGAGAGCAGGGAAACACCTCAAGGCTTCCTGACTGAAGCAATGCCACACAGGAGATGCATCAGGTTTTTGTTCTTTAAGGATATTCACATTAATCAGCCCTAAAACTCAACATGGACATTTAACACTGAGCATTTTGTAATTGGAACTGAAATAGAGGAACATACAGAAAGCTGGTGTGTATTAATGTGAATAGTCCAGTATCAAGCAAAACTCTCTCTTTCATGTCACTGGTTATTCCTGTTTTTAGCTGCAAAGTTTTATTAGAAGACATAATTTAGATGCTGCCAATTCTAACCCATGCCAGAAAACAGAATGTCTGATATTTGGAAAATAAAAATTAGCATCAAAAGCAGAAACTGATGTTAGCATAGCATTAAAATAGTTGCTATGATAGCATCCTCCTATACCCTCCAAATGTGGAAATCCTAGTCTATAAATGTACAGTAAGCATCTTGTTACAAAACACTACAGTAAAGTTCAAGCGTTTCGGAAAACACTAATTCTGCAGACTGGAAAGCTCCTCAGAACTCCAAGTATAGACCATTACATCACACTCAACAACTAAATTCCGTTAGGGATTTGGGGCCCAGAACTCAAAGGCACCTCCATCAGATGGAAGGTACAGCATGACAACTGAAGTGAAGTAGATGCTTAACTCTGCCCTCTTTCAGTTTTGACCCACTCACTTTCTGATTCTCGGTTTCTTCTGTGATCAAACACATAATCTTTCAAAATACTTTTAAAAGATTTTATTCCTGTAAACTTAAGTTTCAAAAAATCACAGTAAAATTTTGACCTTGTACGGCATTTAATAGTACTGGAAGACAAATTTGCAGAGAACTGATTCCACAAAAGTTAAGAATGAGAAAAATTATTCCCCAACTCTGACAGCAAAGTAGGCTTCATTAATGTGGCTGACTGTGATTAATGGAGTTAACAAAATTAATGAGGTTTATTTACTTCAATGTATGTAATACTAGTTGTGGGCTTCCCAAGCAGCAGAATGATGGTAATATTTAACTACATTTCATATGTACAGAGTGATTAAAAAAACATTTGAAATATCTCTTAAGGAAAGAGGAGAAGATGAATGATCTACTTTAAGTAAAAGGAAGTAAATGAGAACAAATAAGTAGAGCTGGGTAAATAACTTGGAATGAATAATTTATTTTATATATTTAGCCCTCCTTCTTTTCACCTCTCATGGGATCCACAGAACTGAAAAAAATTACTCAAACCTGTTTATCATAGGAACTTGATAGATTAAAAAAACAAACAATAAACACTACATAACAGTGGAATGGAGTATTGGGAACTCAGGCTTCCTAGCCTGAGGAGGAAGGAGAAAATGGCAAGGGAAGCCATACAGTGGTACTTCTGCTCTCTCATTAGCTAAACAGAAACATTCCAGTCCCAACACCACTAATTCTTCACTTGGAAATAAACACAAAGGATTATCACTGTTTGACAATCCTACTGCTTACGGGTATTTGCCAGTACATAAAAGACAGAATATTTCTTTTCAAGTCTGTCTATACTAAAAGGGTCAACCCTAGGATGTCATCAAATTCTACCTCCTGGTTGAATATATCCAACATATCCTGGTTGAAATGTATCCAGTAAGTCCCTTTTCTGTGTAGCTCAATCCCACTTCGGAATTTGCAGTTCCATTGTATTGCCTCTTGACATATGTTGCTGTATATCTGGAGCTTTCACTCATTCTTCAAGCCTCCAGCTAGACCAAGACCACTGCCAGCAATGTCTGTAGTCCCTGTTCTGTATCTCATTTTCTAAATCCTCTACACAAATAAATCAAAGGAGATCTGGAAGGAAAACATGCAGACTGATCCTTTGAATAGCTCATCAGGCCAACCTGAGATACACTAATGCAGCGCTTAAAGGAAAAAAAAGTCTTAAAATTCTCCAAAACAACCCTAAACACCAATATAAAAGTGGAGCGTCTACAGGCTAAAGTCTTCCTCCTCAAGGTGACCCTAGTGATAGTCTTTGGTGTTATAGCAGTTTTCTTAGATGAAATAAGCTATAGGAGCAAAATTTTGGGAAAAAAAATTGGCTGAGACCTACATGAAGCTGAGCATTTTTCTTTGCCAGTGATGTTAGTAAATGTTAATGTCTGCAGCATCTCTCAGGCACTTGGCTCAATAGATGTACAAACAACGAAGGTAAACAAAAAGCTCCTCTGAACACTCACCTACACGAACCTTGTAAATTCACTAGTTCCAACTGCTTGAAACCCATATGGCAGGGGGATTTAAAAGGTATACGGAGATATCAAAAGAAGATAACAGAAAAGTAGACCATGGCAGAAAATGTTGTATGCCATTTATAGGTGCAAATCAGCACATACCAGTAAGTGATGAAGTGCTGTATTTGAGGAAAAGGAACTAAAACAAATAGAAAGCAACAACAAAAACAAAGCTTAACTAATCAAATTTGTCTTGTTTCAGCTCACTGTATTCTGGTTCATCCATTCTAAACCATTGCCTTCCAAACAAATTTTAAAGCAGACATTTTCTTTGGTTTGAGCAACTGTACTTAGCTACCTGATGTGGGATTTTTTCTCAGAATATTAATCAAAGAATGAACAACTGAACAGGACAGTTAAGAATACACTGGCTATCCTCTTATAGCTTCTTCAGCAAAAATGTATTAGAGGTCATTATGAAGGGAAATGGTCAGAACAGAACATGTTTAAATAATCAACTTCAGGAAGGCAGAACTAAGTTTTTAAAAACAGTGCAAGATTGGAATGATTTACCAGGGTTTGTTAGCACGCTTCTACCATCAATGGATCTCTGCAAAGACAGGCATCGTGTGAATTAAGGAAGAGTGGTTGTAGACAACTCCTGAGATTAGTGATAGGAATTCCTTGGTCAATATGCACTCGTACTTTTGTTTAAGGAGGCTGAAACAAGCTTTCTGGTCTCTGCTGATGGCAGAGAAGATCACTCAGCCTGTTCCTGCAGAGCAGCACCCACACTACTCACAGTAAGGCTTTTCCCCATAGACCCCCAGTAGGAAACTGGATGTTCCTGGTATTGTAGACCCTGCTGTTTTGACAAGTACTTGAGGAAGACCTAACAGTTCTTTAGTTGAAAAAACACACTGCAGAACTGCGTTGTAGGTTGTACAGATGCTTCAAGGAATTTACAGGAACTTAATCTCACTAAATTCTTACAAGATCCTACAAACTGCACCATGGGATCCTCTCTGCTGGCAGCCTTTTATATTAAAAATGCATATTTGCAGAAAGCCATGCATTTGAATCCCTAACCACACAAATAGGCTGATTTTTTTTAAGCAATGTCAATCTCCATCCTTAGAGACCACACACATCATAGGCAGACAGTGCAATAGGACCCTAAATCACAGTGTGCGAAGCTGTGCTGTCCTTTCTAGAGGATGGGTTTCATGTCAGTGACAGTTTGTTCTAAGTTGTCAAAGGGACACTGATTACAGGAAGAATGAATGTGCTGACAGATGCCATTGAAAGACCTAGAAACTCGGATGAAAGTCTCGTCCACGTTCTCCTTCTGGCAGTTGTCAAAGCTTCTGTTCCTGAACTGAAAGGAAAAGGATGTCAGTATCTGTAGTAAAAATGGTTATCTAATTGAAGAGGATGAGGTGGTGCCTTGTTAAGTGAACCTTTTCTGATTGGGCACAATCTTCTGCTTGTTTTGCATAAGGAGAAATGAATCCTCCAGGTGCATCTCGGGTACAGTAGAGCCTTAAGATGTTTGGGACATCCTTCTGGTTGCAGATTTTAAGCAGGTCAGAGATAAGCGTCTTTTGAAGCTTCTAAGCAAATACTTTGAAGAGCACAGTCCACTGGACTGCATCCAAGCCTTATTAATTTGGCACTATGGCTATAGCTAATACATTGTGAGCTGACTGCAACGGTCAATGCTGTGCTCTTGAAAATTTGCCATCATCGACTTGCCCAAGGTCACAGTGGAGGTCAGCGGTAGACTCAGATCCCCAAATGATTTGATCCTGGCTATTAACCAAAAGTATATTGCCTTTCATTAGGCATATAGTGCTGAGTCCACAGGAGGTATGCAAGATAAAACCTGAGGCAGAGGATCCCTTTTTGGATCTGGTTATCGCTAGCAGAAAACGAAATAGGTGGGCACATACAGAATCTTCTATTTCCTCTTAATGTTTCAGCTCATTAAATGAAAGGAACGTGGAAAAACCTGCCGTAGGCCATGTCTTTTAGGTCTGCAGAAGGAAGAAACCCTTATAGCTTTTAATGAGCTCATGAGATTTTATCCTCTGTTACCACTAAATCCATCACTTTGCAACAATGAAGATAATTTATGGCTGCCTCAATTGTTTCTTTTATTTATAGGACAGTTTTAGTATGGAATTTAATCAAAGAGATTAAATGTCATACTACCTATTACCTTGCTGTTAAGATATTAATCCTATAGAAAGGCATATCAAACTTCAGATTAATCTAAAGGGAAAGAAATATGATAGCAATGTAATTGCTTTAGGATTCATGATTTTTTAACTTATTTAATCGGGGCAGAAGTTGAGATGTCACTGCCTCTTGCAACATACTTGTTTTTCAGAATTAGAAATGGATATGAGTATAGGTAGAGTTAGGTCTTGATTTAACAAAGTGCTTAGCATATACTTACCTTTAATGTGCCTGCCTTGACTTCAGTGAGACTTATGCATGTGTTTAAGAGCCGTATAAGAGAGGATTAAATCACCTGCTTAATTTTAAGCATCCACTTAAGTGCTTTTTGTTAGGTAGGACTCTAGTAAGCTATGTTACCCATTTGATGTGTTTGCAACTTAATAGTATCATTTTAAAACTAAGAAAAGGGAATAAGTATGCTGCCTATATTTATATCACACATTCTATACAAAATAGTTTCCCAAAGCCCTTTATGAACCATAAACGGAACCACATTTCAGCAGTTGATTTCAAAGCCTTTTCTACTGTAAGAACATAGGACTGAGAAGAAACATGATGAGACAGAGAGCAAAAACAGACATTCAACATACGTCTTCAGGAACTGTTGCAATTTCAGAGGGAAACATCTATGACCACAGAAGCAAAGATGGTGTTAATTTGTATTTTTCATCTACTGATGTACTTAAAAAAGGCCTGAATCAAATTAGCCTACTATGTGTTAGAAGCTGTTTACTATCACTGAACACGATGATAATTGCATTATTAGGAATAAAAATGACATCTTAGATGCACTTGCGTTACAACTACATTCTTCTCTGAGAAGGGGGTGAACATGTTGTCCAAACTGGACATCAGTAAGTCCTTTCTCACAGACAGAGTGCCAAGTATAGAGTCTATCACCTCTCTAGTTCTGCTGGCTGCACTATTGCTGATACAAGCCAGGATGCCATTGGCCTTCTTGGCCACCTAGGCACACTGCTAGCTCATGTTCAGCTGGCTGTCATCCAACACAACTCCTTTTCCTCTGCACAGATTCCCAGCTACTGCCTTAAGCCTGTAGCATTTGCATGGGGTTGCTGTGACCATAATGCAGGATCTAGCACTTTGTCTTCTTGAGCCTGTCCAGATCCTTCTGTAGACCCTTTCTACCCTCAGGAAGATTAATACTTTTTCCCTACATCTACAGCCTTTCCTTCACCTAGTAGGTGGATCATCTGCCTCTCATGAAACCATGCTTTCTGGTCCTGATCCCCTGGTTGTTCTGTACATGCTGTGTGATTGCACTCTAGATGATCTGTTTCATGACCTTCCCCAATACCGAGGTCAGGCTGACAGGGCCATAGTCCCCCAGAGTCTCCTTTCAAATCTTCTTGTAGATGGACATCACATTGACAAGCCTCCAGTATTCTAGAACATCCATGATTGGCCAGGACTGCTGGTAAATGATGAAAAGTGGCTTGGCAGGCACATCCATCAGCTCACTCAGGTGGATCCTATCTGGCTCCATAGACGTGTGATAGTCTAGGTGGAGTAGCAGGTCACTAACAATTTTTCTTGAATTACAGGGGTTTATTCTACTGGAGATGCCCTCGTCATTGCCCCAACCACTATTGATATCAGCTGGGTTGGACCTGGCTGAAGTAGTCAAAGAATGGAAAAACTAGCTCCCTGTTTGCAGTTCCTCTTGTCCCTCCTTTCACTGATCACAGAGAAAAGGTTTTCTAAGATGCAGCACCAGCAATTGCCTGGCTTTACCTTGGCTTTCCAGTCTCATTAGGGACTATCTTCCCATGTCATTCAGGAAACACACAAAAAGCCTCAACAAGAAAACATCATCTGGCAACAATGAAATATTCAAGCATGTTTGCAGATGACAGTGCCAGTTTCTGATGGAGGAAGATTGTTTGAGAGAAGTTATTTGCACAAACCAGTGAATGATTGATGTGAGGCCAATGAAAGATTGATGTGTGAAAATGCAGAGCACATCTGCCCTAATTGAAACTCCTAGGTTCTCTGGGATTATAGGAGGGAAAATAATTCCTGCCCATGAGATTCATCCTGTCATCTTATCCTCCAGAAAATTTCTAATCACTCATTCTACCTATTTTCATGCTGATAACCCCTTGATGCCTCCATCAAGACTATCATGGAGTTACAAACCTTGCACATTGAGAGTTCTGTGGGGAGTCAGGCTGGAAGCAGAAAAGTCATGGAAAAGGAAAGCAGTAGAGTGAGAAGGACTGATACAGTAATCCAGAGATTTTTTTTTTCTTCCCTACATTTTGGAGTGTTCCCTTCAGCACTGCCACTTCCACCACCTGACCATCTCTGTAACAAATAGGGCAGAATCAACACCCCTTCCAGTGGACAGGTTATCCAGCACTTTCAAGGCCAGGAACACTATTAGGAAATACCAGTGAACCTGCTCGAAAGCATGAAATTACAAGCATTAACTCTCAGCCAGAGTTCACCAGTAGTTCACCAAATTCCTTGCAGCCAGGAGCTAATTAGAGTGTTTGAAGAATTCTTAATCTTATTGTTTTCCTGCTAACTCCATTGGTGGCAGAGCAATTAAGCACTAGCTACCAAGTATGTAATAATGTTGCAACAATAGGAGTGAGCTGGTACATTAGAAATCTTTAGTCTCACCCTGGAATAGATTTGTTTGCTAATACCACTAATTTTTGCTAATTTCATTCATCCTCTGAGAAAGGGAAGTAGATGGCAAAATACATGGCTCTGAAGCCTGAAAGGCAGCTGTCCATTCTCCAGGAGGAGATGCATGAAGTCAGACTGAAATCTAATTTTGTATTAAGTCATTTTTTTCCCCCTCAAAATTAGCCTATGAATAAAGTGTTTTTATAGATATTAAGTGTCATAAGGCAGCTATTCATATCTACTCTGCTAGCAGAATAGAAACAGGGTGTCTGAAGGGACTCAATCTGCACTCATCTGCTACATGCACTTTACACTGTGATCTAGGGAAAAAAATTGTATTGAGGTGATATTAGAGTGACTTGCTGTCCATCAAACTCAATCTGGATGCTGAGCAAGCACTGCTAC
The DNA here is from genome assembly GCF_987193195.1 of Phasianus colchicus. Classification (NCBI taxonomy): domain Eukaryota; kingdom Metazoa; phylum Chordata; class Aves; order Galliformes; family Phasianidae; genus Phasianus; species Phasianus colchicus. Next base: position 11,987,530 of record NC_143442.1, read on the forward strand.
AATCTTGCAGTTCAGCAGAAGTAGCATTTATTTGAATGGCCACATAATAGAATGAGATTTTTTTCCCTCCTGCTAGCCCTACTTTGAACACGAAGGTTGAACCAGAGTCCTGCAGGCTGTCTTTCCAATCTCTGTAACCCCGCACCATCCGTGATAAATGTCCTTCCTCCAGTCTTTAATACACTGATCCATTCCTATCAACTTTCAGAGACCCGGGAGCTTGGCCTATCTCAAGAGAGCTCAAACTTTGATTTCCCTGTACTTCTGCCCTCTAATTTCACACGTTAGCCAGAAGATGTATTTCCAGTGCTCTGTTTCTGAAGTGCTTGGGATTAAGAGGTGTAGCAGTTGCAAAGGCTATGCTTCTAAGAAAACTTGTGCAAGATGTGAGCTATTCCTGCTCTCCCATTAAGAAAATATCATTTACACATTAAGACTATTATGTCCTGCTTTTACACAGCTGCATATGAGGAATAACAGTCATTGTAATATTTACTCCTTTATAGTGGACTGTGATGAGGTGTATATCCAGGCTGAGAGCTGTATTATACCACTGCTCTTCGTGACCCCACCGTCAGCCAAGTTTTCTATTACAAGCATTCAGAAGTTTATATCCTGACTATAAAAGTTTAGTCTAAGCTGAAAGTTGGTATAAAAGACCATAATTCCAGAGACAATCTGTTTTAAAATTTGAAAATAGCTTGCAATACACTTCAATAACATTTGTCATAGAAAAGCCAAAGAGTTTAACAGTCTCTTAACCCTCAGTGGAAGCAGTTGCCAGTGGAACCATCTTCCTAATAGGCATGAAGTGAAGCAGTTTAATGGAACTTCCAGTTTAATCTGTAGAGGAAAAGTAAAGTTTTGTGCCCATTCTTGCAAACTGTTGGAAAGAAATAATCTAATTGACTACTTCTGCAACAAGGCTTCCCAAGCTTTCAGTCTTTATAAGCTACTTCTGAAGATTTTAAATTCAGAACCAGTTCTAAATTGTACACATTGATAACACAAGTCAATATCCAAATTAATAAAATATTCAAGTGTTTTTAAAAATGTGATAGGTATGAAATAGAGGACTATTTTCACTTAAGTTTCCCCTAGTTTTTTCCCCCTCAGTTGCAAGTTCCCAGTCTCTAAATGTTATATCAGTTCAAACACTTATTTGTATCTTCTCCCTTCCCCTTTCTGATTTCTGCTCAGCTTATCTGATCACTGAACTCTTGTATTAGTGGCCCTGTCCTTCACACAGATGAATGTCACTTGAAGCATGAGCAGAATTCAGTTAACAACTGTTAACCTCAGCTCAAGAACAACAACAAAATACTTCTCAGCAGCATGTCAGAAAAAAAAAGTAAACCAAAATCTGATAAAGAAAGGAAGGAGGGTGAACTGCAACTTGTTGCTCTGGATGTGAATGCCCAGACCTGACGGGTTCACAATAAATAACACCAGACACAGAACAGGCTCATATTGAAGTAAATGCAGGCCTGCGTGAGGGATTTGCATTGGAGCAAGACAGTATTTCAGAACTAATCAGTTCAGTTTTGATTACTTCATTCTAAATTCTCACCCTACAGCTCCTGTGAAGGAAATCCTCCTTGAAAGAAACAACCCAGAACAAAGCTGTGATGATCTAAGCTGTATTTAGATCACTGAAACGAGAAAGATGTTTAGGAGCACCAGCTTTCCCTGTCTGTTACTCACATGTGTAGCTCCCACGGAAAGAAGCAAGAGCTGTGTGCACAGCTGACAAGATAATCCCTGCATAAAATCCTCCTAACCTGATAAATATCCCCCTCTCCCAAGAAGCAGCATTGTTTCTTTGTTGTTTTGGACCAATGAATGTTGATTTTGATATAGATCTTAATGTGACCCAGTCACCAACCAGGTGAAACTTTCATCTATTTTTTCCATCTACACATGTAAAAGGCAGAATTAACACCTTCCTGAGACCTAATGACCCACAATATAAGTGGGAAGAAAGGGAAAGAGGTATGATTAATCTCCCACTGTTTAGCATAGCCTCATTCTTTACAGAGAAACGCGTCTGTGAACATGAGAGCTTTATAGATTATATTGTCATCCAGCATCTCAGTACGTACATCCACAGCCCCCATGGGGAATTCTAAGGCTCTCCTAAAGTTTTATTCACTGCAGCATGCTGAGCTGTTTCACACAGTATTTCCACCTGGGCTCACACAGCTCGTGATGGCTCCAGGCTGGAAGCATAGCGAGAGGAACACAATAAAGCTCCAGGAGGGATTTGAATTCCCTCCTCTGCACTTTGTCACAAGGGTGCAAGCTTGGCTCCCTCCAACCTACTGTTCGTGCTAGGGGATGGAGTTGGCTCAGCAGCACTGCCTGATGGGGCAGCCCAGCTGGCTCTCCTTATGGCTGAGGCATGCTGTCTGCTACAGGCTCCGATAGTTTGTAAGGCTGACAGAGACTGGTAGCCATTTGACACATAAAATATGCAAAGGGAAGCGATCTCACTGCTTTCTGACTCTTCAGGGCCTGAAGATACTACTTCTACTGAGCACTTCTGTCTTCAATCCCTTCCCAAGATTAAAAAAAAAAAAAAAAAGGAGCACTTTGCAGCAATTGGCATCATCTTTCTGCAGCGTAAGCTTTAAAACATGCAGGGAACAAATTGCCTCCAAAGATTAGAGCCCTTTGTTATTTACTTAAAAAGAACTCTTTTTCTCTGGTCTCTCTCTTCTTCCTCCTTTAATGAGAACTATTTCTGAATGTCATCACACACTTAAGGGCATATCTGCACTGCTCAGTGGTACAGCCTCACAGCAGGTAGCAATGACTAAAAACAAGGAGCATATGCCTTGCTTTTCAGGCCAGGCAAAATCTGGGGCGAGCTCAACGCGACTCCTGTTAGCACTCTGACATCTCTGGATATACCCAAAAAGGGACTCCTACATCAAGTTGTTCTAGAGCTCTTGTCTGAGACACACCCATGAAAGGGTCTGTGCTCCAGTTTTGGCTCAAGCTCAGGAGAAGACAAATGTGATTCTAAGTAAAAGTCATGAGATAACAATCAGAGATTGGTGCACAGCAAGTACTGCTGTCCTTAGCTCCATGCCCTGGCTATCTTATCTGACTGCTAAGTGGCTGTATACAACCTTTACTCTCCTTGAATTCTTACCTGAGAGGTGAGAAAGCCACACGTAGTTCCATGATTTCCTTCTGTTCATCTTCTGGGATGAATACTACTGAATACATCTCTTCTTCACCGCAGACAGCAAGGATGGTCTTTATTCCTTGCTCTCTCCTTGATGGAAATTCCTCTAGTGTAGGCAGCTCTGCCCTTACGTCAAAGGAGCAACAAGAGTCAGGCCGTCCATAAGAGAAAGCAAGCTGGGTGCTAAGTAACTCCACAGCTCCAGTCATGGAGTTCATGAGCTATCCAAGGAACACACATAGGAGAAAAAACAGGTAGTGCCAGAGGCATGGCAAAAGCAGGAGTCCAAGGTACGTACATTCATGAGACTGGGCTGGAAAGAAACCATTGACAAGATACAACCAAGCAGGCCCTGAAAACAAAATCAGAAGCAGGGCTAAGACCAAACAAACTCACAAGACAGATAGGGAAAAGGATCAGCTCCCTGGCCTGAACTTAAATACACCTGTTGGGCTCAGGTGTGGGTGGTCAGAGTCACTGAGGTCTATTAGTCCTCTCAGCACCCTGTAGTATTTATCATTGCCTCTCTCTCTTCTGTGCCTTCAGCTCTGAACGCTGGCTGGGGCCTCTTGGTATTACTGCAAAACAAATACTAAAGCAGTGAAATGGTGATGTTAATTAAATTCAAGTCAGGTGCTGCTTGATGGGTGCCCACACAACCTGCCAGGAGGAGCATAGCTGCTAATTAGCACCCATGTTGGCCATTGCAGCAAGAATATCAACGTGTGAATAGAATACAGAGAGTAAACTACCTATACTGGAAATTGTGAGCTAGCACAGTATTTTCGTGTCAGGTTTCTCTAGACTAAAAACATAGCAACAAAAGAGAATATGTCAGACTGTGAAATTATATTTTGGATTAAAAAGAATTAAGCCTTGCAGACAAAGATATCTTAAGAGATGTGCAAACTGTGTAGAAATTTTGTGAATTAAAAAAAAAAAAAACAAACAGCAAAGTAATACAAGCCAAAATATGGAAAGTAAACTGGTTTGGTCATTTACATTGGGCTTTCCATGGCTCTGTAGCTGAACTCTGCTGGCAATGTCAGTAGTTTCTAAGCTTCTAGCTGTATTGATTTTCTTAGCAGAAAAAGCCTAAGGTTATCTAAACAGTTTAGTTTCTTACTTCTCAGTGCTGAATTCATTACTTTCTTTCTGCCTGAATATAATGCTCTGTGTTGCACATGCAGTAGTGATCCATAAGCCAAGCAAAAACTGTCTGCAGAATCAGCTAACAGCCGGGGCCGGCACGTGCTCAGTGATTAACAGATCAACACTTTCACAGCAGGCAGAGATTTTCATTACAGCTCCAGCATACTACTCAGAGGAGCAAAGGGCCAATTACCAGTGATGTCAATGGGTGCAGGTCCTGAATTCGGCCACATTTCTTTATTTCCTGAGCTGCGTTCAGCAGCGTAGCACTGGCGAAAAGGGACTCTTTGATGGCATTTCCCACTGGGGTGGCTGGTACTGACTTTGCTGAAATGCTTTCAGTTCTTTCATCCTGAAAGCAGAACAAAGGAGAAACAACAGGAGTTTCCAGGTCAGGAACATAATAATTTGCATACTAGGTCATCCCATCAGTGAATAATCCCCCTTCTACCTGAGATTTGGAGGAAGGTAAAATCTCCTACTGGGGCTGGTACACATGGAAAATGGCAGTCAGATTTGATTCTCTTTCAGAACAGACCCATTAATCTCTGGCCAAACAAAATACTGTGTCAGAAAGTCAGTGAGGGCAGAATAAATCCATTCCTCCAGGGAGGAGCTGTGCAGGCAAGGAGGGGACAGAGATGCTCTTGCAGATGGGAGCGGTTCATTTCTGTACAACAGCACTGGTGTAATTCCACCTTTGTCCAGGCTGCTGGAAAAGCAGGTTGTAGAAGCCTCACAGTACAGAATATTGAGGGGATTTGGCATGTCACCCTCGAAGCTCTTCTATGCCCCTGGAGGAGGCTCTCCATTCTCTATCCAGCTTTACTATATATGCAGACACCTCTCTTCCTGCCAATGACCAGCCAGGTTGTGGCATGCTTCCAGCCAAATACATAATAGGAGGGGACGGGTCATGCTTGGGTGCTGCTCCCCAGCCAACTTCACTTCCTTTGACCTGCATCAAAGTGAAAAGCTGTCCCATCTAAATGAGCTTTGGCCACTTCCCTGCTGGTTCCAGAACCTGCTGGAATTGCTGGAAAGCTCACTGCATGAAGCACCTCACCTTGAAGCTGAGGCCCTCAGAGGCAGCATTTTATAGACTGATAAGCAGATCCTAGATTAACGACCAGGATCTCACAAGGCTTAGGAGAAATGGCTCCAGGCTGAGCAGGGCAGGTCATGGCAGGCTGCATTCTGGCTGCTAAGGGAGAGCTATTCTGCCTTACGTGCATGTTCTGTTCAGGCAGATATTAAACTAGCTCCCTTCCAGCATTGTCACGGACAGTGCTCTCATCTGCTGCATTAAGTAATTTGTGCTTCTCCCCCAGAAAAGAATTTATTTTGTCTCTGTACTGGTGTCAAAGCTAGTATTAGTGAGTGTTACTGAACCGTTTTACATCTGCTCCAGCAGCAACTGCTCTGCAGGAGCATGACTTGACAAGAGGGCAGGACAGAGGAAAAAAGTCACATGGGATACTTAGCAGAAAAGTAGAGAAGAGTAAGGTGCTGCAGGGCAGGTGTTTGTGGCATTCAAAAACAGCACTGCAAAGAATTTAAATACAGTATAAGCAGTCCTTTTCCTATACTTATGCCTGAGCAGCTTGAAATGCCCCACACAGGAGGGGTTCTGGCTGCGTAATTGTCACTGGAGAGGTCCATGGGGATGAGCCAAATTAGCGCTGCTCAGAACCTGCCTGTGAGGCACTTTAGCAGAGAGAACAATTTGTGGATTTTCTTTTCCCTTGCACTTGAAAAAAGCAAGCTCAGGCCATCCTGATTCTGAGGTAAGTATGTAAAAGTTCACAGCTGTGCTTCAGCCACGTAATGGGGTCAGCAGCAGCTCTGCTGCCCATCTGCACGGGGACCTCTGAAAGGTGGTGAAACAAAACCAGGGACATCTCTCTGTGGACAGCAGGGCAGGATGGAGCCTGGCTGGCACAGATCTGCACAGCTCTATGTGGTGCTCAGTGGGGAACTGGGCTCCCACAGATTCTGCTTTTCCCACGCTGCAGGGATGAAACCAAGAAACCGGTGCTATTAAAGCCTGCACATAAACGCATTTCGCATAAACTTTGTGTGCGTATAAATCTAATTACTCTAACAGAAGAAATACTAACAGCCAGAAGTGAACTGGAGCCCACCTGAAGTGGGCTCGGAGCCTTTTGGCGAGGATGCTGCAGGGGGTGCTGGAGATCGTCGTTTCCTCCGCACCGAGCTGCCAACGGCCTCATCACCTACTCGAGCAGTATGTGCTGGAGACTTGTTTACATCTGAAAAGATTTATTTACGTTGTAAAGCTATCTGCTGGTGAATAGATGAAAAGAAATATGTGAGGAAAACCATAATCATTTAATACTTATTCCGTTTATTTTCTATTCATTTAGCAATGTTGGCATTCTCATCATAATTAAAGGAAGCTGGGTGGCTTTCTAATGCTTTTCCACAAGTGTTTCTTCCTTCCCTTTGAAGGTGCTTGGCAGATTTAGGTCATACGTTTTCTTCCTACTGAACAGAAAGGGGAAGAGGGAAAAAAATTCCCAGCACCAATCTTTTCTAATACTTCTACATTAGTTCAAACCAGCTGAGGTTTGCTCTGCCTCAAGCTAAAGGAAATCTATTAGGCTCTTTAAAGAAGTAAGTTGAAGGGGATGCATCCAGGATAAGGTCAGGCAAAGATGTGTACAGCAGAGAATGGCAGTACTCAATATCATTGCTTTGGCTGTCAGGAAAAGTTTGCCCCACGTGTTGCCAAACTCCACTTAAACTTGCTTCCTGTCTCCAAATGCCTCTGTGAGCTGGAGATGAGCACATTGTGCTTCTTCCTGGCACTCACCTGAGGTAGAGCATGAAAATTCATGTCAAGGACCAAATACCCTGTGCCAGTAATGCAGACTGTGCAAGTGAAGGCCATCCAAAAGTCATGCTGCTGCAATCTTGTGTGCCACTGAAGGGTGTGCTCTTCTTGGAGTCTGGTTGTTAGTGCAGTTGTCAGTACAGCATCAACCTTAGCACATCTCTCTGCTTCCATCACAGCCAGGTACCATGCTGCTCCTGCCTCAGTTTTGGTATACAACCAAGAGAAGGAGTGGTCCTTTTGTCCATCTGGGGAATGAAGACGAGGAAGAAGGGCAAGGTGGAAACATGGACCTTTCTACCTTGCTGGATCTTTAACCTCATCAATATTTTGGGTGTTGCTCACGCTCTTCAGACATTCTACTGATGGAGAAGGGGAAAAAACTTGTATCCTTTTGAAATCCAGGTCTATGAAAGCCTTTGACATAGCAGCATGCCATGAGGGGAAATGTAACACCAGGAGTACCATAACATAAACAGTAGTGGCTGAGGTGTTTGGCATGAATAATTTAAGATATCCCTAACAGAGACTTCCAGAGCTTCATCCTCAAGTGCTCAAGACATCAAAAAGGATTTGTGATGGTTGTGGGAATGGCTGTGCAGTGCTTATCTGCCTGGGTTTAATCACAACAGTTCTTTCTGGTGTGCTGCTTGGGGCACAAAGGGTGGAGATAACAGCAGATCTGACCAGGATGTGTTAAAACAGTTGTTATAATATTGTAGTAGTTTAATAATTGCTAGTCCCAATGCTTTTTTTATTATTATTTTCAGAGTTATTTCAGAAGATTTACTTGGAACTATATTGTTTAGCACCTTACTTATTATACATTCCCTGTAGTGCTGTTTGCTGTGTCTGGGGCTTGGATCAAGATTATCATTTCACTGTACTGTGTAACACTGCTTTACAGTACAATAGAATTACTGGTCAGGAAACCAATCTGGTATTTGTACTCAATATTACAGTCATCTCTGTACTTTAGGAACCATAATGTGAAAACTAGTAATAATTACATCTTTGCTCTGTCTCCCTATGGAGACAGTCTATGGGGGGAACTATGATGTTATGCTACGTTACCTCAGGCGCCACCTCAAAGCACCCTGCCAGCCTCCTGCCACCACCAAAGCCACCAGCTGTGGCTCAGGGAGACATGGAGAGCAATGGAGTATGCAAGATTCACTTCTTGAGCAGGCTGGCTGCAGCCACACTGCCCCTGCCCTGCTATCGTTAAGCTGCTGAGCTCCACTAATTGCTCTCCAGAGGAGTCCAATGGCAATGGGGTGTGCTTTGCTAAGATAACTGCAGTTAGACTGGCTGGGAGCAAATGACAAGGGCTATCAATCCTCATGCTTCATGACACAAACTGAATACAATTTCAGGCTAGGAATAAGCCCGAGCAAACTGTTCTCAGCAAAAACAAAAGACTCACCTGCTTCTTTATACATTGTCAAGCTCAGGTTGGACCAGCTAAGATTTATACAGTTTTTGGGCACAGAAAGAATGTTGAGCTGAATCCCATCATAGCAGAGTCCTCTGAGTTTGCCTTTGTTCCACACAATGGCTTCAGCAACACCTACAGAGAGGAAAGTTTTAGTTTGCAAAACTGGCATTGCCTGGGAGTGAAACTGGGGTGTAAGGGAAGAATTGTGTGGACAGAAATGGAGTGTTGAAATGCTGTCTAGAAGCACTTAGCATTTCCAATAGCACAAGACTCTCTTACCTTTCCAGCTTGGCTTATAAAATAAAAAATTTCCATTGAATCATGACAACAGTGCAGAGCATCCTCATTGCCTTTACTTCTACCCAGCAGTTCTTATTCCAAGCCTACCTCCCCCAGCAGCAAATTCCACTGTTGCTCAACCTAATACACTACAGAAAAATCCCAACATCTTTTTTAAAAATCCTTTATTTGAAGATAGTTTTATCTGATTCTCTAATAAAGATTCTATTAGGGGAAGCCTCTGCTGTGCTTTGTTAAGGAATTGATGCAATTTGATTTTTATTATATGAACAGAATAACATGGATAGTAGCTGTCTCTGATACAAAGTCAGAGCAAAAAGTATTGTGCTTCCACATGCAAACCAAGATAAAGTAATTAACTTTAAATTAAAAAAAAAGTCTCTGTTGAGATCTGTTCTGCATAATTCAACACGTTGTGCCAATTAAAGAGAACTTATTTGGAAAATGGTTTAGACTAATTTTATACTTCCTCAGATTTGCGTATGAATATATGCAGCTTTATGAATGTTTTGATGGGTGCAATTTCTCTTCTAGAATTTACACATCTATTTGCTTTTATTCATGAAATGATACTTCATAGAAGGGCTCCCAGATCAGCCCTGAGAAAACATTTTTACCCAAGGCAAGAAAACTCAACCCCAGCACCCTGCTATCCACTTCTCCTACCCCACCTTCTCTTCCCAGCTGAAAGTTCCCCATCACTGGTGATACACAGTCAGAACAAGACACTTCTTGTTATCCTGGGATGCAGATATAGTGAGGATGGTTGTGGTAAATAAAGAAAATCCAGTATTGGCAACAGCATGAAAAATCTATGGCGTGAACAAATTTGGCCAGCTCTGAGAGATTAATGTTGTCAACCACACAATCAACAATTAAGTAGGATGAATAACAAGAAGTTTTTAAAGGAGAGATTGCCAAATGAATATAAAAATGAAAAGTAAATACAGTTTCTTAACAGACTTTCTACTTAACTGAGCTGATAAGCTGCACATGAGGGTGATTCAGTTAAGATGATAATAATTAACAATCCTCTGAAATGGACAGACTCAGTCACTGAGCCAGTCAATAGTCATTCTCCCTTTCATATAATCCAAGCACTACAAACTCACACCAGTATTAGAACAGCCACTGTGTTTTAGATGAAATTTTTTGAAGCAGCTTAATTTGGCTTGATTAGCATCCAGAGGCTGTCCTACTGGGCTCCAGCACTGTGGCTCCCTTTTTCACTAATGGGGACTTTGGGACTTCGAGTTCTATTCCCCCCGCTTTTCTCTCTCTCTGTCTCTCATTTATATCCATGTTTCTTTACACTGATATCTACTGAGATATTACTTGACTACATTAATACAAGGCATTTCCAAGTATTAATCATTCTGTTATCACAACATTGCTAAGTAACATCCAAATGACAATTTCCATTACAGTTAGCTACAAAGACTCTGACCTAAAGAGATCATATATTTGGTAAGGTAAGATGTGCAGTGAGTGGAAGAAAATTAGTCATCTCAACCTAATGCTGGAGGAAAGGGGGAAAGATTTGAAGAAAAAAATATTACATAACTTTAGAAGGGCTTTTTATACCACAAAAATGAAGTTGCTTTCAAAATTCTATTGCAATAAAAATGGCATGGTGCCATTCATGTATATTTGTATTAGTGTGCGTGTAATAATGCACCTTATATCTGTCCAAAAAGGGCAATATACGACCCAGCCATGAACAACTTCTACACTGATGCAATTTATAAAGTAATATTGATTTAACTCTTGCAGTAGAAAATCATGACCCTGCAAGTGAAACAAGAAACTGGTAAAAATATCTCTGGTAGATCAAAGAGTGGTGTATGAGAGATCTTGAACCTATGTTTAGCTCTATCAGAAGTTCAAACAAGTGATTATTTTAGTACTTCCATTTCTTTTTTCCTAGAACTTTATATTTAGGAATGAAAAACCAAACCACTAACAAGTTCATTTGTGAAACAGAGGGTTATTTAAACATATATCCTACATTCTTTTAACCAATCTATATTATCTAAAGACAGGTGGAAATTTCACTCACTGAGACAGCTTACCACAATCTCATTATTTTCTCTTCCTGCTTTTAATCAGTTTAGCAAACCCCACAACCATTGTGCTTCAGTTAGGCCAGAGTCAATAAAGAAAACGTCATACCATAAAATAGATGCAGCTTCCTGCACCCTGCCTGATTTTCTCTTTTTTTTTTTTTGTCTAATATTTGCCTTTTGGATCAGGCTTGAGAGTTTTGTTGAATCTTGAGTTTGGTTTTTTTTTTTTTTTTTTTTTTTTTACTTTTTTATAAAGCACTTGTCAGTCCTGTTAAGTAAGAGCTGTAATTTCTTGTTCCAAGTATAATTTACAAACCAGTGGGACTACGTGTTGCCTTAGCTGTGCAACAATTTGCATTTGTGAGTTTTCCTTTATTGGTTTTGTATGTTTTTCCTTCACTTTTAAAATATTTTAAATATTTGTAGTACTATAGCCTCTAATGAGAATTAAGAGAAAAGTACAATCACTTGGATTTGTTTCTCTCTTAGTCATAACTATTTCTCCATGCCTTTGCTGCAATTTATCTGTTCCAATAATAATAACCTGGTCCAGGAACATCCCAGTCAATGAAGAGAGTCTGTTGTGGTCTCATGTCTTACATCCTGAGTGCTCAGACATGTACATTTTTCCATAAGATTTTCCGGCCCTTCTGTGAAGTCTCTTTGGTTATCTCAAAACTTCTTAACAGTTCTTCATAGATTCAGAGTCGCTGGGAGGGGGAAGGACAAGCTGTAGGATGCATAGCATGACCATATTGCCTTTTCCTTCTCTAAAATCTTAACAAAATCAGAACAATAACTGCATGCAACTCAATGCTGAAAGGAGGAGGACAGTATGGCCATATGGTTATGAACATAGGATAATAGACCTGAAGATTCAGTGAACATAATTGTTCACAGTTGTGAAGGTCTGGCAGCATGCTCATGAGAGGGTCTTCAGCCAGAGCAGTCAATCAAAAAATCTTATGTGAGTAGAAAATCGACCACTGAATAGATTGCCTGTGGATGCCAGCTTTTTGACCCATTCTTCCAAGAAGATGGTGTAAAGAGGTCTTTGTTGTAGAGGGATGTTTGCAAGGCTATGTTATGTTAATTATTCAAAGCACCTGAAGATCCTAGGGGGGAAAGTACTGAAGACATGTAAAACATCATTTTCATACTGAGTATTAGAATACTGCCAAGATTTTCTTGTCAAACAGGAATGGCAAGGTTTTGATTCTGAACTTTCTAAAGTATCTTTTAATAAGCAAATACTTTAAAATGTGAAGGCTATTGACTTATGAACATTTGTAATCCGCACTCTGTCTGGGGAGAGCTGTAAGCTTCTTCATGCAAATGATGTGAAGAATAGTCTAAATCCATAGATGGAATGCACCAGGGTAAGCTGTTTAATACAAGAAGCACCAATGAGCTTTTGAAACACATTTTCAATTCTATTTGTTTATTTATTGTAAATGGATTACTTGTCTTTTGTTAGTTTTAAGCCTTTCCTAGATGTTAGCTGGTGGCACTGATAAATTACCCATGGAGCCAGACAATCTCTGCAAATTCCAAGCACACTTCTTCATCAGGATAATAGGTCTGAAAGGAATGTGTTACTTCCCATTGACATGATTTTACGATTTCCTCTCTGTAATGTTCTTGCTTCACTTACAGTGCAGCAATATAAGAAGATAGCATATTTTGGTTACGGAAAAGTATATATACAGGAATGTTATATCAGGAAGTAAAGCTGAGAAAAAAAATCCACAACACATTACCTCTTACTTCCCTGTGCACTGGTCCCCTTTCCACACTTATTTGCATAAGAACTGGTCTAACTTGAGTGCTAATACTGAGATATATTGTAGAATCACACAATCATAGAAGAGCTTAGCTTGTAGAGTACATTATACACCACCCATTTCCAACCCATTGCAGTGGGCAGGGCTGCCACCACCAGCTGCTGTCCAGAGCCCCATCCAACCAGCCTTGAACACCTCCAGGGATGGGGCATCCACAGCTTCTCTGGGCAGCCTGTGCCAGGGCTTCACTACCCCTTCAGGGAAAAATTTCTTTCTAACATCTAACCAGATCCATTAACCCAGATCTGGGTGTGCTTACTGTCCTGTTACAGAGCCAGCTGGACTGCCTCAGGAGTTGCACTTCAGCAGTCAGACTTTGTGCACAGCATTAAGAGAATTATCAAACCATTATGATTATTTTCAGCACATTAGAATTGATTTTGATACCCAAACTAAAACATCTCTCTTCCTTTATAAACAGTGCTAAATTCTACTGTACTATTAATATGATCAGAGCTGTAATCTGTAATGCCAGATTATTCATATGTTCTATCTACAGCAATGGGTGAATCAACCTGCAAACACAGTGCAAGAAACCACATGGTAGTTAATTATGGAGGAGGTTGCCCACAGAAGTTGCTTTAACCTCTACTGGTTGGAAGCAGAGTTTTAGCTAGAGGCATGAAAGTTCAGTTATCTTTCAGAACATCTGTGGTTTTAAAAAAATTCTTCTCGGAGGATTTTCTAGAATCTAGGAATTTTCTTACCTAAAAAATGTCCATTCTTTCCCCAGTACAGCACTGTTAGTGACTTTTGGGTAGAAGAATTCCAAGATACATGTGAATCAATAGGCAAATTCCTTCCTTTTGGTAAGAAGTTAACAATTTTTTTTTAAAGAGAAAAAATATTTGAATATATATTTGTTATATACTACATACTCATAAGAAGGTTATTTTTAAATTGCTAGGCTATTAAAGATATTAAGATAACTTGCCTTCATTTAATTTTACATGCTTCAGAAAATCTGATCTACCATATGGCTGGTCAATGAAATAATTTTTATATGGTAAAATGTCAAAGATGATTTTGGCTGATAGCATTATTATCCAATATCTTCCTCAGGGAGAGTCTGGAGCTCCGAATAACCTCAGATTTTTTATTCTTTTAGGGAGTTCAGCTGAGCTGAAGCAGTAAAGATGAGTATTGACTCAAGAAGTAATTTTGCAGTGTTGTACGGCAGAGAGGCTAAATTGCATTTTCTAAGGTTGTATTCAGATAACTCAGATCCGGTTTTGAAAACTCCTCAACCTTTTCATAACCCAGTTATATTTTGGTTTAATTAGCTCAACCATCATAGTCACATAGTAGCATTTTTGTCATAATAATCAAGCTGTCAAATCTTGATGTCCTACCACACAAAAGAGGACAAACTATGATGAACTATGATGAACTGAGTGGAGGGGCAGCAGCTCTGTCTCTGAGCTTTAAATACAGCATGGAAAGGCAGGGAAATAAGCCCTATGCAACAGCTAGGTGGAGGTGGAAGTTTTCCACATTAGCATGCAGTAATCCTTGTGTCTATTGGCTTAAGTTTGGACACACTATTTTAAAAGCAGAAAATAAAAGGCAACTAGCTAGATTCTAGCCACCACTGTTTTGATCTGTCTTCCTACATTTTTTCATTCTCGATGTTACCCATATCCCATGAAACCAAGCAAACAAATGCAAAGGCACTGCAATTTATCTCATAGCAACTTGAAATCACAATCAGATAGGAAATCCAGCAAGCGTGTGTAGCAGCTAACCATGCAAGGATTTTATATTAGATCAAGACAGCAGTAGCAGTTTGCAAATTGATTTTCTTCTATTATTCGGAACCCTTTAACCTAAAGGGCTTCAATCCACCAGTGTGATATGGCTCAACCTGCATGACTTCACTCTAACACCACTGCTAGGCTCTTATCCATGAAGTGCATTGCCAAGGTAAAACAAGGTATGAGTGTTAATTACTTTTGTTAAAGCTTATATTTTCATGGTAACCTAATGCAGTTAATATCCAGGATAATACACCATGTTACAAACACTTAGGGCCAGATTTGACATTTTTCTTTATAATGCTAAAGCTGCTGGAATTATATAAGGCCAAATAATACCCACTGTGGCATTTAGATTCTGCCTCAAATGACTTGCACAGTATCTCTTTGAAGTCTGTAATTCAAATACTAACTGAGAGAACCGCATGTTTCACTCTCTGACACACACAGCTCTATTTGCTGACACTATCAGACAGAACATTCGCTCTTTCTGTTCTTTCCTGATTTTTTTTCCCCCAGTTGTGATGATCAGAAAATGGGATTTTTTTTCCTTCCTGCAACAGGATTTTTGAGATTTCAGGGAAAAATGGAACAACATTTCCCAAGCCATGAAAGGGCAACGTTTTACTTGCTGGGGCAGTGGTCAAGAGCTGCAGTTTTAACACATCATGTTCCTTGTCTCCTCTCATGAGTCTGAAGATAAAGGCATGGGAACAGCCCCAGATATCTGGCCCATTATTTTTAGCTGGACCTCAAGGAACAAAATTTCTTACAGTAGAAACAAGTAGGGCAGATATTGTAGTCTTTATCATTGAAGTCTCTTAAGAACAAGTTGGTTTAATATATCAGCAGTTCATAACAAATTTGTACTGAAACTGCTTTAGGATAGGCAAATAGACTTCTTGGGGCCTGTTACTGTTCTGATATTACGATCCATAATAACAGTAGATAAAGCACAATTGTGGATTCTAGCATACCTCTTATAAACGGAAATGAGTGGTTTAATTTTAGTTTTGTGAAGAAATTGGAACTGTTTTCTTTTAAGCTCTTAGCCACTTAATGGAAAACTAAAAGCTCTGAAGAGTGTTCAGCTGAAATATTTCAATATTGGTGGCTGCTCATTTTAAACTTTTTGAATTATTCTACAAGTTAAAGTACAAATGGACAAAACTAGCCCTTCTTTCCAAAGAAACTGTGACTCCTTATACAACACTATTCAATAGCCAAAAGGCATAAAAGATTAAACTTAGTAAGATCATCACAGTAGAAAGATAATCAAAATAAACAGAAACACTCACTAGTGTTACAGGCTTGCAGTAAAACTCCACAAGAAATGATCTCCACAAAAAGATCTGTCCTCAGTCAGCACTTAAATGGGATCTAGAAGTGGAGCCAGGCTCCACCCCTTCCGGTAGCACAGGTGAATTGCCTTCACCTGTGCTCCTGCAGCTGACTCAGGTGGTCAATCAGAGGTTCAGGCCGTGACAGTTCCCATACAAGTGCAGAAAAGCATCTGAAGTGCTTTAGAAATTACTTCTCACAGTGATTTTGTTGTAGTATAAACACTGTTGAAGCTTTAGTACCACACAGAGATGCTCTGAAGTGCGCAGCATCAGCCTTTGGGAAATTTAAGCCTTTCTTGACCCTGGTTACTGTTCTAGCCTGAAAGAATGTGTGATTTTTCAATGATAAAAATACCAACATCGTGATATGCATGAGCTTTCCACTTGAAATAGATTTGCAGACAAAAGAAATATTTTAAATCCTCGGATTAGGAAGAAGCATTGCTCTCTTCAGTATGCGTTGAGCATGAATATCTTGCTAAAATTTCTAGCTGTGGCCTGAGAAGCAGCAGTATCCTCTGGAGATCCTCTGAAGGGAAAGAGATGTTTGTACTCTGATCCAGCTGTAGGATCAGCAGTTTTATTAACTCATTTTCAGTAAGCACATTTAGTGGTTTCACAGGAATCCATAAAGGATTGCACTGGCTTTAGAGATCGGGGAAAAAAAGAGGGAAGGAGATGATCAGGACAGCGATGAGTTGAGAGAAGGCAAAAAATGAGTTCAAATAAAGATTTGTTGCATTTTATGTACACAGGCATGTAACCCCCTAAGAAATATCAGAGACAAACAGATAAAAAAAAAAAAAAAAAACCACACACACAAAAAAGTAAAAAAAATAGCAAAGAGGACAGGAGCTGCTGTCTGTCCTGTTTGTGCAGCAGAAGCATTCCCATTACACAGTGCCTGAGTAGATCTTCTCATGAAAGTATGTACATTTGTAACATTTTATATTAAGTTTAATAATTTATCAATGGTTAATATTTCAAAAGAATAAAGTAGAAAATCAGATAAAATTTTTATACCTGCTATTAGAAGTCGAATGGAGCATTGAGAGACAATCCAAGCAATCATCTCCGCAAATCTATCTACTGAATCAGCCTTGCTTCAAGCAAAAAGGGAACCTTACACTTTATTTTATACTCTCTCTGTACGATAGTCTCAAAGTAAAAATGGCCTCTCCCAGTTACAAACTTTCAGCTGGTCACCAGTTCAAGTCACTACTTACAAATCCCCAAACCTGTAACCTGATCATCTTTGCTTAATTAGAATGGCTCTTGTTAGTGCTGTGGTATCTGATGTATCCAGGGTGTGATCTTTCAGACAGTGTAATGTGGAATCATGCCATTTAAATCTTTGCTGCTACTAATATCAATGGCAGCAAACTGATTTGTATGCAGTATTTTGTTGCTTTGATAGGTCATAGAGAAGGGAGAATAGTTGAATGAAAAAACTCTAATCTATTTGGCCATAACTATGCATTGAAACTCTTTCTCCTGATATAAAATACTAGTAACAAACACAACAACAAAAAAACTCATAAACTACTTAAAATGTTAACTCAAGCAATATTAAAAATAAATTTCAAGAAGTTCCAGAGGCTTTTAGTTAGGGGTATATTTTGCCTATTTCTCAATAAAAATTGCATGAGGAATACAATAACCAGCATGGTATTTTATAGCAGTTTTGATGCAGGTTATTCCATTAGGGGATCTTCCCCCTGCTTTCAATTTTGCTTTTCAAGGGAAACATAGTCCACTTTTTTTTTTCCATTTTTACTACTTAATGCACTGAGTCAAACACAAGATGGAGAGCAGCTTGCAGAGAAAGTCAACTGATTCACAACAATAAACCAAAGAAAATATGACCTTGTTATGTTGTATGAATGTACCCCAATTTATTTTTGTTGAAGGGAGAAGAGATGAAATCCAACATTAGAAATCCGGAGACTTTGAGACGCCTGTGTGTCTCAGCATCCCTATAGACAACAGCAATGCAGGAAGAACAGTGGAGATGGCTGAATTGCTGTCATCTCAGTAACAACTAATTCCCTTTTCCCCTAATCATTGCAACAATGCACATTTATTCAGTAAAGAGCTGATCTAAAATCCTATGAAGTTAATAGTACTGTTTCAATTGACTGCAGCAAGTTTTGGATCAGTCTATGAAGATTTTATTTCTGCGTGCTTCTTGCTTAGCTGGTCAAAGAGCATTTATGATTGCATGCCTGTGAGGCAAAATGTGCTGTCTTCTCACTAGAGCATTTACTATGTTCAGTCTCTCAAGTTTAATTATTTATTAGTGATGTGTGTCAATAGTAAAAAACCAAGGCTACTGAAGAGTTCTGAAATAAAATTTCACATAGAGAATATCATGGTATTGGCTGGAATAGTGTCAGTTTTCTTTGTACAGTGTCATATAATGCTGCATATTGCATTTTTGAATATAGTGGTGTATGCGAACCACTGAATCACGGCCTGAACCTCTGATTGACCACCTGAGGTGAGCAAAGAGTCAGCACTGGCAACACAGGTGAACATCTCTCCTAGACCCCATTTAAGAGCTGACTACCAGTGGGGAAGGATCACTTCTGGAGACTGCTCTTCTTGGAGTCTTCTTAGTGAGCCTGGGACAAGCTTTCCATCCATTCTTCTTTGATGCAATAACCTGTTTAGCTTAACTTTCCTGTGTATTTCTTAGTTATAACGTCTGTATATTCATTGATTATACAAGCAGTGATAACGTGATGGTTTAGTTAATCAGTGTAAACACAAAGCCAGGGACTTTCCTTCCCAGGCTCCCTGAAAGGAGGTTGTAGCAAGGTGGCATTGGCCTTGTCTCCCAGGTGACAGCAATAGGACAAGAGGGAATGGCTTCAGGTTGTGCCAGGGGAAGTTCAGATTGGATATTAGGGAAGATTTTTTTCTCCAAAAGAGTGGTGACACATGGGAAGAGTCTGCCCAGTTGGTGGAGTCACCATCCATGGAGGTGTTCAAGAACTGTGGAGACGTGGCACTGAGGAATGTGGTTAGCGGGCATGGTGGTGATGGGCTGATGGTTGGTCTAGATGATCTTTGTGGTCTGAAGAACCGAGACTGTTCAAAGGGATGTCCTGTACCATATGGTGTCATGCTGAACAATAAAAACTGGGTAGAAGGAGGGGAGGGCATTCAGCATGATGGCGTTTGTCTTCCAAGAAACCATTCTGCATGACTTCCTGCTTTCCTGGAAGTAGCTGAACGTTTGCCTAATGATGGGAAGTAGTGACTGAATTACTTGTTTTGCTTTGCTTATCAGTACAGCTTTTGTTTTACATAGTTAATCACCTCCATTTCCAGCTCATGGTTTCTTGCACTTCTAGCTTTCTATTTTTTGCCATTTCCAATCAGGGGAGAGTGAGTGAGCAGCTCACTGTGTGGTGCTGAGCTGCCTGCTGGGGTTAAACCACAACACATACTTAAAATAATAGGTTCCATAGATGTTAGAAAAGCAGCCAAGATTTCTAGCTATCAGAAAGAAAGCCGGAATTATAAGTATACTAGATTGCTATTGATTTAACATTAGTCATTATTTTGCATTGTTCACACCTCCAAAATTATTTTAAAAGGTAAAATTAGTTTATTAATTGTTAATGTCGACTATGCCAATGAAAATATCTGTGCTTTGAGAGATTTTATTTACTGATGTTTGAAGGTTATCCTCCAATGCGCGTATTCAGAGTATTTATGCATTACAGACCACTGGAGAAAAAGTTCTTCTATTCTTTTAGGATTAAGAACTTTTTCACAAAAGGACAATAAGAAAGGCTTAATTTTCTTCTGAATTTAGCTAGGAAAAATACAAAAACGTAACAGAAGCAAATCCCCAAATGGTAAAGTAATATGAGGTTACATCAGTGTCATTAAGAAATGGGATTACTGCCTGGGATATTGTCTAATTTGAAGATAGAGTAGCTTTTCCTATTCCCCAGAAAGAAAGTCGTGTGTGTGTCTGTGTGTGCATGCTGTTCACAGTGTGTTGGTTCCACTGGACTCAATGTCATATCTCTGGGGTAGAAGCTCTATGAGATCTCATCTCATGGTGTTGTACCTATGGGGAGCAAAATAGAAGGAATTTGGAGGTTTTATCAGTTTTAAAAGGGTAGTTTAACTCCATCCATCTGCCTAACCCAGATTCTGAAGGATTTAAGGGCTTCTGGCAGGGAGAAAGACTACCCAAGAAAACTGTCAGCTGCAGCGGGGGTACGTTTTAGTTTTCTTTGTCTCCCAAGTGCATATGAGGAGATGGCCTGGCAGCAGGATCCCCTGCAGGGCAGAGAGCGCAGGGCTGCAGGAGGCTCTTGCTGACAGCTCCTGTCAGGCCATGCAGCTGGATGGGCACTGGCCTCGCCTGAAGGCTACACAGCCCCGAGTAAAATGCAAATCACCCTGTGCAGCTCTGCTGGAGAGTGGTGTTCGGGTCAGCGTGAGCTCCTCTCCTTCCTGCTCAAATGTATCAGCAAGAGACCAGGCAAGACAATAGAGCTAGGCCCTTTGATTGGACCTACTCAGGGGTTTGTGAGCCCAAAGCACTGCTTTTTGCCTATTGGGTACAGTTGACATCTTGACATACATAGTTTAGCTTGTTTGTAGTTAGATTCATTTTTCTCTCTTGGTGAAGGCTTCCAGTTCAATTTTCCATTTGGACATTTTGTGTAATTAATGTTTCTGCTTCTGGGCTTAATTTTTTTTAATAAGCTCTGTACCTTGACATAATTTAGCAGGGTACAAATTGTCTCAGGACTTATGACAGAAGACCTTTCTTGAAGGAATGACCTTTTTGCGGTGCTTTCTTTCCTCCTTTTAGTGCTAAATTACTGTTCACGTAGCAACAAGTTGCAATTATAAACCATAAATGTCTAAATTTTTTAGGGAGCAGCTTCAGAATGATGAAAAGTCAGGCTGTCAACCATTGTTGTTATGTATTGATCTCTATTCCTTGAGGTGTAGAGCACCTTCATTTAATCATGTTAGTTATGGTGAGAGCAAGGGCTAAGACTATTCTGTATATATGTGTAAAATTCAACAGTGCACGGTTTTCCCACAGTTTTGAAGGGAGAAGGGCAACAATCTTTATCCTTTCCTGTTGTTTTTGTCTCATCTCCTTTTGCTTATGCTTCAACCCATTTCTCCCACGTAAGATGAAGTCATGGCCTCATGAAGCTGTCTTGTGCAATACTGATTCTCAAACAGCTGCTTGAAAAAAATGTCTTTTATCATTTATATATTGAACTTCCAGAAGCATGTAGCAAGATCCATTGTTGACTGCTAGTTTGGATGTAAATTGCTGTACAGTAAGCAGGGTGTCTACAAAGCAGCCTTTAAAGAATATTCCCTAAGAGACATTTTCAATTTTATCATCTGGAAAGCACGTGGCCCTTTTACCTAATCACCAGTTATATTGTAGTCTGAAAAAGAAGGCAGACAGTTTCTGTGCTGTTGGTGACCTCAGGTACTTACAAGCTGGCAAAGTAATTTGTGTATGGGGCCTCACTTTGGCCCTGCATGATTGCTGTCTACCATAGAAACTGTGTCTGTGGACACTTGTTTTCACCCCACTTAGCAAGGGTTGGGGGAGACACAGAAGAAGATCACGCTAAGGCCACAGAGCCTGAATTTCTTCTCTCAATCACTCTTTTGTGGATAAAGGGTGGGTGTTGGCACTTAAATAAATGATGCTCTTTCCAGAGCTCTGGGTTCATGGATTCATCCTTTGTAAACCATGATGGTAGCTCACTGCAGCTTCATTTACTGTTGCCAGTGGAAAAACTCAACAAGCTTTCCATTCACATGGGGAAGATACTGGCACAGTTTAGAAGAGAATGCTGGGACACGCTGCTGAGAGCCGAATTTTATCCTTGGGTATGTTCACAGCACTGGCAGTGAAAAATGAGAAAGCACATGTATTTGCAACATGTGAAATGAATGAAATGTTAGCTAATGGATTAAAAAAGTAAAGAGCTTCTTCCAAAGTGTGAAAGAAAGCAGAGCAGCAAAAGGTGTACCAGATGTATTGGTTGCCCTGTTACAGTCATGGGAAGCAAAACTGGAGTCTTTCCAACACGCACAGAGAAACTTTGAATATCAATGCAGTTAATTCCAAGCTTTCTGTGCGCTAACAAAAACTTTCTCTATCCTAGGTCGTGATTGCGTCTCCTTCCTCCCTACTTCCTAACAGTTCTGCTTCTCTCTATATCTTTGAGAAGGCACTGAGTGCTACCTATCAGCAATCTTTGCTCAGGCCTTACAAAGGTGATTTCTTGCTTCTGGCTTTTCACAGCCTTTGGCATGGTATAGCCAGAGATCATTAACGCTATGTATTACTAGAAGCTAATAGCAATATTCTTAACTCATATCATCATAGATATAAAGAGGAATAAACTCCAAAGTCTGGCTAGTAATGGATACAGTGTCTGCATTCTGAGTGGAATAAGTTGTGAACAGTGATAAGAATGCCAGGCATTAGTGCTCTGACACTGTAAACCCCATTTCATCAATGCATGAATGGTGGGAGGTGAGATCAAGTGACCAGACCAGCAGTGAGGTGAACATCTGTGTGCATCAGCTTTCCTGTTTCATTACTTCTGCTGCCCAAATGCAGAAGTGCTATAGCATGGTACAGACAAACTTCAAACTGCCCAGCAGTAAAAATCTGCGCCATAACTATTTCTCGACAATACTCTTCTGCTTCTGCAACAGCTGAGATATCACTCATTAATCCCTCTAGCAATGCTGGGAACCTCCCATTTTCTGCCAGGACATTGATCTCAGTTATTGCCCTTCATGAGCAGTTTGGCTACTAGTTTAAGCCTTGAAGAAATTTTCCCATTCCTTAATCTTGGATGTCTCTCCTGTTGTCTGGGAGAAATTTCTTAGAGGTACAGCAACAGAAGGACAAATACTGATGTTCTTCCACACCTACTGGAGTTCCTCTCTGTATTAGCTGGCACCAGAGCTCCTTACATGCTCATAGAAGTTCACTCAGACCCTCCTGTAGGCAGTTCCACTTCTTATGGAAAAAATATAATGTTCATAAAATGACCTGAGAAGGAGGCTGAGGTTCGAATGTCTACTTTAGGGATTAGGAGATTGGCCAGGATTTGAGAGCTACTATCTTTTTGAGGTCTGAACATTTGGCAGCTGTATAGCAAACCTGGCAAGTCCCTCACCTTGAATTTGTTCAGTTTTGGTTTGCTTGGAGGTCTCGTGGATATCCACTAAATGCTCATTTGGCCAGATCTGTTTTTTCAAGGTCTTAAGTTGTGTTCTACTGCCAGCTCCTTACCCGTTTCACACTCTTTTTGCAAGGAGATGGTCCAGCTGTTTAATATTAAAGTTTAATATTAAACTTAAAGGCAGACAATTTTTATTCCTCTCTCAGAGGAGAAGGAAGAATAAGCAAATGCTCTATTACAATTGTGTGCATTTATATTTGATAAAAATGGTTGCAATTTATATGCAAATGAAGTGTGACTCAGCCTCCTGGCAATTTGTCAGCACGACCCTCAGCACTGCAAACCATTTATGCCCTTACCTAAGTAGCCCTGGACCTATATGGGGGCATTTTAGCAAAGGTAGGCCAAATTCTACTTTAAGGGGCTGTAAATTCCTTCAAGTAAGGTACATGTCCAGGGTTTTCCAGCACTCCTACAAACCTCTTCCTATTGGATTGTCCATTGTCCTTGTTCATTCCTGCAGTTGTTTTCTTTTATAGTACCACTTTTCATAACCTTTGCTTTCTAGTAGAGGCTCTCTGGTGAACGTTTTGTCCCAACATTAAAGCATACATCCCTACAGCTTTTTTGCTATAGTTGCAAAGAAAATGGCATTGAAAACCTTTTCTTGGCCTACAAAGAAGCTTTGCTGGCAACAGAAGTATGAGTACCACTTCCCTGATCTATTGAGAGCTGCAAGTTGGCCACTGTCTTAATTAAGAAAATATTTTTTCTGTTTTTCCTCCAATGGCTTTAGGGACCTCTATTTCCTGCTTTTATTCTATTTCCTGTATCCCTCCAATTTTTCTTTCCGCCTTAATAAACAAAATGAGGAGCTTAAAACATTTTAGAAGTCTTTTTTCCTTGATCTTCCTGCTGTCTTAGCTGAGCACTTCTCAAGCCATTTCAGGAAAGAACTATAACTTGCATCTACGTGACATTTCTTTAATCAGTGCTTTGAGGAAGTACATTTAGGTAGTACATTTAGGCTAAGTATAAAGATAGGACACCACATGACATACTTCCAATCATCTACTAGGTGTCCATCATGGTGTGAACACTACTTTGGCCAACGCTGTGTTTGCAGAACAGAAACTTGTGCTGGATAGACAGTCCACACACTGGTTTAGTAAGAAGTCTCAAGAGATACTGCTGAAAAAAGAGCAGTAATGGCAGCCAGAATAAAGGAGGAAAGACAGACAAGGCCAGCTCCAGGGAAGCCCTAAAGCAAGAGTTAGTAATGCAGTACTGTCAATAACAAATATCCCATCCAAACAATCCAAGAAGCAGACATACAAGGCACAGTAATAACAGAGTTCTTCTCTAGACTAGATTTAATTTGAGTTAAAGGATGGCTGGAATTAACTCCAGTAAGATAACGCATTTGTAAATGCTAGTATAGACAGTCTGCAAACATTCATTCTGGGAGATGAATGTTTGTGGCTTCCTGAACTGGCTGGCTAACACAAGTTAACTGGCAATCAATTAAAGCAGTGACAAGAAGCAGTGGGGGGGGATCCAACCCACCCATGACTTGGTTTGCTATTTGTGATTGTCTCAAATTAAAAAATGAGCACTTAAAGAGAAGATGAAAAAACGCATGTATGTTTTAGACCAATTATTTGGTGGCCTTTGTATTCCCAGTAGATTGCAAATGCAGGTGGAAGGAATCTTTGCTTTGTGCAGATGAGGAAATCAGAGGAGGAAATTAATTTTTATTATTGGTATTGTAACACCAAAGGAAAAAAGGGTCACTGAAAAAGCCAGTGGGCATTTTTCAGATCACCTTATCTTCCTAAGGAAGAAAAAGTCTATTAATGAAAGAGAAATCAAAGAAAATAAATCAAAATATATAGGGAACCTTGTAAAAATGTAATTATAGTGTGTCATTTATGATGGGAATGAAAGTTTGCAGCTGCAGGATTCAGTAGAACTGGTGTGAGCATTTCAAAGTCAGCTGCAAGGTATTATTTATTGGGTTGCTTCATTTGAATTAAATTTGCTTTAAAGTTCCAGAAAGAGCTCTCACACCTACATTTTTCATCCAAGTTTTTGCAGTTCTGTGTGACATTCTCCTTCTCTCCCTTTCTCTCCACCCTCCAAGAGATGAGACTAATCCTACATAGAGCTGTTGTGGCATAATTGAACCCCAGGGTGCCAAAGCAGTACTGCTTTGACATGAATTCCATATAAAAGTGCTTCTGTTTTTCTACATTTATGCTGCCTGTGGAATTTAGTGGTGATTTACAATATTGATTGATTACTATCTATCTTCCTTGCTATCTGCTTTGCATTCTGCTTCAGAGAGACTGAATTAATCTCTGACAAGGCTTGCAGTCTTAAAGGTATAACCTGAAGACACATTTATTTTTTATTAGGCAAAAATTCTGGTAACACTTTGTTTTTAAGAAGGATATTTTTTCTCTTAGGATTGCAACAGTTAAACTCATGAAGCTCTGGACAAAGGGAAAAAAAAATCCACACCAAAATCAAGTTAATAAAAATTTCTTTCACTTTAAATATAGCTATTTACACTCTGAAACTCTCCTCTGTAATTTTAGTAGTCAAAATGATTTGCCCAAAAGTGTAGAAGAAATAAAATTTATAAGTTTTTTTTTTCCAGCTGAAAATTTTCATCATGATTTATGATTAGCTTTAGCACTGTAGGGATATTTTTGGTATATCTTGAGGATCCATTTGAAAGCAGCTCAAGTTATTAAAAAACTTTAAACAATTTATTGTGGGTGACGTACTTATATTTCGAAAAGACATGTTATATGGATTTGCTCCATCCTTCTGAAATCACCTTGGCTGATCAGAAGCACTTGTTGGTGCTACAAAAAAAATGTATAAACTAAAAAAAAAAATGCACACATGCTGCTGGTAACATATTGTATGGTTGTGATCCAAAGTCTGTCAGAGCCAATTCACATCAGTTTAATAAATGCTCACATTTGCATAGTGGTGTCAGAGGTCAAATCTCAAGTCTGTGGACTGATCAGTGCCACTAATAATAACATGTCTCGGTGTTTTAGTCTTCATTTGTTTTCGGGGTGTTTCTCTTCCCAGTCACTGTGGAGGGCTCCCGTTCTGGAGTGAATGGTGATATACAAATGAGCTGATTTTCTGTCTGAGGAAAAACTCCCCTTTCTACCTTGGCTCATTACTTTTCTCTAGGCATTTAATCTGTATGGGTTGAATAGAGATTGATGGCAAAATGGCCTTGGATTTCATCAGAGGTTGGGCTGCGTCCTTCAGTGTTGAAAAAGTTCTTTCTTCTTTCTCCTTAAGTACAGCCCCCAAAATAGTGATATGTAAGGATAAGGCATAACTTGCAGCTCTGTCAAGGCCAGGAGGAGAATTTCATGGTGTGCTTTGTCCCTGAAAAAGCGGATAAACATCTTTGAAATGCACATTTTGCACCAACAAGTGGTTAAGAGGAAATGACTGGCATAATTACAGTACCTGCTCTAGCTATTAAGCCAGACAGCCAGTTGACTGTGTGCCCCAGGGCCATTTTCTAAGCTGTCTAGACCAAAGTGGAAACCAAACTCCAGTTTAATTTTATTTGACTTGTAGGATCTGGTGTGCACATAATTTGGCAAGAGCTAATTTGCCGGTGAGCAGCTTTTAACATTTCACATTAAATTATAACGGGATATGCTCTAGAGGTTTTGGATGATTATTCACTAGACAAACAAGCAAGTAAACGAAAGCATACAGCACATAGAACTGAACTGTTGCCGAGAGACTGAAGTTTAAAAGAAAGGAAAGAAAATTAAAGAGCAGAAAAGGCTGCAGGTAGGGTGAAGCAAAAATTGTCTTGTTAAGTTATCACAGCATTTGCTGTTCAGTTATCAGAAGTGTTATGTACTCCAGAGTCATGTGCATGTCAGCTGCTTGTCACCTCGCTTCCACCATGTTCAGCCTTTCAAGTATTTGGCAATCCCTTTTGTGACACTTTATCATCACACTATAGGAATTATTTTACTCAGTGGCTTTTCTCTTCAAAGCCCTTCATCAATCTCACCAGCAAACTGCCTCCAACTCCTGGGGCTGCCTGATCTCTGCCTCTGTTATTACCATCTAAGTGGTTTATTTTTGTAAATTCAATCTTTCTCTTTTTACTGTGTTGAAATGGCTATTCCCAAAGCCTCAAGTGTCTTTTTGACCACATTTCTGGATTTTCGGTCATCTTAATGTTCTTTATTTTCTCAATTGTTTTTGACAGTGCCTCCATAAAGATACACTTTCAAGTCTTTTGAGATATCTCCAGTCTCCTGTGGTGTTTCCCCATAGCAGAGCTCTACTACTCTCTTAAATTTGTTCCATTGCTGTTTTAATTGAAATGATTCCATTCTCTTTCTGCTGCTAGCCTATCTGTACCCATACCTCCATTCCTACATGTTGGCTCCCAGCAAAGACCTCAGCATCAGGTGAAATGACCAAGCTCAGAATGCTTCCTACAAACTTCTTCACGCTGTCTCTGACCTTGAAGAATTAGTGTTGGCCCGTTCCTCCTTCAGTTTCCCCCAAAGTTCCATATCATGTCCAAATTTTAGATCAAAGAGCATGTGCGTATACACACATGCGTTCTTGATCTTTCTCTCACGAGAGAGAACCAGTCAAAGATATCTGTGAAGCAACTGATATGCTGTTTTTCTGCAGTTGGTTTCAAATACTGATTTACCAACTCTGTAAAGTTCTAGGAAAAAAAAATATCAAAGAGGAGATGATGATCAACAACTCAGGGGAATATAACTGATTACATAAACAATTTAGACTTTTCTGTTCCCTTTGATTTTTGCAAGCTTATTTTTACCTGTGTTTTATTACAAAAGCCTTTCCCATTACTGGACTATTTGTAAAGCTTAGATTCAATATATGAAACCTGTAGAAACCTTCATAGATAACATCACTGACAGCTCAATATATTTTTCCCCTTTGGTGGAAAAATGAAATGAGGAAAACTTTGGAGTTAATGAAGAAAACACAATGGATATTGAACAATGAACAACTTTTATAAATTAAAAGTTTTTCTTGCGGGAAGAGAATGGTGTGCACCACACAGCTTTTCACTCATTTTAAATGGTCATAGGAATTTCTTGAGGACTCCCATAAACTGTTATTCAGAGCTTTAGTAGCAATGATTTAGTATGCTTTTATGAAGTCGTGCTGCCTGTGCTGCCAGTGAAGCCTGATTAGATCACTGTAGTTTACTTTAACAGTAAGCAAGCAGTTATTTTATATATATTACATATACATACACACACACCTATGGAATAACACAGCCATGGAAGAACACAGGTTATCTGTGTTTGAGGAATTAGTGACCTTTGGGTCAACAGGATCTGTAGTAATTCACAGTGGCAGGATGATTACATTATCCCTAAACTGTTTCTCGTAGATGTGCATCATTTGGCCTGCTAAAAACAAAAAAAAAACCTAAAACCACAAAGCTGCCAGCAGTTCTCAGTTTTTGCTAGTGTGGAAGATAGCGGGGCTAGGCATGCTGAGTAATTTTTAAGACTTGGCTTTTCTCCCAACATAAGTTATCTCTACTCCATTGCACATCTCCTGTTGAAATTCAACTGTGTTTTATTTTCATTTTTCCCTTTTAACTCATACTAAGTTGCCATTCAGCCCTCTTGACCTTTGGCAGGCAGTGCACCACATTTTATCGCTGTCTGACAGCCTTTGGAGGATACCATAAGAAGATACGAACTGAGATACTGGTGACACCCTTTTCTAGTGCTGCTATCCTTTTTTTAGTGCCTTGCAGGATCTGGGCTTTGCAATTTTCTCTGGCATTTGGGAACAAGTCCTTACCTTATGCTTGTGTCCCTGGATGGACCTGAAAAATGACTGCATAAACATTTTTACTGGTAAATATGGTACAAGGAGGACTGAAGGCATACTATCTGATAGGGAAAGGGGGAATGGCATTTTATTAAATGAGGGGGGAGATTTAGGTTAGATGTTAGACAGAAATTCTTTACTCAGACGGCTGCGAGGTAGTGGCACAGCTGCCCAGAGAGCTGTGGTGCCCCATCCCTGGAGGTGCTTAGTTAGGTTGGATGGGGCCCCGGGCAGCCTGAGCTGGTGGGTGACAACCAGCCCACAGCAGGAGATTGGAACTGGATGGGTTTTAAGGTGTCCTCCAACCTAAGCCATTGCTTAGCATGATCTGTATGGATTAGCCAGTCCAGGTTAACAATACATTGGGCAGATCGTATTTTCTGGAAAAGGTACAGGCAGAAGCACATGATTAGTTTGAATGTAAAGGAACTGAAATCGTTCACTGTTTCCACTCCTGCTTCTAGGACACATCAGTTTAGAAACAGAATACAAGCTGAAAACCTTAAGAGTGTAATAAGCCTGGGGCTTTATGCCTGCATTTTAACTTTGCTATAGGCAGAGTTTTAGAGGAAACTGCTGAGGGCTATCAGCAATATAAGTACTTGGAGACAGAGAAAAGGCAAGAAAGTGAGAAAAAGTGAAGTCAACCATATATTCTGCCCCAACAGGAGAATTTTTGGGGGTCAATTTCTGAAGCAAAAGCTAAATTTTAAGGGTACTGTGGTTGTTCTTAAGTGACCCAGTACAGTGAGTGGCCTCCCAGAAGCATCAATGTTTGATAATTCAGACAAAATCTACTCAGAAAGGAGTTTCTGTATTTACTGTTATTCAAAGTATTTTTTTTTTTTTATTTTTAGATTTTCATCCATTTTCATCTTTCTGTTTTCTTATTTTCTGCTTGTAGTTTTAATCTGAAAGATCTGTCCTTTGAGAGGCTGCCTAATGGAGAATAGTAGAAAGATAATGAAAGAGGCTATTTGTCACATCGCTGCAGCTTCCCTTGTCATGCTTTCCTAAGGAAGAGAGCACTTACCCTTCTTTCATGCTCTTCCAGCTCTGCTTGAGCTGCAAATGACAGATGCATTTTACATTGCTGTGATGCAGAAAAGCCTCTTGCTGCTGCTGCCTGAAGTCATGCCTAAACCACACACTGCATGTGTCCAGGGGTTTGCAGCAGTAGCACTGTCACAGTTGGCAATAGATTTGCAGGCTGAGTTATTAAAACTCAGGCAACCCTGGCTGTGATATTCCCCTGGTATTCTGTTTTCTTCCCAGCACTCTAGGTTGCCTTGATAGTGCAGTCTAAAAGCAGATACTTTTCATGACACAAGACTGAAGAGTGTTGTTGGGTGGCAAAATAAATGCAGGATGAAGGAAGGACAAAGATGAGCTTTGCATTGCAATATTTACATCAGCGCTGAGAAAAAAAGCCACGTGGGCTGAGACAGGGTAAGTGGAGATTAAAGGTTTGTATTAAAGCTTCTTGAAATCATCAAGTAGGATCCCATTGACTCCTGTGATCAAACTGGAACAACCATCACATGATTACCTTGCTGGTATGAAGCCTCTTTTTCTTAAAACTTCCTCCCCCCATGTACAGTATCCATTATAGCACTTCTGGAAGAAGTATCAGATTTTTTGAAAATTCTTCCCTGCACTTCCTTTCTGTATAGTTTTTTTCCTTCTTCTATTGCTTATGAATTTCTACTTCTCAATGTAGCAGGAAGAACACAGATTTCATCATAAGGTTTTATCAGCTGGAAGAATAGCATGCACTCAGAAGGGAAAAGATTTGTTTTGTGATGTGCAGTCTTCTAATTAGGTGCGTAGTGGAACAGAAACACATGGAGTTATCTTGGGAACACATCATTAAGCATACTGAAGACTTGAATGTGGTATCTTGATTTCCCTGTAGGTTCCTATAGCTTAACTGTGTGCTCTCTGGTACCAGCACTGCTTAGCTGCAAAACCTGTCTTTTTAGCTGGAAGGGTTCATCCAGTGGGATACCAGTAGGTAATCTGCTTGCTGGAGGTGCTGAATTGGTGGCAATAAGCTAAATCAGATTATCTTTCTGTGCATGAGGTACCAGAAACAAACAACAACAACACCAACCCCTCGCTGTTAGACAAAGCTTTTCATAATGAAATTTTGAAGTGTTTTCAAAAGAAACCCTATTTATACACTGTGAAAACAGTGCGGAGAATAACAATACAACTGGGCCTGAGTCAAGAATGATGCGATTCAGTGGGTCTGAGATTACAGCTCAGGTCAACCCAATTGCAGTGCAGGCCATTCTGCAGCAAAAGTAAAACAATAGACAATGATCATGCAGAGTTGGAGAAATTATTTCTTAGTATGTAGGGATTACCATTATATATATATTATATATAGCTATTACCTAGGAATAATGCTGAAAAAATAATCTTTTCCATTATCACCATTCTTGGATGAAAGTGTCTCTTTGAGAGCTTCTCTGCTGTGCTCATGAAAGGTCTTAGGCCACATCCCCCTGAAGTCAATGAGATTTTGGGAACTGACTACCCTGGTGCCTGTCCAATGAATTCAATTGAACAGCTGATGTACAGTCTGAAAAATTGTAGGAAACTAAATTTTATTTCCTTTTACAACTAGTGACTTGCAATGAGTTTGCTGTCTCCTATACATAAGATGTTAAGAGAGGGCACTGTTAGTAAATGCACACAGGGCATTTTTCTTTTTCTTGAATAACTGAACGTGGAAGCAGCAGCAATCAATGGGTTAATGAATCATAAACCAAATCTTGATACTGCCAGTGACAGAACAAATGAGGATTAAGTTCCTTTGGAGAATCATGATTTTCATTAAATTTATGAACTTCAGGACCGATAAATTCTAATCTCTAATGTCTCTACATTATTCCAAAGCTTCTTGATGGCATAGAGCTCTTATAAGCAGGCAATGAAGTGATTACATTGGATAAATTGGGAATAGGACAATGATCTCTTGCACACGAGATATAGCAGAGCTGTTGTGGATTGGATTATCCTCTGGCTGCACTGAAAGGGTCAGTAGCAGGTAAATTAAATGATGGGCTGCCAGAAGTTAATTACTATAACTCCCAGCTTGGATGCACAGTCCTCTGAAGGAGCAGCCCAGTGCATTCATTAGTTACTTGACTTCTTCCCAAAATTCTCAGTAGAGATAGTGTTACCACACTGTCAAAAGAAGGGCAAAAGGGTGAGATGAGGGATTAGTTTAGCTCACTTCAGCACTTGCACTTCTCTCATGTGACAAAAAATCCTAAAGAATTATATTGACATAGAAGCTTTTCTGGTCTTGTAGAAGTGAACCTAGGCACTGCTGGCAGCAGCAGTTCAGGAAGCCCCAACACCTCCAAAATACTGTGTTGTGGGCAGCAACCCCAAGCAGAATCTGTCCTGGGGTACAACCAAAGATGGTTGTTTGCAAATCTTCCCTGGGAACTCAGGGAAAAGGATGTGTTAATGAAGAGAAACAATCCATCGCTTTTCCAATCTGTATGAAATGTGAGCTAATTACTTGTGTCAAGCCTTTTGTTCTCTATAATCAATTTTCATAAAAAATTACTCATCAAATGCTAGCTTTTCTTCCTCATTTTTGTCTTGCTTTCAGTACAACAAAAAGATCATTCTACTTGCTTTTAGTTTGTGCCTAGTTACAACCCTTAATAACTTGATCTTACTTCCATTGAAGAGATATTATTTATTTGCAAAAACTCATGGACTAATAGCTATAAATCTCAATCATTTAGTTCATCCATTCCTTGTGTGCTGTTCTACTTGCACAAAAATGTTACATTTCTAAGGATCCCACTCACAGAATTGTTTGAGCTGGAAGGGACTCTTAAAGGTCTCCTGGTTCAAATGTCCCTGCAGTAAACAGAGGCACCTACAGCTCCATCAGATGCTCAGAGCCTCATCCAGTCTGAATTCCTGGATATCTCCAGGAATAGATGTTGGCTCTTACAAGCAGCAAAACAGTTTCTGATATGCTTTTTTGAGATACTAGGCAAAGTATCATTGAGAATATAATCATATGATGAATCTCTTCTTGCTATAAAACACTCCTTCTCAGGAAGCAGCCCTCACTCAGAAGACATTCTCCCTTTGGAGGCTAGCCCTTAAATAAGCCCAAGGAAGCACAGGTAAATTATTTGCACCCGTGCTTCCTGGGCCAGCCACTCCTTCACCAGGTGCCCAATCATCAGTTTGAGCCCTGACGTAATTTCCTTACTCTGAGGCATCCACCACTTCTCTGGGCAATCTGTATTAGTGCCTTACCACCCTTATTGTGGTAAACATCTTCCTTGTATTCAATCTAAATCTCTCCTCTTTTAGTTTGAAACAATTGTTGTTCTATTACAACACACCCTGCTAAAAAGTATGTTTTCTTCTTTCTTAGAGTCCCACTTTAGGCACTGATACTCCACATTTAGATACTCAAAACCCTTGGGAGTAGCTGAGCACAGGGGCATGCAAAAAGCTGAGCTGAGCCCTGGGTGACCAGAGCAACAGTGACTGCAGGCATTTGGGATAGGATGGAGCTGCATGAAAACACACTGCAAATACAAAGGAAAATGACTCTGCAATGTTACGTGAGAGACTTGGGAATAGACAGACATTTTCAGATTTATCCTTTAGAGAAAAGAAAAAGTCCTTAAATGATCCAAGGCAATGAAAAGGTTTCCATTAAAATGTATTTGGGGAAAACAGCGTATAGCCTGGGGAGGAAGGGTGGTAGCAATAAAGGCAGCATCTTGCTACACAGCAACGCACCGGATTTTGGGCTTTAAACCCCAAACATGCTGCAAAGCCTTATCTTGGACACTGCAATACATTAAAGTAGTGTGTTGTTGGCAGACATATGAGATCCTTTCTGTTCTTCTTTACTTGTATAGCTTTTGAAGCAGTAAGTCAATGTGAACTTGCTTGGGCATTGCTGATTCAGAAAGAAAACTATTCCATATCAAGTAAGGCTTCTTGCAACACCTTGGTTTATCTCTAGTCATGCCACACTTAATTACTGCTCAAAGCCACCTTCGGTTGGTTTGAGAGAAAATGCCTGCTGGATCAAAGACATGGTCTGCCTAATCCTGTGTCCTGCTTCTAGCAATGACTGCCTACTTTGAAGAGAGCAGGGAGAAACTCTTTCAATAGGCAGGTACAGAAATGCTTTCCCCAGGGAGCTGATAAGATCACAGCGAGAGGTTACATGACTGCTGGTGAGGTGAAAACAAATGTAATTAAAAAGACATCAGGATTATCAAGGCAAATGGAAGAACCTTAGCTTAGAGATAGTGCAATAGAGAGGACACAGGAGGAAAGACCAATACTGGAAAAACACATGGGGAGAGCAGTGCTACCAGGGGGCATTTTAACAGTGTGAATACTCCCTTTAGCATTGCTATCAGGGCAACAGATGGCGAACCATCAATAGAACAGAAAGAACAAAACAAGAATTCTAATAACCTTCATACCTAAGGCTATGTCTGTAGTTGGCTTTTACCAAACAGTGGTAATTAACAGTGCCAGAATGTACAGGTGTATATTTTCCTTCCTTCTCTGGTTTCTTTGTGTAGATTATTATTAATTAATTTCACTGAGGGGAGTGCTACTGCCTACAGATGGAGAAATCAAGGCACTGCACTATGCTGAAATTACTGGAGAGGACAAGCAGATAAACAAGCACATGAGTTTATCTATTGAGATGAACATTATGCATTATTGTGACCTGCAATATTCTGTGTTTGATTTTGGATTTCTTCTTAGCTCATCATCTGCAAGACTGCGAGACAAAGATGATCAGGGGTTTGGAACACCTCCCTTATGAAGACAGGCTAAGGGAGCTGGGCTTGTTCAGCACGGAGAAAAAAAGGCTGTGGGATGACCTAATTGCAGCCTTTCAGTACCTAAAGGGAGCCTACTAACAGGAGGGGAATGAACTCTTTGAAAGGGTGATAACAGCAGGACAAGGGGAAATGGTTTTAAGTTGAGGGAGGGAAGATTTAGGTTGGATGTCAGGGGGAAATTCTTTACTATGAGAATGGTGAGGTGCTGGAACAGGCTGCCCAGAGAGGTGGTTGTGGGTGCCCTGTCCCTGAATGTGTTCAAGGCCAGGTTGGATGGGGCCCTGGGCAGCCTGTCTAGTATTAAGTGGGGAGGTTGGTAGCCCTGCCTGTGGCAGGGGGGTTGGAGATTCATGATCCTTGAGGTCCCTTTCCAACCCTGGCCATTCTGTGATTCTGTGACTAGCACAGGTTGAAGGCATTTCTGTCAGATTTCTGTTGGAGTGTCATGGACAAATGCAAAATGTGGATCAGATCTTCAGTTCACATATGGGTGATGACCCATGCATCTTGCACTCTCTAGGATCATGGCATTTCTGTCCTACATTTCTAACATGTTGTTGCATGGTTCAAATATCCTCTCCAAAAGAATCACTTTTTCTTTTTTGGATCTTTGCATAAACAGCAGTTGAATTCCATAATGTAAATGTCTAAGAATAATCTGTGAGCCAACTAAATAATTAGACTTGATATTTTTAGGCTCATTATCTTTTTATAATAGGAAGTCAAGATCTACACATAGTTTAAATTGGACTTGACAGGACTCATGTTTACAGCTGAATTTAATTTTGTCTGCTTTGTGAGGTACCCTAAAGCAAAGCAGGCAGAAAACACCATGACCATGTAATGATAAGTTTACATGGCTGGAAGGGATCTCAGGGGTCATCTGGTTCCTCTCCTTCCCCAAGCCAGGACCTGTATCCATCATGTCCCTACCAGACATCTCTAAAACCTTCAGTAATGAGCATTCTCTTCCCTCCTTGGGAAATCCACACCAGGGCACTACAGTCCTCACATTCATAAACATTTCCCCCTGAAATCCCACCAGCGTCCCTGTGTCTAATGGTTCCTTTGGCTAGACACTACTGAAGACACAGGGACATAGATGGAATTAGACTGTCTGGAGATGGCTCTGTACAGCCAAAATTACCTTGTAAAAAAGCTGAAGAATTCAAATAGATCGATGGACTTTTAAATGGTAATTTACATGCATAGAGACTGTGCTGTCTGGACACAGAGGCCATAAGTCCAGACTCAATATCTTCTTGAGAACTCTGGGAGCAGTTCCAATTACATCTGGTATGACCACATAACAATATCTGAAGAATTCAATATGGAGGTTAATATATGAACAGCTCTAGCTCAATACTCACTTAAAATTAAGTACATTTTAAAGTGATTATTGGCTCTACAGTGAATGTTTGCTTCAGGTAGACAAAGATGCCCTGAAATCCAGACTTTCTTTATGTAGATTCTTGCCATTCTCCCTTGTAATTTTCTTTGCTGGCTGTTGATACTCCTAGATAGGTCAGTTTCCAAATGGTGTAGGAAATGTACACATACCATTTTCCTAGCCTTTCAAAAAAATCCATTAGCATCACTGGGAAATTTCTGTGATGCTCTTAGTGAAAAGTCAGAAGTCCAGACCACAGTTGTGGTCCCAAGGTATAGCTCAGCTGGCTTGAAGACACAAAGTTATATGTAGGTAACACGGTGAGATCCAGGGAGAAATGCATGGTTCAACTGTGCACAACAGCCTTCAGAAATAACCCTTCATACATTTCAGCTTCTCTACTGAGACAGAATACCTCACATGTATTTCAAACTTACGCAACAAATTGAATTGGCGAAAGGCTTTACAAGCAAAATAAGCTCCACATTGCAAAAGCTTAAAAAACAGCATTGGAATATGTGGCTCTTTAAAAACCAAGATTTTCACGCTATTTAAGTTGGTGATACTCAAACATACTGTTAAATAAATGAAGGTCCCATCACATCCCTCTCTATTTCCTAAGCCCTGAATGTAACTGCCTCATTTCTGACTCTGACTGGGAACCTTTCAAATGCACCTACAGCAGTCACTGCATCATTTGTTGGCATTATTAGAAGAATCTTCTCAAAATAGAAAAGCAAGCAATGGGGCATCGTGTTTCATAGAACTGATCTTTATCTCAGAGATTTTACAATCCAATTTCCTTCATGCATTCTCTGCTCCACTGGGGCCTTTTATGTGAGGCATTCACCAGAATAACACTGCATTTCCATTTGTATGTCTTTTGTTGCACATAAAAGCTCAATTAGTATTCTAATTCACTGTCAGCCTGTACCTATTTAATGAACTTTTATCCACTTCCATGTTCCTTAAGTTTAATTAACTAAAACGGAGCTAGTAGCTTAGCATTTATTAAATACTTTTGGAATGAAAATATTCTTTCCTTGAAACTTTCAATCCCAAGTTAGAAAGCAAAAATCTTTTAGCCTAGCCTGAATCTTCTAACACTATAAAGTTTGCAGTTTAGTTTCAGATCCATTAAAGCATTGTGCCTTGGCTTTAAGGTGCCTTGAAACTGGATTTTAATCCATACAATATTTCCCTCCAAGTTGAATTCCAAGGAGAATTACTTTCAAAGGTCTCAACTATTTAACATAAATTAGAAGGAAAAAAAAATCATTTAAATCAGTGGGGCATTTATAGGAACCTCCTCCAAATAAAATTATGGAATCTTACTTCACTGTTCTGCTGTTGAACTCAGAAAATGACATTAATATTCAAATGTGTATTTCTTACTTTCAGTCTACATGCAACTTTATATTTAGCTAAGTAAGTTTGCAAACTTTGATCTGGAAGCATCTTGTGAGATGTCTTTTAGCGTGATGATGTTTTTCCAAATCTTTTGCTGAGATCTCAAAATCTGTGTGCTGCTTCAACCTGCCATGCAAAGTTCAGGCTGCTATAGGGAGATCTCGGATATGAAACTCTCTCTGGAGGCTCACCCTTCTGTCTGTTACAGTGCAGTATTTTGACTGGCACCTGTCTCTGCATTTTAGATGAATGAACATATAGAATCAGAGAATCACTAGTGTTGAAAAAGACAGCTAAGATCATCTAGCCCAACTATCAACACATCACCACTGTGCCTACTAAACCATGTCAGACTAAACCATGTCATCTTTTACTTTGGTCTTCCTCAAGTATCTCTTGAGAATGAAGGCTGTGCCCACTGCTGTGCATTCATGTCATTTCCCCTTAAGCACCCTAGACAATTTAAGTACCGAGGCCAAGTGCAGCTGTCAGAGTTTTCTTGCAAGGCATTGCAGAGATGTTGGATCAACGGCTAATGATGAGAGAGCAGGACTGATGGGAGAGGACAAAAAGTGGGGAAGCTATTTTGACTCTGCTACACAGCAATAATTTTCCACTTTGCTTAGTATTTCCCCTTTGGCTTCTTACATTTTCAACATGAGCCGTCTCACAGCTTTCTGTTTTCCCTGCTTTATATCCATCTCTTATAGTATAATGCAGCAAATGAATGTAAAACGGGATTGAAGCCATATGAATAACAAGAGACCTTCTTCACCCCCGGACTTTGTACCATTTATCACTCACAGAAAGATTTGCTTCCCTTTCTACCACCCCCCATTTGAAAAAAAATAAAAGGTAGTCAGAAGACAAGCCCATTGCAAGGAAAGGAAGTGGCAATGTGTTTGTTGGATGCACTGACTGAAGCCCATGGGAAGTGCACTGGAGACATAGCTGCCTGTGGAGTGCATGGTCCTTCCACCCTGGTACACTTCATTGGATGATTTGTTCAGTGGATGGATTGAGAGCAAGGTGCCTAAAACCTTCAGCAGTTTCAAGTTCTGAAAATAAATATTCAAGTTATTTTTAATTTACTTGTGTTAAAAGCCAATGGCACTGTGCTTGTGTTCTCCTCTGAAGGACCTTTGCAGCCAGTTTGTTACAGCAAAACTTGAGAAAAGAGAAGGAAGATATTTACACCTCTGGCAATGAAAGAGAAGATGCTTTTTGCTGTGATTTATAGAAACCAACATTAATCTCTATTGCTTTATACTATGCTCACAATAAACAGCTTTGGAGATTGATTAAAGGCTCTGGCTGTGGCTTTCAGTCAATTTCAACAGCTCTTTTTGCTTCATAAACTGGAAAGCAATAGAGATTATGCCTTAAACAAAGCCCATGATATCCATCTGTCAGAACATTTACTATTTTCAGTGCTTTGCATTAAAAGTTATACAAATGTGTGCCTACGTGTGTAATTTCAAGCTTATGTACAGTGGAAGGGGTCTTCCACAACATCTGGAACCACAGAATCAGATAAATGCACAATTCTGGATCTCTCGTATTCCTTTTCCTTCTCTATTCCTTTGCACTACACTGACAACAAATACTACCCATTGCAGATGCTTTTTGAAACACTGCATGAAAGAAGCTCTTCCCAGCCTCAACAAACAACCTTTCCTTCACATCCAAGGGCAAGAGAGAATGGCTCTATTTCTTCAGTATTTATTGTAACAACATCACAGTCTACTGACCAAATTCCCTCTTACAAGTAAGGCACAGGTGGGCTGATACAAATGACATACATAAAACCACAATAATATATCCCCACTACTGACATTGCACGCTGTGTATGGATAGATTTTCTGTACGAAGTTTGCTAATATAATTAGATGTCACACTGATGAGCAGTCACAGGCATGGGCTAATGGCTGGACTAAGTGATCTTGGTGGTGAATCTGGGATTCTAAGAATCATGCTAATGTGGTACTGAGGGTCACTGTTAGTGGACATGGGGGGGATAGGTTGACAGTTGAACTAGATGATCTCTGTGGTCTCTCCACCCTTAATGATTCTATGATTTTAACCTCTATCAGAAAAGCTGCTTTGGTCCAGGACTTCCCTCTCAGAAAGCATCGAAAACTCACTAAACAGAAGTGACAATATTGCAAGTACAGAAGGAGTAATGTCGCAGAAATCTAATAAATGTTTTCAAGACTTGACTCTCACTGAATGAAAAGTTTTGGATGACTGTAATGCAGTTAAATTTAGCTTGTGATAGGATTGTTTGGTCAGTCAGAACAACATGGATACTTACCTACCAGACTAGGCTGAACAAAAGACCCATCTTAACTGTACCCATGCTTGAAGGAGTCCATCAGCTTCAGCTGTCTGTATGATCCCTAGAGCTAGGTCTATCAAAAAGCATAGCCATGCCTATCAAACTGCTGTATTACATAAAGGTAACCAAGCAGTAGGTGTTTCTGCCTATTTAATACTGAAAAACCAAACATCTGTTGATGAAAAAAAAATCAACCACAAAACAAAAACAAAAACAAATCCAGTTAGGTAGCTGAGAGATATGAAGATGCTCTGTAATTAGAACAAGCAAAAGGGGTCACTCCCAGCACTGTTGTTTGTGGGCAAAAATTAGAAAGAAGTCTTTTCCACTGCACCTATTAGAGTAATCTATTCTATTTGATGCTATCTGTGTTCTAGGATGTGAGTGAGAATATAACATTCTGCAGAAAGAGAATATGTAATTAAAAAAGTGGGTGCAAACAGCCTCCTTCCTAGAGCAAGCCTGACAAAGGAAGCTGAAGGCAGTTTACATCCGAGCTTTCCAGCAACAGCTTGTGTGAATGAGCACAGTGCCTGCGTCCTGCTCATACCTGCAAAAGGACATTTGTTAATTAAATAAGCCCCCATTGCACACAGCTCTGTTTGATTATTATCAATGTGCTAATTTTGTCATTAGGAAAAATAAACAGCACATCTTTGCCACCTGCCAGGTTTTGCTCATTCAGAGCAGCCCTTTCTGGCTGCACTGGCTGCCTGGCAGGTGGGCTCCCGCTTGGCACTGCCTCCTGCAGCTTGCTCTGCTCCAAAAGCAAATTGGGGTCACACAGCTGCAGCAAATTGAGTTACAGTTAGCCAATAAAGCCCTAGTTAAAGGGTAACCATCTAGAAAGATGCTGGTGATGTTGATGAATTTGGATGAACCTGCATGTGTGGGGAAGAACATGGACAATGTCCAAGTTTTGCTGTTTATTTATAATGAAAGAGTATGGACCCAATTCCTCAACTGGGATAAATCTGTCCAGCTTTATTACTTCAGCAGTGCTCTAGAAGAGACATCCTTGGAGATTTCAGCCCTACCACAAAATGAAGTGTAGCTCAGTAGATAAAGCCAGAGTTACCTCTCCCAAGGTATAGGGTTTGTTCCTGGATCCAGCTCTGACTACTCATGTGGTCCCAGGCAGGGCCCTGCTTGTTTATTATTTGTGCTGACACACGCACACACTCACACTCACACACACACACCGAGGCTCTAGCCCATTTGGCTTAATACCACACAGGCATCCAGTGAAACGATTCCCCTGCGCAGATGTGCAGAGGGGAAAATGAAGTAGCTGTGATCTCTGTGCTGCGGTGTTTTGCCATCTCTATGAATCAGAGTGCATAGTGCAGGCAGGCTGTCTGTGCTATTTGTGGTGTGGAACATCCTGTCCTACACCTGGCTTGGATTATGCCTATGCAATAGACACTAGGCTTTGAGGCAGCTGCAACTCTTACCATAGAGTGCACCACTTGGAGTTTCATGAAGGGCTAAAGTAGCATATTCCAAGTAGGCACCTGAAGCAATATGCTTCTCCCCCTGGTGAATCCAAATAATTAACATTAATTAGAGCTATGCACATGCATTAAGAGCAGACTCCAGCACTCTGGGGAAATTTTATTTTCAATTAAGTGACAAAAATACTTTTAAAGGCGGATAGCTCTGAAAACAAAGGGCACTTCTGTGTGAAGATACACGACTTTGTTTTAAACAAGTCTACTTAGAAATTAAAGGCAGAAGTATCATATCTGAACAGCATCACCCACTGAGCCAGGCCTTTTCACAGCGTTAATTAGCTTTGGTGCAACTTACAGCTCAGCTGTGTTTTCAGGCATCTGGTAGTTTTTTTTCCATTGTGCTTTCCTTCACCATGAAGATGCCCTGAATCACTCACTGAGAGTCTGGGAATCCCTCATACTTGTCAGTGCCATGAAGATATGGCCAAGGACATAGGTTATTTCAGCTGACTAGCAGGCTAAATGCAGGGAGATGGTCTTTTTTAGGTACATGTAGTATTATAGTTGTATTCCCATATGCTCTCTAGCAGGACAGTATAAACTTAATATATGAATTGTCTCACCTCAAACTTGCATTAATTTCTTTCTCCATTACTAAAAGTCCTACATTTAGAAGCCAGGGAGTGACAGAACATGGCAGCCTTGTGACTTTAACTCAGTTGCTTTGTGTTTTTGCGTTTTGATAGGCTCTTCTTGTACATGATCACAATCTCTAAGTTCTCTGAGCACCTGTCTGATTGGCAAGCAGGATGGATGAGGCTCAGATGATGTGCAGATGTTTGATATTTCTTGTTATCTTTGCCATTCAGCATATGGCCCCATGCATTATTTACTATGGCTTCAATGATGCTCTTAAGGCAGAATCTGTCTTTCCCTTATGGACTCTTTCATGTTGCTCTTGCTGTGCAAACCTTCCGACAATCTGGTCTTCTCAATTCTCTGGTGAGGTACTTAGTTTCTGTCTTCATAATGTATCTTGAATGTCATTTATCTTCCTCACGAGGTGCTTTGAGATTGCATTACTCAATGGCATGACTTGGCTGGAGCCATTTTGGCAGAGCCATGGTCATCCCACTGCCTGTTCCCAGAGTTACACTTCTTGGCAGAGTGTCAGAAGCAATTGCCCAGTCAAACTATGATAACTCTGTTGGTCAGAACTAAGATGGACCTTTTCCCAGTGACACAGGTTTGCTTCTGGGAATTGAGAGAGCTTAGCAGCAAATTAAACAGAGAGAATGTAATCTGTTGACAGCTTCATTTTGTGTTAAAATAGTATTAGGAGAGGGGATTTAAAGATGCCTGGGTTAGTTTCTGTTTGAGGTGATGCCTGTGTTTCATTTGCCTTTCTTCTCACTTGCAGAAGTTTGCAGCACTGAACAGTGGTGCAAGATGAGTCTGAGCAGAAAGAGGAATTTGTTAATACTGGGATGCATTTTAAGCAGACTAACTCACAGAACCATAGAATCGTAGAATCATACAATGACTTGGGTTGGAAAGGACCTTAAAGATCATCCAGCTCCA
This sequence comes from Phasianus colchicus, assembly GCF_987193195.1. Lineage (NCBI taxonomy): Eukaryota > Metazoa > Chordata > Aves > Galliformes > Phasianidae > Phasianus > Phasianus colchicus. The sequence goes on from NC_143442.1 coordinate 12,030,626, forward strand.
ACCTGCTGCTGTGGGCTGGCTGCCACCCACCAGATCAGGTTGCCCAGAATCCCATCCCACCTGGCCTTGACTACCTCTAGGGATGGGGACTGCTCTCTGGGCAGTCTCTGCCTCTGCCTCACTGCCCTCTAAGAAAGGAATTTCTTACTAACATCTAAGCTAAATCTCCCCTCTTTTAGTTTAAAACCATTCCCTTTGTCCTACCACTATTTGCCCATTTAAATAGTCACTCTCCCTCCTGTTTTTATGCTCCCTTCAAATACTGGGTGGAAGAACGATGTCCTCAGAGGGGAATTGCCAACTACTAAGCATCCTAACACTGACAAAATGAAGAATCATGTATTTTCTGCTTACAATTACTCTGGACTGGATGAAACATGCAATATCAGAGCACCCACCCTGCGTGTGGCTGGCCTTGCTGCAAACGTGGTGCCAGGAGGTGACGTTCTTGCTCCCTGGCAGTGGTGGCTGTGCACCATCAGCTTGCAGAGGCTGGCGGGCTACCTTGCAAGCTGGCAGCTGGCCACTGCCACAGATGGGCACGTGTGGTGCTGGGCCAGGGCTGCCCATGCACATCCACACTCTGTCCCTCATGCAAAGCCTGCCAGATACTGCTGTCGGTAATGAAAGCTGTCACTACTAAAGATTTTCTTTCATTATCTGCGGTTCACGGTGTTGGTAAGGTTATTTTCGAGTCAAGCAGTTTTTCAACAATGTATGTTTATGTAGATTGTTTAAAACAGTGGCTCGTCACATGCTTTATATTCATGGAAACTTCAGAGAGCACTTTTTAAAGCCCATGCAATCTGGATTTAATTTGCATTTTAATTAATATTTCAAATGAATTCCCTGGCCTCGTTTACTTATTTATTTGAGCTTTCCAGAGCAAAGACCTTATCAAAGTCCAGGAATTAGGAGGCCTGGGATTTCTTTGAATGCAGCTTTTATTTGGCCATCCTGTCCAAAATACCTTTCTTAATTTTTAATACTGACCTGAATTAGATGTTCTGCGGTTTGGAGTCAGTTGCTTTATGACAGAGACTGCAAAACACTTTGGAGGAAAAAGAACAGAAATATTTGAATTCTATGTTAACAGTTTAAGATGGAGTTTTAGTTGCACAGAATATAAAGAAAAAAAACAGTCTTTAAAAATAATGAGGTGACACGTATATCATATGGAACAGATGAAGACTACATTTCAGGAATACATTTAAAGAGATGCCTAGCCTTTTGTTGGGTGAAGTGTTTAGACACATAATTCAGATTAGACATATCCCTATGTTTCAGAAGTTAAACCAACAAACTAAAAATGAAATGAAATTCTGCTCAGCCAGTCAAAATTTCAAATTTTGAATTTTTGCAATGTCGGAGTCGGTGCAGCAGGATGGCTTCTAATACAGATGGATTTCTCCAACATTTGTGGCAGCTGCCAAGCATACTGAGTGTCCCCAAACCTTTCCCAGTGGTGTTTGAGATGAGGATTTATGTGAATATATTTGAAATTGTTACGTTTTTTGACATGCTTGCTTTTCCAAAGTTGCATAAATTTATGACAGATATACGAAGTTTTATCCATTTTTGGGAGTTCATAACCTCATGCTCTGATTTTTAAGCTTCATGTTTTTGAAAGCACCACATTGCAAATGTCTAGCTGTTAGAATAATCCCCCATAAATTAGATGACACAAAATATTTTCAAGTACCATTGACTTTATTTTTGCACAGCCAATAAAACTCACCTCAGTGAAACCATTCTCCCTGACCAAAACAAACCAACTAAACAAGAGCAACACCCTACCAAATGTTGGTTGTGTGTAACCCAAAATGCTCTGTAAAAGATTTTTATTTTCTTGTCTATTTTTCTATAGGTAAAGGAATAAGCTTGCCTTTCAGCGTTCAGTTTTATCTGTTAAAATCTGCTAAGAACATTTGCAGTGTCTGGCTCTGGCAAGTACATCCCATAAATACTCTCCCAGAACAAGAGGGTTGGTGGGAAAGAACAACTTGGACTCCTTTTCTAGAATCAATGTTACCAAAGAACACAATAAGACTTCTGTGATTGTGAGAGGTTGCATGATTTAGGAAGTAACAGCAGGAGATTTAGAAGATTTTCCTCTGAAATGCTATATGCATGCATGGTTTTTCTTTATTTTTTTCATGCTTGCTTTCCATTGCCACTACCATTGCTGTTGTTGCTGCCATTGCCATTACCACTCTTGCCAGTTTATTGTCAGCCTTTCGGCACATTTCATGTTGTTAGTAGCACTTAACACCCTCACCTTCTAGCCATGTTTGTTTTCCACACCAGAGAATCCTCTCACTCTATTCTGGAGGCCTTATTCCATGGCCTCTAGGAATAAGGCATGCTGAAAGCCAGCGGTCTTGATTTCACGCTATTATAAACAGAGACTTTCCCTCAACGTTTTATGTTTCATTGTATACCCTGTAGAAAGTGCTAAGATGATTTTAGTTTCAAACCATTTTTCTCTGTGTGATCGCTAATGAAGAAGTTCAAATCATTGGATGAGACTGTCCAAAGGCCAGATATTTCTTTAGAGCCATACTGACAGATATGCAGAGTGTACGTATGATTAAACCTTTTTCCTTTCATTGGAAGGAAAGTGTAAAATCATGCACATTTCACAACCCTAAGCATAGCCACAGAAATACACTTCAGAATAATCAGGCCACCTTAAGTGTTGTGAAAACCACAAGAATTGTAAACAGCATCCTGGATTTTTTAAAATTTCTTTTTGTGATTTGCTTATACAGAACAGAAGTAAGTCGGCAATATGTCACTCCATTTTCAGAAAATCATCTGATTCTGAAATTGCACTAATAGATTACTGGCAGGCAGTTATATTTTTCTATACAGATTTTTTTCTTGTTTCTCAAGCGTGTCACTCACTTTTCCCCATTCATTTATGCTCAGATGTAAACAAAGTACCATAAATTAATTCAATGTTCTCTTAATTTTTTTTTTTTTCTAGCAAAATATGGATGAATGAATACGCTGTCTTTGTGCATTTCAATTAAGGGCCTTCAATTAGTTTTAAAACCCATGGCACTTCTCAAATGTTGCACTATTTCCATTCAGTAATGAAGAAAAGCCAGCCAATTTGACTGATGAGTTCTTACTGACACAACCAAATATGATGAGACATGCTGTGAAAACTTGTAACATGTAAGAATTATTAAAGGAAATTAAAATGGTAAAATAACTATTTAATGTCACTTACAAAGTGTTTATCAGTGTGTCTATAGAAATTAGCCATCATCTTCTCTGCAAAAGGCTTCTGCAATTGCATATCTCCCAGTCATTCACTGAATAATGCCTAGCTGTAGTAGGTCCCCTTGGGTATGTGGGCTTTCTAGCACAGAGGGATTCAAATGTTCTTCCATTCTATGCTGTACTAGTTTTAAAGAATTGCTGTGTTGATTTTGTTTGCATTAAAATGTTCAAATTCCTTCCACAAATTTGTTCTCCATGTAATATGGCTTCTAGGATAGTCCTAAAAGGCTATTCTTGTGTGTATGTGTGTGTGGGCGCAAGTTGATTTCCAAAATTGCAAATGCCTAATCTCTTTCAAATGAAACTATGTAGGTTGCTCTGAAAGCAATGCCTCCTATTTATTTCTGTGGAAATGACAACTGCTACAAATTACAATTTGCACAATTACACTGTTTGATAGAGCAAATTCTCAGCTATTAAATAGTTTTTCAGAGCAAATTTCCAGCTACTAAATAGGTTTTCAGCAGTCATCACTATTAGCTATGCATTTTCCGCAGCAATGAACAAGAGGCTGCATATCATGCTTGTAGAAGTCCCAAGATAAGAGGTAAGGATTGAAGATGTAACAGTAAGCTGAGAGGCAGTCACTTTCTATCTCATGTTTTTTTACTGCCCTATCATTCTTTGTTCTGTTTTGGACAAAGGCATTCAGACTACAATCCCAGCTGTCATTTCATGTCACTGATTCAGCTTCTAACACAGCCTATTATTTTATCATTATTACTGTTACTACAGTTGTTTTTATTTCAAGGTGTGGCTACTGAGAAAAGAGGACCTGTATCGGCTTTGTTTACCCCATGATGAAAGCACAGCAATACCTCCTCAAAAAGCAATCTGGTCAGAGCTTTGTTACTTTGATTTCACTGGGTTTGCCTCTGAAATGCAGGCTTCTAATTATTATCCTTACAGAGAGTGTTTCCAGGAAGGATTTGCTTTCGAGATGGCTTCCTTTATTGGCAAGGTAGCTAGACTTGACAGTGAAGGCTGTCAAGAGGAGAATGGTGTATATTTACTGAGTAGGAGGGAATAACAGGGGGAGTCCACTGTGCATAATGTTGGCTGAGAAAGGCCATAAGGGAGAGATGCTCATGTAGCAGAGAGGATTTGCGGTGAACAGAGAAGGAGATCAACAAGGAAGTGAAGGGCAGGGAACATGGCTGGGGATGGGGCTGGCAGCCAAACAAGGGCAGTTATGAAAGAGAGGAGGCTATTCCGAGTATGCAAGAGAGACTACTCCAGCACATTTTTATTCTATTCTGTATTAAAAAATTCTGAAAAGTGCTAACGTGGGATTTTCTTCAGGCTATCAGCAAAAGTCTTAGCCAGCTTAATTTGTCTGCAGAAATTGTGTCTTCTATTTTGGTCCAAAGTTCCTTGTGACCCTATCTAGGATGAGAGCTGACAAAGAAAGATTTGGGGTGGTGGGAGAAGGGGGGGGAAGTAAAAATGCCAAAGAGAGAACATGCTACAGATATAAAAAGCACGGGAGAGAAAAAGATGATGGGAGAGTGAAGGGAGAAAGATGTTGGAATAAGAATGCTGCGGCTCACAGGGAAGGTTGACCATTGCTTTTGAACACTGACAGATAATCTTTCCAGGTGAAGAGTTGCAAGTAAAATCCCGACTCAACCATTTAATTTTCATGGCTGAAGAGAAATGAATCTATTTGGTCAAAAAGTAATGCCTTTTGCTGCTCTAAGTTAATTCTTCATGGAAAGGGAGAAAACAAGGTGATATAAAAGTCATATTTCAGGAAGTCATCAAAGCCTTAAGATGTTATGACATATATTAAATTCCTTATGTTTATATTTCATAGAATTATATTTGAAGGTTTATTACTGGACTTCAGTAAAACCAGAGCAGAATTGCAGTGTGATGCCTAACAGCTCTCTGAAATATCTGAGCAGAAAAGGCCCTTACCTAAAAAATTCTTCCTTTTCACAGTGGGGCAATTGAGATGTGGAATGGTGATGTCTCAAGTCTTTCAGATCTTGTCTTCCCTCAAGAACATATATTCTCTATATTCTGCAACACCTCAAAGCAACTGGCATTAAATGATTTACTGAAGATCACAAAATAGAAACTCATGAGGAAATAAAGACTTGAAGCTGGAAATCTCAAGTCATAGGTTACTACGTAAAGCATCAGAGAATTCAACTTTACTGCTCAAGCTGAATTGAAGTTTGAAGTGTTATGTCAGTTCTCATTTTAGATTTTTCAACTAACATCATTTTTAGACTGTAATTTTAGGGGATGAACCTTGATCTGTAGCATCAGTGGAATTCAATATCCTTTGATAAGATTGCTCATCTGTAACTGATGTCAAAATGAAGGTCTCTCACATATATTTTTGTTTAGTTTAATTAAAATGTACATTTCATTAATGTCATAGAATTTATTTTATATGTAATATCCAATGAGTGTATTTACTCATCTTACTTAAAAAAAATGATCAAGCATGATATTTCTCTGTGGAATCAGAAGCCATTAATAATGATTAAATCTGCAGTAATTTTGCAGAGCTATGTCATATTTTGAGAAGTGTTACTGAGAGCTTAATATTTTTCCTATTATAAAAAAAAAAAAACAACATGAAAATTACCAGCATTTTCTGTTAAAAAGAAAGATAAAGGAACAGAGAAACTGTTGGAAAGAAAAGTAGATGTTCAGCAGACAGATAAAGCATGTAGATATTTGTTCATTTTCATAAACACTATAAAAATCAAAACCCAAGAAACACATTCAAAATTCAGAAACAGGGGGACTGTTAGATGATATCCAGTGGTTTCAGTAAGAAGGAAATTAAGAAATTGTATAAACAGAACCACACTGTAATTAACTCTTCAGAAGATATGAGCCCGTACAATATTAGCCAAGTAATATATTGCAGAAGAGTTAGTAGTGATAATTTGTTCATGCTTGGTGATTTGAATTGGTGGTACTGCATTAACAGTTTTCAATTGGACCTATTTTCACTGCATCTACAAAGGATTACTTTTCCCTTTAATTTCCTTTTAGATGTAAAATGAAGTGTCTCTTTTGCATGTTCATACTGGATGCAGGATGGTAAGAGGCAACACCCATGACCTTGAAACGATTTAGCAGTTTACATCATGATTTTTGGCATACAGCTCCTGAAGGATAGGCTTTTTGCCAATGAGCTTAAATATTACTATATAGTTCTGTTTGAGAAATAGCATCCAATAATAAGTATGCAGAAGGTTAGTGGCCTCTTTCATACATCTTAGCTGGATTAGAAACTGTCTGAATTTTCATCAGGCTTGCAGTCTTTTTGCTTTTTAAATTCCGTAGCAGAATATCCCCAATAACCTTCAGAGATGTTGTTCCTCCTCCCCTCCAGGTACTGTCTTGAAAGCATGAGTAAGCAAGAAAACTAGAATTAGAATTAGATTTAGGATTTGAATTAGAATAATTCAACTGGAAGGAATCTAAAAAATTCATCAACTGCTTTGTCACTTCAGAACTAACGAAAATTTAAACCATAGAATCATAGAATCATTAAGGTTAGAAAAGACGTCTAAGATCATCTAGTTCAACCATCAGCCCATCACCACCATCTCCACTAACTACATTCCATGGTGCCACATCTCCATGGTTCTTGAACACCTCCGTGCGTGATAACTCCATCACTTCCCTGATGTGCCAGTATATCACCACTCTTCTGGAGAAGAAATCTTTTCTAATATCAAACCTGAACCTCCCTGGCACTTGAGGCCATTAACTCTTGTCCTATCACTGTTATGTGAGAGAAGAGGCATGTTATTAAGGGCATTGCTGAAATAACTCTTGGGCACTGCTGGGTGTGGGGCATCAACAACCTTCCTAGGAAGGCTGATTCAGTTTTTGACCACCACCATAGTAATAATTTTTCTAATATCTACTCTGAAATTCCCCTGAATCAGAGCCTTTAGTAGAGCTTAAATATCCACTTAAAGTAAGGAGTTGTTAAGCCCACAACCTTCTCTAGGTTGTAACACCAAGCAAAATAAATACTACTAATAAAATAAGCCCTCCGTGCTGAGAGCATTTCCTGGTTTGTAGTATTCTCCAGCATAAATGCCCTCAATGCCTCTTGATTGAGATTTATATAATCTCAGCTTCTCATGTAAATTTGCACTTGGTGACCTGACAGCAATCAAGGAAAAGAGATGCTAACTGGGAAAAGATCTCGCTTTGCATTGTTTAAACGCTCAGCTTGTGCTGTGAAATTGCATTTGTAAGAGAGGAATAAACTCTGAAGAAGAAATGGATTTCACATATTTAGTGAAGGCCTCCAGGCAATTTCTTTTCTTAATGGGGATCTGAATGCAGCTTTAATTTTTCAGATTTTATAAAGCTTTTCCTTGAAATTACTTTTTATGTGGTTCCTCTGCTAATGGATCCTCCACACAGAGGTGAACGTAAGAGAAGAGAATCTTACAAGAAGGAAAAAGTAGACTCATACTGGAAAAAAGTGACATAATAAATCGGAGATTACAGGCAATAAAACTGTCTTCCATATTTTTCTTTGATAAATGCTGGTCCTGTCTCCTCTAGATTCCGAAGACATTAAAATATTGAGGCAAATCTTTGTGTTTTTTTTTTAATGAATATTTAACTATCAATGTAGAGAGTAACTGGAACTACTTAGTCGCAATATTTAAACATCTGTGGGAACTATGATATTTCTATTATGATATAATGCTGTACTTCTAGACAGGAACAGTGATTTCACTTGACCAAAAAGGAAACTGTGCAGCCAAGCCAGACTTCCAGAGTATCCTAAGATGTCCACTTCTTAAACATCAGAATAATTAGGTGGAGGGTAAATGAAGAGCTACATAACTTTTGTTTTCTAAAAGCTTGTGCACAGTAGTCGAACTTCATATAACTCCTGGAAAAGAGTCCCTGCTTATTACTGAAGTCATTTAATCTTTTCTGGATTTGCCACTGACATTTTACACCACTGTCCCATTTGATCTCAGGAATCTTGTTTCTTCTAATGCAGCCAGGAGATGATTTTACCAATAGGAAGCAAGAGGTAACTGTTGTAATAATGAGGGACTTTTCTGAGATGCTTAATATGAGAAATATGCCTTTTATTTTTCTTAAATCATAATTTTCCCTTAAAAAAAAAACAACAACAAACAAAACAAAATGGTGCAGAAGAGTCCCATTATTGATCTGGAAACCAAAAGAGTTAGTTTCTAGTCACTATAATTGACAAAGGCTTCTACAGCTCATTAACTGCAAGACTATGTGGCATGATTCATTAAAATTCTGTTTCACTGAATGCATTTGTAAACACCTTCTGAGAAGTTTATCACTCTTTGCATAATGCTGAGCTTTCTTTCTGCAGATGCATTTCTCTGCTGCTCTTTACTGATATAAGAGTCCCAAAATAAGTTATGGTAGGAAAGTGTTATCTTCTCACAGCAAAGGAAAAAAAGAATTATGTTGACTCTGAAGCATAGCAGATATTAATTGGATGGTGCTACACTATTTTCTTAAGTCCACTTTATTTATTAAACCTCTCATTCCATTAATTTGGTGAGTTTGCAAGAAGAGTTTTGATTTTAGTACAAGTGCGAAACAAAATTTAGAGGACAAGCCATACCCATTTTTATTCCTATCTCTGCAGCAGAGGAAGACATCACTGAAATCCAACTAGCAGAATCACAAATAATCTTTCCTCCCCTTTTGTCAACTAGATTTCAATCTTTTTCTTTTTTTTTTTTTCATCTAGAAACATGTATCTAGGAGAATATCTAACCTGTCCCTTAAGCTCTATTAGTAAACAAGCCGTGTGCTCACTGTACAAGTTAGGCAAGATCTTAAAAAAGGATGAGAGATGTAACACAGTGTGAGAGTACAGGATACTGAAGAGCAGACATTCTCATTTTAACTTCAGGGACCTCCAATTACTGCTGCTGCATACGTACCACATTTATTCATAATTACAGTCTAAATCTTACAGATATGAGCAGAACAGATGCTTATATACCTGCTATGAATAGATGTGATCTGTCAAAGCATGAGGTAGACAAGCTTGTAGCAGAAAAAGATGAAAAGTGGTATTTTGTGCAAATTATAATATCAACAAAACATATACTGCATGCAGGTTTCATTTGACAAAGAGTGCATGCCTATAACACTTCATCTCCATTTTGCATCTTTAGAAAATCAGCAGCGTCAAGTGGGAATTCATTAAAATTCCTGGGTCACCATGATCAGCGGAGTCAAGTGGGAATTCCATTTATCAAACACCTATGGATAAAGATACCCTAAACTTCACTGACTGTTCCTGAAATCACCATCTACTTTTTGGGCAGATAAAGCTACAGCTATGGAGAGTCTCTCAAGTCTGATCACTCTGGTGAGTTTCCAGTCACTTCTATCTGTGCATGCCTGGATGCTTCTGCTGTCACTGTCATTGCTTCTTACCCTTTGTAATATAAGGTTTTCTCCCATGTGAGAAACTCGATTCACCATGTTTTTTCTCCATACTCATGGGAATAGCACCTCAGTGAATTTATGGACTTCAAATGGGTTAAACAGTAAGGAAACAAGTCTAATGTAGTGGATGTGACAATGGACTTGTGACATTTTGTCAGAGTTACTGATGCAACTACTCTAAGTCACCAGAAGCCAAGGCAGTACCTGCTATCTGTGCGTATTCCCACTGCAGGTGGCTTGATGACGCTTTTATATTAGCAGTTTTATTGTTTTATTGTTGTCAGCCTTGCTGACAAGGCCAATCTAGCTAACAGATATTAGAATTATCCTTTTCTTATATACCTAGAGGATTTCTTTGAGTCAGTATGTGAAAAAATAGAATTGCAATGTTTCCTCCTCTCAGCTGTGCACCAAGATACCTACTGATATACAAATGCCTTATTTTTTGTTGTGAAGAGCATTACTATCACACAAGTAAAAATATTTTGGTTTATTTTTGTGCATAACATGGTGACATGGACTCCTGTGTACAAATTGACTGTTCACAATTCTTTTAATGTCATGACAATTTTTTATTTTTCCTAAGACAAAGTATGTACTTTTCTCTGTAATCTTAGCAAAGACCACCCTTCTTTTATAGATTCATTGTCTTCAAAGAAACTAAACCCGGCTTCCTCTCCCAGGTAACGAGAGATAGGATAAGAGGGAACGGACTTATGTGGTACCAGGGAAGGTTCATGTTGGATATTAGGAAATTTACTCTCCAAAAGAGTGATTGGGCACTGGAGTCGACTGCCCAAGGAGGTGATGGAAATGATCTTAGAGATCTTTTCCAGCCTTAATGATTATGTAATTCCATATTTATGTGTGTGTGCATGTGCATGCATGCATTTAAGCACACAAGCTACATAAATATGTTTGTGTGCGTGCATCTGTAAGACATGATCTAACAACTGAATCATTTTAAAAGAAGTGGTGCTCCTGTCTACTTGGTGATCAAATTTTCAAACAGACATCAACGAGTTGGCAGAATCCACAGGACTGTCAGAATGTGTGAGCACGCTGCCTAAAAAACTTAAAATGTCTGAGAAGGATGGCAAATCAAAGCACATGAGTGACAAGCTGAAGACAAGTTCATCTCCTGGTCCCTTTTTTTATCTTGGCTGTGTGTTCTTCTCTTTCATCTTTGTTTCCCTCTTTACACAGGTTGATGCAACTGTTATAATTAACTTGACTGAGTGGGTTTACTGCCAGAAAATTAAAATACTCTTTCTTTCTGCAAACTCTTCTTCTTCTCTTCTAAGGAAAGGATAGAGGATTTAGGAAAACAAGAACCACTGAAGAAGTGCAAAAGCGGCTAAACAGAGAAGAGCTGGACTCTTCTCTTAAGGTCCTTCAAGACAGATTGGATCTTTGAAACAAACACTTCTGCAACTTTTTTCCAGCCCGCTTACTATAGACAGTGAATGATCAGGCAGAAGGAAGAGGGGCTTCTCTGTAAATGAAATCATAGGATAATAAGAACAATAGAATCATAGAATCATTAAAGTTGGAAAAGACCTCTAAGATCATCTGGTCCAATCATCAAGAAGAAAGTGGACACGCCAAAACTTGAAAGTGATGTCGGATGGCACTGGAAATTGTGTCCAGAAAATGATTTAATTGGCTGATCCCTTTGGCATCACCTTTTATGATCTGGGTCTCAAGTTACTCAATGCAGCAATAAAGATGAAATTGAAGGAAAACAGGCTTTGAAGTTTCTACATTGATTTTATCATATGACTATGTGAATACAATCAGAATAACACTATTTATCTGTCATTCAGTAATTCAGTAAAACAGGAGACCTGTGCAGTCAGATTGAAAGGAGCCATAATCAGACCTTGTGGGTACAGTTACCTGAAAATTTCCCAGAGGCATGCTACTTTTCTTCAGCTCAGAAAGTGTCATGTTACCTGCAAGCTAACAGTTACAGCTTTAAAAGATAGAAATCCGAAGTTCAAGTCACAATACTGGAATATGCAGAGAAATAATTTGAATTCTGGTTGTGATTTCTGTATGGGGAATACTGGAAAGCTTTTATTAAGTGCTGATTCAGAAGAAATACTGTAAAAACAAAAGCATAATGCATCAAGAAGATATCTTACAGTGTAAATATAAAAGCTTTGCTTCATATACTTGGAAGAGCCAGAATCTGGCTGATATAGCAGAACAAGACCATGAACTCCGGACTTTGCATTCCAGGAGAACAGAAACAGAGATTTGGAAGTCACTTTAGGGTTTATCTCCTTTTGTCAGTGCTGAGAAGTTAAAGTATCTGAAGGATTCCAGCACTGAAATGTCTCTTTCCCACTGATATTTTCTTCTTTTCAGTAACAGTGCACACTTGGAATAGCACAGGCATAATGCCTTCTGGAAGAAAAGTTAGGAAACAGTAAAAAAAATGCACACTGCAAGACACCAACACGGCATTTCAGTTAAATTGTTTTGAGTGTAAATCTTTCAAGTTTCAAGGAATGCTTTGTTTCCATTTTGATGAAAGTGAAAATGACAGGAAAAGATTGATTTATGGGCTGCCTCACACACACTTCTAAGGTCTCCTTTACCACCTTAGCATCGATAAAAATGAGGAAGCCTGGAGTTATCATTATGAAAATAAAAATACTGTTAATTAAATGCTTATTTTCTCAGATTTCTTGTTTACTGAGAGCTGAAGACATGGTTAACAAAGCAAACTGAAATAGCTAGCAGGCCATTCAGATGAGAATTCATGGCTTCCACTTCAGTCTGTGTCAATGGTTGGTTGAACCTTAAAAAATACCATGATTTGTAAAAACGTATCTCAGAGGTAGGACCCTTGATGCCTGTAATTTTCAACTTGTCAACACAGATATGGTTTGTATTGTATTTATTTCCCAAATTCTGAGCAGACAACATTCATTCCTTTGCAAGGGGGATATAAAGCAATTGGCCAGTTGTTTTAGAGATGTGTCTTTAGAGAGTAGAAAACTTTTATTTGTAGAGTTCCTCTGTTCCTCTGTGCATTAGTTTTAGGGACTGATTTTCCACTCCAGGAGCACTCTTTTTACTCCTGTACGTCTCCACTGCTGTAGGTGAGGTACTGCTAATTAGCATCACCAGATGCTAAATGAGCAGAGAGAATTTTCAATTAGAACAAGCAGGTTTCAAATACATTGCATTTACTTGATTGCATTTTCTTGCTTTCAACAAGCTTTGCTTTTGTAACTTGTTCTTCATTTAATATTAAAACAGGCTGGGAATACATTTAGTTTGATTACAGCATATTGGGAACATCAGGAAAAATTCAGAAGCCAGCTGAATGAGCTGAAGCTTTGTGAACTTATCTGCCACCTTCTTAGATTTCCCAAAGGCAACTTCCTGCACGCTGGGATCCAAGGTTATGTTGTCACTTGCCACCTCCTTTCTCTCTCTCCATGTGTCTGGTTATAATCTTTAGCTGCAGGGCTTTGCAAAATAGATAAGAGTGAGACTTTGGTTTCAGCCAGTATGACACTTCTGCCACTCTTAACTGAATCATCTTGTTCTGGGCAAATGATACATTCATGAGTTGGCCATAGGTATGTCATTTCTTTTCACTTTAACAATGTGAGCAAGCAAGCCACTCACTTTGTCACTTTAAATAAAGTCTGGATATTTCCTAGTATTGTACTTGTGCAAGAGAATTGCCTTGGATAGACATTTAGTTTCACCAATTCAGAATTCTTCAGCTTTATCTCAAATAATTAAAGATTTACTGAATGGAGATTTTGTATGAAAGTCTTCCTTTTTTCCAGGAAAGAAAACCAGCTATTACACTACAGCGGCTCTTTCCCTTAGTGAATATTAAATCATTTGAAATTGTTCCACTTGCTATAAAAAACTTAAATAACTCTTAGATCAAAAAAGGTGAGAAAAAGAATCTATGTCTCTTCTGCAGGGCAGCAAGTTTAATTTCCAATCCTTTTCTGCTAGGAAAGCTGTGGCAGGATCAGGAGCTTAACCTGGGTGCATGATAGCCCAAACTGGTGTTCACAGCAATGTTTGGTCCACTTTGCTTTCCTTGCAGATAAGCTCATGCCAGTGTGCCATCCTGCCAGCTGTTAGGAGTCTCTATGAAGACATTGAGTCTTAAAAAAAAATGCATGGAATTTTTCTGAATCTTCTGGAGTAACTGGTCTGTCCCATAGCTTCTTGATGGGACAAGTCACAAGAGATATACAAAATTAAATGGTGGGCAGGAATGTGGCAGGAATGTGGGCAGGAAAAGTGTTTCCTTATCATACCCTGCTTCATTTACAACATGGACAGGTGTTGAGTAGATTATTTATTTAATTTGGCTGCACAGCAGAGACCTTTATAAATTGTTGTAGTAGTCTCTCATTGTTCGTCCTCTGCCGACCGAGGGCGCCACTTGCCAGCGAAACCGACCCCAACCGGGCCGGGGCCAAATGCTCACACAGACCCCAGAGTGCGTGAGGCAAAATGGCGTTTATTAAAATGTGGTAGGCACTTAAATATTCTTGTCCCGCTTTGTCCACACCCCTTGCTTACCTGCTGTCCTATTGTGGGGCAGCGTTTGGCAAGCCCTGAGCATAGGAAACCTGACCCCGTCACATACCGTTTCCTCGCCACGCCTACTACATCTCCCCCTCCCTATGCTCAGGAATATCCCGTAACAGCGCGATCGCAACGCAAGTACATCTCTCACAACTGTTCCTTCGTTTTGTGATACAGAATCCGTTGGTCCATAACTTGCCACATGATCCTTGTGAGGCAATTCTGGAAACACATGATTATGCACGGCAAAATGGCCGCAATACAAATTATTGCGAGCAATACTAGCGCAACTACCTTAATAATTTTCGCAACCCATCCTCCAAAGTTGCCAAACACACTTCTCAGCCAGTCCCCGATGGGGTCGTCCTCCACTTGGATCTTCTCCGTATGGTCTCGCAGGGCTTTCAGCGCTTTATGGATGGATACACTGTGGTCGCTAAGATTGAAGCAACACATTCCTTCTAGGTCTTCACATCCATGCCCCTGTGCCAGGAGCAAGAAGTCGATGGCTGCTCTGTTTTGCAGCACCGCATGCCGAATGCTGTTTGTGTCTTCTAGCATCGCATTCAATATTAATGTTGTTAAATTCGCCTGCTTAGCTGACCAACATGCTAGGCGTTCTATCTGAGCCAAGCTCTGTGCTGCAGCAACCCCAGGGGCGAAAAATGATGCGAATATCCGTGCTGTGGCACTCCATAACTCTACCTCATCGTTACAATTCTCCGGGAGAGGGCTCGAACGCTTTCGGCGACGATGGTGACCCGTGATGCTCGGGCCATACTGCATCCATGTCGTGAAATTCGGAGACAGTAATGTCAGTTCCCCTAGGTAACAGGGTCCCCCTAAGGCATTGTGCGGGATGCCCTGCCAGGCTCTATCCCCACAAATCAAGAAGATTCCAGGGGGCAACGCCTTAGCCGTTTTGTTATTCCATAGCACCTCGTTGACCCCCCGTTTGAAAGTGAACCCATACCCATAAAAGTCCCAAACTGCCGTACAATTAAATGAGGATCTACCGCTAGATTTAGAAAGGACCCCACCCTTTGACAAGCAGGTTGTATTGCGCCCTGTGAAGACCCGTGTTTCATTTTTGGTATACCCGCAATAACCCGAAGTAATGGAGAAAGCCTCCGTGTTCACAGGACTGACCACAGTCCAAGAGGTCTCGTTGTATGGCTTCAGCCGCGGATCTGTGCCTGCCCACCGGGCAATTAAGCCCTGCAGTTGTATCCGAGCAGACACACCCCGCAGGTAATCTCGCCCCAACAGGGTTCCCGGTACCTGCGCTACCAGCGGGGTCAGCAGGACGGGCTTCTCCAGGGAACCGTCTCTGTTGACCACGATTATCTCGATCTGCTTGGCTGACCTCCGCGTTGGAGCAGTTCCCCCCACTCCCGCTATAGTTTGAGTGGCCCCCGTTGGCCACGTGGGCGGCCAGTCGGACTCCGCAAAAATCGTCACATCCGCTCCTGAGTCCACCAGGGCGGTAAGGAAAATAGATCGCGGCCCTGGGGAGCCAGCGGGAAGCTCCGTAATTGCGGCTGTAATCTTCACCAAGGGGCGCTCCCCGCAGCTCAACGATAGCGCAGCTAGTGGCAGGCCTAGATCCAAAGCCCGCCTTTCCTGAGAATCCCGTGAATCGTAAGAGGGACCCTCATCCCCCCTACCTCGAGATCGCAGCCCACGAGCTCTACATTGCGGTGCAGTGTGACCTCTCCTCCCGCACATTTGGCACACTATACCCCCGTTGCTCTTACACTGTGCCTTAAAATGACCTAATTGACCGCACCTGAAGCATGGCCCAGGCGGGCAATCTGGACTCTGCCGCCCGGCAACCCCATGCGCTAGCATCACCTCAGCTACCGCTGCAGCAACCTCGCTTGCCACTGATGATTGAGACTTTTGCTTGTCCATCACATACTTAAGGACCTCACCGGGGGTGTGGAACCTGTCTGGCGCCACCCGTAATAGAGCCCGTACGTCCGAGCTCGACTTTTGATAGAGGCAATCCAGGATCACGGGGCCGTGCACTGCCCTAGGCAGCTCCGATCCCTCCACTGCCTTGATCAACCTATCCGCAAAATCCTGGAAGGATTCAGTGGGACCTTGTGCAATCTCCGTCCACGGAGTAGACGGCTCAGCATTTCTTGCGAGCCTTCTGAACGCCTCAAGGGCAGCGTCTGTAGTGGCTATTAGTTCCCCGGGCCTCAGCTCCGCAAGCTGGGCATGTGCAGTGATCATACCCGGCGTACTACCCGTCAATCTCTGCAGGTTAGACGCGTGAAGCGGATTCCCCTGATCGTTCTGGGCTGTAACCAGCATTTGTCTAAGTCTAGCCTGCCATTCCTCCTTCCAAAGCGTATACTGCACCGGTTTCAAAATCATGCGCATCAGATTCTCAATATCGTATGGTAACAGGGGTCCCGGCAATATTAATGTCTCCAAGGCGTTCATTGTCAGGGGGGACTTCAATCCTTTCTTTTCAACTGCCTCAAGCACCCTCGCTATCGCTTTCGGGTCCAGCGGGACCCAGATCGGGTTATCATCATCGGAAATCACTACCGGAAATGCCTCCGGGTTCGCAAGGCCCCGGTCTTGTGCCTCCTCCTTTACTTTAGCCCAATCAGTCAGCAGACGCCCGTCCCTCCCCCCTTTGGGACGAAGCCCCGCCCTTGCCTTTTCTTCTTCCAAAGAAGGATATAACGACCGCGGAGGGTAGGGCGGGGGCGGAGCGGGCGGAGTGGGCGGAGCGGTTGGTAGACATGCGGTCGGGAGTTCCTCTTCCCCGCCCTTCGCCGCGGCGACCGTCGCCATCTTGTCCGCCACGCTTTGGTCGTCAGTACTGCAAGGTAGCAAAGACCCGCCCCCCGGAGCCCTTTCCACCCCTTTTTCCACCTTAAGCTTACCCTCCTCTTTAGCCGCCTTAAGGGCTCCAAGTATCAAGCCCCAGGTTTTAAGTTCAGCAGCCTTTTGGTTATTCATGGTGCGTTGGCATAAAGCCGAGGTGAGCGAATCCCACCTACCCGAATCCAGCACTTGCTGAGGGGAGTCCAGCTCCCCTCCCTTTTTTAAAACCGAAAGCACCGCGGCTACCTCCTTCTTTGAAGGGGTATTTTTGCCGCAGTAGTCCTTACAAAACTGCAAAAGTACCTTAATAATCTGTTCCATGGTTACACACGCGACCTGCCGCCACTTCACAGGCTCTTCTCCGCGATGTGTCTTCCGTGAGCGACCTGCCGCCACTCCGCAGGCTCTTCTCCGCTTCACGGGCACGCCGGGTGGTTAACCCTCGATAGGCAGATCACGTCGGGGTCACCACTTGTTGTAGTAGTCTCTCATCGTTCGTCCTCTGCCGACCGAGGGCGCCACTTGCCAGCGAAACCGACCCCAACCGGGCCGGGGCCAAATGCTCACACAGACCCCAGAGTGCGTGAGGCAAAATGGCGTTTATTAAAATGTGGTAGGCACTTAAATATTCTTGTCCCGCTTTGTCCACACCCCTTGCTTACCTGCTGTCCTATTGTGGGGCAGCGTTTGGCAAGCCCTGAGCATAGGAAACCTGACCCCGTCACATACCGTTTCCTCGCCACGCCTACTACAATAAATCAAGTGATTTTATAGTCGAGCTGACATTATCACGAGCAAGAACTGTTTGTATCAGTTAGTTTAAGATGCTTGCTTCAAAGTCAACCATGCATTTAACACTTAACAACAAAATTAATGAGCAGACACTGGCGGCCTCTGAGGGAACAAGTGGTACTGGTGGAAGTTCTTTCAGAGAAGAATCCCCATAAAACAATACCAAATGACATTCTAACTGAAATAAGAATGGGATCTGAAACCTTGAGAGCTGAAATAGTTTCAGCTTTAAGGTTTAAAAACATAAAATCCTTCATATTGATATCTGGGCTCATGCAGACAAAACTGCCTGGATGAAGTACTGTTCTCTGAATGAGAAATTTCAGGGCTGATCCAAACTGGAGAATACAAATTGGTCTTAGTCTGATATCAAAACAGCCAGGGGAATAACTCTATCCTTCCCTGAATAGAAATATTCCATGCAATTCCTTCATCAGCTGGAAAGGAAGAGGTGAAGCCTGAGTATGTTCCCAAGTGGGATAACAAGGATTGGCAACTGATAGTGCACACATCTGCTTTGCTTTCCAATGGCAAAGCAATGCTCTTTATCCAGTTACCCATTTTGAGGTATTCCAGGCAAATATTATGGACATAGGTACAGTGTTGCTTACTCTTGGTCTCAGCTAATACTTTAGGGTAAGACCTGGACTGATACTATTGCTACCACTGTACTAATGCTTTGCTGAGAAGATAGGGCACTGTTGCCATATAATTATTATAGATTTCTATTCCTAGAAAAAGATGTAAGTTTTTTTCTTGTGGCCGAGGTATGTTAGATCTCATCTGTGCTTTGCCTTATAGACAAAGGTCTATGCTTATCAAAATAATGACTACAAGAGTGCAATGGACACTTATGGTTGAGGGTAAAATATGGGTGTTTTTCAGGGAGTTTACTATGGAAACAAAGATTCTTTGTCAATCTTCAAATCAAGATGTAGGAATATAATGCCCTAGCCCATGCTGAAGACCAGAACCAGCAGAAGTGAATTTATGCCTGCCTTTAGCTGTTCAGTTTGCAGTCTAGTGTCTTAACACAAACTCACACATTCATCAGCAGGTTAAACTGAGATGCCAGGCTGGAAATGGAAGCAGCTGAAATGGAAACACAAAGTCTCTTCCTGAAAATCCTCTTTCTTCCTTCTCTAAGCCCTGCCAAACATTTCATCCATTCATTCAAATTCCCATAGTTTCTTACTGGCTTTCTGATACTGAGGAGGTGGAGTTGAATGCAGTGATAGACAACTGGGCCCCTGTTAAAATACAGATTTTTTTTTTTTGAAGGCTTGAAAAAAATTGCCTTCTTTTTATATCACAGTTCTGTAGAAATCAATCCAAGTGGGGCTCACTAAGTGATAAAAGGAAAATCTTCCTAAGCTATGGGTTTGGATTCCCACTTTCACTGCTGTGATTTTATTGAGACGTATTTCCAAGAGAAAAAAACCTCTTTGCAGCACAGGAGTTCAGTATGTAAAACTTTGATTAACCACCTTTATGAGTACTATTTTCAACGCCAACTAACTGTGTAGAACTGAAACATGAAGACCAATTTCTAGGATG
This sequence comes from Phasianus colchicus, assembly GCF_987193195.1. NCBI lineage: Eukaryota > Metazoa > Chordata > Aves > Galliformes > Phasianidae > Phasianus > Phasianus colchicus. Next base: position 12,050,147 of record NC_143442.1, read on the forward strand.
CCTTGACCACGATCAGAATTTCAGTTATCAGACAGAGGCATCCCAACAAAGATGTTAACTGAATCTGCAGAACATGATGACCTGGAAAGAGCTCTGCTTGATTTTCAGGTGAGGCCATACAATCAAGGTACCATAGAATATCTTGGGTTCGAAGGGCTCACAAGGATCATCAAGCTCCAACCCCCCTGCTACAGGCAGAGCCACCAGCCTCCAGATCTGGTACTAGACCAGGCTGTCCAGGGCCCCATCCTACCTGGTCTTGAACACCTCCAGGGACACAGCATGCACAGCCTCTCTGGGCAACCTGTTCCAGCACCTCGCCACTCTCTCTGTAAAGAACTTCTCCTTGACATCTAATCTAAACCTTGCCTCCTTGAGTTTAAAACCTCCTTTCCCTAACACTGTCTACCCTTGTAAAAAAAGTAAAAAGACTGTCTATTCTCCTTTTTATAATCCTCTATTAAATAGTGAAAGGCTGCAATGAGGTCACCCTGCAGCTTTCTCTTCTTCAGGCTGAACAAGCCCAATTCCCTCAGCCTGTCTTTCTAGGAGAGGTGCTCTAGCCCTCTGATCTTCTCTGTGACCCTCCTCTGGACCCTCTCCAACAGCCCCACATCCTTCCTGTATTGGGGGCCCCAGACCTGGATGCAGAACTCCAGATGGGGCCTCACGAGGGCAGAGTAGAGTGGGACAATGACTTCCTTTTTCCTTCTGGCCACATCTCTTTTGATGCAGCCCAGGATACCATTGGTCTTCTGAGCTACAAGACCACACTGCTGGCTCATATTAAGCTTTTCATCCATCAGGACGCCCCAGGTCCTTCTCCACAGTGTCATGAAAACCGATTTCCTAATTCTTTCCAATTATATACAGCCTTCTCAGCAAACACTCTTGTGGAATACTGGAGAAGAAAAGGAGGAAAGCAAGCAGAAACAGGAAGTTCTAGTATCTTGTATAGTATTCTTATCTACTCAATTCTACATAGCTCCTTGAGGATAATCTGATAGAAGAGACCAGGCTTTTCCTATCTATCTCTAGAGAGCTCAAATTCCACTATAAATTTGCTATGTTGTAAACCTTTAGCAAACTCTGTCTGAAGTATACAATGAAACATATAATGAAAATGAAATGGACAGTAGCCAGCAAGTACAAAAGCAGTCTGTCACTGTAAGTCATTTCTACACAATCCTAAAATGTTACACACAAAAGGTGCACTATCAGTCAAAAGCAGAGGAGCCAGAATGTAAAGCAGCCCTAAGCTTCTTTGTAGCATGGGTCTTTAATTAGACTTAACAAATGAATGTGACTCTGGAGGAGGAGAACTGGCAGGAGACCATTGCTGACTACACTCATCACAATGAACAGTGGTGTTTTGCCTCTGTAGCACAGATAAAAGCAAATGTGTGTCCTTTGTTCCTCTAACAAAATGCAACATGTGTTACACAGACAAAAAAAAAAAAGTCGGTGCTTGGGACTTCCAAGGCTCAGATTCTAGAGCACAAGGTACCAGTGATAAGGTTTGTGGGAGAGGATGATCCAACACTTTGCCCAAAGTCTGGTTTTTTAGAATTAGAAAATGCTCTTTCAGAAATCAACAGTACAGAAGAGCTCATTTGCCAAAATGCACAAGATATGTAAAGACATAGGAGACTGGGAAGGATTAATATTAATTCAGCTCCAGTTTTACATTAATGCTGACATTTTCTTCTGAAGATCTCATTCCCTGAAGGAGGGCTGACTTGAACTCAGTGACAGGCTTTGTCTACACTGAGAAGTGGAATAGATTGTGTTTCAAAATGTGCAAGATGTTCACATTATGACAAATCACTTGAGGGCTAAGGCAGATGGCAGTCTGAGCTGCTGGTGCATCAGTCCTTAGGGAACAGGGAGCCCCTGAGCGGCTGGGATGTGACTCAGATCAGAGAAGCAGCATTGCTGCTGTGTGTGGCATCGATGACATCTTGAGTTTCTGCCCTCCCAGCAAGTAAGACTCACTGCAAGAAATCATATCACAGAGGGAATGTAGGTTGTGCAGGGGAAGGGCCTGAGCTGTGAGCTGCAAGTGCTTCTGGCATGGCTGCTGGGTTGTGCTTCCCTGGTGTTTTTCCAGAATCACACAGTGGGAAAGAGTTGATACTGCTTAGTGAGCCCATTGCTAATACAGCACTTGCAATGCTGTTATATGTACATTGGAGTGCACGGTGGTGACTGAGGGAGTTGTTCAGGAAAAAACAAACCAATCAAACAACAAAAAAACTCATATATATATGTATATATATATATTTATATGTGTACACTTATATGTATATAAGTAACTGAAGTTTAGGAAAGACTACCTTACAGTGAATTCATTATAATTTTGTTCACTTATGCACAAGGAAAGGAATGTGGACCACAGTCTCCACCATAGAGGGAAAAGTTTTGAGAGCAGGGGGAGGGATGCAGAGAGAGATGATCATGGAAAAAAAAAAAAAAATTCCTATTAGTTTTGAAGATGACATATTCCAAAGTTTTAGAAAAAACATTTCTTAAAAGATAAAATTCTCACTCCTCCCAAAAGATAAAATATAAATTAGGTTTAGTTCTGCAGTTTTGTTGTTTTTTTTTAAGGGGGCATGGTGGAGTCCAATTTCTTCTCTTCTGGCTTCAAAAATGGATTTGGAAGGTGCTAGGGAAATGAAAGAACTTCACAGTTTGTTATGAGTAGAAAATGTATTTCTGTGCTTATGAACAAGGTCTGCTTGGTTCATCTCACTCCACCCCACATGAGTGAAGTTATGGCTCTTACTTGGCTCTTAAAAACTTTGGATCCCATTTAAGCACAGACCAAAGGACAAATTTGACTTCAGTGATTCTTGGAACAAATCAGTGCCCTGGGAAGCATGATGAACATGTGAAGGTATAAAAAACCTAAAAGTAAGTACTGCCTTTTGTGCCTCTTCAAAGTTATTCAGGCCTATAAAGAGGAAGAATATTTGTTATTACTCTTTTTACTTTATGCGCACCACCTCAGTCCTCCTGCTGACCATCTCACAGAACTTAATGTCTGCTGTGAGATGTTAAAAGGGGCAGGGAGCACCAAGATTTTAAAAATGCAGAAGTTATGGACTGCTGCATGAACCTGTTTGCAGCTCCAAGCACAGGAGCCATGTATGTAAAGTAGATAGAAAAAGCTGCTACAGAAGTGCTGACAACGCTGTAAGCCCTGAGGAAAAGTTGAACTTAGATTTTTTGATATGACAATGGAAGAAAAAATTCTCAGCTCTAAATATTCCATGATCAAAGATACATTTGCTTATGTAGATTTATTTTGTCCTCTTCATTAATGCAGCCTGTTCACTGCCTCTGGGTACTGCCCTGTAGAGTCCTGCAGGTCCTTACTGAAGAAATTTGTCTGCACATAACCTTGAGTTTCTGAGATCCTGGAGGTGCTTTTGGCTCTTGTGTGCTTTGTGTGCCTTCACATGCCTCTTCCTTTCATCACTAAGCTGGCTTGCAGAAAACAGCTGGTTGGAGAGGAGTGTTACACTTTTGTGATCATCTTTGACAGAAGTGAAGAAAACGGTGATTAAAAGCCATTTAAAAATGTTTCATCTCTCTCATCAAGTTTTAATGAAAAGAAAATCTATAGAAAATCTTCCTCACAAAACTGAAAAGCTGGATGGGAATTGCTTTAGATAGCTGATTTAAAAAGAACTTGTTAAAGGGCAGCCATAGAGGACACAAGGCCAGGATAAAGAGAAACCTCTTACTGCTGTGAGTGGATACTTCAGAGAAAAGATGGTTCAAATCATAAAAAACAGTTTCAGGTCTCATTTTAGAACCAGTCGTCTTCAGGTGTCCTGGTGAGGCTTTGGAACAGGCTGCCCAGTGAAGTGGTGGGGTCACCATCCCAGAGGTTTTCAAGAAATGTGTAGATATTACTCTAAGTGATAGTGGTATTGTGGTGGTGGGCTGATGGCTGGATTAGATGGTCTTAGTGGTCTTTCCAACCTTTATGATTCTATGATTCTATGAAATTCACTAAAGAAACGGACTTGTTTCTGGCTGCAGAACAATACTCTTTTGCACCCTAAGGCAAAGCCAAAATTGTAGAATTACACCATGATTAGAAAGGGTGCTAACACCCTCAAGATGAAACAAGAGTTGAAAATGGGAGACATCAGAGCAGAGCAAATGATGCTGCCAACTCTTCCACACAGCATAAGGCAAAGGAATTTGGGATGTATGTTTTACCTCTGTCAGGTGTATGGCTGAAGAAGAGGTTTGAAGATTATGAGGGAATTATGGTATTCTACAACTACTATATTTTTAACAGACATAAAAGAAATAAAATGCCTGTGATGTACAGTCACTCCCTCTCTCCTGTTGCCCAGCAATGAAGCTCAATGAGAAAATAAGATCTTTCTGTATCATTTGCAGCTGCAAAATGAGAAATTAGATCAGAGTGCATCAAACATTCTTGAAACACGAAGTGTTCCACTGTACGCTTCTATAACCAATAGGAGGAAACAAAAAGATAAGAAAAAGCTCCAATATTTTGTTACTTTTTTCCAATCTGATTAATCCAATTTAGTCTGAGGAACGTAAAGAAAGAAAATAGCAATTCTTTGTATTCCATTATCACTTTCATTACGAGTGCCTAATGACTGTTAACGAGTCAATTCTCAGACACCTCTCTGAAGGAAAGTATTTTCACACCTGACCTACCCACACTTAGAAAGGGAAAGCTGAAATGATTAAATAGTATAGGCCTTTTACATTATTCATTTATACACACCTATTATTCATTTTTCAGGCAGCTGAAAAGATACAGCAATTAGGTCTTTGTTGGAAATAATGAAAACTGAAATCATAGAATCTCAGAATAATTTATGTTGGAAAAGATCTGTAAAAATCATCCAGTCCAACTCCAGCCCACACCCACAATGACCACTGACCACGTCCTTCAGTGCCACACCTCCATGGTTTTTGAATGCTTCCCTGGGCAGCCTGTGCCAGTGCCCAACCACTCTTTCAGAGCAGGAATCATGCAAAGTAAGAGAGATCACTGTCTCTCATTCCTTTAAACACAACAACAAATCTCAGCTAACTGCATTATACTTTCCTCATTCCAGTTCCAAAAAGTGAAAATGGAGTGATTTCTCTTTTAAATACTACGTTCCCTAATCGTACTATGTTTGACATTGTAGGACATTTATAAACTAATATGAGCTAGAAATATTAGTGTTTTAAATACAAACTTTCCCTGGAAAGTTGCTAATTTTAGTGTAGCAAATGTTTGGCATAAAATGTTAATTTGTTCTCATGCTTTTTGGGTATTGCTTTTATATTTTATCTCTCTCTCTATATATAGATATATACACTTGCAGAATTGGAACATGGAGTGACATCTGACTGAATGCATCTCTCTTGTTTTATATTCATCTCTCAGTTAATATAAGAATGCATAAGATATCACACATCTCTGTCTTGAATTAATAATAGAAATAGTACAGACAGTTAAAGAAATTTAAACTAATAAAAATAATTAATAACTTCAAAAAACCCATAGTAAACATATTCCATTAATTAGAGGAATATGCCAAGCGTTCTTATATAACTACAAAGCTCGGGAGATATAAAATAATTTCGAGCTAGCTCTTCTCTCACTGCTTATTGCTTTAAAGTAACTGTATCACTGAAAGTATTTAAGAGAGCAGTTGCTCTTGGGGATGTAAAAATCTTTAGATGTTAGCATCTAAATAAACTGGCAGCCCCATTAAAAGAAAGATAAAGGCACATTATCAGACAAGTGGTAATTAGAGTACTGATTCTTTCTGCATGAACAATATCCCCCAAAAGTATTAATCTGTGATTAATATCACCTGAGATTCAGCTGAGCTGATATTAAAATTAAGTTCTCAAGTTCATGCTTTATGATATATATTTTGCCAGTTAAAGAGCTTAGACTGGTACAAGAATTTATGGGCAGACAACATAATGATTTTGCACCAGTGAAATGTGATGTCATATATTTTAAACCACTGGGCTACATTTTACTGCTTTTCTCATTAGAGAATTAGCATAAAACAGTTCTAGGGTCCAGAAAGATTATTAAGCCTCATTTTGCTTTTTAGCTGCAGACACAGAAAACAGAGCAAGTTCACAAGGATGCAGTGAGATGGGGAGTTTCACCATCTACTTCTCCACGTTGATACAGGCACACAGTGAGCAGAGCTCTGGCTGCAGGAGCAGTAAATGTATTTTGAATGGCTGGAAGCTATCTGTGAAACCAGTCTGCTTGCTTATTTTGTATTATGCGTTAAAATATTTTGATTCAGATTTTCTGTTTTATCTTGGCAAAATCACTAAACGTAGATGTGCACCCTTTTGGAAAATTAAAATGATTTTATTTGCATGAGTCACACAGCTCTGGGTTCTCCAAACTCAAAACAATTGCTGAAGACTAGGGGTGGTATGGGAAAATTATCTAAGCTGGCAATGAGGTCTTGTGCTGACTGTTGTGTTTTCATGGTGCTGGTTACTGTTAGCAATAGGTGAACTATGAACATTTAATCAGTTTGAGCATCCCATGTTTTGCTCAGGGTAAACAATCACACAAAGCATCTGCAGCACTCTCTGCTGATTTCTGCAGGGATCTCCTGGGTTCCCTGGGCAGTTTTAGCAGCCAGCCCTCTTGCAACTTTTGGGCGTCCTTCCTGTGGCCTTGCCTGGAGCCAGGTGGAAGGAGGAACATAAAAACAAACACCAGGCAGGCCAGAAACACCCAATTGCTGTATGCTGGCACTATTACTTGCTGGAGTCAGCTCTGGACTACAGGCTGCAGAGAAAGCAACTATTTGGCTCCATGGCTGGGCTCATTTCATCCATATTTTCCTTCAGCTCTGCCACTACTATGACAATGGCCCCTGGCTGCCTTATCTCCAGGCTCTGATCCAGGAACCGTCACTGTTGTTTGGGACACAGGCTGTCTGCAGAGCTTGAGGGCACAGCAAACTCAAGATCACGGTGTTGTCCAACCAATGACATTCAATGGAAATCCACGCTGTGCTTTTGTGGATTATTTTATTGTGTTAACAGGCTCGAAGCAATCTCGCACAGTAAATCTGAAGCTTTGTGTGTTTAATTTTGTCTGGCAATCCTTGAAGCTTGATCAGCCAAAGGAATTCTGAGTCAGTTCAGCTGATCTCTGAATCTCTCCTGTTGGGTAGCAGTTGCCGTTCACAGGAGGCATTGCAACAATACAATTGTAAAGGCTGTCCCAGCTCTATACTAAAAGGGAGATCAGACCAGACTATTGTAACTGGACCCTAATTTGTGACTAATACAACAGAGTGTTTGTATACTGCTCCTCCCAGGGCGGTGGTAGAGCCATGGTCCCTGGAGGTTTTCAAGAAATAGATGTGGCACTGAGGGATGTGGTTAGTGGGCAGGTGGAGATGGGTTGCATACTGGATCATCTTAGAGGTCTTTACAACCTTAACAATTCTATAATTCTAGTTCATAGAGAGGAAATTACATGTGAGCGTATTTGTTGTTACTGAAAAGCAGCCCATCATGGCCAGTGTGATACAGAAAGACTATGTCACCTTGCACAGAGATCTTGTCCAAGAAAAAGCACTGCTGGCTTTGCACACATACCCCTTTCTCCTGTTGGCACTTCAGAGTTCCTAAAACAGACAGAATGCTTCAAGAGAGCAGCGGGCCATGCAGACAGATGGGTAGGAGGATCAACATGCCAGGCAAATGGGATGTGCTTCAGGGTTTGAGTAACTGGGCCTGAATACTCACCCAGGAAAGCAATACAGCCATTTGGGCTGGATGCCTGCATGCAAAATTAAAGGGATGCCCTTTTGCCTTACCACAGCAACATGGACTGGGATGAATCACGCATTTAGCATTTATGTGGTGTTTATATGGTCAAAGCACCATCCTGACATTACCTAATTAAACAGTACAACACCCTTCAGAGAGAAGTGCTTCCTCCACTCCACTGAGGGGAAACAGATGGGAAAAAATGTGTGTTTTGGCCCTAAGTGGCAGAATTAGGATTGTGCCAGCATCTCCTAGTTCCCTGCCCTCTGCTTATTTCTTTATGCTCATCTATGTGAAAGGCAGCATGTACCAGTCTGACATTGCTGAAGGGTAAATCTGGTTTCCAGGGACACACTGATTACAACTGCCTGCAAGAAACTTTTATTGACCTCAGCAAAAGACCTGTTTCCTCTGACCATATCATCATCCATGCTGTGGTGCTTTGCAGCTGATGACCACAGAACAGAAGCACTGATTTTCATCCATGCTCAGTGTATAGAAAAGGCTAAAACACCAGTACAGAGGCTATATAGAGTCCTTCTACAGCCCTTAGCAAAAGTGGCTCTTCATGCCTCTAGTATGTCCCCACCTTGGCAGTGTTTTATAACCCAGAAGTCCTTAAGAAGCAATCATTGAAGGAAGCATCCGTCCCTCTGGTATTTCATTCTGTCAGCACAAGGAGGCAGTTGTGGGAGAAAAAGGGCACAAACTTTCTATTAACTTCTCCTTCCACCCACAGACTCCTTCCTGTGGAGTAAATGAACACAGAGTGGTCCTTAATGAGGGAGATAATGATCAATATTTAGTTAGGAGTTTTAATGAGTATTGTATTTGCTGTATACTTTTATAAAGGCACTTTGGTCCAAGTATTTAACGTATCACTTTTAATACAGCAGGAATAAAAAAGCCTCCTTGGAATCTGTTCTTTTCTATAACAGGGAAACTATAACGTTCTTTGCTCTCACACTGCTTCATTTTCCAACATGGCACATGTAAACAAATATAGCAATAAATTATGTATATGTATAATAGCAACAAATATTTCAGGGAACTAACTGGCAAGTTTAATCCAAGAATACGAATGACAAATAATTGCTTTATTTGCATAAACTAGCTTGAATATATACTTAAAATGCTCATCACTCCACACCTTTTGGAGTCAATGGCAAAATTCTCTGCACTGTCAATAGAGCTAAGATTTTATCCATAGATAGATTAAATTAGCCATCATTTAATTCTGTGCCTGCATGAATTAATAGCAATTGATTTTTTCCTAAAATTCTTTTCACTGATTCATGTCATTGTGATGTACATCTCATGCTGACAAGAAATCATTCAGTACCTTATTCAACAAGGTCTAACTGAATGTGACTTGTAACCTCTCAGCGTTTCATAATGCAAGTCCCTAAACTATACAAGCCTTTAAAATTTTTTTTTTCTTCAGAGAGCCCACAGTCACCAGAACATTTAAGTAAAAATAAGCCTTATTTCCTATGAGAAACTACTTATTCCTTCTCTCACTCACTTGAGGATGGGCTATAGAGGCATCCCCAAGTGCTGCTGTTGCAGAATGTGTCTCTAATGAGAATTTCTATGCTGTCTCCCATTCTGACTTTGCCCCTTGCTCAGCAAGCTGCCATTCACAGCCCCACGCACGCCCTGGCAGTGGAGAACAGCCTGTGATCCATCTTCTGCTGTTAGTGTAATCTTCAAGCAATAAACTCCCCACTGCTCAATTTCAGCAGCCGCATGTTAACAGAGCAGACTGTCAGCCTATGGACCAGGTTTTATTTCACTGTTACAACACACAGGTAGTGTGGTGCTATCAAAAAAGCATGGCCTATTCAAAATCTTTTTCTTCCCCTAAACAGAACTTTCCTTTCAATGCAGATAGACAATGACTGACCCACTGTTGCTGGTGAGTGACAGCAATGTAAATTTTCTACTTATAAGACAACTTCCTAACCAAGGAGGAAGAGTCCATCTCAGCTCACTGAATAATTGTAATTTCTGAGGTGTGAATAAACCACCAGCAACATCTTTTCCAGAAAATGAAAGACTGAATGCACAGCTTAAAAAAAATAAAGAAGATTGTGTTGCTTCAGTAAATGCTGCTGGGAAAGACATTTCTTTTCAAGCCCACAAATTTCTTCATGCATACTTGGAAAAGTTAATAGTGAGATATATAGGAACGGCTGTTGCAAACTCCCTTTGTGGCACGCTGAACATAAAATGGACATGATGACTGCCTACAAAATGGGGCAAAGACCTAAGTTTCAGCATGAATGATGACCACAAAAACACATTTGTCCATCTAAAGTATAGAGGCATTTTATGAATTGGTGTACAGTTTGAAGATAAACAGTCTCAGTAATGAGATGTAGTGGATGCCTCATCCTTGGAGATATTCAAGGACACGCTGGATGGTGCTCTGAGCACCTTGATCAAGGTGTAGGTACCCCTGTTCATTGCAGGGGAGTTGGACCAGATGACTCTTAAGGGTCCCTTCCAACTCAAAACTATTCTATAATAACAATCCAGCACAGCAGTTCTTCCACAGGTAGTAGTGTGTGATGATATCTGAATGCAGATAATTTATTTTATATCCTCTGCTTTTGAGGCAGTGGGGAGGGAGTAACAGCAGCACAATCTTCACCCAGCAGCTCTCACTTTCTGAAGGCTTTGGCTTCATCCCAGCACTGACTAGAGCTGCCTTTCACAGCAGAAGTGAACCTCCCATACCAAGATTGGAGATTTGCTGTTGTGTCACAGTCTCAAGGGCAAAAATAAAGGGGTGGATTAATAGCAAAATTAATCAGATTATCCAGGCCAAAGCAAACTGCAAACCAACTGGCACATTTTCTATGCAAAACATTTGAAATCTCTAGATTTACATGCTTGTTTTTGCAGCTTGCTTTGGGAGTTGATGACTACACCCAACCTAAATCAAATATTTATTGTAATCTTGTTTTGCAAATGATTCTCCACTGATAAAATGTTATAAAGCAAAAAAATAAATAAATAAAAATAAATTACAATTTGTTGTTGCAACTATACATCAAGAGAAGAGCTACTTACTGATGTCTCCTTCTAGAGCTGCAACAACAATTTGGATATGAAAAAAGCAGCAAGTTATTCAAGGTCATTGACAATGCAATTTTTACACCTTTCAGTTTTCAAATTGCCAAGATTCTTTCTCCTCTTAACTAACCATAAATAGACAGACATAAAGATTAGAGGAGAATATCACTTTAATTTATCTATATATTTATTTTTCCAGAAGTGCAATAGAGCCTGTTGATCTTTAGTGCCTGTAACATATCTGAACCACACAACATATTTTAAAATGATACTGGTTCTTGACATGGAGGCTTGTAGGAACGGAAAATGTTTCACATCTGCAGTAATCCTATGATTACTGAAACTGAAGCTAGCGCACAGTGCAAAACTCACAGGGCATTTATTTTTTATCAGAAGTCAAAGGCACATCACATATCTAGAATAATCTGAAGTGATTTCATATGAATAGGAAGATTACTCTTGCATAGGTCCTAATTCTAACAGCTCATCATTAAGAATTACTGAACACGTCAGGTCTTATGCTAACCCTAAGAAGAAAATTACAGATTTTTTTGACTTGAAATGACTTGAAAATTTGGGTTAACAACATCTCTATAATTTTTACAGATATCTAGGGCTTTTTTTTTTTTTTTTTAATATATCTTTTCATGTACAGCATGGCCTGGATAATTTATTTCCAACAAGGGAATGTTAACCTGCAGATCAGCAATATTTATAGGACAATGTTACACTGGAATCAAACAGACAAGGTAGAATGACATCTATCCATGCTATCCCATATCTTCTCTTAGGATTTTGATGGGAGAGAGGGATTGGTCATTTACCTCCAGACCAGTTTGCTGTAGGTGACAGTACAGTTGCAGACGATGCCTCCCTTCCTTTAAAAAAATACAATACAATACAATACATACACAAACACACAAGATCACCAAAAAGAAAACCACACAGACTTGTTATGGAAGAGCACTTCATGTGAAAGTGAAACAATACGTGTTTTTCATTTGCTGCAGGAAAAAAATTTTTTAAGAAAGCGTTTCGCAACTGTTCTGACAGAGAAGTACAGGGAAAGAGCGTATTTGAATAAAAAATAAGATCACTTGAAAGGCCATAAAAAACTGCTGTTGGACATTGGAGCCTTCAATCTTCTTTTTATCCTGGAATCAGCCCTAAGATTATCATTTCCAGTTCTTCTTCTGAACTCAATACACATTCCCAAACTGGCAGTTCTGTTTATGTAGGTAGATTCCCCTGAAAACTGTGCTTTTGAATAGGTACTGTGCCGCAACAAAAGCATTTGTTAGAACACTTCCATTGAAAACTACTGATCTGATGGCAAAATACCAAGTTTTCTTTTAAAGAGAGGAACGTAATGGTTAACATGCAATTTTACTTTCAAAATAAATAAGTGAATAGATAAAATTAAAAAGAGACTTTTTCTTGCTGAATTTTAGTCCCTACCATATTGAAATTATAAACTGAGTACTTAAATGATAATGTTCTAGTCACTATCATACTGTTTCACTTCTTTCTAAAGGATAACAATAAAGCTGAGGCTTTCAGATAACATTTCAATTAACTGTAATTGAGACTGGGAAACTGAGGCAATGGTTGGCAAAGGAAGCAGATCATTTGCTTCAGGGTTTGTTGGTAGCCAGGATATCCAAGCATCTTATTCAGAGAAAGAGGAATAATTATTTCTATTGCAGAGCAGTTTCATGATCATTTACTTAAGATATTTCCAAGACATGCAGCAACCACTGGCTGTAAGGGCATAAGTGTGTGTAAACAAGTTACTTATAGTAGGTTTTTGAGGTGTTCCATTCAGTCTGTGAGCACTTGGAAATCCTATAGAAGCTCTTGAAAATGATCTAATCATTCTTACTTTTCAAACGAGAGAAGAACATGACTCTTTCCTAGGTGACTATTGGAAAAATGAGGCAGACAAACTAGTCCAGGAAGGACTCAGAAAATAGTTGCCCTATGTAAACTAAAAGAAAAGTAGGTTTTAGACCTGAACCGCACATCAGAAAGCTCTACATGTGTTTAGGACATTTGTAGCCAAGCACAGTACACCTTATTTTATTTTATTTTATTTTATTTTATTTTATTTTATTTTATTTTATTTTATTTTTTGTCATGACAGAGGCAATCAAACAAGTGAACTTCTAATCCAAATTCCAGAACTACAGACTTAGGGTAGGCCCTTCCTCCACTCAAAAATATACTTCTCCTTGCTCCATTCCTTTCTGTAGGCTCTTTCTTGTATCCTCGCCCAGAAAACTGGCACTGATAAAATATGAGAGAGCACTCACAAGCTTCTATCCTTCCTTCCCACCACTCCCAGCCTACCTAACAGTCCCTAGAGCTGTAAGGAGTGGATATTCCTTACTACCACCAACCCACTAATTGCTTCTACTGTGGTCTTTTATGGCAATTTTTTCACACCCGAGGGCAGTAATGAACTTCTCACTACAGCTGGGCTGATAAAATCCCACACTGGCCTCCTGAAGTGAGAAGATGCTATTATCTCAGCTTATAGATCAAGAAGTATCTTCAGGTGCTTAAACCCAGATGCCACAAATATGCAGGCATTCTTTATGTAGCACAAATGCTTGCACTTCAAAGGAGCAAAACTGTTTATGAAAAGTCAGAAGCTACTGAGGAACAAAAGAGAAGATGGCTCTCTTCTCCCTGCTAAGGAAGCTTTTAAAAACGTCTTGAATCCTTCATTCTTGTCTTATGTTCTCATGTTGACTATAAGATAAAGGAAGACCGAAAAGGTGCTCACATTCACTGCATTTGCAAGAAAGAATTCCTTCTATAGATGAGAAGAGTTTGGTTTTAAATAGGAGAAACCTTGCAAAAGTTATGAGTAGCCTTAGATATGTAGCTGTTTCTGAAGGAACAAGAGTTATGCAAGGTCAGAACTGAATCAGAGAATCCCAATCCCAAATGTTTCTTCTAACGTAACTTCTTAAATAGTGTTGCAAGAAAACAGAAAACTCTACCTCACAGAAAGTTGAGTGAGGTAGAGAACTATACACTTCATCCATGGAGAGAAACTAAGCAACCATTTGAAGACTGCTATGTTTTAGACCAATTGACTGAATCAGCATGCTGTTAATATCGAATAATTTTGGCTAAAGTCCTTATGCCATCTCTCCAGGTAGGTTTTCTGCATCTGGAGCTTGCTTCCTCCTTCCTCTTATTTCTTCAAAAAAGAGCTTATAGTGAAAGACTAATCTGAGATTACAACTTCTTTCTGGAGTATGATTTTTATGGGAGTTAATATTGAATATGCTTTCAAGGGTGTTTCCTCCAAAAAGATCATTATCTCCTTTACAGGTGATACTTCCATCTTCAAGATCACCTCTGCAAAGGGCCCGTCAAATGTGTCTTCAACCTGAATTCACTTATCCCCAGATTTAACTCCTCAATAAGCCAAACCAAACCAAAACCCCACTTTGATATATTAACAATAAATAATACACATCACTAGACATGGGGTTGCTTCTCCTTGTAGGTGGGAGACAGAAAAATGCTTATCCTGCTCACCAGGCAGGGCTCTAAAAAGGCTTTTTCCAGTCATTCAGCTCCAATGCTTGCTGCTCTGTGTCTAGAAAATTGAGACAGTCTGAAGCACCAATGGCAACAAATTTTCTTAACTAAAGAAAATTTTTCTAATTCTTCTTCTCTAATGGTTTTCATTTGGGGTATTTTTAGCAAAAGAAAGAGAAAGTAGCAAGCTGATCTCATGAGGAGTACAATACTTACCATGAGAATTTTTGTAAACTTTCTCCCATGTCATACCAATATTTAATTAAACCTTGGCACGCAGGCTTTCACTTTGGCTCAGCTTCAGACTTGAGCTATAGTTCAGGCATAATATAATTTCCAAGAGTGATCATTGGAACTCTTGTAAAGAATTTTTTTTTTTTTAGAGTTATTTTTAGGCATCTACTTGTCTCTAAAATTGCTGTTAGTGACAACTATTCAAGGACATGACTGGCCAACTGTCTGCAAACATTTTAGTGACTGTCAGGCTAACTTGGCTTCACTGTCTCATGAGAACTTCTTGAATTCTAACGAAGAATAATAGGGACACAGTAAAAATGCTTGTATAACAGAGAATAAGGCTTCTACAAGTAAACAAGGTAGCTTTTGTTTAGACATAATTAACTGGATTAACAAATAAAAAAGAACAGATAAGTGAGTACATAAATAAACTAACCCTCCAAAACCCAGCAGCATGTTGCTACATTAACATGAATATTTCATGTCTGAGCTGAAGATGCCCACACAGAGTTTTATTTTGTTCTGGGGTTTGCTGCTTGTCTTAAGTAGAAAGATAAGAGAGAGAAATTCGACAACGTCTTGGCTATGTGTCTCTGCTCCCAATATTTCACATGGGGACTAATACATCGTGCACATTTAGAAAAGCTGTGTGCAGTGTGGAGTGAAAAGAACAACTGAAGAAGAAAAGCTATTTCCATTTGGTCAGGAAGGCTAAAAAAGATCAAGCAAAGCTCAACCCTGTCAAACACTATCACTGAATAGAGGATCTGACAGCATTTGGTTTAAACTTGTCCATTTTGGGCAATGATAGTCTGTTGTTTCAACAGTTCTGAAAGACAGAAAATGGCACACACAATACTCAAAGGGCTGCACCACACCTCTTGTGCCTGTCATATGTCAACGCACATTAAGTTTCCTTGTCTACTGAGAAAATGCTGTCAGTCTGATCACTCAGTGTAGTGGTAGTTACAATATTAATACTGCTTCCAGGGAGGCTGGAAGTCTGAAGTTGTTGCTAGTGATGATCTGGGGGATGGAGTGGAGGTTAGCGATCAGAGGATTTGGATCAAGTAGTTTGTTGGTAGTACCATAGATGTCAGGCTTCCTTCAACCTCTCAGCCCCTACTGTTCCATTAAAGTCAAGTGGAATTAATTGACCTTTGTGTTGTTATTGGGCAATAGTTTCTCACAAAAGTGGCAGCAACAGGGAAATTAAAACAGGTGAAAGGTTGTGATCATTGCGGCATTTGCTTTCCATCTGCCTCTTAGGTTGAAAGGCAGCCTCTATAGAAATATGCCAAGCACAAACGTTCCATGCGAAGTCACAGCCCTCTCAGCCAGGAAATTGGTTCCGACCTCTACCAGACATATCTGCCTGCTGGAACAGGAACAGCTCTTCTTTTCTTCTATTTTTCTTATTTTTTATTTTTTACCTAGACTTCTCTTTCACGCTACCTCCAGGAGCATATTTGACTTTGTCTCATAGACCATGGACTGCAATGAGGCTGGATCTTCAGTGGCAATACTATTATTAAAGGACAGGGTTGAAAAAGTCCTTTGAGGCTTTGGTGTGGATGAAGCTTTAGTGTTTTGTTAGGCTTATTGCAAATATGTGAAGGCCACATTTTTCAAGTGAAGCTAATGATTACATGTTCTCCTTAGATGCTCAGTATAAACCACCTGCAGGTCAGAGAGAATTTGCTCATTGCTTTGTCATCATCAAGCAGGTTTTGTCACTGCAACTCAGATAAAAAAGAGTGACTGAGAGAATGTCACAAATTTTTACATCAATAAATGACACAGAAAACGTGTAAAAAAAAAAAAAAGAGGAATATTTTACATTTTGAAGGAATAAAGTCTACCTGTTTAAGCTTCAGAATTATAATGTATGATTATGATTCTGAGCATTAATTACACAGACTGGCACTCAGAACACTCTACACATGCAATGAAATCAGACCTTGCAGTGCTCCTGGGCCTTGTGAGACAGAGGACAGATCTCTAGAACCAGGAGAAAAAGGCATGTACCCAAGTTTTCAGTGATATTGTGACACCTGGCCCTACTTTCAGAAGATGCCCTATCTAGAGACTTAATATTAAAGAGAGAATCTTTGAAACTTAAGATGCATTATTAACTTGATCACAGCTTCTTGCAAAAAACTGGCATACAGTAAAACAAAGAAAGATCTAGAGAACAAAATAAGCACAAGTAGAAAACTATCAGTCAGGCATTTTTTTATGGCAAAAAGGAGAACACACAAAGAGGTTCTTTGATGAAACATAAAAAAAAAGATATAAAATTGTAATAAATTACAGTAGCAAAAAGATATACTAGAGAGGAAAGGCTCAACAAATCTGATGACTGCTCTGAAGAAAAATAGAGACAAATCTCATTACAGATTTCATGCGATGTTATCTACTATATCACACATAGTGGGAGCAGGAACACAGAATAACTTTCATCAGCTCTATTTGTATATTATTATATTTGACAAAGTATAGTATTAGGCAGCTACAGCCTGAATTGGTGAAACAATAGTACACTATGTCACTCATTCAGGCTGTGTTAATTTAAAATTTAATAGCAAAGTTACAAATCAAAAAATGGCAGGATAATTTAGTTTGACAAGGACCTTCATATGTCAGCTAGATCCACTCCCCCACTTCCCCAATGCAAAGCAGAAATAACTTCAAATGAAAGATGAAAAGAAGATAATTCTGTATTATTCTAGAGAATGCCTAGACATATCTTGCTTGTGAGTGTTTCAGTGACCTTTATTTGTAAGCCCTTTTCTAATGTCTCCTTGCTGCATGCCCTTGCACTTCAGATGCAAATCTGGCAATGTACAAGACTAGCTGAACGTTAATATTTAACAGATTTATGGGAAAGACATTGACCAAAATTGGCAGCTGCATTTTACCAGATTGAGTGAATGTTGCAAAATGGCATTAAGGATTGTTTTTCCTTCTCTTAGTGGTAATTTGTTCAGCAAATTTCTTACATCCCTAAAGTTGCAACATCTCTAAATCAGAAGGACAGTTCTCAAAGCATGAAGAAGTTAATAGTGATTACCGGATCTCTACTCTTCCAAACTTGGTTAAATTGTTTCAAGAGCAGAGGTAGGAGGTTGGTGGAGTCAGGACACAGCAGGTATGTGCAGGTCAAGCAGTGTTTGTTCTTTCCACATTTCATTCCTAGGGTGTGTTATCTGACTGGCTGTAAATCTCACCTCAGTGTTCTGCCAGAGCCAGTTAGGGTAACTGTGGCTTAGACATTGAGCAGATGCACTACCTGTATCCAGCTGACTCTGACTCTAACTCACTGTGTCCTCATGTGATCCTTTGAGGTTTACTGCTTATTTTCCAGGTAGGGTTTTCCATGCAGAGAACTGAGGTAGAGCGTTGTTCACACGACTGGAAGTCACACATCGGAAGTGTAACTGAGCAAATTATTGGATTTTCATCTGTGGATTTCTATTTCAGTTCTTTTCAATTAGATCATCTTTTAAATTCAGTTTCAAATTGGAAGAGAGAAAGGCTGAGGAATTTCAAATATTTTCTTATTATCAATCATTCGTGTATTTCCAACCTGAGAAAATGACATGTAGAAGACAATTCAGATTGACAGGCATATTTTCAGAAATGGATACATGATGCCTGAACTGACTAGAATGAGAAATACACCCTTGCAACAAAAATCCAATAGAGGCTTTTATCTTCCAGAGTCAGATTTTGATTTTAGGCCATTCCTGAGGAGGGGTGGCATTGTCTTATCAGCTTCAAGGTTGCTGCATATCTACATTTTCCAGGCTTGGAAAATCAAGCCATTGGTGCATGGGCAAATCCAAAGGTTAACAAACAGAAACATAGCACAGCATACAGTAAATGATGCTGATCATTAATTCTGAGATCTGCTTGATTTGCTACAAAGATGACGAGTTTATTCTTACGAATGATTTTGAGGAGGGATTTGAAAGCTAGACTTTCACTGCAGTAGATAATAAATGAGAACAAAGAATGAATAATAAGAATCAGAGAAAATACATTCAGAAAGATATGGATAATTCATTAGACTAGGGCTGAGAACAACAAATGTGTATCAATGAAGATAATTATAATAGAATCCATAAACTTCAGAGATGACCCAAGAGATATCTTATAAAGTCAGTAAAGAAAACAATCTCAATTCAAACCTCACTGCAAATTATCCCAGCATTTGTTATTTCATGCATGAATCAAATGGATAATGTGTCTGCAGAGCTTCTTGCAGTCTTTGTGTGACGGTCAGAATTTCTAGAAACATGCAACATCATCAGCATGGATACAGTCTCACTGTCTACTCTCATTAAGACATGAAAAACAAACTTTAGGCTACACTCAGCATCAGCTCAGAGATGTTGTTGAGTTTCTTTGCATGCTTAATCTGCTTCAGTCTGTGCTAAGCTAGCTATTAAATGCCTTACCTAGGAGTATAGTAGCAGAAACCTGAATTAAGGTGGCTTGATTAGAGTTCCAGGGCATTTTTAGCCATAAGACAGATACCTTCTTTCCTTTTAGGGAGAGAGAAGTGATAACTTTCTTAAAAACTGATTACCACTTTTTAGACTATGGAATGGTCTCCCAGGAGTCTTCTTCTGGGAGAAAAGTCTTATTATACCTTAAGAAAATATCTTGCATCCAGTGAGAATTACCCATGTAATTACAATAAGTCAACAAAACTGAATTCAAGCCAATACCTCCAGCAAACATTTGTGCTAAATTCAGTGTTCATAGAGTAAGGCAAACACCTACTGACTATAGAGAGGCTGAATTTCATCAGGATGAGAGCAATAGCAAATTATATCTTTCTGTGAAAAAAAAGAGAAAAAAAAAAAGGAGAGAGAGATGAATTGAAGAACTATGCTGCTTTGCAATAAAAATATTTGTCATGATAGAAATGATTTTGACTTGATGTCCAAACACTGCTCTTTTAAATCAACAAAAATCAAATGCATTTTATGTGCAATTGGCTGCCACTTGGCATAGTTCCATCCTCCTTTCTTATTTACAGATCTGCCTTGAATAGGCAGCTGCTTTTGACAGGCTATAAAGGACAAAACGCTCCTTGGGTCACCCCTGTTGACACACAGCCCTTCTGAAATAGCTGTCATGTGCCACAGTATAATAACCCCAGTTGTATTTTCTAGAAGGATGCTATATTGTAATGCCAGCTGGCATTTTACAATTTACTTCTGGACAGAGATCCAGAGTTTGACTGGCCTTCCTCCTGACTTACATCTTTAACCATTTCCTTTACAAAGTTCCTTGTGAAGGAATCTTCCTCATATTATGGTTTATGTAATCAGTAAATCCATTGGTTTCACCAGAATCTCATGTCATACAGAAGTAATCACACCCTGACTCCAGCCAGCTTTAGATGTGGCAGAGCGACTGGGCATCACATCTATAAGGGCTGCTCCGAAAGTAATGCCTTCAATTTCATGATGTTGGCTCATGACATCAGACACAGCCTTTGGTGGTATGGCAGTAGAGGGTGAACCTTCCCTTCAATTTTCTGTTACGTTTTTTTTTGCCAAGTGATAGATGGCAGCAGAGAGGCAGTCTGACAAAGTAACATCTGAGATGGAAGTGCATATGAAGCAAATGTGTGGAACTGAATTTCTTCATGTGGAAAAAATGGCCTCCACTGATGTTCATGGACATTTGCTGAATGTTATTGGGGATCACACAATGGATGTAGCACACTGTAAGGTAGTGGATGGTGTGTTTCAGAAGTAGCGACAGCAATGTGAAAGACAAGCCACATTCCATATGGCCATGTGGATTTTTACAAACGTGATGTGCAGGTTCTTGCTCATCACTGGTGAAAATATACAATTAGTTGAAAAATTGGTGATTATGGTTGAAAAATGGTGCTTTGTAGCTGAGAAGTTTCTTTATCAAATAGCGTTATTGTGCTCTTTGTATCTGTAGTAGTTTCGATGGAAAGAAAGAGGCATTACTTTTGGAGTGACCTGTGTACAACCGGACAGAATGGTCTGTTTATAGCAAGTACCCACACACTCAGCAAAGGTTAAGTGCTGCTGCTCTCCTGGTGCCTTTACGGCCCTCAGTGAAACTTTCTGTATGCACTTATTCCTCAAGATCTCTCTCATTTACCATTTGCAATTAGATACATCTCTTTTTGAGGGAACTTTAATTAACCACTTAGCATTTTCTAATTTCTTTATTTTTTTTCCCTTGGATATCCCTGCAAGTCTTTTACAACAAGTCAAAGCAATAATGATCCTGTTTTCATTTATCCTTTCTAAAAAAATCCATTTTTAGCTGGATTGTTCTCAGCCTATTGGCACAGCTGGTGAGCTCCAGCTGCAGCTGTGTTCCAGGAGCCAAACAGCAGATATTTTATTATCTTCTTCCATGGTGATTCATAGGGAAGCATTGCTGTAAGACCACTACAATCAGGTGGAGGCATTGTAGCCTAACCACTGGAAAAAAAATAATTCTGTATCTTTGACATGATAAATAAATGAAAACTGAATCTTGCTTTAAAATGAATTTAAATACAAAACATCTTTCCCTCATTCTTCTAAAGAATAAAATTTGTGGATGCTCTGCCAACATAAGTATGAAAAAAATGTCTGGCTTTAGAGATCAGTTTGCCTTTTGAATTTAAGATGCTTTTTCCCTCTTCTTTCTTTCTTTTAAACAAGACCTGTCCGCATGTGATAAAGCAACATCAAACACCAAAGCAAACCTCTGACCCCTACTATGGTATATTTGCTCACAAACAATTCATGGCCACTAGATCAAAATCTTCTTTTTCTGTATATATGTCAGTGAGTTGTTTGAGAGATCATTTTAAGTAAAGCAAAACAACAACAACAAAGCAAACAGGAGTACTACAGGGCTGTGTACTTAAAGAAAAGAATTCATGTGCACAAATAGAATAACGTACCTAAAGGGCCCTACATCATGGTGGTGGCTGAGTGGTACTACATACTATTATTCTGAACTGTTGGCAAGAAAATTGCTGGTAGAGGTCAGGACTTTACAAATGTGGGCTAAAATACAGAGTTAAATGAAGGAGGTGTAGAAACAGGTGTCTAATTTCTTTTTAGGCACTCTAAGGTGTTCTTACCTGGCCTCTAGCTGCCACATGAGTGTGGGTCTCTTTTAAATCTTGTTTCATTTCTGTCAGCCCTGTGTAGATGTGCCACATCTGCTAGGGCATCTTAAATTACACTAGTTAGACAATTCAGGTGCTTTAGGCACCTGAATTCCTCCTCCTGTGGCATTTAGCCCAAGGTCACATTGAAAAACTCTATCAGAGTCTTGAAATAGTGTCTTTAAAATCTGTGTGGATAACCTGTGAATAATATATTCAAACGGACAAATTTTGCACTAAAATGTGCTATTTATAAGTACCTGATTTGTCAGTTGATAATGTTCTTTAACTAGATTTTGTTATCACACATATATATTAAAATGTACATATATATATAAGTATGTGTGTATATATGCATGCATATTTTTAAAGCAAGATGAATAAAGACAGCAAGCTGCCTTCAGTCAGTCAAGATGCTTTTCATCCACCACACAGATCTCTGTTGTCACTTACACAAATTGAGTGACTGATAACAGAAGTAGGTTGTTAGATTCTCACATCAACCTGCACTATACAGGGAAGGACCCCTAGTAATGGTGCCTTGCAGATAAATAATTGATAGCTTTTGGCAGCTGAGATGGTGTTGAAAGTTTCCTTTGAAACAGGCCTTATATTTTTTTCCTGCTTTGATTAGGAAGCAGTTTTTTCAAAGCAGAAACTTGTGCATGTGGTTACATATTCTTTCACTGTTTCTGCAGCCAGAAGACCTTCCTTCTTTCATGAGGTCTTTCATCCTTTCTACCTGTGCTCAAACACTTTTGATCCTTTCTCTGTGGGGAGATCTAGTTTGTGTCCTATTGTCTGGTTTCCATGCCTAGTTCCTAGAGTTTTACTTCCCTTCTTTCCTATCCTGAGGCTAAATGGCAAATATGTGCTTTACACAAGGGGGAAAGAAAGAAAATAAGACCTCTGTAAAAACCATGACTTGTGCAAATATCCGTCTCCAGCCCCATTCCCCTCTAACTGTGAAACAATCCCTATTCTAAGCTTAATTGTAATTGTTTTTGTGAGTGTCTGACTGAGAGGCAAATGCAAGCCATTATATCACGAAATATAAAAGCAATTATCGTCAGTGTAATCAAGAGCTCAGATAGCAGTTGTTCTGCTCTGCCCTTCTTCCACGTTCCTTATTAATTCTGCAAAGATCCCGAAGTGCTCTGAGCTTTGTTTCAGCCTTCTCAGCAAAAAGGCATGCAAGATTTTTTTTCATTCTATCTCCTTTTTGTTGGAAACAAAGAACACGTTTGCAAGACAGAGAGAAAAAGTCACAGAAAAATGGTCCAACTGAAAAGGAAGAAACTGCACCTCTAAAGCCAAGTGCTCTCATGTATACCTTCCATCGGATTTTGCCACCTTCCTACAGGGGAACCAAAGGTTTCTGGACATTCTTATTAATTCTGAGCTCTCACCAGTGCCAGTTAAAAGTTGTTCTATCCGTTCTTCTGGAAGATGAAGCTGTTCTTCCTGCTCATCTTGCTCCATTGGTCTGAATCTACAGATGTCTAATCTATTTCTGAGCTTCCTCCAAGTTTACATACTTGAATACATTTACAATGCTTTTATATGGTCTGTATTCCCTTAAAGAAAAAGCATTCAAGACAAATTGTCCTCAGTTCATACAGTTTAAACCAAAAAGAGAAAATGTGGTTGTCTGCATGAATCTATCACTGACTATTAGCTTTGATTTGGGAGCTCAATAACATGCCACTGAACCATAATTAGTAGATACAAAAGATAAAAATCAATCAGGCAGAAGAATGCAAGGCAGACAGGCCTGATCAGGAGACAGTAGGAGGTAAGTGTCTTGATCCTTATAGAATTTAGTTAGCCATACTATTAAAAAGTGCACCTTTCTCCCAAGTGACTTTCTCTCCTTTCAGCATCCAGCTATGAGTTCATCTTATGTTTTCCTCGGTTAACGTAAAAGCCTTCTAGGACCCAGTATTTTCTACCAGTGAAATAAGAGTACTATCATATTTTTTTTCTTTTTTTTTTTTTCTTTTTTTTTCCAGTTTGAAAGAAGGAAAGATTTTTCATGTCATCATGAAATAGTTGATATTTTTTCCAGAAAAGCCACATACCTTTTTGGGAGTATATTGTACTTTCAGAGTAAATGAAGCAAAGGCTAATATAGCAGTGAAAATAAATAGTAACGTGCAATCTTTTGCAAAAAACCTGCAATATGACTTCATTATACAGAGTAAGTTGGAAATGTGCTTAAGTAAGGAGTTTGACTGTAATTTTATACACTTATTTTTTCTTTGCAGGGAGAATACTATCCTGGTATTTCAAAATGGCTGTAAAGGAGTTAAAACAAATTCAAAAGTCTGGATATGGAAAATGAAATAATGGTAGTCAGGTACCTCATAATTGCGAAGGATATTTCAAAGCAAATTTCTGGAAAGTAGTAAGATTATGGTAAATTACAAAGACTTCACTAACAAAGAGGAAGCGAATTTATGCCTGCAATATTCAGAAGACGATATGAACATTTATAAAGAGTTCATTGGGTTGTACAATGTATTATGTATCTTGGCAATCACAGTAGAGAGGCTATACTATCCTTAGGGTATCACCAGCCCTCTATTCTCCTTGCCTTTTGCAGTGCACTATGTACAAAGGTGATGGCTCAGCTGCTGAGAATTACCTTATGTAGCACAAGGCTGCCCAGGAGACTCAGTGCATGATCCTGTACTGGGGGCTTGAACTGATGGGATAACAGCACCAGTGGAAATAGGACAAAACGTCCTGGGTCCTAATTAGTCTATGGCTTGGAAATTTGAGAACAAAGGGACCTTCTCTTAAAAATAAAAAATAAATTAAAAAAATAATATATAAAAATAAAATTAGGCAATTAAAAAAATTTGCTCTGTCTGATCCAATTGAAAACCATGAAGGGTACTGGGAGAAAGGCCACCTGGAAAGCCTGACAATGAACTTCTCAAGAAAATGCAAATATGAACAGTGAACCTGGAACTATACAAATACAGCATAGGCTATGAATCCATTAATTCTGAAGCAGTTATTTTATAGAGCCAGTACTCCTTTGAGATTAGAATGGAAAAGCTTCCAAATGATATCTCTGGAAGATAACACTGCCACTGTAACACAAACCCAAGGTAGAATTTTGTTTCAGGTGCCAAGTTCAATCATGATTAACTGCTAGTCTTCATCTGTTGCAAATGTACTATGAGGTCATTCAAGTCAGTTCAGAAATGTCTCCCTCCACTCAGCCATGCCAAATACCAGCTGCTTATCAGATAGGAGAAGTAGATCAAAACAACTTAAGTAGTGTGTTCAACCTGTGGTTTCAGTGCTCTTCATCATATTAAAGCCCAGCTTGGACTGACAGTGTAGAAAATCACCCGTGACTTGGAGAATTTGCAGAATAATATTTCATTTCAACAAACACAAGTTGTTTATTTAGTTGCACCTTATCCAAATGTTTGGAGAGGGTTTAACCCTTCACAAGCCAATGGCTAGCTATGTCATATTAAAATCACAGTCAAATTTGGGACCAAGAGGAAAGGAAGAAGATAATTCAGTGAAGGTAATGGATAAATCATTCTGCATGGGCTCCCCTCTTAAAAGAAAGAATAAAACCCAACTAACAACATAGAATGAGAAGCAGATGATTTCTCTTCCCAGTGTGAAAATATATTGAAAAACAGTAAGGTATGCTGCAGGTCCTTTGGCAGTTTAACAGTACTACCTTGTGGTTCTCTTTCCTTCTGCCTCTCCTGTTGAAATAGGACAGTGATTACAACAAAGAGAATTTTCCCACTTTTTTTTTCCCCAGCATGCTCTACCTGGCAGGAATAATTTTTCCTGAACCATCATATTTAAAATTTTGCAATCCACTAAGTGTTTGTCAGATTAATAGACAAGAAAATTATTGCACAGGATTACCCCTATGTTCTCTTATTTCCTCCAGCATAACAATATATTTATGATGAAAATGGAAGACCCTCAATTTTTTGTAGAACATGATATTTTGTAAGGAATCCTCCAAAATAACATGTACTGAAGTATCTGAAGTAGTCAGTAAAGGTGAAACTTGTTTTTATTAGTGCAGGAAATAGGTCTTACTGCTTTGCTATTTTTAAGCATCATTCTAACTGATAGAACCCCTCAGCAGTAAAGAAGAGAAGGTTATAATATTATCTTGAAGAACCAGATGGGATATGTTCAAAATATATTGATGATTCATATATTTATCAGGATCTTTCATTACATAAAACAGCTCTCTGCTTGTGTTTACTTTTGACTCCTTTAACCTGTGCAGGCACGATACATTGAAAGGGGAAAGCAAGAGCACATGGTCTTTTCATTGCTGTGACATGGATGTTTGTACCATAGATCAGCTATTTAGAGGAGAATAAAGAAAAAAAATGCCAGTACCTCACCTGCTTCTGCAGTAGAATACATCATGCCATATCTCAGTTGCGCAATAAAAAAGACAAATTAAGTCATTCTCAGGAAGTTCAAGTGCAACATGATGCATTTGCTTTCAGCAGAGGGAAAACTGAGAACTTAACTACTTCTCTGACCACTTTGCTTCAGAGTTTGAGTCTACAGAAGTAAGTTGATTCTGCCAACATATTCCTCTAACCTAGATTTAGAAAATAGCTTACTGAACCTTCTCTTTTCTTGCTTGTTAGGAAGAGGCTATTCCAAGGTTTTTGCCAATTAGTTGAGGGTCATATCCCCAGTACTGTAAATTACCCTTACGGTCCAAAAGTCAATGGATGTTGGTGAGGCTCTTGGTGTAGGTTTCACCCTATAACCACTTCTGACTTGGATTACTTGCTGAAGGCAGCAACAAATTTCTTGGGGAAAAATATTAGATTCAGTTTTTCTAGCTGTAAAACATACATAAACTTGCTTACCTACATCTCAGGGGCACTGTGAGGTTGAATTAGTTAACTGATGTGCACTTCTTTGAGTATCTAAAATAAAAAATGCTGTAGAAATGCAAAAGAGTTAGGATCCAGAGTACTAAGCTCTAATTTATGCTTACTCCATTGCAGTAATTCTGGATAAGCTAGACCAGAGAGCAATATACTGTCAATAGCTCCTCATAATCCTGTGTGAACTATTATTGGTCAGGGCATAATACAAAATATTCTGCACTTCATAGAGGCACTGGGTCTGTTACTATTGTATTTATGGACATTGTTGCTGCATCTATAAAGATACAGTTAGGTTAAGAAGTCCTTGATTAGCTCCCCAGTGTTATCCTTTTCTGCAGCCCTGAAATAAAAAAGATGCTCCAAGTGATATTATAGTACAGTAATGAGGTTTAGATGATAGCTAGAGCAGCTGTGTTTGCCTTTGCAGCATTCTTCTGATTAACATGTATGTACTACTATAGTTAAAGTGACTGGTGCTCCTGTTTCTCTCATACTTCCCCATATTCTTTTACTGTGGGATGGGAGTTTCATACCCAAAAATCTAGGCTGAAAGGTAATCTAGATAAGACTAACTAGGATGTACCCTTAAAGCTCTAGGTCAGCTAATGTAACTACAAGAACACGAGAAGAGGCAGCATGCTTGACTTGGATAACTGCAGCCTCTCACAAAAATCTCCCTTCAGTCAGAGCAGACCATCAGCTGGACTAGTCCACCTGATGCCAATCCACTTCAATGCATTATAATGTAAGTTTCTCTCCATCTTGTGTTACCCTTTTCTATCAGTGTATCACATCCATTTGTGGTCTAGCACTGTGGTTTTTCCTCCTACCACAAGATCTGTCACAGCTGGAGATTTGACTCATTAGCTGTGCTTTGGGTGTAAAATTGCATGGGTGGAGAGAGTAGCTGTGATATATCAAGGCATGTGGGTGGGTGAAAAATGATATCCTAACACAACACATGAAAACCTGCTCCTTAACATACATCATGTGCCTGCTAAGACTGATGCATCATACTTCCAGTAATTTGGAAGATATTAATCTTTAGGCTAGAACTCATGGAATAGTAGAGGTCAAAGTGTGACCTTTTACTACTTGTATTTTACTCCTGGTTTAGGCTGTTTTAGAAACTATTAGGCTTTCACTAAATGTGTGTTTGTTGCACAACTAGGCAGTAAGGGATAAGAGTTGATGATTGATAGACACAACTGTGAGCAAAAGTAACAGATAAAACTGCTTCCTGTCCTTCAGGGAAAAACTAAAAATTACCCTGCTACTCTTCCTCCCATTATCTTAAACAATCAAACAAAACTAAAATCAAAGAGTACAGTGTGATGGATGCTTATTAAATTTCCTTTTTTTTTTTTTTTCCTAGAAAAATAAAAAGTTATGATTTGAAACAGCTTTGAAATGCAGGAAAAAGGATCAGTGGGGTTGCTTTATTAGCTTGAGTTTTATTATGCAGTGAAGCTGCCTTTGTAATGATTTTCCCTTGAATACTCTAGGCACTGAGAAGAGTTCAACATCCCTGTATTTCAAAATAAGGTGAAGACCTGATAAATACTGTATGAATAATAGGACTGGCTTCAAAGATAAATAGGCAGTTAGTTTGCTACTGTTGAAGAAAAAGCACATTTTAGCAGCATATGAAGAACGGGTGATGTAAGTTTGAGATTTGTTTTCTCTTGTAGCTATTTATCTTCCTGGCGTGCAGTACTTAATGGTAGAAAAAGAAGAAGAGGTTATGAAATTTAGTATGGGAATGGGGCAGCCACAATCTCACATATTTTCAAAAACTAAGCACGTATAATTCCATTATACTTTCTAAAAGACATTTTAGAAGTCATTCTGGAATTTTTTATCATTTAACATAATTTCAACTTTATATCTCATTTGACCAGTTAAAACATAATTCTCTATCTAGAAGGATACAGTTGCAGATACATAACTGGCTCCTGAACTTTTTTATTACTCAACCAGCCACTGTACTAAAAGAATGGAAACAAAAAAAAAGTAATGATATATGTTACAAAGAAATGCATACATTAAAGTCAATTTTATAGTGTTTCATCTCCTCTTTACATCTGGAAATATGTATTTTCTCTAAATGATCATCCTACCTGCAGAAGGGAATTATATCAAGTGGAGAAAATTAGATCAGAGTGCACAACAGAGAATAAGAGTAGGGTTCTTGGAAGAAAGAATTGGGTAGCTGGACCTGTTTGCAAGGGATGTGATCAAGACATCATTGTTGCACACATTCAAGAACTAGTTCGATAAGACATTAATGGAGATTCTAAATTGAATTGTCTGCAGTAGCTGTAGGCTATGTCTGCTGGAAGCAGCTTCTTTCTTATTTGACTTCACTGACAGCAGACAAAAATCAGTTTTGGTGACATGTAGAGACTGACAAAGATTTTAGGAAATTGTTGTCTTCTCAGGTATAGGAAATTTTAACACGAGGCAATTTGAAATAACAACATCGAGAGTAAACTTACTTCTGACTCAAGCAGGTATAGATTCTTTAAGAAGGCACTGGGAAAAAAACAACAACAAACTTTACGTGCAAATATGTCAAAGTTCTCCTTAACTAACTTCTTTTGTTTTAGGGAGAGGTTTATGTTTTTAATAGTGAGAACAAAAAAGAATCAGTTCTGAAAACAAACAACTGTGAACAGAGAACAGAATTCTTTTACATCTTGCAGTGGCAATAAAGGTAAAATGAACGTATCTTCTAACTTTATCCATTTGCACTGTATCTGAATGTAGAAAAAAAGAAGCACATACATATCCAGAGATAGCTATGAAATAATAATATATTTTTGTATGTGGATAAAGAAGGAACATAATTTACTGGGTACCACTTTCTTTTCTCATTTGCCACTTCAGATTATGGGAAAGCAGAAGTAATTAGAAACAAATGGTTATGACCTAGAAGTGCATCCTTTCAAAATAAGGATTGTTTTGCTCTAGGAGGATGGAAAAAGCTTTGGAAAAGTTGCAAGGAAGTGTGATAGATTTTGTCGTGTCTCATTTCACACTTCGGAGTTGATTTAACTATAGCATATAGGAGAAGGCTGTCTCTGGCCAAAATAGTATACTCTTCATGCAGAAGCACAACACACAGAATAATTTGATGATACCTTTTCATCTTAGTTTTAACTATTAGTCACTGTTAGCAGGGCAACTAGATTTTAAAAGGTATAATCTTTCCCATTTTGGGGGAAAAAAAAACCACAACTGTTTACAATAAATAAATAAATAAAATCTTACTCTTAAATGAAACCTATGACAGATAGAAGTCTTTCCTTGATTAATTCACTAGTAGTGGGTGTAACTGCTGAGTTTAATGCTGCTCATCAATACAGAACCCACACACATCTGTATAGTTTTACCCTTACTTCAGTGACTAGAGCACAGTTGCAACTTGGGGAACCTGTCTAGAGCATCAAGAAAGCACAGTTATCAGCTGGTACACAAATCAGGCTGACCTACTAACATATGGAAAAGTGACACTAAAATTTAATCAACACTTGGACCACACTTGAGCAAGGAAACTCAAATATACCCTGGCATTTGTCTCAGCTCTCATGTTGACTACATGAATTGTGCATGGTTGAATTACTCACCTAAAAGGATCTTGATCCTGGTACTGCCATGCATTTATTGTGAGCCCAAACTACCCTTACACCAGTAGCGTATAAATAAAGGAAATAGCAAATGGGGTAAAGCTCTACCTTTAACTCTGCCCTAGAAATATATTCCCAGCTGAAGTGTGTCCATGCCAAAAGCTCGGTTCCTGCTTTATCCTTACAAAGCAAGGAATTTCTGCAATCTAGTAGGAAGATGACAATCTTCCATTTTCTGGCATAGCACTATCTGAGGTAGGCAGTAATGAACATATTTCCCACCTCCCACCTATCCTCTCTCCTTTTGCAGAACTACCTACCCTTCCACCGAGCATGCTTATCAAGACAGAAACAACCCTTAAAAATGCCCAAATGACATCCATACTCCCTAGGTTTGAGCTCATTTGTAATTTCATCATGTTCTCCCTTAATTCAATCCAACCTATTAGAGGTGTATTCAGAGGAGTTTCCCAGCCATGAATTCCTTCTTATTCCACCTTTGCTAGCAATAAGGGTTGTTCCTTTCTACCCCTGTGAATTCAGGAAGGATTGCTCCTCTATTTCACAGGCAGGAATAGGGAGGTAGAGAGAATTAACCTCACTTCATTGATGTCAACAGACAGCCTGGGGCAGAGGCAAGAACAGATTCATAGTCCCTCAGAATTTTTAAGTGGAATAGGCACTGTGTATATTACAAGGAGCAGGAGAGCAATGTTAACCAGCAGTATTAGAGAAGAATTATTGGTTAATAAAAATGGTTATAGCTACATGCGGGCAAATTAGATGCATTTCAGTTAATCTGAATTCTTAGTAGCTTAGCCATTAAAGTCTAGTGCTAACATTTATCAATAATAACTACAATAACAATAATTATTAATCAGAGAAGTTCTGATTAATTATATACTCTGAGTGTATTTAAAATGCTTTTTTTTTCCCTTCCTTTTCCTTATTCATCTGACAGAAGTCATTTATCTACCCCTTTTATTACTTCTGTAATACGCATGTACACACACGGATTCATGTACACACATGCATATATATATATATACATGTATGAAATTCAAAAAAGAATGTTATAATTAATTTTAAACAACATATCATTTTCTATGGATGGATTTTTCTATGGATTATATTATCTAAGGATGCTATATAGGAAGGTGCTTTACTGTCGCTTTCAGTTAATGCTTATTTCTGCGCTTGGTTTTTAATTTCCTGCACTTTATCCACTGTACATAACCACTCCCTGCCAAAATCATCATTTTGCATTTAAGTCTGAATGGTTTCAAGCTGGTTGGGTTTCATTCCCCTGCTTTCTGAGAAATAGCAGGGGAGAAAGCTACTTTTCTTTTAATGTTGAGAGACTAACTACAGTACTCGAAGCCTGTAGTGAACTAAGTGGGCAAAGTCATCATTATCACACTGAGTCCCAATTTTAACATCTTGTGATTTGTCTGAAATGGAAGATATGCAGCAATCAGCCTTCTGTAGTTAAGCAGTTTCAGTAAGCTTTTCACAGTGCAAAATGCAAAAGAATTGTGGCTCCTGGGTTGAACATTTTCAAAAAGGGTTCTTACAGGTTTTGTCCAATTCCTCAGGAAGCTAAAATCCGAAATAACACAAGACACTGACAGCTGTGAACTACTTCAAAAGGCTTAAATTTAACATGACAAATCTTAAGGTACTTAACTTAGCTCTTGCTCAAACTCTTCCACACTTCTCACTGGAGGGCTGCACTGCAGTGAATTTGACTTAATTTAAGCTCAGCTCTTCACAAGATGCCTCACCAGGCTGACCATGGCCAGTAATCCTGGGAGCTGGCTGTCCCATGGCAGTTTCATCTGGTGCCAGAGATGGGCATCTCAAAAGCCCCTTCCTGCTCTCTGCCATCTCCTATGGCCCCTGGCTGCAAACTCCATGATCTCACATTGGAGCTGATAGCTGATAGCCCCCCCAAGGAGCCCAGCCTTCTATTTTTGAGATTAAATTCCAGACAAGAGAAAGCCCTAGACTATTTAAAACCACTGTGGAGACTCTGCTTTCCTTTTGCTTGTCTCATGCTTTCATCATTGTTTGGCTGCTGTACTCCTTCTGTTCCCACATTTCACTCTTGATCACTGGGCCCCAAAGTCCTAAAGCATCCTAAAAAGTTGTGTATGTCTATCCCTGGATGTGTTCAAGGCTAGGCTGGATGGGGTCCTGGACAGCCTGATCTAGTGATGTGCTACAGGAACCACACTGAGAGCAAGACTAGTCCACTTTGTGCGTGCCACCAGATGTTCAGAGCAGAGAAATGTAATGCTTATTTCAGAAATTATTCACTCTCCTGTTTCTCTAGCTGGCAGCAGTCACCAAATCTGACTCCACAAACAAATAATCACTACTTTGCTCAAATCCTCACTGTTTGGCAAGACTACAAGAACATTTTTTTGCCAACTCTAGCTGCACAACAATCAGAGCTACAAAGACTGATTGACTTTCCTGACCAAATGACTGGATTAACAGTAGATGAAATGTAATACAAGCAGCTATATCTCTTGCTGTGCTGCTTGTTCCACTTTTGGAAACATACAAATTTCAGCCTGTCCATTTAGCAAGCTGGTATTAAAAACCTCACTGAGTTTGCTTTTTTTTTCTTTCTTTCTTTCTTTTTTTTTTTATTTCCCAATTTTTTATTTGTCTTTTATTTATTTAATTAATTATTTTTCTGTGTGGAAAAAAGAACTTCAATTATAATCCCAAGACAACTGCTAGAGGTAACATCCTAGTAAGGCAGTTTTCTTTTGATGAAATACCTCTCTGCATAGATTGGTGTCCTTTTCAGGGTGACTGTCTGATGCCTGAACAGGTTTCTTGGGCAGAGTAATTAAAATATCTGACTGTAAAATCAAAGTATGCCTGCAAGTCTCTCCCCAACTGAGCACCATAAAATACCCTACAGTGTACCCAGCTGTGAAGAAGATTCCAGGCATCTGAGCTGGACAGTCCTTGCTGGCCAAATGTGCTGCCAGCCCAATCAATCCCTTCTGTGCTGTTGGCTGGAGGTAACAGTGAGTTCTGGGCAGGATGCTGGAAAGGATTTTGATGAATTCAATGTCGAATTTTGCTTTGGTATGGGAAGTGTTAACTTTCAGTTCACTCTCCATTTCCCTCTTAAAATGATAAAGTTATTTTGAAATAAGTGTTTACCCTTGGGAGAATATTTATATGAGCTATGTGATATTGACAGATTAAAGCCAATCTGTTACTGACTACCCTCTCCTGTTTTCCCAAATTGGTTAAGACATTAAGAGCAGTGGTTGTACTAATTTATAACCACAGGTTCTTGGAGATTACACAGACTTGTGAAATTGGGAAATTGACTTCAGCCCATTTCCACAGTATTAAAAAAAAGTACATAGTTTGTCCATAAGAAAATAAAGGAAAGTGTTAGTACCTTTTCTACAGTATCAGGACATTTATATTCACAGCAACAGAAGATTAAGGAAGTGTACCCTATCAGTAGCTTATTACACTGGTTATAAATCACATCCAGTTAAAAAACTTGTGTCATTTTTAAAAGAAAAAAAAAAGAAATTGCATACATCAGAGTATCCAGAAAGAGGGCATGATATCCCTAAGAAAACAATTTGCTGAAAGCTCATTAGTCCAAAGCAGCTCTTGGAATTCTGCCTCTGGCTCTCTAATGATCCATGAAACTTGAATTCAATAAAAAATGATTTAACTGTAAAGTAGTTGAACTGAGCCGACTTTTGCTTACTTGGGTATTTTTTAAGCCCTTTGTTGTGTAAATATGATTTATTTCTCTCAGCGTTAAAGGATTTCCATAGAAATATTAACAAGATGCTCTGAGATGGTTTGCAGCTATATTGACCTTTGTGCCTTTTTTCCACTGATGGTATCACATACACCCCAAAACCAATAGCAGTAACTTACGGGATATGCACAGTGAGGCTGTTAGTCTTGGGAGACTTTTGAAAGCTCATACATTAGACTCTCACTTTCCAATCCATTAATCCTGCTGTTCTCTGCCTGCTGGGAGCTTTGTTGTGTCTTGTAAGAATAACAGATCAGTGCCGAAGCTTTTAAGATCCGTTACCAAGAGAAGCTGCTGTGCAGACAGTGTGTCTCCAATAGCATGGTGCTTTTGGCTGCCAAATCTTTTTTTTTTTTTTTTTTTTTATATAAAGCATTATTTTCAAGAGTAGGCATAAGGAATTTCTCTTCTTTTTGTTTGGCATAATAAGTTCACCAAGGATTATACAGAGTGCTGCCGGAGGATGGCGCGGTGCATGCAGCAATGTGCCCACCACCACCAGAGCAGTCCAACTTAATGAAACTTTTATGACCTGGGCTGCCCCACAGACCCCTCAAGGCGAAAGTCTGACAGCAGCTGATTTAGCATAACTTTGCACAAATTCCTTTACCCTTAGGAAAACTTCTCCTGGAAGAGAAACAGTGTCAAATTTCCTGGGGCAGATTTACCTTAAGGTAAAGGATTATGTATTATGGCTGCTTTGCTTTTCCTCATGGTGGGGGAAGAGCCAGGACCTTCTTCGTATTTCTGTGACCCAAACTGCTCATGATAGCCAATGGTATCAAAAGAGCTTCCTAAAATCTGCCCACAGTTCAGATCTCTTCCCTAGAAAACTGCAGGATGCTCAGACTGTTCAGCACTTTTGTGACCATTCCATGGTAACTAGGTCACATTTGCTGCAGATCTGGATGGCTGGACCTACCTTGACTTCTAAGGAAGCATTCTGTTTTATAGCAGTGAGGAATTGGAATTCGTATGCTTGTACTGCCAGCCTGATGGCATATTTGGGGAATATAACAAGACCTAAGTGTAACTTATCTAGACATTGTTACAGGATTTATCATTACAGAAAAGGTAATGTGTAGAAATTGATGTGTCAGCTGGCATAAGAAACCTATCTAATAGAGAACAAGAGCAAAATAGTTTATTAGATTGCTGTACACAAAGGTATTCACAGTGTAGGCTAGGAAAACCCTCATGGCAAGTTATTACAGAATACCCCATGGGCTGTAAATCCACAGCTATCTGCACACTAACTTCCTCATCCATCCACATGAGCCCATTCCATGTGCCACTGATTTTAGAACAGAACTCCCCACTGAATTTCAGAAACATAAAAATCAATCCCCTGATTTCCCCTCTTTGGAGACCATTCTCTGGATAAGGTATATATCTATGCTTTATCCTTATTTATATTTTAGCTTAGTGTGGTATAAACCATGCTCTGTCCAGGGATCACTAAGCACTTTACAATCTTCAGTTAATAAAGTCTCAAAACACAGATAAACAGTCATATACAAAAAAAAAAAAAAAAAAAAAAAACTTGCTTGGTGATTACTCAAAACAATCTTAAGATGAGACAATAACTTTATGTCCTTCATTTTCCTCTGAATTCTAACTTTCAGAATAGCATTAAAGATGCATACTAAATATTCAAATACTCCACCTTTATTTTTTTTAACTGAATGAAGGCCAAAAGAGGTGAACTGTGAACTAAGAACATGCACATGAGATTCACAGAAGGTCAGCTAAATTGCAACAACTTGTTCTTGTGCCTTACCTCAACTCCGCGGGACTCACTGTTTCCATCTGATAAGCCAAGGAAATGGCAGAAGCACGTGTATGGTACATACATTTCCAGGTCTCTCATATCATTGCCATTTTTTCAGTTAATAGAAAAACAAAAGCAAAAAGCAAGCACCCTGCTCTTAGTGAATTTCATTCTGAGTAGCAGTAATACAGTTTGGGGGTCTTCTATTAAAGCAAGGAGACTGGATACAATCATATCACAAAACATATCACAAAACATATCACTGCAAAATCCAGGCACCTAACGGTGTCCAAGTTCCTCCTGATTTATATCCCCCCTAAACTTACACTAGCTGAATACCTCTGTGAGGTAAACTACTGAGTTGATATTGACTTTGCCTTTCACCTGGTGTACTTATACTGAAAGGAAATAGATGATTTACATTTTAACTTCCCCTTTCACCTGTTGAAACTGGGAATTCCCCCTACCACCACATTAGGTTGGTTGTGCTGTAATGGTTAAGCCACCAAACAGATCTGTTTTTTTTTTTTTGTTGGTGGTGGTGGTGGTGTTTGTTTGTTTTTTTTTTTCCCTGTGAAATAATGCTGGATAAAGAAAGTGAAATATCTGTAGCTATGGGTCTAGTAATCTGGTCGAGGCTGGATTTCCCATTCTGATTTGGTAACTGGAATGTGCTGTCAGGCCCTGAAACTTAAATGCAGCTACGTTCTTCTATCACTTCTTACCATATTCACCTTGCAAACTATTTTATGTGCCCCCCCACATCTCTTATACACTAATAAGCTTCACTGACTGCTGATTTAGTTTATAGATGTCCAAAAGAACAAAAAAAGTAAAAGTACAATGCTCAGTTGAGTGCTCTGATTGCACAATTATATTAAGACATTAGATTTTTCTAATTATAATATATAATAATGATTTTATTAAGAGATTAGATTTTCTTACCCTACACAAGATTTTCATTGTTTAAATGAAAAAAAATGACACAATCGTAAAATTCATAGTGCTTATTATACTCCTAGCATTATTTGGTATTTGAAACAGCTTCCTTTCCTCTTTAACACTGTTGTTCATTTACCATGAGCAAACAACTTTGGGTGTTTCTCCTGTTTTTGCATTTCCCTTTTTTTCTCCCAAATTTTCCTAACAGTGTTGACATAAATGTGCCTTCTCTTTAACTAGTTCTTCTGGGACCGAGACCAATGAAAATAAAGAAATTCAGACTGAAGGAACCATAATAATTATGTTTGTGCTAAGGTAACCTGTAATGCTCCAGAGCTGCTTCAGAGATCATCAGGGCCCATTATTCACACGCATTTCTCATGGAATTCATTTAGATGGGTTTTTATTGAAGATTTAGTCTTGACTCTTGCTTGGACAGTGATCCTCAGTAACTTTATTAGTGTGCAGATAAGACACTTTGAATTTGCTTTCTTTAAGAATCTATAGGCTGGTGCTTAAATGATTTCAGCTTGCCACATAACTTATACTAATGTATAGGTAGATACCTGAAGCCTTAGACAGCTTTTGGGTTCTTTGCAACAGTTTCTATGAAGATATCCTATTGTTTAAATGGGGAGGCTGGTGGCCCTGGCTGTGGCAGGGGATTTGGAGATTCACGATCCTTGAGGTCCCTTCCAACTCGGGCCATTCTGTGATTCTGTTTGACTGGAAGACACATAGAATAGCTAGAAAATGAAGATCCAAGAGTTCTTCTGTTATATCTCTTAACCCATAAAAACAAGTTGAGTAAATTTTAGTATGCTTACAGTCAGGCTGACAATATCTAATTTGGACAAATCTAAGATGATACAACAATGAATTTACTCTTCAAGCGGGTAATAACCCTAAGCAGTGTTTCTTCCTATTCATCTATCCACTATGAAATGAGGAAAAAATTTCCCTGCGCAAATGGAGCTCATCTCCAAGAGGATAAAGAAGGAATTCTTCATGGAGATGGGCAGACACAGGATTTTACTTTATACAGTCTCAATCTCAGATTAGTTGCTGGAGTTACAGGACTGTAAGACTTACAGAGCTGTAACTGGCAGCCACTGGAACGGGCTTTCAGATGTAAAACCATTAATTACATGGTAATGGATACATAGGAATTCTAGTATTATGAAGGTAACATTGCTGAAGATAATTGAAATTCTATCAGGTAGAGTTGAATTTCTGATATGTCAGAGACTGCCTGCTCTTGTTTCATATTCTGCAGTGAGGTAATGGGTTACATTTTTAAGTTTGAATCTGCCATTTGTGATAGGAATCAGTAAAGTTTTGACAATATTAGTAATTAGATCAAGAATAAATCTTGCAGAATTTTGCCACCACAATTAGTTTTCTATTACATATCTTTCTACTTTCAGAGATACAGGAACAAACAAACTGTGACACAGTTCACAGATCTGAATGGAGACTCATCCCTACAGACTTCTTCCATAACCTCCATCCCCAGTCTTTTTCATTTATTTACATGCATATTTAAGCAATGGCCCTTCCCTCTCCCTTATCGTCATTTTTTCCAAAAGCAATCCATTATCTTCAGGTTACCTCCCTTTATAGCCTCATTAGGAATCTTTGCAGAATCAATTAAGAATGGAATTCATCATTTTGATTTGATTCTAGGCTAATGAGGTCTAAATCCCCAGGGCCATTTTTGCTGTTGGTAGTTGATCGGTTTATTTACTCACTTAACTTTGTAATATACAATATATTCTTTGTAAGAAGTATGAGGGATATGTTCATAATGTTCATGCCAGTTTTGGACATCCTACCTTATTCATTGTCTCTACAAGGTGTTTATGCTGGTTTTCAGTAATTTAGTTTTGCTAACAGTGTGCAACTTCTCTTTGTTGCTGACATTTTAGACCATCATACACAGGCTTCCTGCCTCTAAGAGGAGGATTTTGCTGTGAATAAAATATTTCTGTGGATTTCTCTCCAATGAACTTCAGCATCTGTAAATCACTCATAACAACTGCCATTCCAGAACTGCAACCTCAGTGACGACTGGAGGAGGGGAACAGATTTAAAAGGACAATGCAGCAACTATTTCCTACCCTCCAGTGGGATGTGGTGTAGATAAATGACACCCCAAGGAAGTAGTGGAGTCACCAGCCCCAGAAGTACTCGAGAAATGTGTAGACGTGGAACTGAATAGCGTGGCTTAGAGGGCAATAGTGGTAGTAGGTGGAAAGGTGGATTGGATGATCCTAGAGGTTTCTTCCAACCTTTTTGATTCTATAATTCTAGATGAAACAAAATAGGACTCTCTCAACCCTCTTTGGCCCATGACTCCCTACCTCCCATGTTTTCTGAGGCATTTTGCATGAATAAGGTTTACACAGGCTGTAGTACATAGACGCTGGGGATTGGCACCTATGAAAAAACTTTTAAAAGTACTTTGCTCACATGGCCATTTTTTTGGAAAGGCTACTTATCTGAGACATTGTGAGCATCTACATTTGCAGGATGAGAGAAGAGTGAGCATTGGGGCTGTATAAGGAAGTTTCTTTACCACCTGTATCTTGTACATTCCTCAGGCTCAATGGACCTTAGAAATATTCACAAGGATTTATTTACCTTGTATGTGTTCCATTTTGTTTCTCCGTAGGTTATTTGATTTTAATTAAAGAGATATGTTGGCATTAAGAAACTGCAGTGTGCACAATCAGTCAGAGCAACCGTGAAAGCACATCATAGTAATGTCATCTGATTGTGCTGGTATTGGAATTGGCTGATAAAAAAAAGTCACCAGGGTTTTTTCTTGCTTCTTGTCACTGAAAGTAAGAAAAAAAGGCAGCAGTTTTGATGCCCTTCTTAATGAACCTAAAAGGAAATAACTGGTCAAAAATCTTTAGAAGATTTTATCTTCTTTACTTTGTCTGAACAAATGGATATTATAGCTTTCCTGAAGATATTTGAATTTCTTTACAGGAGGAGTCTAGATGGGACTTCTATTCATTTGTAACCATTACAATGTGAATTCAAATGACCAGAGGTCTTTTTTGAGATCTCAGCCTAGCATAAGTTGTTGAATATCTTCTCAGAATTTCAACAGCAGTAAAAGATTTTTATTTAGCACTTTTTTTTTTTTTTTACAAGAATCTCAATTATTCAGAAGTTTAGCATTACTACCTGTATTATAAAACATAAAAATTAAGATGCAGAAAAATGATAAACAATAGAGCCAGAAATAATCTTAAGACTTCAGAGTAATCATCATGATATAATCATGGTGGGATATTCAAAGTAATCGACCAATTAAAAGGTCTAAATTTCTTTTTCTTGCTGCAGTGCCATCAATCAAACATGAAAGAAGGGAACAATCAAACTACAATACTTCTGCATCTTTTTCAGCTTTCTGGCTATGATTTGCCTTCAGAATCAGTCAGGATTCAGTTCTCATGCGCTACTGAGATGCTTCTGTGCTTGTAGTTCTGTGACCTAGTTGCCTATGTATGCTTTTGCAAAAAACACTATGATACACAGAAATCCTTTTCCAAAGGAAGGGTTCTTTCTAACTCATCGCGCTGTGGGAAAAGGGAGTGGAAATAAGAATACTGACAAAAGTAGGAAATGTAAAATTAGATTCTAGAAACCAAACCAACATAAGTTGGAGTCTCAAAATGTTTTCTCATGACTTGCCAGTAGCTACTTTTTAATTTCCTTCAGTGTCTGCCATTTAAAACACTATCAAAGATAACTCCCTGTCTCCTTAAATTTCTCTTCTCTAAATATGTTGATCAAGGACTTGCAGTTTACTCTTTACTCTAGAAGGAAAATGTAAAGACAAAAAATGGAAAAAGAAGGTATGAGAGCATGCTACTTGTTGTTGGGAGTGGAACACCTACAGCTGTCAGGATCCACACTGATTAGCATTCCCACTGCACGAGGAAGCTTCCAATCTGGAGCTACCTTATCTGCGGTCTCCTCATTTTAGTCTCACTGTTTCATTTAACAGATGGTTTCTAGGCATGAAACATCACATTCCTTAAAGTAACATTAATACCTCTGTTTCGGGAGTGGTGTGAAGTTTGTTCAGTTAGAATCATAGAATGGCTTGAGCTGGAAGGAACCTCAAAGATCGCCTAGTTCCAATCCCCCAGTTAATTAATGCTCTATGATAAAAATATTGGTTTTTAGTCAATACTTTTTTTTTTTTTTTTTTTTTTTTTTTTTTTAAGGAACAGGAATCAGCAGCATAGCTTAGGCAAAACTACAAGCTTTTCTGACTCCTTAGCAGCTCGTATAAAAGAGTCAAATGGGTATTTATAATTGGAGAGAATACCCTAGAAGTCAAGTTTTCTGCCAGTGGTGTTGCTAGTGGCAACAAGCTCTTGCTTTGAGTAATCACTTCTTAAAGTGAGGCATAAAATCAAAACCTTTGGTCCCATTTTGTAGAGAACTTCTTCCCCTGATGCACACCAATATTTCTTTTAAGGATCCACTTGTGGGACCCTTAACATGAGAATAACTGAATGCATTCACAGGCTTTTGGCTTGATATTAAAAGCAAATCTGAAATTTCTTGTATGTAAGAAAGATGATGCCATGCAGGTTATACGTTTAGGTCTCCTGGACTGTTAGTCTCTCAAATTCAGACATTATTTTTTCCCATACTTCCAAAGTCCCTGGTAAGTGGCTTTGATTAAAACTAAAACTCATGAAAATGTGCTGTAGAATGAGCATTTGGCACCACAGAAATAGATACCTATTTTCAGAAATCTCTTCTAAAAAATCCCCCTTTACCCTGGTAGGACCAAGCCTTAGTAAGAAAATCAGTTCTGGGGAAGAGTTGTGGTGGTCATATTGCATACATTTCTGCACTTAATGCACTCTCATTGAGAACTTTGAAACCTGAGCATGATGAAAGTCATTTATAGAAAAATTTATTTGACCTTCGTTGCTCTAACACCACATACATACAGAACCGAGGTGCCTGTTTTTCATTACATTGACATTTGTGAATCATGTACAGGCTATTTCCGTTTACATTAACTTTTATAAATTACCAATGCAGTTTACACATGTACAGACCAGATTTATGCAGAAAAATCATGTTTATGGTCATGTACACTTTATCATTTTCCAAAAGTTAACAGGAAGTATTTGGCTGGTTTATGAAATCCTATATAAATGCTGATGCAAAGGCTGACAGTGTGTGAGTACTGATATTACTTATATATACATATATATATATATGGCTATTGTTAAATTAACAACCTTTTTATTTATAATACTATTATAAGACTGATATGTTTATATCCATACTGTCAACAATAACCTTCCTGCTTTTATTTTAGTCTCAGCTGGTAATGTTTATATTAGGCTTTTATGTCAATGTGTTTTCAACAGCATTAATGTCACACACAAAACAAATTAGGTCTGCAGTATAATTCATAACATTTTGATATGGATTTTGCAGCTGTCCCTTTACTGTTAACACAAGTGCAATTTACACCTTTTCTTTTCAGTGGAAGGCTTTTCTGGCATTTCAGAACCTCAACATCTGTCTCTCAAGTTGCATTTGATGGAAGTCTAGCTTTCAGATTATAAAATGTCTGTGTTATCAGACTCCTCCAGGTTTACAAGAAATAGAAATCCCTGTGCTCTCTTCAAACATGCATTAGGAGACAGTTACTTTTATCATTTAGCTTACCTCTAGTCTAACACAGCAATAGCTTAAATATGTGACATCCTCTTTTGAAAAAGGACTGGAAATCAATTATTATTATTATTGGTATTTCAATAGAGTTAAGAAAAGCTAGCTACTATTGTCTGTGTGACTGACTTTTGATTTGCTGTCCAGACTGAGAAAAGAAGAAATTTGAAGCAAATGAGAAAAACATGAACTAGGTCTCTCTATGAAACAGTAAAGTTACCCAATTACCCAAAAATGATTTAAAAAAAAAAAAAAGCTTCCCTTAAAAAAAAAAAAAGAAAAAAGCAAAGTCAAACTAAACCAAGGAAGATATTCAAGAAAAAAAAACAATAATTTTGTAAGAAAGACAGGAAAGTTAGTAAGTGCTCCCTGTCACTACTCCAATTTACACTGGAATGTCTTCAAAATATTTTTGCAAAAGTTAATTTATGTTTGTCCAACTCTTTTATCTAATCAAGAAATGATGCCTCTAAAAAGGCATGGGACCACTTGCCTGACTGTGTGACCTACCACTGAGTAAAGTCTCTATATACAGAGCATATACATTGAAATAATTGCTTTGCTGAA
The DNA here is from genome assembly GCF_987193195.1 of Phasianus colchicus. NCBI lineage: Eukaryota > Metazoa > Chordata > Aves > Galliformes > Phasianidae > Phasianus > Phasianus colchicus. Next base: position 12,093,369 of record NC_143442.1, read on the forward strand.
GACAATGGGAACTTTGCCAATGATGTCAAGGGGGATAGGGTTTCAGCCAGACCACTGATGTAATGTAATTTGGCACAGCTCCATTGAAATCTGTGCAGCCACTTCAATATACATCAGCTAAGGATCATGTTAGTAAAATACGTATTAGTCAGCACAGTCACGTAGGTGTTTAGAAAAGGTTATGAGGAAAAGATACAGCAGATGATACCTGTAATTTTGATTCATGCACATACGCATCAGCCTGAAGGGAATTTGAATGTCTAAAGATTTGAATACACTTTAAACTATGCAAACGCTGAGCTGAGGTTTGATAGAGCTATGCTGACCCTGAAAGCTTAGACTGTTGCAGAACAAAAAGCCAATGAAACAAAGTAATTTAAAAAATCTTTATCACTGGGGCTTCTTCCCCTTCTCCTCCCTTCTCTTCTCTTCCCTTTCCTCCCCACCTGTCTTCGTTTTCCTTTTCTTTCCTTCTTCCTCAAAGAGTATCAAAGGTATCAAAGAGCAATACATAAAGAGAGAGCACAATAATGTAGAGAATAAATATACCTGGTGCTTTACAAACAGTTGACTACATGGAGACTATTTTAGTATGTTACAGAAAACTAAGCATCTTAGTTTTCAATATTTAGCAGGGGATCCAAGGATATGGACAAAATAAGATTCCATTATTCGACGCTTGCAAAATGCAAAGTGGTAGTTTCACACAGGGAGAGGCTGATGAGAACAAAAGGATTTCAGATGAAGTGGAACATACGGCTGCAAAACAGATTTCTATAATGAATTCTGAGGGGCACATCTGTTATTATCTATGTGATATAAAATTGTTCTTTTTGTCTTCTTTCACTTGGTTGCACAAGATGCAATCACATCAAACAGGCACGTTCAATAAAACTATGATCTGACTGATTAAAATGAACAGCAATCTGTTTTCTTCTGACAGTCACACAGCAACTTGAATAACAAGAGCTGTGAACATGGAATTGAATAGCCACTTGGAATTTGTATTAATGTTTGTGAGTGCTGTTAAGGCATTTGACCAAGTCTGTCCTGCCAATGAAACAGCAACATTTTATCATTTAATCAGCTAAGCTACAAGTCATTTGTGAGGCATGTTTTACAGCATAATGCTATCACTTCCAAAAGCACTTTTTCTTGAGCCACTTCACCGCTTTTCTTTGCAGCATAAATAGTAGCAAGAGGAAGCATTCTTGGAAGGCCATGGTCATCAGTGAGCAAGACTGTGGGAAGTCTCCATTCCCAGCAGAAAGAAGGTTTGAGAAGCCAGAGGCAATGACTCCTGGGGGAGTCACTTCACCTGTCTTCTGCATGAAGCTTAACCTTTCTGTTCCTTTTCCTATCTAGTTGAGTCTGGAAAGAAAGCCATTGTGTGTCACTTCAGGGATCATTTTATGGTTGGGCTGACTTTCTTACCAAGACAAATAATACTGTCTCTGCTCTCTCCAGACCCCAAAACTGGGATTGTTGGAAAGGAAACCTATAAATCTAGAAATGGGACCTGTTTGACACATAGTCCTTTAGTAGATGCATCCAGGAAAGGATCCCGAAGGACCTTTCTTCTGATGCAGGATAGACCTTTTATTTCTACCACGGGAATAGTATTTTAAAAGAACTTCATTTCCCTCTACACCTTGAGCCCAGGATGCACTTAGTTAAGCTTTAAAGAGAAGACATCCTTAGAAGAACAGATCTCCCTCTTTGTTTGCCTTTCACATGACTATTTTAGGCTGGTATTTCAGTTTGACAGAGGAAAAATTGTTTAGTTACATTTCATATGGTCAGAGTCCCCTGGTTTCTTGTTTCTCCCCACATTCTTTTGACAGAAACTTCAAGGATGTGCAAATAGCTTGGCAAGTGTCGTCAAGATCCGTGTAAAAACTGTCATGGTACATTGAGGGACCTTTGGAGTTTCTTGTTGGCTGGCATAATTAGATTATGAATGAGCCAATTGTCAGGGAAATTTAGAAAGATTTCTGTGATGGCTTTGCATCATGACAAGCCTTTCATGAAAAATAAGAAATACAAGTTTCTCAGGAACAAGAGGAGTAAAGAGGAAAGCTGCAAGTGAAATATTTATATCCATCGAGGATTTTGTTTGTAAAATTATTTTTAAAATGACACTGTCCTGTAGTAAGAAAGGAATCTACTTAATAATCCTTGCAGACAGGACAAGGTGAAACAAGTAAAGAGTCTGTGTTCTCTGTAAATTAGTATAGATCATAATAAAATAAAATTGGCCAGTATGATTAAGTCCACTGTCCTCATATGGGTTAAAATTGAAGTTTGCACCTGTGTAGCACTGAATTTCAGCATCACATTAATCACTGGATATGTCATTTTGTTCAACTTGCACTTTGCCTGAAAACTGATGGAGAACTTTGTTTTCTGCTTTAGCTGTTAAACTGAAGCATCCAAGCAAACTTCTCTGAGTTTGTCACTTCCAAATTCAGAATTTATGTCCAGACGGTATGCCTGACTCATCTGATGTCACTTGTGACTACATTTGAATTAGCTAAATCAAGAATAGTGCAAAGACATTTTGACATGTTGAATTTCTCAGTGGAAAACTCATGCTCTATTTTGGTGTTAATATTACTTCTTTGTTTAAATTGTTATTGTCTTGCTTTTCCCAGCACTGATTCTGCTAGCTGATTTACTAGTTTTCCTTGAATAGTAACGGTGGGATTTACAGACTTATTTACATGTAAACAGCTCTTTGATGGGAGGCCAAACCCCTCTACAGAACTATGAAATCTCAAAACAGAAAGTATTATCATACTTTAAGCTTCTCCATAAATAGAACTCTAAATACTTAGTACTTTTCTTTGGAAGATTTTAAAACATTTTACAAGAGAAGTATATTTATAGTGGAAATGTATATATAGTTAGAAAAGACATCAGAGATTGGGAGACATGAAAACTAAATATAAATCTCATTTAGAGAGTTGGGGGGAGAACATTATGTTGCTGATAGAGTTCTGTTCACTTCTCTGTGTGATTTTCTAATTCAAGAGTTAACTGCCACTTTTCTACATTTGGTAGTTAAATAGTGATGCCAGTCCTGTTTTTTTTTTTTTGTTTGTTTTGTTTTTTTTTTGTTGTTGTTGTTGTTTTTTTGGTGTGTCTTGTTTCTGCTGAATTTTCAACCAGTTGACCTAATATAAGCAATGGATGATTGTGGCCTCTTGAATAGCATGAGAAGTCCCAGCTGCTTGTATAAATTAAATGATTCTACATAGGCCATAAAATGGTATAATGATATGTCTTAGACAGATAATAATATACTCTGAACAGTCTGAGTCAAGACTTGAAAGATATAAAGGCAATAGGAAAAAGGAATTTATTTTTATTAGTGCCTTAACTTTTAGGTCTTCAAATTAGGAGTCTTTAAAGCCAGTATGGCTGAAGTCCAGTGTGATAATCACTTCTGCAAAATGAGATTGTTGCAGAAAATATCCATTTAAACATTAATTGCACTCTCATCCATACTACCCCTCATACTTACAAATTAATTCTTGCTAATGATGATAAATATCAGCTTTGACTTTTGAACCTCTTCAGTCTGTTTGGACAACCTTAATTAGCAATGGCATTAAGTTTAAAAAAATAAAAATAAAAAGAGCATCAAGCAAACAAAACAACACATTTTGGAAAGAAAGAAGACAGGGAAGATTTTTTTTGCAGTCTCATGCATACCTTGTAATAATGATAATTTAAAATATTGAAGTTCATGGTCATCATGGTTTTTAAATGAAAGCTTTCCTCACAAAACAGAGTGCTCTCAGGTAATAGTTTTCACTGGTTCTGCTAGTGACACGTAATTTGGATGCTAATCAGAACGGAATGTGTCAATACACTTCTAGACAATTTTTATTTTAAACCTTTTCCTTGCAATCAGGCAGCTGGAATATTCGTTAAAAAGTTTTAATTTCTATTCATTTCTTTCCATTCCATTAGCTTCTCTACTGCTGTGATGATTGTGGCTGTGAGGCATGAGTATTACCTGAACTTTCTATGACCTAATCAAGCTCAGGTAAAGATAAAAAAAAAAAAAAAAAAAAAAAAGGCCTAATTTTTCTTCCTTTGTGCTTTTAGAATTGAAATGATATTTTCAAGGTAAAGGGGTCATCATCTCTCTTGTGCCAGCTACGCTTTTCTTTCTTATTCAGATCGTGAACATATTGTGAAAACTGAGCAAAAACAGATTCACATTAAAGACACAAGCTTAGTCTTTACTTTCTAATCAGATAATAGTTATTTGTGTACAGGGCTTAGAAATCAGAGTCATCATTCATAGTTCTATTGTATAAATGTGTCCAAAGGTAAAGAACAAAGAAAAGTCCTTGCCAGAGAAAGCAGTTCCACTCTGTATTGGATTCAAGGGTATAGAAACTACAACAGCTGGCACTTCATACCCACTAGTTTCAGTAGATTATTATTGGCAGTAGTCACCAAAAAGTAAAGCTTTCTTCACATCTCTAGATTCTCTTTCTGACGGAAATGGGTTTTGTGGCAATGTTAGCAGTAATGTCTCTATTGAAGTGATGTTTGTTAGTGATTAGATAAGTAGATAATGAAACAAAAGCCTTTGCACGTTTGTTTTTAACCAAGAAAGAAATAAGACAGAGGAGAACTATCAGCATTTGTCCAGGATTTCTTTTACATCGTTCACACAAAAAATTTGAAGGATTACTTCTGAGGAAGGCCTTCTCTATAATTAGACTTTCATGTAATCTATGAATTTCATGTAATCCATGGGACACCTAACTGGACACGTATTAGCTTGCATTTCAGTCTACGGGATGTTACGGCTATGGGAGGATACATCTCTTATACTATGGCAGGTTTAGAGCTACGACCTGCTGTACCCTAACTGGTGGGGGGAGCTCTGGCTGGGCAGGGCAGCAGAGTGAAAGGTGGACTGCACTTCTTTGCTGCCTAACACAGACTGTCATGGACAAAATGTGGTGATGTACCAAATGTATGTGATAAGCAACCAGACTTCTTTGAAGAAGAAAGAAATAGATATTAATCCAGACCATGCACATCAGATGCAATCATACCTTACTGCTTTCCTCCTGCTCCCTCGCAGCAAGGAATCTATTTCTATTAACTGGGGCCCAGCCAAACTCATACTTGTGTTTGAGCAACTGGATGTACTTTGGATAAATCTCACTAATGCTGATTTAATTTTATTAATCTTGTGTTCTTTTTAGTTGTACTCCTTTTATCTATCTTATATTTATTTATTTATTATTGTTTATTTCAGTTATAGCCCAGTGGAGGAGAACTTCTCTGAAATTAAAACTTCAACTTACTTTTCTGATATTACTGAATGTTTGCCACCCTGTGGAGGCTGTATGTTCTGATCACTTAGTTTTAAAAGCCAGAGTAGCCAGAGTCTTTGCATGCTTGTTTTCTAATCCACTTTCCCACTGCACTTAGCCCAAAGTAAGTAGAAAAAGATTTTCCATGAGGTTGCAATTTAATGATACAAAGAGCTTTGCCCTGCACTTACACTGCATTTCAATAACTCAGAGGAGAGTATATTTTACTACTTAGACATATTAATCACGATGGAAGATGCAAAAGAGAAAACCAGTTTATGTTGTAAAAAACTGCTATATTTTTAGGGTTTTTTTCTAGGGCAAAAACATAGCTTCACAGGTACTCTGTAGGGATTCACTCTAGGCTGGCAGTGTAGGACTTCGGTCCTCCAAAAAAGACTGCATCTAAATAAAGAGATGCACCCAAACCAATAGCAGACACATATAGTATTACACATGAGATACTGAGCTCATGCTACAAATAACAAGGTTGAAAGTGTTGTTACATGAACAAAAGCTGAAAGCTGATGGACCTCTGCAATCCAACCCTTGGATTTTGCTCAGTTTCCTAAGACTGTGGCCTGCATTTTCTGCTACATACCTATGTACATCTGTGCTTGAAAGGATAACAGTTGAATGGATTGAGCTGGTTGGAACTTGATAGATGTCTGGAAGTTGCTCACAACCTCATCCCACAGCACTTGCTAAGATGCTGTATTGAACTTTCAGGATTGAAAAGTTGCCACCTTTCACTCTTTGTGGTACTATTCCCAAGGCTTTGTTCAAGAAGAACAATGGATATTTGAATGCGAAGATGAAAGGGATAGAGAGGCTGTGATTTACACACTAAGACCAGTCCTGCATTTTCTCATGCATGTTGGAATCTGGAAGATTTTTCAAGGAGGAAGCTGTACTTTGAGACACTGTTGAGGAGAATTCTAATGCAATTCAAATTAGTTTCTGTTAAGTCCACAGCAAAGACCCGCTAGTTAAAATGTTGGAATTCTGCCTGCACACTCCTTTGCTGAATAAATCCTGGGGTAGTCTGCTCCAAACAGGTAACTAATCTTAGGATAATTTAGCTGCTTGAGAGTGCTAAACTAATTCCCATTTATTCTCATTAGTTTCCTATGCTCTCCTGCCCACTTCATCCAGGCTGGAATCCAGCTGACAAGTGCTCAGAGGGGCTGGAGGTGGAATCCGGGTTGGATGACAGTTGCTAAAAACTCATTTATTTTCCAGGCAGTAGCATTTATTTAATTTACATTTTAATAGACTGTTATTTCAAATATTAATCAACCTACCTGCTACTTCCAAGCATCTCTCATTCTAGGCACAAAATAAAGAAAAATATTTGCTGTCACTCAGGCTCAGACTGAAATCAAAGTTTGGTGAAACACTTAAGTGTGTACTTAACTTTCTGTATGAAAATAATCTTTTTTCATTTTAGAAACAGACTATAGGTTGAGTTTGACTCTGCTAATATTTTTTATGTTTGAATCATATTATCCCTTTCAGTCCTCTCATAAACTACTGATTTAGCACATTAACAATATTAATAATTTTCATAGAAGTGGTTGAACTACTCCCCCTCTATTTGAAAAAAATCCTTTTTTTTTTTTTAATAACAAAGGCTTTCTTTTTTACTTTATATAATAATGTATTCTGTATACAAAATATTGAAAGCAGCTAACTTTTCATTTTGAAAACTATTTTCTAATGTACGAAAACATTTTTTAATGTATGGAAAACAGGTATTTTTAGAAGAACCCCTCACCCCATAATGTTGTGCCTTTAGGATAACAAAATTTCTCTTAAAAGAAGGTTATTTCCTTATGGACTAATCAGATACTGACAACTATTAATTTTACTGCAGCTCTCGTATTTCTTATGCATTTTTCTGAGACACAAGCAATGGCAAAAGACAACATATCTGTCCCTGTAAGACAAACGAGAACAGAAGGAGAGAATTATAAAATAAGCTGATTTGACAGATTGTCTGGAGAAGAGTAAGAAGGGAAAGCAACTGAATGATTTTCTTGAGCCCTCTTTTCCACCAGGGAACTTGTTAATTTCTTCAATATTAACATTAAATTTCTCTTTCATTGTTTAAGTCTACGTTTGCCATGTCAGGCTCAGGTTCCAAGGGGAAAAGGATTAATTGCACTTGGAAAGGTGACTAGTTGTTAATTGACTACATTTTCTTGAGTGATTTCTTATAATATGATGGGGAAAAAAAAGAGCTGGCGAATGATGCACAGCAAGACATTGAGTAAAGATGAAGAGAATCAGGAGGTTCTTTTTTTTTTTCTTTTTTTTTTTTCTTTTTTCTTCTGGGCAGACTTCTGTGGTCTGTGAACTGCTTGTGCCTGACAGAGGTTCATCAGGCACCTGTAGTGTAACATTCCTGGCAGCTCATTGGACCGTATGAGACTTATTAGTGCAAAATCAATTGTAAAAGAGAATACCGTGGCTGGAGGAGGTGAAAAATAGGATGTTATATTACCAGTTGAACAATACAAACCTCTATGGAGCTAAAAGAAATGGAAATAATCAGATCATCTAGTTAGGGCGGATGGTATTGTAGGAGAAAACTAAACTATAAAATTGGTTTTGACTTTCAAGGAAAAATTCTTAATACAACACATGATCCTTTCAACCAAGTAAAATACTATCATATACTGAACAGTTCCTAAGTATGTATTAGTCACCAGAAGAAAAAAAAAAAAAATCAGAATCTACTGTTATCAGTATCTTTACAGGAGACATGCCTTTGTAGTGCTAACACCACTATCATGAGAATTATCATGGAGAGCCTTTTAATTTTTACTTCACAGATCAGACCAGCTGTTTCTCTGACCATACTGTGTAGTTAATAAAAAGACATAGCACTGTATTTCACTCCCTGGGGCTTTCTACTAGCAAAACCATTTCTGTGTGATACAGAGCTGAAGGTGAGGTTGGAGACCTCTTCATGGACAGACCATTTTCATGTTAAAGCACTGTTGAAACTTGAAGGGTATTTATCGGTGATAATAAGTGATCTTCCTAAATTCAGACTTCACAAATATATCTGGACAATGTAGAGACCTGGATAACAAGGATGAAATCTTAATGGGGGAAAAATAGAGGGCCTGAGTCAGGATGAAAGAGATTTGCTTTGCTCTTTTAGGCCATTCAGATAAAGATATGTTTTCTGCTTGAATACATTGTATAGACCATATTACAGCTATATGGCAGCTTACTATTCCAAGCACCCTGCCCTGGAGCACTGGCAGTTTAGGCAGATATGCCTGCAAAGAGGAGTGACAGATACCTTCAACCCTGTTTCCAGATGTGTCCAAGGAAGGATGAACCAAAAATATTTTCCTTGCTGAACTTAATGGAACAGCTCACCTGTACAAAACTGTCCAGAAAAACAAGAGACAGAGAAACTGACTCAAATGCATGAAAGATTAATGAACCACAATATTTGTTTGCTTAGTTTATTTAAGAATGAAATGTCTAGTCGTAGGGATCAGGGAACTAGTATCAGACAGGAAGACATTCGAGACCTTCACTGATAAGACTGTGTGACAGACAAGAAGATACATCAAACACCCTATTCTGAGACTTAAAACTATATGCAACTGAAATGGCTACCACCACTTGGTCAGTAGAGCTAGAAAGAGAAATCAGCTTAACTGATTTCTAGTTTGGAATCTCCACATCACAATTCCTGCTTCAGATCCAACAGTCCTAGGGAAAATAGGTAGCATGAAAGTATGCTTCCTGCATAAATTTTGCGGTAAAGTACGCATTTCTGAAACAGTGGCTGAAAATATGTAATAACTATTTCCCTTTCTCTGACCTTAATCTCTGAAATTTCCTCTTCAGATCTTAATGTGAATATAAATTACAAATTATTCAAAACTTTTCGTGGAAATTGTCCAAAGCAGAACTATTGTCTGCCTATTTATTGCTTCCTTTTCTTATCATTGTAAAAATATTCTTAGTACAACTGAAAATTACCACAAAAACCATCATGATTTAAGTGAGAGTGTAGAAAAGGTTTCATAGCTAGCTATGGCGATCATAAAAATGATTCTCAGTTGTTAAAGTTGATTCAGTCCTTTAATGTTTCCTCATAACTTGGTGCTTTAAAATGGTCTGTCTTTGGAACTTACAACAGATTTTCTCATTTAAACATGTTTTCTTCTTTGAATTTTGCAGAGCAGTCGTATTATTTCTACAGTGCATCAGTCAATATGGGACTGTGTATAACAGCAACTCTCTGAGACCATCATATGTATTTCTATGTATCCACCAGGAATTCATCTAGACTCAGCCAAATGGGAAGAACATTGAACTGCATCTATATCAACATTTATTGACATGTCACTAAGGAAGCTTATCCAAAATACAGCCTTTCAGCAATTATGCTAGCTGCCATTTGACTAGTATGAATATCCGTCCTTATGTGATCTACATTTGTATCTATACATATAACTATATTCACTTTTGTGCCTAACTATATGAACTTAAGAGCGTGCCTAGAAAAGAATGTTAGCATGGATGTGAAAGATCATAAGATAAGCTGTCATGCAGAAAACCTTTAACAGTTCTGGGATATCCCTGCAAAACTGAGTGTGCTGGATGAGTAACTGCTGATATGTATAGTAACTCACAAATATGCAGGTAAGAAAGGTACAGTTGAATGAAAATTTTGGTGCAAACTGAGTTTAATAGATGTGGTTATAATGTTTTCTACACTTTTCCTTATTAATATTGTATTTTTAACTACTTACCAACCAGTAATTTAAAATAATAAAAGATAATACCTCATAAGCATAAGATTAATTAAACTAGTTTAGTTGATGACACTGGGTAATGAGATAAATAGAAGTCACACTCTTTTGCCTATCTGTGAAGGCATTTAGCAGCCGTGAGGACCTAAGCACTCCTCATGGGATTGCAAGGGTCCTGGAGGAGCAAAGCACCTCATAGGATTGCACAAGGGATATCTGCTGCAGACAAAGCCTAGAGATCTAATGTCTCGTCTCATGCTTCCTTTACAAAGGCTATGGCTTGCGCAGCAAATCTCCCTGTGGTCATGAGCTCGACTTTGCATTCCTTTAACCTAGTTTTTTGTTCTCTGATTAAGGAGATTATGTGTAATGCAGAGCTACAGGGCTTAGCCCAAGGAGACCAAAACCTTTATTAAAGGAACAGATCATGATGCAAAACACATTAACTTTGTCAGCTTAGACTGATGAGAACTGTTGGTGTCTCATGAGATGAGAGATTTGGACTGCAATTAAGAAAAGCACAGTTTTTGTCCATAGTCAGTGACTGTGAAAACATAAGGGAAACAGGATGCATAATCCAGATTCTTTCCCCTTACTTCTATGAAAGTACCAAGGTTGTAGGATGACAAACACCTTTGGCAACAGCGTCGACATAGTCATTATTTACCTTCCCACCCCTGCTTGCTCATTCTTGCCTCTGCAGTTGCCTACTTTGTTATGGTAGGGCAAATAAGTAAAGTGATCAAGAAAAAACTTCTTCATGAAAAAGACATTTCTGTTTTGAGGTGGATGGGTTCCAGCAAAGGTGAAAAAATCTCACAGAATAATGCAGAAGCACTGAGAATGCATGAAGGGGAAGTATGCTTTTGTGGTGGCAGGAGCAGCTTTGTAAAGGAATCTGGCTAATTTGTGAGTATAGCCTACTTATGAGCAAACATTGTGTTCTGTAGTTCCAGTATCATTGTCTGCAGAAAAATTCAGTTCCCAGCACAGCCAAATATTCTAAGAACTACGTGCCCTCATCGATCTGAAAATGTCATTGTTACCCATCCCAGAGATCCTAGATTTATGCTGGTTCAATTATAATGTGTGCTTGGGTGAAATCAGATGAAAATAAATAAGAGAGTAAGAACACAATGCCTGCACCAGACTGAAGCTCCATCTTTTCTCCCATTCTCAGCACAAAACGTTTAGAGAAAGAACATAAGAATCAAGCAGGTACACAGCATGATCCCTCAATTTGTACCACTTCTAAGGACATCATAACCCCCAAATTTCATTTGTACCCTGCATGTATACTGTTCATGAACTTCTGTGATGTAGCTGCTCTTTGAATCCAGTTTGAACTTGTGCTTTAATTTTTTGTTTTAATTATAGGTGATTAAATAATTAGATGTCTTCCAGCTCCTGTTAGATTTGGAACAAAGAATTGCTTTACCATTGCTCAACAGCTCCATTCTATTTGTGATTTATAGTCCTTCAGTGCATTTCTCTCAGTTATTTTTACCTAACATTGTGGCTCCTGTTGTGTAACTTCTATACGGATACTGCTTCATCTCTCTAATCATCACCATTCTCTTCTGAATTGCTTTTTTATTCAGAGTGGATGGGATGACCAGAATTGCTCTCAGTATTCATTCAAGTTAAGGTATCCCATGGTTTTAAACGCTATCACAACGATGTCTCTATTGCTATCCTCATAATCACTAATACTCTTTTGATTCAATGCCTGCTAAGTAATGAGCAGATATTTTCATAGCACTGAATCCAGTGATTTTAAAATCTTTTGTTGAGCTAACTTGCACTTATACCTTTCCATGTATCTTTACCATTGTTTTCCTTAGTGCATTGATCTGCATTTGTTCATACTGAATTTCATCTGACATGTAAGTAGCCAGCTGTGTATTATTGCGAGATCCCTCTGCAGCACCTCATAGGCAAATAATTTTGATTAGAAAACTTTTCTCCTTCTTCACTTTTTTTCCCATAACTTTCATGGTTACATGAAATGGCCCAGATCCTCTTCTAAGGACTTAAGGATCTGCTTATCCTTATTGCTTGCTTGTAAGATTTTGCACCATTATTAATTCACAGTGGGCTCCACTCTTCCGTTCCATGACAGCTTCTTTTCCTGAACAGCTTTTGTTGTTTATGCAAAAAGATTTTGGAAATTCTGATGCCCCACTATACCCTCTGGGCCACACTGATCCATATCCTTCTTCATGACTGACAAACTGGCAAGCACTCCTGAAGCATAACATCCATCTGTAAGAATCATTTGGATTTTTTCCTCAGTTTTTTCCTCAGCATTTATTCAGCTGTCTATAAAAATCTATTCTTTGTGTCATTTCAATTAATTCACTCTGTATCCTTGTCCAGCTTAGGAGAGAATAGCTCTTTCAGTCCCCATAGACTTCTGAAATTTATACCACATTTTTACTCTCTTGGTACTAAGACTGGTTTAAATAGTATGCAACATACTACAGATCATGTATTTAATTTAGAGCTTCTGCATGAATAGCATCTGGTGCCATGCATTTGTTACTATTTATTTCACTCACTCTTTCAAAACCTTTTCCAATGGGACTTGAATTTGAAAGTTACTGAGACTCATCTCTTCTACAGGAAGGTGCAGGTTAGGGATCAAGCCCTAAATATCATGGAATTTCTTTTTATATCTCTTTTGCGCATTAGAAATAAATAGTAAACCAATCATCTGAGCATTTTCAAAAGTCTATATTTGAGCCTTTGCATTTTCACTTTTTTTTTTTCCCTCCAGGGAGAAGGTGTTTAAGAAGATAGCTATGTATAGCACATAGTGTTTCTTATCCTGAATATGTTGCAACAAATTTAGTTCCCTGCATCTTTTAGGATTTTTCCTTTTTTAATTTTAGTCTTTATTTTATCTTACTCCCTCTTGTAGGCATCGTCTTGTGGGTGAAATATTTTCTTCAGTCTAATAAATTGTACCAGGCAATACGTGAGGTTATGACTTTCTCAATTGCCTTTCACGTGTCAGCTTGAGTATGATCAGCATGTTCAGAGCTGCAGCTCAGTGGTAGCTAAAGTCTCCCCTTCATCTGTAATTTTCCAAAAAGTATTTCAAAGATTTTGTTTCCAGCTGCTAGTAGACTTAAATAAACTTGAAACACAGAGACCTCAAGCCAGCCTCACCAGCACTAAATACTCAGAGAAGCATCTCACACACACACACACACACACACCACCAAAAAAAACAAGACCTACACTGAAACCTACCTCAAAAACCAGAAGTGGAAGGTCAGGAAGCAGCTATTAAATACATAGCTGAGACAGAAATATATTCAGTAACTATGGGACATCTAAGCAGCTCACTTGCACACACCAGAAGACATTTGATGATCTCAGGCCAGTCACCCAGAGTAAACCTCTGATTTTTCAAACTGATTTATCTGGACCAGCACAGTTTCTGAATACATTTTGAAAATGCCTTCATTTGGTATTTAATTGTCATAATTCTTCCTACATTAGCCATCCACAGGTTGATCAATCTAGTCAGAAGTAGACCTTCTAGGGCTAGAAAATTCCCTTATGAGCTAAGTAATAGTTGTAGCACTTTTAAAACCCAGCTTTGCCAGTTTTTGCTGTCCCAGACAGCACTGTAAACATTAATCACAACAGTGCTTATCCAAGGCCCATCCAAGGGCACCTAATTCTTTTTACAAACAACTCACTTGCGGGTTTGTTTTTCCACCCAACTGTACATTACCTGATTCTCCTCTTTCTTGGCTACAGTTCCCCCAACTGTCATTATCTCCTAAGATCCTGAAAAGGCACCAGGATTATAGATCCAATGCAATAAATTTGATTTTTATTTTTTTATTTTTTTTATTTTTTTTAAATAATGTTGGTGTGGCGCAGGTTGCCCAGAGAGGTGGTAGATGCTCCCATCCCTGAAGACACTCATGGTCAAGCTGGATGAAGCTCTTAGCACCTGAGATTGAGCTGTAGGTGTCCCTGTTGATTGCACGGTGATTGGACTACGTGGCCTTTGAGGGTACCTTCCAATTCAAACAATTCTATGATTCAGGAAGCTTTCAGTTGCAACCTCTGTTAAAGATTCATTTCAGCGGCAATACCTTGCACACTAGTATTCTAAGTGTAACTGAAGAGAGTAAACTTCAATCCTCAGCCAGAAATGGAGACGTCACCTCACTGTTCAATTTTAACCTGCTTTTATTTCTAGCATCAGCTAGAAAACAACTCAGTTATAAAATCAAACAATTCCTACTATGTTCAAGTTGAGAAACAAGACTTCACCTCTGAGAGGTCCAATTTTTAATAGTGGTAACAGTTTGATGCTACAGTGATCTGGAAAACCTCAGAAGTATGATGCTCCTGCTGCAGAAAGCTGTCACCTGAAATGTATTTAACACTGGCAATCTGGAGTGGAAGAGTACAGCAAAATTAAAGAGTGAACTCATGCTGAAAAAATAATACCAGATTGAATTTGAATGCCTACTCCAGATGAACATAAGTGTGTTCCAAAAACAGTCAGACAAATTCCCACTGAGCTGGGATTGCACTCATGGGATAATATGCTAGAGGCTGATTCCATGCAGTGAAAACTTTGGAAACAGAAAATTTCTGTTTGGCTTTTACTTTATTCATTTTATTTTTAACACACCTGTGTTATTACTATTTTCTTTGTCTTGCTTATGCTGCATACTTAAATTCCTCCTGAATCTCCTCTCTGATGCATCTTTGCTGTAGGGTGAACAAAGTTTATTGCTAGTATGATATTAGCTTTTCTAATCAGAGGTTGGTGTTATTACCTAATAGTTATTGCCACGCATTACTGGCCAGATGTTGGAAATAATGGGCTGATAAAGCTGTTATAAATTTGAACAAGGTGACAATTTTAGGCTTTCAAACTGCAAGATCAGAAGACCCATAAAGAAGCAGAACAATAATTTGAAAAGCCAACATAAGAACCCTGTAAACTCTGGAATAAATAACCAAGTGCAATACCCTTCTTCAGCCTGATAACTGCACGGTCATGTAGGGAATGTATGTGATATGCATTCCACTCAGAACCCAGAGACTTTGACCAAAAAAAAAAATTGTGAGATTGTGTCCATGTCATTCTGAATTTGAGTTATATTTTCTACCTCCTCACAGAAGATGTATAATCAGACCTAGGACTAATACAACCTTGAGGCTTTGGGTCAGCTACAAAGATGGACAGAATGGACTTCAAGTTTCCATAGAGAATAATGTAGATTTTAGGTGGCATTTAACATTTGTAGTGTGTTTTCAGCATCTGGTTTTCAAGGTGTATTGAAGGTACTCGCACAGAGCAACAACAAGGAAAAGAGGACATATATAGGTTTTAGTATACAGAATAGAGCATGCAATAGGGCAGCATCCCTCTGGAACAGAAAAGGACTAGTACTAACGATGTACAGATTTTTCTATTTCTAAGATAGTCAAGAGGAGCTTTGCTACTTGTTCATAAGTAGTAGTATTTCCTGTGCTTGATTTTAACCCCAGTTTCAACAACATAAATGTCTGGAACAAATTCCTGAAGACACTGACTCCCATTCATTTAACTGAGCTCAGATCTAATTCTACTGAGGGAAAGATTCAGGGTAACCCTCTGAGAAAGTACCAATACTTTTCTCAAGCTTTTTTTGTTTGAAAGTACGGCTAGTACTATGTTTACTTATTTAAATGAATTATTTCTTTTGTAATTAAAATATCCCTTGGAGAATGAATGGAGAATGAATATAAGTTTAATTTAAACATTTATGAAATCTTTAGAGACACATGTACTTCAATCTTCAAGTGCTCTTAGAACCTCAACTAAAAAAAATCTAATTATGATGTCCAATTTCATTTGGCAACGTCTTTTTAAAATACAAGCTGATGGAATAAACAGAAATACCACTTTGTTGATTGAAACTTATGAGAATCTTTTCAGTGGAAAAATGCTTCTTTTTCTGGTTAATTGACATACACAATGACTTACAGGAGATGATTTTATTTATCAGTAGCTATCAAACATCAGTGTTGTAGGGTTTTGTCTGTGGAAATGACATCATTTCTTATTTCCTTATCGGGGTGTTTTCAGCAAAATGCAATGGACTAGATACAAGAAAAACACTTAAAAGGGCTACATTCAGCAATGTGATGTACCTTGCATCAAATTTGCAGATCTGCAATGTAGCCATTAGTATTTATTTCTCAAAGCTGAAAGTCTGGTAAGATCTTAGAACGGGGAAAGTAAACAGCATGATGCTAGATCACAATTGACAGTAGAAGGTCAATTCTAGTCACTATAGCCCCCTAGTACAGATGCTTACTATCTACTGACTTCTTTAGACAAGGACAGCAATGTGTTACACAGATCCACTTGACTGATTTTCTTTCTATATAGTGTTATTTCTTTCAAGACAAATGTTATTCTTAAAATCCATAGCTATTGAAAAAAAGAATTTATAATCCGCTTCTATTTTTAACAAAACATATCAATATTATTAGACTAGGTGGTTTTTGGAAATATCCGTTAGGAAAATAACTTCAAACCTTCTTGTTCTTGCTACAATTAACCATGTCTTTTAAAGCCTCTGTTCAGAGACAGCCCATAGATGAAGAGAATTCAGAATAAAAATAGATGTCTTCATATTCTGCATATGCATTTTGTGATTACTTAATTACAACAAACATTCCTAACAGTTATATTTTTGTTGCACATTGTTGTGTCAAGTTGCTATTATTTTTCATGTTGGATTTCCATATTGCCTAGGTTACAATTCTGCTTTCTGTTCTATAAAACTACAATTTTCCTTCCTTTGCCTTATTAATGTTACCAATACTCACAATGAATTCATTTCTACGCACAGGTCTAAACAAAGTTTTTATTATCTGATAAAATAAGATTACCTTCACCTCTCTTCTAGGCTAATTAATTTGTCTTATTTAATATTCACATTTCACATTACTCAGTGCAAATGAGAGTAGTTCTCAAGCAAACAACTCTTCCATGAGCCAGAATGTGGCTGGATCTATATACCCACAAAATCAGTGTAACAGTTATGCACTTCCTTACTTCCCTCTCTTTTTTCTCCTTTCTATCATTCTGTAAGCTGATTTCTAGGGAAAAAAAAATAATTGTGACGACTTTCATCTACTGAGGAAATATAGAGGCATAATTATACCACTGCAAATTACAACACCAATATGAACCACATGTGTTTATTCTGGGACAATGGTTCATTGTTCTTGTTTCATTTATACTGTCGTGAAAATGGTATAATGAACAGGAAAAAAAAATAGTTATGTTTATTCCATAACCAAATTAGCATCTGTGCAGCTGCAGTGCTGCTGTTGTTTTCCATGCAGTGGAGACCTGTTACATAGTGTCTCTTGTGACAATAATGCTTACTGACCTAACCACCACATGTTCAGTTCTGTGCATTAAACTTTTCAGAATATCTTCTTTATATATTGTTTATTTTTTCCTTTAAGTTGTTCAGGCTAAAGTTCCCAAAGAGCATTCAACAATCTTTTTCTTATTTCCAAAAGAGAACTTATTAGTTCTGTTGGAGTAAACACAAGTGAAAATTTTCAAGACCATCCTTCTGTCATTTGTGATTGTAAAAAGCTCATAGGGTATTGATCAACTACTGAGGTTATGTGAAGTGTTATACACACACAAAGCCCCTTTCATAAGAAAATCCATTTTTGAAAGGGAATGTTTCCTTCTCTGGTACAAATTATTCAGTATTTTCCCTTCCTATAACTCAGTCACTGACACAAAGAGAATAACACTAGGAAAAAGCTCAATGTTACAGTAAGAAATGTACAGTTACTAGTAAAAAAGGCTTTCCCTTTTTTTTTCTGCAGAAACTAGGCAATGCTATTGCAAAAGAGAAATTTGGCTTTCTTCAGCTTAATGATTCCAGAAATTGACAAGTATCCATTAGCATCAATATAACTATTATTTGTGAGGGAGACTGAAGAAAAATACAAAATAATTACATTATTAGGAAGCATTTCCCAAAAGGGAAATCAATTGAAAGAATTCCTTTTAGGAGTATTCATAGACTCATAAAATGGCTCGGGTTGGAAGGGACCACAAGGATCATTAAGTTCCAACCCCCCTGCCACAGGCAGGGCCACCAACCTCCATATCTGATACTAGACCATGCTTCTCAGGGCCCCATCCAATCTGGCCTTGAACACCTCCATGGATAGGGCATCCACAGCCTCCCTGTGCAGCCTGATCCAGCACCTCACCACTCTCTTGGTGAGAGAGATCCCCCTGATTAAATATATATTTTTTTCCTCAAGTTTTCTCACATAACTTAAGAGGAAAATCAGTTATGCCATTGCTTTGTGTCTTGTAAATAGAAGCAAATAGAATAAATAGAATTGGAATAGTAAAAAATGAAGCCAGAATGTAAAGAGAAGTCTCAAGATCTCTATCAGGCAAAGTGATTAAAAGTCATCTTTTTGCATTTGACCGACTGACTTACCAGAAGAAAGTCAAAACAACACTGAGAAGTTACATCATTTTCACTGATACAGTATCAACAATCACCATCCACTTCACACCAGTGCATTGCAACATGAAAACAACTGGACTGCACAGAGTTCTACTGATCAACATGGATGTTTCTCTCATGAAGAAGCTAAACTGCTTCTGAGAAATCCCAAGCAATACAAGGTAGAATAATTGCAGGCAGATCCCTAATCATATATAGAAAAAAAGAGCAGAACTCACACATTTGAAGAAGGGGCTCTCTGGAAGTACAGCATTCCTGCTCAAGAAGCAGCGTAGGCCCAAAAAATCCATTCCCTTCGGCAGCTGAGCCTTATGTGAACCCAGGGCAGCCCCACTCAGGGCAGCTCCTTCCGGTCACACAGTGAGCACAGGTGCAAACAATGTACCTGCACTGCAGTTCCCGCCCAGACCTAGCAGCTCCCCTACATGTGAACTGAGCTTTCACACAGGAGCTGAAGAAAGGTGACTGTGTTTTCAGGTATGTTCTTGTTCTAATTAAAATGAGCTCTGTATAGCTGTTTCTTTTCTTTTAGGTACTTATGTTAATGAATATTAAACAAACATCTTCCGGGTGAGACAGGAAATATGGTTGCATTCTAGAAAGATCCAGAACTATAAAAGGAAGGCCTCTGTGTGATCTGTTTCCTAGGAAAAATCCAAACCATAGCATTCTTGATTACTGCTGGGTGGGAAAACTACTCTATGTGATTTTCAGGTTTCAGCATAGTAGTTATAGTTTCTAGGGCTTTGTAACAGCTTTGTGTTGTTGATTTATGATCAGACTGTCTCAGCTTTCAGCACTTTTAAAAGAAGCTCAAATATTAGCAGCCTGAACACTTGAAAACAGATCTAAGCCATTAAAATTATTATGTCATAATAATGCAGGGAGTTTTTTGAATAAACACACACTTATTTCTGTATTGATGTTGGATTCCTTAAAATTTACCCTTTTGAGTATCTCTTTAGTATCCGAGGCAGGGAACTCTATTATTTTGTAAATGTCTGCTGAAATTATCGAAGATTATCACTACTCTAAGATGTTGAAGGCTTCCAAAGGAGCACATAAAAATCATATAACTGGCAATAAAATGGTGAGATTTGATAGCACCAGGTTTCAGGAGATCACCAGTAAGAAAAGACTGCTATAAAATCACCTCAAAGTGGTCTTATAGAACCCTAAATTAGGAGAAACTGGACATGATGTTCTCCAGGGATCCTTAAATGAAGTTTTCAATTCTCATGTGATTTGGCTGTGGCATTGAATCTGTGATTCACTTTCTACAACTGCCTTCCTTAGTCTGCTCTAAGTATTTAGCTAGATAGACAGTATTCTCCCATGAATTTACAGTGTCCTATGTCACTGACCCCAGTCTTATATTGAAAATTAAAGAGACAGTCCTGGATGTTGTAAAATGATCATTGACTCTGTTGGCTATCTGAGGGATAATAAAAATATAGGCAAGAGATTGAGAAGGAAAACATGTAATTTGTGGAGTGGTTAGCATAATATTTTTGAGAATACTTGGGGAAAGAATTTAGAAGACAAATTTGATAGGATGAGTTACCAAAGGTGAGCAGTGGGAAAGAGTACAGATCTTTCATTATCCAGCACAAATATAAGAAAAATAATTTAAAAAAAATCACACATGCAGAAGTTGATGTGGAGCTGGACCAAGAGCATATATATATAGATTTTAGTAAACTTATCAAGTTTAGATGATGAGCTGTGCAGTCATAGCCCTCTCTTATACTCAACCAGCTCTGCTGAACTGGGGAAAATTAGAGGTGCTATAGTATGTGCAAAAGAGAGGGAAATTGAAGTTTTAAAAACAGAAGGCAAATTGTACCGTTATATCTCTCTGATAGGTGAAATTCAGTCTGATATTTCTCACAGATTAAGAGCACCAAAAGCCATGTGGAGCAATGGCAATTTCAGTCTGCACCCTAAAGCATGGCCAGGGTGACTTCATCACGTGCATCCACCATATGACTTACGATTCTAGCAAAATCATAGAATCAGTCAAATTGGAAGGGACCCTTACAGACCATCTAGTCCAACTCCCCTGCAAAGAACAGGGACACCTACAGCTCAATCAGGTTGCTGGTCTAGCCTGACCTTGAATGTCTCCAGGGATGGAGCATTCACACTTCTCTCTCTCTCTGTTTGGTTTTACTGTTTTGTTTTGTTTTGTTTTTTTTTCTTCTTTTTTTTTTTCCTAGTTGTCTGCAATGCTCTGGACTTTGTACATCCCTTACTCTGTCTTTGAGGAAGACTCTGCAGTTCTGTGTGCTTGAAGTAGAGCTATTAAGACTGCTCAGTATGGCTACCGGCCAGCATGGTTCAGCAGTAGCTTTATGTAGTTGCCTAATACCATACAACTTGGCATGCTTTAAGTGATTTTCCCTATAATAAGACTAAGTTAATAAAATTCTATGTTTTATAATGCACTGATCAATATCTCACAGAATTTTTTCACAGTTAACTTTTTTTGGGGTGGAAAAATATTAGTCTTGCCTACCAAGTTACAATCAGAATAAACTGTTTCATCTTTGTGTGTAGAGATGAAATGGTTGCTGTCTTCTTAGCAGTCTCTGTCTAGAAGCTACAAAGTTGAAATGCTGGGCAATTGTGAAATTTTTATACCTTTCCTTGGAAGTACTAGTGACCTTTCTGCTGGTAAAGCAGTGCTTTCAGCTGATGACAGGAATACTGACAGACTGATCTCTATTATTATTTTTAAATAGAATAGAAGATGACAGAGCTAATTTTAAAAAATCTGGAAAAATGAAAAAAAAAGAATAAATCACTAGGTAAAGATTAGGTGTACTGAAAAGTAAACGTATTACTTAGAAGACAAATGAATATCAAATGTTTTATTCCCAATAATTAACCAGCAGACTTCATGCTTTCTAGCAGTGGTTTGACTCCAATTTCTGGCATGAAGAAAGTAGCACTGGAATTTGAGATGAAACACTAATGATTTTGGACAGGAAAGGGGTGGAAAAGTGAATTAAAATATGTTTATCATCTTCCATAATGGGTGTAAATTCTTTAAATACCTTTGCTAAAATTGTCATGGGAAAATGGAATGTATAGATTTTGCTATTCAGATGCAGGCCAATGTTATGTCTCTGCTATGTGATCCTCTATGCTTTCTATTACATTAAGTCTCTGGAGTAAAATTTATTCATTAATGTTTCTGCAACATAATTTACAGTCACTGATTTGCTACAGATTGACCTTTGAAGATGAGTACAAATGATGGGGAGAGTAGGAATCCCTAGAGCACCTATATAAAGTTTTGGCAAAATAGCCCTAATGATCCATCCTTTTATAAGCCTTACATTTGCATAACTTTAGGGATGATGCTAATGTTCAGCAAGTGATTAGAACTAAGGCATTTAAAAAACACCTTTATCTATGCACCTATATCACATGCCTGTTGATAGTAACAATTTGCAGAGAGAGGTATTTCAGAAGTTCTTGGAAACACGTGTTAAATAGAAGGGAACTGCCTGACTTGAAGGCTGCACAGCTATATACTGCAGCTAAATATCTAGCCTATAATTCTCATCAATGGCATGGTTCATTTCTACAGTTGTACTTGTCTGGATACTTTAAATGAGAATGGTGTTTCTAATAGCAATCTAAAATGATATTAAATGTCCATTTAAATCATAATTTAAGGATTTAGTACCTGGGCATGGGGATGTAAATCTCTCACTGTATGAGAAAGGCTAAGTTGTGAAGGCATCTGGATCAAGCCCAAAATACTACCAAAGGAGAAAAAAAAATCATAGAGTGGTAAAAAGCTCTTTAATCAGTCTGCATAATAACGCACATATTCATGTAATGGGGAAGAAGAATAAAATGTTAACTGACCCCAAATTTAATAGATGTGTTAGTAGAATGAAGCAAATTTGAGAGCTTTGATACTTACTGAGGAAACTCTGAGATTCCCCAGAAGGATTTGATAGGGTCTGTTCTGAGAAGCTGTGAATATGTCACATATGCAAGTACAACTCACAGCCCAGTGCTCTGTGCTGGGATCCAGTGAGGTGTCACAGTTACAGAATGGATGAGAGACATTTAAGAAATGTTATTGAACACGAAAGTTGATTGGAATTAGTGTATTTTCCATACAACTGAAAAAAATTACTGGGAGAAATGATTTGTAGCTATTGCTTGAATTTTACTTCCCTTGCCATTAAAATACTCTCTAATTTTTGGTAGTAAGAGGTTCTATGGAACAACAAAAGTTAGTCAATGCGTACTGTCTTTGAAGACATAAATATGTAACAGTGTACTGCTGATCTTTATACCTCTGGTCACAGTCATAGCATGGAAATCACAGAGCCGTGAAATTCCTCTGTGTTGAAAAATGTGGGTTTTAAAAACAAGGTCAAGGCAGCCCTATGTATGTTCAAACAGTCTCATACTCAAGCAGTCCAAATGGCCACAAAAAAAATCATACACTGCCTTCTTCAGAAGATTGTGTTTGCCTGGGTGAAAATTGGTGGAATACTGAGAATGTGGAGGAAAAAAAAAAAAAAAGGCATTCTTGGAGAATACTACAGCAATGGCTATCTATTTCAAATGAAAGGGAAACAAAAAAAAAATACAAAATGGAATAAGCAGTGAAGTCTAGTGGAAAGTAGATTATGTAACTGAAGGGTATGCACTCAGAGAGAAAGCTGCTGGAGGAATAGAAAAAATAGGTAAAGGGAGCTCATGGAAATGGTTTTTCATCTTATCTTTTCCTTCTTCCCATCCCCTCTTCCATTCTTCCACAGTTTCACCCCTTCCCTTCCCTTCCCTTCCCTTCCCTTCCCTTCCCTTCCCTTCCCTTCCCTTCCCTTCCCTTCCCTTCCCTTCCCTTCCCTTCCCTTCCCTTCCCTTCCCTTCCCTTCCCTTCCCTTCCCTTCCCTTCCCTTCCCTTCCCTTCATTTTAAAGAACAAGAAAATAAGTCAAATTGTAGCAGAATTGCTAAGTCACAGCTTGAACCAGTGATTGAGCACCTGGTGGGAAGGCAGGGCCAACCCATGGAAGCTTAGGTGCAAATAATGCCCCTGAATGACCAGAAGGGATGGAACCAGGATCTACTCCTTCCCAAGGTCTCATTTAAGTTTTGAAGTTAGAGGCAAAGGTATTTCTCTGTAGATTCCTGTATACCTGAGGTCCTCTGAGGGTAAGCAGTTTCTGTTCCTTATTTCTGTGTCTATGGCTGTTGTGTTTGGGTGAATCCTCACTTGGTGCAGCCTGGGATCTTGCTGCTCTGCTGTCATTGTATTTTCCATTGTGCCACACAAATCAAAGAGAAAGCATCAGTGAGAGGGGGAGATGTTGTGAAGGATAATAGAAAGAAGTAGGATGGAAAGCAGTACGACAGATCACGTGAAGAAAACATTAGAAATAGCTGATTGTGAATCTCATGAAGAAGGTTCAAGGTTTATATCACACTAGAAATTGAATGAGATAAATAAATATATAGAAGTAAAAATTTATGTTGGATGGAGCTAATATTAATGAGACTCGGCACATGACAAATGGGCATTCAGGATGTATCATATCACCTGTTTTGGTTTGGCTTTCTTCTGAAAGACTAGATATGGTTACTGCTTAGAATGTTATTGAGTAATTCTTCTGGGATAACACGTGGAGTAAATAAAATCTACCCCAGAACATACTGAAAAATCAAAATCTCGAAAATATCAATAAACTTCTAAATTAACAGAAAATGAGGCCAAACTCAAAACACTGGAAGTAGCTCAACAGTTTGATAAAGTAAATAGATAAGTTTTTGACTTTTGTTTTTTAGTTAAGTTTTAATTAAATTTCAGAACAATAAGGTATTGTTTTGAACAAACCAAATCTTTGTACTCTGAAAACACTGAGGGGGCTCAATTGGACAGAACTGATCATTGTCACTACCTGTTATTAAACAACTTTAACTGATTCGCCACTTCCAATTAATGCCGCTTTAGATGCAGTTTTTCTAGTTATACAGTTCTTTATACTTAGCTGCCAAGGAGGAGGCAATGTGACACCTCTCTTTCTGCTTTACTTTCAGTCCTTAAGAAAATGTCTTGGATTTTTTATTCAAGGAAAAGTTCCTCTGAAGAGTTGCAGTGACTGTAGGCATTTCTGTTGCATGTGGGGTTTGGAAGCTTTTGCCCTGTGGCAGATCTGATCCACTCTGCTTGTTTCTGTCCCATCTAATCCAACTGACTATTGTATTTACACATAAATACAGACATATTTTTTTGTCATGCTGCTCAAATACCTGACCCCTTTTCTTCAGGTCTCATTAACATACATGTACTAGGAAAGGCCCTGGATTTGGGACATAGTTATAATAGTGGAAAGACTATAGTGGTGATTTCTTGGTAGGATTCATTCTGCTCAAAGGTATAGTTTACAACAGAAATGTATTCCCATTTAAGTAGTTTCAGTGCTGTAGGCATTTGGGAATGCACTGTGGCAGCAAACCTTTTGAGAAGACTTTTTCCTGTATTCAATGAATATTGAGCACAATGAAGCCTCGGACTTTACTGTGGCATTTAGGTGCATCTTTAATATGGTTAATAACAAGAGAGAGTAAGAAACAGGTAAAATAGCATGCAGCAATTTGTTGAAGTAGATTTCTGTATTCCTTTTATGTTACCTGCACTAACATCCTCCATATTTATTACTAACCTTTTCCTCCAAGCTCTGTAATCATTAGTCTGTCTAGATGGTATTTATAATTGTGGGATGGACTCTTTGGTGCACCAAATGTATTATAACTTTCAGAGCCACTTCTAAGTGAGAGAGAAACGTGAGCAGTAAAAGCTGACCAAGCACATTAAAGGTTTCTATAATTGCTATAATTATGTAGAAGCTTTAGAATAAAACGTCATTCCTCCCTTAGCCCTCTCTTCCCCCTCCTCCTTTTACCTTTGAAAATTAATTGTCAAGGAAAATGAAAAGAAATTGTTCAATAGTAGGGTCACTCTCTGCAGTCTTTTATGCTTTTGATTGGAAATTAAAGCTACAGTGATTACAAAGTGGATACAGTACCTAATTATGACATTGGTTCTTGTGGTAATATATAATAATAATGTATCTCATTTATAATACTACTTTTGTAGTATGGGATTGTAGGTGCTGAGAAACACAGTCTAGTTATAACTCTTTAGAAGTTAGTGCTGGCATAAAGCTAGAGCTGATAAAGCTGAAATGCTCTCATAGCACTGAAAAGCTTTGTTAAGATGTGGAAGAGAGGAAAAACCCTTTAAAAACCTTTCATAACCACGTAGCATTTAGAGGCTTTGAAGGTCACAAAGGAAGGCATCTGTAGAAGAAGCAAAATGTAAGGCCTGGCTATGCAGGCAGGTAGAGCCAGGGACAACAGCCCCTTACCATTTGCTCTTGGTGGACAAACTGGGATGTGAGAGGCCGTAGGATGAGTCATATCTTGTATGTAAGCACATATTTCTCTTTCAAATATCAAGTCACGTAGGCTGTTGGAGAACTGTAGACTTGGCAAGATGAGTTTGTACTGCCTGGATTCACAAAGAGAAAGCTGTATCCGTAGAGGTGTGGGGCAAGAGCCTGCATCTTTTTTAAGACCTTTCTCTCAAGACTCCCTGGCATAACAAGAGCTGAACTCTGTTGGTTGTGCCAGCCAGGAACAATCACTTTATGCAGAACTTCTTTTCATAGGCTGGAAAAACATCCAGCATGTAGCCTGAACCATTCACTACCCATCTATTCTGCTTACATAGCAAGAAGTTGGGGTGCCAGTGTCAGGATTTCAGCATTTTGGTATTTTTGTGGTCAAAACAAAAAAGAACAGTAGAGTTACAGAATCATATAATGGTTTAGGTTGGAAGGGACATTGAAGGCTAAGGGGAACTGGTTACTGAAATTCTATCTTTGCGAAGAAACCTGTAAGTTACATCTGTATGCTCAGACAGCCAAACTGTACTGAAAATTTATTTGTGTGTTGGTAATACATATTGTGGATCATAATCCTCTCAGAAAGGTCAGTATCAATCTAAGTTTGAGAGTTCTCAGTTTACTCAGGCATGAGAGAAAGAAGAATTCCATCAATATTAGATCGTATATGAATAAAATCAGATATGAGAGAAGAAATTTCTTGGAAAAAAGACATCAAGAAGTATATAATCAAAACTCATCTATGAGGCTATAGACAGAGGGCTTCTAATGAATGTTCAGAAATATGGGAACCAACATTATTGCTATTTAGGATGTCCCAGTAGGCTGTTCATTCTCATGATGACATCTGGGATTTTCCATGCTTGTTAGGAGCCAATAGCTCATGAGTTCTCATGTTGTGAGAAGACTGAGTTTAGCAATCGGATTTTAATCAAAGAGCATAGAAATAGAGAAGGAATGCCACTGGTATCATTGTCAGACATAGTGAGAAAAAAAGCCACTCAAAATGGAGTCATTTCAAATCTGCAGACCCACTAAAGTAATAGCTGTTTTTGTGTTCAGTCTTTGCACATGTCTCTGTTCTTCTCTTTTGAGAACTGAGCTGCTGTTAAGCCGATTACCTGCCCCTTCAAGCCAGGCACAGAAATCCCACTTATTTCACTGTCTTTGAAGTCTCCTTTAGTCATAGAGAAGTGTAGCAGATGAGATGTTTGCAAGTGGAATGTAATCAAGTGACACAGCTAATGATGCAGTGCATGTCTGTGGCCACAAGGACACTTTAAAAAAAAATTAGCCACTTTGTTCTATTCTGTTTGTTCCTTATGCTGCAGCTGTCGACTTTGCATAAGAGCCCTAGTGAGTTCTGTGACAGATAATCTGTGCAACACCAAAATCCTTGCTTTTTCAGCTGCCAATAATATATTCTTGTATGTTTTATTCTGTCTCTAGGGTAGTATCTATGTGAGTTTTACCCTGCAACCGTTCACTAGGTAATTATTACCCTACAATAATGAACGAATCATCCAGCAACATTCAGAAGTTTGCTCGCGCTAACAGAAAGTTCTGTTAGTCTTTATTGTGCTTTCAGAGGGTTCCTACTGAGCCTCACATCCCTGGTGCTTTCTTGATGCCTTGTGGTAATAACAGCATGTAAGGAACTGAAATATTCCTCTTCTGGATGTCTGTGTTTTTTTTGTTTTTTTTTTTTTTTAATGTCTTTAATAGTACAGGTATTGATTACACTTTTTTTTCCAGCTTTCAGAAGATACTATTTACTGCTCCAGGAGATGAATGATCTCAGCTGACCTACTGAGACAAAAGCTTTCATGAAGTCGATAGAATACATCTAATGTCTTTGGTTTGGGTCCTCTGTCAATTCTGTAATTGTCTTTAAGCTGAAAGATTCAATCCCATATTGCTTAACTCAGTGTGTTATGGTACCTAATCATTAGGTTTGTTCTTTTGTCCTGACCCTCAGTGGTACTTTGCTTGCAGGATAAATGAATTGGACTTTTAGGGTTAATAGTAAGCGAGCAACTCTTGCTAGCTTTTTTCTTCCATTTACTGTTTTCACAAACAGAACAAATCTTATTAAAAATAAGATTTTCAGTCATCATTTATCCAGCCATGTTCTTGGGACATGTCTGCGGGACATGTCATCCTGGTGATGTTTCTTTCAAAACTGTTTCTTTGAGAGAAATTTAGTTTGGATATGGTCACAGCTGCCTAGCTATTTCAGCATTCTTTCCATATTTTGAATGTAGATACACCAGATTCCTTTCTAAGAACTTCTTCAGCTGTGCATACTCTTGATATATTCAGCGACAACATATGCAGATGAGACTGGTGTCCCCCTGAACTATTACTGTGAATGATAAGTTTAAGTATCTTAGACATCACTCTTGTCTGACAGATTCAAAAAGTTCATTCAGTTTATGTTTATCAAAGAAAAGGTAACATAATTGCAGATTGTAAGTAATTTGACAGGAATTAGGATTTAGGATTAGGAAATAGGATAGGGATAAGAAGATATGGCTGGGGATAGGAAGATAGGGATCTTGAATTGATCAAGAAAGAGCATCCAGTGGCTGAAAGATGAAAACATTCAGGCTAAAAAAATAAAGTGTACCATTTCCATGGTGCTGAAGATGAACAATAGTTGGAATACGTTACCAGTGGATTCAGTGCACTCTTGTGACATCTTACACAGCGTGCATCAGACATTTGAACAACAAACAATGATTACTGCAAATTCTATGACTTGTATTGTTCATGAGATTATATTCTGTTCGTTAATACTGTTCAGTCTTTCAAGACATTCCACTGGTTTTTGTTATAAGCTTCTTGGTTGTTTTGTATGGAGTACCTGAGAAAAGAATTGTGATACAGGCAGAACTGCCTCCTTTGAATAGAGTTTTCCCTTCCAGAAATTGGTGTTGGTGGTGTTCGTTGCATCAGTAACAGATTTAGGTTTGCTTTTTTTTGTGATTTTGGTAAGAAAATCAGACTTAATGCATTTATTCACTTAAATTTTACTTAATATTAAGTATTACTCCTACTGAATATGTAACAATCGATATTGAACACTTTTTATTTTGTGTATTTGTTGAAATCCTGACTGCTAGCAACCACTTCTGACAGTTATACAGGGCCTTTAAACAAGTAAAAGTATACTACTATTTACCTAACCAGTCATCCACATTGAGTATATTTTAGCTGTTCATTAATGGCTCATAGCAGGGATTGATGCTACTTTCATTCAGTCTTTTAGTATTCTGAGGTATGTGTGATGGAAGTCTTCTCTGCTGTGAAGAGATATTGCTGTGTGACTTGCTTTGGAGCAGTAGTATAGTTCTGAAATGAATGTCATGAATGTCATTACTTATTGTGCATTGATCCCATTTGCAGATGTGTGTGTAAATTTGATTGCCTTCAAGGAAAATGAATCTTGGATCTCTTCTTCGTATAACACTTAATGTGCTTCGACCCCAGTTGAGATAGAAAGTCAGAATCAAGTATACTTTGGAGCTATTTGAATGGCACATATGCTGTGGGGACATTCTCTCCAAGACAAAACTAGCGTGACACTCACCTAAAATGCAGACTGAGTGCAGGGGACCTGAACACCAAATGTTTTGATCTATGTATGAGTTACTCTTGCATTAAATTACTTATTTATTTAAAAATACTGTGTGACTTCTGTGCTGCAGATTTGCTCCTGATTCCAGTGCTGTCAGTGAGAGCCTGAGCCTCAGAATGAAAAGCTGTTTATAGTTTTATCTGCTCTCTTGGGAGAGCACAAATTACTTTCTTCTGAACAAGGAAGGGAACTTCTAATTGAGGATGTCCTGTTTTGGGCAACACAAACATATACAGAGTTACCTCTGAAATTGCTTTTCAAACTTAGCTATGAGCTGAGCTGAAGATAGAATAGGACATACATAGTGATTTATATAGATGTAAGAAAACTTTGTTAAGCCAATTTTAATTTTAAATCAGCTGCATTTTCACACAAAAAAAGACTACATTTACAAGAATCTGAAAGCCTGCTTTTTTTTCAATATTCAAATTATGGACTGCATTTTCATTGTCCTAATACACATCTGTCAAGATAGCAGCTTTCTATTTGATTGTTAATTATTCTCCTTTATGTGTAAGACATTTAAGCTATTTTAGAGCTTTATTCCTCCTTTCAATTAGATACAGTGATTATAATGTCTTTTATATGCTATTAAAACATTCTTTTAACAGTGCTTGACTTTACATATCAATTCTGGGCTCCAAGTATTCAGTGAGTTCTCTCACTCTGCATTGAACATCTTTAGGTATGTCCTTGTTTTTCCATTTGAGTCTCAGACTGCTCACTGATGCAGTTGATGCCTTGCTGTGTCTCAGCAGACACTGCATGAGTTGATTTTCCTACAAAATATTTCTTCCTGTGTTTCTCATTTGGAATCCTTTCCATTTCTGAGATTTTTTGTGTCCTCTATTAATTCATCTTAAATTCAGGCTTTTATTTAGGAAACTATATTATTTTTATTTTAATTATAATTTTTCATAAAAAAATTTACCTTATTTTCCCCAGTAATTTCATTTTATACCTTACATTTTTGAAAGAATCTGATATCTCTTTATATTAACCAGAAAAATTATGTGATGGGTTTTTACTTAGGTTGAAGTATGTTGGATTTTCTACCTCTTTAGTTACACATATGCAGTTTATCTGATACCTGCTGTGAGATCAATCTTCTGCAATTCTAAGCAAAATATTTTCACTGCTACTGACATGACCTCTAGAAGTTTAACATCTAATTATGCCATTATTTATTCCCCTGTCTTCAGATAATAGATAGATCTCGTTATAGACACAGTTCTTTCCTAAGACTGGCTCTGATTTCAATCCTGAACTACAGATGCAAGCGTCTATTGCTGGAGGGCCCAATAGCTCAATCAAGAGCCAAACCTAGATATCTCTTTCTCATTTTTACCTTTTTCTTCCCCCACTACATTTCTTTGGATAGAACTGTAGTCACTTCAACATGCTTGAAATGGAAACAGGTTTTAGATTTCAAACCTTTTCTCCTTTTAAGCAGAATTCTCACAGCATCGCATCTACTAATTCATAATGCTATATTTTATTATTGATTTTAAGTGAAGTTTTGGACACAATGTTTGTTTTATAAAAAGAAAACCTAGACAACTCTGAGATGATCTGAGAAGGGTTTTAAATGCTTTTCCAATCTTAATGGACCAAAACAAGATTTGATTTAGAGATTCTGCAGCATATATCTGTAAAGATTTGGATACATGTAAAAAAAATTTGTCATCAAATGAATCATCACTTAATGAAATTATTCCTATTGCTCCAGTTCTTTGATCAATCTGCTGGTTTCAATGCATGCGTTATATTGGTAACTGCCTTTGCCATGAATATATCATAGGAGTATAAAATGTGTTGGGTTGGAAGGGCCTTTTAAGGTCATCTAGTTCCACTCCCATCCCCCATTATAGACAGAGTCACCTTGCACTAAAGTACTTAAAGCCTCAGCCAGTCTGGCTTTGAATACCTCCAGGATGGGGGCATCCACCACTTATCTGAGCAACCTGTTCCAATATATTTCCTATATACTTGTTTTTCTCCGTGTGAACTTAAAATACTTTGGAACAAAACATAGAAACCACCTACTCTTTATGCCATGTTTTTCACTTTTTTTCCTACTTTGTTATGTATTTAGTTACTGTGCAAAAGTCACAAGCTGGAACAGCTTTTATTTTCTCGATACTGAATTGTTTTACTCTGAATCTTTTACATTGAGTCACTATGATCTTTGGCCCTGAGGTCTGGTGCAATTAATGCTTGTCTGTTGGTCTCTGGGTTTTGTTTAATGCGTTAGCTATAATTCAGATAACAATAAACAGAGTCATTGTACATTCACGGTGAGATGGACTCCACTTACTTTGAAAGATAGGAATGGAGTATGTAATGCTTTTCTTTAAATATTTCAGATCTGCTACATTTCCTGTTCCAAATTTCTAATTCAAGGTTGTCCAAATATTATGCCTTCTGATCAAGTTACTGGTTACGGTAAAACTTCAGAGGACATACTTCTTTAAAGCTCACTGTAGATTGTAGTCTTCTGAGCAAATATTTTCTAATGTTAAGTGG
The DNA here is from genome assembly GCF_987193195.1 of Phasianus colchicus. Classification (NCBI taxonomy): domain Eukaryota; kingdom Metazoa; phylum Chordata; class Aves; order Galliformes; family Phasianidae; genus Phasianus; species Phasianus colchicus. Next base: position 12,125,660 of record NC_143442.1, read on the forward strand.
AAACATCTGGAATTGCATTCAGCTACTCAAGGTGTTAAGAAGACTTGGCTGGCTACTTTTTATAGTTAAAAATGGTTTCAAGAAGTAGAAAGTGGCTATGATATATATATATATTTTTTAATGAAGTACGTAATGATTCAAGGTACTTCTTTTGGAGTTCTTGAGGAATTTTAAATATACTTGGATTTTGATTATTTTTTTTTTCCTTGAAATTTTGATGAGGCATTGTCTGAAAAACATTTTCCCTGAAAAGGTTTCTGACACTGACATTCAAAATTTCATAGCACTTTAAGGTCATCTTTGAAAATTTATGATGACACCTTAAGAAATTAGTTCTTATTTAGTTATCCTCTGGAAAAACTAGATTTTTCCAGTTTTTTTCATCCCTTTGCTAGCTTGTAGCTGTTCAAACAGGGATTCACTAAAATGTTTCTGTCATTTTCTGATCAAACATAAAGAAGTGAGCAGTGCTCAAACTGAGACATTAACATTTCTTTCTCTTTCAGTCAGATAAGCAGTGAAATCTTATTTTCCACAGAAGGTAGTTTAACAAACAGCAATCATCAGTACATAATACAATAACTGGAAAGGATTAGAGAAAACCACTACTAATTGAATCAATATAATTTCCCTATCACTAATCAGAAAGTGAAATACAGGCAGTTTTGTTACATGTTTTTTCATGTAACCCTATCATTTACATTCACTCTTTCACACTGCCAACCAACAATAATTGATATTTCCATGGAGCCCTTGCATAGTATTCTTAGTGGCTGCTAAACGCAGAATAAAATCTTTCATGTATAATGGAGAAAATAAGTGTTATTAAAAATGCCATTTTTTGTTTTGACCTGTGTCTAAAATACATTATGAAAATACGCAGAAGATCATTTCTACCAAAAAGCCAATCCAGCAATTAAAACCTTTTTGGTTAGTACATACGTAGGTTGCTCTGAAATTAATGCCTCCAATTTCTTTCTTAATTCCTACTATTTTTGCCACAGCAGAAATGCATCACTCACCATATCACTCTGCTCATATTCACTGTGTGATATCCACAACTATTCAGCAAATGTCAGTGAGTGTCAGTGGGGGTCATTTTTTTCTGCATGGAGGAATTCAAGTCTATCCCTTTTCTTCATAAGCACTTCCAAGTCGGATGCCACTTTGTGAGACTATCTCTCTGCTGCCACCTGTCACACAGCAACAGTATATAATGGGATATTGGTGGGAAGGTTCAACCTCTTCTGTGAAACCACCAAAATCTGCCTCTGATGTTCTGAGCCAACATCATAAAATAGGAGGCATTTCTTTTGGAGCAGCCTTTGCAATATTCCTTTGCAATTCTGCTGTAAATATTTACTAGATTCAAAATTTTAAAATATGGGGTATGGTGAGAGAATAAACTTGTATTAGCTGAAGTTTATAATGAAAATAATGGTAGGATTTAAAGAGATATTTAAGAATTGATTTTTAGGATGTGAACCACTGTACATGGATAAAAAATTTCATAACTTTTTAGTATTGCTTTTAAAGTGTGTCCTTCAAATGCCTGTGTGACCCACTCTAGTGCTCTGTCTCTTCTATGTAGTTTTTCTGGGTAGATCATGTTCGTTTAAACCTGTTGAAGTAAAATGCTTAAAATTTAGAGCTGCAAATCTAGCAACAGATAGCACAGTTCTGACTTCTTCATTGTGCAAACTCATCCATTTTCTGGGGAGCATCAACTAGAAAAAGATTAAAAACTCTGACCTATCTTACATCACTTCTTCCATAAATTTGTCATTTCAGTTAGGCCATTTTTCTATTTTATTTTGAAGATGGGCAGATAGGCACAGTCCATTATAATCCATTAGGACTTAGTGCCAGTTGAACTGCTAAGAATTTTTTTTTTTTTTTTACCTGGAGGTAAGCCAGGCCCCCCTGTTCCAACCAACCTCAAAGACAGGATTGATTCCTCAGTGCGCTCTCGACGATTCTCAATCATTTGTTGTACACTGAAAAATAATGAATTTGTACTCACAGCAACTTCAGCAAACATCATCCTTACTTCTCTGGCATTAATCACACATCCCTGCTCTACTGTGTTTTGATAGAATCATTAAGGTTGGAAAAGAGTAATAAGATCATCTAGTCCAACCATCAACTCCTCGTAATAATTGTCCTTCTTGGATGATTTCCTTATCTTCACATGACTGTCTTTCTTTTAACCTTATTTTCATTAGTGTTCCTTTGTCATGAAACAATTTGCTTCATTTCTAGTTGGCATGCCTAATTGATATTAAAAAACAACTGAGTATTTCATTAATGAGAGGACATTTCCAGAAAACATGCCAGTTCAACGTGTTCAAATCTGCTTTGTCTGTGAGATTCTAAGAGATTTGAGATCTTTTGAAACCCAGCAGAATTGTATTAACTTCACTTTAACATTGAAGCTTTTATAATCATAGAACAAATACTCCAAATGAAACTATTTATAATTTCTTTTCCTCAAAGTAGCATTTTATTTTATTTTTTTTTAATATTTGAACAACTGTAGGACTACTATTGTCTTTAAATCAACAGGGATCACATTTACAGGCTTAAAGGAGAAGGAAGAATACAATGAAAACACTGTTGGAATGAAACCAGAAGGAAAGGCATCTGGCTGTACTGAATTGCTGCAATAAATCTTACAATTGAAATCAATCAAGAAATCTAGAATGTCGGATTTTTTTGGTAGATGTTAATTAATAAACTACATTAAACAATAATTTTCAAGAATATTTCTTCTTGAGGTTACTTTAATTAAGAGAATGGAGGTTGGTTTTCTTTATATTTTATATCAGGATTCATTACAGGCATTTCAAATACTGGAACTGTAATGATTGGCTATTATTTATTGCCAACTTTATTCTGTATGAATAACCTGCTGCCAAGAAACTAGAATTTCTCTGTGCCAAGTGATTTGATTTAATGGGTAGATAATCATCTGCTGATTCTTCCTAATCTAAACAGGGTGTTCGGAATAAAAGATAGAATATGGGAGGTAGGTGGTAAACCAAATAAAGACTTTTTTTAATAAATGAGTCGCTGGCAAGAATTTGAAATCTAAATAGTGATTGAAGAATAGGTTTTCAAAAGACTATTTAAAGAAGGAATTTTGAAAAATTAACTCCTCATTTGGTGCCAGACATCTTTTATAAAGAAATCACTTTAGTTCCAGTTTGTATCTGCAATGAATTTTTAAAATAATTTTAATAACTTGTTGCTCTTTCAAGCAATTATGTATCTAACAGTGAATAAACACGCTGCTGATTTCATTTTGTTGACTGGCTACTTTAACAGTTCTTTTGGTGTTGCTGTTTTCAGTTAGTAAACTTTATTACCGAAGAAGAATTTCCTTCAAAACTTTTTCAGGATCTAACTTCTCTGGAAAAAAAAAAAAAAAGAAAGAAAAAAAAAAGAGCATGTTTAAAAGTTTGGCTCTTTTTTCAATACTTCTGCTTAAAAGTGAAATATTGTTTTTTCTATTTAGAAAATTATTTGAGGAAAAGGTTCCCTGAAACTTGTAAATGAGGGATGTTTTCTCCAAATAAATTTATCAGACTGTGAAATAGAGAAGTTGTATGATGTGGATGAAAAACATTTTCAGATTTTATTTATTCAAATATTGTTACCATATAAATTGCTGAAAACTCTTGAGAAGTAAGGTGTTATTACTTCTCGTCTTCAATTTATTTAATTTAACATTTAACTTCGGATTGTGAAATAGAAGTGGGTGGGTGAGTGCTGGGAAGCATTCAGGATCCAGATGGAAGATTAGTGAAACCACTCAAGACAATAATAAACTCAGTAGAAAATATGGTCTATCAACCTGCAGATCCTCCCGTTTCTAGTCAAGCACAAAGATGGAACATGCAGGGTGGTGGCACGTAGATGTGGTGATTCAAACTGCTAACTGAAGTTACAAAACCTTATCTGATCTCCACAGGTCCTAAGCAGAGTTTATACTTACATGTCCAGAGTGTTTATTTCTAGAAATGATGTAAGTCAGTGAAAGCTGGAAGAGTTTTACTGTAACATTTGGAAAAAATTCCACCAGTAGAGGAAATAAACATCAATATTTGAGGCCAACTGGAAGAGAAATCCTCCTGAAACCTGATATGTGCTATTTTGCCTCACGTATTCTGTGTGGAATTATACAATGGTAACTCAATAGCCTTGTACAAAAAAAGATTAGTGTGAGTGAGGATTCTAAAAGTTGAGTGGCCCTTACATAGTACAGGTGACAAGGTTCATCATAACAGTGAGTACATTGGTAATACACGTTCTATTTGTGACGCTAGTGATTACAGTCCTCAGCCAAATGCTTTATTATTTATTCCTGCTTTAATATTTTAGGCATTAATATCACTGAAATTTGCATTTATTGTGATTTCAAAGACTTTTATGACAAATGGACATTTTTCTACATAAAAATAAAGAAGCAGAGTATTTTTGACTCCTGGATGGGCTGTAACTGTATAGTGCATCCAGCCTCTTGTTAACAATTTGATCATTTTCCCCAGGATATTCTTGTATTTTCCAGTCCTTTTTCATAATGAAATGTGATCCCAAGAAATCAAGTCAGCTTAATATTGAACCAGTCCAAAGATATAGGTCATTCTTTTTTCTGCAACAGGTGGCTGATATTTTATTAAAGATGTCATATTCTACTTGAATTCATGATATTTTGATCAAGGGCTTGGTATTTTATTCTTTATTCCTGTGAGCATATTACTTTGGGAAGGATAGACGGTTTGAAGCTTTTCTTGGTAATTAAGGTTGTTGTAGTGCACAATCTTTGCTCTTGCATTTGAAAATATCTTCCCCTTCCTTGAATTCCACAGAATACCCTGTTCATTGCTAGAATATGCCTGCACATTTGCTGTCATGCCTAGGAGATACATAGACAGAAAAATAAATACTTCTTTTAGTTTCTCCATTTAGGATTCATCAGGCCTCTATTGATCTTTGTTATTTCCCTCAAAGGATTTCCTGAAGAGGCATATTAACTGTATAATAAATATTAAAGGCACTTTAGCTTCTGGCAATGAAAGCTTTCCTATTTTAAGGTCTCTTTGGTATGCAGAAAGTGTACCAAACCACTGAAGTAATTATGCTTATGCACCCAGTCCCACTTGTCAAATGGATCCTGCCTTGGTGGATCCAAACCTCCACAAGAATGAAAATGGGAGCTGAGGAATTACAAAGAGGTCAGGAATCAGGGACTTTGATTAAATGAACTTGGAAAATATTTTTCTTCGATGTGAAATAAAGATGAATGTAAACGATGAATAATGGCACTTTCTCACACCCTAGGGATGGCTTACTCCTGGGAAAAATCTTTTCTTGGATCTTCAGAAGAAGATACTATATGCTATTCATACATTCCAGTGTGTCAGAGGAGAATTATTCTAGTTCAGTCAGCACAGGTTTAATTAGTAGGACCTACTGACCAACTATGTCATGGCTGCAAATAATCATGTGGATAATGATGCTTATCTTCTCCTATTGTCATACAGCTGTGATGAAGGCTCAGATGGTGTGTATGAGTATCCTTGACGTCTGTCTGGCTGTCATCTCCAGGATAAGTCAAAATATACAGCTACGTTGCATGTTGGCGTATGGAATGTTTCACTACTCACACAGCAGAAGGGACAGGGAGCTCATCTGAAAAGGTAAGAAAATAATTTTTTTTTTTTACAGAAAACAACTTCCGAACATTGTAAATGTGCCAGCCTCAGAATCTACTATGTCCACTCAAATCAAGAGTAGTAAAGAAGGTACTAGGCAGTGTCATCTGTGGATGGCCAACCATCTTGATTCTGAAAGTCACATTTACATATTCTTTGGAAATGCATTGCATACCTCAGAGGAACATGGGAAAAGAGAGACATTGTATGGCCTCCAAACGTAGTCAAACTTCATTTTTCCTCTTAAATAAGGCAAATACAGCATAACAGGCATGTTGATTAATTTTTATACTATAAAAAGTTAAATCTGCCTTTATACTATAAAAGGTTAAATCAGCTTTTGTTGAGAACGTTTTTCAGTATTGACTCTTTTCGATGCATGCCAGTTTCTCTTTGAAAGAGTTTCCTTGCATTCCTTAGAGAAGTAATGTTTTGATAAATGTCCTATCTATCAAGGATGAGTTCATCAATTCCACAGGGATATTCTATTCTGTCTTTACTGGTTTGGTTTCTTTAGCTTTAAATGTGTTAAAGTACATTTGTATGTTAATATTAGTGTCTGTGGAATAACACTTGGTTAAATGTGTGTGTGTGTGTATGTATATACATACACATTCTCCAAGCTGGCTGGGAATAAGCTTCTGAATTACCTATGTATCAGAACACCAAATTTAATTGATTTTATACAATACAAGCACTTAAAACTTATTGTCTCTCTCTACAAAAAAAAGTTTAGGATGGGTCTGAACTACATATTTGGTGGTCATTTCAATTATTCATCGTAGCTGAATAGCTTTTGTAGGTGATTGTTTCATTTTGCTTGAGGTATAAATTATATTGCAGGCAGTTATAGAGCAGAAAGCGATGAAACTTTTTTATATTACTTATTTACTGCATACCTCAGGTTGTATAATGACTTAAAGCAGCATGCATTATGCAGGTGGCCTATTGTCTGCTGCAAGACAAAATCAGAACTTTCACTTTGCATCTCAAAAGCCCCTATGGCATCGTAGGTTAATGGTTCTCTCACATATTTTACGGGAAAAAAGTCTTGGTCTTTTATCCTAGGGTACTCTCTAAAAATCCTCTTGTTTTAGTCTTTCCCATGAAATCTCAGACTTCCAGGTTTCTAGAAATCCTTTCTAAAAATCCTTTTTCTTAGGTCCTAGGTAGAGTTTCTAGTCAAAACCTTCTGCTTTTTCACCATGAATTTAGTATATCATATTTTGTAATGTTGCCAAAAAGGATGGCCCAATCTGAACTTTATCCCTTTCTTTTCAGTGTTGTTAGCAGTTACATAAGCACAGAGCATCAGATCAGGAAAATGACAAATTTGAAAAACGTTTTTATTTGGTTGTTGCCATGGTATTTTTCTGAACTGAAGTTACCCGTGCGTGGCAGAAGAGAAAGTGAGGATGTGGATGGAGAGACAAGTGTCAGAATGAGGAGCTAAACCACTATAATGCTTTTGAGCATTACCACTGACTTTGATCAGACTAAAGAATTTGTGGAATGGCAGTATAGCATTAGTTTGTATTGAAGTTGCTTTCTAATAATGAAAAATAGGTTTCAGGGTCAATATATCCAATTTCTGTGTTATAATTCTCATCACCGTTTGTTTTACTTAATTAAATAGATTGTGTAGTGCGCCTGAATACTGAAAATACAAACTCCTCGCCATTGCAACACTCAGTGAATACAACTCAGGTTTTTTTTTTTTTCACTGGTTCAGATGGTTGTAGAATATGTGCACAATATTATTGTATCCCCATGGCATTGCAGGAGTACTATGTTAAATAATTCTATTATAAATAGGGGAACCTCTCAGGAAGCGCAATTATTCTATGCTGATCTTGCATAATTCTTACAAGGAATGAAATAAATTTCTAAATATCAAATTAATAATTGGATTTTGGCAAGTTTGCTATTCATTACATTGTTTTATGAAAAGTTGTTTATTCAGCATTCGTGTGGGGGGAAAGGAACAGGAAAGGTATGTTCTCTTTTGAGAGAGATTTTCCCTGGCAAAAAAATTCACTCTGGCCTTTCCTCTGTGCAACAGGGGAAGTTATGAAGAGATGTCAATGTAATTTGAAATTAAGATCATTCTTAAATGTATTTAACAGATGATATTTTCTGTTTAAAAAAAGTATATATATATGTGTGATATACTATGCTAAAAAATGATTTACAAATTCTCATTTTAAAAATGAATTTTAGTTTAGTTTCCTAAAGAGCAGAAGAGTTGAGGTGTGACTACTCTCAAATTCAGTTAAAAATAGTTGAGGTTAGTCGTGTCCCAGGAACTCTTAGAATGCTTGTCAGCTTTCAAACTGTGCAGTAAGATAATACAATTGCACATACACACTGTAATGATTTTACCTACAGCTAAGTAAATTCATAAAAATAAGAGGACATGTTTGTTCTTTTTGGAAAACGCTGAAAGATATCCAGGAATAAAGGGTTTTAAAGATTTTGGTGAGTTAAGAGCTGCTTGATCAACAGATATTCCTTTATGCTTGCTCTGCGTGAGTGTTCTCAGATATCTCTGTCATATGCCTGAGTTTTATGAGTTGTTTTTTTCTTTTCATTTAAGCATTATGTGAACAAATATTCTACCCAAATCACACTGCATGTGATCCAACTGTATAAAATCAGAAATCCTATTTAAGCCAGTCATCCATTTTGTCTTCGCTGCTGGTACAGAGACACTTGTTCAAAAGTGAGCAAGGTCTTGAGAAAGGTCTCTCACTGAGACATGGAGCAGTCTTTCTTTCCCTTGAATGACTATAAAAGAAAACAAAATGTCTACTACATACCAGAAATACTAAATATTAAGTGATTAAATCAAATGAGATTAATTGTATTCATAGTTAATTTAACAATTCTTCTAGAATTTTTTGAAAGGAATAAGAAATAATGAATTCTAAAATGTGTTTTAATTACTTGTAAAATAGAGAAGAATATTTTAGATAATAGTGGTCTGTGCATTTATTTTCACAAACAGTTATTGCCTGCCATGAACAAAGCCTTATGTTTATGTTGTTCTGAATTTAGCCATTTTCTTACCCCAAAAACAGCACTGAACAATGTGCTTTGCTTTCTATTTCTATCATTTGAAATGTTCTGCCATAAATCCTGGATTTCTGGGTGTACAGTAAAAGCAGTATTTTTATAAAATATAGTATATGGAGCCTCCAGGGGTGTGCTGCTAAGCAAACCAGTCATAGATGCTTAGATCAGTAAATCATACGCCATCACATACAATGTTTCTTACCATCCCTCATCATATTCTATTTTAGTTTAGTCCCAAACCGTATACGATGTTGGTGGCATGAGCTCCAGTTGAGTTCAGATACTGATGATACGGTTTCTCCTAGGACATGTTCTTTGAACTGCAAGTCAGGTCTTGTGGAGGTACTTTTCTTGTTGAAGCTGTTCCAATTTGTGTGGAGTAATTCTCTATTTACTGATCTAGAGAGGGAGGAGTGATCAGACTTGATTGGTGTTTAGGCACTTGGGTAAGAGATGTGAATTCAGCTTTTCTTGAACCTCCTCCTTTAACTAGTTAATATACAATAGCCCAGAATTCTTCCAAGCACTGGCTAATGTTTGGATTGATGAGGAATCCGTACTTTTTTTTTTCCCTTTAGTTTTGTTTAGTGTCTGGCCTTGCTGGAGATGGCTGGGGGCGTCTAGCAGTACCACATAGGTGAGGCAATCTGAGTGATGTTCTGCATTTGGATTGGCCTTTGCAGCAAGTGCTCAACCTGTGAGGGTGTAGTGGCTCTGGGCATGTGTTGATATACACCTTTTGTAATGCTTTCAGATCTTCTCCAATAAATGCAAGATCTGAATCACTAGTCACACTGTCCACAGTGGCGTAAAAAGAATAAGATGATAGAGTTCCTTACCATTTGTTTGCAACTTCCTTGTCTTACATGCCTTTCTCAGCAGTGGAATTACATTCAAGCAAGAGCTGAGCTGTGTACAAAGCATAGCACTGACAATATTTAGTCAGGAAACACATTCTGCATCTCTTGCTTGTTTGCAGAGTGCCATTTGAACACTGATAATTTAGTATAAATAAAAGATAATATTGAGCAATGACAGCAGGCACAGCTATAGCAGTTGTGTTGGCTCATCCATGAAAGTTGGATAGTACCAATAAAATAATAAGAAAACCATAATTAGGTTAAAGGCTTTCCCATGTTACTAATTTTCTAGCTCATATGTAATAGTCTTTTGGGCTATATCTTCTGCGACTCCTTCTGGAAAACAAATGTATGCTGCTTACATACTTTCAGTATTCTGTTTTTATTTTGCCTAAATTTGTTTTCTCACACTTTGCTTTATAGTGAATGAAAAACACAGATTTGGAAATAAACATATAATAGGATTTCAATTAAAATTGGATCATAATCAAGGGATATTCTTGCTGAGAAGTAAATATGCTCTTTACAAGAGATGTGTAGAAATGGTTATTATAAAAACATGACTGTGTTTTTAGGTGGAAATATTACAGAGGTTATACTTATGGAGGATATCTTAGGATCCCAAGTCCAATCCTGCTTTTCCCTATCTCTAGGTAGAAAAAGTTAGAGGCAAATGTGGCATAAAATGTATGTGGGTGGGCAGGCTTTGGAAACTAAACTGGGACAAAATTATATTTATTTTTTATTTCTTATGTTAGCTTGCCTCAAGTTTCTATTGTAAATATTACTCGATAATGAAAATATGTTTCTGTGGTTCCTTAATTTCTATTGATATCTTAACCCAACATTTTGTATAGTACCGTTCAGAAAACTGTGTGCTATTAAATTCCCTTTGGTTGAAGAAGGAAGATTCAGATCAATTCTCGTTGGGTTTTGTGATGATGGCAGGCACAGAGAAACAATGCCTATTTCTGTATTAGGTAATTAGGAGAAAGCACTGAAGGTGAATCACAAGCTGATGAATATAAACTCTGTTAAAGCTGAGAATGCAACCTGCAAACTGAACGGCACTGTGTCCAGAGATTCAGCTACAGCTGTGAGAAAAGCTTTTTCTCCCAGGATTCTTAAGATAGCTGTGGTTTTTTTTCTTTTCCCTTTGCCCCCAAGTGCTGAAACAAAAGTTACCTGAAAAGCAGAGAAAGTACTTACCATGAATATGTTGTCTTTTTTGCTAGTATACCCAAAACTTATCTCCATTAATCCAAACCTTGTCCAGAATCACCTCTAAGCTTGCTCAGCCTTCATTTGGACATTTTCCACCACAACAAGCCTCCTTTTCTAACCAGTAATTTCATTGAGAATATGGTGAGCAAAGAACGATGGGCAATGGCTGCAGTATGATGTTACCAATTCTGCAATAATTGGTGAAACACAATAACAATACTGGAGGAAATCTTTGTTCCTGTTTGTAAAAGAAAGAGAGCTCAGTACTACTTTATGTGCAGTGTGTATAATGCAAAATAATGTGTTAGGGGATCTCTCAAAGTTGCAACACCGTACTTCTCACTTCATCCTGTGTGTTAAGTGAAGGAAAGAATGGAACGGTTGAAAGGAGATAGTTAAGGTATCTGTTAACAATAGGGTTTATTTTCATTTCTTTTATTCCCTGAAGTAGCTGCACAAAAAGGAAAGAAATGAAATGAATCACAAAAGCAGATATGGGTCATTGACCCATTGTTAGGGTGAGAAACTGTCTTTAAATATAACAATGAGAGAGATTATTGAGGTCAAAGGAAGCAATAAATAAATAAAGGAGAATAATATCTCCTTACACCAGAGTGATTTAGGATGCTCTAAGGAGAGCATCAGTGCTAATGCTCTAGCGTGTGATCAACGAGTTCCTGATGTAGATGTCGGTGTGATGGCCTTCTCTCCTCGTTTTGTTAAAAAGTCAAAACCTAACCCTTAAGGTCTAAAGCCCATCTCCTTCCCTCAAGTGAATGCAGACCCTGTTGCAGCTGTAGCGGGTGGTTTGGTACCATTCTTTCCATTATCTGGGATTAAACACCCATTGAATAATACAAGTCACTGTATTGGCCTCTAAGAAAAATTGAAAATAACTTGTGAATTATACATGTAGCAAATTGTCTATCAGTCTTCCCTTCAGATGACAAACCCTCCTTTTCTGTCATGTGGCAGATTAGATGCTATTAAAGCTCTGTAGAGTAGTTCATGGAGCACATTGATTTTAATAAAATACATATTGATTGCAATGAAATGTCAATCCTTCTGCTCTGAACATAATATCTAGCTGTCATTAAGTAATGTTAAAATTTTACTAAATCAATATTACGTGCTCCCTTTAATTAAGAAAAGATTGTCTTTGACCTTATTTGTACTGTGTGAATGAAACTCCATTCAGAGTCAGCAGAAGGCTTTTCTCTGTTCAAAAAGGAAAAATGTTAATATTAATTCTTGCACAGTCATCTTTCATAAGTGAAAAAAGTAGCAGATGTAGCATGTCAGCCTAGATTTTTATTCATTAGAAAGAAGGATATTATTAAATGTAATATTTTTGGCTGTTCTGGAGTTCCACAGCTGGAGTTCAAAAAAGACAGAGAGACAACAGGATTTTAAATGGCTACGATAGAGGTAGTCCCAGATCCTTGCAAGTTTTAAAGAAAACATGAGGATAAATCAATTTTCCTCAAGGATAGAGAAACTGAATGACTGAAAATCATTAGGAAACAGATTCCTATATGGGAAAAAATAAGTATCAAAATAAAAAAAGAGTTGTTTGTTCCTTGAGCAATGGCATTATACAAAGATTACTAATTTAGAGGTGGGATAAAAGGATGTTGATTAGCATCACTCCAAAACATCTGCAGAGTTATCGTTTAACATTCGTGAGATATTCATGACTTTCCATGAATTTCTGAACAATGTGGTGCACCAGTTTGATCCAGGGGATTCCAATGCCACTTCCAGAGGCAGTTTTTATACACAAATGCTTCTTAGCAGTATTTGATCACACTCATTTCTCCAGCTACTCCTCTGCTATCATGGGGAAGGCATGAGAGGTACAGCAAAGGGTAAAGTTATATACTGGATATATATATATCATGCTTTCGAAGTAGGATTTCTGCTGTCTTTATAGGTGAGCTTGTTCAGATAGTTTAATTATTCATATATACAATTAATATTTGAGTAGTTAGGATTATTTACTTATATAATTTAGTATTTTTAGTAGTTGTTGAGCCTGATTATATATATCAGAAAAACAAAAATATTTTTGAAGCCTGTATATTTACAAAGGACCTGAGGCAGATAGATGACACTGCCTTCATCTAACAAAATGCCCACTTTGTGTTCTTCTGTATAATCTAATAATTAAACCATACAATTAAACTCATTTACACAGCCTAATTTATAATATTTTCAGCTCAGTCGGAACACTGCCTGAAATGTATTTCCTTTCAAGTTTAAATGAACAGAAACTGATTATTTTAACTGAATAACCATGTGAAGAAAAACAATTATATCTTTGCTTTAGTTAATTTTTCTCTCCTAAGGAGGTATTTACTTAATCATGAAGAGTGAAATTAATACGAAGCCGGGAGTTCAAACACAAAAAAAGAGACAAAACGAACATCATGTGCTTCAACAAGCTGTTCTACATGACATATATGATGACAAAGTTGGGAGAGCAACCAGTTACAAAGTAACAAAATGTATGTCATCTAGAAACAAAAAACACCATAATATTATTATGATTATACATATTATATGTTTATTATTATTATTATTATATTATATATTGTAATTAGTATAGTTATCCTACTGATACTAGTAGGTGATCAGTAAGAGTTTTCCTGGATTTAGAATACACTTTTGGTAATGCTGAGGACGTAACCCCATCAGTTTATGAGTTGTTCTGCTCTGCCTACCTGCAGCATTTCACTTCTACTTTCTGAGTATCTTCTAAAGCTGTTTTCAGTGTCTTACCTCAATACCCTAGCTTTTACATAACACCTGATCAACATTTTTCTGCAGCTTCAATTCAGGCTTACATATAGGCGTGCAACCATGGCAGTGGTGGCCATAGTCACTGCCCTGAGTTGATAAAGTCCAAAGAGCATTTGGACAATGCTCTCAGACATAGGACTTAGTTTTTGGTGGTCTTGAGTGATAGCACTGTGAGTGTGAATTAACAGGTGACAGAGACTATTTATACACAGTGGGTTGCAGTGCCAACTCTTCTTCACTGCAGTCCTCCTAAGCTGTGAGTGTGGTGCTGTAGAGTGGCTCAGTACATGCAGAGAGCTTTGAAGCTCTGCAGGGTGAGGCAGAGATGCTTATGAATGTGGAAACTGTGTGATTTTTTTTGGAACAAAAAGGATGTCTGCAAACAGGAGGCAAAATACTCAGTAAACATGTTTTTTAGGTGAAGGAATACTGAGTAGGAAAATGACTGTGATCTATCACATGAAATTTAAAACCTTGAATCAAGTGCATCCAGGTATATATAGAAAAAAGCTTGTTTTTCAGATAGAAGATATCACATTGGCCTGTTCATGTCAGCTGCTGTTCCATACTTGATTAATCAGCCTACAAACATCAATAATTATATGGTCTGTATAAAGGACATGATGGCACCTATTACTTCTGATCATATCCAACGTCAAAGTTTTCACTGTCTCAAATAAAATTAGTAGTTTAAACACCTCAAAGTTGTCAGCAAACTCACTGACAAGTTACCTTATTGGCAGACCACTCCCTCCCCACTCCTGGTAACGTTCCTCATGAAACCTTTTATTTTAGTGGAGGCTTGAAGAGGCTTTATGAAACTTGCCACAAATACAGAGGGCTTTTATTTATTCACCATCTAAGCAGTGTGTTGGTGGCAGGAATTCAGCATGATGAATTTACATGAGAGTGAGGAAGGTCTGTGCTTGAATGAGCCGGAATGTTTGATGGAGCTATCTTCTGTATTAAAGCTTCAGAAGAATGACTTTCTGAGACTTGACTGGAGCTGTTGCATAAGCGGAACTGAGCTGCTGTGTCTGTTATCCAGCCTTTTTGTGGTCTGTATTTAAATTGATTTCCCTCTAGTCATAGTCAGGGCTGCTGCTTTCATGCATTCCCCCCCCTCCGCCGCCCATTTAAATTATCAAGGCAGCTCAGTGGAAGGTTTATACAGTTCTGGCTTTCACCATACCAGCTGCAGAGAAAGCTTAGGTTAAGTGTTATTGCTGGAACTTTCTCACTGTTTTAAATTGGTTAAATGGGCTTTAGAGAGGCAGTTTAATTCAAGGAGTGAAAGGAAGAGACTGGGATCTTAATGAGGTGGATTGGGCCAGATCTTGAAAGAACATGACTAAACTTCACAAGAAAAAAGGACAGTTCTTACATGGCAAGTGGTGTTGTGGTAAGAGTACAGAGGCAAGCAGGGAAAAGGAAAGTCGGGGCCTCCCTCCTGGCTTGTAAGGCTGATGAATTTGCTCCACTGAGCATCAGGAATTGTGAACTTAGGATACTGCTTGCATAGATACATTTGAAACAAACAACCCAGAGAACTAGTAGAAGCAATCATCAGGTTAACTTCACTGAATGGGGAAGCAGTGTGGGGAGAGGAATGGGGCAGAGACGGGAATTTAAGGGATTCCATGTCCCCAGAAACTGCCTTAAAACCTTGCCTTCCTGTATGACTTCCATTGCACTTTCCAACAAATCACTTTGATTTGTCTGTTTCACCTCTTTAGCAAACTTTGTTTTTGGTAATAAATTAGTTGAACCTGCCAAGTATGCTGAATTTGCAGTACAAGAATCAGGTGGAAGGGAAGGAAATGATTTCCAAACATATTTCACAGTTAATGCAAAATGACTCTTACCGTATAATCTTGTTGATTGCCAAACGTTTAAACAGTGCACTATTCTTTTAAACCATGGGATCTGAATGAAGTCATTGAAGACTCAACAATTTTACATTTCTTTTTATAATTGACTTAGGCTGACTTCTGCTGGCTTCTGCTATCTCTGGAAAATCTATCTGGCTTTCTCTCTGGTTTAGCACAGTCATCAGTTTCATCACCACTAAGAAATGATATTTCCATGCAATCAAATTAATGTTACAGATTAAAGACGACAGGTGTGACTGATACTTTAATTTCTGTGCGATTTTAAAACCTGAAGATTTGTTTGCAAAGCAAAACTGCTTTAGGAACAGGAACAAAAATTTTTAATAGCATCCTGTCCTTGGAAGCTTTGAAACTCCTCTTCTGCCGAGCCATGGAATTCTTGGATTTTGTATAATTGACACTATTTGTTATTACATTGTAATATTTATTTGAACAGTTGCACTAAAAGTGTCCCAGCAAGACTGTGCTAGCTTCTGGCCAATAAAATAAGGTCAGCTTTGAAAAACGTATGACATAAGAAGTCAGGAGAGCGATAGAAAAGACGAACAGTATGAAGCAAAACAAGTCCCAGCAGCTTTCTTGCCATGCACAACTTGCAGGAATCTCCTCATTTTGGTGCTACTACTACAGCAATTTCTGAGTTTGTCAGAGGCAGTGTTTTAGGCCGAGAGTCCCAAGAGCCAGGCAAAGATATTTTCTCTGTGACATCTGTGAGAAAAGTGATAGTGAGTCACAGCAGCTGTCCTGCTTTCTGCTTCTCACTGTGATGCTCTCATTATTGCCAGACACGATGTTAGAGAATTTACAGCTGCCTGATCATGTGAAACTTTTTATCTCATCAGGGATGAAGCTGGGCCATACAGTAATGTGTATTGATCCAGGTCCCACAATGTGGTTTATGTCTTACATTTCTCTGCTGAATTACAGCAAGAGGAGAGCAGCCTATTACAGTCCAGTCTCCACGTGCAGGTATCAGTGCTAAATGAGTGATGACAAGCCCTTAAGGCTGAATGGATGTAGACATGCATAGGATGATGTCTCAGATATAGTAACTGTCCATAACTGAGTAGATATGCACACTTATGCCTGCCACAAATCAGAAGTAAAACAAGTTAGTTTGAAAATCAATAAAAGATTTTAAGAGTGCTCACGTGATCATTTACAACTGACCTGGTGTACATTGTTAAGGGGCATGATCCTGTGGGTATGCCTACACCCCTAATGCCCAGAGCAGCAGAGGGCTTTTAAAGGAACATCCACCTTGGCCTGAGAAAAGTGTGCAGAAAGCATCACTTCTTGGTATGGTTACACAGGTTGTCATTATCTCAGCCCTGAAAAGTGCAGATCCAGAAAGAATTTATGTAAGGTTATGAGCTGTTCTGCACATCTGAGAACTGTGGGCATCAACTAATTAGCTGATGGAGGGATAGGGGTCCCATCTCCTGCTGCAAGGACTGAGAAAGTCAGAGT
Organism: Phasianus colchicus; assembly: GCF_987193195.1. Taxonomy (NCBI): domain Eukaryota; kingdom Metazoa; phylum Chordata; class Aves; order Galliformes; family Phasianidae; genus Phasianus; species Phasianus colchicus. Next base: position 12,142,700 of record NC_143442.1, read on the forward strand.
CAGCAATGCTAAGCAGAGTCATTCCTCCTTACTATTTAAAGATATTCAGAAACAGACCATGACTTCTCTGATGCACAGGAGCTACAGCAATATCTGCACTAGTGCTTCAGCCATTTTAATAAATTCAAGCATCAGGAGTTCCTGGTAATGGCCCTATCTCACACAGTCCCTGGTCAGGTAATTTCAGAACAAAGCCAATTTGAAGAGTTTCAGCTCAATTTTCAAAAAGAGCTTAATATGTACCTGACAGACTGAAGTCCTACTGGTGTTCCCCAGGAATGTGATCACTGATGTCCTCCTGACCATTGGATTGATAGAGTATTTGATGGATTTTTTTCTACTTACTATGTAAAATTTGTTAATTCACTGTGATTTTTTTACATCTTTTTCTCAAGTGGTACAGTCTAAACTAGTCCTGCACTATGATGATGGCTTACATAATTTTGTTCATCACATGGACTGGAAAATATCCAAATGCATCAATTGGGTTTTGAAGTTTTCTTTTTGCTTCATCTCCCTCACTAAAAATTCTAGCAAGTTCTGCCTTCAGTTGTCTTGGTTGGAAGTTACAGATTCTCTTAATGCTGCAACTATAAGGTATAATTTATGGAACTGCTGGGGAGAAATAAATAATAACGATATTAATTAAAAAAAAAAAAAGTTATCCAGAATGAAAGTGTTGCAAGGATAAACAAATCAGTAAAAGGTGCAGTTTGTTTATGATACAGTAATTTCATGTGCAATAATTTTTCAGATGAACTGAAGCTATCATCATTATCAGCTAATAGCTTTAAGAATGACTTATCTAGCTTGAATCTGCCAATGGTATTTCTGGAGTGCGAAAGAATTTTAAATTGTCTGTAAGGATCTGATGCTGCTTAAAGGACATTAGAATAAATGAACCGCAGCGTTTTAAGTGTTTTCCTTTCAGAGGAAGAGAAACAAATATCCTTCACAAAGTGCACAGGGATGGATACACCGTATTGCTACTGGAGTATCTATGTTGTTCCAAGTGACTCATAAAATCTTCAACAGAAGGGCAGCATTAATTCTAGATCAGATTCTCTTTTCATGCACCAAAGAACCACCAGCAATATCAAAGATCTTGTGATCTGGGGCTAGCTGACTTCCACTCCAAAGGAGCTGGGGGAAAGTATGGTAATACTGAAGAAGGGAAAATAAGAAAATTTTCTGCTTTGTTTAGTGCAAGTGAGCAACGAGATGCCATTCAACCTTGAAAAGAATTTAATTGTTGGAGAAAGTAGAATACTTTGTTCTGCTTTTTATTTATATATTTTAAAATTAAAATTTTACAATTTTTAATTTTTAAATTTAAAATTAAAAAAAAAGCATGAAAATTAAAAGAAAAATAAAGAAGTGTATTATGCTTTCATTTAAGAAGAGTTAACCTTTAAAAACCAAAACTAGGTAGCAAACCAAAATTGGATGTTTTAGAATTGATATAATTCATTTTGAAAATATCACCAGTAAGCACCTGCGTCTTCAAAGACACTGCTGTTATCCAACATCCAGTGAAATGAAATGAAAAAATACACACCTTTGGATTCAGTGTAAATCTGCTTGTGAATTCATTTATTTGCTGAGGAAAGCAGGCAAATATAAAACAGGAACAAATGTCTTCTGTCTGATCATCTCTCATTCCTCTTAGCTAGAGCAGAGATGATAGGAATTTTCCTGAGAGCAAAATAAATCAGTCATTTCATGGCTGTTGGCATTCATGGCCATCTAACAAGATGCCTCCAGGACTGTGACTTCAGCTGGAAATGCCATAACTGCATAGTGCCCTGCCTTTACTGCTGCATATGCCCCAAGTAGACCTGTAAGAACAGGTGACAAAGTCAAGTACACAGAGTGATGGTGGTCCTTTCATGGTTCCCAGGAGCAAGGTGACAATGGAGGCAGCAAAGTACTTCTATGAAGAGCAGTGCATGTGGTAGAATACAAGCTAATTTGGTTTGTAGTTAATTAACTATTACATGGCTCTGCTCCTATAGAAGGAGATGAAGTAACTTCCAGTACAGTTTTAGAGAGATTTTTTTTTTTTTTTAATTACAAGTTTTGTAGAATGAAATGAAAAAGAAAAAGTAATCCGGAACAGTGCTTTATATAAATAGGGAAGCTGAGAGTTGTTTTGAAAATGCTAATGGACTCACTGAAATATGACAACTTGGCAAAACCATGGTATTTTTCTCTCCAATATATGAATAAGGCCAAAATGCTTCATTTACAGTAGTTGTAAAAGACTACTTCATTTTTCTGTTTTCAGTTTTGTTAGCCCTAAATAGTATCATTTAATATAGGATTCTCTTAATTGTTTTCCTTCAAATTTTTGAGGTTTTTAAAAACCAATATATTAAAAAAATATTGAAAGTTAATATTATTCTGTGTGGAGCCAAGAGTTGGGCTTGATGATACTTATGGGTCCCTTCCAACTCAGGACATTCTATGATTCTATGATTATATAATGTAGAATGTATGTATGGCTTGCTTCAGAGTCATATATATTCTGAAATTACAGTTTAAATCAGTATTTCAAAAGATGTAGAAGAATTCTTTATTTACCAGGAATTTTTTTATTATGAAGAAATTGCATTTGAAATACCAGAATTTGGTATTGTAAGACGAAAAGTCTTACATTTTCATGAAGGTTGTGTTTTGATAATACAAATGAGGTGGAATTATTCTGCTTTTCCTATATCCTGGTTCTAACCAATGATTTCAATTCAGATCAAACACAATTTCAAATATAATACTGTTGCTGGAAAAATGTTGAAGCTTGAGAAATGAAAAGATAATTTCCATATAGTGGAGTATATTAATCAATTACCTCAATCACTGCTGTAATCTTTTAAAGCAAGAGTCATTTGAAACTCTGAACATCTCGGTGGAAAATAGAAAATAATCTTTCTGGCAACAGAGCTGAAAAGGTGACTGCATCCTCAAAGCACAGATGGGCTGAGCATGGAGGTGCTCTGGTGCTTTGTGGCAGGGCTGGGAATAGTGCCTGCAAGAAACTTACGGGAGCATGTGCCAACCCCACAGCATTTTTTTTTTTTTTTTTTTTTTGCCGGAGAAAAGAGGATGGTAATCAAGGACACAGTCAAAGACAGAGCTCTGGTCACAGAGGATGACAACAACCCAACTTTTCTTTGGTTTGCTTGCTGTCATTTGTCAGGCAGGGCATTTCTGCTGCGCTTTAAATGTAAAGTATTCTTGGCACAGAGCAGAGTTATCACAGCATATGCTGTGTGTCATCAGAAGAAGAGCAGAATGAAAACAGCTCACACCTCAATGCTTCCCTCCTCCTCTCCCTAACTCTCAAACTCTCCAAAATGGAAACTGCATGACGGAGTGCATCCATTGCAATTCACTCCACCATTATATGGCTGTGACTGTGAGACAGGCTGGATTCTAGGTTTTAAATCAAGGATGATCGATTCTTTTCTCAGTGGATTTTTTAAAACTCTAAAAACTGAGTGATATTGTCTCACTTGTGAATGAGAATACAAGACTCCTCTGTAACATTACTCATCAATTGATCTTCAAGTGCTTTATAAGGGAGGTCAGTGCTAGCTTTTTTGAAAGATAGGGAAGGAAAAATGGTTTTCCCACAGGCACTTGTCAGACCAGTGATAAAGCAGGGAGCTGGAATCACTGCCAGTCTATGTCCTCATCAGTAGTCAACCAGCACCCTGTGCCCTGTTACTTTTAATTACTAAAATTTGCATCCTAAAAAGGAGGTTGTATATTTCTGTACACCAGCATGCCATCAGATTTGTTGGCTGTGCCATTCCTCATGAATAGAAATTGCCATGCAATTTCTGGTTCATGATTTTTGGTTCACCATTTCCGACTCCAGAAATTCCAAGGTAGATTCCTCAAATGTTTACCTTTTCTGTGATGTTCAGAACAAAAAATGTCACACTTGAAGAAGAGGCATTTAATTGACACACTAATTCCTCAGTCCTTTCTAATCCCTGACTATTTAGGGAAGCATATAAAGGGTTTTTGAAGCCATTTCAAACTTAAGAAAGTTTGTTCCAAATAAGATTAATTACAGTGAGCAAATATGCTGAATAATTAAAAAAGACATTGCATATGGATGCAGACCACTTTAGGATAAATTAACTAATTTATGCCAATGTAATAACCAGCATTTATGTACTCGGAGTGCAGTGCTGCTAGACAAGGCATCAGGCAGAAAAGAGCATGGTTCTTCAGTGAGACTGACAATTTAATCTCTAGGACAGAGAAATATTGCGGAGCTCCTTTAAAGGATCACTCTGTTAAAGAGGTAAAAGAATTATCACTTCCATGTGCAACTTGTTTATGGATTATAGTGGCTGGGAGCATCTTAGAGGAAAAATGTATAAGCAAATGGATTAGGATGTTGGAAATGATTCACATAAATGATTTCTTTCCTATTCAGCTTAATTAACTTATGAGTAGATCAATTCTTATTGGTCTAGTGGAAAGAAAATGAAACAAGTGTTAAGAGAAAATCTGAATGTAACTGCTTGCTATATCCCAATTTTAGATGTTATAACAGCATAGAATTTTTCCTCATTAAATTTTAAAAGCTTTCTGACTTCCTAGAATTATAGCAGGGAGTTGTAAATGATGTATGAAATGAAATGCCCTTCCATACACAAACAACATACAGTGGGAGAGTTTGGAATTACTATTATTATGCACTATTTGCAGTAATACTTAGATCAGCCAGCCATTAAGATAAATAAATAAAAATACCCAACAAGACCAATAATTTCAGGGAAAAAAAGAAAGGATGGAGATATTTTTAAGTACTCAGTTTATTTGTGGGGAAACTGTAGTGGATTTGTTTACATAACTAAAACTTTTTCAGTGGCTTTACATCTTGCTTCCATTTTCTCTTCTTTATAGACAGAAATTCTTTTTGAGGAGAATGTCTCTTATTCCTGGATTAAAGTCCTCTTTTTATGTATTTTCACATTTAGCAGTAGAAAGGGTTTTAAAAAGGCATACCAGGCCGAAGTCAAGCAACTTCACCTGGACAGACTACACTGAAATCTATTCGAGCAGAAGCACTCTGCTTGCACTCAGTGTAGATGGATATAAAGTTTAAAGTCTCATGTATGGTTTCCAGCTGACCTCATTGGTAAGGTCTTTCTGCAACTTGTTATTAAAATCTAATAATAAATATATTTTAATAGACTTAAAGTGCTTCCCTCAAGTACTACTATTTTGGCCATTTCCTCAGAGGAAAACTACTCATTATACAGTTTTACAATAATATGGTGAAGAAATACAACAACATTGCTAAAATCCAGACTACTAGCTCAGAGAATTCTCCCAGGCCTCAGGCAGCTATTTAAACTAATTTTACATAAGCAGCACCATGGAGATACGATACTACCTGTGGAATATTTTTTTTTTGATGGAGTGGAAGCTACTACCCAAGTTTCAATCTTGGTGGTATTTCATTTTGGATTTTTTTTTCAAATCCAGCTCAGATGTAGAATCATAGAATCATTAAGGTTGGAAAACACCACTAAGATCGTGTAGTCCAACCGCTTACCCATCTTCACCATGCTCACATGCCACATCTTTGCAGTTCTTGAATGTTCCCATGGACTGTGACTCTATGACCTCCCTGGGCAGTCAGTTCCAGCACCCAACCACTGCTTCAGAGATGAAGTTTTTACTATTATCCAGCTTGAGCCACCCCTGGTGCAAGTTGAGGCCATTTTCTCTTGTCCTATCCCCGTTACCAGTGACAAGAGGCCAACCCACACTTTGTCAAAACCTCCTTTCAGGAGGTTTTTTCAATTGTAGAGATTGATAATATCTCCTCTGAGCCTCTTCTTCTCCTGGCTGAACAACCCCAGTTCTCTCAGCAGTTCTCTGTAAGATTTGTATTCCAGACCCTTCACAACTTCATCAGTCTTCACTGGACACGCTCCAGGGTTGCAGTGGCTTTCCTGTAGTGAGGGGCCCCAATCTGAACACAGTAATTGAGGTGTGGCCTCATCAGTGCCACATACAGCGGAATATACTAATTTACTTCTATGTTAGCAAAAGACAAAGCTAAGAAATTTTCCTGAGAAAGTTTTTCTGCCTTCATATCTGCTTTGTCAGCACCCTAAGTGTCCAGTGTACTTGGAGTAAGCATGCACAGACTGAGGTTGTTACATTTAGTGGAAAAGAGGGGAATTTTATGGCATGTTTTTCTTTTTCTTGGAGTAGAAACAGAACACAACAAAATTTTATGAAAGAGAAGTGAGCCAGTTCTTTGGAGCAGTCTGCATGGTATCTTTTGGTCTTTGGAAGCCATTAAGTTGTCAGCCCTGAGGCAGGTCAGCAAGTGCATTTTTGGGGAGCTCAAAGGATTTCCAGTAGCAAACAAGAAAAAAATCCCAAAAAGCAGAAAATAATGTCACTCCCAAGGAACCCCATCTGGAGCTTTAGTTTTGAACTTCTGAGCCTTGCTTGGGTTCTATCACAAACCTGTCAAAATCAAAATAGTTCCACAAAACATGGTGTTATCTTCAGTGCCATGAGTGAGGATCCATGCAGCAGTAGTCAGCACACAGACAAATGCAAATTATTGACTGCTTTCCTCCAAGGTCCGCAGAGGTTCAGCAGCTCATTGTAAGAATGGCTCTGAATCTCTACTGTCAGTTGAATCTGTTTGAAGTGCTGGCAAAACTCACCTGGTGATCAAACACCTGCCAGCTGTCTGTCTCTTAGCCACTCACTTCAACTCTACTTGTGCGAGTGCTAATGTTCAGCAAAGTTCTGCTGAACTGCTATAAAATCTTTCTGAAAGTTTTCTGAGATCTTTGACTGCCTGTGAAGGGCAACACGTTCACATTATTAAAGACTCTACCACGCCCAGAGGCCGCAGAGACTGGTTTATGATCAGAGGAGATCTGAGATTTGAATAACTTAGTGAAGTTTTGTAGAAAGACTAAAACCTTTCACAGATGAGTACAGACAATTTAAGATGTGATATGTTGTGCAAAGACAGGTTTCACAATCACTGCCTTGTGTAACTTACAGATATTGTGCAATGGTTCAGATGCCACTGGATTCTTATGCAGAAGGCAGTTGATCTATAAAACATATGGTGTTCTGAAATATTGATCTCTTTTGTGCCAGCAAGTAAGAGATATTAGTGTAGCATGGGATTCCATTTGTAACACTGGGATTAAAGGCAGGGAAGTGGAAAATTGGAATAGACCTGAATTCATATGAAGTGGAAAGTACAGCTGGCAGTATTAATAAAGCAGGAGAATAACAAATAAGTGCAAGTATTTTTTAAAATAATTTTAAAAAATCATGACAGAAACACTGTAGTAACAGTAGATGTATCCAAATGGATGTTTCATATTAAGATTCTTTTTAATTTTTTCCAGTAATGTAAAATCACAGTTCAGCAACACACAGTATAATGGAACAAAATTAGAAGTAAAACTAAACAGAAAATTAATTAGCTTTTTCTCCACAAATACTGATCTATATCGCAGAGTAATACCCAATCTATGTCTTCACTCAGCCCCACGATGTACGTGTTTCTAATTAAACTAAATAAACTAAATAAACAAATACAAATTTTGCCTAGTAGGTAAGCTTGATCCTCGACTGGTAAACATATTCATGCCATGAGTATATTCTTCCTTCTTCTTTCCTCAATCTTCCTGTTTTCTTTTGTTTTTTTGGATAGGTGAGAAGATATTCCAGAACTCACAGTTTTTAAGTATGTTCAGACTCCTGCAAAATGAAACCCATTTTTCTTTTTCTTTTTCTTTTTTTTTCACTTTATTTTCCCACTTGGTTTTTTATTGAGACTGATAACTTGTGTTTAACCATCACATCAGTTTTTGGTAAGTATTTAGACCTGTTGTGAAGCTCTTGAAATTGGCAGTCAATCAGCATATAATATTGAAGCCTTCTTTTTTACAGATAATTTACTTGGAATAACTTGAAGACAATGATTCTTGTGCTTTTCCATGATGGATTAGTACATGGTATTTTCTCTCCATGAGGGCACTTCTATGTAGTAATTAAGTTTCTATTGATCTTTTTTTTGGATGAGCAGATTGAGCACCTTAAGTCTTTTATTATGAGCAGTTCTCAGCCCTAGGATCACTTTGATTTTTAAAGATGTTCAAAGGTTAGCTGGACTCTGATAAAAAGTCATACATCTCTTCTGGACTGCATCTTGCAGTACTTTCTTCTTCTAATTTTTATTTTTTTCCTTTTCTGCAATATTGCAAGATGAAATTCTTTAAAAAAATGTAGCCATTATCATTAACATGAAATAAAATGCCACTTTGATGCAACAGATGAGGAAGTTTTCACAGTAAGTCTAATTTTGTTCTATTGAAATAAATGGAAAATTTAAATCTGGTTTCAGTGACAGTAAAATTATACCAATATGAAGCAGTTCTGAAACTTCAAATTCAGGTGTATTACAATTCTAAGGACCCAAGAGATCACTACTTACTTATAGTAAGTAGTGTTAAGTACTGACTGTTTAATGGCAAACCTTGCGTTGGAAATCTTAGAAAACATGCAATTCCATGCAGTCTCCAGCCCTGCCTCCTTGTTCAAAAAGATATTACCCTGATTTTATTTGGTTTTGAATCTGACTGTAGTTTTGAGGACTAAGGATAACTAAATAGACCACAGAGGACTTTTTATCTCAGGTTGCTCCTGAAGTATTGCATGGATATATGTCCTAATGATACCAAAATTTAGTCTTTTTGCTGCTGACAGTGCTGAGAGAATTCAGTTGAGGTGCTCCTATTTATTGGAATAGTACCATGGCTAAGACCTCCGGCTTTCCACTTCTATAAACTAGCTTATCTAAAGGTTCTAGCTGTGGTGTTAGAGGAATTATCCATTCTAGATTCTCCCCTCATTTTCCAAAAATTATACAAAGAACAGGTTTGAGTGTGAACAGACTTGGAGCCTTTGGACAGTACGTGTGACAGCTCTTGATTCCTTCATGTATCTGGTTGAGTCTGGAGAAGAAGTTATGCTTTTACACCTGATTATTTGTGCTGCAACCTTTCAAAAGGAACAGTTGTGAATTTCCTGCCCAGGATATTGGAAATTAGAGAAATTTGTCAAAGAATGTGTGTATATGTTTGAGGGTTGAGGTGAGACCCATAAAAAGATTATGTCACTTGTGGCAGAGAAAAAAACTAAGAAAAACGTTTTCATCACTAGCACTCTGAAGTAGCTGGTGATGGAAGTTGTTTAGGACTAGAATCTGAGATGCTTTGAGATGAGCAGGCTTCAGCAGTAACACCAGGAAAGATGCAGACAAGAGATGTTTCTGTTCGGCACAAAGGAGATAGCAGAGATTAGGAATGATTCAGGGGAAAAGATGACAGGATTTAGTCATGGTTAAGATGCACGGGGAAAAGCTGAAGGTTAACCACATATCAAAAACCAAGATGGCATGAGAAATAGTCGTCAAACGCAATGGGACAAACATCAGATAAAACCTTGTGGTAAACCACATCACGGTTTTTAATAACTTCATATCTCCCACAGTCTTTCTGAAACAAATTTGAAACAGAATGAGAAAAGAAATGTCTTGAAATTTCCATTTGGCTTTATTTACTTGCTTTCTTTTGTTCAAGTAATAAGCCATAATGGCCTTGGCAATAGATGTCCCTGGAGGGATTAAGGAATAATTGTGAGGAAGTTTTGCTATTAGGCTTGTCTTACTGACTTTGGAATGATGGCGATAAAAATAACATTGCTTATTCCAATGAGGAGTTTAATGAGTGGCTTTCCCAGCAGTTAAGCAAAGGATATACTTAGATTGGGGCCTGGAGCTCAGCTCTGCAGCTGCTAGGAGTTACTTTGGTCAACAAGTTTATAGCTTAACTAATGCCTTGCTGAATTTATTTTCTTCTTTTGCAGAGTATCACACATTTTAAATACACTTTGCCATCCCACTTTTTAAATAGGCCCTATTAAGACAGCAGAAATTGTTTAACACACTAACAGAAGGAGTGAAAAATAAACTAAGTGAAATATTTAAAAATGAGAATTCCTTTTACTTCATTTTTTGAAATGACTTGGTAATTGCTATTTCTGAACCACTTTTTGTAAAAATTCCACCTTATCAAGAAAATGTTGTCAGATTTTTTAAATGAAACTTAAAATATATATTTTTTTTAATTTTATTTTTTATTTGGAGACCTCAGAACATATTTTGGAAAGGGCTTAAGGTGTTTTTGATACATGTTAAATAAAAGCTAAACATTTTCACAATGCATAAAAATGTTTATTTAAAATTTTATTAATAAGTGGATTTTAAACAAAATGGCTCTGATTGGTTTATAAAGGAGTTTCCTTCTCATGTAAAGCTTTCAATATATTTTGTGACAACAAGGTTTTAAAGTTTATTAGGGTTCGTGTTTCTGTCCTTTCTTTAATGACTTTTGGAAATTTAGTGTAGGTTTTAACAGCCATAAAAAGTAACAATATAGCAATCATAGGTTATGTGAGGTTGCGGTGTTTGTTAGATGTTATAATCTTAAAACCAAAAGTGCAGCAAGAACTTTATGAGCAGTTTTGAATTATAAGCAATTTAAATTATTTATGTGTTAACAGTTTGAGTTGACATCTAATACATTTGACTGTGACTGTGGGAAGTGTTCCACAAACTGTGGACGGTTTGAAGTTTGTATTTGAATGCAGTGTTTTCTGGATTTCAAATGTTACTTTTCTCTTTCTTTTCCCAATTTTTCAAGAAACTCTCTCCTTCCTCTAAGGAACAACTACAGTGCTCTCATTCCCCTTCTCAATCCTTCAAAAACATGAAAGCTGAATGTTTTTGATGTTTCAGCCATAAGTGTTTCTGGTCTCTATGCATGCCTTGTCATTTTCTTTCACATTTTCATGTTTTCTTCTAAATGGACTGAGAATAAGTAGAGAAACACACAGGAGAAAGCAATCCACATCATATTTCTACAAGAAAATAGATGCTAATAGATCTTCTGCCCAGCTGCGATGAGAGAAGAAAGTAGGTTGCTCACTGTACCTCATCTCTCCTGATGTATCACCAGACATCTATTTGTCTCCAGATAAACAGGAAGATCTATCTGGTATAATCTGTTGTAAAACAGAAAGTGCCCAACATATCTGAAGCCATGTAGCTATACTTCTGTTTTTCAGAGCAGCCGTTCATCTCTTTTCTATGCATCTGTTATTTCCTAATATGCAAAGGGAAAGAAACTTATCAAAATATGACTGGATTTCTACAATTTGAAAAAGTCATGGGTTCATTTATTTCAAATTACAGCTTCATCAGTACTTGTGGCTGCTTTTTCTATCCCTTTGGGAAAGCCTGAGCAGTGAAGGTTACAACTTATGCTGCATGGGAGCAAGAAGAAGCAAGTGCGAGGCGTCACTTACAGATACATCTCTCCAGGTAGCAGAAAGAAGGGTAGTGGAGACAAACCCCTGTTCATTCATGTTCTGTCTTATGAACTGCAGAGGATTAGTCCGAGTCATGCCTGTGGGTGCATTGTAAACATGTTCCTTTGTGACTAACGTGTTTGCACTGAAGTTAAATAACTCATTTCTACTGTGCTGCAGCAAAAATTATTAAAGTAAGTAATAAGTGAGATACTTCTGTTTGTGTGGCTGGGCTCAGACTCAGCCCTAATTGGAAGATTTGTGCTTCAAATACAAATGCTTAGGAGAAATTATGATATTTTCCCTTAACCAAATGTACAAAAGAAAGCAAGGTTGACTACATTAGTCTGTAATCATCACATTGAAAAATCACCTCAGTCTTCTTTGAGAAGGGAAGCAGGGGAAAATAAAGACTTCAGAAAAGTGGAAAGAAAGTACACGGAGTAACAAAGCCAAGTCTCTCTGAAGAGGAATGGAGCTCAATTGTTATGTCCAGGAATACTTGTTACATTCATGTTATATACAAGCAACAGGAAATGAGATTAGGGAAGGAAGGATTGAGGTGTCAGATTCAAGAAATTATTTACAAATGGCATTTGTCTTTCAAAAGACATTTAAGCTTCTGTGTACCTGCTCTACAGACCAGTTTGGATATTTTCCTGGGGTTTGTGGCATTGATTGGGCAGATTGACTTCAGTCTAAGGAAATTTTACTAAGTCTAGAATGAGTTTTAATTATTGCCATGAATAAGCCTACAGAAGCTGAGGTCTGACAGATAGATGAACATGAAATTTGCAATAACATCAATGAAAAGTTTCCATTAGATCAAAAATTTCAGTATTTATGGTTTTAATAAAAATAGAGGGAAGATTAAAGAACAAAAACTGAGGGATTCAATTGAAGTAGAGATTTGAGTATGTGACCATACAGGACTTTTCACATCTTTGGATTTGGACTCAGAGTTCCCTCCAAAGTGCATTGAAGCCAGTGGAATAAATGTCTTTTACTTCATATTTACATTATGGATGAATATACTTCTAAACAAAACCAATGCAAAGGTAGCTGACCTTTTGGAGAAGTTACTGCCTCTGATTTTATGAAAGCATATGGAAGCAGCATACAGAAACTTGTTAACACTGAAAAGTAAGGAGAAAAGTGGCAATGAGTAATGAACTTCCTGGAAACATTTAAAAAGCTGAATCACAGCCATTTGCAGAATTCCTGATGGAGCATGTAGAGATTGATATGAAGTCAGGAGGTTTCCAAAGCTCTCCATCACCTGAATGATAGCAAAGGGCCAGACACTAACCATATGTTAACCACGCAATGCAGGAAGATCTGTCTCCTGAGAAAAGAGGGTGTGAAATCATTAGCAGCCCAGAAATGTGGAAAGCAAGGGATTGTCATGTAACCACACAAAGAAAACTACCCATAAAAATTATATCAGCTAATGAGCTTTTCACACTCCTGGCTAGAACAAGGGAAAGTTTTGCATTTTTATCTCAAACAGAAACAGAGGAGTGGTTGAAAAAACATCTGTAAGATCAGCAGGGGTGAATTTGGCACCTCTGCGTGGAGAAGATACTCTTACTTTAGCAATTTATCATGGAATGGAAGAACTGAATCCAATAGTAATTAGTGTTTAATTGACTTTGCTGGCACATTCAATGCTTTGTACCTCCTCTAATTATGGAATACCCTCTGTGGATATGCATTTTCTTCAAAGCTGATTTTTCCAAGAATACTGACTATATTAGAATGGCTTAAGGTCTTATGTTACAACTGATGGACTAGTTTACGAGTCATCCTTGGCATCATCCCTTAGAAAGTAATAAACAAACAATAGCCTCTTTCATCTTAGTAAATCCCAAAGTTCTGTACAAAATAAATAATAATTAAACAGATGAACATTTAATGAAAGTGTCTACATCAAAGAAGATGCATATCACATTAAAAATATATTTAGCTTCAAAACATTCCCACCATCTTGCTATTGCTTATCAGGTTCAACCACATACAGTGATGAAAGAATTGTCTGATTTCACAGCCTTTATAATTAGTGATTCTCTTCCCATTACCTTCAAATTTGGCAAGTCTGTATTACTATTATTCTACTGTATCTCTTCCTAAGATGTTACATTGATGCTGTATTTTACTATGCCCATTAGGGTTTGTCTCTTGAGGCCTGCTGAATCCAATGAGAATCTTTCCGGTTACTTCAACAGTTGCTGAATCAGGATTACAGTAAATTGTAACTTGTTTCTTTATGTCTGCTTCATTTGCCTGTGTAGCTGGGGCCAAGTGCCAGCCCCAGGCACTTGGTACACTCTCTTTGAGACTAGTGTTTGGTGTCTATTCATTTTCAGTTGCTGTTTGGATGAAGCCAAAAACATGGATTCATGCATGAAGTAGTAAAAATGTCAGCTCCAGCATTATCTGGAATAATGAGATGCATATTTTACATGATCTAAATCATATTTTTCACATATGTGGAAAAGCCAGCTGTGAAGAAAAAAAGAACTACCCTCAGTGGACTTTTCCATACCTACTCTTGAAATTTGTTCATGTAGTGTCTGAATTTTGAAAGTTTCATAGCCTTACTCACCTCATCGAATCACGAAATCTATGGTTGTTGATGCTGTAGGGACTGACAAAATTTGTAGCCAGCCAGGAGGAACTACATTTCTTTATGAATGGTGATGTCCACAGGCACTCCTGTTCTGCTGTCCCAACATGTTGTGCAAGTTGGTTTAGAGAATCTCGCTTCCTGCTTGTTATTATTTGTTTACATCTTCTCCATGAAAATAGATTTTGTGACCTGGTCTGGCACAAGGTATGATGGATAAGGGCAAACCATTATCAAGGTGTCTCAAAATCTGCCTTAATCTCTGCAAATATGCACTTATGTTTTTCTTCCTAGAAAATATTGTGCAATAAAAGGATTGATATATGGAATTGTATATGAACAACACTACAGATTATCTTCTACTGCCACCTAAAAAAAACAGTGCCTTCTGTTACAAACAGATCTTTCAGAAACAGCAACAGCAGTGGAAACTATCCTTTCTGAAGTAACTCATTGAATTTCTAAGCAATTGCTTAGAAATCAGTTCTGAAAAATAAAAATGGGCTTTATTTCATTTTGCTATCGGTGTGAATGTGACCCAGCAAACCGGGTGAAAATTTTCCATGTAGAGACAGGGGAAAGTCATGGAAAGTCTCTTGAAGTTCCTTCTTTCCTGTCAAGATCAGATCAACAATTCGAAGGAGTTTTCAGAAACCTAGTAGATGAAGAAGCAGCCTTATCTATGTGATGGGACTGTAGACTTCTGCATTTTATGTATATTCTTTTGTCCTGAATAAATTTATGCTCTCCTTGAAAGATAAAGAACTTTACAACTTCAGCAAATTTTAGCCACCTTTCTTTTAACTTTTCCATCCCTAAGGGTAAACTGAAGTTCGCATCATTTTAAAGTGAATTCCCAGCTATAAATCAGGTATGATTCAAGTCCTACTTCAGTTACACGCTTTCTCCCCACCTACCCACTCAGCAGATGATGACAGTCTTTAAAGAGGCATTATTTTATACTAGGGGCAAACTGTTCTCAGAGGCCAAGAAAACACCATCACTTATTCTCTTTCCTCTTTGTAGGCTTCTTTTTCTAAACCACCTCCACCAAACCCAATCCAAGCCCAATTTATTAATGTTCAGCAGTTTTACCAGCATTTGCTGCCTGGCTCCATAAAGCCTCTCCTTGTCATACTGACCTATGGTGAAGTTGTGGTGTTAGGTTAGCCTCAGAGAAGCTCCTAGGAGTTGAAGTAGATGTAATTAGAGGCTTTCAGTTACAGGGTTGTCAAATCCTTTCATATATCTGTTTTGGCAAGTACTTCAAATCCTACAGCAATATTAAATAGACCATCTGCTAACCTTCATTAGGCTCTCACACATCAACAGCACTATTAAATATAACTAAGCATGCAAAAGGAAACCTTGACATCTGAGTTTTCAATTGGAACAGTAATCAATATTAATAACAAAACTATTTCACCTAGATTTATTATTAATAGAAAGTTAAATACAGCATAAATATGCATGTTTTGCCCTACAACACACCTTTAATATGGCTAATCTACAAGATACAGTGAAGTTCAACTTTATTACTATCAATAGCTGTAATGCCAAAGGTACCTAAAGAGCTCTGTAAGACTGGCACTGTTCTGAAAACGTGTGAAAGATTGATCACTGCCTTCTTTGTTAAAAGACAGTGTAGTTGGGACCATGATAAATGCAAGATGTATAACAGAAAAAGAGCGACAATTACAAAATATCCAGTGGATTTGGGAAATATCTTGTTCCCTTTTTCTTTTCAGCAGTTCCTTATATATCTGAAAATAAAATATATTCCTTGATTGCCTCTTGCATGTATCAAAACAAGTTTCCTAAGCACTTCTCAGAGTGCTCACCATTTTCCTTTGGTCTCTAAGCATTTCCTTTGTGTCTGTTATTACATCATGGAGTTATTCACCAATTCTTTACTATTCCAGCTGAAGGATGTCAGACAAATTTTTTCACAAGGTTAACACAAAATACTTGCATTACATAGTAATAATTATTATTTATTTCTTTTCTTTCCTCTAAAGAAGGACAAACCTTATCATTCCACATTTTGTGTAAGTATAAATAATTCTTCCCAGTCTGGGACTGGTTTTAATCATTTATTACTGTGCAACATTTTATAATTTTATATTCACATAAATACATAAAAAATATTCCCTAGAACATCTCTATAACCAAGATCTCTGTGTTGAACTTATTGTATCAAAGAAATGTCCAAGTATTTATCCTGTTTTTGCATGGTAAAATATTTTTGTGAGTGAGATGTGATCCACATCTGTTGGTTTACATTGCCAATGCAGCTCCAAGCATAATCATTTATCAGAATCCTAAGTACAAGTGGACAGATGCACAGCTGAATTTGCTATACCACATTCTAGTCTGGCCTGCTATTTTTCCTGATTTCCTTCATACTGTAAACAAATGAAGTGAACAGGGTTCAGTACAACTCCTGCTTTCCCCAGTTCTCTCCAAAAGCTATCCAGCCATAATTTGAGTCTTTGTACTTTCAGAGATTGCCTGGTTTATATTTCATGGCAATTTAACCTCCCATGAGAAAAATGATGTGTTTCGTTCATGCTATCCTGAAAAAAAAAAAAAAAAAAAAAGGAAAAAAGCAAAACACACCACAGATCAACTTTGCTATTTTCAGAGTAAAAGAGATTTTTATAAGTGGTTTAAATTGAATTAAGTCTGTATGAGTATGTATTTCGGTATCTGTGTAACTAGTACGCAACACTTTAGACAGTTGTATTTTATGACTCCATATGCCCTCAAATTTGCCCTGAAAAGAGCAGCAGAAAAAGAAAAAAAACATGAGTAACTCTTCTAACCTAAGTCTTTTTGAGAGCTGTGATTCTCCAGGTTCATGAATCAACAACAAAACTGTTACAAGTAGGTGTGACTCTACTCAAATCAGAGCATAGTTAGTTTACAGAATTTTGTCACATGTAAATCAGATACCATCATCTAGATCAATTGAGAATTATTCTCAAGTCTTACAATCACTTACCTATTTCTGTAACTAATCCATTACATCACATCTATCACAAAAGGGAAAACAATTAGCAGAAGCACCAAAAGCCAATGGAATATCTGGGAGAAGTCATGGAAGAAGCCCACCAGAAAGCCAAGACTGAATAAAATCAAGGCATGTATCATTTTTCAACTATTGTATTGTCAATGAATGTAATTTCTGTCTTACAGTTAGCTGTGATGTTCAATGAATATGAATTTGCTTTGGTACCTAAGGATACTTAAGCAATCTGAGCATTTCTTAATAACTGAAAACAGAGAAAAAGCCCCTGAGTATAATTAAATCAATATGACTGTTTACATAGAATTTACAGTTTTCATGGATCCAACATAAGAACAAGTATTGGGTCACCTACTTACATGGTACTGACCTTCACACAATACGGCTTGTGGCATGTGCAATGACAGTTGTGACTTTCCCATACCTATCTGCTTTCTGCTTTTCACTGGTGAAACAAAAATACAGTTGGAAAGATGTGGCTTCAATATCTCTTCACAAAGCAGAGACTGATGGTTCCCATGAACACTATTATTGCTTAAGTGACCGAGTGTGACACGTCAATTTGTATTCCTCAGCATTCTTGAAGATGGATCATCTCGATTAATTCTCTGACCTAAATGCTTGAAGAAACAGATAAATGGAGTGCTTCTAAATCCCTTTTTAATACTGCATGCATTCTATTCACACCATCTTACCATTATATTGCCATGAAGAAAAGTTTTGAGTTACAGTCCTGATTACTTTTCTATGAAAATCTTTTGGTTTAGGTGTGAACTGTAACTTTATGATCCTTAAAACTGAAGGACATCTTTGCATTACTTAGTAAGAAACTCCATAGTGTGCATGTTCAAGTTCTGTACCTATTATGACAAAGTAAAAAGTAATGATAGAATTCTGATTTTCTTCATCTAATTACTGAATTCCAAACTAACAGATCCTCTTGGGCTTGAAAAACTGGGCCAGAAGTGCCATGAGAATAGATTGTCTCCTGGTAATATTGCATGAAACAAGGACATATTAATAATGGAAAAAAAATGAAAAATAATTAAAAATAGATTGCCCAATTCTCACTGCATCAGAACTTCCTTTTGTACGTTGCTGGAATGTGAAGTCTTGTTTATCATAGGACTGGGTCTAAATTAGCTATTGCTTGTTTGTTTTTTTTTTCTTCCCCTTTTTTCTTTTTTCTTTTTTTCAAAACCTGTTAAAGACATTTCCAACTCTCAATAAAGGTGAACCTCATTTTTATTTCTTCTAAATGAACTCTCATTTGCTTGTGTATTATAACTGAAATAATTCTATATTGTCTAGATAAATAGTTTTCTGAGGTTGAGCTAGTAGCTAAAGGTGAATAAATTAAATGACTCAGTCGTTCTCCTCTGTCTTCATTCTGCAGCTGTTCAGAGCCTGTGTAATGTTTCTTCGACCTTCACTGCAGGATTAATGGGAATTATTTCCTCTATTGGTGCAAAGCAATTATGCATGCCATCTTGCTTTGAGATGGTTTAAATGAAAGTTGCCACTAGAAATGTTAACCTTCACCTGTCATAATGCTATTATGTTATCTTTGGCTAATGGTGAAAAGAAGTCATGATTTCATTTTATTTAAATTTCAGCTGACTATTTGACCATAAAATTATTTATGAAAGGAAACACAATAAAGACAGTGGATCAGGAGTTCAGCAGAGAAAAAGAAAAGTGTTGTTCTATTGTCTGGAATGTAATTTTAGAAATGGCTTTAGTGTAAACCAGAATGCAATACTCAGAAGATTCTATGGAAGTGAAGGGGCTGATTGTGTTATTGTTCTATGAGAATTCCAGCATTTGCCTATTTTATTCTCATGGCTTTAGTAAGTAGTAATGATAATAGTTGAACTAGTATCAAACTTTTAGTTTTGAATCAAAACATCCATTCTCAAATAAAAGGTAGGTGCTATTCTAAAATTGAGTAAGACCCTTACTACAAGACAATTTCAATATTTATTTAGTATTCTCTTATTCTTTATAAGCACTGTTTTGATGAAAATGGAGACTAGATAGTATGGACTTTTCAAGAGTAGCATTAAACTTAGAATAGTACTGCTACATCTGATCTTTTTCTTGTGTGTGTGTGATTGCGTGAGAGAAGTGTAAAAAATATGTAAATCAGAGCATGTGGGTTGAAGTGGAAATGGGTTTTCATTTGAATATATATATCAAATGGGTTGGCTGGCAATATATATATATATACTAATTGTAGCTGTTTGAAGATATATGAAAACTAAGATATTATTTTGGGCACACTGTAGGAGAAACATGCTCCAGAGTCCAACTTTATGTGACTGGTGTTCAGATTCCTACTTTAAACCACTAAAACTGTGCTTGTTCTTGGTTATAGAATTCTACAGGAATGTATAGACAGAAGTCCTACCATTCACCAATTTCCAGTGATTATTTGATCATGAAAAAAACGTTGCCTCTGACCACAAACAGAAATGGATTCAGTGGGGTATATCTTCCTGTCTTGTAGCAGATATAATTTCACAGTGCATTCCATTCTCCTTTCATAATTTGCCTGGTAGATTTTTTAAACTGAAAATCATTTGGAAGGAGGTTTTCTCACATAGTATATATACAGTGTGAGATCTGTAGAGCTTCTGTTTTGACTGGGAGCTCTAAAGGCTGCTGTAATACAAATGATTAATGAGGATATCAGATTGAACATATCTCTGTAGTAAGTTTTTCACTATTTGATGCTTGTACATATCCAGTTTCCATGACTCATTTCGTTCTCAGGGAGAGTCATATTTAGAGAGATGTGAAAACTGTGCAGTTTTGTCACACATTTTCTCACTTTTTAAAAAAATGTCATTTTTCTTAATTTATTTTAGAATCTACAGAGGCTGGAAGTACATGGTGGTCAATGTATATAAACACAGAAAATTAAACCCAGCTGCCTTGGCCAGGAAAAGGTGGCATCATGATACACTCATTCTGTTACTACTGATTGTAGGCAATGTGCCAAACTACGTCCTCCTGGCAAAATGGCACAAACAAAAACCTGCAGTCAAGAAAAGCATAAGAGGTTTAATAATTTGGTAATACGAATGGATTCTGCTTTAAGGAAGTTCTGGAAAATCTACTCTTCAACAATCCAGATCACTGTATGTTTCCCAAAATGTATGAACTCTAGCCCCACTTCTGGGCTTTTTTTTCAGAACTTTCAGTGAAATATGGTCATAGCACTTAATCGATAAGATAATTTAATTTTACTAATAAGCCACACTAATTTTCAATCCTTGTAGTTCATTTAGATTATGCTCTGAATGGAGTATTCATTTTTGCCTTCCTTCCATTCTGAGGGCAGGGGCAGAGGGAACTTAGTAAATATATCAGTGAGACTTCCCAAAGGATAACTATTAATAACTATACAGTACTTGGGTCAAGCACAAGGTACAGTCTAAGTAGCAAACATGCAGACAGTTAAATTGCATCTTGGCATCTATGTGGAATACCTTGTACTGCTATAATTACATTATCAAGGTGAAAGATGGGCAAGTATGAAACAGTCATTGAAATGAATAGCATGAAGTGTAGTATTTACAAAAGGAATATATTATATTTGTTTCAGCTGATGTTGAAAAGGGCATGTGGAATTACTATTTTGTATCTTTTAATATCTTCCAGTTGTAAAGGATCTTTTGTTTAATGTCATCTCAGCAGGAGTTTAGCAAATATGTTACGAGCTTTTATAATGAGGTCGTTTTAGGGAGATATTTCTGCTCTTATTCTCATTTCCACTCCATATTTCCTCTCCTGAAACTTCTTGCCACATTTTTATGTGCTTTTAGAGAATACAATCCTGCCAGCCTTCTCATCTTTGCATGCGTAACCTTTACATTGTTTGCAGTGCTAGAATATGAGCGCATGCTCATGGTATCACTGTAGTGAAGCTGACACTTTTCCACTCAACTTTTCTGCTGCTGTTTTGCAAATATTGTGATGAGGTAATATAGCTTTTTTCCAAAGCCTAAAGTAGGAGTAATAGAGACATTTATCAGTTATTTATTAGTTCTGTATAAAAGTTCAGTAACAAGTGTAAAAGAGGTTAAAATAGTTGATGTTTTTTGATCATACTTCTAAACCGAGCAAGGAGCTGTGCAAATGAAATGCAACTTGTTTGCCTCAAAGACTTTTTATTTAAAATGACAACACAAAGGGAATACTACTCATGTTTTAATGCAAAAGATAAAGTTGCAGATAGATCAAATGATGTGTCTGGATTCAAGCAGAGAGATTGCTGGAGACCTGGCACTTTACTTGAAAACCTGCATTATCAGGCACCACTGCACTACAAAATCACTGGGTCTCCTAACCTGTCATTCAGACTGTCCCCTATGTTTCCAATGTACATTCTCTCCATGAAGAGACTGAAACCAATTAAAACAAGTCAGTTTCTTCTGAACCTGTGTGAAATAATTAAATGGATTCATATACTTGCATTTATAAAGTTCAGTTCAGTATGGAAGAATCTTAGACAAAGATGTACACAAATTGTTCTTGAAATGCATGTGACTTGGTATAAATTCTTCAGATTCATTTGGAGAACTTAGTATTTGACACCATTAACAATTATAGTTGAGCCAGGATTGAGGGAATGAAGAAATGTCCTTAAGATGGATTGACCTGCTCTGATTTAGAGTTATGGTGTATTCTTGTTCTCAAATAAAGATCTTCAACCCAATGAGCAACTCCAGTTTTCAGGACCAGAATGTATGAAGGGATAAGGACTCCCAAGCTGATTCATTTACTGCTATTTCTATGCTACCCTTACATGAGAATTAAGTGTGTTAGATGGAAAAAAAACCTAAAAGTATTACTTCAGAGAAGTAATTTCTTAGGACTTCCTTACTAGTTCATCGTACCCAGAGTTATGAGGCAGGAAATTACCATTGTTTTCCACTTCTCACGCTGTGTGAAGATCAGATCAAAACAACACTTTTTTCAATCACCCAAGCAGAGCAGTACTTGTCTCTTCTATTCTGGAGAAAAATTACTAGCTCCTTTGTTTCAGAAGGAAGAATGAGTGCAAAGTGAGCAGCCACTTGTCTTTACTTTGTCACTGTCTTTCCTATAATCCACTTGCTTAACAAGATGAGGTACAACCACATGTTGTGGGCTTCTCTATTTACAGACAAAACAGCAGCACCACCAACCTGTGATGCAGGTTTAGCTACTATTTATAAAACACTTTAAGACTTTCTCCTGGAAAACACTCTGAAAGAAGTCCTTCAGTACTGCCACAATACAAATAATATAGGGCAATGCGTACTATGTAGTTAAGCTACACCTGAAGATACATCAACTTCCCACTCCCTGTGCTATTCTGACACTGTAATGGCAGCATTACCTTAGAGTGCATGCAAGTCGCATACATCTACTTGAAAAAAATCAGCAGTATATGCAAGGCTGGATCAATTCTTTCTCAGCTTAAAAACTCCTTATCTCATTGTGGACCCATACATGCATATAAATCAGCTCCTGCCATTTGCACTGGCTGCCCTGATGCTGTCTTGCTCTTCAAGCATGGAAACAAGCAAAAAAAACCCAATAATATCACGAAGGGGAAGGAGAAATATGAGCAGGCACCAGTTCACTTACTTTTGCTGGATTTCAGTGAGATTGAAAATGAGCTGAGAAACCTGCGCTCAACTCAAATACAGCTTCAGTTGGAACAGGAAACATCAGACTAGATTACATGAGGAAGTTGCAGCAATTAGCAAAGCAAAACTTTTTTTGAGGAAGTAAAGGAATATTTGTCAGGGTTATTTTATGTACGGTTTCTCTGGCTCTGATATAGCCAGCTCATCTCCTGCAGATGTCTTCCAAATCTACTTGTCTGTTATGCTAGTTACTGTTCAGTCCAAGCTTAAGAGTACTGAGAATTCCTAGGAAGAACTGGAAAAACATTACATAAATTATAGCATTTCATTTTTATTTCAAAATTTAAGCATTTAAAATGAAATTCAAAAAAATTTTGGAAAGTTATTTCAGGCTGTAATGATGTTTAATGCTGAACAGCTCATTAGGAGCTCTAATTATCCAACAACCAATCATACAGAATTTTGCTCATTTTCAACACTGGTTGAAACACTGGTTCATTTTACAAATTCTCAGTTTTATTATTTATTTAACTTACGTTTGATATGTGACTCAGATAACAAGGACACCCAGATCCTTGAAACACCAGAGATAGAGATTATTAAAGCAGAAACAAGAAGATTATAATGACCTTTAATTGAGTTAGATTACAGAAAAGACACTGATTTCATTCTTCACCATCTATTCTTAAATGCATTTAGATGCTTCATACTATTAAATGGTGTTTACTTGTTATGTGAGGAGACAGTAAACATTTTTTGTGATTCAAAGATTGTCAAAGAGTAAAATAAGTTATTTTGTGTTATGATTCTTAGACATTTCTTCTTCCTTTCAGTTGTTGGATCATCTCTTCAGTAGCATAAAATTAAACTTAAATAAGTGCACAGAGCTAATTTTACTAAAATAATCCCTCAAATTAAGGGTCATGTTGATCCTGACATATTCTATCAGCACATTTGTATACTAAACAAAAGTCTTCTTCCCCCTAGGTATTAACAGATATTTTAATGAACTCCCAATTAATTTTATCAAAAATATCCAAATAAATAAAAGATGAATAGAGAGATGATGTAGAACTCTGCTCTCTAATGTAGAAAATGAGCAGAAATAAAAGGTTGGGTTTTTTTCTTCTTCACTTTTGGTTAATTAACTTTGTCTTCTGGGAATGAAGTTGAGACTTAAATTGAAAAGGCATATGAAAGAACAAAAGTGTATATAAATCAAGATTCTCAAAGGAATAAATGGAAGGGGTAAAGAAAAGCAAGCAATTTTTTGAAGATCCCTATTATCTTATATTTCAATATATTAAATTTATAATTAATGCCAACATCAGTTTAAAGTTGCTAAAAACCCAAATTACAGCGCTTAAAGTACAAGTTTAAGGCATTGGAATGGCCTAGAGATACTATTCCATTGCATTTTGATAGAACAACCATCCTATGTTACCTCTGAGATGGAGGCACGTCACAAGATACAGCAAATACTGCACCATATAAATCCATCAAAGGCAGCTTGTAGCCACAAAGTATCAGACTACGGGAAACTGCTAAAACTTTAAGCTCTCTGCAGTGAGAGCAAAAAAATCTCAGTGCACAATCATTTGCTACTGGGTGTTATGGGCAAAATATTTTCTCATTTAGTTCTATTGGGAGTAAGTACTCCTCTAAGCAATATCAATCAGAAACCACTTGATTTTTTGCGTCAAGGCAGTTTGTCCTCCATCTCAGTGTAAATTCAAAGGTAAAAATCAGAAGCTGTTATTCACATAGAAACAGTTTGATAGAGATGTTCAATATCCTCTCTTGCACGTATCAGATGTTAGTATCAGTAAATCAGGACTCACAGATCAGGCTGGCCTAGAGATACTATTCCATTGCTTTTGTACTTTTAACCTCTCTTCCACACTGAACTCTGTAATTTCAGTTCCCTGTAATTGTAAAAGCATTTAGCCTTCGACCTGGTGGGAGTAACCAACACTGTAAGGTAATAGTGAGAAAACATCTTTCCTTCATATCCACCATCTTTTTGGTGTCATTGTGAGGTGAAGACAGAAAAAAGTAACAACACTGAGAAACAAGAAAATCCAAGCAAGGATGAACTTCCAGTATAGGTCCTGGCTTCCATTATCTTTTATTTAGATGAAGTAAATGACCTCAGACCATGCAGAAACATAACTGAATTTGTATAAATATTCCTCTTTTGAGGACAGCAATCATTCTCATTGTTTTCAACCAATTCAGTTTTTATCTTGCTTTGTTTTTAATCCTATCCATTTTATATCCATTGTTTTTCTTCTGAATAGAACCTCTTCTCCTTAACCTATTTTTTTTCTATAAAAATAGAAAAATCCCTTCCTTCTTCAGGAGTCCTAGTTAATATTGCTGCTGGATTAAGAAGATATCAGATTGAAGTAAAAGCTCCTCCACCATTAAGGACTTATACACAGGATTCAAGAACTTCTCAGACCATATAGTCCCACAAAACCTCAGATCCACAGAAGATAACCAGTGCTCCACCTCCAGAAAAAACACACTCATCTAAGCAACAGATTGAAACTAAAGCTTTATATATAATAAAACAAATAAACAACAAAACTTCCAAATACAGCAATATATACTCCTACCAGCTCTACAACTAAATGCTAAACTTGGTCTGCCAATTTATAACTGATTATTGCCAAACTGGTTTCTTACCTTGTTCCTTGAATACTAAAAAACAAACACAGGTGTTAAAATTTCACCAAATCTCTGAACCAGAGAGTGTCAAGGTGCTTTCCAGCTTTTAGACGAATAGGATATCCTATTCCACGCAATAGCCTCATAGTCAATTTTACAAGATACCTGATTGCTTTAATATTACAATATTTGAATATGGAAATATATCCATGCTTATATCATTCAGTAATATTGCTAAGGCTACCTTACATTTAATGACCAGAATACTTTCTTACAATTATCCATCTATATAGAAGCTGATCAGTTGTAAATGTGAAGCTGCAGCATCCAGTCAATTTTATTACACAGAAATATATGTTATTCTCTCTTCTCAAATGAAAACTCTTCTAAGTTTTCATTTAATCCCTTCTCAAAGCGCAACTTCAGTTTAGTTCATTTTTAACCACGTGATTAGCAATGGTCCATTTTTAATAAGGTAGAATCTTTGAATCTGGGGAACCAGCTAGAATCTGAAATTGCTTGGCCTTGAGGATGTATTATCTGTTACCACTTATTAGAACAAGTGTAACTAGATTTACTGTATCACCTGAAGCTACTCAAGCATGGGAAGTGTAATGTAACCTCAGGAAAAAAAAAAAAATTATTGCACACGCACAGAATAATTATATAACAGAAAATATGTAATACTGTCTGGGAATCTTGGGTAGAAATAGATGAATGCTACTGAGAACCTAAGGGGAGATTAAGGTAGTACAATCTCAGGCAGAAAAGACACTTCTGCCTTATGGAGGTAATTGATATTTCAAAATATTTTTTATTTTCTCTGTTAGGAGAAGTAGTCCTCATAATTTTCAATTTTCTGTGAAAGACTATAGAATTCTCACCATAGGTATCTCCATAGTTAACTGTTGAGTGGACTACCCTGAACTCTGACTTGAGGCAGGACTCTCAGACAAAATACCTGGAAAATATCTTTAGAATTAAAAACGATGAAAGCCCTGGGGTTCTGAAGTTCACAAAACAACTTGTTCCACAGCTCTGGAACATAAAGTGCTGAGATTACTGAGGCAATTTCTTGTCCAGAAATCATTACATAAAAAACTTTGTTATTAACTACCTCCATACTGTCTACAGAATGGAGTGAAATCCATTGCTGAGACCAAGCACAGTGAAGAGATGAATCAGTAAGAAATTATTTAGGTTGCTCCAAAGGTAATGCCTCCTATTTATTTCCATATACCTTACAGATACAAGGAGTACAATGAAACTATTTAATAGAGTAAATTCCCATCTACAAAACACTATTTTGTAACATAGTCACCATCATTGGCCAGTTTGCACAGATGGGCCAGCTATGAATGGCTATCTGGAATATGACTTGGTTTTCACATTGCTTTTGCCACTGCTGAAATGCACCAGCTACTGCCTCACCATGATAGCACCACTTTTTGGTCTCCATAGGTGTTCAGCAAGCATTGATGAATGTCAGTGGGCGCAAGTTTTTCCATATGAAGGATGGATACACCCTCAACTCATATACACTTTCACATCAGAAGCTGCTTTGTCAGGCTGTCCCTCTGCTACCATCCATCACACAGCAACAAAATGCAATGAAATATTGTGGGAAATGTTCAACCTCTACTGCCACAGCACCAACATCCACCTCTGATATAATAGGCCAACATCATAAAATAGGAGGCATTACTTTTGGAGCAGCCTCCATACTAAGTATAGGAACTGTGCTCAAATTTTATGACCAGTTCTACCATACTGGTAGCATTAATCATTCTTTTTAACATATACATGCAGATCAGCATGTATAGAAATGCAAAAATTCCTTAGTTACTTTAGTATTCCTAATTGCCTTGTAATAGAAGCCCCTAATAATAGCTTTAGAAAGGTCAGACAAAAGAACTTTTCAAGATTTTGTTCAGACTTCTAAGAATCATTATCACCAATTCACCTTTTCTTTAAGTTGGACCTTCCTAAAACATGATTATAAGCCAAAAGAAAAAAAAAAAAAAAAGAATCTAGCCAGGAAAGAAATGGCAAACTTGATAATACAACACTTAGGAACTCAACAAATACCCTAGTTATTCTTCAACTATTTGTATAAGCTTTCCTTCCATTATAAAGAAAGAGCCCACCTGGGCAATACTGCAATACTAGTATTGCTATGAGAAATTTATTGCCACTTTACTCCCAAATAAAAACATGACTTAGTTTTGGGTAGTAATATAGATAACATGTAATATTTGGTCGCTGTTCCTACTAGGGTTTACTTAGGTATATTAGCATTAATGTCTCTCTGGTAATTAGTATTAAATTATATTAATTCACACAAAGTTCATTTTATATCATCTACATAAAGAATACCATTGTTCCCTCTTTTTTTTCCTCTGCAGTACTTAATTACATTTAATATTTTCTGGTGAATGATCACTGGAGAGGAGATAAAGTATCCATTACAGCTTTTGGAACCAAGAGTAATTATTCAACAAAACTAATAAGTAAGAGAGACGGAAACACTTTAATGGTCTGCTTGTTAAGGAATGAAATAAATTGATGGTGTGAGAGACATGGCCCAAATTTGATCATCAGAATTACGGGGAAAACACTATTGCTGGTGAACTATCTGATAATTTATGGAGTTGAGTGGATCTTGGTCTAACTCTGTACATGTGGATATCTGAGTACACAGTGAATATTTCATATATGCCTTTTGACAGGACAAAAGGCAGCTTCAAACTAAAAGAGAGTAGCTTTAGGTTAGATTTCTTTACTCAGAGAGTGATGAATTGCTCTGGGTGTCCCATCCCTGGAAGCATTCAAGGCCAAGTTGAATGTGATCCTCAGCAGCCTGATCTGGTGGGTAGCAACCAGTCCACGGCAGAGGGATTTGAAATAAATGACTTTTAAGTCCCTTCCAACCCAAGACATTCTATGATTCTATGAATGTGTAGTTTTGTGCAGAAAGCTGTTTTACGCTATGTGGATATTTATATACTTGATAAACACTGGTCAAGTGACCGCAGCACAGCTCTTGATTTTGCTTTTTTTCTCCTTGTGTCATGCTGCTGGGACATTGGATTTTGATTTTTCTCCTGCAAGCTTCAAGTCACCTAGAGAGTATTTAGAAAACTTTCGTGGAGTAAATGTCTTCTGGGCAAGCATAACTTGGCATTTCTTATATAGTGTTTCATAATCTTGAGATTTCCTAGAAATAAGGGCTATCAAGTTACAGGTGCTTTTCTTAAGGAGGCCATCAAATGCAGTGAAGGTGTAGTCTAGCCTTTTTTGTACAATTCAGTATTTTTCTATATTAAGAAGTAGAAGAGAATGGAGAAGTCATGATTTACTTTTAGCCAAAAATATTCAAATAGAAATATATCTTAAAGCACCACCCTATGTATCTTGTCAGCAACTTGTCTTTTCTTTAAATGATGGCTAAAATATATTGTTTCCCATACCCCTTGATTTGTTAAACCATAATCATGAAATTGAATTACAGGACAGGAACGATAAAAATAGATGAAACTATTATGTGTCATAGAGAGGCAATTATACTGTAGCTAATGATCTTTACTAATAGGATAAGATATACTGCCACATGTGCCTTGAAGATCATCATTCAATAAAATGGAGTCATCTATCAACTGAACCTTTAAGGTAGTGTTTAATTTGAGAAGTGAAAGAAATGAAATTGGGCTTTGGAGGATGCTGTGAATTCCATCCATGTAATGAGATAGAATATTGATCTAATGAACTACCTGAAGTCTAGACCATATCGTTAATCTGGAGTCTTGAGCAATTGGATGTACATACATGCATAACCAAAAGAGTGGTGGAGACAAATTAACATTTCTTACTCAAAGGCATTACAGTGTTCCGTATAAATTTGAATACAATTATGTCCACCATCGTACAGGATTTCTACTGAATTCTGCATGATTCAATTAAAGAACCTGGATGATGACATTCTTTGGTTCTTTGACAGGGAACAAATGATATAAAATTGGTATGGTCACCTTGGTCTACACTAACAAGTACAGCAGTGTAATAGGAAGTATGTGGTGCAATCCAATGTTAAAAGTCCATTTTCTGCTAAACATATTTTGTATGTTTTACCTTCTGGTAGATCACACCTGGTCCCGCAGACTACATTTTTCTTGATAATACATGTATACATGAGTATCCTGATGATCAGATCCTACTTTTTGCAAGACTTTTCTTTGTTTTCGGTTGCACCGCTTCCCTTCTCCCATCTTTTCACATTTCTTTCCTTGTTGCACTTTTCCATCCCCTTCTGCCCTCTCCATCTTTACTCCATTATCACATATTTTGAAACAGAGACTGACAGGGACTGTAGACCTGCAAATTTGAGCTGACTATCACTACCTTATCCACACTTACTTTCTCCTCAATTTAACAACAAATAGCTTTGAGGCAAGTGAAGAAATTTCTCCTTGTACAGTCACACCCCAATAGACCAGGCTTCCAGGCTATACAAAGCTGCCGTTGACTCTGTGAGCAATGAACAAATAGGGATTTGTGGGTAAACAAAAGAACTAAGACTGAAGGATAGCAGAGGAAGAATTTCGTATACTTATTAGCTGTGTTTTTCAGGGATCTTCGGCCAGAAACTTAGGGAAATTTTGAGATAGCTAATAGATAAAACTCCAACCCTGGAAAAGAAAAGAAGTGTGAGATTTGAGAGAGTGTGGAAGGGAGGAATGGGGCTGGCTTTGCTGGTGCTTTGAGGACATAGGTTTTCTTAGGAGAGAAATTGGATGGAGTAGGTTGTTACATTGATGGGAAGATGAAGGAAGACAGATTATACGTAGGGCAGGCCTGGTCTATACAGTCTTCAAAAACCCAGAGTTAGAAGTATAAGATTTTTCCAGGAGACAAGAGAAAAAAAAGGGGTTTTAGACAACAGTCAGGGCCTTTTTTGTGTGTTTTTCTTTACTGGGTAATTTGCTTTTATTAGCTATATCCATCCATCTATCATTTTCCGCTATGCTCAGCTGTGAAACTAATTCTTTGGGCTGCTCTGTCCAATGGCAACAGAGATTACTCTTGGGCCGCTTGCACCAACAGAGCTGTCTGGTTATAGCTGATAGCAAATGGCCGACTGGATTATTTTCATGATGAATATCCTTGTGCACCAAGACAAGGAGGTATTTAATTTTGTATCCAAAAGAGATGTGTCTATGTGTAATTGTGTGGGGGATAATTTTTTTTTTTTTCTAAAGTCGCTCATTAAACTGAATGGCATCTAAAACAATTGCAATTCATTTGCAACAGCCTGAGGGAAGAAAATGCCAATAGACAGAAATGACATTTATAAATACCTACTAGCTGAACAATGTAAAAAATAAACCCCAAATCCCTATGCCTTCCCCATCCTTCTCAGAAGAACTCATTCACTCCCTTCAACCTTTAAAATAAAGACAGTAAAACAGAAAGGGAATTATCACCTTTTTAAATATTAACTGGCTTTTCTTGAGTTTTCCACGTGACCTACATTTAGGATTTGTGTGTAAGTCTGAGCAAGAAGGGTTAATAATGAATACCTCCCATTTACCTCCACTCTTTATTTCATGTGTTTCATGTACACAGAGTATTGACAAAAACATTAAGGAGTTTGGAAAAAGCATGCCTTCATTCTTAGAACAGTATTAAGTATGATATAGACTCTCAGTATATTATAGAGAATTTGCACGAGTCTGAGTCTGTTGTCTAAGATTCAGCAAGCAAAATGACAGGAAAAGATAATCAGAGTTTAGAATCTAAACAAGTTCAGTTTGAGTCAAGCGGCTGCATAACCTCAGAAAGGTAAGAACATAATTCTGATTAAATGCAACGTGAATTGCAGAGAGATTCAAGACGTTACTGAAAGAGTCAAGAAACTGCTGATGCTTCTGGCATTCCTGTTTTCTTTGTGCATTTAGACATGTTTTCTGTAAACTGTCACAAACATAGGATTAACCCAAAGAAAATCTCTCATTATAGATTTCCTCTTAAATTATGCTATCTAGCATAATTATTTTCTCAAAGAAAGTGCACTTCAATTTAAAGTAATAAAAACAACTCATGAGATAATTCTACTAACTGCTCGTTATGCCTTTTTTTTTTTTTTCCCACTACTGTATAATCAATGAATATAAAGATGTTATAATTATGAAATAAACAAGACAGTTTGGCTAAGCAGGTTATAATAACAAAAAAGAGGATAGAATGCTTACACACATCCTGGATTCACTACAAAACTCCAGAGGAAGGATCTCCAGAAGAGATCCTTTCCCACTGGTAGTCAGCTCTTAGATGGGTCTAGGAGAGGTGCAACCAAGCTCCACCCCTTCCAGCAGCACAGGTAAATTGCCTTCACCTGTGCTTCCATGGCTGACTCATTGCTCACCTCAGGTGATCAATCAGAGGTTCAGGTCGTGATTAAGCAGTTTCCATACAACTGCATATGTGAGAGAGACAACATTGGCAAACAGCTATTTGAAATTGTTATAAAATTCAGTCTATCTTGGTATAAGAATCTGTGAAATTTCACTTAAATACACTTTAAATCCTCTTCTCTATCAATTAGATGGCATAATATTCATAAACGATTAATAATATTAAATACAAACAAAAATTGACTGCAAAGCAATGAATGCTTAGTGGCATTGAGAAAAATATGAAGACTAAGCCAAAGGCACGTGATTCAGAGGATAAGCAGTCTGGACACAAAGTTAGCTATGCAGGAGAGAGTATTTATAGTATTTTACTGAATCTGAGTCTTCTACATAAGATAGAAAAAAATGTAGATAAGAATCTACCTCACAGAGGAAAGTAGAAGTGTGAAGTATCAGATCTGCAAATCCCATGAAGTACCATGGAGCCTCATAATATAAAATAATAATTATTATAATTACATATATATATATAATTTCAATGAGCCTGATTTTCAGTGCCAACCATGAACACTACTTAGCTGCTGGTTTTGTATTATGATCCAAATAGCAGTAATTAACCCACTGGGAATGTCCAGAGCAGATAACATTTGCATGTTTTAATGGAAAACCACCAGGAAACTTGGATGCTTGTTTCAACTGTGTTCGACCAATATGGATACACGTTTAATCTATTAGACATTGCACTATATATATATATTCCATGTAAATACAGTGATAATATCAATGTCCTGACTTGGTTTAATGAAATTTTCATAATTTTCTCTGGACACTGAGAGAATCATGTTTTTTTGTGAAGATCTTCTCAAATTCAAGCTTCAGTCTCAGTTGGCCAGATCCGAGTCAGATTCCCTGGAAAGTGAATGTTTAATTTTTCTTAATTTTCTAAGCTTTGAAATTTTCATCAGGAGTGCATTTTTCTCTACACCATGGATCAAAATACTACTGTTCTTGTACTATAATGATTGCTTCAAAAATCTCTTCAAGATCTCTTAAAATTCTATAGCAAGTAAGTTTAGGAGTTTAAGGAACCATTTATGTATAATTAAATTCATGGCAGCCTTTGCAAAAGACCTGGATTTACTTTCTGTCCCAACATTTGCCTGAGCAATCCGCTCCAAAATCAGGCACACTGAATCAGTGTAATATAACCTAGAATTTAAACGGTATGGAAAAGGGAAACAAGTAATTTTTTAATTCATTTTCTTATTAGAAACAAAATCATTTTGCATTTTGAGACAGTCTAGAATGACTCTTCTCCAAGCTGACATTCAATGAGATACAGCACCACACTGGGGTAACCCACAGTTGCAGCATTACCATAAGGAATTTCTTTATGTTCACATACATTTTTAAAGTGAAAACTGGTATAATTTTAAAATATTGCATAATGAGTTTTTTTTTAATGCCAAATTTTTTTTTTTCTGTTTGCCATCTTCCTGTATTTTTCCATCCAAACTAATTGAAAGTATAACATCAAATGTCTCAGAAACAAAGTGAAATAATGTGAATGTGAAATTCATTCTCTTTTTTTCTTCTACATTTCCCTCTTACATCAGGGTAATTACACCAAAGCTTAGTGGTCAGCCTGATGTGCAGTTTCAAAACCTTATGAAAGGTACTGCTGTGACAGGTTGGATGAGACATGACAAGATAAATCCACGTAAAACAATTCTAGATGTGTTAGGCCTCAATTTAGGACAGAAGTTCTTAAGAATTTTTGCCCTGTGGGAAAGATCTGTAAAAGCCTAACAGTATGAGGCATTTCGTTTGTTCCACTGTGAAGGTGACACTTAATTACCATGCTGGCATGAAAAGTACCAGAGGTTACACTGGCTCCTGAGGGAGTTCTTCTTTGATTAAATACAAGCTCTTAGGTTGCTTCAATGCAGGGGGTCTGGAAGGCAAAAGGCGCAAATTCTTTCACCCACATTGTTTGCATTTCAATTGTCAAGCTTTGTTGTTTTAATGTGAGCTAAGAGTGAGCCCAGCATAAAGGTGTGTCTACAGGAAACATTAAGTCTTTGGGATGAATTCTTCTTTCCTTATGCTGGTATAGGACCACTGTGGACTTGACCGAGAGAGCTCTGTAGGATTGTAATGGAGTCCATGGAAGAGGGATATGCTTTCTGACTGACCATGAGAAAGTAAGCAATCCAAAAGTCAAAATGAACTTTTGCTTATTGTTCCACTTGCTGAGAGTCTCCTTGGCCATATACAAGAAAAAATATAGTGAAGATATTATTCCTTAATATATGATATTCTTTAATATGTGATGAAATCCCCATTGCAAATGTTTCTCAAACTTGACTTGGAGCTACTCTATAGCTAACTTACAAATAATATGTACAACCACGTGTCACTAGACTCTGTAAAAGAGAAAGTGAGACCAAGTCACTGACTGAAAATATGCCATGAAGCAGGTAATAACAAGAAATTCATCAGCCATCTCCCTTAAGAACACAAATTGCTTACGGGTGACTTTCCAATGATTTTTGAAGTACTAAAAATGTTTCTCTTTTCCCTGCAAATAGAAGTATTTAAATAAGTTGATGTGAGTGGAAAAGGCAAAGCCACTCCTCCTCTCACTCTTTTTTTAAATATTAAGCATATGAAAAATTATCCTCTTTGAGGTGCTTGGAATTTTATTTGGCCTGAGACACTTTAAGTAAGTTTTTGATAGAATTTCAAATAAAGCTGCCCAGGATTTATCTTTCATCTTTTAAAAATGTTCAGCGTTTGGCTGGTTACTTAATTTTACAGGAAAAAAATCAAAAGATTGGAAGATTCAAGGATAGAATAAGCTCCCACCCCCACCCACTACAGAAAAGTTTTGCTTAAAGTACTTCTCCAATACAAAATGTAGATCCAGTTCTTGCCTGAACATATATACTTCAAAATGTCATGTGTGTCTCTATGGAATGTTTTTTTTTTACATGGGGACTTCAGGTGAATGCAGCATACAGTAAGAAATTAATGTGTAAGGAAGTGATATTAGATAGATGATGGAAACTATTGTGTGTATATCATTTGACAGGAGATTCTGAGCAATTAGAAATCTCACAATACACTCACAATTTCACAAAGTGTGAAACAAAATGAGATGAAATCAAACTTAGCTTATGATCAAGAAAAAGTATTTCATATTTCAAACTAACTAGTGATAGAATGAAGGTAGCCCCAACAATAAAACTACTGCCTTTACATTCACTCGAGGTGGAGTCAGTTTTTCCCTGAGCTTACTGATTGTGCCTTCATTCAATGTTCAATTTTCTTTATCAGATCACTGCTATTAGGGAAGTATGTTGAATAATAGCAAGCAAAGTCCAAAATTGGTTTCTCACATTTCTCTTTTCCTGTGATTTCTCTCAGGCTATTATTTCAAGACATTGTTCAGCTTGTATTGTAATGCTCAACCTGGGTAATGGGAATATATTTCTACAGTTTCCCACTGCAAAGAAGAGCCTGCTATGGTGCAGTTGGCCATGTTCCATTTGAACAGTATCAGTGTGAGATCGTCACTATCACTAAAAAGTAAAGTGTTAATCAGAGTGCACAAATATTCTGAGTTTTAAGACAAAAAACCATAATAACAACAACAAAAATACAAGAAAATCCAGGACAATTCTGAGCAACTAAATATCTGTTAGAAAATTTTAACCATTTTTGAGCTATGCATGAATATGTGGAATGAAAATTAAATTAGACAGCCTGATGTAAATCCTCTGTTGAGAAAACAGAACAAAACAAAACAAGAAGAGAGCTTAAAATATAATGAGAGGAAGAGAGAAAGGACAGTTGAAACTGAGTTGTGTCCTCTAGGCGTTAGTGCAAATTGAATAGACATTGATGGATTTGTTTTCCTTTCAGATTAAATTGAACTTTTGATTTGAAAGTAGTTTGCCTGCTCCTACTTTTGAAAGCTACATTTTTCCTTAACTAATTTTCTCTTGTTAAGGCATTCTAGTTTCAGAGTGGTTGATAGTGTTTTACAGATTGGCACTGTAATCCTCTAGAAAGAGCAAGGAAAGAGAATCATAACACTGAGCTGTACTTTCTTGTATTGCTTTACCCCCGCAGTGCCATGGCTTTTAAAAATTCCATCTTGTGCAGTTATGATTTTAAATACAATTGAACCATTTCCTAGGATCAGATGTTACCAGTTCCATGGAGTTAAAATCTTTCTGGACATTTTAAAATTGCTGCTGAAGTATACATAGCAAATTCTTGTACTGTTCTCCAAATGAGTATGCATTCATTAGTAGCCTACACTCTGTGGCTGTGCAAACTACTATGGTCTTTGTGTTTTCTGCTCCTCTGGCCCTCATAGTCTCAGCCTTAATCTCAGATCAGCTTTGCTTACAGTGGAGAGACCCACTCAGCACAAGTCAGGGAAACATTTTGCTCTATCCTAAATCTTACATTAGTCTCAAGATTATGCTGTGCATTCTATGATGCCTGGGCTGAATGTCAAACATGTCCCAGCTACTCTGTGACAGCATCATGTGCTTAGCTTTGGGCAGACAGGAGTGAATTCTTCCCACAATGATCTCATTGTTGCCTGTCTAAGTTACAGAGGAGTTTCAAAAGGAGTGTAAGCTCATGCTATATTGTTGCTGCTTGCAATGCAGCATAGTATATGAAGGTCTGGGTCAGACTCTGGATGGTCTTCTGATTCTGTCTAAATTAGGCAAGTATGTACTAAGTAACCAAGCTGAAACTTTGATACACAGTGCATCTCTGGGAACATCTGCCTCAAAAGAGAAGTCATTGTACTTGTTTCGTTGCACTTGTTTTGTTAAATGAAGCTATATTCACATTTCTAGAAAACAAACAAACCAGAAATAAAAACAATAAAAAAAACCTAGCCAACCAGCCAAAAACCCTCTTCCAGATTAAATACGCTAGTGAGTAAAGAATTATTATATCCTACTGTCGGGCAGGGAAATTAAGGCACACAGACCTTGCTCAGCTTGACAGAATCTTATCTTAATGACAAAACTAAAAACAGATCTAAGAAAATTCCAGTGACCAAACCAGACATACCAGTCACAAGAACTGTCAAACTAAATACCATGACTGTAGGCTCAGGACATTTTGTCACTAAATTCTATGGAAATAGCTACAGGTAAGAGACTGAATTTTAAACTCTGTAAATAAAAACAAGCAAACAAAACACCTAAAACTCTGCCGAGCAATCTTGTTACTATGTAAAGAATGTATTCTTAGCATATAGATGATTTACTGCATGTGGATTGGTTGGACCAATCATTCAGAAACACCATAAACTATGTCTTAATCCTTCAGGAAAGGTACCAGATTGCTTTTGTTTTGCACAGTGCTTCTCTTTGGTACTTTGCATGTGTAGCATCTGTTCCAGGAAAATATCAATCAGTGGGTTCTCCATTTCATGCACAGATTAATCTCATAACATCAAAGATTAATGTCATATGCTCAATGAAAAGTCAGAATTTATTTATTTATCTCAGCATCTTGCTGTAGACCTTGTTACTTCTTGCTCTCCAGATCTTTTTATGGGATAAAGGAGTGGACTTGGAAAGAAAAAACTGAGATAACCCACTAAAATCTTCTGAAGCATTAAAAAGAAGCTTTGGGGAGACAGAGAGAGATGTAGGTGGGTGAAAATTAACACTGTATTGCATCTGCCTACTAAAAGTATCACCAAAAAACACCCATAGCATCTTTTCATGCCCCTTGTCATTTTCTTGAATACCTTATCAAATTATAAGCTTTGAGAATAAGAATCTGGCTTCAACTAGAAATCTCTCTCTCCTTGTTTCACTTTCAAATACACAGAAATAATCAGCCCAGAAACATAATTTGATTTTTTTAAATGCATTTTACAAAGGAAATGATTTCCTACAGCATTAGTTGTCCAGGACCCAAATGTTCAACAGAAGTACCTAGCTGACTATATTCTCTTGCAGAAAAGATATAGCCTATTTAGTTATTGTGATCCTTTCAGTCTAGGAGTTGCTTCAGAAGCTTCTGTCTCTGGTAGTAGGATTTAGGCAGGTATTTATCTCCAAATTCAACCTTGATACCCAAACCATCTGCAGAGGAACTGTTATGTCACAGCCTGAACTGATGATTGAGCACCTGGTGAAGGAGGAGGAGGAGGTAGGAGAGGGGGTGGTTTGACTGGCTCCGGAAGCACAGGTTCAAGCCATTCACCTGTGCTTCCCACATGACTGGAGTCTAGCCCTTAAATGAGCCCAGGGTTCTCTCCTTCCCCTTCCTAAGGCTATTTTCTAAAAGGAGAATGATTCCTGGATGTTGGTTAGTTCCTGAGAAGTAGTGCTATATGGCTAGAGATCCTATCCGCGGCTGGGTGAGTTGACTTCTTTCTATAGATTCTTATTGATATTCCTAATGGTGCTTGGCCTGGTATTGTGAAGAACTTTTCAGAAATAGCTTCTCTGCTTCTAAGGACTAATGATATCAAATCACTTTTAGCTGATAACCACTTTTCTTAATAGATGAAGGACAGGGAATGATTATGAGGCTTTAAGTTAGATTTTACATATAATTAAGTACCTATGTTATGGTTTAGAAGAAGCTCTGCTGTACAGGCATGTGGAGCCTTACTTATATCTTGCTACACTTTCAGGACAAGTTCTAATAGACTCGCAAGGTAAATTCTATAGCTGCAGTAGATGAGTCTCTTAAACAGAAAAATAACGTTACGGAAGAATTTTAGTATTACACTGAGAAAAGTAGATTAAAAGATGTGTCTTATTTCATTGTCTTCTATGATGTAATTAGAAACTCTTGTTTGCTTGTTTTCTAATTTTGAAAGAAATACAGGTGTGAGAGCTGGGAAACAGTGATGAGCATCAAGTCTCTTTCTGATGTGTAAAACTTAAAATATGTTTTACCTTTTGAATAGTCCAGCTAAAAAAAAAAATTCAGAGAATATTATTTTTTATTGTAGAGTACCAAGGGTTTATAATTCCCCTGATTCTTAGAACTAGGGGATCCTACCCTTAGCTCCTCTGTTTTGGGATATAGGCAAATAAAATGACTGTTGTTACTTGTGTAAAAAGAGCAGATGGGAAAATTCAGGTCTATAATTTCTGGAAGAAAATTCAGTACCTCTTCTGAACTATGTGGGAACTAAACAGTGGAAAATATTAGAACTTACCTTCAGGTACTGATGTTATAGTTTGTTTTGAATTTTGTTTAAGATGTGAATTAAGGTTTCAATAACAGTCTTTCCTCTGTCTTTTGTGCAGCTAACTCACTGCTTGTTGTTTCCTTGTTTTAATATGTAATAAAGTAATTCAGAAGAAGAATAGTGAGTGTCAGGCTGTGTTCCATGAAAACTCTCTGAGGAAAGTGTTCACAGACAGCAAAGATATCAGCACCAACAGTGGCTCAAATTCATATCTGGGGGACTGAAATACTGTAGGAACAGTTAGAGTTTTGTTAGGTATGTGTGTAGCCATTTATGTGAGCAGGAGAACTGGGTAGTGCTTACTGCTTGTGAAACTGCACACACTTTCATGTGCCTTCTTAATCCAAATTCAGGTGGAGTTTGAGTGAAGTAAGTTTTTAAAATTTCTGTTTGGGAGGTCTAGGATCACGATGCTGTGTAGTATGATGTATCATATTTCATAATATAAGGCTTTTATTTAAAATCTGTGGCAATGCTGTTTACTGAATTCCAATTACTTGAGAAACATTCAGGACATAGTACTTCAAGATGTCATCTCTAAGTGAAACCAGCTGCATTAAAACAGTCATGAAACTTCAGGTCCAAACACTTAGGAAAAAAAATCAATTATAAAATTTAAAATGCAAGTTTTCATTTTCCCTCTTCAGCTATGTCATGCAAATACATTTCATTGGGATTCACCACAGGCACAATTATCAACATTTTATCAGCTGGATTGCAACTGGAAAAGATACATACCCAAACTCTTGAAAAAATGCATCTGATTTCACTCTTTGTGAAGCATAGAGATACTAATGATTACTGTTCTCATTCTTTTGGGTATGGCAAAGAAATAGC
Organism: Phasianus colchicus; assembly: GCF_987193195.1. Classification (NCBI taxonomy): domain Eukaryota; kingdom Metazoa; phylum Chordata; class Aves; order Galliformes; family Phasianidae; genus Phasianus; species Phasianus colchicus. The sequence goes on from NC_143442.1 coordinate 12,182,616, forward strand.
AAAAATTTTCCATCAAATTTGTCTCTATATTTAGCATGCAATATTTTGATTAAAGAAGACAATATAATAACTGTAGTATAGTTGCATCAAATACTGATTAATTGGAGATCTTGCACCATATTTCAGTGCTACACTGTTTTTATGTGGGGTTGAAAGTACTCTACAAAACCTCTGTTTATATCCCATGAATGTTATTTTTGCTAACATTTTCATAATTTGTTAGTTGTTTATAAATAGCGATATGGGATGGACTAGCAAATGTTAATACTTTCACAAAAAGATTTAGTTTATTTAATTCATTTTTTTCCTAAACAAAGAGTCTTTAGAAAATGCGAATACAGCTTAAACTGAGTTTGCCATGCTACTAAGATATGTAAGGTCAAGTATCAAGTAATGAGGATATGTTAAGTAATTAACAGCAAACTGGCCATCACATTACTTGCTTATGTATTAAACTATTTTTTAACACCAACTATTTCAGGCTCTTGAAGTTTTGGATATATTTTGTCTCCCATTCTTCTTGTTAAGGTCAATTTTAGTAGCAGGCTAAGCTTTCCAGGCTTTTATTTTTTTTTTTTTAAGTTCAGCTTTTCTTTGCATGTATTTTTAATATGAATTAAATCTATTAGGGTGAGACTATGAACCTCTTTTCTTTGTTTAACTGACTCCAGTATCAGGCTGGATGAGATCTTCAGTATTGAGAGTTATCTGTTGCTAATTAGTACAAACTATTTCATTTTCATTTGGTTCTTTCATTCGGTTCTTTCATTCTCATAGAATTGTTTGAAGCACCTTTGGTAAACATGCAGTCTCTGTACTCGGGTAGATTGACAGCAGATCAGGTTTTAGTCCAGGCTGGTATACACAAAGTAATCCTTGAAGCTTCTCTAGATTTCTTGTTAACAGTTTTGCTCTTCCTTCAGCTTGTTTATCAACAGAAGACTTAATACACTAAAATACTTTGTTATAGCGGATACTTGAAATTCATAAGCCAGTATCCTATTCATATCACATCTTAACTATCTTTAGAAAAAGAGTTACAGGAGGTCTAATCAAATATTTTAAGAGAAATAAAAATGAGCATAAGCAAAATAATTCAAAACTGTTGGAACAGTTTTGGTCATACTTGCATGTGGAGTGCTCTTCGGAAGGTGATTGCAATTTGTGAGACTGTTGGCTTTTTGACCTCAGGAAGCAAGTGAAATTTTAGGAGAAATTTTATTTGTGGCTGTTTAGTGCCTAATAGTTTTACTGCAAGAAATAGGATGATAAAGTAATACTCAGAAGTTACTAAGTGGCTTCTCCAAAATATATTTTTCATAAATTGCTCTTTCCTTCTGACTCTTTTTACATCCCCCTTCAGAGGGGCTTTCAGAAGAGCCAGAAGTAAAGAACAAATGAAGATGCTCTTCACCTGAATTTTTTCTTTAAGTTGTATTTTCAATGAGCAATAGAAATAAAAGATTTTCTTCCATCAAATACTTCCTGTGATGGCAGCAGTTCGGTGTGAATGTGTGATAAGAATATCTGCAATGTAAAGATAGCTGGGAACTTTGAATCAGTCCCTTGGCTGACAGTGGGCAGCCCAGTGTGTTACAAAGGAGAAATCCTATGCCTGGCAGATGTGAAATAGTTTGCAGCCATGCTAATCGCTACTGCCTTGGAATTGATTTGACCCTGAAACATGAAGTGAGGCTTTATTTTTTTCTTCTCTTGCTTGCTCTGGATATTTTTATCAGAGTAAAAGCTTTTTTTTTTTTTTCCCCCCTCAGTCTGAGATGGAGAGCTATATTTGTTACTGCTGAAAACCTGTGGCAGTGAGTTTTATTGTTTAACTATTCAGTAAGTATGCAGAACTTTTCCTATAAGAAACTACCTTTTTTTATTAAAATATTTTCCCTTTTCTTGTAGTTGCTTCTTTGAATTTAAATATCACTCTTATCATACTGTAAGATGTGAACTCAAACTGCTTCGTTTTTCACTTCATGTACTTTTTTTGTAGATTGCCTTATTCATCTACATATTTTCTCAATGCAAACAAGCCTGGTGCTTTTAATTCCTCTTCTAGGCAAGTTGTCTTGATGATCTAACCACCTTCATCTGGACCTCCTTTAACTACTCTGCTTTTTTGATGCTTTTCTTTAATCTGGGTTGCTTCTCAAGGTGTTACCTCTGATTTATGTAATTGCTTTATATTCTTACACTTCAGTCAAACAAAACATCAGTGGAGTTAAATCTTCAAAGAAATTGACAGATGTCATTTTGCCTGCCAAAATTATCATAGGAATATGTACACACAAATTCTATTTCAACGCACATTGCTTTTTTCAAGCTTGGTGTATATACATGTTGTTTGTCATAGTTTTGCCCATTGATTTGTTCTTGTTAAATTGGTTAAAGGTCTGACTTCCCTAGCCTAATGATTTAGGCCACCTACTCATTTTATGTCACTTACAGTTTCCTATAATTAATTACTTCGTTCAAGTTGAAAGCTTCCAGCGCAATTACTGATGAATCTCTTGAGAAGACTAGCAGAAGAACAAATAATAGCCTAGAAAACAAAGCTCAGATTTTTCAAGTAATCGTTTTAATTTCTTTGCAAGTAAAAAGATTCATTGGTTTTCTGAAAAATTTTCCACTCATGGAGAATTCTAAGTTATCCACTGACTACTTTTTGAGAGGACTTCACAAAAGCATAGAGAAGGCAGACTTTCATTAGGGTGCTGCTGACAAACTACCTGCAACACCACAGATTAATTGTTCTTAAAAACAATCGATGAAATATCATTGAGGAGGGCAGACAGGGAACAGACACTTGTTAGCTAAGCTGAATGTACTGAAAAATACATTACTAAGACATTAGAGATTCTTACACATTGTAGCTCTCTTTAATTACAGTGACACTCAGCATGGATCAAGGTTCCACTGAGTTGTTAACATAGGTTTGCTTACATGTGTCCTTATTTCCTGACTTGATGAGCTACTGTTAAAACATTTCAGACAAAGCAAATAGTTGTAATGCTCAAGGAACATATAAATTCCACCTATTTTACAGATGAAAGGAAGAATCTATGTACGAAGGGCAGTTTCATGCAATCACTGTAGTTAAAAACAAATAATTAGATGGATTGCAATAATGTTTATGTTCTTGAGAGTAATTAAGTTGGAATGGATGTAGTTTGGGGCTAGGGCTCCTCTACAGAATCAGAAAGATATTAGGTGTCAGTGGAAAATGTACAATTGTGGTTTTTTTATTGCTTAAATTATTGGTTTGCAGCATGTAGATATGTAATGATGTCTTTGTGTCCAACATAATCATAAGATGAATGACAACCAGCTAGAGAAACACAGCTAGCATTGTGATGCAAAGACGTTGTGTTTTACTGCATTGTGCATTTGTAGAGGTGCCTCTGCCCCTCCTTCATTAAATAAAGCCAAACATGCTACCTGAAGTTTTTATTTGAAATAATAATTGGAAAGGTCTTAAGCATCTTTAGGAAAGTCAGGGAAGTCTTCAGTTAGATTCCAGTCTGAGAACTGAATTAAAGGTATTAAAATCTACACGTGTCCTAAGCAACAGATTGCATATGGGGGTTTGCTGCAGAATGAGATGAAGTTCTTAAAAACATTCCTTATGCTACCTTCAAAATATGGTGTTTATGGATAGAAAGCCTGCTTGCTGCTTATTTGGCTTGGAAGAAGTGACAAAGCAGAACAGATGCTTTTTTCTTTTGCTGCTTGAGTGGAATAATTCCAAAGAAATTTGGAAAAAGGTACTGGAATTTTAAGAGTCTTCAGAGAAATGTTACTGAAGTTTATCTTCTACAATGCATGTGACTTGGAAATTAGTTTTCAGATAATAAAATAAAGCAGAATAGTATTCAAAAAGTTTCACAGCAGAAATATATTTTCAACTTTAATAGACATAGGCAACTAGGAAGTATGGACATAATGCCTCTGTTATAAATTATAAATGACTTCCCTTGGAAAATGTTAGATATCTGTAGGGGTAAGAAAGCCTTGAAAAACCTTTTTGTTTACTTTGAGGGAAGAAAGAGGTTTCCATAAAGTTAAATTTACCACTAACATGGGCATGTTTGTCTTCTGACAATTCATGGTGTGAAATGGTGGAGAGGGTTTATTTTAACCACACAAGTCCCCTTAGGTCATATTGCTGTCTCTACATGTGGCTGGTGCTTGGCACAAAGGGAAGCTTTTACTGAGCAGAGCATTGGCTGTGACATTTGCTAGGCAAACTTGAAAATCTAATGCCATACATTATTAATAAGTGTTCTGCGAAGAGAAGATATCAGAACTAGAATCATGTTCAAGCACTGCATGCCAACTGACTTTGTTCTGTCACTCTATGGCAAATACAATTATGTTATTGGTATTAAAGATGTACGTCATGGATAATGTGAATACATAATGCAAAGTTATAATGAAATTTGGAATATCTGAATAGTTGTGGGAAAACTGCTTTTTAAAAAATAGATTTTTATCTACATTTCTAACTTTCTTTTTTTACTTTGAATGACCAATGACACTTCTATTATATGCCATTTGTTTTGCATATTTTAATTTCTAATTACTGATAAATTAAGATGACACTGATCTATGAATGCCCACTGAATGTTTAATTCATGGATACCTTAAAATGCTTGCTATTACAAAGAATTCTGATAGGTTTTGGCTGGAATTCCAAAGGAGTGACAGATCTCTAGTCTCTGACTGCAGTATATCTATGAGCAAATTGAAGCATCAATGTCATTGCACCCTCTGCTAACTTATTCCTTTTAAATTATTAAAATCTTAAGCTGAAATTCTTCCCAGAAGGGAGCCAATCTAATGCTATGAACATACAACTTAAGTCTGAAAATTGTTGCTGGCTGTTTTTGCATGAAGTGTTTCGCTTTTGATGTGTTCTATGCCCATAGAAAATCAGCAAATTATAGGAATTATTTTCATCTGTTAGATTTATGCTTATGCCTTTATTTATGCTTAGCTGAAACGTCTTAACCAAATGGAACAAAAGTAAGGGACCACCAGAAAAACCCCCCATTCTTCAATACTTTGGTGACGAGAAACATATGCTCTCAGTGCTTGTTAAATCTATTTGGACTGTCCTACCACTGAATAGCTTATGGATGTCATGTTGCTATTATCAGCAGGCATCTACAGGAAAATATGGTTAAACTTGCGGAGTAATATGACTCTAATTCTTGCTTCATGGCCTGCACGTTTGGAAACACAGTTGAATCTGTCCCTTGGGATAAATGAGCATCATGATGGCTCACCAGTCCCATTTCCCAGCTGCCTGCACAAGACTGCACTAGGCTAACATGGCCAGCATGTGTGGAGGCCCCACAAAAAAGGGTAAATCGGGTTTGGAAACAATGGCTGATGCCATGCAGTCCAGTGACTGCTGTGCACGATTGGTGTAAAGAGAAACACCTGTGGTCTTGAGAGTTAGTCAGCAGGCCTAGGTCAGGAGCAGTGCCCCATAGATGTGAGGCTGGATGCAGATGTACTCTAACACAGCTGTGGTGTAGCACAAGTGGGACAGCCTTGGTTCACAAGATGTCTCTACAGAAATGGGCACAGATTGCAGTAGCTCCTACCAGTGAAGGAACTATTGTGGAGTGAGGCATCTCAAGCCTCTCCTGTTGGGACCTTGACAGGTCTGTGCTGCTGAGCACGGGGAAACATGCTTTGAAGCCTGTGGCACTGTTCACATGGAGCAGGCTGTCAGAAACAACTTCAGAAGTCTCAGGAGCATGTTGTGCTCACAGTGACGTAAAATGGAAACATAGTGCCTGCCTATAAGTAGCAGGCTTTGTAGAGATGTAAATGAAAAATTATGTGGTAAATGCAAAATTGTGTAGCAAATGCCCATGGCATTTGGTTCTCCTATAAGCAGAAGCATTGACAATCAGAATTTTTGGAGTTCTTACTGTTCTCTCAGCCTGAAATTCCAGGCTTACTGGTAGAGGATGGGTGCTGGTGTGAGCAGTTGATCAGTGGCTGCTTACTTCCAAGAGACAGGGATGTTCCCAAGGAGGGAAAAGTGATCTGTCTTCTGTTTCTGTATAGTGACACTGAGAGTCTTTACTAATTAGCATTCATGCTGAATAGCTGGCTGAGATTCTCAAACAAAAAGAGATGCAGTGTTGCCTTTTTAGAGGGGCCTGTGACTGGGTTTTCAGAATCCATCACACCCAACTGCTGCTGTGAAAATAAATTGTGAGTGCTGAGGTGGCGTCAGAGGATGAGAAAGAAATTGTTGCATACTAGTGAATAGTATTTTGTGATGCTGGAGTTCTACAAAACTTTTTTTCAGCTGAGATCCTGTAGCAAACATTAATTTTTTTTGTCTCAGTTGCAACCAACGTCCTTGCCAAGTTCCTGTCATGATCAGAGCCCTGAGATCAGGGATTTCATTTCCCTAGGAAAAAAAAGGGCTTGGGAAACCTTTGTTTTCATGCCACTTCTGCTGTTGTATACATATCTAACTGCCACAGTGGTCACTCAGGCTCGATGCCAGGGTAGCCAAAAGCCTTCAGGATGAGAGAGATGGCATTAGTATTCAGCAGAAATACCAGCACAGAGGAGGCAGCTTTCTGCAGTCCTTTCACTCCCATCTCTCAGCAGATTGCATGTGCCACTCTGAGAGATGTACAACCTTTCCCATAAGTTATTTGGTAGGAAATCAGACTACAAGCCAAGGACAAAGAAATGAGTAAATTGTGGGGTTTTTTTTCTTTTGGAGACCCTAAGTGCAATTCCTCTGAACACACAGGCATTGCAGCCAGCATTCTGTGATCAGCTATTTGTATGCCTCTGAAATATGCAGGTATGGTTCCACCAGTGGTAAGCCACATGGAGCTCATAAAACAAAACCTAGAAGTTAATTATTAATCAAAGCCAGCAAAAATGTATTCTGCTTTAATATGACAATGCAGTACATAAACTCTTGAGTTAACAGACACTTTAAAAAATGAATAGTGATTACTGTTATAGCAGCTGTTTTGTCAGCTGCTTTAGAACCACAATATGTTAGCCAGCAATACATTAACAAACGATATAAGGACAGATAAGAGTTGAGACTTTCCATGCTGCTAGCTCCACTGAGATGAGTAGCATCAATAGATACTCTGTTTAGAACCTCAACAGACAAGCTAGGGACGGGGTATGGGAAGGGGTCATCACAACAGAGGGAGAAGTTGAATATTGTGTATTTGAACAGTAATGTCTGCTCTCTGAAGAGGCTCAGTTAGGTGCTTGTACGGCAGGGGACAAAGGAGAAAGCTTACCTGTTTGTCCTGCTTAAACTGTAAGCTCTCTGCTGCAGAGACCCTCTACTGCACTCTTTGTTCTGCACTTCACTTTCAGATATTGCTGTATTATAAGCAAAGTATTATTTAATCACAAGGGCTTTACATTTTGACAGTTTTCAATAGCACTATATTCACTAGCTATACAAGTTGAAAGTTCTTAAGCTGTGGCTTATATATATGTTAATTCTGCAAATGTTTATTCAAGGGATTGGAAGAAGTTATTCTTTAACAGGCTAAAATACCGAGTAGTGAATTTGTGAAGATTTTAAGATCCAACTCTGGCATATCCATTTTAAGACACTTATCTGCATTCCACGCTAAAATAAGTTCTTGCAATTTCAAGTAACTTGCTTATGATCTAAAAGCAGGATCATCCTTAAGTTATTTTGTTGGTATTTCATGTGGAACTGTAGGCATGGATTAACAAAAATGGCTTCAGAGATAAACCAAACAAGCTGGTAAAGCCTTAATTTCTGCCTCTGTGGGGAGAGGTGGGGTGAGGGAGGGAATACTTACTAGTAGACAAAGCAAACCTGTAGTCACAAATATATACTTATTCATAGTCTTTGTATCATCTGGTATTTGTCATCACAATTTTTTGGAGAGATGTCAGTATAATATTTGTATAGTGGAGATAAGCAGAGTCTTCAAGTCAATCATGAAACTACAAGAGCCTATTGAAAAGTATAATTATGACTTCCTCTCTCTTTCTCCTCCATTTTTCCCCTTGCTGCTTTGCAGCACTAAGAAAATTTACATTAATTTCTTGCAAATGGTGCTGATTTGAGCAGTTTAGGTAAGGATCTCAGTTTGCATTTCTTGAGTTTTGTTCAGTACCATATGATGGTAAGAGACTTTTAAAAAAAACAAAACTTAAAAAAACACAAACCACAACAAAAAGTAAAAGAAACTCCACAACTCTGGAGCTTTTACTCTGAAATGTGTTCTATATTTCTTTGCTTTAACTGCTATGTATGCTCAATATCTATATTATTTCATGCCACTTATCTTAAAGCTTCAAGGTAGAAAGAATCCACAGAAAATGAGTGGACAAAAAAACAGCCTTAAGTCTTTGTGCTTCATTCATTCTTTTTCTTTGCATTGAGAGACTCAGAAAGAGAGCAGTAAGTCTGTTGCTTTATAATAAATCTGTCCAACGACAAAACAGTTGAGTTTACACCCTTAGCTTCATTGTCTTAGAAGCTTTCTAGAACATTTAGGGAAGTTGTCACGGAGTTAACTAAATCAATTTATGCCCGTGACAGGGGGCAGTAGGCCCCTGCCCCTCCATCCCCCCTAGCCTCACAAAATGGGAAGGAAAGGAGGAAAAAAAACCAGCGGCAACAATCTATGGAGGAAAACTTATTTTACTAGCTATGATATAGGAATGCAAAATAACACAATATAATACAATCTAATTGAAATTGAGACTAATAAATCAAATAAGATAGGAGAGAGAGAGTTCCTGAGACCGAGTAAAACCTGAAAAGCTTGGAATGGCTAGGAAAGCATCCTCCAGCACCCACTGCCAGGCAGTAAGAGACCGCCCCACCCCAAAGGGTCAGATCCCATGACTTCCATAATGTATAGGGATAGGTACGTAGAATTGGAGCATTAACACTTTAATTCCAGTACATGATGTTTTGATGTGGAATAGTGAAAACCAAAAAACAAAACCATGATGTTCCACCCCTTATTCTACATCACTACATCATGCTTAATATATATGTACATGTATACAAACAAAAATGATTAAAATGCATTACACACACGTCTATATACATAGAACTACTGTCTGCACTCCCCCAGCATCAAGTTTCCTTGTGGTACACATTGAATATCCCCATTTTCCTGCATTACCTACCAAGTGGACCCTGGTCCCTGGGCAAAAACAGTACCACGCAGAGATCTGCCCTCTCCAGAACCTGGAAGAACCCAAACTGCTTTTCCCAACGTGTTCTTTACATGTACAACAGGGACTTTATCTTCCTCTATGGTATGTAGGGAGCTGGATTGGGTAGGACCATCATGATTTATAGATCCTCTGGTATTGACTAACCAGGTGGCTTCTGCCAAATGCTTCTCCCAGTGCTTAAATATTCTGCCACCCATTGCTTTCAACATAGTTTTTAACAACCCATTGTATCATTCAATTTTACTAGAGGCTGGGGCATGGTAGGGAATATGGTAAATCCACTTAATGTCATGATCTTTGGCCCAAGTATTTACAAGAGAATTTTTTAAATGAGTCCCATTATCTGACTTGATTTTTTCTGGGGTGCCATGTTGCCACAGGACTTGTTTCTCAAGACCTAATATGGTGTTTCGGGCGGTAGCATGGGGTACTGCATATGTTTCAAGCCACCCAGTGGTTGCCTCCACCATGGTAAGCACATAACACTTACCACTGCGAGATCGTGACAAGGTGATATAATCAACCTGCCATGCCTCCCCATATTTATACTTTTGCCATCGCCCTTCCTTCCAGAGTGGTTTCATCCTCTTGGCTTGTTTGATTATGGCACATGTTTCACACTCATGAATAACCTGTGCAATAGCATCCACAGTTAAGTCCGCACCTTGGTCTCTAGCCCATTTGTATGTAGTAGCTCTCCCTTGATGGCCCAAGGTCTCACAGGCCCACCGAGCTAGAAATAATTCACCCTTGTTCTACCAGTCCAGGTCTATCTGAGCCACCTCAATTTTGGCAGCTCGGTCTACCTGATGGTTATTTTGCTGTTCTTCAGTAGCCCGACTCTTGGGCACATGAGCATCTACAGGGTGTACCTTCATGACCATATCCTTTATTTGGGCAGCAATACCTTTCCACAGTTCAGCAGCCCAAATAGGTTTACCCCTTCTTTGCCAGTTATTTTGCTCCCACTGCTGTAACCACCCCCATAGAGCATTTGCCACCATCCATGAGTCAGTGTAAAGATAAAGCATTGGCCACCTCTCCTGTTCAGCAGTATATAAGGTCAGTTGGACAGCCTTTACCTCTGCAAATTGGCTTGATTCTCCTTTCCCTTCAGTGGCCTCTGCAACTTGTTGTGTGGGGCTCCACACAGCAGATTTCCATCTGCGATGCTTTCCCACAATACAACATGATCCATCAGTGAACAGGGCATATTTTTTTTTCAATTTCTGGTAATTCAGCGTATGGTGGAGCCTCTTTAGCTCATGACACTTCTGGTGACGTTCCAAACTTTTTACCTTCATTCCAGTCCATGATGACCTCTAGGATTCCTGGATGGCTGAGATTCCCCATCCGTGCTCGTTGCGTGATCAACGCAATCCACTTACTCCAAGTGGCGTCAGTTGCATGATGGGTGGGGGGAACCATGACAGAAGTTCAGCACTCTGTAGTGGTAAGTCTTCTGCAAAAGCATTGTCAGCAAAACCATACCATGAATAACCTTTGATATGGAATCAGTAATGTGGGAAGCAGCATGGAGCAAAGAGATGTTCACTTGGCCATAGCCAGAAGCAGGCACAATTTAGATTGGCCAAGCACTGTTTAAGAGTTCCTTTCTGATTCACCTGTATCTGTGCACAGGTGAATCAGAGGCATCAAATTTTATTCTGCTGATTTTAGTAATTAAGGGAATGTTGCCAGTCTCTCTGTTATAGATCAGACCCATAATGTATGCTGGATTTCAAATTTCATTGAGATGCCTTTTTTTTATGCCACAGCTAAAATTTCAGCTGGTTTATGGTACCAGACTCAGTAATCTAGTAGATAGGCCTGGCATTATATACTTGCGATGCTAAATTAGTCATATGGCAGATCTGAGGGCACTTCTATTTCTAGAATCTCCAGTTTAATTTATCTTGTTTTTCACTGCTCACATTTTTCTCATTAATGCTTCTAATTCCACAGGTTTACCCATCCAAGGAATTTCCCTGACAACAAAAATATGACCCTGTGTTCTCTCATAAAGATGCACACTGTTATTGATTCACCTTTGTTTTTTTTTTTAGTACTGGTTTCTCTGGATGGTATGCAAACGGTAGTTCTCAAATCCTCTTCCATTTCTGGCCTAAATGAATAGTGCCACCAATGCTTCAATGCAGAATTTACTGCAGTGCACTCTTTGTCCTCTTGATTGTTATTACACAGGCACTCTTTCCACCTGCTTACTCTTTGCCTGCAGTGAGCATTCATAGACTGGCTAATAAGACAAGGAAAAGACTTCACTTTCCCCGCTGAGTAGGTAGACAGCAGACATGCCTTCTAATCTTTACGCTGCCTTCGAGCTGTGACATAATGATTACTTCAGCAGCTTTCTTTTCAGGGTTCATTATATTCATTGCACGTAAGTTGAACTGGAAACTCCCTGAAATATATAAAAGTAGATTATGTGGAATATCTCAGGTTGCTCTGATGTGGAGGAAGATAATGTTCTACACATGAAATTTTTCCAACATGGAGAAAGTTATTGTTGTACAAGCAAGATTTCACCATGTCGTTTCTATTGCTGGTGTTTGGTTGACTTATGCAGTTCAGGTAGAAGAAGATGCCTATAGATGTACTTTTAGAATAGGGTTACTGTGATATTAACTGGCAGCAGAGATATTTGTTTTTCTGTTTCAGAAATATCATAGAGAATTTCTTCAGATTATTTCATATTTGTTCCATACTTCTATTTTCAAAACTGAGCTCTATTTCTACAGTTTCCTACAGTTTCTGTTGAGGTCTGTGATGCTCTACCCTTCCAGTTAGTATCTACCATGTTGCCAGCTCTTCTTTGAAGTCCTGCAGCATACTAAGATTTCAAGTAGAATGTATTATATTGTGCATATTTCTTGATTAACGTATTCTGCACATGCTCCAAATATAACTTCATATTACTTGGCATAATGACAGAAATGTCATGTACTTCCAGGAAAAGGAGACCACATTTGATTTTTTTTTTTTTTTAAACAGCACAGTTTCATAATTTTTTTTGTACAGACCTTACAGTGAAATTAGAGAGAAGACAATCTTTGGGATTACAGAACTTTCCTTTTGGTATGCCTGTGTGCTTTAAGATGAAACATTCCTGCTGTTAAAATGCGTTTTAGAAACAGTGTTTCCAGTTTGTATGAATTAGAGCTGCTACCTAGATCTTATCCATATAGTGGACTGCAGTACCTGAAGGGGGACCTACAGGAAATATGGGCAGGGACTTTTTACGAGGGCATGTAACAGAATGATGGGAAATGGCTTTAAACAGGAAAAGGCTACATTTAGACTTGTAATTAGGAAGAAATTCTTCACCATGAGGGTGGTGATACACTGAAATAGATTGCCCAGATGTTGTGGATGCCCCTCCCTGGTGGTGTTCAAGGCCAGGCTGGATAGGGCTTTCAGCAACCTGGTCTAGGGGGAGGTGTCCCTGCCTATAGTAGGATAGTTGGAACTATGTGATCTTAAAAATCCCTTCTAACCCAAACCATTCTGATTCTATGATATGCTGTTTTTTAGCATGATGTGAAGGTACTTGTGGAAATTCTTGTAGTTGACAGCATGCACAAGTGCTTTCTCTGAAGTAGAGGAATGGATAGATATTCTTTCTGTAGATGACAGGAGAGAGATTCTTATTTAGGCAAATAGTTAAGAGATGCTTTGGTGAAAAGGGCAAAATGTCTCCCCAGGTCTCAGAAGCACTCTGTGTTCATGCTGTCATTTTGAGTTTTACTAAATTGTGGAGTGGATGGCTGGTAGCTGTCAGTCAGCAGAGTAACGTGTTAACAAGATTAACAGTGTTTGAACACTGCCTCATGTGCTGACAGTACTTCACTTCAAGTGCACTTCAGTTGTTCACCTAGGCAGAAGAAATCTGTAGGAACTTTTGGGTCTGGTTTTGCTCTATTCAAAATCAATTGCTGTTTTGTCATTGAATTTAGTAGGTGTTGGATCAGTCCTTCAGTACTGCATAAGTGGTAGACAGAAGAGAAATTGAGACTAAGTGGGGAAAAAGGTATATTGTCTTTATTTTTCTTTCCCAATGAATATGTGCTAAAGAATTCAACTGTCTGATTACAAAAATGGAAGCTCTTAAAACGATGTTATATTACAGCCCTTCTGTGTTTGCTAAAACTGCAGTCTTACTTCTCTAGTAAAAGGTAAATCTATTTGCAGGGTTCATTGTAATTTCAAGCTGAAATTTAATATTTCAGTTTATTCTACCCGCCCTTAAAATTGCTGTTGTGAAAAACATTGCTTGTGTAAAAAAAAAAAAAAAAAAAAAAAGGTTTTCTTACATGCAAAATGTCAGGTGATGTCATTCAGTGATACCAGTGTGCACCTCTTTCACAGCTGCTCTTGACTGATCACCCACATAACCAAATATGCCTCTGGTGCTAGCCATTATCACGTCTCTTTTCAGTAGCAGATATTCCCAGACCATGCTTGCATACTTAATGGTCTGGATTCATTCACAAAAAAAAACAGGAATCACAGGAGGTTTCCTTTAGTTTTAGCTGCTTAAGGTGCAGGAATTGTCTCCTCTTCCTTCTGAATTGTTTTGTTCGTGGTGAAATTAGAGCGTTGCACTAGAAAAGGTGTGTTCTGAAGTGTTTATTTTTTGCCTTATTTTGCATTCTTCAGGAAGAAATGCAAATGTTCTGTTAAGCTTTATGCTCTTTGATAGTCACCACAAAGGGTAGTGAGGATGAAAAAGTACTTTTATAGTGGAAAGTGAAAGTGAAAGGAGAGGGTAAGAAGATATTTGTGTATGTAACCAACAGTCCCAAAGTTTAACAGGAGAATCCACAGCAATGATAACTGTGGAATTCCTTCTTGTTTTTAGGAAAATATATCTTCCCTTTATTGCAACTATTTCTAGTATGGAAACTGAAGAACCAGAGCAATGAAACTTGGCTTTTTGCCTTTTCGGCTGGGGGGGGGGGGGGGAGGCTCTTTCTAGCCTAGCAAATGTGATTTATGTAACAACAATGATAATCTGTCATCTGGGAGATACAGAAGCCCTATTAGTGAGGGATGAGAAAAGTATGTTCAGCTGCAGTAGGCTGCTAAAAATAAGTTTCAAAAAGAATCTTAGCCTGATGTCCCAGGAGGTAAATATTGAGTCTGTCTCAAGTCTTAGGTGGATGTGAGAAGGAATATGTTGCGACCAAAAACATAACGGTTGGAGTACACTACAGAAGGGTTGCTGGGATGTGTGGAACATGACTGAGACTACTGTTGTTCAGGCATCATTGAATTCCTCTAGATGTATCCACACCATAAGGAGAGGAGAAGATCTTATTGTTGGCAGCATTCACTAGCAAGTGTAGCAGTTGCTTCATGTGACAGACTGGAAGATGGTTCAGCTGTTTCTAATGTAAACGATCTGTTCCAGATAGAAATTCAAGAGATCTGGCACATTCAGACTGGAAAAAGAGGCCTCAGCCATGAGTTCTGTACCTCTTGTGCTGTCCTTGCTCTTTTAGGCTACTCTGCGTTAACAATGTGTGACAAACAGTGCTGGCTTATTTATTCAAAACAGCTTATTTCCTAGCTTTTGATGTTCTAGTTTAAGTGCATGTCTCCATCTATATCTCTGGTCTCTGCATTACCTCTTTTGGGGAGGCCTTGTCACTACTCTGCTTGCCAGGTGTGTTTCAGGCTGGACTTTAAGGATTCTATGATTAATATCTTAAGGCTGACACAGCATGTGGAAATGCATTGCTAATTCTGTGGTACCAAATACTACTGCTCATCTCCAGGTAATAGAGTGCAGATAGATAAAAGCACTATCCTGTCAGAAGAGATCTGAAGGCTCTACTTCAGGACACAAACCTGTATACCTTGCAGATATTTTATTTATTTTTGGTATGAGGTTCTTGTCACCTTTAGACATAGAGAACTGGACTAGCAATATCACTGTTCTCACCACATTGACATTTCCTAATAGTAATAATAGATTTTTGTTTAACAGAAGGAACTTTGTTGTTGGAGAGTAAGACATTAAGAGAGAATGCTAATTAAGCTTATCCAATTTTTTTGCTAATAAGAAAATTAATTTAATTTTTTTGTTAAGCATTTGGAACACATGTACTACTAGTATGGATGTTTGGTCTGGATAACTGAAGTAGGGATAATGAAAAGGCAGAGTTGATGTAAGAAGAAAGGTGAATAACAAGAAAAGTGTGGGTAGATAAGGAAGGACTTAGAATATTTTAAGGCTAATAGATGAAAAATACAGTTTAGTATAGATAAATGATGAATAATGAGTTCATTGCCAGTATTCCTAGCTGCTTCATACACTTAGAGAAATAAAAACAAGGGAACATAGCATGCTGTAGATTTGGATAATTGCACTGAGGCCAATAGAGCCTTGCAATTTTACACCTCTGAAGGACTGGACATTTAAAGAGTGAGTGTCAGATATGAATGCTGAGAAATATAGAAGTGTCAGTTTTTTCATAGCTCTGGATAGAGGAATAGAGTTACATTATTTGCTTTTTCATTAGTATTTAATTGGCTCAATTTGTTAAGGCAATAGAGAGCATAATAAACATTCTGTATACTACTTTAGAAACAGTTGAAAAGAAAGTTTAAAAACCATCTGACGCCCATAAGTCTACTGAAGAAAAACTTTTCCAAGTCTATAAAGAGCTGTTATACTTTAAACTGTAAAAAAAAAAAAAAAAAAAAAAAAAAAAAAGACTTGGAAGTTTTTAGTTCAACTGTAACTACTTTGAGTATTTACTAGATAAAAATATGGCACAGAATCACGGAATTGTAGGGGTTGGAAGGGACCTCTAGAGCTTGAGTCCAACACCCTGCTAGAGCAGGTTCCCTATACAGGTCACAGAAGTAGGTGTCCAGTTGTGTCATGAGTAACTCCAGAGGAAGAGACTCTACAGACTCTCTGGGCTTCATAATAATCATCAAGGTGTTACAAAATACATTTCAGAAACATCAAATTTTACATGACAAATATTAATTTTCAAGGATGATGATCACACAGAGTACCATTGATATACAGTGGTATCTGCGCAGAAAAGAATTTCTATCTGCCACTTCTATTCTAACAAATAATCAATGTTGTATTCTCAGTATTTCATAGCTTCAGAATTTAAGTGTATACACTGCATGTAGGGAAGTACAAATGAAAAGCTATAGAACCTACTTCAGCTCCTCACATGCAAGAGATTTTTGTAAATGGTCCCTAAGCACCCATAATGGAAATTTTATCTGTGCCTTCTATGTAACAGCCTAGTTTTCAAAATATTATAAGGGATTTATCGCTCAAATTGGATGATGTTTGGAAGGAGGGAGTTGTATATGGTTTATCCCATGGTTGATAATGTAATGGAGAAAGACAAAGACAGAAACTTCCTGGTTCCTGAGGTTTTTGAATTTTTTTTCTAGATAAAACTATTTCCTACTTCATGTTGAAGACTGATTGTGACCAACCTCAAAGTTGAGTCCATTTCACTGCTAGTATTTCCTGAAGGTAGCTTTTATTTACTAAGTCTGATTCCATGAAGTAATGTCACTGGGCTTATTACTTTATGTTTCTCTAACTCTTGTTTCCCTCTTTCAGTGGATAAATAAATCATTTCAGATCAAGTGATGGAATTTACCGGAGCTTGGTCTGCAACAGCTCTTAATTTCCTTCTCAATTCCACTAGTGGATCACAAGTAATTCCTCTAAATTTGATGAGAGATATGGTAACTGCAGAAGCGAAGTAAGCAGCAGAAAATCCAGTGCTACCTGATAAATTTTAAAAGCATTAAGCAATTAGCTGATCAGTCAGCTACGTAAACTTGAACCATTGTCCAAAAACTGAACTTGTGATAAAGATGTTTGCTCTTTGAATATTTCTTTAAAATGAAACAAATTCTGCAGCAGCTTTTAGTAGTGGAGAATTACATCATTGTAGTGAGTGTATTTGACTGAGATAGGGCATACTAACTCAGATGCGGTGTCATACAAAGTGGTGCTCTAGATTTTGTATTGAAACTGTTTTTATTAACTGTGGTAGTTAATAAAACCCAATTCACAGAAGTGTGATAACGTTGAGATTTTCTCTGCTTTTGTCTTTGAGATGAATTTGACCTCCCTTCTTCAGCCACGTTGGCTCTTTTTCCTTTCTAAAATCCTTTTGCATACTCCTTGGCTGTTATGAGATTAATGTTTGGTGCCCATCCTACTCTCATAACTACGGGGATTGTCATGAGTGGATTGATTTCATCTGTTGTTCTGTCCTTTAAAATATATTTGTCAATAAAATGCGTGTAAGGAAAATCCTTTGGGACTAACATTGAGTTGATTCATTTTCACTACCACGAAACTGGTTGGAAAA
Source organism: Phasianus colchicus (assembly GCF_987193195.1). NCBI lineage: Eukaryota > Metazoa > Chordata > Aves > Galliformes > Phasianidae > Phasianus > Phasianus colchicus. Next base: position 12,200,255 of record NC_143442.1, read on the forward strand.
AATATGAAGTAAAATAATCTGTTCTTGTGATAAACCTGTTTGTATTTAGGATAAATACTACTCATCTGCTGAAGGCAAAGTACATTATACTGAGAAATAGAAACTGAGAAAGATAAAATTATTCTCCTAACTTCATTTGTTTCCAGATGCACTTCAATTGTTCTTATTTGAAAAAAATCTATACCTAGAGTAGAACAGGAAGGCTTATAATTTTTGCTGCAGTTATTGTGTTGACTGGATGTATCTTCATCTTACCCTTGTAGCAGTGGAAGTATGAAATTCATTTTCTTTTCCTGCTCTTAGTGATTTTCTATGTTCACCTAGTGGTGGTATTACGTCTTCAGTTGATGTATCAGACATTGGAATACCATGTGATTGGTTTATGTGTACTAAGGTTCTTGTAAAATTATATATCATGAACATAGTTAATTTTGCTATCCAGGCCCCACAGTTCTTGTGCTCCTTTCCAATTTTCAAAATATCTCTGTAGCTGTGGCTAGAAGATATTTTCTTATGAAGGGGAAAAAACATTCCAAAAACACCCCCAAATCTCAAAATCTTGCAGTGGAATTGGTTACACAGCCATGCTTTTTTGCCAAAGTTTTCTGAATTGAAAAATATTTTCAGGTTTTCTATACTCCTAACTCTCCTTGAAATCATCACCTTTCTTTTAAGATGTTTGAAACAGTGTGGTGTTTTAAATGTACGTTCAGCAGTTCGAGGGATTTTAGTATGGAGAGAAGAAATTGGAGCTTGTTCTGTAAAACAAGATGTAGTAATTCAGATATTTCAAGCATTAGATCCACTGATCTCAGCAGACAGAGCAAGGAGGATGTGGCCTTCAGAACATCTTTCCCAGATTGGTCAAATAATCTGCCTTTATAGACAGTAGAGAAGGAAACAAAATTGCAAGGAGAGATTCACCTCATCCTAAGCCAGTATCTGGAAGCTGCAGCTTGAGTTTCTAGATGTCTTCTGCAGTGTTTGCACAATGTACACAATGAAAAGGTAACCCTGCAGTTTTCCATCACCCTGTAATGCAAAAAATAGCCATGATAATAGCTTCTGGTAGAGCCACTAGAGGACCCAGTCCTGTGTGAAATGGGGGTAGAGTGAGTTTTCTTTCTGTTAGGTATGTAGGTTGCTCCAAAAAGTAATGCCCTCTACTGATTTGCATGGAAAATACCACAGCTAGAAAGAGAGCAATAATACTATTTGACTAAGCAAATTCTCAACTACAAAACGCTGTTTCTTCATAGTCACCACTATTAGCCATGTGTTTTCACTAGTGATGAATATGAGCCTACGTGCCATGCTTGTAAAAATCTATGCCAGTGAAGGTGACCTACTGTCTCTGCTGCTGCTACTAAAATGCTCCACCTACAGCCTCACTGCGCTCCCTTCCACTGTTTGGTCTCCATCATGTTCAGCATGCATCAATGAATGTCCATGAGGGCATGGAGGAATTCAGTGACACTTTTTTGCTTCATATATGCTTCCATGTCAGATGGAAGTTTTTTTTGTCACTATCCCTTTGCTGCTCAGAAAAAATATGTAATGGAGTATTAGAGTGAAGGTTCAACCGCTGCTGCCATACCACCACTAATGTTGTGGGGTGACAGTAAAATAGGAGGCATCGATTTCAGAGCAGACATTATAGCATTGGTGTTGTGGTAGGTGTTCCTTCTAAGGACAGTAGGGAAACGCTTCAGCTTTCAACATTTTTATGAAGGTGTTACTTGAACAATTTTGTCATTCAAAAAAACTGACAGTGTTTAAGGAATAGTCATGCTGATTCTGCCCGACATTTACTACATAATGTAATTTTAATATAGTCCATTGTTGTCACCTTCTGGCCCTTCCAGTACTGCTTTTCTCTTTTCACAAATTCCAATCTCCCTTTCTTTTGTCAAATGCACTTTTCTGTTTGAACTTAATATCTGGCAAATAATAGTTTCATAGACTTTTATATTAAAAGAGTGCTTTCCATCTAGACCTCTACCAAGACCTATATACTTTCATTATAAATTATGGATCAGTTCTTTAGTCAGTGCTAAGCTTGCTTAAGATCAGTAAGGCTGTATTGAATTGCATCATTTTAGACTCCTATGTTTTATGGAATAATTGTATTCTCTATTAGCGTGCAGGTAGCTATTGCCAGAATATGATATGGCGACAATTTAATAGTTTTTAATTGGAAGTTCTGTATCACATGACTTCCCTTTCTTCCTCCCCTCAAAAAAAAATAAAAATAAAAAAAATAAAATAAAAAATTGTAGCATCCAAAGTATAACTTATTCCATCTTGAGTGAGAGAAATGAACTAAACAACATTTGAGAATTTTCTATACCTACTTTCTACATTTCTGTGCTTTATAACTTGAAAACATACTGACCATTTGGTAATTTCATCTTAATAACATTATTCATATGCAGATTTGGCAAGATTTTCAATCTCACAAAAAAAAAAATGAAGAAAAAATGCTGGAATTTTTAGGTCAGTGCTAGTGGACAAAAGCTGGTTTATATTTCAGCTGTATGACTAGAAGCCCAACAGTGCAGTGTCCATCAGAGTGGGGGGAGTTGATTTAGTCTTGAATTACAGAGATGATACTTGGTGATGCTACAAACTCTTACTTATTTACTGTTTCTCAGGTTTAGGATGTATTTTCTTCTTGGTAAAAACTTGGTGTTGGAGGGTAGTATTAAAGCAGAAGGATATATTATTCTGACCAGCAGGAGATGATTGAAATTGTTTTATTTTGCTCTCTATATGGAATTATTCTAGTTTGCTCAACTGAACGTACTATTTCTATGTTAGCTATATGTGCTCAACTGCAGAAGGCCTATCAGTTTAACAGTACGAACTTTTTTGCTTTAGCAAGATGCATGATCATGGTTTGGTCCTTGTTCTGACTTTCATTGCCATCATAATGCATTTTAGTTTCAAAGTTAGTCAGCAAAGATAGACGGTATCATATGGTAAAATATATCAGATTACCAAACTGATGAACCAGTGCTAGCAGGTGCATCCAGAACTATCAAAATTCCAGTATGATGGGTATGATGGATAGTTTCAAGAATAATAAAGAATAATGATTGATGTCCAGCTCATAACAGTACTCTAAAATCCTAATGCTATCTTTTTTCAGTCTCATACTGTGGTAACCTTGCATGAATTACTGAGCTGCCTATATAAGCCTTGAGAATGAGAGATTTCCCAAGGGTTTTTCCAGTGAACTGTTGACAAGTTTGCTTCCATGAAACCTGGACAGATAGTGCTCAATAGCATTTAACATGCTTGAAGGCCACACCCTTTATTTTTTTGAGAAAGATCCATCATCAAAGTGCAGAATGGTATTTTCTGAAGTATTCAGAACAAGTTAACAGCACAGATACCAAGGAACAAAGAGTAATCTGTTGGGATACCAAAGCATGACTGTTATAGAATATGTATATAAGCCAGAACTTCCTGTTCCTGTCCAGAGCTTAATATCTCCCAAGACCAAGGAAATTCGTAATTACTTCTGTTAGAGATAAAATCAAGATTTAAAGAGAGGACAAATTGAGAAATTTTCCTAGATTTCAGGGAAGTTTTAGAAAATCAATGTCAAAAGAAATCTTCATTTGAGTTGCAAAGTCTTATGGAGATGAGTATTATTGGCATCTGTTAGAATTTGTGATTTAGAAGGATGACTCTGATAATAACATTTTCCATGTTACTGAGTGCTGATCAATTCAAACTGTTTTTCAATCATCAGCTTGTCAGAATTTCATCTCATTTTCATAATGATTATAAACATGTGCCCATGAACCTAATATTAGCATTTCCATTGTAAATATGATTTCAGGTAACTTCATGATTTTCTAGTTATTTGTGGGAAAATATGGGAGCAAATCAGTTAAAAATATTGACGATGAATTGGAACTGAATTCTTCCACATAGGTCTTGAAATATCTGTAATTTATATCTTCTCTAGTACTTTAAGCTTGCCTTCTCTACAGATATATAGTATGAGAAATAGTGAGCAACATTTGAGTATGAACTTGATGTACAATCTCTTTATTTATAATACCTATAGGGAACAGAATGAGGTAGTTTATACTTTCCTAACATCAGTCTCAGTTAATCTCCAGGAGAATGAGAAAAATGCCAGAGCTATGTGATTTGTTGTTTTTGTTGTTTGTTTTTAATTACCTTATTCCTCAACTATGTGTTTTTTCAGTTCCTTCAAGACCCTGTTTAGTGCTGATGTTTCAACTCAGCTAGAAAAAGCTGAAAGCTGATGAGAAACATCTTTCAGTTTGGCATGCACTTTAGCATTTCTCGTGGATATAAGGAGTTTAGTCTTTGTGAACTGCTGAAATAGAGGAAAAAATCTGAATGGTCTTTTAAAGCTACTGAAGGAGCAGAAGTTCAGTGTATGACTATTTCTAATTGATCACTAAATCCATTGTGTTGTTAAGGCTTGTGAAGTACTTGGTATATTAAAGTACCAGAATTCACTTCTAGTAATTCCTGCAAAACATAAATGACAGACATGTCAGTCTTTCTCTGCTCAAACCAAGATTCTTCATTGGAGAAAAGGGAAAGTACACTGAATAGATTTGATTACCATTATTATTAACTCCTTAATAAATGTGTAAAAGGGTATTCATAGAGGCTGCTTGCTGTCCACACAGTGCAAATTTTTTGCATTTTATACAAACTCATTGTGAGGAAGGAATCATTAGTGTGAATGGGGTTAATCTATAAAACTACTCACGATCACTTCTGTGGAGAAAAAGGAGACTTCAGAATAAATTAGGCTGTGTTATAGGCTTAGGAATAAATTCATGCCCTAGTTTACTTTGTGGTAGCTTGCGTTTGCACAGAGACATGGATCATGGATCATGCAGAATGTATCACATGAAAGAATGTCCATCCCATCTTCGCTCTGTGATACTGGTTATTCTGCTGCTTTCTTACAAAACAAGGGCTAACAAGTGCAGATCAGCAGAATTCTAAGCACACAAAAAAAAATGTGTTTATGATTTATGACTTTTAGCCTGTTTCTGCAGTTCTCGCTCGAAGAGAAAACATGGAAACAGCTTTTTCTCAATAGCAGCTATAAAGTGAACCTTATGTTCATTTTACAGTTAAACAAAGCTATATGTTAAACTCATTTGGATATAAGAAACATGAAATGAGCTTATACAATCTATTATGCTTGAAAGGACAGATTTGCTGGTGCATATTGATTGTTTAACAGCATTCCAATAATGGCATTAAAACTGTACTTAAAGCCATTGAATGTCATTTGAATGGCAAGAAGTATGTAGAACACATTAGTCAATTTATTATTAATCCAGCAGAAGACATTACTGATGTTTTTCTTTTTACCTTTAGAGCTGCCTAGTGAATGTGATCTTAATCCAGCAGAAAACTTATGACTTTTCAAAACAAATTCCTGAGTAAATTCCATCTATGTTATCTATATGAACAATAGGGTAATCCAGCAATTAAAAAATAAGTATTAATTGTCACTAGAAGTGAAAACAAAGCAAATATTATGAGTTCTGATCTCTGAATCTTTTTAAATGTAAAACAGACTTAAGGAAAAAGTTTGTCATCTCCTAAGTTTTCTTGTTAGCATCAGCTAGTTTAATGAAAAAAAAGTACTAAGGATGTAAGAATACTGCAGACAGTTAAGGAGTTACCTTTGTTTGAGGCTTGTAAGAACAGATTATGTTAATATATCTCAAATGATTCAAATATATCTCTTTCATTTGCAAACTACTTTTCTAGCATTGTTTCAGACCATCCTGTGTATATGTGTTTGTATTGTAACACCTGCCAGGATGAATTTGCCTGGTTCGTTGCTTTAGGTCTTCAGGTTGGCCAAATTCTATTAGTGCTAGAGAAGTCATGCTCTCTACCCACTAGGTAAACCAGCTTTTCCTGTTCAGTCTATGTGTTAACTATTTAAGCAGGCAGAATGGTATATGATTCACTGAATGGTGTATGGTCTACCATATGAGTGTGAAATCTCACAGCTCTGTCCCAGCATGTATATCTTTAAAATCCACTGTGTAGAGCGTTCTATAGATCTCGTTCCATTGATTAGTACTTTTATGCTGCTGTCTAGCTGGTACTATCCTATATATCGTGTGAGAGTGCTTTAAGAAGTTTGGTGTCTAATTAGAAAGGAGAGACATAAGATGAGAAAGGAAATGAAGACATAGACAACTTAACCAAAGCCTTATTAATGATATTTGGGCCTGGTATTAGAATCCAGATCTCCTGACTTAATTTGATGCCCTATTTTTATACATTCCTGTACATGTGATCTTTCGTGCTGGTGGTATCTGTAAGAATACCTGTTTCGTTCATTCTCAGCCACTTCTCTGAAGAAGGCTTTCAGAGCAGCCCTTGTACTTTCCTGGAAAATATCAAGTCAGACTCTCCATCTCAGCTGGTATCTTAGGATTTTCCACTTTTTCTAATTTGGATATATTGCTTCTTTAGCATGTCTCTTTGCCAACATATGTCCAAAGATTATTTTAAAAGTCTGACCTATCAAGCTGCTTCCTGTACTGCTTAACAGCAATTTGGAAGCTCAAGCACTACAGATAGCAAGCAGGAATCATCAGCCTAAAATTCTGACCTAGAAGCACTTCCCTAGCATTGGATTCACGTTTATGCAAATTGCTGACAAAAAGCTATGCCTCTAAATCTGGGTAATAAGTAGCTCACTGCATAACATGGATATTTTAAGACTTAGTACGTTGATATTTATAAAGTATTATGACTTTGAGGAACAGATGGTAATGACAAAGTTGTGTTTTATTGCAACTTTGTCTTGTTGGCAAATTTCCAAAATTTCCAACCAGCTTTAAGAAAATAATTTTTCCCTCGTATCCATACTTTTTCTATTTTTGCCAACTAGTGGGTGGACAGTACAATGTTTAGCTTGTCTTTTGTAGCTAGTTTGAGTGAAATGAATTTATATCCCGTATTATAACACAGAAAAGACCAAGTGTCATAATTGGTTGAATGATAAATCTCTGACTGCTTCATATATATTGTAGTAACATGAAAGATTTTCTTGTGAAAACTTTTTTTCTAAATGAACTTCTGGACTTACCTGCAGGATGACGCCCAGAGAAACAGACATCATTCTTCTGATAATACCTTGTGCTGGTTGGAGTAGCCTCAGGCAATCTGGATTAATTTGTCAGTGGCTTGGAACTGGCAGAATCAAGACAAAAATGAAGTTAATTGAAGTTATTTGGTATACTGTAGAATGAAATGGCAGAGCTTTGTGTGGATCAGGATGACAAAATTATACTTGTAAAGACATTCATCCAGCCTTGTTTTTTAACTTTATTTCCTAGAAAACTCTAAATGTTCCCAGATCTACCAGTATAAGTTATAGGTAGCTACATGTCTAATTCCTTGCACGACTGACTTGAAACGCACCCCGTAGGATTTGGATTGAAAGACACATGTCAAATACTACTTTGGTGTTGTTTTTCATGCAAATAGAATCTTAGGCAGAATCAGGTCCTCAGTGCGCAATTTTCATAAGTATGTGTCTGGTATCATTAAACAAAAATGTAATACACCAGATTACAGGAAGGAATGAAAGAGTGATACAATGACTTCAGAACACAATTTGAAGCAGCTGTTAACAATCTGTATTCCTTCAATGATTACCCTTAAACACAATGTTGACCTGACTGGTGTCTTTTATCACTTGCCTTGTTTTTTCCTTGGTTTTACACTTCATAACTAACTTTTTAAATCAGCCCTTTACATATTTTTAAATCAAGGTTTTAACACATTAGATGAACTACAGTAACAAATGAAGTGTAATGAATAAGATCATTCTGACCCATTCTGACAATAAGATCTTCATATACACCTGTACCTGTTTTCCCTTGCTCAGCTATGTTATTACAATGACTCCAGAGAAGACATGGGCTCTTACAGTAGGTACTACTTGAGCAAGGTAGGACTCGTCTTTGCCTGGAGAAAGTAGGTACTGACAAAATACAGAAGCATCAAATCTTAGGGAAGAATCATATATAGATTTGGAGTCATAATTGGAAATTATGCTGCATGAGATTTAATGTTTTCTTGTCTCATGAAGAATCACTATGAATTTGGTGGCAAAAAATTCAGAGTAAAGAGTTTATGTGAACCTAAAAGTTCTTCAGTATTATCAGCAAGAACTTGACTGTTCAGGGAAGCATGAGAGAAATGTTTTCTTCTACTGAAGTAAGTCGAAGCAAGCAATGTTTTACCAAGTCATTATGTGAAAAACTTTCATTGCTGGCTATACTACTTAGAGTTTTGTCCACCTATTAACCTTTTAAAATGTTATAATAAAATCAACAATAGAATGTCATCTAATATTAAAATGATTGAGTTTTTAGATCAAAGGCTTTGTTAAATATTCTGTCAGAAGTACTACTTTTGCAGACTCAGCTTTCCTGGGTCATCCACTTAGTGTATATCTCAGATAGCAGGGTGACAAGTTTCCTTTCTGTTGACAAATAAAATACACTGCCTATCTGAAAGGTAGACAAGTGAACCAAATAAAAGGTTATGTGCAAGCTAAATTTTCAGTTTTAAAGTACAAAATCTTATGGGTCAGAACATGTGCACTTCTGTCATCAAAGCTTATCTACAAAACCAGAACAGCACTGCTTGACAGAAGTCCAAAAAATAAAATAAAATAAAATGCAGTGCAGTGAATTCAGAAGGCTGCTTTTTTTTTTTCCAGATTGTGATGAACTTGATTTATCATCAGGCACAAATGCTAAATCTTGTCCATGATCAGGTTGTACAAAGTTTGTTACGTTGTTTGTGCATGTTACTTTTGTGTACTGTATCATTTATATTTGAGAGACAGGAAGAGACTGTAATTTTCTTTTCAGTCCTATCCTTACCACCACTGTATTTACCTGTCGTCTTGACATATGTTAATAAGCAGGTGTAAAATTTGCATGGAGTTGTATGTTCTTTTCACTTCTGCCCATGGGTAGAAGTCTAGGTGAACATTTAGAGGCCACGTAGTCCAGCCCCTTTGAAACAGGACTAGTGCCAGCACTGAAGCATTGTTTTGTTTACCACCTGTTCCAATGTCTAGCCTGAAGTCTGCAAGATGAAGCTTGGCCCTTGTTTCACTGTCTGGTGCTACATAGCACCATTTGACTCCATCATCCTTGTAGGAACCCTTCAAGCAGTGGCAGATTTCTATTAATTGCTTCTCAGTTTTCCCTTTGCCAGGCTGATCAAGCTGGATACCACTAATCTCTTTGTGTAGGTCATACTATCTATGACCTACTGTTACTATTGCTGTCTGCTGGATACTCCCCAATTTCTCCAGTAAGAACCAAAAATGGGTGCAGTTATCCAGCTGGTTCCTCTTCAGTTCTGAGTTTAGAGGAAGATGAAAAGAGAACATATCTTCACCCATATTGTAATGATTTTATAGAAAAAAAAGATCACCAAAAAAGAAAAGAACCTTTCCTTCAAAAACAAGCTGGTGAATTTTTGATTTGCTTTGTAGCTATAACGTAGACTAATTCCAAAATAGAAGCCGTACTTCATAGTGTTTGTGCTTTCAAGGAGGCTTATATGAATTCTAGAAAGTGCTACTTTTCTGGAATAGCCAAGATAGCCATGATTTGTCTCCTGCCTATACTAGTCAAACTTTTAAGAAACTTGAAGATAATTGAAGGTCATAACTATAAATTCAGGGGGAGAGCTAGATGCCTATAAACCCAGTCCTATCTTAACTTCTCATTCTGTCTTTAATAGAAAACACTTTCGTTACCTGAATTCTGTTTATTGGAAAATCACCAAGCTTAGGTTAGTTCTGCCATTTGTAATGCAGTAGATTCAATGTTATCACACTGAATGAGTTAACCAGGGAGATTAGGAAGAAAACTTCCCTCTCTTCTCCCAACTCCGATCACATGCAGTGTCATTAAATCCAGAAGCTTTCAGAACAGATCATTGTTTATTTGATGCAGTGGATGGAAATTCTCATTTCAATCAGGTAGTGAACCTTCAAAGGAAAGGATGATCAGGAGGAATGGGAGAGACCTTGATATATCAAAACAAGCCTTTAAATAATAAGCACATTTCATACCCAGGGCTTATCCTACATATAAAGCATGAGATCTATAAGCATTTCAATGTAAGAAGTGTTTATAAGGCTATTTTATATGCAATACAAAACTGGCTACTTTTATACTCACATATAAGGTATCTTTTCACCATGAATCACAAATAAATAGTTCTTCTCATGAATCCAAAAGAAGATTTGCAGTTTTAGTCCCATATTTTGGCACAGAAAATTGACACCTCTTTGAAACTGCCAGCATAATAATAGGTAGAAAGAATCTAGACACCATGAATCTTTCTCAATACGCTTAATGGATTTTGTTTGTACTCTGTATTTCCAGCCCTGCTACTTCAGAACAAAGAAATGTGAAAAAGCTTCCTACAGTCTATTCTCTCTGGGTGAATGCTTTTTTTAGAGAGGCCAAGGAGAAAGCTGCTGTGTTCAGAGTACCTTTGGATTCTGTCCAGTCCAACTGGGTTATCTTCTTGCACAGTCTTTGGAGAATAGAGATACAGATCCTCTTAGGCACCACTTAATGTTATATGGCCAAACAAAATAAGATATAATTTCTTTATTTTCTTAAATACCAATAGCCTCCTTTAGACTATGTATTAGATGAAATGGGTCAAAAAATGTGCCCTATTTGTTTTCTATGACCTTTTAAAATACATTTTAAATGTAAGAAAAAAAATTTTTTGCCCCATACAGGTGTGTGCCAATAGGAAAGGAACAGCTGAATGTGATGGCAAAACTGTTATAGTAAATCACAAACAGATCCTTAGTTAATATCAACTGAGCTTTGAGACTCAGAATAGGTACAACCTTAGAGAAGATTTAAAAGTTTATAAAGACTGCATATGCCCCATACAAAGGTATTGGTTTGACCTGAAGATCTTCTCCCTTGTAAGGAAGAAAATATATGTTGGATGTCAAGGCCAGCATTTATGGAAGTGTGTAAGTATCGGGGCATCAATAAATTCATAGATTATTAATGTGAAAAGTACTAAGGAAACTTCAAGGATAGTTTTTGAAAGTGAATATGGGAATATTTTTGCTATATGAAATGGGAAAAGGAACCTGATGAGAGACACTGTGACAGAGGTGACTGTTCAAGCAGTGGATATTTCTACCACAACATTCTCATTGGCCTGAAAGAGAGGGAAACAGGATTATCAAAGGCAATACAGAAGACCTTCAATTATCAAGTTACTATTGCTCCATTATCCTGTTGGCTCTGTGTTAGTTTTTATTATCCATGAGAAGCAATGGCTGTTGGCTGCATTCCAGGTTGGTACTTCTGTAATTGTAGCAGAGCAGTAAAAATTGAATAAAAGAAAGAAAAATTAATTAAAACCTGGAAGTTGGATATACAAAGTTGATGGAAAATGGGATGTTCACACTACCTAACTTTTAGACTAAGAAGTCTAAGTCCCAGCTAACAAATGAGGATCTTAGAGAGTCAGTGAAACCCTTGTTAGGTTTCTTCAAGTAGCAATTCACAGATCAAGTTCCTGATTGTTTTTCCCTCTCAAAAAATCTGTGCCTCCCTTAAAAGTGTACTTGTTTTATAGTAGCCTTGGATAGGTGATGTGAACTTTTTTGCCTGTCTTTGTCCAAGCCTCTGTTTCAGATATCATCTATGAGTAAAAGGTTTTGCTTAGATCATGTGTTATTTACTCTATTTTCTTTTCCCTGAGTGTACAAGAAAAGAGAAGAATCTGTAGTAAGCACTTCTTATCAAATTTGTAGAAGAGCTGTGGAAACAGTTTTGCTGGGGGTTCAGACATATTGATTTGCCATGCTGAACAGAAAACTGCACTGATTAACATATGAGTAGCATACCTTGAAGAGTGGAGACAATCACAGAAAGCATTTCCCTCCTGGTTGTTTTCGGGGAAATTATCTCCCTTCAGAAAACACTCTGTGGGATGCATCCTTCTCAGAGTGACATATAGTATTATACTGATATAGCTGTTTTATCTTATTAGTCTAGCTCTACACCATAGTAAATGAGAGCAGAAGTTGGACCTATATTATCTTGAACATTATTCATTAAAATTTAATGAACAGTAGCCCCCCATCCTTCCACCTCCACCCTCAAAATACTAATTGCATGAAAGATTGTAAGACTACCATCCTTCTCACTATTTTTCTCCTACTAGCTATGAAATTAGTTACATGGAAAATCTCCAGTAAGACAGCTTGAAAAAGGCAGTAACCTGATGGGTAGGATCCTTTTTCTTTCTGTCATGCAAAGCCCAGATTTGAATTCCTTGTATACATAAAGTGAAACAGCACTTAAGCAGACCTTAGCAGATGCTGCTTCCCCCTTAAAATACTCAGAATTTTGCCAAGTGTAAAGCATAGCAATTTAAAAACAACTGTAACGGGGAAAGTAAATCTTTGCTGGATTCCAGTATTCAGCTGGAATTTTATATACATTCCTTATAATTTATTGATGTTTCCAAAAGTGAAAAATACAACAATGATGGTATGTTTTTTATGTGACACTGGGAAAAATATATGTTTATTGTAATACACACTAGTTTCTAAATTAGACTAAATCTTAGTTGATCTAGCCTTTGCCCATAGAAATCTCCTAAGAGCTGTAGAGCACAGGTGATTTTCTTGTAACGTCTTATTGTGGGACTCACTTTTGGAGTGGAAGAGATACAAGGTGTTTCAGCAGGGCATTTCAATGCATATGAGCTCAAAAAAAAAAAAAAAAAGGGAATTTTCACTACTAAATGAAGAGTTGAGTGCTTTGGACTTGCAAGGTTCAGAAAAGCCCTTTTTATTAAGAAAAATAATCCCTTTTTATTGTACATCAGAATCCCATCATCCCTCACGGTTTCCAACCTTGTCCTCTTTATTAGCATTCCTGGCAGTTTTATAATCAAAATAATACTCTGCTTTATTGAGGTTAGTACAATAATTTCACAGTACTACTTAGCAGTGTATGGGCACTGAGTTCCAGGGTATAGCAGAAGTATTCCGCTTTTGTTATGCAGTAGACATTGCTAAGACAACCTTGTCAACTGAATTTTATAGTAGTATTAATTGCTAGAGGTAATCTCTCTGCTTACCCCCAGACAAAGTCTTCTCACTCAGATTCATAGTAATGCATGTATAGAATGTATGGATTCACTAGCATTGGAAGAATTTTTCCCCAGTGAATTTTGTCTGTGTATTGAACTGAAATTTGTTTCTGCTTCACTAATAAGAGCAGTTTTGGTACTTTTATCCTAACTTTTGAGGTAAGACATTTTGATGAAGCATACAATGCAGCTGGTTATTTTCTTTCAAAGTACACATGTTACAAAGCTTTACTCTGAGGCTTGTGCTTTTCTGTTCTGCCCTGCTCTGCTGCTCATTGTATTGTTGAAGTTCAGTAAATGTCTACATGAGCAGATCAAAGTGTAATCTTGGCTTTTGCTGCTTCTCTGTGGTTTCTGGTGCTTATGTTAATCCTACTTAGACTAAGTGGTCAGAGATTTGGGAGATTTGAAATACAAAATATATTCTAACCTTGAGATGGATTAGGGTTGTCAGATGATACAATGCTGTCATGTAGGACTAATGTTATGAAAACAAGAGCTGAAAATACTGTTTTAGTGTAGCTGACAACAGAGATTTACCCTAGAAAAGACATGGATGCGTTTGAATAAAGCATCTTCTTTGTGAATATGCAGCCTGAATACCTCACAAGGTTATTGATTACATATTTTATCTTAAAGATACAGATTTTTTTTTGTCCAGGAGATTTTATTTTTTTCATCCAGTAAACACAATAGTATTCAGAACGTGGATATGTTTTTTCACCAAAACCTTTACTTTGCATAATAAGGAGAGGATTAATTTGTATTATAATGACTTATCTTTGACCTTTTCTTTAGGAAGCCTGCTTGTATGGCATTTTATTTTCAAACAATATTGAAGCTTCCTAGCTGAAACTCATTTAACAGAATCCAATGGGGCAATCTGCTGAGCTTCACAGGGGGGAGGTGACAATGAATTTGCTTCTGTTGGCTATTTTAAAGGTTGAGGAAACCATTACAATATAGTCTTTGGGTTTAATTTATTGTTAAGAGAACAGAAAATAGTTTGTAGCCAGTGTTTTTACATGGTTGGTCAACAGAGGCCACAACCAGAAAGAGGTTTTGTGAACCTTTCAAAAGTATTTCTGCTCCTTTAGTTTGAGAAAAGAAAGCCATCTCAAAAAAGATTTTCTAGTGTTTTAAGACTTTTTTCTCTCTCTCTTTTTTTTTTTTTGGTAGTAACATTGCCTTTTAAAATGATTTTTTTTTTTTCTGTTGCTAATAGTTACAAAGTCATTTAGAGCAGAACTAAGTGGCTTGGCCATATTTGTGACTAGTGGAAATTAATATCCACCCCGGATTAAGCCTTTTTTGTAAGCTTGAACAGTTGCCACTTCACTCACAACTGTACTCAGAAATGATAAGAAATGTGATGCTAATGTAGTGAACCTCCTGTCCCCTTCTTCCCCACTTTCTACCACAGCTTTCTAATTTATACAAACACCGATCAGGAGAGTAATTGCTCTCTTAAAGACCTTAAAATAGGCATGAATTTGGATTGAGTTGTACCTCTTACAAGTATACTTAGCTCTTGTCTGGCCTTGGATTTTTGGGTCTGTAGAGGGATAAACCTTGAGAGGTAGACTGGGGCCGGGGAGAGGCTACATTAATTTTCTCAGCATATATTGCCTGAAGAACAGGCATTTAAATTTTTTTCCTTTTGCTCTTAACAGTGGTATAAGGATGCACCAAGGTACACTGGAGCACCCAGCTTATCCCTCTTGTGTTTTAGTGGAGACTATAAAGTAAATTTTTGGAAGAGCCTCACTATATCTTTACAGTAGATGCATGTCTAACTCTGTGCTGGTGGGGCAGTATTCTATGACACATACATATTTTTATCCAAGTTAGTTGTTTTCTGAGAAGTTGAATTCAAGTATGGCTATTTCTTGATATAAACGAAATGAAGCCAACCTACAACTGACCTTTTGTACTAGGAAAATATGCTTTTTAAAATCTGGTTTTCCCTATAGGAACCAGATGTAATAAAAAGTGACAGTATCCACTGAGAGGTTCCCCACTCTGCCCTGCATTTTAAAAGAATTGCAATAATATGGTCTTTTTCAGGCTGGCTGTTGTTACATAGCTAGATTTGGGAAGCAGGTGATAAAAAATTATCAAAGTTAAAGAGCTACTTAGATCAATAAAAAAAAATGCAACCTTCCTAAAATAGATGACATTTGTGATGGAGCTGTCTCTAGCTGTGTGAACAGAGTTGGCAAGGGAACCATGTGAAAACAAGAAAAGGACCCTGAACAGCCCCCAGTTCTTGATCTGCTGCAGTACATTATCTTCTCCAAATGTTAGCATTTCACTCTTTCATTTCCTATTTGGGAAAAACAGTCAATATCTGCCCACTTTCCACCCAAAAAGGGCAGAGGCAGGGAATGAAGCAGAGCTGGGGATCTCTGTTACGCATTCCATATACAGTGTGAAATTGCAAGAGATAAAATTGTCTTTTGAGGATGTTGTGCACATCCCTAGATTTGACTAGATTTAGTGGATGAACAAATCATTGGAAATGAAAAGATAGAGCTAAATATTAAATGACAGAATACAAAGGAAATTAAATGTATTTCTGGATATTTCATTACTCTGAAAATATTCTTTGAGAAGGAACTTGTATTTATTTATTTATTTATTAACTTTTTTCATCTGCTTGCCAATATTCTTTAATGAAGCTCCATTTTGGATGAATAAACAGCAAGGGAAAATGTTTCATTTGTTTGTGAATTGCAGGTGAAATGCATTCTTAGTTCCTGGTACAGATCTGCAGCATGAATCACTACTAAACTATATTGCGTAAATAACAAAGCTATAAGGACAACTGTCTTCCTTATCCAAACTACAAAAAAAGGTTTAAATCATATCTGCTAACATATTAATAACCTTTAAGCATCTGTTATTGCCTCTTGTAGACAAGGAAAATCATCTTGGAAAAGCTGTAAAGTGGTCATGATCAATTAGGCAACAGATTTATA
This sequence comes from Phasianus colchicus, assembly GCF_987193195.1. Taxonomy (NCBI): domain Eukaryota; kingdom Metazoa; phylum Chordata; class Aves; order Galliformes; family Phasianidae; genus Phasianus; species Phasianus colchicus. The sequence goes on from NC_143442.1 coordinate 12,216,454, forward strand.
CTCATGAACATTCAGAATGAGATACTTCCCAATTTAACACATCTTTCATAATTTTGTAGAAAATGAACCATCACAGTAAGAAACATCAGTATGGTGAAAAAAATTAAGGTTATTTTACAACGACAAAAATCTTTTCATGTTATCCGTGCTAACGACTGGTGCAGTCATCGACATGGGACCAAATATCCTGTCCCCCTAAGAATCTGGGCAACTGTCAATGCCTTTGTGTCTTCAGTTTTCAAGTGCAAATGATCATAGTTTTCAAATATGAGTGAACTGATCCAATACTAATTGCTCTTCATACGCTTTCAAACTAAACCAACAATAAGGGATGTTTCCTAAAGATCACCTAAATCAATGGAGATAGCTTTTGGCCAGCTGCAAGAAAAAAAAATCCCATTTTGAGTCACACCTCAATTAATAACGAACACAATTTGTATGATATCTGTGAATAACATATCTTTTCCTGAATCAGTATATAGCAGCAAGTAGTTTTGGGGAAAATATGATGCACTTTCAGAAAACGTGTTTTCTTGTCCTTCAACTAACTTTGCTGTAAGGATTAATTATTTAACTTGCTTTGCTGATGAATAACTTGGTAAAAGGTATTGTTCATGATCATAGTGAAAAAACTTTATACTTGTTCATGTGATGGGACATACCTAATTCTAATTCTTAGAAAAGCAACAATAAAATAAAGCTTTTCATTTAGTGATAGAGACAGGCTGAAACTCAGGTTACATTATAAAATAGACTTAATACAGAGCATGCCTCCTTGTTTTAATTTGGGCAGGGTTTTAAACTGTATTAAGTCTTACCTAATAATGGACTTCCAGGGCAAAATTTCAAGAAATATTAGTTTTAAAGCTTTTTGAATTATCTGTTTGCTTTTGTTTGATGTCATTTTATACATTTTTAAAGGGAGTCTTTGAGATGTGTGCATGGCTGAAATCTCTGTATCTGTCAGCTTTTTTTGTCAGCTGTTCTTTCAGATTTTCTTTCTTTCTTTCTGTCTTAGCAGAAAAAAATAAAATGGCAGAAAATAAGCTCCTATGGCTCACACAGTGCAGCAATTGCCCCCAAGTTATGCATTTAGAAACACTACATCAATTAGTGTGTTCCTTTATATTGGTTTATTAGTTCAATTTAATTCTTCTTTCTTTGTTTCCTCATTTTCATATGAGTAAACATGCGTGTGTTTTGGACTTTAAGTATTTCATCACTGTGTGGACCAACGTGTGATACGTTTGTATTTCGGATATGATTACCTTCTCTTTAGAAATACTGATAGAAATGGAACATAAATATGCAGTGGACACCTATCCATTACTTAAATCATGTAGAAATTATAATATGAAAGAAAACTGTTAGGAAGTATACATGAATAGGAGGACTTATCAAAAAGAAGATACATTTTTGTTGCTACCTATTAGTCTTTCTACCTTACAGGCTGCCAGAGAACACATTCTGCAGCTGTAGTTTTGACTCCCACTTGTAATATTAATCTTTCATTATCCTCTTTGAGGAACTTCCTTTCTCATCACAATTGACTACTATGCCAGGCACAGATAAATATTTGGTCTTGGATGAGTTTTATGATGAAATGTAAGCAGTTTTAAAATCCTAAAGGGAAGGCTTGTGTACTGTAGTGTGAGGGTTATTGATCTGGGGAAATAATAAAGGTAAGACCTCTGGACAAAGTAGTTAAACTAAGAACAATTCAACTAAATTTTTTATTGTTATTCTATACTGTCAGAACTGTTTTGAATTAAAACAACAACGACAACAAATCTCTTTCTATGAGAAACACCATAATGAGATCTCCTTTCATTCAGAAAAGAGGAACAAATCTGAGATGTTAAAATGTCCTGTAATAAAAATGACAACATTTAAGAAATCAGGTTTTTTTTTAATGCATTACCATATTTACTGAAAATCTTGTTTCACTACAAGTTTGTCAAGCTATTTTTATGATTAAATTATAACCTGAAACTGCAGTAAGGTGCCTTAGACTTAGCAGGTTAGGAACAAAAACATATACATAAACTAGCATATATGCTATCCTTTTGCCTTATTTATGAACCGTATCCAACCTTATGAGTTTTTATTTTCTTATGTACTCTTGTTTTTTCAGGACAGTTTTTTAATGGATACAAATTCAATATTAATAGCTTACAAATGATTAATGGATAATATTTCAAGACACAAATAACAAAGAGGCAATTAGAAAAAAGCCATGGTAGATTTTCTTTCTCACAAATCAAATAGCTTTTCCTTTAGGAATTATGTATTACCAGTTAAAAAGGTTATTGGAGATTGTAAAAAATATGGCTAACATATCAGAAAAAAGTATTGGAAATAACACAGTTGGTCATGCAAAGTCAATTTATCTGCATTTTAAAACATACAGTATTCAATTTCCAAGAATGGCAAAAGAATGTGTTCAGAGAAGGGTTAATAAAGCTAATTTGGTTACATGAAACTAACTGCCACCAGAATTAAGTCCATAAATGAATTAAGAGTTTATCAGAAGAAATGTTTGCACTGAGTTAATAAGTGTCTAGATGTGCATCCTGAATGAAGCAGTGAAGAGTGTTGCTGAAGGAATTAAACCAGCCTGCCAGTTCTGAGCAGTTACAGGTTATAGAAAGTCCACTCTGCCTAGCAGAGTCGCAACTAATTTCTTTGTTGAAGTGTAAAGTCAGAGCAAGGCTACAAAAGTAATCAAAATTAAAAGAAGGATTAAATCAAATAAACATTGTGTGCTGCTGAATTTGTTCAGTTCTGTAAGAATTTTATTCCATAGGATTTGCTTATGGGAAATGAGTCAGCCAGTTATGCCTGGGACATATTGGGAGGCAAGGACATCATAAAATCATAGAACAGCTTAGATTGGAAGGGATCTCAGAGATCATCAAGTTCCAACCCCTCTGCCACAGGTAGTGTAGCCAACTGCTAGATCAGGTTGCCCTGGACCCCATCCAACTTGGCCTTAAACTTCTCCAGGGGCGGGACATCCATCATTTTGTGCCTGTTACCTATTGCTCTAATTTGGGACACCCTCTCCAAGGCACAGGATATACAGATTCTGGATTTTCTCCAACACTTTACACAGCGGAACACTAGAGCTCTGACTGCTAATGAAGCATACAATACTTCTTGTAATCCTTTAGGATTTTTGATGTGTCTTGTTGCTCTGCTTTAAAAAGTGCTATGACCTGCCACTTCTGTGTTGGACTGTGCAGCTAAAATTCTTCATAGCATTAGATGAATAATCTTCTTCAAAGCTCTTATCCTATGATGAACACTCTCATGAGAACAGATAATATTGTACCATTTTATTTTCTTGACACAATCTTTGTTACACGAATGAGACAGTAACTCTTAATGTCTCATGCCTCCTGTGAATTACAGAAATCCACTGTTAACTTTCTGACCTTTGCAGCAAGATATGTGTCTGATAGTTGGTTATTCCACTGCATTTTCTCAGCTACAGCTAATTTGTTGGGAAGGGACAGGTGTATCTAAAGGCAAATAGTTGAAAGTCTTTTCTGTTGTGCTCACAAGATGATATTTCACAAGTGATATCCAGTGTTGGCGTCCTGGTAAGTTAGCAGATTAGGAAACAGAAAATCAGGTAAATAGAAATGTATTCTTACAGCATCAATGAGAAGAACTGTAGAACCACAGAATGGTTTGGTTTGGAAAGGACAAAGACACCACAAATTCCAAACACAGCTAAAGGGATTGCTTCAATGGTACTTATTGTTCTAACTTATGCATCCGATAATATGACTGCTATAACTGTAATTACTTTGCCTTTTATTTGCTATGTCAAAATACTCATGAAAGTGAAATTTTGTTCACCATGTTGTAATAGGCACAAATTGAAGAACATCTGTGAATGGAGCTAAGAGCATTTGTGCAAATCCAACTATAATTGTGCACGTTTTCAAAAAAAAAAAAAATCAAATCCTGGTGGGCTTTATAGTTGGTCAGGTTTATAGATTATTTTAGACAGTTATACACAGACTAAAAGTAAATAATCAGAATGGGAGACATTCAGGAGCAAAGTCGCATAATGGAACTTTTGAACAATCCATGGATTTGCAGTATTAATGAAAAAACATTTATTAAATAGTTGAGATTAATGAATATTGTGGTAGGTGAATGTCTGTTATTATTTTGTAAGTATAAAGAAAAAAGGCTCAGTTTGCTGTAGCTGGTTCAGCTGTAAACCTGAACAACAATTTTATATAAAATGCATTCCTTTGAGATTTTCAGGTTTGAGTCTCATCATTTATACAATAACATCCAGTACTGTCAAAGCTCTTCACTAACACTAACAAGACTTTCCTGCCTATTGATCTTCTCTAGAGCAGGGGACCAGTGTTAAGAATTAGTGTTATATAAGTGCAGTGTTCTCCTTGAAATAATTGTTTGCCATTAAATGGAAGTTCAGTTCAAGCTGAATATGAGAGAGGATATTTTAAGACTAAAGAATGTGTCACTTTCTTGAACGCTAGAGTTAATTGTAGGTAGACCACTAGAAAACACGGCCTGTGACTTCCTATCTCCTGATTCTTGTTTAATAATGGTTTGCACAGAGAAGTCAATTCAACTCCTAATACTAAAATGCAACAAAGAAAAATAAGTTCAGATGATTTTTAGTGTTAACTGTAGATCTTAATGTTCACAATCAGCCTCTAAACTAAGAACAGCTGTGCTGCTGACTTATTTTTAGCCATTGCACAATTAACACTCCATTAAATATTACAGTTGCAGTGCCTTTTCCTTTTAATCTGTTGCTGTCTTTTTTCCCATTCTCCCTGCACCTTAAACAAACATGCTCTGGAATGTCTATTTCTTTTTTTTTTTTCTTTTCTCTTAATGATTTCAAGTTCTTGGTAGATAAAGATTTCTTATTTGCAGAATATGCATAACAGGAATTCCCCAGTGTATGTAATTACTTAGCTAGTATGAAAGAAAACAGAAGCACAGAACTGTATTTTCCCCAGTGTTTTTTCACAGGCTGCAGAATATGGATTTCTTGAGTTAGAATTTGTGATTGTGGATCCATTTTTGATTACCAATTCTAAGTTTTCTGCAAACATCTAAAGAATTAGTGATTGGCTATGTCTCCCCAGCACTGTGTTCCCCTCTTCTCTTGGGCAGTTCCTGCTGGGGACCCCACAGAGCACAGATACGCTTTCTCTTGGCTTGCAGAAAAGGCCACTGGAGTGTCAGAGCAGCCTTGTTGCTGAAACTGAACCTGCTTTGCTTGGATGGATGCTCTTAGCACTCACTTCAGGTTAGACTTGGGGTCCTTTTCCTAAAATTGTCTGAAGATCTGCACTATGATTTCCTGTGTTTCAGACAGCCCAAGCCTTGCACTATTGCTTTCAAGATAGTCAACACAGGAAAATAGCTGTTGTTTCTATCAATCTGATTTCATAGAATCATGGACTGGCTTAGGAAAGGACCTTAAAGACCACCCAGTTCCAACCTGCTGGACAGGGCTGGTACAAGGCTCCTACCCACTAGATCAAGCTGTCCAGTTTCCTGTCCAACCTGACCTTGTATACCTCCAGGGATGGGGCATCCACAACTTCTCTGAGTAATCTGGTTTGAATTAGCTGCAGGTAGGTCAATAACTCACCCCGACACTGACTTTTCAGCCTCCTCACAGAAACCTGGTTCTTCTGAACATAACAGGTCTTGTTACAAATAATTCAAAAAAGAGCATTTGGACAGGGGGGAATTCAACCAAGACAAGAAAGTGTCACGCTTACAGACTTGCAGACTTACTTCCCATCACTTAAACATCCTGAATTCAGAACTGGATGCAGAGAACTGCTGCAATGTGTGCAATTGTCCTGCCTGCAGTCAGAGCCTGGCAGACGTATATAGGCTCTGACCTGGAAAAATGCTTAAGCTGCTGTTAGTGCAGCACTGGACCTGGCTAATGAAACCACATGGGGCTGTCAGTCTGGATGTGCATGTCTTTGGCTGGCAGGGCACATGGGTAGCATGCACTCACATCTGTCTGCCAAAGCCCACGTAGGTGCACCTTGAGTAAAGCCCATCTGGAGGGAAAAACATGTTGGCCTTTTATTTAAAGGTTGTTGAACTGAGCTCTGCATTCACAGTGTTAGCTGTTAATATTATTTCCCTAGTCTACAGCATTAGGAAAGACCTTTATGGGAAAATTTACTGCATACACTCTTTAATTCCTTGTAAACCAAAAGCAAACAGTTTAATCCCTGCTGGTATTACTTGTGCTCTGTTTGTCAGAGGGAAACAGAGAGGTGTAATTAATTGTCATGTTCTGCTGGGACAACTGGCTCACAAAGAAAATAAATAAATAAGGTAGAAAGTGAAACTTAAGGCCTGGTGATGCCCCTGTATAGCATCCCAGACTGCAGTTCATGTTTTTAATAAGAAAGATGGCTCGTATTCACAAGGGCTTCCCAGTTATGTTTTAAAAGATAAAGGTTTTCCATTATTGCCACCAACCTTCTCCTCCTGATTAACTGACTTTACAGATGAGATTTAGGTCTGTTTAAAAATCACTATAATTAAGCAAGGGAAAAAAAAATAGACCTTTCCCATAGTGCATTTTCCCTCAAACATAAAAAAAAAAAAAAAAAAACACACCTAGTTTCTACACAACAGATTGCAATGTCTTCCACTGAAAATGGCAGAGGATTGTGTTGTTGCATGCTTCCCTGTCTTCAAGCCCAAATAGTCCGATTCATATTCAATTAATCAGAAGTATGTTTCAGTAGAGAAACAGACAGATAATTGTCTTTACATCTTTCATTGTGGAGACAATATGCTCCAGTCAGCCTGCACCAGTGCTGGGACAACTGATGAAGTTCCCAGTTTTCTGTACAGATGAGTTCTTGACTCGTTATTAGGCAACTATACATATGTGCTATAAACTTATGCTGTATTCATATAAAAATGAGGAATTGCATCATCTTTCAGGATTAAAATAGTATTTAGACTTAATCATCAATGGTACAAATGAATAGGAACAAGCTGTCATTAATTTGGGTGTCTGTCAGACTAGAGAAAAGGTGTAGGAACAAGAGATAAAGAAACTTTCTCATACTTGTGAAGTTAATTCAGTGCATTATGAACAGCACAGCAGGTTCCCTCTTGAGTTAGGTATGACTCACCTCTCCTGCCTACACCTACTGCCTCTCCCCTGAATGACATTAAATAAAGATCTAAAGATCATTAAACAAAGCCCAGATAGTAAAAGAAATTCAATTCATCATATAGAAGAAGATGAGCAAAAAGAACTATCAATCTCTTTTAGCTTCTGTGTTTCTTCCTCCAGACATTCCCTCCTCTTTATGGCTCTTAATTTTTGTAGGCTTAATCTATTAGATTTAAACCATAGGAACATTTAAAGAAGGTATATTTGGTAAGGTACCCACATCTGATTCATATGCATGGTGCCGCTCTAAAAAGTGTGATGAAGAACTGAAAAAATCAGAACATCTGATTTTGTTTTGTCACGTTTGCTTATTTTTAATATCTTTTTCCCATGCTTGCTGTAAGATTTAATTCTCTTGTATTTATTTATTATTATTATATTTAATTTTATTGTATATAAATATTATATAATATTATAATATATTATATTTTATTGTATAAATAAATTAAATTGTATTTAATTTATTTTTCTGAAATCATGGTAATGTTTCTTCTGTTTTGAGATTCAGAGAATGATTTTTAAATTTTTGTTTGGCTTTGTATGCATCAATCTGTATCGTATAGCTATCTATGTCTCCTTGCTCTTATATCATTCAGCTATTTCTTTTATTACCTTCACTATTAAACATGGACAGTTTATCTTTAGATGCCAATTTCCAAGCTTTGGAAGCTTGTTATATCTGTTAATTAGAAAGATGATCTCTCTTCTTGATAGCAGAGGCAAGATCTGCCTGTCATGTGTCTAGACAGAAATAAGTGGCATCTCTCTCCAGAGACAGGTGGAGACCTGAATCTGGTCTCCAAATCCACCAACAGACTACACCAAATAGCGAAGGGTACGAAGTAGAAGGAGAGGTTAAGAACAAGACATTTTAGAAAAATCAAGAGCACCTGAAGAAACTAATGTGAGAGTGAATGAGAGTCATAGAATCATAGAATTGCTCAGGTTGGAAAAGACCTTAAAGATCATCGAGTCCAACCATGAACTAGCCGTTACTACCCTAACTCTAACAACCCTCTGCTTAATCAAGTTCCTGAGCACTACATCCAAACGGATGGTGACTTACTCACCTCCCTGGGGAGCTTATCTCAGGGTATATTTGGATATATTTACTTAATTGAGCCTCCAAGGAAGAGGAAACAGTTTCTTTTGTGTATGTGTAAAGTTTGTCTGTGATATCAAAACTGAAGCTAGATGGTAATGTTGGGCAGGATGCCACTTATTCCCTGTTCCATTATCTAAGTCACTAGAGAAAGAGGCAGAGGGGAGCATCTTTACAGCTTATCTTGTATTCTGTGACAGTAAGGTATTTCAACTATATAGAATACATACAACAGTTATACTTTTCCTCACATTTTCTCTGCTTCTCTGATGAAGACACAAAAAGTCTCCTGTCCATTTTAAATGCATAGATGTTTCCTGCTAAAGAGTACACATGAAAAAATTAACAAAAATATTATTTAAGAAGTCATCAGAATCGTAAAAAGACATCTCAATTATTTCTTTAGTGAAGATGGCAAAGAGAGCAGTGTGAAGAAAATTTGTGAAATAAAAGGAGGAAATCAAAGAGAAACTGTGATCTTTCTTTACCTGTTAGTTATTACTTCTTAAAAAGCATTTTAGAGTCTTTTCTGTCTACTGTAATTCTTTACCAACACTCCATTAGGATGCAAGAAGCTATGCAATAAGGCACAAAGAATATGTTTCATTTCATTATATTATTTAGCACATTTAGAAGAGATTTATCATAATTAATCTCAAGAGCAAGAAAATGAATTAGATACTTCTGGTGTAAATCAGCTTTGCAAATGATGAGCTAAACAATTTTATCTTGGTAATTAGAAATGCAAGTTTGCCACAACATGAATCCTTCAATTTAAAATCTATGTTTAAAAACCTATTCCTCTTCAGAACTGAAAAGCGAAGCATATACTTAATTTAAGCATCCAAGTTTTGAAGAATGTGCTTTGGCACTGCATAGAAGAATGATGGATTTAGGTACTTTGAAGTGCCTTCCTGATGTCTCATTTTCTGGTTTTACAGTGGCTATCATTCTCTTCTCCACCCACATACAGTTTGTTATGGCCTCCAGGTTCGAGCCTTTCTACCTATAAAGTTTTTTTCTGTCTGACATTCTGCTGTTTATACAGACTTTAACAGACACTGCCTATAACTGTAACTCTCATGTGTGCAGCCACAGCCTATATCTTTGCACTGCACCCACCCCAAGAATTCAGCAGCAGCAGCTCAGTGAGATTCCCTGATTGCAGTGACCTGCAAAGTGCAGCTGGTTCTTTGAGCCCAGTTTGGCAATTGAAAGTAGTCCTGAAAGTAGTGAAAAGAAACAGCAAGCTCACCAATCTCTGTATTCATATTTGTGTTTCATACTGATGACTGACCTTAATGTACAATTTAGTTTATATACAGAAAAGTACAAACAGCCATCACTTATGCTTGCTTCTTACTTTATCTTTGTATGAAATGCACACTTCTGCTGTGAAAGATCCTCAACATGTGTCAAGACAGAAATCCATGAAGTTATATCATGTTCACTCCAAAAGGAGTTTCAGACCAAATCCTCCTAGAATTTAAGCACTGGAACTTTCCTTGCCTGGTAGGCTAGATCTATTCTCCAGGCTGAAGGCGATTTTCATTAATTTTAAATTATCGAGTAATGGGATGAAATGTTATGAACAATGTAAGTAATTTTTCCCCCCCATCTTCCAGTTCATTCCCAAAAGGATATTTACCACAGCAAATAATATGACATACAGCTGGCTTGATCAAAAGAAATCAGTTTTTGATATTAAGGTTGCAAGCAAAATTCTTCCTTTCTTGTCTAAAACCCACTTTCCAGGGAATTTTATTTATCCCTTGCCAAATGAAAAAACTTTCTATGTTATGAAAGGCTTTATCTTTCTCCTCCTTTTCTTGTCTACACCAAACTAATTGAAACTGAAACTGCATTGTAGGCTGAAATGGCTGCTTAACAGATTGACCAGTGTCCAGCCTTTATCTGGAACAAAACCATTTACCAAGGACTTGACTGTAGTAATCGTACTTAACAATTCCTTTAAATGAGTATACCATTCCAAAATGCAGGATACCATTTTTAATTAGAAATAACTTAAACAATGTCTAAATTGGCCAGATAAACTGAATCCCTAATGTGAAATGTTCTTTGTGGTTAATGAACCATTCCCTTGACAGTAAAGCTTGGTACAAAATCACTGGTGTTCATAATGTGTCCAACAATAACACTTCATTATTATTGCGATTATTTCTTGCTGCAGTGCAGCTTAAGGGGAAAGAAGTTTCATTAATAAATTCCCACTATTTTTCTTCTTCTAGTAATTATTGCCTTTCCTTTTTGAATGGGCATGACGCTTAGACTTAAAGGTTAAATAATATATGAGATGGTCCTATTGCACAGCTGAGGATATAGTATCCATGGATATTTATGTGATTCTATCAATATCTGAGGCTTCTTGCACAAATTGTGTAATGAGTTTATGATAAATAACATCAAAGCTGATGTTAGATCTTCATATTTTTCTCTTTTAGGATAATTAGTATTGCAAAAGGCTTGAAAATAATATGAAGAAATGAGAACAAATGGACACCTTTCTGTGGGAATATGTAGCTTCTATTGTTGATAATAGTTGGGATACTCTGTACTAACTATGAATGTGATTTTGGCTTTGCACACATATTTATGTAAGCAGTAAAACATAAGAGATTTTGCATGTCCTCTATCACTCTGACCAAGAGGAAGACCTAACAGGACATTTTAATGCTAGATTTTATGATGAAGTATTGCAGGGATCTGCCTCTGATGGAAGCACTTGCCTTCCCACTGTGGTAGTCCAGATACCTTTTTGGTCTTCTTTGGAGGGTTTATTATAAGGACATAGTCCAACTGAATCCATCTCATCTGTGGATTCAGGTCTATGTTACAGCTTCCTTGAAACAAGTACTTTTTTTTTTTAGGGTACCAAGACATAGCACAAAAGTAAAGCCAGTGTATTAACCTTAACTTGAATTTAATCCACAACTCTCTTCTCACCTTATTGAGATTTCAGGATTCAATTACTTTCCTTATTTTGTTCAAAGTAGATGTAATGTCATTGCCATTACCAGTGCAAATCCCATAAACTGCTCTTTTCTTGCCTCATTTAAGTCAATGGAAAACTTACTGTTCATTTTGTTTTGAATTCACTCAAACCCTGGGAAGACAGATGAATTCTTTAGCTGTGTGCTGTTGTTTTTCTTTGTTTATTTGTTTCTATGCAACAGTACGTTCAAGGTAGAGGTGTACGCATATTTTGTCTGATCATTCATCTTTATTTGATAATAAATAGTTATACCAGCAGCACTCTAAATAAGATTTCAGTGGGTAACAGAAAAACATAGTATGCTTGAGGTTATTTGAATGCTAGAGTTATGACATAGGTTGGATAATTACGTGTAAAAATTCTTTGCAATTCAACACTGGTTTTCTACAGTACACTTGTACCTCACACTTGACAGGAGGGAAAAGTTTAGGGAGAACACTTGGAAGAAGGGCATGTTCTTGCAAGGAATGATGTTCTGTCTTCTTTCCCAGAGTGTCTGTGAAGTCTGGATAAAATCCAACAATATTATTGACATTGTTAGGAGCTTTAATAAAATAAACTGAGATTTTCTTCTGCCAGTTAAATAATGCTTTTTGCAAGAAATGGATTTTTATTTGCATTGACATCTGAACACAACAGATAAATCTGATTGAACTTTAGAGATGAAAGAAGTGCATGCATCTCTAGGGTCAGAGAAGAAAAGCAACACTTAAGGTTTCAAATGGGAAGAAAATATATAGAATATGAGTAATGTCAACAAAGAAAATGAAATAGGAGAAGCAGCAAATCTTCTTGGACAGTACAGGCATTAAATATACTGTAGAAGAACTATAGTGTGTTGCACCTCTCCTTTAGGAGTGAATTTTGGAATCTGTGTGCTGCACTCCACCAACACAATGGGATGTGCTCTTAAAATGCCTTCATTTCTTACTGTCCATAGAACATATCAATAAACACAAATTAACTGCTTTACTTGGCATATAACAACTAGGAAGGTTGTTGCACCATAGGAGGTGCTCCATAAACTCTGGGAGCCTGTCATTATGATAAGATATCAATGATTCTTTCTGACATCACTTTGTGAGAAGTAGAAGTATTTTTGAAGAGTTACATTTACTTAGAGGAGTACGCACACTCATACAAATATCACAAAGACTTTAGAATAAAAACACAGGGAAATAGGAACCAGAGGTGAAAATGAACTTTACATGCTAAAATGATATCACTATTTTCAGCCTGTACCTTGATAGAGTGCCGCGTCCAATATAAAGCAAAACTGATTATGTCTTTCATTTGATATTTCACTTTAAAAAATGGTGGGGAAAAGGAAAAGTATTATTATTACTATTATTTTTTTTTACTGAAAAGGATGAGACTGATTGGACATGGAAGACAAAATATGTTGAAAAGGTCTGAAAGAATGAACAAGGTAAAGGAAGGGACAGCTCAAGTGAAAATCACAGCTATGGACTGTCCCAGCATTAGACTGAGTAAACAAATTTGGATTATACCACTCAATACTTTCAAACTGAATCTTCTTAGAGAACCACAAAACTGTTTCAGTTCCTTTTCTTCTACTGTCATGCATTGCTTAGTTGCACCCAAAACTGAAAAACAAATGCTGGCAAAGTCATAGTGGGACACTCATACTTGTGGCTATATCTGCTTCTTGTAGAAAAAAGTAGTTTCAGTTGTCTGAGGTTATTGTGAATTCAGGCTGAAGTACATTTAACAGTCTGAGTCACAATGCATTTAAATATGTTTGCTTTTAAACAGAATATCATTTTGACATTTTCAATATTGTTTTCAAATCTGAATTCAAAAGGATAAGAAGGAGAAGGAAGAACTGAAAATATACATATTGTTCTGAGTTAGACAAAATACTTACATTGATGAAATTATTGCTATTTTTGTTTGATAAATAATGCAAACTAACAGGTGTTCCAGCAGTTATAATTTGGACACGTTTAGTCCTTTTTTATTAGACCTCTTCCTAGGAACGTCTGTGTCAAAGTCTGTATACATTTTATTAAGAAACTGCCTGTGAAGAAAGATTGCAATAAGAATGAGAAAATAAAAAAGAGGCAATCATAACTACTTTTGCTGCTCTGTTCAAAGGCATTCAATAGGAAATGAACTCTAAATCTCTAGTCTTAAATAATTTGCAGTATGCTTATTTCAGAATATGCAAGTTCTAATTTTTCCAACTGCTATAATCTTTGGGATGAAACCAAGAAGTTTATAGGGAGAGACTGAAAATTAAAAGTAAAGAGTACTTTGATTATCTTTGTAATCAGATGAAATTTTTCCTGTACTAAATACATACACTTTAACTGTCAAAGTCTTTTGAAAATTTTAAAATTACAGATTTTTTGGTATTATTATTTTTTTCCTCTGCTGTTGAAATCACAGCATTTTATGATATCTCTTAAATTCTGCTCAGGGAGGAGTTCTGTGTTAAAATCTCTGATGTGATGTGTTCATTTAATTGTAATAAGTATTTCCTATTCAGTGATGTTTGTCAGGAAAGCTTAGTTAAAAGTAAGGATCTTCCTGCTCATTTCTGGGGTAGGCAAAATTCCAAAGAAAGAAAGGTGTGAATAACCTAAGGTCAGTAGCTCAATAATCAGTCCTTTAGGGTCAATTTGAATGGGACATACTATAGAAATCTTTAGGCTGAAGACTCAGCACATCTTTCTAGTTCTCTTACCTCAGGAAACTGAAGCAACAGGAGTTGAATTTTGTATCATAAAGAGAAATATAATTATCAGAGAAGAAATTTATCATATAGCGGTAGATGAGGAAAAGGAATTTTTCCATGTGTAACATCTTTGATGATCCTGTTATCTTTGCATATGCATCACTTGTGCGATGAGAGCATTTAGTGTGCATTTACAAAAAACTACCATTCTAAATTTGAGAGAGATGTGCCTCACATGAGAGAGTCTTTTTTAGCAAGAGGACCACAAGGACTGAAAAAAGAAGGCATGACCCTTTGCACCACAAAATTAGATTGTAAGGGAGATGAATGTCTCCTGACAGAAGGACAAAGACAAACTAACGAAGCAGGGATTTGATTGACAGCATGTTGACTGACAAAAATATTATCCGTGTCATGCTGTAGGGTGCCTTGCCTTGATGTCTTAAAGTAGAAAGCAAAGACATAACAGGCCCCAAAGTTTATGAACGTGAGGATGCAAAACTAATTTTTCTTATGCCAACACCTAACTAGGAAAGATATGAAAGGAGAAATGTTCTACTCAGTGATGAAAATATTAACCAAGCTCTAATACTGAGAAGAAGGAGAGGGTTTTTGTTTTTTATTTTTTCTGTGATTTGATTGGTTTTGTTTGATTTTTCATTTGCTTTGACCTGCCATGCTTTCCAAATGCTCTCTGTTGCCCTTATTCTTTTAATTTCTTATTTAGTCTTCCTTTTAAAAAAATAATCTGAAAAGACTTCAATCACAGAGTGATTAAAAAAAAGAAAGGTTTTACCCAAAGTTATAAATCAATGGGACTTGTTTTCACCTTACAATTTGGAGAGTTCCATGGTTCTTCAGCCAGTTTGGGTAAAGCTCCTAAAAAGAAAACCAGAATTTATATATCCATGAATTAAAAAACAATGAAAAGTGCTGGTCTGCAGGTATTACCATGAAAGCTTAAAAAATGGAATCAAGAGGAACTTGACAGGGTTGCATTTGGTTTATCTTTGAATTCTCAAATATATTGGAAGTCAAAATTTATTCGAGGCACATTTACAGGTACAAAAAAACAATGTGAAGGTGAAATCAATGCCATAGGAAGAATTGAAACAGCTAGAGGAAATAAGATTCATTTTTGATGATTTTTAATTTAATTTAATTTAATTTAATTTTATTTTATTTTATTGCTGTTTTAACTCTGAACGTCAGTGCATCCTGTGTAGGCTAAGTTCTGCTTACATCACTGAGACAGTGAAAGATGAACTATTGAGAATATTGGATCAGAAGGGTTTCCACCTGCTCAGGAATAGAACAGACAAGCATATTAAGCAGAAAGTTCCACATACTTGGATTTGACTCACCACTGTACTCTTTTATTAAGCTCAATAAATGAGACAAAATTAAGTGATTAAGCCAAGAAAATATATTCTCTTTCTATGGGTACTACACAAGAATTATTGTCAGTCATGAAGCCTACAACATATGCTTATAGACATTTTCGTGGCTAAGATATGAAAGCTAAAACCACACTGGAGACCTGAGAATGCCCTGAAATCTACAAACTAGATGCCTGTATTTTCCCAACAACCAAATGGAACAAAAACCATTTTAATTGTGGACTTCTACTGCAAGTCCAGCCAGAACACTGATCTAGTCTTTCATTTTATTTTGTGCTTTATTTAATCCTGATATAACGTCATATTTTATAAGAAAAAAAGCATTTTATCCTTTTAAAGCATTCCACACACTGACAGTAGCTTAGTAAAGACATAAATAAGGTGTCCATCAGTTCTTTGTAATGAGTGAATGTGTGATGTTTAAATAAACAGGCTGGGTATTTGATGCAGTGTTTTGTATTTCTCTGCTAGCTATCACTGATTATACATTGCTCTTGAAAAATAAGTAGAAGAAACAAAAATGGTATGAGATAGCAGGCTGTTGTTGTTTAACCTGACAACCAGCTAAACACAACATACTCTTTTACTTACTCCCTTCCTTCCAGTCTGATTTGGGAAAAAAATGGAAGAAAAAAGGTAGAACTCATAGGTTGAGATAGAAACTATTTACTAAGGCAAAAAAAGACAAGTGATGCACAATGCAATTGCTCACCCCGCCGGCCAATACCCAACCATTTCCTGAGCAGCAGCACTCTTTTGGCCAGCTCCCCTCCATTTTATAGTTTTTTCACATGATGCCATATGGTATGGATTATCCCTTTTTCTAGTTTAGATAAGCTGTCCTGATTCCATTCCCTTCCAGTTCCTTGTGTGCCCTGCAGCCCCCTTCCTGGCAAGAGAGTACGAGAAGCTGAAAAACTGAAATGTCCTTGATTCTGTGCAGCACTGCACAGCAACAGCTCAAACATTGGTGTTATCAACATTGTTTTCTCATAAAGCCAAGACATAACTTCATATCAGCCACTGTAAAGAAAATCAACTCTATCCTAGCTGAAATATGGACACAGACTAATTCAGTCTCTACATTAAAAAAAATAACTGTCTACATTATAAATCTTATCTATGCTTGTAATTTTGAAGTATATTTCGAAAGGAAATGGAATTTGAAAAATTAGGGGAAATTTAGGGAGAAGCCCAATTGGCAAAATATGATTAAAACATCATCCCACTGCTGCCTTCCTTCACTCTCTGCCACTAATGTAGACTCAGCATTGCAAGAAATTTGATTTCTGGCCCTGCTCCCTTTATAACTGGTGAAAATTTCCATTAATTTCCATAGAAGTAGGCTCAGATTTTTAATTTGCAGTATCTGTTTCCCAGTGAAATGTATACGTTGTCTCGGCAGTGCACTTCTGTGCTGTAATAGCAGTTGTGGACTAGCCAATGGCAGCTGACTCAGCTTTTGCCCTTCTGACTGCTATTTTTAAGATCTTGAATCAAAGCTGCTCTTGAGGTGCTGATATCTACATTGGATTGATAGTACAGTCCAGTGAAGAAAAAACTCAAGTCCTGAGGAAAAAAGAAAGGCCTCTAGATTTTTGCTCTGGGTGCTAAGAACATTCATGACTGGGAAAGAGCCCATCTGTTTGTGTCTCTGCCCTGGAAGCATTTTCTTTACATTTGATGAGAAATATCAACAGATAATCCAGACCACAAGGACAGAAATCCACATTTCCTGCTCTGATCTGAAACCAACCAACGTTAAAAAAACTAATTCATCTAGGAATAAATATATCAAAATAGGTTTGTAAAAGATAGTCCCAAACATAAATGGCATTTATGAAGAATAGGAGAAGTACAGTGCAAGAACCAGAGGTGATGTACACAATTATGTGTATCAAGTTCAACCCTAAACATTTCACATTATTGCACTTCACTGAGTGCCATGGTAGGAACAGCTAATGCACAGTACTGCCTAAGCAAGTTTTCTGACCCCTCCAGCAGTTACGTGGACTAGCATCTTGGAAAACATACTGCAGTTTATTCTGACAGGAAACATTTTCCTCCTGTCATAAATGACTCAATAATCCTTTGTGAGTGGCTGAAGTTATTGAAACCTTCTGCACTAGGTAATATATTCCTTCCTCTAACAGACAAGACTTGTTTTCTGAAGGTTTATTGAAAAATGAAAGTCTCTCATAAAATGTACTCCAGATCATTTAACTTTTCTATCTCCTTTTATAATCCAATGAATTTTATTCATTTTAGTAATCTCCTTGTGAGCCTAAATATTGTGGGGCTCAGATTAAAATACAATGCATATGAACCTGTGTTCATAAAAGAAATGAAGTCTCTTCTTGCTTATAAGTTTGCAGTCACTTGAATCAACTGATGTAGCTGAGAAATAGGATAAGAGTAAACTGCCTGCTAACTAATTTTTGTTCTCCTATACCTACACAAATCAAGTTCAGATAGTTCAACTAGTATCTAAACTAGGGTTTATAAAGCTGACATATATCTGCAGGGAATTCTTTCTTGTGATTATTAAAGCCTGAAGTCCATATCAGTATTTTTGGAGCATTATCAACTAGTGTGATCAGTGACAAAGATTAGCTGTGAGCTGATGTCCATTACAATATTTCCTCGCTCTGTTTCAGCAGAGATGAGTGAAGAGCTGTAAGCATAGACATGACTGATTGTAAATTTGCAGCCCTTAACTTCAGCAAAAAGCTGAAACACCTAAATAAGTTACTTATCCTAGGAACTCTTGTTTGAGTTCCTTCTTTTGCTATACTTTGTTAACATTACACGTATGGCCTCACTCCTTTGAAGTATGAACACTGCTTCCTGCTTCTGTAGATTAATAGGAAATTGTTTCCCTAGCATAACAGTGAAGGAATGCATTCCAATTTGTTCTGGTGTTGGATATTTTGTCCCTAACCCAAAACTACTTCTCAAAGAGCAATTTCTCATATGTCCCATTGAGTACATCTTTATGTCTGTTGTAATTTTATTCCTATGGATATATAGTAATTAATGCCTATAAAGTGCTTAAAAGCATAAGTTTATATGACACTAAAGAAAATGGTCAAAGCTGTTATGGAGAAAGAGAAACATAAGCAGAACTTTGTAGCATTAAATGAAGATAAACATTTATTGGATAATCAGAAATCTGAATATGACCTAAGCAAGGAAGTTTATTGAGTTCATGATTTGCCGTGAGATTTACCTGCCACTTTTGTATTTCTATGATAATTTATACGCAATAAGCAAACTATTCAGAACTGCACTGTCTTTCTGTTGAGTAAACTTCCCAAACTTTTTTCCTTTACTCATAACTGAAATATTCATTAGAATAACATAGACTTGTGAGACTTGAAATGAAATGAACAATAGATTTGGATTCAGGGTGATATAATTACAGTTTTCCATTATGCATGGTGAGCAGAGTAAGTTCAGGATTAGTTTTTCTTGCTGTATTATACAATTTGAAAGAAAATGTCATACACATCATGCTAAAATAGGATGGAATTCTTCCTACACAAGCGCAGACAGTGCGCTAATGAGCTGACTCTTCTGTCAGACTGGGAACATGCAGGAGTTGACCAGAGAGCATCAATGAAACTTCTGAAGTATATAATTTGACTAGTAAATAATTGGGAAAGTAGGTCAATTTGCGTTTACCGCTCTGCCCAAACAGCAAATTTTCTCTGAAAAAACTGGCTAAATGGCATTAAAAAAAAGTTGTGTTAAAAATTGGGAACTTGTAAATTAGTAGAACATTCCCTGAAAATCAGGAGAGCTGAAGTACTACAGTGAGGCATGCTCAACTGATGAGAGGAAAACTTTTCAGATAACTTTGGGAACAAGAATGCAGCCAGAATCAAGAGTTACAAATGGATCATAAGATCCATTTCCCAGTGAGAAAATCTGATGTAGTTGACCCACAGTAGTGGTTCTAAACAGAAAACTGGAGCTCCGTTCTTAATTTAACAGTCTTATGATGGTCAAGCTTAGAGTTGCTAATATTGTACTGAGGCTTGGACATGTTGTACTGGTAACATTCTCAATGTCTGGCATTTGCCCTGTATTGCTACTGGGTTCTGTGTGACATCCTAATGCTCCAAAGTCAATACATATGTATTCAAGCGAAAACCTTGTTAGTACAAGACTATATCAGAATCTGCAAGCCTAGTATTTGAGAAAGGGAAGACATTCATAAGTTCCACATTTTTTAATTAATTATTAACCTCACCCTTCAACTGAATTAATTTCTCCAATTAATTAATATTAGGGTTCCCCCCCCCCCCCCCCAAAAAAAAAAAAGGTTGCATATTCCTCATCCTGTAACTAGGTCACAAAACTACATAACTTCTGGGGTTGGCTCACACCATAGATTCAAGCAGATTCTGAAGGTGTTTATCCCTTTCCATGTTGTCCAAGTGTAACTGTGATAACTTCTTTTTAGCAAGCAAAGTATTTAGGAAAAAAGTTTGCATGTCAAATAATTTGGCTCATTCAACTAAGCTAGGCCAGGGATAATGAAACATATCAAGATCTTAGTTTCACTAAAATTAAAATAATTCCTGTTACTATAACATAACTTCTATGCTTTATTCAGAGACAAGTCAGGATGGCAAATAGGATGCAGCTGAACAACTTAGTCTTCATTTTACTTGGGTTGGGAAAAAAAATAAAAGCCATACACATTTCAATTTATGGAGCAATAAATGGACTGAATAGTGGAATAAACATCAGTAGAGAACATAAAGATGCCATGAAATATTTCCACCAAAATGGCTGAAGCCTTCGTTCCCTTACAAATCCACAAAGAGACATTTTTATTCCTCTGTATTTTTGCAAAACTAAGGATAGTCTGAACAAAGGAAAAAGATATCATTAAGAGATTAAAAACAAAAGAAGTTTTAACTTCACACATTACATGTCTTTCAGTGATGCTATTAGGGAAATTAATGAAACCCATTTTCCTTACTCTGGGGCTCTGGAAAAGCCATTAGATTGGAATGAATATATAACACTACATCAATCTAATTTCAAGAGAGGGAATTGGCAAACCAATGAGCAGATGTAGCTTCAAAAAATTCACCTTAATGGCTGTAATGTAAGTTTCATGAGTTACAGTAGAAAGCAAATTAAAAACAACACAAAGAGACAATGATTCAATGGAGCACAAAAACAACAATTAAGTTCTTCTGTTTATTCAGCATCAACTTGACAATTAACCTTGCCATTTTACTAATCTAAGGAGTTGGCTTGTCCTATTTGTCTGGATGACTCTCCCTGCGCACTCTTCCTAAAATACAGATTGAAGGTTTGTTCCTTTGAAATGCAGAGTAATGGTGACTTTGAAATTCCACTAAGGACGCAACTTCTCAGGATATTCACTTCAGGGAGGGGAGAAAGGATTTTCTTGTAGAGTTTTAAAATGTAATTACTTTAAAACTGTACCTACTTTCAAACATCTATTTGAAAGCTTAGTACGCTCTTTTTCTCTTTATAAATTAGGCATTTTTGTTCTTTTAATTACTTTTTATTGCTAGTACTTGCTTTTTATGAGTCACTCTGAAGCCGAAGTAAAATAACACTGATGTGTTAATACAACAAAACAAAACTGAACAACAAAAAACCAAACCACAAACGAACATTACTTGTCTCTGTGGAACCAACAAAATAAGGGCAGCTGAAAAGAGAACATGCCAGATGATTGTTACATTAACACCTAAAGCTCCCACTTTCTTCTGAAGTTTCACAAATGAAGATTCCTGTTGATTTTTAGATATTTTGCACACCTCCTCTCTATATTAACATTTGAAAGAAGCTCAAATTCTTCCTAGAGATTTTGTCCGCGGAATAACACTTCGCAATGTAAAAAATGCTCCAGAATTCCCTGAACACAGCTGAGGGTCCTAGTGCTCCCTGGCAACAATGAGCATTTGATATTACCTTTTGCAAGCAACTGCAAGCATATATTGGGCTCTTCCGTGAGCCCATAAACAGTGAATAATGCTATGTCAGGTCTGTACTGAGAACAATAACACATTTCACAGCCTTCTAGCCTAGCCTTTGGAGCTGGCTTTTGGGCAGGTGGCCAAGCAAAGCAAAACCAAAGCCAAGTTCCTTTTGTGCAACTAGACAGGGTTTTCAGACCGGGTTCTAGCACAGCATCTTCTCCCACCAACCTCTACTTCCTTTGTAAGAGTTTCTTGGATCTTAACACTGTATTCTGCATTTCTATTCAAAATTTCAGAGGTAAACATAGTTCTACAGTTGAAACTCCTAATTGTTATTGATGGGAATGAAATAATAATTTCTATGAGTTGTTCTATAATGTGTTGTTAATACTAACGCTTAATACTCTTGTGTGTATATCCATATAAAAGGTAAATCATTCTTGATTCCTTCTTTACTCCGTTTGCCAGTGCTCATCTTTTTGTGTTTTTTTTTTTTTTTTTTTTTTTTTTGTAGTGTAGAATAGTTCACCTTCTATTAAGTCAGTATCAGTACAGTATACCAGAAGGAGTGAAGCATTCAATGTGAATATCAAACATCAACATTTCAGTTCACTGAAATCTGCTGCTTGGACTTTTGCTGCTGGTGAGCAGCAGTGAGTAATGTCCAGTGGAAACAGAGAAACTACTGACATCAAATCAACAGCAACAGACACTAAGATTTCTAGACAGCCAGTTAACCTGAGCAGCGATTCTTGGATCTTCAGGATATGCTCAAAAGAAAACAGAGATCACAAACTGGCCAAAATAATCACTGGTGCAGTGTCTGTAACTGATGCTGTCTACCAAGTGCCCTTGTATAAAAATAAAAGAATGGGTGACCTAGCATCTCTCCAACAAATATGATTCTCTCAACAATCCACATCAATCTACAGTTAAGATTTAGTGTGACAACTGACTGACTTGCCGTAACAAACAGGCTTGGAAGCAGTATATGTTGCTTCTTCCCTTGAAGATATTGTATGTTGCAGAGTGGTAACTGTCACTTTATGAAATTTAATGAAAGCCAAGTATACATCAGAGATTTACAATCCCGTCCATTTACTGCTACTGCAACAATGTTTTTGTAATCAACAAAGGAGCTACCCTGTAAATGTAGTTTATACTTTTTTTCTGGCAGAAAGTTTTATAACACTTTATAAATGTTAAGGAAGGAAGAAAAAGAAAAAGAAAAAGAAAAAGAAAAAGAAAAAGAAAAAGAAAAAGAAAAAGAAAAAGAAAAAGAAAAAGAAAAAGAAAAAGAAAAAGAAAAAGAAAAAGAAAAAGAAAAAGAAAAAGAAAAAGAAAAAGAAAAAGAAAAAGAAAAAAAGGAGGCATAGAGGAACCTGGAGGAAGTCTTGCTTGTTTATTTATTTCTGTCTTTTGACTGTTGAATTCAAGACATCAGAATGCAACTTGTGAATAAATGGCACGTCTTCAGAAACAAGTACATTCCCCTGAAACAGAAGTACTTGAACTTTTTTGGTGCTAAAAGGAGTTAATGTAATTGAGAAACAAACAAACAAAACCCTTCTAGGCTATGCTTTAATACATAGATTAGAGAGCTAAAAACATCTTTACATTTTTAACAATCCTTTTGGATGTGGTTTAGGTAGCTACTTGGGGCAGATTCCAACAGAAAGAGCAGTGCTCACTGACTCTTTGTCCAGAAGAAGTTGGTCTGCAGTGACAACAGTAGTCACTGTCATCACTGAAGAGAAAAAAAAAGGCAGCAGATTCAGGTTAGAAATTTCTTGCTAGAAAAAGCATTGACAAATGCTCCCTGCACTGGCAGAGCTCTACATTGGTCCTCTGCTGTGATACCTTAGAAGTAGGAGTGAGCTGCCCATGGAAGGTGAAGAAAAACAACCACTCTTTCTGCGTCAGACTCTTGGTTATCTGAGGTAGCTGTTATGTAAAACTGATCTTCAGCCAGAATTCCTGCTTCTAAGACTGCTCAGACTGGACACCAGATCCCAGTTAGAGTGCTGTAGGCAAGCAGAACCTGATGCAATGTGAAACCTGAGGCAACAAGTTCAGCCATCTGAATATTTTTAAACAAGCTTGAGCTAGCAGTGTGGCTGATGTCTGTTCACACAGCTGTGACATTTTTGAAGTGATATTAGGGGATGGAAAACTGAATTTACTGTATCATCAAACCATAGCCTCAGGCATGATGCCTCTTGAGACTGCTTTTCAGCCAGTGAACCTTATGCATATCTCTGCCCAAGGCCGAGCCTCAAATCCCTTGGATTATTAGAAGAGAAAGAAGTAACATAAGCAGAAATGTTTTACATTTAGGAAGCAGAAAGTTCTCTTAAACAACCACTGCTCTTAGTACTAATCTATTTATAATACTAGTCTCCGGATGCTAGCTGTTGATGGACATACCCCCAGCTATAAACACCTACACACATGCAGCTCTGGGACTAACTGTTTAAGAACTTTGTTTTGCTCTTTTACAGGAGGAATTATTTTTGCTGCTCAGGTCTTAGAGACACCTTATATTTGAGAAAATTCCTTATTTCTGTATAGTTAGCTATTCATCTCACAGTCCAAAATTACAAGCACCTTCCTTACCAAAATGCTGGATAAAACATGCCTTAAGAAGTCTTCCTACTCCTCTTAACTGTTTTTTGTTTTAATGGTATGAGCACAAAGGTACCTGAGCACATCTTCCTGTATTGCTGTAGAAAAACCGTTCAAGGAAGTTTCATAAATGTGAAAAGCAATTCAGGACATAAGATTATGGTATTTTTTCTTATGAATCTTAGATTCTGCTTTCTGCAATTAATTCTAACACAAATTATGAGATGGTCTGGAGGTGGCTGTAGATTGGGATGTTTCTTTGACTATTGATTTTTCCTCACTGACTCTTATCTATCTTCTTGGGATTTCTGGGGAAAAAAACACACAGAAAACTATTGATAAGTAGTGGTTACAGCTATTTGAACATTCAAAAATGGCAGAAGGAAACCTGAATGCTTTTACACTCTCAGCTTATAATGTAGTGCTTAAGGATAACAGGGGCCATGTTTGTAGAAAAGCAGATCTCACAGCTCAAAAGCTAAAAGCTATTGTTTTTTTATTCATTGACGATGTGCTTGTTCAACACCGCTTTGAAAAGCCTCCTTGGTACTCAGAATGAAGCTAGAAGGGAAAGAGCACTATGCCTTTCTCCTTGATTTGCATGCTTAAAGAAACTCTGTGAACTCTTAATCCTTTCTGAGTCTGCACATTAAAGCTGGTTTACATTTTCCACGTGTGTTACACAGTTAGTCTGCATCTCGTCCTTCATCATGCAGTGAGCTTCCAGCCACATGAAGTCATGTTCAAAAACCCGTGAGAAGAGAAAAAAAAAAAAGCAAACAACAAAACAACAGAGTAGGGTTTAGTTTTAAAAACAAGAACTGCTGTTACAATCACTTTAGGCTAAAATAAAATTGCTAATAACTGAGATCCCAAGAGTAGCTTTCTGACCTGAAAATGCCAGCCTTATTCACACATTCACTCGCACAGCCTCATTTTCTTTACTTCTGGAGTAGGTACTATTCAGTATGCAGAAGCATGAAGCACTATGAATAGACGTGGGCTTAGACTCTGCTGTTTGTACTTGTGATGATTAATATTGTACCAGAGCTGCGTGAAAAATGGATTTCTTTGTTTGTCAGCCAACAAAGTAAACAAATGGGAAAAAAATGGTGACTGAATAAATATTCAATTCTAGGCATTTAATTTTTGGGGGTCTCCATTTTATTTATTTTTAAAAGCGAATTTTGTCTGAAAACACAATTCAGATGGAAACATATCAAAGTATTATGGCTAGGAAAAAAAAAAAACAACAACCTACAAGAAAGGGCTTTTTTGCTTTGTGAATTCAGTTTCCTCAGTCTGTTTGCTGCAATCAGTTTTAATTCATGAGCTTAATTGCGATTATCCTATGATTTTTTGATGCCTTACTCTGCCTCAGACTTTGTACTGCTATGAGACTTTCCTCCACACAACTGTAGCATGGCACAGAGCTGTTCTCCTGCTACTGCTCTGGGGAAGTCCCAGTGACACTCCTGTATGATCCTCTGTGCCCCAGTCTGAACTTTTGGCCCCACAGGGGTTGCCAGCACGGCACCTATCTGAATTGGAGCTAAATCCCTTTTACCTGTACAATAAGTTTTTACAGGTGTGGTTGGGGAATACTTCAATTTAGCTCTGTTTGTCTTCTGAAAAAAAATCCCAAAGAATTGAACAAAGGTCTTCCCATTTTCCACTCACATATCTTCTACCTTGTGGACTCACACAGTTTGGTTTCAATTTATTTTACAAATTTCCTTAAAAGCAGCTTAGCTCATTTTTCAAAATATTAAATAAGAAAGATAAAAAATAGAAATAAGGATAAGGAGTGTAGGAAAAAAGACTACCCTGACAGCATTGGCAATGAATACAGGTTGTTAGGTCTTGGGCCACTGTCATCCCCCCTCCTTGCTTTATTTCACAGCTCAGTGCACCATGTCTTCTCATCTCACTGGTGTGAGGTGGGCATTTACAGGTCATTTCAAACATAGCATGCAGCTCTGAATATATCACAATTAACAACACCTGCTCTACACCACTGTGCTCATCTGCTAGACACATCCAATGAAAAATCCTTAACAGCTCTTGTGTTTTTAGCTGGCAATTGATAGTCTGCTGAATGTGAATTTGTCTTTGATAGTATTAGAGGCAATGAGCCAGTGTTTACCTTGAATGCAACCTGCTTGCAACTTCTAGAATGGCATGAAACTGCGTCAGGAGAGGTTCAGACTGAGTACTAGAAAAAGGCTCTTCATTGAGAGAATGGTCAAGCACTGTCACAAGCTCCCCAGGACAGTAATCACAGTCCCAGGCTGCCAGAGCTTGAGTGCTTGAACAATGCTTTCAGAAATATGGTTCGAATTTTGGGTGGTGCTGTGTGCGCCAGGAGTTGGACTCTGGTCCTTGTGGGTCCTTTCCAATTGAAGATGTTCTGTTCTCTTCTCATCATTACCATAGTTGATGGACTACTAGGAATTCAAGTACAGATGAGGTCAGGAGGAAAGGAGTATTTGTAGTATACCATATCAACTGAAGAGAGTAATCAGTGCCAGCCAGTACATTAACACAATTCAGCAAGTAATATTTCCCCTGAGAGAAGATACCAAGTCCTGAGGGATTCTGATACATGAAAACCATTGCAAGAACCAGCAATGAAATAAATAAACAGAAACAGCAGGTGGAGTTCTGTGGAAGGGTTACTATATGGTCCTTCATGCTCTTCCTTATCCTTTGTAATGTTTGACCGCCTTTGCACTACCATGCAAAAGGTATTCTGTAACTTCTCAGTTGCTGGTTTTGTAGCTTTCTTGTAGTCAGTGGAAGAGAATGAGATCTGTGTTTTTCTATGCATGAGATGTTATGCACTCTGCTGATAAGCACTTCACACTTTTTCATTCCCATTCTCAGAACTTTGTATCTCACAGTGTTAACAGAATAGGTTTAACCTACTCGTGTGTTTATCTGTTTTGCTACTTGCAGGCTTGCTTTATCTATGTCATCCCTTTGAATTGAAACATTGAGTTGCTGTTCCTTGTTACCTGAGATAAAATCTTCATTATTGCAAAATGAATTTCATTCTGCAGTCTTAAAAATTCATAGCTGTCTACATTCATAAGCACATAAACAGCAGACACCACTCCTGCTGCTACTTCTAAGGCTTCATTGCACTGAGGACTAAATACAGTCACAGCTGATGACACAGGATAACAGGGCTCTCTTAGGACTTCCTCCAGCCACATGCTTCTTGACATAAAATATCTTCTCTTTCCTTCTGAACACTCCAGGGCAGGGGAGTGTTGGCAAACAGCTCTGTATTTGGCATATTCAACATTCAAATGGTTTGTATGCACTATTCCTCAATGACTCCCTCCCTAACACCCTGCTTTGCATGCAAAACCATTAGTTCTTGCTAGTATACAGGACATGGAAATGATAATGAGTGATTGACAGTTATTTAAGATACATTGAATGGCTGACCTTTAGCTGATCTGATCTCTCCACCCACATTCCTGTGACTGGGCATTACCCAGTGTGACCCATGTGGGCCAATTCCTGAAGGTCTGCTCTTAATCTGAGGAAAGATGAGACACTTCAGGTTTTCTGAAAGCCACTGTCACTTTTATGGGACAGAAAAAAATCCTGAGAAAGCCTTCATGGAAGGCTGGCCCAAACACCTGCAGTTCCCCTCCTAATGTGATTCTCCTGTCTAAGTGATGCAAGGGAAAAAAAGGTCTCACATGATCCCCTTCATTTCTATGGTGCCTTTTGAGTTCTGTGATTGCTCCTGTTGAGGATGGATGATTTGTTCCAGTACCTAAAGGGAGCCTACAAAAATGAGGGGAATCGATGCTTTACAAAGGTAGATAATGTCAGGACAAGGGGAAATGGTTTTAAGTTGAAGGAAGATTTAAGTTGCATATTGGGGGGAAGTTCTTTACCATGAGAGTGGTGAGGTTCTGGAACAGGCTGCCCAGAGATGTTGTGGATGCCCCGTCCCTGAAGGTATTCAAGGTCAGATTGGATGGGGCCCTGAGCAGCCTGGTCTAGTATTAGATACGGAGATTGGTGGCCCTGCATTTGGCAGGAGGTTGGAGCTTGATCATGCTTGAGGTCCCTTCTAACCCAAGCCATTCTGTGACTCTATGATGATGTTGTACACATTATTCAGATATGCTGACATTCTACTTGCTTGGGGCTGATGAAAGCTACAAGTGAACAAAACTCTAAGCCAGCCAAATGTCCTAATGTAACTGTTGAGAGGGTGTCACAGTCTAAAAAGCTTTGTTTTACTTAAATATCATTGTGGAAGAGGCATGAAGGACTCAATACAGCTGACAGTAATATAACACATATGCATTTAAATCTGGACTACCCAGACCCTCTACTATCATTTCTTGATCCAAATTCCATTGCTCCCTCTTCTTGAGCAGAGATTCGTAGAGGTCTCTGCACTTCTCTAATGAAAAAAAAGCCAAATTGCCACAAGCGGTGTGAAAAATTTATGCTTGTATTCAAACGCTATAATGCAAGGATGTAATTATGCTGATGAAATTTTAAGGTTTCAGTGAACATAAAACTTAAATATTTCTATTCCAGTTGCACAGTGTTGAACTTAAGATCAATTCTAAGACTTTATAGACCATACTTGTACAGGAAAGTGAACCAAAACTCATACACACATTTCTATTCCTCTGTAATCCACACTAGACTGCTTTTCAATGGATCCCTGTATTCCCTGTATACATTCTGCTCCTCCCTATTGAAATGTCCATGGATATTTTTGTCCCACAGACAGGAGAACTTACCAAATGTATTTCCTTAAAATTGTCTCTCATCTTTTCCATTTGAGAAGCCATCAAAAATGTTCCATTTTCACACTGTAGAATATACTTGTCCAAAACTTTGCACCTTACTGATGGGATGCCTGGTCTCTAGTCATCTGTTCAGAGTCTTCCCAGTCTGCTTATCCTTGCAGAACAGACTTGACACAAATTACAGCCTACATCATCAATCAATTGGAAGCTCAATGCAAAGTAGTATGGTCAAAAGTATATGACAGATATTTTCAATCTAAATAAAAAATGTATAGCCTTAATGCAGGGATTATACACTGAACTTGCAACACACCTTCTTTATTAAAAAAATAAAGCACATACAACTAATGTTGTCGATAATGGCAAGTTGTCTTCTCTAACAATCAGGTTTAATTGTTCATTCTGACACACTCCGGCACTCTATTAAACACAGATTACTCAGGACTGAATAAATGAATACAAACTAAGCTGGCCTACTGCTCTGCACACATCGGTGGAAATAATGAATTACATCATTTCATGAAAATGCATAAGGGACCAGGGAAGGTCAAGAGCTTGTTATAATTTCACGTTGACCATATCAGTTTTCCAGAACAGAATATGTTCTGAGGGTGGATTATTACTTGCACGAGAAATCATCCTATTTTTTTAAAAAATGGATTTTTTTTTTTAAATGAGAATTTTATGCAATTCAGATGTTAGAATATTTGCTTTTAAATGTTTTAAAATTCAACAGCCCATATTGTTGCCGTTCTCTCTGCAACACTCGTTTTCCACCCCATAAGGTGCTGCTTTGCCAGCGAAACCGACCCCATACCAGGTCGGGGCCAAATGCTCACACAGACCCCAAGTATAGGTGAAGCAAAATGGCGTTTATTAAAATGTAGCAGGCACTTAAATATTCTCGTCCCGCTTTGTCTACACCCCTTGCATACACGCTGTCCTATTATGGGACAGCACCTGGCAAGCCCTGAGCATAGGGAACCTGACCCCGTCACACACCGTCTCCTCGCCACGCCTACTACATCTCCCCCTCCCTATGCTCAGTAATATCCCGTAACAGCGCGAACGCAAACGCTACAATTGTTCCCGATACCTGTGATACTCTATACTCTATGCATTGGTCCATAAGCTACTACATAATCCTTAGCAAGCAATTCTGAAAGCACATAATCACACACGGCAGAATAGCGGCAATACACACAATTACTAAGAGTGCTAATACTATGTCCTTAACGATCTTCGCAATCCAACTCCCGAAGTTGCCAAACGTCTTCTTGAACCAGTCTCCGATGGGGTCGTCGTCCACCTGGATCCTCTCCGTATGGTCTCGCAGGGCTTTCAGCGCTTTATGGATGGATACGCTGTGGTCGCTAAGATTGAAGCAACACATTCCTTCTAGGTCTTCACATTCATGCCCCTGTGCCAGGAGCAAGAAGTAGATGGCTGTTCTGTTTTGCAGCACCGCATGCCGAATGCTGTTTGTGTCCTCTAACATCGCATTCAATACTAATGTTGTTAAATTCGCCTGCTTAACTGACCAACATGCTAGGCGTTCTATCTGAGCCAAGCTCTGTGCTGCAGCAACCCCAGGGTCGTTCAGAGATTTTATCAAACATGCCGTTTGGCTAGCTAGATCGGTGTTGTTACGGCAGCTGGAATGGTTTGTAGTGTACCTCGCAAAGGCTTCTACCGTGTATTGAGGGATGCCCATTAGGCAAGTGCAAAAAAGTGAGGTTGCCGATTGCAAACTAAAGCAAAAGTTGTTTTGGCTCGTCTTATTTACCTAAGTAACCCGTAAATTCCCTGACAGTGACAAAAGGTGAATTCCCTCGCTCCCTGTGATAAAGCAATAACCACCACACACACTAAACATAGCATTTGCCTGTTAGAAACGCGTTTTCTCGTTGGCAGCAACGGTTGAGTTTCCTCCACGCTTCTCCCGGCCTTCTTTTGGGGTTCCTGGGCTGTCTCCTTCTTCGGCGTTCACAGGAGCCATACCTGCAAAACTCAGAGTCCCTCGTTACTGTTCTCTTTCATCAGATCTGGTTTGACCTTTCTCGCCGGGATCCACATGACACTTCCCGTATTGACATGTTTTACGGGACGAGGGGAATGTCTTACTGGCTCCCATATTCCTGCCTATGTGTCAAGAATCATTTATAAAATTATTTTTGTTGTTGCTCCTTAGTAGGATAGCTGGTTTTGCTAGTGAATGCGTAGCAAGCAGAACATAAACATCGACTAGCAGGGGGACTGGAGTTAGAGTGTGTAATAGTTTGGGGGTTTGTTTTCATTGTTCTTGCAGCACCCTGAGATCACTGGGGAGGATCCTATTTGCTAGGTAAAAGTATGCAGTGACAGAATGAGGCAATCCTAGCACTACTGGTTTCAGAATTTACATGAATACAAAACCTTAATTGAAAAAAAAAATCAAGGCTTTCCAAGTTTGTGCTTTAACAGATTTGGTTAGTTTGTGAGAGAAAGCATAAAGAAACAAAACCACCAACAAATAGAGATACCATCCATGTTATTGCCTTATGTGCTAATAAACTCGGTGCAGCTATTACACAGGTAATGTTCTGTAAAACAGAAATACAAAAAAAACAGTATACAAATGATTCACATGAACAGTGTTTGGTTTACTAATCCCACCAAATTCTTGTTCAGTCCGTGGGACAAATTTATGTTTTCTGTAATATCACATATCTGTAATTGAACAGAAATAATGTCCTTTTTCTCTCACCCGTGTTTTGACATTTTCTTTAGTCTGTGCATTTGAAAGTTATTAAATTCCTGGAAAGTATAAAGGCAGAAGGTGTTTCTAGCAGTACAAATGCTCCTTTAAGTTTTCCTTTCCCTTTAAAGCATTTAAGGAAAATATTGAAAGCTCTAAAACATTCTGTGTAAGAATTTCATCCAACTGAAAGCAGATCATTCAAAAAAACATCTACAAATGTGTGTCAAAAAAAAAAACACCTAACTGTTCCTTTGGGCAAGAAGTGTACTCCAAATTATGACTCAAAATTATAAATACAAATTATGACTCTTTAGGACTTTATGCACAGAAGCTGATCCGAGGCCTCTTGTAATCATCAAAGTTCATAATAGCTAATGAAGACTCAAATAGCACATCTCTACTTATCTGGGAAGATCCCAGTCTTTTCCTGTTTTATTTTAACTACTTATATTTCAACAGCATACAGCGGTCCTAATCTGAAAGCACACACTCCTTCACTCAGCTTCCTACTATACACCCACACACATTTCTAGAAAATTGGGTACAGATCAGACCGTCTTTGAAGCTACAAATTGTCAAATATTCCTTCAGTTTCTGTGGAGGAACTCATGGTAATATTTATTAGTAAGAGGGATGTTTGCTCTGCTGTACAGCTAGAGATCCTGTCTTTCCCAAACAAAAGACAAGGTTATAATTTTATATATATTTACCTTAAAAACATGGCCAGATACACTCCAAAGTCCATGGCTCTTGAGAACCTGGAAAGCTGCATTATGCCTCCCTGGACAGAGTATAAGCTAACCAAAGTATAAGCTCACCAAAGTTACATGAAAATGCAATAGGATAAAAGAAACTATCACAAAGCCATAGTAAAAAAAGTTGTGGGAAAGGCATACTGGAACCTTATTCTCAGGCCTACCATTAGAGTCTGAGACTGAGCAACACAGTGACTGCTGCTAACTGTTGGATATGCAGGTTGTCCTGCAGGAGCCCTGACTTCTGGTTACAACAAAGGCTTCTTCAAAATTGTTTTAATCACAGCAGACAACAAACAGTTGTACATGAAACATATGTACAGTGATTAAAAAACTTGCAAGTAACCAAAAAGCACTGCTACAGCCTGGCATTCTGAATCTAAATGATGAAATTATGTTTTCTTTCCCTCATATGCTGTATCATATCATCTTGTATTAATCATAGCCTCCCATTGTGTAATCTTAAAGTGATTAATTACTTCATCCATACACAGTGGGCACACAAACTGCAGTCATTAGCAACACCATGTGCTCAGTTCATGTCACAGATCTTTAAATAGTGCTCTGGTCTGTCCCCTGTACACAGCAGCAGTGTCCTCCATGGTGTCTTGTACAGACATTTGGCAATCATTTGATGGATGACAGGCATCCTGCTCATTAATTTCCTAACCGTTTATCAGTCATACTCCGAGGTCCCCATTATTTCAATTGCATGACTACAATAATTAGATTTCATGTCTTTAGCCCTCCTTAGGCTTGCTTCGGGCTATGGTGCTGACCTCTGGTGGGTTTAAAGTTTACTCTAAAATTAATGTATTTGTTCATTTCCCAGGTGTTGTATTCTAATACTTAGTGGAGCTTTCCAAACACTTTAAACAAGATAACTAAAAGAAATGTGAATCCCAAAGCCACCAGAACCTGTAATTGAGTAAGGTTAGGCAGGAATAACCTCAGATTATTACATGTAGATTCATTAGCAGAATGACTTGGTATTCATGAACCACAGAATAACTAGATGGACTGAATGTCAACTTGCTAAAGGTGCATGACTCAAAATACATCTCTTCATTTTTCACGATTTATTACTATTATACCAGACTCAGCATGTGTCTATTGCAACACATGCCCTCTGTCTCTACAGAATTGTAGATCTATGTACAGTGGGAGGCCAGTGATGAGTGGTGTCCCCCAGAGATGTGTCTTGGGACTGGTACTCTTTTACATCTTTATCAGTGACATAGATGATGGGATCAAAGTCATCCTCAGCAAGTTTGTGGACAGAAACAGATGCAGCTGATATGACAAGGAAAGGATGCCATCCAAAGAGACCTTAAAATCTTTATATATGGGCCCATATGAACTTAATAAGTTTCAACAAAGCCATGTGCAAGGTGTTGCTCTTAGCTTGGGGCAATCCCAGATAAATGTAAAGACTGGGAGAACTCCTTGAGGGCAGCCTTGTCAAGAAGGACTTAACATGAGCCAGCAGTGTGCAACTGTGTCTTGGAAGGCCAATGATATCCTGGGCTGCAAGTGTTCAAGGCAAGGTTGAACAGGCCCTGGGCAACCTGATCTAGTGCTTTAGTGGTTGGCAATCCTGTCTGCAGCAAGGGGGTTGGAAATGCATGATCTTTGAGGTCTCTTCCATTTGAAGATATTCTATGATTCTATGATGAATGCTTTGTATTTTCCTTCCATAGTGATTTTTAGACTGCGTGGATTCAGAATAAAACCTTGCTGACCCATTGCAGAGCATGAGATAGTATTAATGACCTGAAACAAGTTTGGTATCCTGGTTAGTATTTATTTAAAATACTTTTCTATTGCCACAAAATAATGAAAACATTCATAAAAATAAACCACTTGAAATTAAAGGTCATAAATTTGATTAAGTATAGGCAGGAATGAACTGGTGTATTTCTACAGATGAAAATACAAGTACAAAAGAGCAGTGGGAAGCAGTGGGAGACTTAATCTGTTAAAAATTCCTATTCAGCTCTAGATAAGTACTTGAAATGTTTTCAGAAGTTGTTTGAGTAGATGCTGCGGGTGTTTTCCATCATTACTGAGATATAAAGTAGCAAAAGTGGATTACTATTTAATTATGGCCAGTGCAAGTCCCATTTAATTTTTATTTATAATTAAAGAAAAACCTAACCAGAAATCGCATAAGCATAAGAAACAGATTATCTGAAC
Source organism: Phasianus colchicus (assembly GCF_987193195.1). NCBI lineage: Eukaryota > Metazoa > Chordata > Aves > Galliformes > Phasianidae > Phasianus > Phasianus colchicus. The sequence continues at coordinate 12,250,979 of NC_143442.1, forward strand.
TAAATAAACCAAACCAAGAAACAAAAACAAACAAACAAACAAACAAATAAAACAAACCCATTTGAACCACAAGACTTGAAGGTTTTTGAATCCTTGTGATATATTTCCTTGCTGTAGTTTCTGAAACAGCGCGTATCTATAGCTTTGACAAGCAATTCAATTGGCTTTCAATTGTATCTTTCTTTGTGCATACTGAAAACATCTGGAGAGAGTTCTTTCCTCAGTTTCTTGACATTTCTGACTTCTTCCAAAAAATGATTTGTGTATAAACATGTGCCAAATAATATTCACTGCGATGGGGTTTTTTGGTGAACAGCAACATTGACTAGTGTAAAACATATAGGATAACAAGATGGATGACTTGTAAATGAAAACAGTGTAGACTCACAGATATCTTCAATATGTCATTTTTAATATGGTGCATCATGAGGCAGGTTAGAAAAAACTAATAGATTCTGGCCTGAAAGTGGTCTCTCTTCAAAACTCTTTATGAGCCTACTTACTCTTTGTGAACTATAAATTTTGATGATTAAAGTTATGATGGCTCATCTCTGACTTTTGCTTATCCTCAAATACATGAACTTCACTTACTTACATATAGATTAATTTTACAGCCTCATTACAATGCGAGAGATGACATTTTAAAATTCTACCTAATAAGTGCATCATCTGATTGCATGTGTTTTAGCCCTCGTAACTAGGCTTTGTCTAATTGCATAATTAGATTATTTACATAAAGCCTTGAAATCTAAGTGACATTCTTTACCATGTAATCATTTTGTGTGCATAAGATGTCAGAGCTGCAGTATTACTGCAGTATTACTGCAGTATTACTTTCTTTTTTTTGAAAGAATAAAAAAATGCTTTTAGAATTTATAGCATAAATAGAATATATTTGAAATTAATAAAAAATGTCACTAATGAGTATATTAAAAATAATATATTAATTACTTTTTTCACTCTTCAGAACAGTTCTTTACCTAATGAAACTAGTAGCACTATTCAAAGAATAAAATTGTAGGCAGAGGTGTGAGAATTTCAGGCTTTAATACTTTGTGGAACTGGGAAAGTCTATCAAGGTTTAATGGGGGATGAGAATGGGTGCAGTCTACATATGAATACTTTAATAAGATGGAGAAAAGATTCATAGTCCCTTTTGTACAAAGGCAATGATAGCATTTGAGTTACTGAAAAGCATACTGACAGGAAGGAGGAAAGTAAAAGAAGTGCAATTTCAATTGTTATTAATAGAAAAAAGTCCTATTTTATTTTATTTTATTTTATTTTATTTTATTTTATTTTATTTTATTTTATTTATTTACACAGGGGATATCACCCAGTCCCAGAAGCTGACTTTATTTCCATTGAACTTAAAGATGCCATTTAATACTGATAATATAGGGCACTAGGTTAAGTGAACTTAAAAGCCAGTGCTCTATACAAGTATTTAAAAGGTGAGGGTTAAAATTAAACTGTTCCTTCATGTTTCTTGTTGCTTGTAAAACTGAAGAGTGTAAGAACCCAGATGAGAACTATTCTGAATTCTCTGAGGGCAAGATGCAGAAATAAAATCACTTGGCTGACAAATCATGGGGAAAAAAACACAGAGGCTTCAGCCCCCAGAAAACTTTATTGTAGTTTGAATAAAAGAGATAACAGAGAGTATCTGGGCTAGTTTCAATTTATGCTTTTCAAAATTGTACTCTCAACCAAGAGTATGCTAGAGAAAACAATATGTTTATGGTTTATGCAGTATTTGTTTTGCTTTACGTAGCATTGGGGAAAAAAATACCAGGAATTCTCCTATGTCATGTATTATTCTGCATGGTGCTGGTTATTACAGTGCTGAAGCACACAGAACAATGAGAAGAAAATACAAAGGGCAACAACAAAAACAGTGCATAGATTAGAAAATGAGATATATGAGCTGACATGGAGGGAGCTAAACTAATATATGATGGAGAAGGACAGACTCAGGAGGGACATGATCAAAGTCTATAAATACCTTCTACAGTCTATAAACACCTTCAAGGTAACCATAAAAATAAAGGATAGAAGTATAAAGCATCAGAAGATGGTAGGAGAAGGATCAATGAGGTGAAACTAAAGAGGGAAAAAAAGTCAGATAAAACATTGGGCAACAGCTGACCCCAAACCAGCCTGGTAATAGGGTATTATCCCTAATGATACTCCAGAACAGGGTTGAAGCTATTACTATTAATATTTTATAATAAATACACCTCTGAATTTCATGATGACCGAAAATAGAATGGGCTTTTCGGAACCACTGTCTAGACAAATAATTAACAAGGTGGGCATATTCTAAATGCAAGGACAATAAGTTGCATTTAAACACATAAATCTGTTACCAAGAGCCCAAAGTAATGTAACAGAAACGGGTACACACCTGAAAGTTATCTCTGAGAGCCATTGAAACAGTGTAACAGTGCTTCACACAGTTATCTGAGTAGGATACATTCTTTCTGACCCTTTGTTTGTACTTTGGGTTTTGGTGAGCAGGCTGAGTCCCTAACCTCATGTAAGAGTAATAAAAAGCTGGCCCTACTGAAGGCAGTAGCAAAACTTTGGTTACAGTATATCCTGTCTGAACTTCTGATAAAGCACTAACTAATTTGACTATAACGTGTTTTTTTTTTGTTTGTTTGTTTTTTTTTTTTTGTTTTTTTTTGTTTTTTTAAGGATTTGAAATAATAGAGATCTTCTGAAAAGCTTCTTTGTTGCTACACCAAGACTACAGACAGAAAAACAAGCCCTGCCTTGCTTGGGAGTCAGTGGCAAAGCATCAGATGTCTGAGTCTATCCTAAACAAAGGTAAGTGAAATGCAGACTAGAAATCCCCCTTTTCAGGAGTTTTGCAAATATTTACAAGCTACTGGTGTAATAGTTTGTGCTGGATGGAACAAAATACTCTGTAACTGACATGCTGGTTTCTGACTTACATGTTAGCTCTTTGTCAGAACAAGAGAAAAAAAATGAAAGAAAGATATAACAGTAGAGTACTGGTAGAGTTACTGAACAAATCCTCACTTTGTTCTATTGGAGACTGGTGAACTCATACTCTTAAAATCTTAAAATAACATGTGATATCTCAAATCGGTAACACAAATTAGTTGACTATTTTCAGCCAGTTTGTTTTAATTGACTTTCCAAATTCACTCAGCCAGTATTTGGAAGAGAGAAAACTCTGTAAATCCCAAGTATTAGAATGCAAGCAACCACCAGTTTCACCTGTTGGTTTTTTATTTTATTTTATTTTATTTTATTTTATTTTATTTTATTTTATTTTATTTTATTTTATTTTATTTTATTTTTTCTGGATGAAATAAGTGACAGCTGTGAAACTGCTATTATCTGAAAGTAAGTAAGAAGCAGATTTCAAAAGCAGGGAAGTATTAATCTTCAATATTAAGAAAAAAGTTTGTGGATTGTAGAAATCAGGCTAAGATAAATGTTGAAAGAAAAATGGGAACAGAAAAAGCACTCCAAAACATGATAAAATGTATCAGTCGTTAAGGAACAGAGGTGAAACTATTTTAAATTCTGCACCATGGTAAAATATATATATATATATATAAATAATAAGAAAAGGCATCTGTTCTTATTAAATATTTTTGGTCTTCAATTTTATGTTAGAATGCGAATATTTATGTACACATCAGTCTTCAATATTATTTTCAGAACAAACATTCAATTTTGTCTGAATATCCTTGAATTAGTCTGGAACTGTCAGAAACTTCTTGGTAACTATGGTTACTTCTGGCAAAAGATGAAGAAATGTTGCATTGTTTGTGACCATCGTGATCAATCTGGGTCAGTAGTTATCTACTCTTGAATTTTATTTCTAATAATCATTAATGGCAAAGGATTCAGAAAAGAACAAATTGTTGTAATGCAGTTGAAATTCTTCTAAAGTTTGTTCTGCTACAGTTTGGTTCTTCTCAGTGAAATAACAATTCTTTAATTACTGTTGTACTCCTAAAGCACAGGCATAATTGATACAGTAAATTATAGCAGTCAGTATATTTGAAACTCTCCTCTGAGACTTGCTCTTTCTGGGTGCCATACCAGGGACTTTTGGAAATTATCTAATCCAGATCATTTATTTGGGTATATTTTACTTATATATGTATTAGAAGACTCCAAAGACTTAAACACTGTAATTCCAAGTATTGTTACCTTTCATGTTTAGATTTCTTCCTACAAAGATCAAAAGGATGTATTTCAGAAGTGAAAGAATGTGGGAAGAATTATCAACATAATGAGAGGTACTTAACATAGCTAATATGGTACATTAAATTCTACCTTAATTCTGGATGTTTTCTTAGCTATAGGGAAATCTAAGTAGTTTGGATTAATAGTTTTAAACTCTGAATTGTGAGGACACTTCATTCTCAAATGCACCAAGACAAGGAAATGTGGACTTGTCCAACTTGATGATTAGTGCTCTTGCCCAGCATGAGGTAAGTAATTCTTATGACTTCTTATGAAGACATAGCAACAAGTAAACTACATCCGTGCTAAAGAATGACAGGAAAGTCAGACTACTCTTGTTCACTTTCAGATACTGGTGATTTGCAGGATGTTCAAAATGCATACTGAAAAGATTGAATTAAGAAAGCGTGACTGCTCAGTCTGTTTATGTGACAGACTTGACTCAGGTGTAAATATTGCAGTGCATTAAATCCAGTAGTCCACACAATTTATTCCTTGAGGATGTTTTGTATCAGGAGGGTTTTGTTTGTCCTTTTGTGAAAAAATAGTGGGACTATCAAGCAGGAATTAATAAAACAGAGGAATATAACTGAAGTATTAATTTTTAAAATGAGAAATCAAATGAAGCAGTATTGTTCTATCAAACCAATGATACAGTTATGCAATTATTAATTAACTGTGTCTTGTACGGAAGGTTCATGAACCTAGACAAGATATAACCTTGTAATGAAATCAGAAACCAGGATCAGTTGTCATGGTTTCCAGTGTTATAGCAACATTTTCACAGAGCTGCAGAGATGAAACAATTGAATACAGAAATTTAAATTACTTTCTTACACATTAACATGTTAAAAAAAAGTGTGATACAAAGCATAAGTAGTATCCCACCAAAAATTTTAAAATTGTATCTATCATAGGATTCAATAATTCATGTTTAAATAGGAACATTTCTGTATTTGCATAGTATATAAAAGCAACAACAGCTATCAATATTATTCATCAAAACTGTATGGACATTTCTGGTCTTTGCTCCTCTGATGATCTAAAAGGCAATGAATCTATTTCTTATCAGTTAATTTTATCATACAAAAAAATAAAATAAATCCATCCTTAGTCTGATTACGTAGAAGTTATGGAGACACTGGGCACCCTGGGCACATGGGAATTCATTTCCAGAACTTCATGACCCCACGAAATACATAAACATCTTAGATTTTGATTCTGTCGCATTAGATTTTCCAGCACAATATTTTTCTCTCAACTGGCTCCTGAGATATGTTTGTGTTATGCAAAGAAGGGCAGCAAAGTAGAGTCCACAGGTAGCTCAAAGCTGGCCTTCCTCTCTGCCTGTGAGTGAATACTTCAAGATTTTTTTCCTTAGCCTGATTTTTTTTTTCCTTAGGTTGATTTCAAATGTGGAGCTAAATTTATGTTTGAATGAAGCTAATCTTGTATTCCCCGTGATTTGGTAGCTTGCATCACAATCAAAAATCACAAATGACTGACTCACAGCTCAAGCTTTTGGATAAATAAGAATTTCCAGAAGGCTTGAAGTTGTGAAGTCTAGATTTTCTTAACATTTGTATGTGCCCTTTAATGACTCTTGCAGTACCATTTATAAAAGGCAATATTCTTTTTTTTACTAATTTTACTGTGAAAGAATGGGATCTTTTCACTTGTTTTGTGGTAAAACTAGTTTGATACTAAGTGTGTGTGTGTTTATTTCTTACAATGTAAGGTGGGAGAGGAGGTAAAGAAGAGAAGAGCAGTTTTCATTTGGGGATTTTTCTGCTCCCTTCAGTGTTATGCCCATTCCTCAAATACAGAAAACAGGGATCCTTCCTTATGAGGCATTCTGAGCAGTGTTCCTTTTGAGGTGATTGAAGTGTGCAATAAATACTGCTCTCAAATCAAATCTTACAATTCTTTAACTCGTACTGGAAGAGGTTGTGAAGATAAAGAAATGGGAATATGATAGGAAGCCTGCAGTGAGTTTTTGGATTGATTTGCATGTAAAGGATTTGCCCAGAATTTTCATGTTTATAGACCTTTAGAACTCTCAAATGTTCTCAAGTTTTGGTTTGTTTTTGGACAGGGTCTCCAAGTAGAAGACAAAGATTATTTGAAAGACCTGGTTCTGACAAATCAGAGGACCTTTTCTCTCCTTGAATTTGAGAGTCTAGTAGAAGATGCTTTTGAATGCTTAATAACTATTTGGATAGATGCCCCTTCTCCCTGGAAAAATAAATGAGATCCTCCTAAAAAGGAAACTGAAATTGACATTGCTGAGAAGTACTTCTGAGTGTTAGAATTAACATTACATCTGATTACTTCAGAGGATTTCATCTGTGCATACTTTCCGCTGTTTCTTATAATTCTCAAGTGTATGTCTCAGCAAGATCACACTCTGAATCTGTTTTTGTCTACATACTTCAAAAAAGATTTATATTAGGGTTACAGTTGTATGAAAAATATTCTTTTAGTTCTTGTTGAGATTGGTTTGCCAAAGCAAGGTATAGTAAGTTAAATATTTAATTAAAATACTGTTCAGTGTGGACTGAATAAATATCAATTTTCAGATACATTCAATAAAGCCAAGAGGAATCTGTTACTGCATTTCTGTAGCTTCTGTAACAACTAGTGTGGATTTGGCACATTCAGATTATTTCTTAAAATTCTCATAATTAAATTGGTAGGAAGGGGAAAGGATTCTCCCTGTTAAGCACTTCTGGTCATCTACACCAGAGTTAATGAGAGACTTTCTGCTTTTTAAGTTTCCTCATTAGTTGCTGGGCAGTAGGAGGAATATAGTACAACAAATCCGTCTCATGTTTCTGACAATAAATTACGGGGTCATTTCTTTTCTTGGTTTGTCAACAACAAAAACAACAACATGCTTCTCCTCCCAGGATTATGCATACTGTCATAATTCCGCCCACAAAGGGTGCACATGCAGTTTAAGTTAATGGAATGGCATCAATATAGAAACAATGCCATAAGATTTAATGGAATCATATTACAGCTAACCATACACTTATCATTTTAAACAGTTTTGTTTCTCTAAAACCCTTTTCTACACGGATAGTAATAGGAATTGTACGTAATAGCAGGTTTTATAGTCAGCAATTAGAGTCCACCTACTAAGATCTGAAAAGGTACCAGTGCTCCAGGAAAATTATCTTTTGCAAACAGAAATCATTAATGTCTTGGTAAAAGGATTTTCTTCTTGTATGTATGCATGCGTGTGCGTTTATGGTTATACATTTGCTATGAATAAAATATAAAGTGAAACCCCCAACTGTAAAATTTAATTGCATCATTTAGAATATTGAAAGACTTAAAACAATACAAAACAACAACAACAAAAAACAAATCTACACCAACAAAGTTTTAAGCATCATTTCAGCTGAAGTTTATAAATAATAATGACTAAAATTCAGCAAAATACCAGCTAGTTATTTACACAAAATACAAAATATAAAAATATATGCATTTAATTCCTCCTCTGAAAATACTATTTTCAGCTCATTAACCCATGCAGGAGCTTTTATTGAGTAGTCACACATATTTTTATTAGTATTTCTGTCTCTCTGTCTCTCTTTTTCAGTCCCATCTCATTACTTTCTCATTAAATGTGACTGAATGTTTGTTTGTAAGGTCCTTGTTAGGAGTTGCAGTGTGTCTTCCTATTCTGGGAGGTACACTGTTAAACACTGAGAACAGTAAAAGCAATGATGACTACAGTAAACAATGACAGTTTTCCTGAATTTCACATTAGAGGACTTGCCATATCTGAAATCTTCAAGCTGAAATAAAGCTTCTTGAAATAGTAAAAAGCCAAGCTGGTTCAAATTCATGGTAGCTTAAAGCAAGATGGACCTTTAAGATGTAATCCTGCATCTTTTGAACAATGATATTTGGAGGGTTTGTATTTTTTGTCTGCAAAATAGCTAACTATGTTCAGTGCAAACGTTTCAAAGATGCCAACACTTTTCATCACCTTCATTTGGCTAGGGATGGAAACAGTAATAAGATTAAAATACAGATCAGTATTAAAATGTTCACTGGAAGGCTGCTGCTGAGGTTAGTGAGGTTCTTGCAAATACTGCTTTTTGCCTGAAGAAAGGCATTGTGAATGAAATATTTAATCAAGCTTGTGATCCCAGAACATTTTCCTATACACATACCAGACAGACTAGATTAGATTCTAGTGAGCATTAGGTGGAAAGTAGGGGGGACTGGAGCACCTCCCCTATGAAGACAGGCTGAGGGAGCTGGGCTTGTTCATCCTGGAGAAAAGAAGGCTTTGGGGTGACCTCATTGCAGCATTTCAATACCTAAAGGGAGCCTACAGAGGGGAGGGCAATCAACTCTTTGAAAGAGTAGATAACTGCAGGATGAGGGGAAATGGTTTCAAGTTGAGGGAGGAGAGATTTAGGTTGGACGTCAGGGGGAAGTTCTTTACAGAGAGAGTGGTGAAGTACTGGAACAGGCTGCCCAGAGAGGCTGTGGATGCCCCGTCCCTGGAAGTGTTCAAGGCCAGATTGGATGGGGCCCTGGGCAGCCTGGTCTAGCATTAAATGAGGAGGTTGGTGGCCCTGCATGTGGCAGAGGGGTTGGAGATTCATGATCCTTGAGGTCCCTTCCAACCCTGGCCATTCTGTGATTCTGTGAAAGTAGGTTCCCTTGGTTTGTTATGCAGAGAGTTCTATGTGAGTGTTGAGATACAGAAATACAACAGCCTTGGAAGACCTTGGGAGATCATCTTGTCTGTGCTTCTACACAGAGGCAGGATCAAACAATACTACCACTGAGACATATGGAGGAAATTATGATTTCCTTGGATTTCCTGGTCTAGTACTTATAGATTTTTTGAGGAGATATTAATTTGGATAAAGTCCTTGTGACTTTGCTGATTTTATCTTCACTCATAGTTGTGCATCAAAATGGCAGGACGCAAATTTAGGATGTTTTCTATTAAAAAAATAGAGTTTTCTGATTATTTCAACAGTGAGAAAACAAGTGCAACAGTCAGACAACTTGTGTTCTTGCAAATATCTCCATGTGACTTTTAGCTCTAAGGTTATGATGAAAGGAAAAACCATTGTGAAAATATTCCATGGCTGTCTAAACCTTTCAGCACAGAAATATTTCTAAAGGATTTTACATTTACAATAGGGAAAAATAGGATAGAATTATAGATTTCTGGCTATAGAAATCTTGATGGACAAATCATAGAACTGGTTTGTCATTTTTTGTCAGTTGCTTTCTACCTAGAAGGAAAGAGTAGTGTTACTACAGGTACTTATTCAGTTCTTCAGCAGACGATTTATTATGAATTTTACATGATTGATTCCCAAAGAAACCTGTTAAACTTTGTTTCATCAGAATAAAAATTACATTCTTTCCCTGAGAAAGTTAAATTACCATGTATTTTCTAACAAGTATTTTACTTTTTCCAGGATCTCCTTTCTTTCTCTCTTTTTTTTTTTTCTTTTTCCTTCTGTTTTTTATTTTTCATTTCATGTTTTAGATAGCATTTGTACAATTTCAATACTGATTTATATATATGAATGTTGCCGTGAATGTTACGATCACGCTGTGTCACCCTTTGCTTAACTGATTAACCCCCCAAATTAGCACTAAGAACCACTAAGAACTACTAGCACACACCAGTATGGTGAAGGAGAATGGCCGATTTATTACTGCGTGACATCTGCTTAAATACATTAATCTTCTACTTCGTCTACACCCCTTAAGCATGCATTGTCCAGTCACTGAGCAGGGGAGGCTCCTGTCGCATCACATCCCGATGGCCCCGTGGTGCCTAATATAACATATGAATAATTTATATTATAGCATTCCTGTAGAATCTTTTCTCGTACAATCCAAATACAGTCTTCTTTTCTGTATTGCTTCAACAGCTGAAGTGAAACTTTCCTTCAAATCAGTTTTTATCTAGAAACATTGAAAGAAATACCATTTCTCTGGAAGGAGTTTCAAGTAAAACATCTCCATCATTTTCATAAGGAGCAGAAAGGGCCTGGGCAATTAGCAATAGACAAGAAAGAAACTCTTCTTAAAGTCTAAAACCTTGGCCAACTTAGGTGTCAAACTGCTTGTGCTGTAGACTTTTCTTTTCTCCACTTTAGAGTTTGAGGCACCAACAGACTAGTCCTCATGAATTCTTCCTACAGGCTATTGAAAGAGATACGTGGTTCCAAAAATGCCAGGAACTCTCTGTGTTAGTATGCCATGTTCCAGAATGTCTAACTTAGGTGTCTTAATGCTAAATATTTGATTGTGGACATATGTTTTGAGACTGTAATAAATCTATGAAACATATCCATTCCTTAGGACTTTATCTTGAAAAGCATCCTAGGGACTATTAGAAGTAAAAATGACTTCAGTAAAAAGCCTTATAATGAGGAAACACTAAAGGTAAATTCCATGGACAGGGCTAAGAATTGGTGTAAAAATTAACAAGCACTAGTGACAATGCAGCACTGGCTTTCTTGCCATTATCTAATAGTCAAACTATGCCACAACAGCAGCTGGCACATCAAGATGTAGGGATAAAAAATATATATCCTCCTCTGTGGAAAATCTCAAATCTTATATTACTTATCTCACTTACATTACTTATCTCCAGAAATGGAACATTTCTGGGCTTTGTCAAAGTTATCAGCATTCCTTGTTTAAGATAGTCTACTACATTGCTGATGGTAAGCCTCTAAAATTCATTTCATCATGTATTCACATATAGGACAGGATGTTTTATTTCACTCTTGCATTCAAGCTCCATTACTTCACATAAAAAAAACTAACAGAAAACCTACAAAGGAGAAAGGCAAATTCTCTTTATGAATAAAGAGTTTATGGCAGATACTTCTATATGTATCCTCTTGTCTTCTGGTCTGGGTGAAAATTAAGTAGTGGAAATTACCTTATTCAAGTTGTTGAAAAGAATTTTTTGATAATCGGAATGATGGACTTCACTGTAGAATTCAAATATGCATGTGTAGTTTTCCAGCTGACTTGTAGACAGTTAGGGTAAGGAGAATTTAAAAGCAGATGGGATCTCAGATTGTGTAGTCAGCAGTATTGTGACCACGGATCTTGAGTTGTTTCTGTCTGAATATGTATAAAACTGTGAGTCCTGAATGATCAAATTGTGATTTACAGTGATCTTGCCAGTGTTTAATCTCAGAAGCTTTCAAAGCAGGCTAAGCTTAAAAAAATATCCTGATATATACTTTATATCCTTTATTGGTTCTAGCTCTTTCAAAAACTGGTCTATGTTTCTTTAACTCACCGTGAATCTGTTCATGATTTCAGACAGAATTTGAGTTCTACTCACTGGCAGCACATTTCAGGGGAATCTGCATTCTGTCTAATCCCTCAAGCAGCCTTCACTTTTGTCTTTCTTGTTTTACCCTTGTCAACGCTCTTGTGCCTTTGAAAGTCTGTGGGAAAGCTTTCAGATTTGAACAAGTTTGGGATCAGATATTTCGGAAACAGACTATGCTCACTGAAGAGAGTTCTTCTGGCTATGTGCACATATGCAATAAGAGCTTGGAGAAAGATGACATTTTTTTTTTTTAAATTTACTTTTATGTGTTTAAATATCTTTAAATGCACTTTATGGCATTAGTCTAGACTATTCAAGTGATACTTCAAAGGTTTCAAAAGAGCACAGATTTATTTTTTAATACAAATAAGAGGTTATCTTGCTTCAAAGTAAAGGACTCATGCACTGAAAAATTCTTTATTCAGATCAATACTTCCTTATTGAAGTGATTTACTGATGTTTTGTGTAATTGTGGCAATTTTTAGTGAGTAGAGTAAGGATATCTTAGTCATATTGAGTATTGTTTTCTGCTACCACTTTGGTGTTGTTTGCATATATTCCTTGACCAAATGCATTTTCAGAGTGTTTTTGAAAGAGTCTTATCTGCTTCAATAAGACGTTAAGGACTTAGTCAAGTCATTTTATGATTGCAAATCCTGACTACACACAGCATGTTGCATATTGCACAGGTGTTCTGCTTTTAGCTGGGATAGTTATGATTTTCTTTGCTAGCAAGGATACTGGGAATGCACAAGAAGCTGGGAGGGGTCACAGACAGGACAGGCGGTCCCAGCTCAACAAGGGGCAATCCATACTATATGACATCATCATGCTTAGTAATAAAAGCTGGGAGGTGATGGTATTTGTCTTCCAGAGTAACTGTTTTGCATGATGAGCACCCTCTTTATTAAAATTGCTGAATATTTGTCTTTCAGTGCCCTGCTTAAACATACAGCTTTTGCTTACCTATTAAAGTGCCCTTATGTCAATCCACAAATATTCTCTATCTTCCTGATTCTCTCCCACATCCCACTGTAGGGGAGAGAGTGACCTGAGCAGTGCTGAGGTGCCTAGCAGGGTTAAGCCTCAAAACAGGTCCACCCTGTTGTTCTTATATCATCCACTAACACATGGGTGTCCAATCTTTTGGCTTGTTTGGGCCACACTGAGTGAAGAATTGTTTTGGGCTGCATATAAAATATGTAACTTGCTCCAAATGTAGTGCCTCCTCTTTGATTCCCTGGAAACTACAACAGATACAGGGAATACAATTACACTGTTTGATAGAGGAAATTCTCAGCTATGCTGAGAAAATGCTGATTTTCAGCATATTCGCCACCATTCTCTATGCACTTTTACCAGTGATGAACAAGAGCCTGCATGCCATGTTTGTCAAAATATGCACCAGCACAAATAATACACAGTCACTGTCACCACTGCTGAAATACACTGCCCACTGCCTCATTGTGCTCACATCTACTGTTTGGTTTCTGTAAACCTTCAGCAAATGTACATGAATGTCAGTGGGAGCCATTTTTTCTGAATAGAGCAACTCAGTGACACACCTTTCCTTCACACACACTTCCATGTCGGACGCCATTTTGTCAGACTGCCCCTCTGCTGCCATTTGTCTCACAGTGACAAATTGGCGGGAAGGTTCAACCTCTACCGCCATAGCACCAACATCCACCTCTATGTTTTGAGCCAACGTAATAAATTAGGAGGCATTATTTTCAGAGAAGTCCTCGTAAGTAATATAGTTAATGTAGATAAGAAACAGTTTTTAAAAAAATATTTTTTATTAGAACATAAAAAAGAGAGAACAAAAGTATAAAACTAGTGGGATACACAATCTCGTTTCTGTGAAACCAATTCCTCAGCCTGGTTCGGTGGAAGTGGTTGCAATTCTTAGTGAGTTCTCAAGGTGCTCAGCAGAGATTTTTGATGAAACTTTACTTTTTCTGTGCTTCATACTTGAAATAAGTGGTTCACAAATCACCAAAAGGCAATGAGGTGGCAAATGTGTAATTGCAAAGAGACAGATGTTTCTCTCTGGTAAGATAGGTGTTATGGAAGTCTGGTGAAGACACATGAGCAAATATTTCAGTTGAATGTCTAATCGTAATTTGAAAATTTGAAGATAATTTATGTTGACTGAAAATGGAGTTGCAAATATACAAAAAAAATTTGGTTTTTTTTTTTTTTTTTTTTTTTGTAATCTTGAAATCTATTCTCAAATTCCTGTATCAAATCACAAAGCGCGGCTGCATATTTTTCACTGTTCCAAGGACTGTGTACAGCTAGTATACCACAGCAGCGGGTGGCTGCAGGACAGACAGCTTGGACATGCTGGTGCTAACAAAATGAGAATGAGTGAATCTCAAATGCAGTAGACACACCATCTGTGTCCAAACCACGTGTGTGGGACATGCACAGATGCTGCTTCTTGCTGCAAACCACACACAAGTGTCTGGTTGGGAAATTCAAGACAGATAGGTAACACTTTCCTAGGAGATGGGAACTCTCTGACGGAATTGTGGAGAAATTTTGAAACCACCCTTGAGAGAACAGAGGTCAGTGATATAGTAGAACAATATTACACTTTAAAACTGTCTAGCTCCTCTGAGCAATTGAGCTGCATGAGGTACTGAGAGTACTACATGAAGTAAAGCTCAGGAAGACTTATGTTTCATGACATATTAACAACTCAGATAAATAATAAAGTCTGTTCAAATCCAGTATTCTCCATTATGTGCTCTTTCACTTTTGTTTCATAATGAGACAAAGAAGAAAAGTCCTGGAAGGATATCATTGCTAAAATATGATGGTCTGAGTTAACTGTAGCTTGTACTGTATTCATCTAGAACCTGTAAAAGTCTATGCAGAATTATAAAATTTGAAAAATGAGAGACAGATGACTGATTTGCTGATGACAATTTTAACAGTTCCTATTCAACTCTATAACATGGGTTATAATATTTCTGTCATATCAGTACTCCTGAGTGGAAGGAAAAGTGAATGACTGAGAAAACACTTGCACTTAATTTGAAAAAAAATCTGAATATTAGGTGCATCATCAAGAAGTCATAGCAAGAATGCAGCATCTTAGAACACACTTTTAGGAATATTCACTTGCTTGCAGAGAAATTGGCAATTCCCCTCCTAGTCTGGAAAGATTTAAAAATTCAGGCATACACATACCCAAAGAACAACAAAAAATTTAAATGAGAATGCTTCAGATACAGGCAATTCTTTACAATCTCTATCAAAAGGTTTGAAAAAAAGCTTACAATAGAGAGGAAAGAACTGTGGATGGTAACTGCTGAAAGTAAACAACTGAGCTGGGACATAATTAAGCATCTGAGATTTCCAGTTTTGCAAGAACTTATTCTATCATAGAAACTACTGATTTCTATCTCAAGGGAGTAATTATCAGACAGGCAAATGTTAAGATTTACTTCCTAGGTCCCTTCTTTCTCCAGGTACAGCTACAATAGTTTTGTGCTTTGCCTGGGAGAGCAGAACTACAGACAGAAAGCCGGGGTGGGGGATTCATAACACCTGAACACAGTGTACAGTTCTCCTCTAAGTATATTATAGCAGGCTATAAAAAGAGCCTGAGAACATTCAGGGATTAGAAAGATTTTTTGAAACTTTTTCTATTCCATATTACCAGTATTTCCCTTTCATATAAAAATTATCATAACTGATAATTAATAATAGCAGTACTAGTACTAATGAAACATCATTACATAACTTAAGAAATTGATGTTATATTAACTATAAGGTTATAATTGTACTTGCTTTGCTTTTGAAAAGCAAATTAGAATAAGCCCTATATGCAAATGAAAAATGGTGATTCACTGACTAAATTTGCTTCATATAAACTTGGTAGCTTTGATTGACATCGTAAAGAATGTCTTTCACATCACATGGAAGACTGTGTACTCACTGGTAACACAAATTAGATGCTTTATGGATAGATGTAGAGAGAGGATTGGTAAGGTAGTGGTAAGTTTAGCCATAAAAAAAAAATCTGTGATGCTGATATAAGTTCTTTAGTATATATAACTGAAGATGTGTGGGTATTCTATGATATGCTGGGACAAAGGAAAAACTGAGGAAACAATTTGTTCAAAGATAAAAGTCCAAAAACATGACTATAGCAATTATATGCTTTACATCTAATTTACATTCCTGAACAATGATGCAGAATATCTAGAGAAAAGACTTACTGTGTGGTTTAAGAACAACTATGTCACGAGCAATGAGAAAATACTGACAGGCAAGAAATGTCAGTGCTTTTTTAATATCAGAATTACCATTTATGGGATGATAGGAATATAGCAGATGCACTATGTTAGTGACTAGAGCATTTGATACTGTGAGATGATCTCTTGGTGAAAGATTAATTCCAAATTGGCTTTGATGAGCATGTTTATGTAGACTGGTATTTTAAATCCAAAAATCAGGAGAGAGAAAGTAAGTGAAAATGGCAGTATATAAAGCCTATGGTATATAAAATATATAAAGTATAAAAAGGCCTATGAAATAGTACAGTTGTTAATGTGAGGTCTTGTCTGGGAAGAAACAAAATATTGAAAACACACATTGAGCCCATCCTGTAGAATAGCTGCACTGAACTTGGGACACAAAAGGACTTGTTACTTTGCAGGATCATGTGTTAAAAATAAAAAATAAAGTCGAGGCAGTGGAAATGCAAGTCCAAGAATGCCATCTGTGTAGTACAAGCAACATTTTGCACAGCAACAATGCAAGAAGACAAACTGTCTTCTTACATACATGAAAACACATTGAGGTGTTGTGCAGAAAAACACTTGCATGGAGAGTGCATATGTCTAAAGAGTTATCCTTGTTCCTAGTCTGCTCTTGTTCCACAGTGTTGGTAGACAGGTATCCCTTCTAAACAGGGAGAAACTGTAAAATAGCACATTCTTAAAGCTACATTTGGCTGAAGCCCAAAACTGTGCCATGTCCTGCCATGTTCAGGTATCTTCCCATCTTGGGAGCATTACCTGTGTTTACTTCAAAAGGGGAAAATTAATAGGCTTCTTGAAGGGCTGAGCTTCACAAGCACCCTTCTTTTTCACAGAAGTAAATTACTTTAGCTGAGCAAGTTACTGACATTTATAACAACCACCATTTTCAGTAGGCTTTATCTGAGTATTTCAGAGCAACAAAACAATGAACTGAATCAGAACTTTTAATTTTTTAATTATCATTTTAATTTTTTATTCTACATTTTATCACCTTTGTAAAATGGAAGATGGGAAAATCCAGCAATTTGAGAAAAGCTAAACAATCAATATGGGCGCCAGAAATATAATGCATTAATACTGACTACAAATTCACTCTTTACTTTCTAATAAACACTATCTCTCTAAATTTGATAGTCAGAAAGCCTGATTTAACTGTACTTGAGCTTATTCTCCTCCACTTTACTCTTTATTGTATTTCATTGCTACTTCTTTATATTTCTCTTATAACTCTGATGCATTGTGTGCCATGTAAAATCCACAGAGAGAAGTGCATGCTTGTCACTGATGGTATATGACATTGCAGCCTTCCAAACTTCATGCTGTTATAGAAAACATATATTTCTGCACATGTACACAAAGAGTTTTATGGCTATCATTTTGGTTCCAGGCTTGTTCAGTACTATCATCTTTGTTTGACTCTGGGTATGTGAATTTCTGGGACTGAGTTATTTTCTCCAGATGGAAGCAGATAAACTTCTTCAGAGTAACTTCTGTAACTGTTGACATATATTCTGCTGACAACCAGCCTTGCCAAGCAAAAATCTTGGCACTTAAGATCCTGAGTAAGAAATCCTTGCATCCGTGAATTTCCACTTATGGCTGTTTAATCATCTTTCCATGGCTTTATATTGTGTGTTGATAAAGGCACTGAAACAAAGATATTTCAACTTTTAGTCAAACTAAAGATCTTCAACCTTCTTTCTTTACAGAAAGAATAAACCTTGTGATCATTTGAAACAAGTTACAGGTGCTGATTTTGTTCTTCTGTTATTGTGTAAGTGAAGAGCAGCTCAGGCTGTGGTGCCTGATTCGATTAATTCTCCTATATACCACTATGCTCTCTAAGCTACAATAGTGTAAGAAGGCATTATTATAAAAATGGCTTAAGTTGATTGGAATTACGTTGATATGTTGAAGCACGGGGCAGAACATACAGACCCCCAAGTCTTTTAATTATAGTGCAAAAATGAATGGAGTGTCAAGATGTGATTTACTGAAGAACACATTGGAAAAATTTCATTGGATCAGCTGCTACCCATGCTTTGTGTTGCAGATAATCTCTTGGCCCACATTTACCTGACTTTCTTATCTGATAAGGGACAATCTGATAAAGTCTCTTGTCAACAGATATTACACCTTCTTGTGGGAGCACATGGCACTGGAGGCTGCTGCTGCAATTTTGAAGTTTAGAATGCACGGAAATACCTTTTTTTTTTTTTCCTTTTTTTTTTCTTTTTCTTTTTTTCTCTGGGTAGAACCTAGAACATCTTTCTTACTTTTTGGGAAATTTCATACGTAGGTCTCAGCCGTTTTTAGAGTCTAATTACTAGCTACCATTTCACAGAAAGACATCACAAAGGCAGCAATAGGAAGAAATAGATGCATCTATCTTTCAAGACAAATTGAAGGGTGAATTACATTCTGCTGAATACAGCTGTTTTCTATTTATTCTGGAAGTATCTTTCTTTTTTTTTTTTTTTTTTTTTTTTTCTTCCCCTGCAACAAAATAAATCCCTTTGAATGTTTTTGTCCTCCCCAAGAGCAGCCCTTGTATCGATGAAGTTTGTGAACTGGTAGTTTACTTGAAGTAGTGCTTGGTTTGGGCTAGGATAGAGTTAATTTTCTTTCTAGTAACTGAATGTTATTATGTTCTGGATTTATGATTAATAATGTTGATAACACACCAGTGTTTTAGTTCTTGCTCAGTGGTGGTTACACTAAGTTGAAGACTTGTCACAGTGTCTTGCCAGCAAATGGGCTGTGGGTGCACAAGAATCTGGGAGGGGACAGAACCAGAACAGCTGACTCAAACACACTGAAGATATATTCCATAGCATGCTGTGTCACTCTGAACAATAAACCTCAGGTATATATCTAGGGGAGGCTGCCACTGCTTGGGAGCTGGCTAGATGTTGGCCAGCAAGTGGTGAGCAACCACACTGTGCGTCACAAAGTCATTTTGTAACAGTAAGTTACAGTATTCTCTGGCCCATACCTGTGATGACCTAATGGCTAGAAGAACGAAGCATGGATTTATAAAACAGATGGAGAAAATGTAGTATAAGCAAACTGACCTGTGATGTCCAAAAGTTGTGAAACTGCTCAAAGATAAAAACCTTAATCTGTTTCTATCTGATAATATTATTCCAGAAGTCCCTTCTCTCCTTCCTCAGAAATCTGACATTCCATATTTATTTCAGATAGCCTGCAGTATGGCCTGCAATGTCATTCAAGCAGTGTTCAGCTGGCTGAGTAGCACTAAAATTTGTGCTGCTCAGCAAATATATTACTTGATTTACTCATCCTTAAAGAATGGCCTTGTTCATTCCTATTGCCACTGCATCAAGCGTAAAAAAATCATCCACGCATCTCTAGCTTTTATTATTACTCTTATCTTATAATACATGTAATCTGAATAAAGATACTGTTTAAGTGAGTAAAAATTCTTTGCATCATCAGCTAATAGTTTGGATATTAATACTAATCTGAAGGTGAGCTACTGGTCAGAAAAACTATAACTGAGGAAAACAAATTGGAGTTTCGATTAACAGTGAGGGTATTTGGAGACAATAAAAGTGAAATGTGCACTGCACTGAGTGGCAACAACAATAGTGAAATCAGATATCATGAAAGTACCAATTCTGGCTGTGCACCATGACAGTCAATGGGGACAAGCAGAGATTTATTTAAACGATGTATCCTGGCAAAGACAAATGGGTTTGATTTATTTATTTAAAATGTTACTCTCTGGGATAGCCTTAGGAGAGACATATCTCATTTCCCAGTGGACCTTAGAAGGATATGGGATGAGATTTTTCACAGAAATTCAGTTTTATTCTTTAGCATTTAAGGAAAATGTGTTGCTGCAGAAATTTCAGAAGTTATATGAGGCTTATTTTTTAAAAGTTAATCAATTTTAACAAACCAGCTGGTTTGACAATCCAGATTTCCATTGGAACAAGAACACCAACTTTTCCATAGACTGCTCTGCTGGAGAATCTCAGCTCCATCAAACAGGGAAATGTGAGACAGCAGATGTGAAGCACTGTCCCCATGGATAACTCATTCTGCAGCATTAATTCTCTGACTATCAATATCAGACTGTCCAATTAGACCCAGCTGCACAGAGATTTTGACACATGCCCTTTGGCAAGCAGGTTAACACCACACCAACATTTTGTTCAGCTGTAGCCAGCAGTGAAGTGTTTTTTAACAATGAGTGAATCCGTTTTTTTGTCACCTACATCCCTCAAGGCTAAAAAGATCCACAGAGGCTTTAGTAGTCCTGGCCTCAGTTTTTCTGAAGCACTTCTGTTTTTCACAAGAGAGATAGGGTTGTCCCTCTCCAGATAAAAAATTAGAAGTGTGACTAAAAGAAAATATTTCTTTATTGAATTGGTGCTGTGAACATGTGACATTTGGGACTAACTGTGGCCCCCTCACATTATGAAGTAAAAAAAAATTTGTTAGACTCAGTGTCCACATGGATCATTTCCAATACAAACACATCTTGCTTCTTTCTGTATTTCCAATTCTATGTGGCTTCTTTTCCCTATGGATGTATTTGTTGTATAGGTGAAAACATTGTAAGTAGTTTTGTCCAGTTAGTGTATTGAGAATTGATACCATATTAAAACAGCAAAGCCTGAAGACAATGTTTGGCAGAGGAATACTTTCCCTATGCTCATACTTAGTGTAGGAGGCTTACCTGATTGTTTCTAAGTCTGTATCCCGGTCAGATCATGCTGAAATAAGCATGAAATGAAAAAGCATGAGAGTGCAAATCAGCCAGAAAACAGCAGCAAATAAAAGTTTTAAGTAGGCAGGCAGTCATTTAACTTACAACTCTAATCCTATAATTCTTAATAATATTATATCTTTTTCAGTGCTAATTACACTCTCTAAAAGTGTGCGGAGTGCACCTGGGATACTGAAAAAGTCATTAGCTCATTATGTGCTTTAGGTAACACATTGGTCACAGTGGAACAGGCTTTCTAGATAGATGGTTGATGTCCCAGGCCTATCAGTGTTCAAGAGGTATTTGGATAACATGCTTTATCTTTTGATTAGCTCTGAAGTTGTTGGGCAATTGTGCTAGAAGATCTTTGTAGCTCCCTGTCTATGGAACTATGCTATTGTTAAATATATGTTTTTAGCTCCTGGAAAGACAGAAATATGTGTGTTGTTTTTTTTTTTTGTTTTCCTGCACCTGAATTAAGTATTTTTTAAAGTTCAGTTAGGTAAAAATGAACAAGTAAATTAAAATAATAAGAAATATAATTATAAACTAGATCTTCATTATTGTAAGCTTCCAGGTGTCTGAAAACTAGGCCTGGACTTTTACAGAAAATATGACTATTGGAATGCTTATAATGTGCTTGTATGTCTCTTAGTAAAAACACATGGAGGGTGTTAATTCCTTTCTCATTCTACAGGATCTGAAAGCAAAAGATTTCACTACAGAGCAGAGTACATTAAAAAGAGTAAGCATGCATTTGATTATACAGATATTTAATGCAATTACATAATGTGTAAGTATTATTATCTTTGCTAGAGGCTCAGTGTATTTATTTAGAACTTTTCTGTATCTCTGATACAACATTATCTTCCCTAATTACAAAAGAACATATTTACCTATCATGCTTTATGGGGTTATAAATGAAGCTACATTAGTAATAAGATGCAACCTCATTACAACTAGACTGTGCCTTTGAGTATACCAGCTAAGCTGAAGAGTCTAAGAAACATGCCTTACTCCCCCTTTCAGCCCATTGACGCTTGGTGCTGAAAATGGAATCTCATGCACTTGAATTTTGAAGATAAACAAGAAAAAAATGACAATGGAAGAAATGTAATTCTACTTTTAAACTGTGATGTCTTTGCACTGAAAAGGAAGTAAAAAAGAGATTGTCTTTCCATTTGTGTTCTTTTCTCATAAAATGGGAAATGGCACATCAAATAGGCAGTATAAATCATAATCAATAAGTACAAAAAAATCAACTGCAATTTGAGGGAGAAAATAAGGGAATTTTGTGATTTGCTGTGCAACTGAACTGAGGTTTTGCTCTAGAAAAACAATTGAGACTTTAAGTGATATATTTACTCTGCTTGTGAACTATCAGCAACAGTTTGAATATATATATATAAGAAAATATATTGAACATATATGTATATATACACACATATGAAAGCTTACAGTTTTGTGTACATCTACTACAGACAAAGCTGAAGAACAGCAAGAAGTTCTTCCTTGGCAGCTTATGGATTAGAGGTGTTTTCTGCACCTTCATTAAATCAGGATGAAAAGACCTCTGCATAGTTAGCAAAAAATGCCCCGCTGTTCACTGTGCAGAATAGCTTTCAGAACTAAAGCAGATAAACTGTGAACAGGGTGAGTTTGTATTTGGCTTCAAATCCATACAGCTTTAGAAAGATACCAAAAAAGAATATTGAATAGACTCATAGAACTATAATATTTTTTTTCTTTTTCAAAGTAAACAATTAGATTCCCTACCTCTTCATTACAGAAGTTAAGAATACTCTTTTTGTAGCTATAAGACAACTGTTAGGTCACAGCCTGAAGTAGTGATTGAGCACCTGGTGAGGAGGTGTGGCTGGCCCTGGGAGCACAGGTGCAAGTAATTCACTGGTGTGACCCAGGGTCCACCCCTCCCTAACATAATTTAAGGGCTGGCAGCTGAGAGGGAAACATTCTTATTTGGAGATTGCCTTCTTTTGGGACTTTTTTAGTACGTTTTTATCTTTGGAATAGGGTAAGTTATTCCTTTTTATTACTGGCTTGTGACTTATACATTTCTTGGGTTATTAGAAGGCTGGTCAGAAGGAAGTTTGTATCTTTCTTTCAGAGAATACAGTAACGTTAGGAATGAGAGTAGTCTCTACAACATCTGAGTTTTGATGGTGCACCTTTCGTTTATTAAATCATCTGTAATGAAATTAAAAGTAGATTTCTGAAAATGTGTTACGAGCTGATAACAAAAGCAACTAAAAATAGAGACAAAAATTGATTTCTTCTACCTGTGTTGTACATGGATTCATCTAAATGTAATGCTTCCTCTTTATTTCCACCAAATCTACAGTAGGTGCAAGAAGAGCACAATAATGTTTTATGATAGAGGGAGTTTTCAACTATGAAACACTATTTCTTAATGTGCTCATTACCATTAGCAGTATAACTTTGTCCATGCTGAATAAAAGCCTGCTTGCTGCACTCATAAAAAATCTGCACCAACGGGTGTGACCTGCTGTTGCTATCACCACACCTGAAATGCACCACTTACCACCTCACTGTGCTCATGCTGCGTTTGGTGTCCATAAACGTTCAGCAAGTGTTAATCAATGTCAATGGTGCAGTGTTTTCCAGAGGAATTCAGTGACACATCTCTGCTTAACATGTACTTCCATGACAGAGAACAGCAGCTCACAATACAGGCCATTGGGATTTAGAAGGTCAGGGACGGTTCATGCAATGTGTTTAACAAATGCTAACCTACAATCATAATTAACGTGCAGGACTGTGTATTTTTTTGTGTTTTTCTAAGCTGCCTTGAAAGTTTATGCAAGACAACTTGATACTACTGTTCAGTTCATCAGAGTTCAGTGGGACTTCATTATTACCGTGTTGCCTTAGCTCTAGTCTTCTATATTTACCTTATTGTTTCCTACAACTGGGGAAGTGTGCTCCTACCTTAAGCACAAACTGTAAACTCAACTAATGGTAGAGGTAGTCCCTGTCTTCCCAAGACAAAAGATTGTCTGAACAAGACAGAAGTAGGAAGACCAGAGGGGCAAAGAAGGATAGCGAGAAGCTGAAGTAGCATATAACTGTTTATAAGAAAGTTCTGTTCTTGTGCAGTGATTTTTTTTTTTCTTACTAAGTAACATGATTTATATGTGGAGTTGTTTGCACAAAGACTTGAATTGTTAGTGCTCTAGATATCTATGTTAAAATAACTCTTTATTTTACTGTGTTCTCAGTACTTCAGACAAATGCACTTTAAATGGAGATTTCTTTAAAAATACTATGTTTACACTTGTAGTAGGGAATTTGTTTCAAATTACACAGTCATCTTTTCCAGTAAAGAATCATTTGCAAATCTTATGAATATCAACTAGCGTGTTTGTTGTTAAAATGTTCTTGATTTTTACCACTTAAAGAAAAAATAGCCTCTATCAGGTCGAGGCTGTCTAAGTGCTTGGATTAATTTGATGCTCCATCTTGATGTAGTAACAATATTTACCATTCTACCAGCTGGCCAGCAAGATTGGAATGAATTTGCACTTTGCAATACATTGCAAATAGTGTTATAATCAGGAAGACTGATTGACAGTAACTTGATTTGTTAACTTTAATTTTTAAAATTCACTGAATAGTTAGAGCAGCAATTTAAGAAAACATTGCTAAAAACTGATTTGATTAGGAACGAGAATATATAAAATCTGAAACTTTTCTTATATCATAATTATGATGAAAATCATCTAGAGTTCTGGATAGTTAATAGGATATAACTATTTTAAAAAAATAATATCCATAATCCATAATATCGCTATAAGTTTCTTTTAGGCTTGGCCCAAGAAAAGGCAATATATTTACATGCTATGGAAAGGCAAAATACACTGTTACTCACAAAGGCGCATCTGGCCTGAAGCAGGCAATAGATCCATTAAACAAAAATGATCACACCCACCCACACATCATGTTTTGCAGAGTTTCTGATTGCCTACAAGAACCGTAAATCTAGCCATTCCAATTCTGATGATCGTTTGGCCAAAGGCTTACAACTGAGAAATCTCTACTGCTGACAATAGACAACTGAACATTAGTATTGACAGCTGCAATCTCAGCTGTGACAGCAGGGAAGGGAGTGCTAAGGACCTTAGGGAGGTAGGCCTCAGCTTAGCAGAACACTTGAGTATATTCTTTATGGTAGAGAACTCAAAACAAACAAACAAAAAAAAAACAACAAAAAAACAACAGTGGGACTGTGACTCTAACATCATTAAGCATATGCTTAAATGCTCTAATGAAGGAGGGGCTGCAAGAAAATATGTGTAATAGAAGATGGTATTCTGCTATTTAGAAATTAGGTTATACTTCCTCAACTAGTGTGATTTGAGTAGTGTGAAACTGTTGGTATAATGCCTGGAAGTGATGCGGGAGATAACTTGCACCTAGGACTCTAGGAATGAGATTGTCAGGGGGAAACAGTCATAAAATCTGTTATCTTTTCCCTCTCGTGGACAGAGGTTGTACTTTTTTTTATTATTCCAAAAGTGGCCAAGAGACTTCTTCGGTGCTCTGATGTTTATGTTTGTTTTTTTTTTGTGTGTGTGTGTGTGTCCCAGGTTAATCAAATCCTTTCTACTTTCTTCTGATTTTTGTAACTGATGCAGTAACAAATACAAGGTGATAAGCTAGACACCAGCTACTTTATGTAACTGAGCCTGTCACTCTTTGTAAGAGCAGATTAGTTAGATGATAGTAACTGACCACTGTTTAGTTTTGTTAGCTTCAGAGTTAAGCTACAGAGCTAATAGAGCAGCTGAAAACCAGTGAGAGTTTACAAATAAGCTGATATAAGATTAATACTTAAAACAGAACCACAGACCAGATTCATTTAGCTCTACATAAATATTTGGAGACTATCAGTGTTTAGCCTTATTCTGATTGACTTGGAGTATTGGCTTGCAGAATGTTTTTGACTAAGCTGTTTGCTGAATCTTACTCTGTGGATGTTCAGTGCAGTTCTGTGATTCCTAACAGGGTACCAGATCAAACCAACACCTGATGTGCTGTATGCACAGATGTGACAGCTGAGTTCTGTGCTGAGTCGTTTTTCAGTCTATCTGTGACTAAACTTGAGTATAATAAAGCTTTGTTTTATCTTAACTAAGGGAAAACTAATTTTACAGGTGAAATCTTTTACTTCTAGGTCCAGGCTGGATTTTTTTGCCTTACCCCAGTTGTGAGCAGGCAAACATCTTCCAGAAGATAAATTTAAGAGGTCCATGTGCACTTACAGATACACCATGGTAAGTCTGTGCAGTTTTAATTTTTGTTTTATTCTTGTTATTAGTTTGAATATGTCTGATTTTTCTTTTTTTGAGCTTGATGTTTGTCAGGTTTGCATTTCCTACTCAAAAAGAATAGTTTTTCGTGTATCTTGTACATAAATATATCTGAAGGCAATCTTCGGGTAAGCTGCCAATCATAAGTTATGAAAAATCAGTTGAAATTATCCTCTGAATGATGTGTGGTGCGGAGGAGTGGTAGGTGTGATTTTTTTTTTTTTTTTTTTCTCTGAGATTATAAACGTTATGCTAATCCTATTGTCCTGTGAACTTCATTGTATTCCCTGGTCTATGTCGAAGAAATGGTGGTTTGTGCTTTTTTGCGTGTTGTTTTTGTTTTTTTTTTGTTTGTTTGCCACAAAACATCTGAGTCCTATGTTGCTGTATTAAGTGCTTAGCTGGTCGCATATTTTTTCTTTTGCCTGAAAAGACATTTAAAATATCCTGGATGCATGAGGTAGGAAATGAACATGTGATGAGTTTGAAAAAAAAAATATATATATATATATTATATATTTTATATTTATTAAAGGCATAAGTACCTTCAGTAACCAGTTATTTCTATTGCATTGCGATGATTAATTCTTATGGATCTTCTTATTCAAAAAAATCAAGTTGTTTTGTAGCTGTATGTTAACAATCAATATCTTTCTGAAGAAGCAGAGAAAGAATGGATATTTATTGCTGCAAAATGTACAGTTTAACTTGTTTGATCAATTACATAGTATGTTTTAATTTTTTAATCAATATTTTGACTAGAAAATGATACTGACTTAGTATTAAGTGAGGTAGTATAGAAAAGACGTGGATACTTCTCCTTCATTAGGCAAAAAATGGAATTTCACTTAAATCAGATCAACCAGTGTTCACGCATATAGCTATTTCCCATCATAAACAAAGAATACCTATTTTTATGTTAATTAGAAACTTTAAAAAAATCATCTATTAGGAGCCCAGGTAGGTGTTAAGATTTAAAATCCTGTAGGTGATTCTGCTGGTTTTCAAACTATATAATTTTAAAACATTTAGATTTCTTACAGCTGTGTTGTTGAGAGAAGGCTGCAGTTTCATTTTGCTGTGGACCGAAAAGATGCAAAACAAAACTACTATCCATGACCCAGAGAATAGGACTAGAGACTAAATCTATCTTTGTGTTCCTCTGAGTTCCTATAAAGTCCAAAGGAAGATAAAACAGGGAAAGAAGCTATGCACTCAGGTTTCAGTGAAACATTCTTACTAATATTAACATTAATATTAAAATGTAATCATAAGAAGCTAGAAACTCAAATTTTCCATGTGTTTATCAATAACATTACACATTATGATTGAATCCAGAGGTCAGAGAGTTAAACCACATATACCTCAATTCAGAACTTCATTTGGAAGTTTGGATTTGTAATGAAATGGAGTTGTAAATGAAATTTTTATTTATCAAACTGTATTGAAGTCTGGAGAAGAATTGCAGTTGAATCTAGTTTATCTGGCTTACAAGGATTAGGGAGTTATTTTCTGTTCTTGTTTTTAAGATCGACTACTGTGAAAGAGAAATGAGAGACATCTACTTTTCAAATGACTTTTCATTGAAAATCTAGCACCAAATAAGAGTGCTATAGAAAATGTAGGTTTTGAATTTCTTTCCTCAACTAATCACTGCATGAAGCCACTCTAGAATTTAAAATGTAGGATGGATGAGCAGGTCAGGAAGAGTAATGGAAGGAGGAAAAACTCCCATCTGTGTGGGAGAGAGCAGGTCTTCTGCTTCAGTGTGACAATACCGTACTGTTCAGGAACTCTAATTCTAAATGCTGCCCAAACCATTGCTGTTATTGTTTTGAGTATGTTATTTTAGCTTAAAAGTCAGTAGTGTTTCCAAGAAGGTGGCTTATTTTCAATATAATGGGATTTTTTTAGAGAAATATGGGTAACTACGTGAGAAACTACTCAAATTTTTCCATGCAATGTTATGAGATCTCTATTAACATATCTAAGTATTCAATTTGTCTTAAGATTTGCAGTGTCTGTCAGTAAGAAATATTTTATGCATGTTTATTGTACGTATGCATAATGCTTAAAGAGTAAAGGGAACTACTCATCAGATCAGCCAGCTGTATCTCAGATGCCTACATTAAATGCAATTTGCATACAGAGAGCAGGTCCCTTTGTTCCCTTAAACTTAAGCTTTGTGACTGTTATTCATCTAAATGTTTACAGTTCTTTTTAAGATGATATTACAGAAATGTCTCTATTATCTTAGAAGATTGTGCATCAAAATACTTGTTCTAGGAAAAGTCTAACAAGGGCTATTATTAAAAAAAAAAAACAAACAAAACTTTCCTCAGCAGTTCACTGAAATATGTGGTTATTTGTATATATG
Organism: Phasianus colchicus; assembly: GCF_987193195.1. NCBI lineage: Eukaryota > Metazoa > Chordata > Aves > Galliformes > Phasianidae > Phasianus > Phasianus colchicus. Next base: position 12,279,309 of record NC_143442.1, read on the forward strand.
TCAGGCCCTCTCTGTCAGAGGTAGCATGTTAGAGTAGTTGGGTTTCCATTTTGATTTGTTTTGGCAGTTACTGTAGTATCTTACACATATACTTTATTCTCATTTATGTGAGGATTACATATGTACACTCAAAAATAACTCGGCAATAGCTACTTGGTTATTCAAGTTTGTGTTTTGTACAGAGCTCAGCCTGGAAAGTGAAAGCAAATTACTCTTCTGTTCAGATAACTTTCTAATGTGCTGGCAAAGACCTAAGAAACATTTGGGTTGCAGTAATGATTGTTTCCTTGAATTCAAGTAAAAAGTTGTTTCAATGTAGAGTGGATTCTATACAAATACTGAAAAGCAGTATTAATGCACATAGAAATATAACCCCCATAACTCAGGGGAATCTGGGTAACTCTGTTAGAAAATAAGAAAAATGTTGATCTGCCAAGTATATCACAACAAACAAACCATGAACACCTTCAAAAACCTAAATGAGGAAAACTCTTAAGTTGGCAATCTATATGTACGTTTATCCATGCTATTTCCCTCTTAATTTATCCATTTGTTCTTTCAACATCAAAATATTCTCTGAGGAAAAATGAGTTTTCTTACCGAATAGTTACTTCTTGTGGTACTGTTTTCCTTCACACTGTATTTTTATAACTAAGCTCTTGGGGATGAAGAGTTCAACTTCCATAACATCAAGAAAATAGCAGACATAGACACAAGTAACATTCTTGAAAGCCCGAAGAATGCAGCTGCTAATTATACCTTACTTAATGCATTTGAAAGAGCCTAAAAATCCATTAACAGTCAGAGAACTTCATTTTCTCATACAATCTTCTCTGAAAGGAAACTATGAGCGAAGAGAGCTGCTAAGAGGTCTCCTGGGATCAAATCTTTGATGGTTTATTGATCTCATTTGATGCTTTTAGAATCATTAAAAGTCACCTTTCTTTTGTCATTCAGTCCTAGGGAGTAAATTGAACATTATGTTCGTGTAGGTCATTGAGTACTTTTTACAGTAGTTTATTCAAGCAAATGGAGCAGCATGCTCCTACTAACTGACTGGCAAGATTAGGATATCACAGAAGAACAAAGATTGTTAAAGAGAAACAAAGCACCAATTTGCTTTGTAATAGGCTCCTCTTGAAAAGCAAAAGATTCAATTACTTAAGAAAGCGAAGTGTCTGGGGGGCACGGACTTTGTATCTGCTTCTTTGTGAAAGACGTTGTCTAAAACAAATCCTTATAGTAAAAAACATGTTTTTTTTCTGTGCTAAGGGAACAACAACAAAAAAACACCAACAATAAACAACAACAGCAATGTTCTTTCATCTCCAGGCAATTAACTGTTTAAAAAAAAACACGTGTTCCCAATAAAACTTTAAATGAAGAGATTATTCTGAGAAAATGAGAGCAAATACCAGCAGAAAAAGTGTCTTCTCCTGGGAAGAGCTCCAGTATATGTAGTATTGAATAAAGCTTAAGACAGCTGCTAAATTAAGACACCTTTATTAAAAAGCAAACTTAAGAAAATACCCTGAGTCCGGATAAAGTTTTCTCCCTCTTATGAAGTAGGAAAATATTATTGTTTTGTTTATAAGTATGTTGCTACCCAAAAAAAAAAAAGTCACCAAAAAGGACTTATCTTCTGTACTGCTAGGCAGTAAATGAGTGACAATAAGGCTAGTTCCATTCACCCACTGGCTCTGCTGTTACACTGAATTACAACACCCAGTGGGAACTTCTTTTTGGTTGCAAAACAAATCAGTTTGCTCAAGGTGAGCAAACAGGTACCTGCCAATTGCATCTGCCTGTTTTACCTCCCTAATTTAAGAGAATTCCAGCTGTCCAGCTGAATGACTTTCCCTTCATTGAGTATAAGCAAGGCCCATAACCTATCATCTACATTACTGACAGCCGTCATGATCTTCATTTGTGTTGTAATACAAGCCACTTTCCGTGGTTGTCACCTTTTCCAGTAAAGTAGACCCTGGCTTAGCAGTGCTGTTAGGTACTGTGTACAGGTAATAAACCTGTTTCCTGGCATGTTGAATTTGTCCTGTATAACCCAGCAACTATTAGAGTCTTATTGACTTCTCCTGTCGGCTTTAAAAAGATGAATTCAGATGAAGTTTTGGCAGTTCATTTTGTGAGCTCTAGAGGGTACCACATCTATTATAACCCATTTGTCCTTACCTCTGTTCAGAAGTGCTTCTTATTTCTGTGTATACAACTGAGTGAAGTGTATATATGAGGGTTCATTTCTTGGAAAGAAAACAGCCAACCTCTGATCCAAGGATTTCTTACTTTCCATTCTTTTGTTTACTATTTGAAATATTTTTCTGAAGATTATTTTTCTTGCTTCCAGGCACCCTCATTGAATAGATGCTGCTTTGAGCCTCTTATCAGCCCCGCTTTCCACTCTTACTTTGGAGAAGTTAATAACAATATTCAGATTTTCTTTCTTTTTCTGTCTACAGTGACCTAATCTTTAGTTCCGTGTTTGACTTCTGAATTTAGGAATGCTCGAATTCTTTGGCATAGTGAACAGAACAGATGAAATTCTGCTCCTGGAAAGCACATTGTGCTTCATTCATGTATTCCTTCAGCTGAAGTGACCAGCAATTTAATTATGTCACTCTACAATGTCATAGTGGTATACATCAAGCAGATATGCTGTTTTTTTCATGAATGTTCTAATGCATGAAAAAAGCTCAATCCCAGGGCTTTTAAGTTTTCAAATTTCATTATTAATAACTTCAAGAATAAATAGAACAGGAAAAGCTTATTTCTTTGGTGGCAGGACTTGCTATCTTTGTCTTCTTTCATGCTTTTTTTTAAAGATCAATACTAAATATTTTAAGGACACAATATAGCAAGTGATTAAAACTGCATATGAATTGTCACTTTCCTTTTTGCCTGAAGGTTTAGGTGCATTGGAAGTTTGCTGCTTAATTAAAACCAAAAATCAGTGGTGTGCTACTAGTCAAACAAAACTTATTTTGCCTCTTTAATTCTCGAATTCCTTACATATGAAGTTGTTTGTCTGTTTGATCCTCTGTCATTCTGACACCCCCTGCCCTGCAGCTTTAACTAGAGTAGCTGGCAGATGACATACCTTTTACTGCACGTTTCATCATTGTATAGTGCAAAGGGCCCGTCAGATGCTGATGCCATTGGGAAATTGCTACGAGATAGATGGAGATTATTTTTGTTTTACTTTTTTTTACGTCCCTTGTTCTATTCTCCCTCTTCTCTCCTTTTGCTTAAGGGGATCATGGTGGAGAAATTGTAAGTGTCTGATGAATCGATCAGCAGGGTGCGATAGCAGCGTTAAGCTATCCATCCATCAGGTCTGCAGTGTATTTGTGCGGGAGGGTGCTGGTTGGCTGGTATCTCAGGACTGTTCTCAAGTGATGGAGAGGCTTTCACTTCTGAATTCCAGACTCTGCTGTGTTAGAAATCTTTCTAACTTGAAATTGTTTCAGTGTATATAGAAATAGTAAATAATAGGATAAAAGATTTGTTCTCGGGGGATATTTCTGCAAAGCACAAGAAGCTCCTTTTATATTGACTGTTTAAAAAAAAAAAAGAGCCATCCATTTTTTATTGTAAAGAGGTCACTGTGGACTCGAAGTAACAGATGAAAAGATCTCTTTATCTAGTTTATTTGGCTGTGGAGTATAGAATGGATTAAAATTCCCAAGTACAGTAGGAGTTGTTTTATCACTTTGGAGTTCTGTATATATTGTCAAATGACATGCTGCCAAGAACAGATATTGAATTGCAACTATGGCTATAGTAATTGTATGAATCTTACTGGAGATGTATCTGAAAATCTTGCAGCTGCATGGAAAAAAACCTTTATGTAGACATTAGCCAGTGTTTGGGCTCCTGAGAATAGCGGTAGCTGAGGAGGAGTATGGATATCTGATGTGTGCTATCTTACTGATTTCATTAATTTTCCCTGAACAACTTAAGTGTGATTTTTTTTTTTTTGAACACTCATGAGTTGAGGCCTCTGTGCTGAATGCTATTCCTTAAAAAGGGAAGTTCTTTTCAAATGTCAGACTTCAGTTTTTGCTGCAAATTTTCCATGACTTGAACCATTAGAAAACTGTTCAGGATAATAAGCTTAGTAGTGTAAAATCAAAATGAGATAATATTGTCTTCACATCTTCCTTCAGTTAAGGAAAAAGAGGACTGGAACCAAACAGAAATCCAAAAGACACTGTATAACAGAGATGAGACTTCACAGCAATGAACCAAAAAAGGGATGGAAATGCTTCCCCCTAAGTATTAGAACAGTCTTGTCAGTGCTGACCTGCAAAGTCTCTCATACTTCCAACAAATGAAGTGAATATAGGCCTGATGTGAACCTGTCAGAACCAATTTTACCAGAAATGATTCTAGTGCATCTTGTGTCTGGAAAAATTCAGTGATTTTTAAAGCACACTAATAAGAGTAGGCAACAGATGATCCGGAGAAGCTGTCTGGTGACCTTGATCCAGATGATGAAGGCACCCTTACAAAGGCAACTGTATTGGAAGAAGACTGTTAGCCTCCTTCCTAAACTCCCACTAGAGGAATTAGAATTCATTGGTATAACTACTAGTTGCTGTAGAAACCCATTTAAGAATTTCTGTTTTTTACCAGAGGATGGGAAGTGACCAGGTTATGGAGAGCCTCTTATATCACATGTGAGGTGTTTTTCAGAAGTAGAGTAATCTGAAATAGATGTGCAGTAAAAGGGAAAGTTCATGTACATTTTAATGAGGTCTATTTTCCTTAGGGAAAAATCATGCCATAATCATAAAAGATGTAAGAGCCCTAATCAAAATTGAATGTTTTTCTAATTTTTCCTACAGTAACATAGTATTAATTCCATATTTATTTCAACACTGAAAATATTCTGTAACGACATCAAACAATCTCTCTGTGCTACAGACTGTTATCACAAGTAAGTCTTTGTTCATATGTGCTGGCTTAGGATTAATACTAATTTATTTGTATAGGGTTTTCTTTCAAGCAAACAATGTATCCAACAGAACAAATTGATTAAAATCTTAAGACCTAATGTACAACAGATTCATTAGCAGAATTGTACAGACATATTATTACTGAACATAAGTTAGACAATATTATATAACGCTATGAGAGAGTCTGATCAAATTGGCCCTGTTCTGGTTTATAGAATATCTTGCATATGAAACTGTCCACTTCCAAACTTTTTCAGCTTAGGATGAGCTAGTTTTATCATTAATGCCAAATTCCTTGTCTAGTGAGGTTCACAGGGTGAGAGTAGAAGGGAAATTCATCAAAGGACAGCTACAATGCTGTGTGTGTAATTGAGATGTTTTTAATGTAAATCTTTTGAAACAAGCCACTAGATATTGGAAATAGACCAGTAACTTGGAAAAACTCGATATGAAATGCCATACCAAAATGCTGTTTTATATGCTTATATATAAGTAGAAAACATTAATAAATCATATTTGCTTCTGCTTTTATAAACCTGAGGTTAAATTAAAGACTTTGCATGTAGGCTGGATTCCAGGCACAGCTTAAATTAATATGTGTAATGAAAAAAGTTAAGTTCATGGAATAAACACCAACTGAAATTATAGCAAAGTAGATCAGTGCTAAGCTACTGATTTTTATAGCACAAAAAGGACATCGTGTGTAGAACAAAGTTTTTTTTTAAAAAAACACCAAAAACCAAGTTTAAAATAATAAAAAGCAAGAATATTTGAAAATCAAGTACAGACTGCTTCCTGTGTGCTCATTTTCATTAATGATATTCCCAAGTGCTTTCTTATAACTCATCATTGCTAGTGTTTCTTTTTGACCCCACTCCTCAGAGCTCAAAATATTAGTTACTACTTCAGATGGGCATTGACGTTACCAGCTTTATCAAGCATGACATCTCCTTGGAGTCTCTAATATTACTTACAGATGGTGTGTCTCAACATGAACCGCTTTGTCAAATGTGACATTTATTCACAAGGTTGCTGTCCTGCTTGTGGGACTCTGCTGTACTCGCGTTGCTCAAAACCTCCTAAGCAATTTTGCACACTCACTAGGGGTACTAATCTTGGTCTTCTTAATTGGATAACTTGCTTCTTCATTTGCTGATTTGCGTTTCAAGGCTGTCAGAAAAATTTAGTGGTGATTTTAAAAAGTGAAAGCTTCAACTTACATTTCTGCTTTTAAAGACTGCTTCTGCTCTAGTTTTTCAATCTAAATTGTTACTGAGAGAAATAGGTCTAATTTCTTAGCTATGCTGACAGTATGCTACAGTTTTTACCATGCCTTTTTCTACACTTTTAAATAAGAAAACTGCCTTTAAAAAAAAAAAAGAAAAAAAAGTCTAGCACAGGAATAAGTTTCTCTGTGTCTTTTAGGAATGGTGGAAGTTGTAGCTTGAGGAGTTACATAAATATATTTTTAAGCTTATTTAGTCTTAACCTTAAAACAAGAGCAGATGTCTGGAAGTCTTCATTACATGAAATGTGACAAGGAACTGAACTAAACACAGTGACTGTGTCCCCCATTGGGCACAGCAGGGTTTTCTGAGTGGGAAGATTTTTTGTGAGGTTTGTACTTGGTTCCCTACTGTGTTGTTTGTAAGCACCAATGTGCAGTTAGAGCAATTCACAAACTGGTCCCCAGTTTCACTTGAAACATCACCTGGTCTCACGCTTTTATACTCAGAGTGTGTGTGTTCATGTTTTATTATAAAGTCAGTTGGTTGGCTGAGATTTAATTAAAAAAAAAAAAAAAAAAGTTGTGAAGGAAAAACATCATTGGGATTTCAATAATTTTCCTTAAATTTTGTCTTTGAACCTTCCACTGAAAGTTTGTGTGTTAAACTGCATGAATGCCACTGTAGTTTATATAAAAGTAGTTATTTCTGATCATGTTTGTCCACACTAGCAACAAAAAACAAGTGATATAAAAGGTGATGCTGATTATCAATGTTTTACTTTCTCTTTTACCATTAAGATTCAATACTCTATAATTTGTTTTTTTAAAAAACTAAAATTAAATTTTCCATCAAAATTTTGTGGTTTCTAATAAATTTAGCAGCTCCTGTTTAGATATGTTTCATGAATTTTTAGAGTGCATACAACTCAATAATGGACTGAAAATATGAGTGACTGGATGTGTTTTCATCAAAGATAATATCAAATTCCAGAAACTGGGAATATGGGTTTGCAGTTTATAACTACTCATTCCCTTTCCTTCAGATACCTGATAAACCTGGAGTCAATATGTACATCTTAGTGTCGGACTGTGTATCTTACTCTTCAGATCCCGTAAGGTTTCAAAACATGTTGTTCATGTGCATTCCAGGAGGTAATGCACCCTTTTCTACAGTGATTTCTTTTCTTGTATTATCAAGACTAACCACGTGTATTCTATCAGTAATGGGATCAGGCAGGACTCAAAAACAAAACAAAACAAAAAAACCAAACCCCAAACGAACAACAATAACAAAAACCCAAAACACCGAAACAAGAACAATAAAAACCCACAAGAACAGAAAGAGGTTTTCTGGTTTTACTCATCTGCATTTCAATGAAGACTGACACTGCCATTTGAATTCTTCAGAGGAGTTCAGGAGTTCAGAACACTTGTCTTAGTAAGAATCTGGATTCTGAATCTCCTTTTGACAGTGAGCGCTAGTTATGAATTATATATTTTAAAAACCACATCTTTTCTAATTCACTTTTGATTTCTTACAAACTTTTGGACAACTGATAAAATATCACCAGTGACACACACAGCTGATAAGGCAAAATGCTAAAAGCTAGGCTTTTCGCTAACAGACATTATAAACTCAGTGGAATTTGACAGATATTAGTGCAAATTTCACTAATGAAATATTTATAGAAGTGCAGACCTGATATGTGGCAGCAATTGTATTCCTCTGCGTTAATCATTTCTCACCATCTTTTATTTCTTACCTCTGTTTAAGACCTTTGAAGACAGGACAACGTTTTCCTGACATCTTGTCAGATTAATGGTGAAAGGGATAGTGACTCTTAAGAGTGACTGAGAAAAGAGGCTGTTTTAAGAAAAATGAAAAAAGAAATCCCGTCAGCTGATGGAAAAACTTCATGATTTAATCAGTTAATCAAATGTGATTACTCTTAGTAAATCAGTAATCTGTAAGCCTATTTTAACTGTCATACACATTCTTTTTTTTACTTCTTGTGCCTTTGTGCTTGCTGTTTCAGGTGCTACCTTGGAAAAGCAAAGAACCACATCTTGGTCTTAGTATATATATATTATATATATGCACACGTATATAGGCACGTATACCTATATCTGTAAGTGTACATTCAGGTGTTTCATTGATTGTTCCAGAGTTCCAAATGTGCTGGCTCAAACTCCACCAAGATCTGATAGCCGTCTGTGAGCAGACTTTACACTATGATATATTTTTGAGAATTGATGTTGAATGAAATGCTGCCATGTGACAAATGGCAAAAAGTCTGGTACATGCTCTCCTGGGAGAGTAATGAGGTATTCATGAGAAGACAGAGGCCTTGTCCTTTTAGTCTGCACAGTGATGACCTGTGCAATTAACACTGGTTGTCTTGCGTTTTATATAGCACCAGAAGCTAACAGAAAGACTGGGTGATTTGTTTTATTATGAAGTAGTTAAACACGATTGAAACAAAAGAATTAAGTCAAGCACTTACATATATCTGTTTTCATTCCACATTGCTGGATGTGCTTTGTTTTTCTTAAGGAAGAAGAATGACTCATTGAAAGTTTTCATATGCGTAGTAATTATCCTCATTACTTTTCTAAGATTTAAATCTGAAGTGGATGAGCTGCTTGTAAAATGCAAGCAACTGGTTTCATAGAAATAAAATCTTTTGGTAGCCTCTACGGTTACAGATGTTGCTGTAACACATTGAAGGTCACTGAAATCCGGGAGGGGTTTATTGGAACAAGTATTTTCTCCCTGTGGAAGGAAGTGCATCCGCACTGATGTGTGGGACAGAAGCATGGTATTTTGGAGGAGAACTAATCTACAGAGGAAAAAAATCCCATAAGCAATCAAGCTAGGGAAAGAACTGTATCAATCCTTGCACAGTATTTAGTAAAGCTGGTAAGTAGGAAGGAGCTGTGAATGAGGTATTGGTGGCTTTAGAAGGAAGTAGGAAGCTTACTTGATTGGAGGAAGTTTCTTCCTTCTTTTCTGCTACTGAGTACAATTTACCATCTACTGGAATTATTATAGAAGGCAGTATGTTCAATTAGGTGAAAAAATAATGGATGTATAGGGTGTCAAATGTTTTCTGACTTAAAGAAAGAAAGGAGGATTTACTTGGTATGTTTCTAATAGTTTTCTGACAATCTAGAGAAGATTATAGCAATAAACCCAATATACTTCCATTACTGAAGCTTGTAGTAATCAGTGTAGTCCAAACAAGAAAAAGAAAAAAACATCCGTCTTCCTTTTTTGGGATTAGTATCCATATTGTGTTTGTTGTTCAGGAGTTTTTGTTTGCCTTTATATGACGAATATTTTAATTTAGAGGCCTAGTGGTCTGGGAGGTGGTAGAGAAAGAACAACATATGCTCTAAGTTCTCACAATGCCTTAAACTGTATTTGGTATGAATTGGATGATTACAAACTCACGTACGAATTCCTGATAGATCAAGTCTCTGCTATGAGTTAGACTCTCTGCTGAGCTACTTCATAACTCTTGATTAGTTATGGATGTTACAGAAATTGGGTCTTTTAAATATCTACCTTTCTAGAGAGGTGTTAGCTAAACTGGTTCATTAAAATAATAGCCATAGAAGAAAAATGGAAGAGAGAACCCAGGGATATACATAGTATTTCCAGATCTTGGAATTCCTTCAAACGCTGTATCCATAAACCCTTCAAGAACCCTACAGTAGTTGCTACTGTACAATTAACTTGCACTATTAAGTGGGTGCAGAAAATGTCCTCATGTCAAATGAAAGGACAGAAGCAAGTATTTTTGCCCAACACTACAGATTTTTATTACCCATATTCATTCAAGCAATAACCATGCTTGAAAAAAAAAGAATTAATGTCCAGATGCCAATTGACAAAAGCACAGGGACTCATTAAATCAGAATTATTGTGACAAACTGTAGAATCTTGTGTATTTGGCTCTAGGGAGATAATCCAGTGAAGCATTTAAGAAACTGCTTAATTTTAAGCAAAGAAGGACTCCCCAGAGGAGGCATAAGCAGATGCTAAAGTGTCTTCCTGGCTGGAACACACAGTTGGTCAAAACTTGTGTGTATATTTCTTGTTTTGCTTTGTCTTATAGCAAGTTGTAAATATTGTACTGATGCTTAATGAACATCCAAAGCAATGCTAAATATTCAGATCATGAGTAAAATAAATAGGAGCATTTAGTAAATATTAAAAAAACTGTGCTATATATGGTGCTTACATAAAGCAAACATCATTCGTTTCAGAACAATTAGAGGCAAATGGCCTTAGTCTTAGTTCTCAATGTGTACTGTATTCACTAGACTAATTGTCTAGTTCAAATCAATGGAGATGATTGAGTACTTCTTGCTTGAAAATGGAATAATTTGATCCAGGCTATTATATAATGTGTTAACAACAATATTTTTCTCTCTATATATGTGGTTACATGGGCGCCTTATGTTCCCAGTGACATGCAATGAAGAATCACATACATCTGACAAACTGTTGCATTGGTTATGCTCTTCAACGCACAACTATTCCTCCCTCTTGATTCCTTGTAGCTCAGTTCCTATTCATGTGAGCTGGTCTGATAATGAATTTCAAACACTTGTTTCTTTTAGAGGTTATGAATCTGACAATGCAACTAGTGGACAGAAGAAAATATCCAGAATGACTATTTCCTCATTCTAAATATAATAATTCCATAGAAACTGAGGAAAAACTGTGCAAATGAAGCTTAGTACTTGCTCTTCCTTAAAAATTTGTCATTATAACATCCTAACACTCTTTAAAGTAACCTTAAGGGACAAAAGTTGTATCTACACTTCCAAAGCCCTGCTTATAGAATGTGTCTAAATCAAAGCCAAGAATATTTTTTCACAATTCACAGGCTCTTACTGCCTGCATCTTATTGTTTCTAAACAACAGATGTTTACCTCTTTAAAGTCTCAGGGCTTTCTTGATTCTGACCTATTTTTATTCCTGTCCGTCATTGTTAAACTGACATGTAGTGAAAAAATGCATTTTTAAATTAAAAAAATATATATATATAGCACTGCACCAGTGGAAGATGCGTTTCTCTTTTCATTTAATTGACAATCCTGAAGGTATTTGATTGAATCAGTAGAAATTCATTACATAGCATATTCAGCAACTATTCTGATTTACACCAGAAAACAATCTTGAATAGTATTTCTATTTTAAAAGCATAAACAAGGATATATTATACACTGTATTTAACAGGAAACATGAGTTCAAATTTTTATGCAGTAACCTCCACAGAACTGTTTCAACTACCTGAAGTTTTGTTCATGTGAATATTTATTTTTTTTTTCTAACTGATTCTGACTTGTTCTAGGTGGTTCCAGCCAATTTAAACCAGTTCAGAATAGTTTGAACCAGGAATTCGCACAATAGCAAACTTTTTTTTCTTTTTGTAAAGAGGCTGATGATTGTGAACCATCATTTACCTATGAAGAAAGTAAACTACCAGTCCATTAATCTGTCTTATTTATCACATCCACTATGGTTTCCCAGAAAAAATAAAACACTTTCATGTGCATCTTTCTAGGCTAGTGACCATAGACATTCTGTAAAGATTGTTCTGTGTAATAAACGCATCCCAGCTTTGAGAAGGTGTTCATTAAGAAAAGAATATAATCTGGAGAATGTATGTTTCCATTGTTTTCTTTTGATCTTTTATTATTTCCTCAACAATATAGCAAAATATCTTCAGTTATCAAGTAGATTAGAAGCTGCATTAATTCTATTTTCTATCAAGAGATGTTTGTGTAGTTTAGAAAGCTGTCCAGGACTTATTCTGACTTGAGTTAAAGAACTAATTACTTTATTAATAAAGTTTTTAGACAGAAGGATAATAGAACCATGAAATTAGACTGACATGTAATTTTCTGATGACAAATTAATCACTAAATCTGAGGCCAAAAATTTATTTCTATGATTTCCCACATCTGATATGTACAATACTTGAATCAGCATGAGATAACGGAGCAGTTGGAATAGAACAGGTGAAATGTAAATGAGTTGCTTTATTTTAAATATCTTTTGAATACATACTCTTTAGATCCATAAAGAAAAATGACACACATCTGAAATAACATCTCATTTTACCTTGAGAGATGTTAATACACCTAGCCATAAATTGTTTTTTCTTATCATACCTTGCATACATTTTAGTTCTGAGTTTTGCACATTAAGCCTACATATAAATTCATTTGATAACTGGTTATCAAACTTCATGTGGAATCAGACTAAGCTGATTTTCCGATGTGTTTTTTCTTAAAAATAGAATGAATAAGATTATAAAATGGTAAAGATAGTTAACTGAATCTCTGACCAAAATCTACCTCTAATGGGGATGAAAGAATATTGCCATTTACTGATATTGAATGTGTTAATTTGATATTGAAAACCATGTGCAATCATTCTACTGATCTTCTCACCTCCCCAGAATTAGGAGTTTTCTGCTTAAGGCTCCAGTAGTACTCATAAGTATGTTTCTTTGTGTGTATGTGTTATATATGTATATATATTTATACACATGCATTTAAATACATGTATGTATAGTGATTTTAATTATTTCACTTCACAACATCTCCAGGTCCTAAAATATACATCAAAAATCCATTTGATTAGATCTTCCTTAAGAGATTTTACTTTAACTGTGGTTGAATAGCCAGATGTATTTTCTTCCTTCCCGTAGCAGAAAAAATCTGAAGCCCTCTGCAGTTTTTTCTCCTTGTGACAGGAATTTTTATATATTCCTTTTATATTCCTGAGTTGGAGCTAATAGAGCCCATTTGTTTTGTCTACCAAGTGAGTCAGCAATATAACTGCATTTCTAAGTAAGGTGATAAAGAAAAAATACAAATGTGATTCCTTTAAGTATCTTATGAAACACTTGCTAACACAGATGACTTTTGATAACTTTAAAAGAATTTGATGCCATTGGTATAAGTTTGGGGCACTTATTTGAGCCAGACATAAACAAACAAACAGAACTTATAAAAATGCTTTTTTTTAGTGTTTTTTCCGTCAGTGTAGCTGTTTTGCTTTGTTGCTCATATTTCCAAATCAGTAAGTGATTTACAGAGAGATAAATCACATGCCTGAGGTAAGAAGGGAAATGTGTGGGAATAGACCTCAAGTCACCTTACACCTGTTACTGAATTCTTCTCTGAAGATGACGGAAACGTATAGGAAGTAGGCTGGAAAAATCAGGCTGAATTCCTGTTACCCTGATTCTTTGAGGCTGTGTGGTAAACTGCATCTGCTGGAATTCCAGTAGAAAAGATGAGTGAGCTGTAATTAAATAAATGATATATGCGGAGAGCTAGAATAATTATACTGAGTTCTCTGGAAATGCCCAAGAAGAGGAAAAGAATGCAAAATATAGGTAAGCTTTCATTCTTTTTTTTAAAAATGAGGTAGCCTTATTAGTTTAGAGAGCAACATAAAATAAACAGTATGCAAAAATAATTCTCTATAAACCAGCCTTTCAGCATGCCTATAGCAATCTTCTAAGATGGTTTAAAAAAAAAAAAAGCTGAAATCAAATTCAGTGTTGCCCTAAGAATTTCTTGTTTACTGGATGCCCCACTGCAAAGGTGACTTAAGTATTCCATAAAACAGATATTTATGCACTTCAACTGAGATAAGTGGCCAGGCCACCCAAATACAAATTGTCCACTTGTGAGGTCAACAATGGATTTAGGCTTACTTACACAAGCTGGTTGTTAAACATACAGCATACACTCGGTAGACCATACAGGTAGTATTTCTTCTCATAAAATATATTGAACATATGAAGATCTAGATCTTAATAAATCAGCTTCTGGAGCAGTAGGAAATGGATTGCTGTGTATTTGTCTGTTTAGGCTCCAGTTTTAATCATCTGCTTTACAGTGCCTCATCACTGTTATTCTGACAAGGCCTATTTGTTGATTTCTGCTATGTTGTTCATAAAATGTGGTAGTCTAGAGAGGCTGAGAGCAGCAAGCTCTTCGGAGAAGAGGTCACAAATGAATAGCACTGGATTTCAGATACAAGTGACTGCAGTGAAGGAATGACATGATAAAATGACTGTAGGTGCATCAATCCTGCAAGTTAAATTTGTGTTTAGAAAGGTATAAGAAATAAGTGCAGTCAAGAGTTCTAATAACCTCCTCTAATAGTTGTAGATGCATTTTACATGTAGGGCAACGTTGTTAGTGATTTTTTTTTTTTATTACAGGTTTTATCTAAGTATGTCACACAAAATATTCTTTGACCTCACTTGGGACTTACCTGTCTTTTGATGTTGGCAAAGTCACATCCTAGAAAGGTAGTTGAGTCAATCGAGAAACAACAAAACAACCCAAAATTATCAAATACTCTGATAATTACCAAAACATTTAGTTTCTATATCTTATTTACTACATGACTTCTGTAATTACATGTTCATTAAGTGAACAAATCTATACAGTACGTGAAGGATAGCTCATAAAACTCTGTTTCTCAGAAATAGTCTTGAGTGATCAAGTTTTGAAGAATTCGATTAATTAATGTACAGCCACCAACCTTCTGTGCAGTGGAAAGTTTCTCTGCTTTAAATGAACTGGCTTAATAATTTGTACTTCTACATGGCTTCCTGTATCTTCTCATTATCAGATCTATTGCTGAAGATCTATTGCTAATTGAGATTTAAAGGGGCAGAGGACAATATTACAATCCTAGAAGACAGCTGAGGTATTCTTTGCTAAGCAGGTTTAAACTCCTTAGCGTGGGTCTGAAATACTGTGAAAAACTGTTTGCGCTGTTGCTGGAAAAGAACTACTTAAAGAAGTTTGCATCTTCCAATGCACTTCATCGCAGTAAAATATTTAGTCAAACCAGTATAGAGACTGTTCATTCATTAAGTTCTTACTGACCTGATGAGAACTAGTGACAGATCTAACATGTATTAGAAATTCTTTTGACTCTACTTTTTTTTTCTACCCTTTTCCTTTCACTCTTTTAAAATTTCTTTACTATAAGGCTGTAAGCAGGTTTCTGACACAGTTGAATTACTGTGTAGTCATAAAATAAGAAATTTGACTTACACAATTTAAAATTTAATTTTAAAATGTGTAATATAAAGTTGTATGATGTGACTTCAAAGCTAGGAATATGTCCATTAAGTGGAAAGTTCAAATGAAAATAATTTCTGTCCAGACTGAAGGCATGGAAAATATTTAGGTTCCAAATAACACAGAAATTTTGGATGAACTTGAATAATTACAGGAAAACAAACAAACAAACAAAAAACCAAAACAAAAACAACTCAGACAAAACTTTTATGGATTTGTAGTTAAAATAAATTTCTGGATTAATGTGAAAGTTCTGATGTAATTTACTGAAACTGTAAGGATTCATGACATTCAGATCTCCCATATTTTCCTAATATGCCTGTGTGCTTCCTTCATATTTGCACTTCACAGCTTTGGTGAAGGGTATCCTAGAGTTCTGTGCTGGTCTGGACATTTTGGTTTCCTACCATGGTGTCCGTAGATGTTTGTTTGGCAAACTGTTCCTGTGACTTAATGCTCTAACCACTCTGTGCAATGTGTAACGCAGTGTGAGTAGACACTTAATTAAAGTTAAGCTAATACTGCAGTGCCCATAATTTGCAAACTATTTGTTTCAAAAGGAACATAGATCTTTAAAGGTAAGACAGGATATTTACACACTGAAATACCTTTGAAAATCAGAATCTTCAGATTTTCACTGATAACCCAAGTGACTATATTTGTTAATCTCTGAAAATCTTTTGGAAATTTGATTTAAAGTTCATAATCATAAGAAATTCCCAGCTGCTTGTTAGAACTGAGGTCTAGTGCTGTGTCTTAAGCCAAAGGTTAGGTTTATAAAGATTAGATATTAGGAAGAATTTTTTCACACAGAGGGTGGTGAAGCACTGGAACAGTTTGCCCAAGGAGGTTGTGGATGCCTCATCCCTGGAGGCGTTCAAGGCCAGACTGGATGTGGCTCTGGGCAGCCTGGTCTGGTGGCTGGCAACCCTGCACATAGCAGGGGGGTTGAAACTAGATGATCATTGTGGTCCTTTTCAACCCAGGCCATGCTACGATTCTATGAGTGTTTCAAATTAGGTGGAAACTGATGATCTTTAAAGTCCATTCCAACTCAAGCCATTCTACAATTCTTTGGCATTTCTATAATGGATTATCTTATTAGCCAAAACAGAGAGCTGGGGCATTATTATTTGAGCACTATGGCATGATAAGCAGTTCAATGAATAAAATTTATGTCTTGCAACTGCTACAAAAATATGTTTTAAGAAAACACTACCAAAGCACAGAAATCAAATTAGATCCTGTATGCTTGTTTTGGCTCAGATGAGTTCTTGTTTACTCTTGGCACATTGTTTTCAAGATGTTAAGCTTCAATGCTGCTGTATTTCCAGCTTTAACTAATTTTTCATTGTTCAGATAGTTAAACCTTCAGAGCTTCAGCAGAGCTGCAACTAACAGGTATCTTGGGATGCTGTGAATCCAAATGTTGACATTTTGTAGGAAAGCTTGCTAGAGCATTTGCCAGGGAACTAAATTCTGTAGCATTTTCAAGTGTCTGACTGTTCTTAAACACCTTTGGCAGCTATGTTATTCCTTCCAAACATTTTTGGAGTTGGATTGGGATCGTGCTGCAGTGGCCAGGCAATCTGTCTACCAAATATCCATTTTTACTCTCCATTTGTTAACAATCAAGTACATGGCTGACTGAATAGATTTCTCAGTGCCAATTAAAGTGAAAGAGTCACCTAGCTAGAGTGATAATGCGAATAAGGCTATTACAGCATTTTGCATTTCACTGTATTTTTAATTTCCAAATCTCAAAATAATCAATAGGTTAACCAGAAGTCCTTTCAATTGTATATTGCTAGCCTTTTGAAAAGGCTAGAATTAGATTCTTAATTAACATCAAGTGTATGAATCTGACATCTACATCTTGTATGGTCGCAGTTGGAGCTCTACTAACCATGAACAAATTCACAGTTCAAGTGTGCTACCAATTAATATACTTATACAAATTAACAATTATTTTTTTTTAGAATAAGAACACATTTCTATTAACATCAAACTGCTCAGAAAATAATTTGTAACGTAAAGGAATACTTATTACCTTGAAACGTGTTTTCATGCCATATAAATGTTATTTTTAGTATGAAAATTTTTAATGATCAAAGTTGAGAAAAGTACCCAGAACTGAAATGTGGAGTGACTGTTTTTGGATCTCTGTAAGTTAATTTAAACATTTCAGTATTAAAATGAAAGGCTGCAGCAAGAGTATATGCTCCCCCCCAGAAGTGCTAATCAGTGATCAAACATTCTATTTGATTCAAGTTAATGTATTACCACAATGTTTATTAATTACCTGTTTCAGTTTGAAATGTTATTTTGGAATTTTCATTGTTGCTTTGAAAAAACTCTCAGTAAGAAAATGTGTGACTTTATTGAAGTACTTCAATAGTTATTAGGAAAATCTCAGAGAGGTTCAAATGTAACATTTAGAAGAAATTGAAGATTAATCCTAAAAAAGAGACAGGTGTTGGAGAAAGAAAATTGAGAGTAAAGTAATAGCAGAAATACAGTCTGTCTTCTATATACAGAATTTTCTTCTTATTTAAGTGACTTAAAAAAAAATCTGCTTGTTTCTCACAATCCAAGTAAACCAATATAAACCAATACAAAGATATGTGCAGTTATGAAGCAGATTAATTCTAGTATAAGCAGTAAAAAAAACTCCTAAAACAACTAAGAAAAATTGCAGTGTGTCAATCTATCTTCTTTTTTTTTTTTTAGCTAAAACTACTTACTAATATGTTTGTGTTTTTTGTTGGTTTTTTTTTTTTGTTTGTTTGGTTTTTTTTTTTTTAGAAAAAAAGCCTTAAGCTCAGTCTAATATGGTAGCACAGGGTGCCAAGAATTTGTCTGACCTCCACATAGCTGGCTCCATACTGATACTCAAATAGAAAAAGATTCACAGCACCTTCCTCAATAGCTTGTGCTTAGCTGTAGGAAACATCTATAGTACATCAGTAGCTTCTGGGGTAAAAGGGAAGGAGGGAGGCTCTTCCATTATTAGGGGATGACTCACTGCATCACTGGGCTGTGATGGGAGGTAGTCTAAACAAGCAGGTCAGTGGTGAGGCAGTTCCATTGTGTGTGGCCTAGAGAAAGGCTGAAATGCAAATAACTTTTGGGGAAGTTTAGTTTCTGTGTTCTGCTGGTGTTTCTTGCTTTATGTGATCTGGGTTTGTTGATCAGGTAAGTACGTTGTTATTGTTTTTCCTGCAGTAACTGTCTTCTGGCTAATTTTCTGCTTTTTTTTTTTCATGGTATCATAAGATATTGAATATATTTCTGGCCAGTTTAACCGTTATCCTGGTTTTGTACCCTTCTAGCTCCTTGTGACTTTTCAGTCCTCACACTAGCAGGACAGTATGAGATTGAAACATCCTTGGCTCTGTGCAGCTACTTGTCAGCAATAAGTGGTATATGAGTGTGTTGTTATTGTTTTTTTCCCAAAGCTAAAGTATGGCATCATACTAAATAATGTAAAGGGGAAAAATTCTTTTGCTATGCAGGCTCTTGTTTATAGATGGTGAAAACGTATAGCTATTAGTGGTGACTGTACTGAAAAATACAGCTTCATAGCTGAGTTTACTCTATCAAACAGTGTTATTGTTCTCTTAGTATTTATTGTAGCTTCCTTGAAAATAAATAAGAGACAATATTTTTGGAGCAATGTATGCATTTTCAGCTTGCACCCATGCGCTAGGAAGCGCAAAGGCATGCGTTGTGACTTGTGCCTTTCTGCAATATATGTTGTTTAGTAGACTGAAAGAAAACTGACAGGTTTTTTTCATATCATATGAACACATATATGCTATCTTATGTATTTCTCATTGAGCAAAATGAAAGGCTGTAAAATAAAAGGCAATTAGACAGTCTATTAGACTCTTATCTATGACTATCATTCTTAAAATAAATTAATAGCAGCCAAATTCCAAATGCAAGTCAGAAAGAATAAAGGCTTCCTTTCTTATTTGTATCCTAAAATATGATACTGCATAGCAACTCACAGCAGGAAACTCAGTGAGAATTATATAAAGCACATTAATGCAAATTGTCAGAGCATAGCTCATTGCAAAAGTTGCCATGTAAAGGGAAACAAGTCCCTCTAATTAAATCTAAAACCTTTACAGCTGTGAAACTATGAATTTTTATCTACACTACCAGTAGCTGTAAAATTTAATCTAAATTGGAGTATTAGGTTTTCCTCCCCCTTCTACATAAAGACTTACATGAAATTAGAACATGCTTTTTAACTTCTTCCACATGAGTACTGCCTCTGAGATGTCAGTGTGCTCTTCCCAGCAGAAATGTTTTCTAGATTTATGCTCATTAACTAGTCTCTTTTGTCCTTCTCTTACTTTCCTTTGCTATCCATTTGATTTTCAGGGAGAGAAAAGCACAAAGTTTTTGTGTTCTTGGATCTGATGCTCCTGCCATGGAAAGCATAGGGTCTGAGTAGTGCTGACAGCTGTGTCAGCTTTGGTTCAAGGCAGTCTAGTTGGAGGTGATTCATAACTAGTGTAACTCGGTCACAGTTTCTTGTACTGCTTATATCATCAGAAGATCCCTGAAAACTTGCTACACCTCCAGACTTGTTTTTGAAACTTCATGAGACAGATTTGTAGCAGTTCAAATCAAAGTATTTATGGATTTTAGTAGATTAGGTATTCACTTTTAAAAATAAAGATCCTAGAAGGTGTGTAGGTGGAAGGAATAGTTTTCACAACTCAAAAATGGCATGATTCCTCTCTTGCACCCATAGACCCGCAGAATCATAGAATCACTTGGGTCAATGGACTAAAGGTCATCTATTCCATCTTCCATGTAGTGAACATCAAATTTCCAATTTACCACGTTCTTAAGCTATTTTTATTTGTATCTTGATTTGCAGTTATAGTGCTCATTGTTATTACTTTCCATTTCTAACTCTTCTCAAGTCATATAGTATTTAAAGATTCTGTAAATGCTATAACAAGGAGAAATTAAAACCAGTCTTTTTGTCTTTAATCTGGACTTCCAATATTCATTCTTGGGCAGAGTAAGCCCATTACATTCTCTTAATATCAAATCTTTGTCAGCCCAGGCATTAAGCATTTTTTTTTCCTAGATGCAGAAACAATCATGTTCTACATTCCTCCTTGGAATAATCTTCCCTTGTAACAGAACTCAGAGTTCTGGTGGGGAAATGGAGATCTAAACCACAAAATAAGTTAAACTTTAATGTACTTTGTGGTGAGAAGGAAGAAAGATAGTTATGCTCCTCTCTGCTTCAGTATCGTGAGTATGTAAGTGCACTGCTTAGAGTGTTCTTGACAGATTGTGCTGTATAGATATGAATCTGCCTGATGAAAATCCATAAGATACCTTTTGCCCCCAATGTTTGAACCTAAATTTCTGTCATTCTCCAAGCAGTAACCTTTTAGCTGAGGCATAACAGTCTGGTTCATTTTAGTCCCCTGCTGGACCTCATTCAGGTATTTTGCAAGCCAAAGCTTCTCTACCAAAAGTGCAGTCAGACTAACACTGGAGCCACCACAGTCTACTAGAGACATGCCTTGAAAATTGGGGATTTCTGGAGTGTCTTAGAATCCTCTGGTGAAGACAGCAATGGAAGTGTGTCAGTGTTATTCTCTGCTGATAGTTGTGTGAGGGATGCTGCCTCTATGTATTAGCTGGATGTCTATAAACAAGTGAAAGTGAAGGAAAATATCACTGCAGTAGTAGAAGGCTGTGGGGAGGACAAAGTATAAGGGCATCAAGGTATGAGTTTGTTTGTTTCTTACTGAGGGCATAGGTTGTGTAATATCATTCTGTGTTCATTCTCAAACTGCAAATGAAGTCCTTTTATTTTCTGTAATACTATAAAGCAAAGCTGGGGATGGACTTTTATTATGCTGATGTGTAGCACTTAGAACTCTTAATAACTGAATCCTAAGTGAAGTGTCCAAGTACTATGAATAATAATCAAACCATAACAGCAGGAAGGACCTAATGAACAGAGTTAATGTATTCCTTGTTCCAATTTTGTAAGATTAGTAAACTTGTTATGGTCTTAGTGATGAATACCTGCCACTGACATCTTCACTACTGGAGGATCTTTTGATTGCATCTTCTCAATGTTAATTCCCTTTTTCCCAAATGGCTTGCTAGATATTAACAGCTATACCCAAGATCACGTTCTTGTGTGTCATTCCTGACTGATCTGTCGTGAAATTAGCCTGGAAGCTTGTCGAGTATTTTCATTTCCTGGTCATCAATATCTACACTTGAAACAGTACAACAAATAAATGTTTCTTTCACAGTAAATCAAGAAAATATTAGCTTGTGTTAGAGGTTCTTATTTGGACTATTATCCCTATAGACAGAGATGAATTGACATGATTCATTTTGATGCAAAACAATTGTTTAGATATATTTTATAAACACAGCAGAAATGTGTTTTAAAAGCAACAAAACTATGTTTTCAGAGCTCACATGTAAGGTATTGTTTTCCATTATTTTGTTGGAGAACAGGAGCAAGTGCATTGAAGATATTTATCTGATTCAGAAATGTAATAATAGACCAGAAAATAAGATATACTGCCAGAAACCCACTTTTCTCTTGTCAGTTCTTTGTGTGTGACCTGTGTCAAATCTCTTTATTTTTTCCAAAACATTCCTATTTGTAAACAGAAAATAAGTATTTTCTTTTTCTTTCAAGTTTCAGATGCTGCAATGGGAATGTTTCTTAGTAAAGCAAAGCATCAATTTTCAGCTTAAAAAATGACATGTAGTAAGAGTATTGCAGTATTAGCTGGCATAAATTATGAACTTTGTAAATTTATTTCATTTTTCTGCTTCCAGCAGTTCATCTTAAGAAACACATCTTTTTAATGCTGCACAATCTCAGCATCTCAAAAGCAATTCGCATCAGATCTCACTTGGAGTGGAATGACACCAAGTTGCTCTAAAAGCCTTAATCTATGGCAGGAGAAGTAGTTGGATTTCTTAAGTCAAGAAAGAGGAAGCTAAGGATGGGGATGAATCTACTTGAGGCTTTTTTCTTTGTAGAAGGACAGAAGACAGAGCCAAGCCCTTGGAGGTGTAAATTGAAAGGTATAAATTACCAGTGGAAGTAAAACTCCAAGCAGTTAATGGGGAGGGAAAAAAAAAAAAAAGAAAAAGAAATCACCACAAAAAGTGGTCAAATAAAGAACAAAACTGAACATAAATGTTATCTCCATTTTTGGACACTTCTGAAGCCTATCTGGAGAAACCCTGTACATCCCAAACTTATTTATGGTTAACTGCTTTGAGCAGGGGGTTGTATCAGACAAACCACAGAGCTCCCTTACAACATGCGCTGTTCTGATTGCAGATGGAAGAAGCTGGAAAATGTTGATCTGTGTGTGCTTATTATAATGTATTGCATATAACATTATATAAAAAATGCAATATGTATAAGGAAGTGCACCAAGTAAATTGACAAATGCAAGATGAAAGTCTATTTTTCACAAAGGTACAGACATCTTTCATGTTTTTTATATTATTTTTTTATTAATTTTTCCTTACCCTCAAGGGCTTGTCTTCATACGGGTCTCAATATGCAGAATGCACAGGCAAAAACTTGTAGTTGGGTTTGCGTTTTACACTGTCTTTCACCATCCAGATACC
Source organism: Phasianus colchicus (assembly GCF_987193195.1). Taxonomy (NCBI): domain Eukaryota; kingdom Metazoa; phylum Chordata; class Aves; order Galliformes; family Phasianidae; genus Phasianus; species Phasianus colchicus. The sequence goes on from NC_143442.1 coordinate 12,302,304, forward strand.
ATTCATGAAGGACAATTTATGCTGGTAGATTTGAGATCTGTTTGACCTACTGCTCCTGCAGGCTTCTCAGGAAGCAAATTCTTCTCCCCCTCAGTTTATGGCTTAGTCTTTTAAGAAGAACCAACATGCTTCAGACCAACAGACTCCAGATTATTGAACTGTTTTCTCATGATGCTTACTTGCCTTTGAGATGGGGATAGAGTAGGATTATTTTGCCTCTAAACAATAACCTGAACAGGCTTGCAGACTTGCTTTGTGTACTGCAATACTATATTCATCATAACTTTTCTATGAGGATCAAAGCTAATGTTTCCTACTTTTAAAACAAAAGTTTAAACCTATGAGCACACTTCAGTGTTTCTTCATATGGTAAGCTCTGCTATTAACTCCACAAAGAAAAACAATTGTCACTAATTACTACCGCTGTCACCCTGAGTTCACCTGTAAATAGTTAGCCATTCCATCTTCAAAAAACTGCATGTGCATCAGAAGTTCCTAGTAGGGTGCTATGTCCAATGTAGTTATTTCATTTGTCTTCACATTGACTGTCTTTTTCAAGAAATTCTTTCCTCAAATTTATTAGTCCCCAAATTATTAGTAAGCTTCCCAATGGGAATTTTCTAATATTGCTTTTTTTGTCTCTGCTTTCCAATGTAGGAAGAAAAATATACATTTACTAGAAACCGTTTGGGGATAATGCAGAATCTTTAAAAACATAACTAGATTTTCATGCTTTCATCAAAAAGATAAAACTTTAATCATATTTGCAATCTTTTCCAGAAACACAAAAGCTACTTGCATTAGGAGCAAAAAACTTTTTGAAAAAGTTTTAGCTGTATGTTGCGTATATCAACAAACTTTGAGCTTTTATTGTTTGTTCACAAATGAATGAAGGATGTCAATACAAATAATTTCATGTATTTTATTTTAGTTCCCATGACTGAATCCTCTACCTTGGTTAATTCATGACTTGAGCTGTTTTGTGCATCATTACCTGGAAGCTTGTTTTGTGTGGCTATTTCTTTTCCACTTTACCCCAACCTAAGTATTTATGATCACAGGAAGGGTTGAAAACACCTGTTTTGGAAGGATATAAGAGCACTTAGGTTTTTTCCATTGTATGACAAAAACCAAAACAATCACTGCACAATGGCAGTGGCTTCTTATTCATACTATAAACAATTATTAGTTTTATAACTTTTCAACAAATTATAATGTCATGAGAAGGGATTTCAAAAAGCGATTACACTTCAGCTCATGGAAATGTTACTTCCCAAATGAAAATTCACAATACACAAATGAAAATTCACATAGAAGTCAAAATAAATTCTAATACTAAGGTTCCTAAACTAATGTTAGCTAGAGCTGGCTAATGTTGCTGATACCTATGAATGCAAATCAGCACTGCCAGGAATTAGGATACCTATGTTTATATAAAACAGTTCCAGGTAAAACGTATATCATAAGGTCAAGTACTGTTTCTGGAGCAGATTCTTGGTATCAGTTCAGTGATAGCAATGACTACAATAGAAATAAATATACTAGTGCTGTTCAGATGTAGAAAGTTCTCTGTCCCTTTAGTGGCTTTATTGTTTGTGGTAGTTACTGTTGTGCTGGATATTAGATTATATCCAACATGTAAAATGGATTTCACACCTGACTTTTAGCAGAACAGCTTCTAGAAACTTAACCCACAAGAGGGCAAGCCTTGGTTCTCTGGTAGAAGTGATACAGCTGCCATTTCTGACACAGGCCTGAGAGAGTAGAGAATATTACACAGTGTGATGGGTTTTACGAATTTCTGAGTTGTATTCAGCTTTTCGAATTAGGTAGAGAACTTAACGTGGCTTCAACTGATCAGCTTTTTCCATATACACACACATTCATAGACCAATTGGTGTTATTTAGCTATGTATTTAGGCTATTTTAAAGCCTGTTTGGGAGAGTCTTAATAATTACATAGGGGCTGGGATGATTCCTGTACAGAAGGCCAATCACTCACATCAGTGAAGATTTATTTCAAAATCCTGGGTGCATTGAAATATTAGTGCCTGGTGATGAAATGGGCTATTGAATCTGTGGGCTTATATGCAAAATATTCTTTTGATTAAAAAAAATAAAAATAAAATGGAAGATGTTAGAGAACAAATTAATGTTTTTTTTTTTTTTTTTTTTTCTCTTGATTAACTGCTTAATATTCCTAATGTGCTCAAGGTATTGGAAACACTTGGAGGGTAAACAAAGATAGAACTGGGGACCTTGAAGTGAAAGCCGGTGAGGACAGATCTTAATTAAATTTAAATTAAAAAGAGGAAATTAAAGTATCTTTCACATTAAAAAAAAAAAAAAAAAAAAAAGTCCAACCATGTTCAACACCTAAATCAACACCTAAAAATAAATAAATAAATAAAAAACCCCTCAATTGAAAACTAATATTTTAATCTTAAGCAATCCAGAGATAATTTATTGTCACAGCTGAAGGAATTTTCATGATCATCTAATGTCAAAAATCATTTGGTTTTTATGCTGCTAAAGAATCAGTACTCATATAAACATATAGCATAAAATTCAAGGCAATTTAAAAAGTGAAATCCTGATGAGACTGTAATTTTGCCAAGGAAAACTGTCCATGTAGTGAAGGCAAACTTTAAACTTAAGTGCTTTTACTGTGTTTGAATTCCAGCCATTTGATAGTGATACTATGTTGCATATTGCTTATAGAATTTAATTAATATGTGTGAACAGTGGACCCATCTGCTGCATTTGAATTCACTGAAAGTTACTTTAGAAGGTGGCTGACAAAGGGGGAAGAATAAGAGGCCCATAAACTGATGTGCACTTACAGTTACAAATATGGTAAAAATACTTAATGTATTGTATTTAATTTCATGTATTTTCAATCTTTCCAGTTAACAGGAGTGCTTTAGAGGCTTGCTAATAAACTCTGCCCCTCCCATTTTGGCTGCAATATTCTCACTGATAGCTCTGACCAATTCTCGTATACCTCAGACCTGCCAGTTGTTTCCAGCTTGCCACATTCCTTGTCTGATTCTGTTCATTGTTGTCAATTATCATCAGACTTGTAAAGGACTGACCAGTTATTTCTATTCAGGTTTCAGCTCCTGGTTTCAGGTGACTTCATTGAAAGTTTTGACAATCACATCTACATTTCTAGCTCTCATTAGCATCTTATAGGTATAGCTTTCCATAATGGAATAAATAAATACAAAAAAAGACTTTTATTTATCTGTTGGCAATTTCAGAATCACCTCAGGCTGTTATTCTCCCACAGCTGTTAAATTTTTCATAAAAGGATCTTTGATCTCAGAGATTTTGGTCATTATCACATTATTTAGTGACACCAGTGTGGATATGTAGTGGAAATGTGAAGTCACAGCCTGAACCAGTTATTGAGCACCTGGTGGGATTGCAGGGCCAACCCAGGGGAGCTTACATGCATGAAATGCATTTAAGTGTCTAGAAGACATGGAGCCAGGTTCCACCACTTCCTAGACCTCATTTAAGGGTTGGCAGTGGAGGTAAGGGCATCTCTTGTTGGAGATCCCTGCCTACCTGAGGCCTTCAAAAGGTAAGCAGCTCTTTTCCTGTATTTTTGCATCCATGGCTGCTGCATTTCGGCTCATTCTCATTTGCTGTAGTCAAAGACTTTGCTACCCCATTATTATTGTGGTACTTTCCATCCCAATATAGTGTTACAGGGTACTTCTAGATAAATTATCTGAGATATTCATCATAATGATAATATTCATCTAAAGGGCCTAAATGTTATACAGACAGTCTTAGGAGTTAAAGTGACAGGTCAGGATACATTTTTTTTTCGTTTTCATCCCCTGCTGTCTTATGTTCTTTTGTCTGTTTATTGCTACTTAACCATTTGAACTATTTAGCAAAACAAAAATATACAACTGCAAAGCCTTGTTGTTCAATTCGCTGGAAAGAAGGACTGGAATGTCCCTAAAAAGAATGTTGGATGACTTACCCTGAATGAAGAATGGCATAATGAAAACTTCAAACTTCAGTTGCTGCAAGGCAGAAAAGGAATATTTCTTGCAGGTTTTTGCTTGAGGGCTAAGGTTTTGGGTTTTTTTTTTTGTTTGTTTGTTTTTGTTTTTTTTTTTTTTGAGTTTTATTGAAATTTTGAGGGGAAATTATACTCAATTTCAGTCCAGATCTAATTAAGTACTTCACAAAATTTATCCTGATGTTTCTGTCTTTTATCTTGATGTTTCTGTAGTTTAAAAATAGTGATGATTTTTTTGGCAGGAATGTAAATTTTTTTTCTCTACGGTTACTCTGACATTTGTTTATATATGTGTACTCAGGAACTCCTCAACCAGAGAATTCAGTGCCTGTAACAGATGAGAACCTTAAGAAATACTTCTGTATAGAGTGCTTAAAAGATGGCTTTGTACTTATGGTTAGTTGGAAAAGTAATCTAACTTTTTCAGGGGTAATGCTGGACTACATCTAGTTGTTTGTTTCCCTTGTGTTACTGGAACAGCTCAATGTTTTTATATGGCATTTTTATTTAAAAAAGAGGAATACAAGAAGGAAATTGTGCTTCAGACTGACTGCAACATTTGCATTCAGGAGGAAAATAATGACATTGTGGAATTTACTCCACGAACTTTACACAAACCAGAGGAGTAAAGGTGGGCTTTAAAGGGCTCCAGCTAGGCGAAGTTGAAACCTTCATAATGTTGGGTGAACTGTTTTTTGTTAGTGTTTTTGTTTTTTTGTTTTTTTAAATTCGTGATCAATATGAAGTAAGAATTTCATTCTATGAAACACACAAGATCTTTTCTGGTCTCCCTTTCACTGTGATATGTAAGAATAGTCAACATCAGCATCTTTATTTCTTTCTGAGGAGTGACTTCTGAGCAGCTAGAAAATGAAGACAGAAAGAGAGTAGATAGGAAATCACATTAAAATCCTATGGGCCAGAATTTTAACCAGAGTAAATCAGATGAACTCTCTTGGGTTAGATGGAGTCCTGCTTTTTGCAAACAATCAGAAATTCTTCTCCTTATCTGAACTCTGAAATTCTGGTAACATTCAAGTGACTGAAAGTTATATTTCCACTGACTATTGTGCAGAGCTTAAGCCACAAAGCTTCCATTACAGTTAATAATTTTTTGTGGCAAATCTTTGAAAGTATACAAAAATATTCTTAATACTTTAAAGGGAATACTTACTGGTGGTGATTTTCTGGCTTAAAATTGGGATGCAGTTGTTGATGGTAGTCATATGTTGTATTGAATGTCATCCACTATTTGAAGAATAAACCAGATAATTTGCTCTCTCTTTGTTTTGCTGGCAAACCACAAATATTTAGCGTTATTGTGTGATAATACAAGAATGCTGGACCAAGCAAAATTCTCTTCAGAGCTTGATTTGACCAAAAGGCATTGACAAGATGCAGTGTAGCACAACAGAGGGAGCTCTCGGTGTAGGATAGCTGCTTTTTCAGCCTTGTAGTGTCCTTGTCTGTTTTCCAGCCTGCATAGATGCATTAGCCTGATTTGTCTGCTGCATTGCCTTATGTTTGAAGTCATGTTGGTGAAAATCTAAACCTGCAGTTATGTAATGAAGTAATCAGGCCCAGAATCAGCAAAGAGCCCTTATGTGACACAACATCTCAAGAGTCTTGATAGTGTTGACTTCTCTATATCTAATTTTGCCAAAATTTGCAGCTGCTTCTGTACTGTTCAGTCTTAATAGGCTTTAGAGATAATATACTTTGTGGAAGAATGTACTGAAAAGCAAAGTACCTTGCTGAAGCATCAATAAGTTTTGAATTCTTACACCTGTGCAACTTGGCCAATTACTCATTGGATGGCATCCTACAGGTGCTTATTACTCTTTTTTCAAGGTTGAACAGTTTTCTGATTATCCGAGCAAAATCAGGACTGGATTCATCTGTCAAAGATTCTCATTAGTGCCTTTTTTTCTTCAAAATCTGATCTTCAGTACACCTAGATATTTATGATCAAGTGATTTCAATTGAATAGTTGTACTACAGAGAAAGATGATATGGTATAGATTTACTGTTTGCCAGTGGCATACTTAGCTAATAAAATACAGAGTTCACATAATTATAAGTCAGATAAACCACAAGAACTTTGATAGAGGGATGTCTATGGAGAGAGTACTCATATTTTTTCTCAAAGTATCATTTCTTGTTCCCCTTAGGCAAAAGCACAGGTAATTTCTACAAGGTGTGGGTGAGAATCTTTGCTAGAAAATATTTGTGTGATTTTCATAGGTTTCCTGGAGTTCTGATTTCATAGGAGTGAGTTCTGTTGCAGAGTGTTGTATAGTCATTTTAAAAAACTCTGGGCAGTCTGGGAAAAGAATTGATGAGATGCACTCCATCCCAACATTATGAGCCAGACTGATGGTCTGTTTGAATAATAAATTAACAAACGAAATACAATTGTTTCTGATTACTTGTTCCTCCTGCATACAGTAAACACAAGGAGTAATTGGAGGAAAAAATCATCTAAGAAAATGCAAATTATGAAAGCATCTGCTAAACCATTTGGTTTGTACCCATAAGAAACTTTGTACTAAAAAGGAGATGTGCCAGCTCTGTCAATATTACATCAATTGTATACAGTAGGGTAAGCAAAATTTCATTAGTTTTCATCTTATGTACTATGTGCATATGAATGACATATAGCAGTACTTCAAAATCAACTTCTTAACATCGTTAAACATAACTGAACAGAAGTTGCTATCATAAGTAAATACTCTTCAGCATAAAAAGGGCAGTAAAATGTATTTCTTTACTGTCTCCATACACTTTTTAAAGTGATGTTATTTAAGTGGGTTTCTGCAAACCAAGCAAGAAAATATTTTCTTTGATGGAAGTGTAAACTCCCCTACTGAAGGTCATCTAAAGGCTTCTCATTGACTTTTTTGGGCTTGGATTCAGCTCTTAATGTACTGTGTCAGGCATCTTAAGGGAATGTTTATGTGGGTAATAACTTCTCCCAACCCTACATTCTCTATTGAAAGTCATAGCAGATCAAATCTTTAAGACTTCAAAGAATCCTTCTTCTGGCTTGCTTTTGCAGCTTCCTATTTTACCTGGTTTTCCATTAATGAAAATTTCTCTCCAGTCTCCATTCACATTGATCTAGACTGCTGCTGAAGGAGTGACTGACAAGCTTGTAACAGCAGAACACAAAACCAACAAGAAAAAAGACAGTAAGTCAGCATGAAACTTTCTGGAGGCCAGAACTATTGAGGAACAAGCTGTTGAAGTAGAGCATTGAAAAGAAGTCAGGTGTGCAGTGGATGATAATGTGGGCCACAGTCATTATTTCTTTTAAGCACAGTCTCTGAAGAGAATAGAAGTATTGAGGGAACTGGTCATGAAAACTATTAAGCAAGTTTGCATGAAATTCTCCATGGTAAATTTGGTTTTACAAGCCCAGTGACATTTTTGTTTCAACCCTTCCAAGTATTTGTTGCATTTGACTATAAAGGACTCAGTAAGTAACTGCTGGATTGGCTTGAATGAGGCTATAGCTACATCTATTTGAAACTCACCACACTATGACAGGTTTACGTATGCACTGTAGAATACTTAAAAACTAATCTCTCCTGGTCTACAGAACTTAAAATCTTTGCAGTATTTATGCAGCATAGTGACTATGCGATTTGTATGCTTGCAGCAAGGGAATGAACATGGCTGCTCACATAGTCTCATGGAACATTCCCTCACAGAGCCCTTTCACTCAGCTGTCTGATCAGTCACACTTCTGAACCATTGATCATGAGCATTTGTCAAATTAAATTCCTGGTCATATTGTAGAGATCACATCTTTTACTGGAAAGTTCTCCTTTCTGCAGCTCTGTGCATTTCATTTCTTTCAGCTTTTGTATTTTATTGGTTTTTTTTCTAGCCAAAACTAGTAACTTGTAACATAACAGTAATGTCTATGTAGACTCTGGCTGACCTCTCTAGGAAGATAAAAGAACATTTTCTTAGAGATCACCCCCAACAAAAAGCAAACTACATATTAATAAAAACCATCTTCTTGAAGAACAAAGTTATTTATATGAACATAAATACATAAGGTAAGAAAAAAGTTGTAGATAAGTTGAATTATCATGTCTGTTGTGTGATGATTAGATATCAGATCTGTATAAGAGTAGCTACTTACATAACTTTGTGTATTCATTTTCATATACTGCTGTAGGACAGAGCAACATATTATTTTGGTAACTGACAAGTTATTACCAAATTGTCTTCATCTCTGCTGATTAAAAAAAAAAACAACAAGAAATAACCAACTGTATTTCCATGCATGTCACTTATATACTTCTCTTCACTATATTAACTGTCCAAAATACATATTTAAAGGAAGAGATTTCAAGTCTAGTTTCTTTCTGACACAAAAATGGACGGTTGTCACAGAATCACAAAAATCACAGAAACACCAAGGTTGGAAAAGACCTACAAGATGATCCAGTCCAACCATCCACCTATCACCAATAGTTCTCACTAAACCATATCCCTTGACACAAAATCCAAATCTTCCTTGAACACCTACAGGGTTGGCGACTTCACCACCTCCCTGGGCAGCCCATTCCAGTGCCTGACCACTCTTCCAGAGGAGTAGTATTTCCTAATGTCCAGCCTAAATCTCCTCTGGCGCAGCTTGAAGCCATTCCCTCTAGTCCTATCACCAGTCCCATGAGAGAAGAGGCCGACCCCCAGCTCACTACAACCTCCCTTCAGGTAGTTATAGAGAGCAATAAGGTTTCCCCTGAGCCTCCTTTTCTCCAGACTGAACAATCCCAGCTCCTTCAGCCGCTCCTCATAAGACCTGTGCTCCAGCCCCCTCAACAGCTTTGTTGCTCTTCTTTGAACCTGCTCCAGGGCTTCAATGTCTTTCTTGCAGTGAGGGGCCCAAAACTGGACGCAGTACTGGAGGTGTGGACTCACCATAGCTGAGCAGAGGGGGGCAATCATTTGCCTGTTCCTGCTGGCAACGCTGTTTCTGACGCAAATAAGAAATAATTAAGAAAAATGTAGTTTTATGAAAAAGAAAATTTTGCTGCCTGCAGCTATAATCAATTTGAGTTGCATTTTTAAACTATTTAACTTAAATTTCTATACTTTGTCACTACATATAGTATATTTTGAGACAAAATGGAAGTAGTAGGGAACATGACTTGATATTTTATGTAGATACTTGTGAATTACTTATAAGTCATGACATGACTTTGTGTGTGTTATAAAGTGGTAGAGAAGTAGAAAGTAAATTTTGCTGTTACTTCTGATTTCTGCCAGCATCAAAGGTAAGTATATAGCTTGATCTTCCTTAATTTCGGAGTTCTGTTTCCTCATTACATAGTCTATTAAATTTCCAAATTTATATGTTTGGAATGAAAATTCTCAGAGCTGTCACAAATTTCTCTCTTTTTTCAGTTTTGATATTTTTTCAAAAATTTCCCTTCTTTCTTGGCATGCACTGTTTTTGAATTTTGAGTCTGGGGAAAAAGAGGAAAGAAAAGGAGCCAAGATTTTTTTGAAAAGATCATATTACTCCCTAAGAATAAAGAAAAAGGCTACTTATCAGACCTGTAAAATATGCCGTAGAAGAAGGTATCTTTTTAGTGAGGATGAAAGCCTATAGTTTAAATGTAAACAAACAACCTTAGGCAGACCTTAATGAAACTTGTTTCCTGTGTAAGCAGTCTAAACCTTTGTGTTTTAAGACTGAAGGACTGAAAAATGTTACACAGTATTTATGACATCTAAGAAAGATTTTCATTTTGAAGGTGAATATCTAGTTGCTATTTGAACATGAAATTATTTAACATTGCAAAAAATGTTTGCCTATCAGGCGTTTTCTGCCTAATGGAATTTTTCTATACGTTACTTTTGCTGAATACTTTGATACCAGTAATTGCCTGACATTGTGAGTACTGAGATGATGTAGGTGAAATGTAGCAAGTTTACTGATAATCCTCAATTTTGTTCTAAAATAACAAGCTGTTTGAAGCTTAAAAATATGGAGATTAGTTGGAAAATTACTAATTATCTGGCAAGACTTAGGCAACATTTTACCAAAATGATAAAGACAGGCTTTACTTTGCCACTGGTTGATAAGAAGAGAAGACAATTGTTTCTTTGAAGTCTTTTTCTAAAAGTCTTTAAGTGAGATTTCAGTTTTTTTTAAAAGAACTATTTTTAGAGCTTAAGACTTTAATAAAACTGGAGCATGAGCTATTTTGAAACTTAATTTCCACTTCCTATTTTTAACCCTGATTGATATAAATGTCATAGAAATCATACCAAAAAGAAGAGAAACTCTGGCTTTAAAAATAGCACAAGAATTTTCTCTTAAGTTCCATACCAATGATAAATGCGCTGTATTGGCAGCTGCATTCTCAAGACCTGATGATGCTAACAATACCACTTCAAATGCATTTTGCCAGCTAGAAGAGTTGACAACCAATAACTAAATCCAATAAACTCCATAGGGACATGCTTAGGGTCATAGATAAAACTCTCATCACCATTCCTTCCAAAAGCAGATTCCTGAAGTGGTTCCAACTGGCAGTGAATGAAAGCATCTCTGTACTTTATGCCACTAGTCTCCAGCAATGTTATGAGTTGTCCTGGCCTGGCAGGCTACAACCACTTGCTCTTATTTTCCTATCAGTAGGACAAGGAGAAAATGGAGAAAAAGAAGCAAGATTCAAGACATAGAGATTAAAATAGATAAGTGAGGTCACTTACAGATTATTGTTGTGGGCGAATCAGCTGATCCTTTGTGGGTCTTTCACAGGCTGCAGTCCCTTCCAGTCTCTCTCTTGAAAGACTTTAAGGGTGGATATGACAGGAAGACAGGCAGTCACAACTTTCTGCTTCCCTTTGTTGGATGGTAGAAAAAAATATGTGTGTCCTGCTAACCCTGTTTCCTCATATGGCTTCCAGTGAGGCTGGATGTATTCCACAAGCTTGTGGGATATGACCTTAATTACAAGTGAGGCATACAAAGGCAGGCTGAGAGAGCTGGAACCATATAGCCTCAAAAAGAGAATGATCAGAGAAGATCTTACCAAAATGTATAAATTCTTGATGGAAGACTGAAGACAATGGTGGTAGACTCTTCAGTGGTATCCAGTGGTAGGATGACCAAAAATGGACACAAAAAGCAAAGCCTTAAGCATAAGAAAACAGTTTGTACTGTGAAGAGATGATCTGTCGATTGCTTAATTTATTTCTACTGCTGTTTCTATTACATATAATACCCATTCTTACCTATGTATCAGACTCAGCTTAAAATAAAATCAAACACATCTGTGGACTATTCATGATCACAGTGATATTTAGGGTGACAATTTCATCCTTCTACTCATCATATCACTAAAGTAAAAGAAATGTAGTCTGTTGCCTGCATCTGCAAAGTTTTATTAGCTGCAGTATGTAAGCATAAAGGTGTTAGCACGTGACAAGTTTGAATATTTGATTTAAAATTTGTACTATGAAGACTAATATAATGGAGCAATATTGACCTAATAGGTTTGTTCTTTTATGGATCAAGTCAAATGGAGCACAGAATATTTTCATTCTCACTAGCTAAATGTATCTAGTTATGTAATGGCCAGAGTATTGCAGTGGGAATACTGATGACAGTAAACAGACAGGATACTCTATTCCAAATCAAATGGGCTCAGAGATTACTCATTTTCTTTTAGAATAACAAATGGACTTGTCAAGAGTAAACAGAAGGAAACCATAAAAATGAAACACCTGTTATTTCTTTTTCACAGATGTGGATGCATATGGGCAGAGATACATAAATATAAAATGCTTGAAATATTATCCAGAAAATTAATCACTCTGTGGTCTCATAGCATCAAACAGAGCTAATAACAAAAACAAGGGAGCTCTGAAATCTTTACCCACGCAGTACCAATGAATCTTCTGTCACTACTACATTCATGTTATTGTTTTCCCAAGGATTTTTATAAAATATTTGTCTTTAAGTTCCAAATTGTCATATGACAATTTGAATAGCAAGTCATTAACATTGATAGTTTGATTGTTCAGTACACTGAACAACAGCATCAGATATGTGCTTCATCTGTTGTGGTTTAACCTTGCCAGTAGTTAAGCACCACACAGTTGTTTGCTCACTCTCCACGCACCCAGTGGGATGAGGGAGAGAACTGGGTGGGGAAGAAAAGCAAAGTAGAACTCATGGATTGAGATCAAAAATATTTGCTAAGACAAAAAAAGAAAGAGGGAAAAAAGGATAATAGTTATGATGGTTATACTTATATAAATCTAGTGTTGTACAAGCAATTGCTCACCACACACTAACTGAAGTCCAGCCAGTCCCCAAGCAGTGTGGAAGTCCCCCTGGCTAACTCCCCACTGTTTTTAAGTTTTTTCACGTTCTGGTACATGGCATGGAAGATCTCTTTGGCCAATTTTGGTCAACTGTCCCTGTTCTGTCCCCTCCTAACAACTTATGTACTCCAAGCTCTCTTGCTGGCAGGTCAACACAAGAGGCTAAAATATCTTTGGTTCTGTACAGCACTGCTCAGCAACAACCATAACGTTGTTGTGCTATCAACATTTTTTCCTAAAGATGTATTAATGTATTTAAAGATATTTAAGATATCAAATACTTAAGATGTTAAGATTTGGATTTTTCTTTTGAACCTAGCACCAGTCAGATTTAGATAAACTGTGATAATGTTTAGGGAGTTTTCAACGCCCTACTGGAATATTTAGGGATAATTTTGTTCATAGTCAACCAGTAACTATTGCATAGATAACAGCATTTTTTATATAAAATTATGATTAATAAAATAGTCCAAAATATAGAGAATTTAACTCTTCTTTCAGGCTTCCATACAGTATGCATCCTGACACTTCTCTATATCCACAGTTGATGTTCTCATGCTGCAAATCTATAGTGGAATTTTGTCTATAAGGAGTTTGTGATAAAGTGGGAGTCAGCCTCTTCTCCCACGTAACTAGTGGTAGAACAACAGGGGATGGCCTCAAGTTGTGCCAGGGAAGGTTTAGGTTGGATATTAGGAACAATTTTATCTATGAATGAGCATCCAGGCAGTGGAATGGGCTGCCCAGGGAGGTAGTGAAGTCACCAACCCTGTAGGTGTTCAAGAAATGTTTATACATTGTACTAAGGGACATGGTTTACTGGGGAAATATTGGTGGTAGGTGGATGGTTGGACCAGTTGATCTTGGAGTTCTTTTCCAACCTTGGTGATTCCACAATTCTATGAAATTTTATCCTATATCTTATTTGCCATTTATAAAACAGATGTGTTAGTACTTCCATCTTTCTTGTGTAAGTTCCCTATCTCTCATTTGGTTTTATTTCTTAATAGGTAAATATGCAGCATTCACCGTGACCCCCGTTTCTGCTCGGATAAATCGTTAAAATAAAAAAAATCTCAAAAAGTTCCTTCTTCATAGGTGAAAGAAGTGTTATAGTGCCTCATAAAACATTTCTTCTTTTGCATAAAAGTCTTTTATAACTGTAACTATTGCTATTTCTGAAAGATTGCAGAAAGTTTATGTGATAAAATATGATTTCATGTAGGTTATATTCACTAGTAAATATTCAATTATAAGGTACGATATATCACACATGTAATTTTGAAAGTATCACTGTGTCCAAGTCATAATTTTCCCATTCTCTGCACTTATGAGAAGTGGCTATTTCCAAACATACTGCAACACTTGAAAAGAGTGGGTGTGATATTCTTTGAAATGGTAAATGATACAAAGAACCAAAAAACAAGAGGGATTGGAGAAAGTATGAAAGTTACCTAAATGATGACAAGAGAACCAAATGATGAAGAGGTAAATAAATCTCAGCATAACAGAGTGTGAAATGGGATAGTCCTAGCATGCTTGGGGATATTATTCAGGAATTCTCTAGGCAATTTCCTAGACCTATACCCTTAATCTCTACAACTCATGCAAAATGGAGTCAAGAGACTGAAAATCAGTATTTCTATCCATGAGGATTTTCTCTCTGTTTTCCTTCTTCAGCTCCTGTGCCATTCCATATCATCCCCCATGAGGTGGGAATGGTAGTATAACTGTAACTGAAGGCTGTGACTGTACACTGTGCTATGCAGTGAGAGCGCTGCCCAGTTATAGGAATGTGTATGGGTTGACTGACCTCATTCCCCTAGTGTTTATCATGCACTGTCTCTGTTGTTGAAGATAAGAGGTTATTTGCTGGATGTGCTTTCCACTGAGCTCTTTTCTGACACAGAAAATTACAGCAGTGCTTTCAGAGCTGTCTGACAGAAGATTACTCTTTTCTCTCTGTGTGTCTTGTTTCCCAAGAGTTCCCAAGGGTCTCATTTGTGCTTGAAAACAAAGGTCTCTCTGCAGAAGCGTTTGTAGTGACTAAGATGAAGAGTGAAAGTAGATGGATAAACTTGGAAAGCATGCAGGTGTAGCTCATACTTTGAGTATTTGCTGACTTGCTTGTCTGTATGGCCCAGTAAAGTGCTGGCAGCTAAGGTTCTGAAGTTGAGTACATATCACTCATACCTCTCACTGTGCAAACTGGCTTCTAAGATGTGTGCTTTGGAGCAGATGATGAATCATGATTAAACATGGTTATACACTTAGATATCTAGTTTCATTCAAATAAATAGTCTTTTCAGAAGCTTGAAGAAGCCTTTGAATTCTTGAGTGATTCTTACTCTGGATGTTTATTTCTTCTGGGTTGGTCAGTTAGCTCAGTCATAAATATTATTTACTCCTCTAAATTACCTTGCAAAGAATAAGCTACACTCAGGCCTGTAATAATTCAATAGTAAATCATTTATCACTCTTCTGTGTCTGTGGAAGCTGCTTCATTAATTCAGTAGACTTTACTGACAGCACACGTCAAAACCCTGATAGATTAAGATTATAGCAAGAGTAAAGGTTTAGCTAAAACTTAGGCTTAACTGGGTGTGCTAATGCTGTTTTACCAATATATTTTACCAGTGATATTTTTTGTACAGCTTACAATGTCTGTGAACAACATGGAATTTGAAAAGCAAAACAATATCAGATTGCTGAGCAGAAACACTCATTTGTTGTCTGGAATGTTTCTGCATTTCAGAAAGTTGGTAAGCAAGTTCAGCTGTAAAGGATGTTGCTACCTCAATTTCAGAGCAACTGCTAGATGCAGGTCTAGCAGGTCTTAGGTCAAATAGAGTGGAATAAAATACTTCAAGCCATAACAAAATAACCAAACATATTTTAGGAACATATGGAATGTTTAATGTGTGAAGAAGTCAGAGTCCTTAGGGTGTAAATAAGTGTTATGGCCCAATTAGCCTCACCTGCATCCTCCAGCCACACCTGTGTCATCAGGAGAACTATTTAAACTTGACTAGAAAAACTTCACCTGGGTATGTCAGTCTGATCTCTGCACAATTATGGATTTTACTGCTCTTGATCCTCTTGGTCTGACTTCCTAGAGTTGGCTGGTACTCAAGAGTGCTATACTGGGAATCTTCCTCAGCTTCCAGCCTTTCTGGGGCACTGGAAAATGGGAACAAAACAAAAACCAGCCAATCAAGAAACAAAAGCTAAGGTTTTTGAAGCTACTTTAATAGAATATGGACATCTCATTAACTAAAAGGTTTACACGAAGAAAGAATCTTTAAAGTGAAATTATTTTTTACTTTTAGAGAGTTGTCTGGTTCACTCCTTATATAGCAATGTAATAACATTTATTCATGTTGGTATTCTCTGGAAACCTGTAGTAGCCCTGAAATGATTGTAACAAACAACTCAGAGAGGCAAAATTATTATGTGTCAAGGTGACCCCTATCTTCTTGGCTGTATATAGTCTTACTAACTAACAGTTAGTTGTTCAACAATCTTGTTCAGGGTTTTTTGCTTATAGCTAGATGTCTAATATTTTTGATAGCCCTTGGGTAACTCTGGGAAGTATAATATTCTCAGTATTATTAACCCAGTATTCATGAAGAAAACCTTGTTAGTGTGCTTGGCCTTGCTAATCAAATACATCAGATTGCTGCTCTTATGACAGTTGCTTTTGAAGTGAAAGAAAGCACTTAATATTTTAGTGTAATGGTGATTGTACTCAGTTGTAGTAGAAAACTCATGTGCCTCCTACAAACACTTTGTAGATAATGCTTAGTATTTGTTAGCTGTGCTTAGCAATTCCTTAAACCTAGTTATAATTATTTTGCATGCCTCCATTCAAAGCTTGTGTGAAGATGACAATCCTTGAAACTTTCATATTATGCTCTTAAGGCACAGAAGTTAAAGACCAGAATGGGAAGTTAAGCACTTAGAAGGCCATTCAGTGTAAAGAATAGTGCACATTATTTAAGTAGAATATGAAGTACAGATTTCTACAAGCTCTCGGGAATACCAGCAGCACAGTAATGGTAACAGATGTTGCTGGAACTTAGATCGTTATAGATAGATATACAACTCTGCACACTTCTATGTTACAATTTTAGATCAACCAGATTTCAGATGAATTTCATATTTGCTTCGTGTTTAATTCCTGCTTTGTATCTGAAAATTTCTCTAGTGTTTTCAAGGATCTGAAGCTAAAATCTTAACACTAGTTGTGTATAAAATTATCAGTGAGACCCTATCTTTTGCTCACTTTCTTGATCCTCCCTGCCCACTCTTGCAGTTCTCTAATAGTTCCTTGGTAACCATTTGAGTACTCTGAACATATGCTGCTCTAAAAAGCATGATGCATTCTCGGACTCCCTCAGCTGGTGTACAGGTCCATGTGTTTTAGTCCCTGTGAGCCCAGGCATTTTGAAGTATCAACTGTAAGTGACGTGGTATTAGGTTCCTCACATGAAAGGACATCACTTACTGGATGTAATGCAGACTTTGCTGCTTACCCATGCAGAAGTTAGAGGTGACATTTATTGGGGGTGTCACTAACCCTCCAGGAGGATTAGTGTTGTAGAACATCGTCACTCTTCTCTAGGCAAAAGTTTTCTGAATCACTTTACCTAAGTCCAGAACTTGATACAGTATGAAGAGAGACTTGCGTGAGTTAGTACAGGAGATAATAACTGTACTGATATTGTCAAGGAGTCAAGTAGGCTAACAATTTGAAGATGGAGCTAGGGGCTTGTAAAGATTTGTCTAGGGCTGTTTGAATTCTAATCTGAAATATCTTCAGTTTTTAGCTATGCTGGTGCAACTCCAGTTATGCTTAGCTGCAAAAAGCTATTTTAAGTGTAATATAGGCATATGAGAAGGTGTCCAGACAAAAGATTATTCTCATACTTTAAATTAAAAGGAAGAATAGCCTTGTGTGACATAAATGGCTCTTTTTAAACCAGTGTCAGTAACCTTTGGATTGGGAAACTTGCTTTCCTGCTTTTGCTTTTTTTGCTTGTGTTCCTGAATTCAACTCCTTTCAGCAATTTAATTCACCATGTTGATCTCCTGCTAGACTTAGTCAACAGGGCTATCAAATAGATACTGAAAAATACATGGCACGAGTGAGCTTAGAAACCCAGAGCTACAAATATTTCCTAATAATGCATTCTCTAGAGTCAAAGTATACACTTCTGTGAGAAGAACCTGTACAAGACCTCATAACTGTGTTCTTAGCCTTTGTCTGTCCTGTTTATCTTTGCAAAAGCATGTTTTCCTATTAAGGAAAATAAAATGTATATATTAATATTAGATCAGAAGCACAGAAGAAATGATAATCTAAGGCATCACCTCCACTGCTTTTCCTGTTTGTAAATAGCTGTTTCTCTGAGGAGTCAGTTGGATTAAGTATCACATTCTGAGTTTCTCTGGAGATCTTTATTCAACATGCCTCAGACACAAAAGTTTGGAGTAGAGATTTAAGCAGTCACTGTTCCAATTGGAATCACTTTCAGGTGGAGTATCAGGAATAACTTAATGTTTCATAATTCAATTTTTTTTCTAAATTGGCAATAGATTCACTGTAGCAGGTTGGAAAGATCTGGATTTTCTTCCTTTGTCTGTTGCATGAAGTTTTTAGATTGCTTTGCAAAAGTTTCTATGCCTTTTTCGTAAGGGATAGGGGATATTAGTGCAAAGAAGGTTCTGTGAACATCTGAAAATGAGAGTTGCATATTACTCTGAAAGCTTTTCATAAAAGCTTGAATTACCGAATAAAATTCTTTTTTTCATCATTTCCTATTACATTTGGAAGGTTCAGAACAGTTGGTTTTCAATGACTGTTTTGAAAGTGTATCAAATATAGAATCTTAAAGATAATTTGGAGCCTGAGAAACCTAAAAAATATCTTATTAGTTTTATGGTGAAACCAAGGGTGTGAATTCAGTGTGAGTGAAACATGATCGCTTTGATTTGTGGGATGTCATGAAGTAGTACATACTGTACACCAGAACAATTTAAAGAGGCATATTTCTTTATTTGGTTATATATACATTTTTTTCCTACTCTGTGTTGCAAGAAACAAGTTAAATCTGGGAAAAAGAAAAATGTTATGATAGAAAATTGAAAAACGAAGACCACAATATTCATTAGTAACTCTCTAATCAGCGTTTGTTTAATCAGTACCATTATATTTATTTGACTATCTTCTGTGACTGTAAGCACAGAGTAGCTCCAAAACTGTCTGGGGAAGAAAATATTACAATGATAACATGCAGTTTAAGTTCAGCTTCTGCAACAATCCCCAGATTGTCTGCTTTTAAGACAAGGAAACAGATAGAAGCATCGGTTTTGTGCCTATCACTGTAAGAGGCTGGTGTTCAATGGATGGTTTATTTGGTTCTTGTCATGGAGGGTTAAGTGCAGCACTGAGGCTGAAAACCTGCTCTGCGTGTTTTGACAGCTTTCTATAGAAATGGATGGTGCTACTGGAGGGGTGGTATGAGGGATCTAGTGTTGTTTGCTTAGAGCACTCCATGCCTTGTAGGAATATTATTTTGCCATTGCAAGTTCTTTTGTCTATGAGGGTCTAATTATATAAGGTGGATTAGAGGACAATCTCATTGCAAGAATAATAAAGACTTGAAACAGCATATACCCAGACTATTGTTTAGCTATAGTAGTTGGCATGCAACAAGTAGAAAAACTTAAGACCAGAACAAGACAAAAATGCCCAAATGAAAGCTTCTAAAAATTGTGTCTATATGAGGTTTCCATGAGAATTGTAATTATAACCGTTAGGTCATAATGATAACCTTCAGAGAGGACAGCACCCAAACTTTTTTGGTTTCCTTGCTTGTTTTTAAAAGTGCTTCTTCATGCCTTTTACTCTTTACAGAACGTAATTCTCCTTGTTTATATGTGCTGAGGTCATTTGTCCTTGGTAGAATTATTTCAGCTTTATTCCACTACAGGGACAGTGTCAAGCCCAGTGAACCAATGTTTGCTCAAGTAGAGACAAGGAAATCTCCATGCAGTCACAAATCAAAGACTCAAGCCCTTCCCTGCACTGCTGATGGTTATATAGTGCTGCTCACGTACAGTTAAATTCTTGAGGTGCTAGGCAGCAGTTGATCATTCACAACAATGTATAGATGCAAATAAATGTTTCTGCATGTAGGTACTGGTGTATGCATAGGTATGTATAGACATGAGCATGTATGTCCTTGTGATATTTTATTATGAGGTGCTCTTTCTAATATTTCCAAATACAAGAAATATTTTCAGTAAAATGTTTGAAGAAAACAGTTAAGGCAGACCTAGATGCTGCTAGTTCTGTTTTTTGTTTTTTTCCTAGTTTTTCTGAAAGGAGAGCTTTATAACAGTTTTCCCAACAGTCTGCCCTTCTCATCACTTCTTTACTGTCTGAGTTTGGAAGAAAGCTTAAAATAAAACAACAGTTCCCTTAAATAGTGTGTACTGATGTTCAGTTCAAAATGAATGTTTATTCCCCTGTGACTGCTCACTACACCTCTGATCTAATGAAAATATATGTAATATTTATTATAAAACATTATCTTGAAAACAGTGCCATTTTGGTCAATGTCTGAAACATACTGGTATCTCCTACAATTTCACTTACAAATAGTTCTGTGTAGTTTAACTGGTCTACAGGTGCAGTGGCTAGGTTTAGGTAAACTATCGAAGCAATTCAAGTTATGTAAGTAATTGGCAATCACATATTCAACATGCAGTTACAATATATACCAGGCTGAACTACAAACATTAGTCTTTGGAAAGAAATCTCTGACCTGGGAGATATTGCTGGTCTTTTCACTTTTTTTTTTTCCTCAAAAATTACACTATTGTAAAAATCAGATCAATAGCTATTTTATGTTTCCTTTGTTGGTTCAAATAAGAATAATAAAAGATATTCTGTCTTGCTATTTAAAAAATTCTTATAACTACTTTTTTGGTAGCTCCTGGGAGTAGTGTTTCAGAGTGGTTAGGGTGTTCATTCAATTCATCCAATTGAATAGTTAAACTGTACTTAATGTATAGAAGGCTAAAGAAATCAACTATTATTGTGACTGGCTGGACTAGTCTGACCTTTAGCCCTGGGGCTTCTGATGTATTTGCTGGCTTATTACAGCATTTTTCCTCAAAAAAATTAGTAACAATATAAACAATTTTCAGTGTACGCATTCCAAAACGTCAGGTCTCAGAAGAAAATCTAATAGAACTACAGCATGGCCTGTTACTATTAGAATGATAGCCATTAGTTCAACTCTGAATATTAGGAGACATTTAGCCAAGCACACTTGCTGGCTACAGAATCCAGTTTGACGTAGTCCCATTTTTCTGCAGATTGACAATTTTTAAACTAGGTTCTCTACAGTCTGTAAACTATGATTTTTATTTCCAGCAGTGATTTGAAAAACTAAAGTTAATGCAGATTTGTAATAACCAGTTTTCAGTGAATATCCCCATTAGCTGCCCTATTTTCAAGACCTCTCTTGTAATATTAAAAGTTGCTTTTTTTTATTTAATGCGATTTTTTTTTTTTTTGTCTTGCCTTTTTGCTATTACTGTTTTCAGTAGAAAAACTCCTAATTATCCTGACTGCTCAGTCCCTTCTACTTATAATGGTTTCCTTATCCATCATTACAGTGTGATCACACTAATGATAGCTTCTCATACCTCTGTGGTGTAATTAATGTAATATTGCAGGCTGAAAAACATCATTTTCAAAAAGCCTCTTAACTTTTATACATTCATTTGCAGCTACCAAATAATGTGCATACACTCTGGAACATAGGAGCTGTCATACTAGAGCCCAGCAGTGGTCCATCTAATGTGGTATCCCATCTCAGCCCATAGCCAATTGTATATATTCCAAAACCAAAATAATTTCCCTATTGACAGTTATAGTGAAAATAACTGAGTTATACTACCTTATCCATAGGGAAAGTTTGTTGCTATTACCTTTAAGTGTTATAGCATACAGCCTGTAGAAAGCCCTGCTAAGTCTTCATCCTAATGGAAGTCTGGGCTGTGCATATATTTTGGTATTCTGCACACTTCTTGCTACATTCCCTGGTTATGCTGTGATTTCCTGAATTTTCCTGTATTTTCTCCTGTGGTTCAGGATGGTTGATGACAAAATATAACATTCTCTGACTAGTAAGGTACTTGTGATTGTTTTCGAAGGCCAGTTTGTTAACTGGAATGAGGGGATTTGGGAAGTAGAGCAGACCCAGACAGTGAAGTGTGGTTGCATCTTCAATGTTGCATCTCCACGTGGTAGTGCAACCTTATCCCAGGTTGTTAGGTAATGCTAAGCTCAGAGAGGATTCGCAGTATAGAGCTTTATATGGCATGAACTTCACTTAATTTTCAAAAACTTCCTGCTCGTATTTCATTGGAGGATATTAATCTAGATCACTCTGAAATTAATGCTTCCTACTTATTTCCATGGAAACTACAATGGATACAAAGAGCACAGTAACAATTTGCAGAGCAAATTCTCAGCTTCAAAATGCTTTTTCAGCACAGTCACCACCAGTAGCTATGCTTTTTCACCAGATAAGAACAAGAGCCTGCATGCTGCGCAGTTTTGCAGCTGCTACGATGGCATCATTGCTGAAATGCACCACCCTCCACCTTGCTGTGTTTACATCTGCTGCTCGGTCTCCATAAACATTCAACAAACATCAATGAATGTCAGTGGGAGCCTTTTTTTGCATAGAAAAATTCAGTTCCACACCTTTGCTTCATATACTCTTCCATGATGGATGCAGTTTTGTCAGGCTGCCCCTCTGCTGTCATCTTTGATGGCAACAGAATGCAATGGAATATTGGTGGGAAGGTTCAGCCTCTCCTGTCATATCACCGACATCCACCTTTGATGTTGTGGGCTAACATAAAATAGAAAGCATTCCTTTCAGATCAACTCTCATAGACACCTTTCTGGCATTCTTGCCTGGCTGCTATTACTTAAACCACCTTCAGTGACTGGTCAGTCCAGAAGTTGAAGGGCAGTGTATATTTAGACTTTTCGAGCATTAACATTGTTACTTTCTAATACTTGGGCAGACTTTCACAGTCTCTTGCCACTGCAAATCTTTCAAATGCCTGTAAATTTTTCCCTTAAGTTTCCAGCTGAATTGCCAGAACTCCTAATTTCTCTGTTGATATTAACGTAGCTCTAATTCTGTGGCAGCTGGTGGGAGATTTAAGTCATTACAATATCATCTTAAACCTAAAGTCTGTCTGTGGAGTGACATTTGCCAAATAAGTGCCATATAACCAGCACACAAAGAATTTTATTAAAACCATTCCTAGGCTCGCACCATCTGTTTGGAAGGAAGACAAAATTCATCAAGCAAAGTGACCCAATCAAACAAACTGATGTGCAGAATGTTATAGTAAAAACAAAACAAAGCGAACACAAACTGGCAAATCCTGGGTTATGTTATTTTCCTCAGTGATGTGTACTCTGCCTTTTATTTTGGAATTATGGGATATGAATTTGATGGTCATGGTAAGCTTATTTGGATCACGATGCTCAGCCCACAAGTGTTTGCATTTGTTACTCATCTGGGGCTAATTTAACACAGCTCTTCTCTAAGAAGTATTTGGTTCTGTGGGCAAACAGTCAGGAGACAGACCATCTAGCCCTGCCTTCACTACCGTTTTAGTTAGTGTAATTAGACTTGTTGCTTTTTCTAGGATATTTCTCTTTTTGTCTGTTTACTCCTGTCTGTACAACAAGCATATAGTAGAAGGGTTCATAGTGAGCGTTAAGATATTGGTTGATACTACAATATTTGAAGATACATGACTCACACTGGCAATCTCTTATTGTTTCCAAAGTCAAATTCAGAGTTTTCTTTCTTTCCTTGAAGTAGCTGCAGAGGTGCTGTGCCGCTGATAATTCCAAAGGAATTTTCTCTGATTGGAGAGATGACCAAAGACCCAAATGATCAAAAAGCTGTTGAGCTTTAACTTCACTCTTCCAAGTCCCATTTGCAGTGAGATTTCCCTCACAAACTGCAAACTTACTTTGAGTCTGGCACTTTTGTCTCTGTCTGGCAGCCTGATTTGTATTAACTTCTGACAACTCAGTTAAAGATGTGTCAAGGCATCATGCAGTCACAGAGCTGTAGGCCTTGCAAGAGACCTGCTTTAAGGTATTATTTTTAGTTTAAATATAGCAAGATGAGAAACAAACAAACAAACAAAAATGTGTTGCTTGGATTGGATTTAATATCCAAAACTTCTTTTGGTCTTCACTCAGGTATTAAGGCAACGCTGTAACAGCGTGTGCTGAATGACCAAGAGAAGTCACCACTATAAGCTGTCAGTTCTAGCTTTCAGAAAACTGCTCATATGCTTACTTCATATGGAAACATTTTAGATGCAAAATACTGTATTCTCTCCTGTGTCAGGAACAAATGGTGCTTGCAGCATCAGAGAGGTCTATACCATTTAGGAGATTTACCTTACTGACCATCTGTATGTGGAGCAGTGAAATATTTTATCTATAAAGGGGAAAATTTTAAGTAGAGAGGCCTTAAGAAAGGCAGATTGGCGTGAAATCAAGCAAAAAAAAATGGTCTCAAGAGTACTTATTTTGATAGCCCAGGCTTTCTACAGCTAGAAATTCTCCTGAGGTTTTGGTTAATTCTTCTCTCATCACATTCAACTTCCCTTTCCTATAGAAATAAAGAAAATTGATTCCAAAACTCGGATCTCAGCATTTGAACTTTTCATTTGGTGATTTCAAATTGGGAAATCACATTTGCTTAACACTTATGATACCCTCAGCAGTGATTCCAGTCTTGGAAATCAAGAGTAAGATGGGATCATCTTTTAAAATAAAGATCAATAATAGATTATTTTTCCTTCCCTGTCCCCATATTCTTGTCTAAGCACTCATCTGGAGGGAGAAATCTCTCAGCTGAGTGTCTAGAGACACTTGCTGCCCATAATCAGAGCTGACATTTTCTGGGTCGTATTCATTTCTGGGTTATGTTGGCTTAACAAATGGAAAGACATTGTGACTTTTGCAAATAAGGAAAAAACAACAACAGAAATCAGGAGGAAGACACGAGGGATGCTTCCGAAGTAGTACTGCTTTTGCTACTGTAAACATAGGAGGTGATATATCTCGTAATTAGAGTTTTGTTTTCTCATTTCATTATAGATTTACTTTTTCAGATGTATTCAGTAGCCAAGTGCTATGGAATGGTTTTAAATGAGAAATAATGTGCTGTCCTTTCCTAGCTCACTTAACTGAAAAGACTAAGTTCCTTGACTGTGTAAGGGCAAAATGATAGCTATGATGGAATGCACACAATTCAAGTTGTGAATAGCAAAGCAAAGCACATGCTCAGAAATATATCTCTGGGATGAACTTCTGCAGAAATTAGTTCTGTTTCAGGGGTGGGGAGATATTCACTGCAGTTGGACTTGACAAAGAAACATTCTCTATTTCTTTAACATGTGAATTGCAAAAATGGGTTTTCTAAATGAAAGATTTCCACCACTAAATCCTCTTAAGTGTATCCTAGTTCCCCAAAGACAGCTTGGAAATTGCTCCCAGGCAACAGACACTTATTTCAAAGTGCAATATTCAGTGAACTTTTCAAAATATTCTTAACAGCAAAAGCCCTGTGTGTGGACATGAGACTAATATAGGTGATTTATTGATTACATTTCCTCTGAAATATGAACTGGACTGGTTGCCTTGATGCCCCTACAGAACCTGAGAAGTACAAACTATAGAGGACTGACTGGAGAAGATGAACAGAAACACCTGCCTCTGCAAATTAAGAGGTGTGTGAATCCTGTTCTGTAAGCAAACAGCAGAAGCAGTGATTTAAATCCTTGGATAACTTGCATTTCTGTTGCAGAAGAAGAGAATGGCCATGATTTTGGTAGTGAAAAACCACCTAGTCAAGAGTGGTGGATGTATTATAATACATTTACACATCAGATGTGCATTGTATCCATGTGACTGTTACTTACCTCTCCAGTACTTATTCATACTGGGCATCCTTTCAATTTTAATATGATTACTTGAGGTGAATCTCAGCATTCTTTTTAACTTCAGACATGGCATTAAATTAAACTAGTATATTGGCCATTTAGGGTGGATTCTGGAAAAAAAAACAGTGAGGCATAGATAAGTTGAATTCATCCATACAGCAGAAAAAGCGAGTCTATATTTGTCCGAGGGCTGTCAAATTGATTTCCTGGGAATTTCTAAATATTGAAGTTATTAACTTGTATGGGCCAGATTATCTTCAATTCAGAAAATAGAATGCAAATAGTTGCTCTGACTTTAAGGTTCAGTCATACAATGGGAGCTTTTATCTTGTTTATTAGAGACTACAGAAGGGAAACTGGTAATGCTTTCTGAAAAGGTGTCACCTTAAAAAGAAAGTCAGTGAATCTGGGAAGTAGTTTTGAGTAACTGAAGGAAATGGTAAAAAGTTCCCAAAATGATTTGAGTTTCCTGAGATGAACAGGAACAAATGTTAGTGGTGCATTAACAGTGTTGAAGAGATGTATTCTCTGGCATATCTATCCATATGCATTTGTAACAGAACAAAACAGAAGTTAGAGATTGCAATGTGCAGTTATCCTGTATATACTAGTATGAATAAATGAAAGATTAAAAAAAATTCTCTGGGAAATTGACAGCAAGCAGCCAGCAAAAGATGGATGTTTGTGTATTACCATTTTATAAGATGCTTTCTGAAAGGTAGACTTGAATCTGTGCAGAACTTATTTTGGGACGATTCAAGCTCTCTGGGTTTTTTCTTTTCCCTGTGCAGAACATGACATGATTGATTACACTGAGAATGTTCCTAATCTGTGCATACTCAAGTTCTAAACCTAACTGTCACGATGAGATGATGGACACCTGATGGAACCTTCTGGATTGCTGTTCCTTCATCTACATAACTATATGAATTTCAAAAGGCTCTTTATGGGATTACTCAGACAATGTGTTTGCACGTAGCTTTTTATCTTAATGCTGCAATTTAATGATTTAGGTCCAAAAAGTATGAGTACACAGCTGTGTTACAAACGTGTAATATCATGATACATAAATGGACATTGTGGAGGATCGTTGTAGGTGTTTATATCTTCTACATGGAGATTTTTTGTTTAGTTCACACTACTGTAGTCATGCAAGTGACTGTCCTGTGTGCACCCGACCCTGTTATATTTAATACAATAGTGACAACTGAGAGCAAATTGTACTGACAGACCCTTCCTGAGCATAATTATTCCCCCAGATTCCATACTGAATCAATTAATAGTGTATCTCAACTTTAATTTTGAGGCAATCTAGAATTCAGAAAAGCAATCAGTCCTGTGGAATGCAGCCAAATGTTGTACTGCCCACCAGTACTTTTTGATGCAAGGGAATCGCTTATTTATATCATGTTAGCATAAGGGGAATGAATAAAATGGCCGAGTTTAAACCTCATGTGCTGACTCAAGGCAGTTCATCTAGCCAGCAACATAGAGAAAGATATTTTCATTTTGCTTTAATTTTCAAATCTAATGAGGTCTCCATTCACGAGTGCCTATGGGCGTGAAGGCCTCAGTAGAAGTAGTAAAGATTACCACTACATTTTTTTATTGCCCTGTGGCAAGTAGAAGACAGAGCTTCTCTTAATATCCAAAGCATGAGGAACCTCATTACCATAAGGTGTACTCTGTAAAAATAAAGACTGAGCAAGAGGTGGGAACACTTCTTTGCCTCTCTTCTCCTTCAAAGAGACTTCTCTCACCCTCCCTTGGGATGGTCATAATACATGATGTTATAACATGTCAAAGATGACCATGCTGATGAATTGTGCAATGCTGCCTAATTAATTAGGAACTATATATCTTCTCCAGGTAAATAATGTTCATCCCTAAGGTTGTGAAGGAGGACAATTTCCATAATCTTTTTTCCCCAGTGTATTTCATCATGTTTTGCTTAAACATCTGTCAAATTAATATTTGTGTCTACTTAAGATAGCTTGTGGGCCTCAGTATTGAGGAATAAGTAATAATATGGCAAAGGAAGTCACACGAGAAAAGTATTCTCCCCTCAAGTCTGAGTGATTCTTTTTCATATATATCATGGTTATTCATTATTACTCTGACCTTTGGGTCAAGACTCCTATAATTTCAATTCACTTAGAAATTAGAGTTGAAATATTCAACCTAGATATCCTTCATGAGAGATTCATTATGGAACTGCTCGTGGATCTAAATGCATGTTTCCATTCCTGAAGTCCTGAAATCCTTTAAAGTTGTGTCACAGATGTCTTTTTTTTCCAGCAGAGAGTAATAGTATGTCTTTGTAAAGAGAAGGAATCTTTGAGTATCAGCTAATACATACTGCTAGATACTGATATTAAAATGCAGAATTTGAGTCTTAGGTAGCAATAAGCACACTACAATACAATGATTATTAATAATTCTTGGACCCTAGCAAATATTTGTCCTCTATAATTTTTTCAGAAAATATCTGTTGACGAAACTTCATTTTTCATTTTGATGGGTATAGACTAAAAAAGAAGAGACAAAAAACAAAAGTCACATACAACATATGATCTAGACCAATCTTTGTAAAATTATCTAATGATCATAGCATTGCACTTCACTGAGCAGTTTTCCCTTTGTGTGGGGGATTATGAATATTTTACCAAAATGAGTTCTGCAAATCCTAGTTTTCATTACAGTCCATTTTGATATTATGCTTTTCTATAATCAATACTATATAACAGTGTGTATGTACACATACATATTGAGCTCTGCAGAATATTTAAGTTCATGCTGGAGTGACTATCAAGTAAATAATATTTGTCATCTCCTTCTATAAGCCTGTTCTATAAAGTGATCGCATGAGAGCAGCTTTCCTTGCCCCATTTACTTGATGAGTATGATAGCTGGTGTCCAGTAATTTTTGGTGCTAGAATTAAATGAGATTCTCATCTCTACAGATTGAGGGTTTCTCATATGTATTAACACATCTACTGTGTCTGAGGAGAGAGATTCATTCTCTAATTAAAGTAAAAATGAATTTTTTCATTGACTTGTGTAGTGGCAGGATGACCATTATTACATACATGTGATATAGTAGATGACAGTCTTACTCATAAATGTTTCAAAAATCCTGTGTGGTCGGTAAGGTGATACAGTAAGCAGGTAAAAGCATCCTTAAAAAAGGCAGTAATTTTCCCTATTTTTTTCTTCTTTCATCTGCTATGAATAACAAGTTCTGGTGTGTAATCTCTGTAAGAGCAAGAACAATTTTTAATAAAACTAGCTACAGTTTGGGAAAACATGCAGAAAAATATTCTCTGCCATATATTGCACGTTTCAGACAAGCATGGTCTTCCCAAGGTTGTGACATAATTTTTCATTTCATAAAATATTTTATCTACTTCTATCATGTTATGTATTTATCTTTCTCATCCATAAGTGTATTTTTTCTCCCTAATACAAATACTTTCTTTGTCTGACTAAATGGAAAAACAGAAGTGACTAGGGATCAGCTTTTCTACCAGGTTCTCAACCTATAAATGAAACAGATCTTCCACAAAAAGTCCTTTCCAAAAATTGATTTTTCATTCTCACCCCATCTCTTACTATTGTAGTGCTAAATTAGCTCCTGATCAAACAAGTTCAAAAGGTTTTCTTTCACCTAGCACCCTGAAGGAATGAGAAATTCATCTCAACAGTGACAACTACTCCCTTCATGCTTAACTTTTGCCATATCTGCTGAAATCTGCTTGACCAAGTTTTAAAGCTATGAAAGAATGTTTATAGTAGTGGAACAACATAGCATATAACAAGGAATTCATATAATTGAGTTTAATTGAGCAAACAATATTAGAACCAGGAAAACTATACTGAAAAGAAAATCATATTTGTTTATACCTAATGACTGCCCAAATTTACTACATGCTTCAATATCTTTATTATACAGCATTGATTTTTTTTTCACTTACAGTGAAGATAAAGGTGTTTCAGAAATATCTGCAGTATTATTAGGAGGGTTAGTGGTAAGCAGCCTGCTCCTCTTTGCTGTACAATTAGCAGGCAGATGGAAGTTTTTCCAGGATGCCTATCCTCTCTCACAGCTTAATTTGACAAGTTTAAATTACATCTTAAAAAAATAGAGCACAAAAAAACAACAGCACTGCCCTCTCCCTAGCCACTGAAGACTCAAACTGAGTGAGAGGCTACAGAAAATGCCAGGTTGATTTCCTTTTACATGAGCTTTCTCCATACGTTTTCTGATATTTGTCCTCTGTCTGCTTTGGTTTTTTTATTTTTTGAAACAAACCGAAAAACATTGATGGCATATCCCAATGGGAGAACCTCCCTGTCTTGCTGCAGCTTTGAGCAAACCCATAGAGAAGCTGAAAAACAGTGTTTCTTCCCTTGTCCTTCTGAAGGCATAAATCCCATGTGAAAATATGATGCCATCATATCACTAACTGTTTTTTTTTGCCCCACTGACTTCTGTTTTATTTTACTGCAGGTGAATTTTTCCAGCTGGGATTTCTTAATTGCTGCTTTCTTCTGATTCTCCTTTTCTTCTTGGTTTCTTTGTTTTTTGTTACACATTCTACTCAGATGAGATTAACTTTGCGCATTCACCACATGCCCAAGCTCAGCCCCTCTACATACATATTTTACAATCACTTCTCCTGTACATAAACACCCTTCTTTGGTGGCACACAGTTATTTGTGATCTGTCTTTGCATCCTCTCCTCCCTTTGGTAACAGCTTTGTTGTTAGCAAGGTGAGAATAGCACTAAGGCTGTATCAGCTATTGATGTGTTAATTGTCTGTAACGTATGATAATAAGTAGCTTTATTTAGTGCAAGAAGGTATGTCCCTGAGTGCTTGATTTTTCTTGTGTGTTAAGGTAGCTTTAAGCATAGGCAAAGGTCTGAATTTTATTTGGTTAGCGTCTGTTGACATCTTTGTGCGGTTAAGTCCAGCCATCTTTCTAAGAAACAAGTCCTGGAGCTTTTAGAGAATCTAACTGAACTCTTGTCATGTCCCTCATCGCCTTTCTTAGAGCACAGGCTTTTCTTTCTGCATTCGCTTCCTCTTTTCTATGACTCCTCATCACAGACTGGCAGGTATCCTTCATGAAATACTGCATCTGCAATGGTTTGTATCCAGTTAGTCTCTTCACCATCAAGGTACACCATGAATTTCAATAGGGCCAAGTGTTGGGTCCTGCATTTTGGTCACAACAACTCCAGGCAACCCTACAGTCTTGGGGTAGAGTGGCTAGAAAACTGCCTGATGGAAAGGGACCTTGGTGTACTGATGGACAATTGGCTGAATGTGAGCCAGCAGTGTGCCCAGGTGGCCAAGAAGGCCAATGGCATCCTAGCTTGTATCAGGAATGGTGTGATAAGCAGGGCTATGGAAGTAATCTTGCCCCTGTACTCGACATTGGTGAGACCTCACCTCGAGTACTGTGCTCAGTTTTGGGCACCTCAGTACAGAAAGGACATTGAGGTGCTGGAGCAGATCCAAAGAAGAGCAACAAGGTTTGTGAAGGGCTTGAAGAATATGTCCTCTGAGGAGAGACTGAAGGAACTGGGGCTGTTCTGTCTAGGGAAAAGGAGGCTGAGGGGAGACCTTATTGCTCTCTTCAAATACCTGAAATGTGCTTACAGAGAGAGTGGGGTTGGTCTCTTCTCAGTGTTGACAGGTGACAGGACGAGAGGAAATGGCCTTAAGTTGTGCCAAGGTAAGTTTAGGTTGGATATCAGGAAAAAGTTCTTTACAGAAAGGGTTGTTAAGTGCTGGAATAGGCTCCCCAGGGAGGCGGTTGAGTAACCATGCCTAGATGTTTTTAAAAACCATTTGAATGTGGTGCTCAGGGACATGATTTAGCAGAGGGTTGTTAGGGTTGTTTGGTTAGGTGATGGTTGGACTCGATGATCTTTAAGATTTCTTCCAACTTGAGCGATTCTATGATTCATATGCTCACATAATTTAGAGTGATTTTCAATATCTGTTATGGAGCTTACTACAAGGTGCTTTAACAAAGCTGTGACTTTTTTATTATGAAACATGAGTTAATTTTCTATTAATTTGTTTTTATTACACCTTTTAAAGAATCTACATGATAAGTTTAAAAGTACAAGCAGAAGCAAAAAATAAAAAAGTGAATGATAGTGTCAGATGATTGTGTTGTGCATTAGAAAACAAAAAGTTTGATGTCACAGTGAATTTAAAATTAAAAGGAAAAAAAAGGACCATTCTTGCAACTATGGGCTATGATTTTTCCTGAACAATTTTTTTGTAATTAAAACAAGTTTTAATGGCTCTTATTTTGCAGCCTTGCAGAATACAGAAGTACATCGATCCCTTTGCAGTTTCCTAGAAATACCATCTGCACCAAAGCAAAGCACTCTGTACTCTATACCCTGTTGCCTCATCCTCAAACAAAGTGTTACAGGCTCACTTCAGTTCAATGCCAGCTTTCAGCATGGGGCTTTAAGTGGCTTATTTCTTATATGTGTAAGCTCTCCATCCAGGTTACATAAAATAACACTCTTTCTATGATTTCTAGTATTCATAAAGCTCTGGAAACACAAAATGAGGCAATGCTTCATTTTAACTTCTGGGTGCTATACCAAGGATCCTTTAATTTTCTCCTCTGAGAAGTGAAATAAGCTGTGTGACTTTCCTTCACTTTTCCTTTACAACAAAATCTGCCAGAATTCCATAGACAAATGAAAGCTAAATGTCCTCATCACTCCTGGGGCTTGAATTTGTACTGTCTTACATGTATCATTTAGCACTTCCCCTTCTCGTCGTGACTTACAGAGGCAAGTGCCCCAATCCATCTCCCAACCTCTCTCTTTTTTTTTTTTTTTTTTTCACCTAGATGCTATATTTAAGGAAATAAGCTTAATTCTTTTACAAGATCGGATGTTCAGCTGAAGTCTTCATGAACCTCTTCTCCTTTGGAATAGAGCTTACATAATCACCATTACAACCATGAAAGAAATTAGAAGAAAACTAAAGCAGTTGAATATGCATCATCTTTTTTGACTTTTCTACAGTGAGAAATTTCAAGCTTATCTCATGCAAAAAATTAAATTGTCCCCAATGTTTGAGTGGACAATAGAGGCAGGAGACCTTGACCTGGAGCTGTAGTCAGAAGGATGTTTGCCAGAAAAGAGAAGGGAGACCAAATTGCCCTGTGAGTGAAGGCTGAGTTTTGGACATATCTCCCCCTCTTGTATTCTGGGAACCTGAGCTGCCAGCAGTTTCCATAGGGAAACTATTTTATACAAGTAAAAGTATCTGTTTAGCAGAGAATAAATTTGAAAAATGCTTAAGCTCTTTTTTTTTTTTTTTTTTTTTTTTAATCCAAATAATTGAAGAAATTTTATCAGTGTTGGTGGAAAAGAATCAAGGTATAATAGCAGGAAAACTGGCTTGGAGTTATTGTTGGTACCTGAAGCTGAAAAATGGAAGGATTAGGGGGAAAAAAAATTCTCACGTATTTCTAAATGTGTCAGTCTCATATTAGTCACATGTTCCTATGAGCAGCTCAGATGAAATAAAGGAAATGCATGTTTTGCTTTCAGTTATTCTTGAGTAATTCTAAAGACTTCTCAGTTACCCAGTGGAGTTACTGCAGATTTACTCCCAGGTAGATGGCAGCAGGATTTCCTTCAGTTGTTCATGAAGAGAGATACAAGTATCTGTCACCTCTCACTTTCTCTTGCAACCTCAGCAGCAGAGGAAAGTGCAGGTGCTGGATAATGGAGAAAGGTTCAGAGCAAACCTCTCTCATTACTAGCTACTGAGAAAGCATTCTTCAATTATTCACTAAGCCTAAAGGGATATAACAATTGTGAAAGGCTATTTTTGTCCTATTGGAGAAAAGAAGTGTTCTCTGGGGAAAAAATATAAATAAATAAAAACAGAGTAATAATCACATTTCCCCAAGTATGTCTTCTAAAAAACTCTGAGAAAATGGGCAGAGAAAAGAACGTTGTGCAGCCTCAGAATAAAGTAGCTAGATAAGAGAGGAAAGACAAAGAGAATAAAAAATTGTAACTGCCTGTTTAGGATTTGGTTATTTGCCTTTCGCATTTGTCTGGACATTTATTGAATATGACTTCAATAGATAAACTCTGCAACTGCTAATCTCCTTTTCCTTGTTTATATATTCTTCCTTTACCTAGTTTTTGTCATCTAGTAGTCATAAAACCTACCTTCTTCTATTTACTGATTACAATGAACAGTTAAATGCTTTTTTCAAGGTGGAGTGAAGGAATTAAAAGAAAGCTGCATCATTTGTTTTTAAAATTCAATGTAAGTTATTCTTAAAATGAATTCCTCTACAGTCTAATTACCTGTGCAAATTTTAATGCGTTCTCTAAAAGTAAGTCTTCTTCTCCTCACTATTATTAAAAACAGTTACTAGTTTCATAAACCTTAGCACTTAATTAGCAAAAAAAGGATCATAGCCTTGCAGACTCATCAGCTTCTTCATTGGTTTTATTATGGCATTAAAAATAAGGTTTTAAGCATTTACAAAGTATCCACAAATACTGCTTGTCAGTGATACCCATTTGTGGAAGCAAACATACTCCTATTCTTTAAAACACTTGTGATGAGTATTTTCCTCATTAGCAACAGGAACTGTTAAAACTTGGCACTTTTGATCTTCAGCAGTTCACAGGATGTAGTTTTGCTTCCTAGGGAAATGAAGCTTACACTTTTACTTGTCTATATTTAATCAGCTGAATAGCAAAGAGAGCACCTATTTCTGTTGTACCTGAGCAGCAAGCTCTACTGTCATCTCAGGCACTGTTAGATATTCTAACACTGTGCCTGAGTTTCTCCATGTAAGGTGGGCATTTGTGAACATTATTGTCTGGCTAGCACTTCCTTAATATGGAGGATATTTTTGGGTGCACAAGACCTTCCTTCTAAAAGTGCAAGACTGGGAGCAGGCCATCTCATCACAGCTTTGGAAAAGGTCAGGACATGTACATGGGAGACAAGGATTGCAGGATGTCTGCAAAAAAGGCCCGTGCTCCTGTACTGCTTGAGCTTTTTTTGTGCCAAAATAGACAGCAAGATACAAATCCTAGGTAAAATCAATCTTGAGCGGTTCCAGTGTTCACATACTACTTGCTTCCTTCCTATCCTGCTTTGGAAAAATGGACAAGTGGTAATAATAGCTAATCTGTGTGAGCTTGCAGGCATATCTATACCAGTTTAGTAAATGAGAGAGCATTTACACGTGTTCTATTAAGGAGTATAATGTCTAAGATGAATGGAAGAAACTGAACACACAGGCAATAACCAGGAATAAAAAAATGTGTGTATCTCATGCCCGTGCTTCTACTCAGAAAGTGGTTTTAGATTCAGATTCTCATGCTGGTGAGTTTGATCTGCAAATCCCAACACAGAGCTAAGATTAGTGCATCATCGAAACCTTAGTGTGAAGATTCAAAATTCATGCCTGAAAGAATCAAAGGACTTGTTGGAGTTTTTTAGTTTTAGGAGTAGCTGAATCTTCATGTAATTTCATGAGCATTTCAGACCCCCAAATTCACTGCCTTTGGTATTAGGCTTTACCTTTTTTAGGGCTGAGTATCCAATTGAAGTTATTGTATATCTGCATACTTGTAAGAATTCCCATTGAGATTTTAGTACCAAATAATTTAATAGTAAGCATTAAGAGAATATCTAATCCTCTAAAAAGCATTACGTTAACTTTTGCAGAAGAAGCACTGCTTTTGAAAAGCAAAGAAAAGGAATTTCAAGTCTATAGGCAGCTCTATGTTACAGCTTGTCATACACAGAGGATGCCATAAGAGACACTGAAATTTTTACATCCTCTGTCTGGGTCACAACCTCACTCTTTTAAATAACACTATACTGAGGTAGTGGGTCTTTTTTTCAGCTTCTTCCAACAAGCATGCCTTTCATCTCAGTTGAAAGCCTTTTCCTGTCATTTTATCTTAATAACCTTTTAAAGGTCGGCACATCTGCCAAATTTTCTCTTCCCGTTTGTTTTTCTGGATGACTCTCTACTATTATCTCTACTGTAAGTACTCCAGGAACAACTTCTACTTTTAATCGCCCATACTTTTGTTGAGCTGATCCACACCTACTGCATTCAGATACCACTGGAACCTGTATAAAGTAGGAGCCACTTCTCTCCAGAGAAAGGAAGAGGCCACTAAGCCTCATGTCTTCCTGACATCAAAAGTATACAACAAAACTAGTGCCTAGAACCTCAGATCCTTGTCTGAGGCCTCATCACCCCACTTTTAGAATCATTTGGAGAGAGGAATCTCAGAATTTTAATGCAGGTCACTGAGTTCTTTTCAGAGTGACCGAACATTCCTCCTTTTACTTCAGCATCTTTACCATAAGAGTTTATATTGATTCACTGTCATGGGTTTTTTTTCTGAACATCTCAGCTTCATTGTTAGTTCTCAGGCTCTCTCAGTAAGGCTTTAGAGGCTCCAGGTTGTTTATTGATGTGTACGTTGAGGTTTTCTTCTTTCCTGCCTAGTATCTGATCAAAGCAATCAATAAATGAGTGCTGTTATTTTATTTCCAAACTCTTTGAGGATCTGTTACAGAGAAGGAACTGCCTGCTTAATTGATGGAAGCAAAGCTAAAAAGAGCCACTTTAGTGGGCCATATAGACACATGAGAAGTGAAGAAAGAAAGACTTATCTCCCTTTCCTTTTGACCTTGATGTCTGGCTTGAAAGATTTTAATTTTGTTGTGCGCTGGCAACATTTTGTCTTAGAGATCTCTGAATCATCTGCAGCCACAGCTGCATCATACTCCAGGTTGGCAGCATAGGCAAAGTACCACATCCTCTGTGTTGTTTTTCTTCAACGCTGTTTCCTTAGTTAGCAAAAGTTAGAAATCACTAATTTAGTGTATATGTTCAGTGAAAAGAGGTGAGATATCTGAAAAAATTGCAGAATTGAATAGTCATACAAGCTAAAATGTTGCTTAGAATCATAGGAATTAGGAGTTCAAAAGTACCTGATTTGCATTATTTATAATTACAATAGACAGCTTATAATATATTTTCTTGTGTCATACTTGACTTCTTAGGCTTTCAGAAGGCCTTGATCACTCTGAAAATAATCCCACCAAAGCTTTTTCACTATAAATCTATGGATTTTAGATCAACTCTGAAGTGTAATTAACTTAGAAAAAGGCCCACCCACCTGATTGACAGTTCTTAGCATGTACAGCAGAGACTGGTTATATATGTCCTCTGATTCCTCTATTGTATCTGTAGCATTATTTCATTCTTCAGAGCCAGTCTCAGTTCTCAGTCATTCTGCTTTTATTTCCCATTTTGGTAAGGGCTTTGCCTGTGAAATTGTTCTGTTGGGACATTTTGTAGCTACAGACACTATGTAAGTCCACCCAGGCCTAACATTACTGACCCCAGTATTTTTACTTCTTGTGTTAGGTTGCCTCAGAGTCAAATTAGCAGGCTTATTACAACATCTTGGTGAAACACATTGCCTGGGCATATATCCTCAGTGTTTTCTGAAGACTGAGCTTTCTGTGACAGTGATCTCATAGAAATGTTGAACTTTAAGCCTGTGACACCTGAAATGTGTAGCGCTGCTCCTCAACAGAAGCGCTCTTGGGAGATGTTGGCGGGGGGATGTGATGGAAAGTAACAGCAAGGAGCCCAAGAGGCCAAATTAATTTTCATTTGGGGATATAGGAGGCAATGTTGTAGCTTATTTTTTTTTCTCTATATGAAATGCTACTGAATAAAAAAAATTTTTTTGCCAAAGCTCCAAATGGCTGTCAGAAAAGTAGTGTTACATTTATTTTTAGTCTGTTTTCCCAAGGAAATATGGCTTCTTTGATCATGCTCTATGTGTGTCTGTGCAACAATGTGTGTATAACTGTCTAAATGTCTGATTTTGTCCCTCTCCCACCATAATGTTGAGCTGACTGGGCAATTTCAACCATTTTTTTGACAGGAGGACAGTGGTCTCAGGGAAATTACTTTCTACATTTTGAAAATAGAATGGCAGGTAAAGGCAAGAGACCCATTTAATTTCCTCCCATGAGAGAAAGGCTATACCATGAGCTCATTTCTTATTAGATGTCTGAGAGTGCACATTGCTCAAGCTGATAGCATAAATCTACAAGAAGGCAAGATTCTTTCCTTCTGCTGCTTGCATATACGTTGGTTTTATTCAGAACTCCTTCCCTCTTCTGAGGACTGTATGATCTTCTGCAGCTTTTTCCTACGCTCTTTTAACAGATCACATTTCTATTTAGAATAACAATTTGAATCTAAGAGTCGGAAGGTCGCCTGAATGGAGCACTGGAATTAGAATTATGAAATTTAGATTGGCCATGAAGCTGTCAGCAGATAATGAACTAATAACTTCTCTGTACTCCAGTTTCCCCTTGACCCTTCAATGTATGTAGAATACCTTTCCTTCCCTTCTCTTTTTGGTTTAATATTTATGTACTTTGCCACACATCTTTGCAATACAGCTGGAAAGTTTTACCTTTCAAATATATGAATTTGAGATGAGAGTGTATCTTCCTTTTTTATTGAAGAAATTTGCTCAGCGTAACAGTGCAAACTGATACAATTAAAGCACGCCTCCAAGAAGTTCCACTAGGATCTAAACTTATCAGCATGCATACTCTGAAAAGCACTGAGCTCACAGCTTAAAAGCCTTTGTTAGATTCACAGTGATATTTGTTTTAAAATCAGTGTGCTGTGAAGACCCCAGGAGTGGTCTTTATAGGACTAAACTTACCAGCCTCTGCACACAGTAGTGAACCTGAGGCAGCAGAGTGGATACCTTGAGCCTTTTAATGTCGCCAACTAGAACAGAATTGATGAAAAGAAAAAACTTAACTGCTACATGTGAACGTAGGATATAAAAAAGGAGTAACCCCCCAATAATTGCATTCTATTTTAAATAGGCACAAATATTTACCAAAAAAAGAAAAAAGAAAAAAAAAAAGAAAAAAAAAGAAAATGAAATGTCACCCTTGATAAGAACGCTAATATAAAATAGAATTTCTGTCTCACAAGAGACTGATATTTTGTCACTTGATTCTGAGTCAGGATTAAGCAAAATTCATAGGGAAAGAGACTAACGTGAAGAACTGGAGTCTGTAAATGTAAATCACAATAATTTGCTTAATTTCATATTGATGATAAACATCCACTAGTCTCTTGGAATGGTGGCTCTTCATTACTCTTTCCTAAAGGATTTCCCCTTGCTTATTTCAACCTTGTGAGAAACTTCTGCTTTTCATTTGGCTAAACTCTCTTGTGAGCTGGAGTGCCCAGCTCAGATTGATCAATTTCTCAGATGCTAATATTCTCTTGAATCTGTAATCCACAGAAGAAGAAATGATCCTTACAAAATATTTTTCCCTAGGATAAATAGTCAGTCAGATACTAGGGAAGAAATGTGCTAAATATGATTTTCTTAACTGATCTTGTGGAAATAAGCAAAACAAGGCCACGGAGCCTGTTCAGTCTTCTCCGAACAGTAGGAGTGTGATTCCTTTCTCATGGAACCAGCTGGGCTTAAATACCTTTATCTTGGCATGTCTTAATGACAAAGGTTCTTCACCTGCCATGTGACATGAATGTACTGAAAACACAGCCCCAGCACATTTTTTAGATCTTGTGGGTATTGTTTTTTTTTTCATTTTCTGTTCTCTGTAAACATTATATCTGTAAACACTTGCACCACTGAATTTCCTTAATAAATTGCAACTAGAGAAATAAATAGAGAAAGCAAAGTATGTAAACCACCTAATTTACCTCAGATATAGATACTTAGAAAAAACAAAGCTTTACTTTGAATTCTCCTCCTTCAAATACAGGATGCTATATAGATCCCAAGGAGGCATTGGGTAAGCATGTTTCAGTATTATTTTCTTAAGCAATATTCAGTTGTAGTTTATTATTACTGGATGCATAGAAATATGATGACATTATGGTTTGGGACTGTTCGAATTATTGAAAGACTGAGCATCTTGCCTTGATTTTTCTCACCCAACAATCAATTTCATTAGAATTAGACTTGTCCAATTAACATGTTGTTTTTATTTCATTCATTGAGACATAGATAATTTTTCTATATCTGATTGAGTTTATTGTATTTCCAGGCTTTTTTCTCAAAGTAAATACTTCCTATCTCCTTATGGTTGAAATTCTGGAGGAAAAAAAAAAAACAAACAACCAAAACAAAACAACAACAACAAAAAAAATCCCACAAAATGAAATAGCACTGATTCTTTGGGGAAGTTAAACATATGTCATTTAATTTGCCCTGGGAGGTGATGGAGTTACCATCTCAGGAGGTTTTCATGAAATGTGTATGTATCACACTGGGTGACATAGTTAGTGGGCATGGTAGCAGTGATGAGTTGACAGCTGGATAAGATAATCTTAGCATTTTTTTCCAACCCTAATGATTCTGTGATTCTGTGGTCATTACAATTTTGTTTTGTTTTGTTTTCTGTGGAGATGGGCAACATTTTTGATTTTTTTTTATTTTTCCCTGTAAAAATATCTGCTAACAGTTAAAGCATCATCTACATCGTCTTCCACCACTGAGAAGAAGGAAAATGTTTTTCCTGTGTTTTTGTGCTAGATGTTAATTAAGCTATCATAAACAACAACTAAAAGCAAACAAAACCAGGCGCACTTGTGACTTCTGACAGTTGTATAGCAGAAAAAATAATTCCATCAACCTCTGTAAAGATGATTCTGAAGTTTCCATAGTACTGCGTGCTTCAGCCTGACTTACACCCTTGTGTGTTCATGTGTGGACTGAAGTAATGGAACACTGCAGCGTGCTAGCACTAAGCTGACAGCTGCCCACTGATCCCCTGTAAATGGATGATTAAATCCAGTGCTTATTTCGAGAACTCTTGTAAACGATGCCTCCAGCTGGTCGGAGCACTTATTGCAGTCTAGAAGACTTTTAGAGCACAAAGCTTGCTCCGTGTAACTCAAGAATGATTTACATGCCGTTATTCCTCATCGAGGCTGAACGTCACTGTCACCACCTGCAAAAATTATCCAGCTACTGTCTCTATCTTGAACATGCATGTGAGGAGGAAAATTTCCTTAGAAAGAGGATCATAGATTAGTTACTTCTACAACAATAATGGCTGTCTAAAATTAAAAGGTTTTTTTTTTTTTTCCCCGTTTTTTTGTTTTTTTGTTTTTTTTTTGTTGTTGTTGTTTATTTGCTTTTAGTTACAATGGTAAGAGGAGCAAATCCAAGTTTTGCTAGTTCTGTTAGCATCTTCCTATTTGAAAAAAGTTATGTTCCATATTTAATTTTAGCCAGCTCAGCTGCCAATGCCCTGTTATGGTGCACTTTCCACGTAGAATAAGAATACATTTGTGCAGCTGCTCTTTTGTAGGTAGATAGAGCACAAGGCAACTTTTGTTTTTGTGAGGAGGGTTCAGGCGTCACCAATTCAGCCCTGGAGGTTGGTGACAAATTCTTGGCATTTAACTGCAGCCATCCATTCAGACAAATGCTTTATTTCTACAAACTTTAATTAATTAATATTGCTTGCAATTAGTCATTGTTATCTTCTCTGTTAATGAATTAGCAATCATAATGAAGTGCAAAAGCTGGATGAACTATTAAAAATTGTTTTATGTGAGAAAAATAGGCCATATTTATATAAACCATTCTCTGTCTTTTCTGGTAAGCACAATGGGCCAGGCTCTCAGTGATAAGGTAAAGGTGATGCTAAGAGAGATTCCCAAAGGCTGTCTGCATTATCTGCCTTCAGATCTATGCCTAAAACTGTTTTGTGACAGAGTCACAGTAGTTTGGCTGCTTATCTGCTGCATTCTGGCCAACATGCTTGAGACTAATTGCATATGTCTGTTTTGGTCACTTATGCTTAAAATGTAAACTCTTTGGCATAGGGAATGACTTATATTGTGTCTTTTTACAGCCTGTAGCATCACAGGCTTTGATCCAACCCTGAGAACAAAGAAATTTTATGGCTTTGTCTATGTTACAAGACTATGAAGTACTTCCCAGTGCTCTTGGGACTGGGTGAATACTTTCATGCATCCAACCTCTATTTCCTGCCAACATTTGAAGAATGAATCATCCCTATGGGAAGGAAAATCCAATTAGTGTGCAATGGCATGTTTTGGTCTAGGCGATCAGGGTACTGAACCTGTTTATGGATGTATCTACTTTGAATACCTTATGCAATGGTCAGCACTGAATTATAATGATACAACTAGGATTCAGTATGATTAGTTATATATTCAACAGAACAACTTTGTAAGAAAACAAGCATCACTGTAGAAAGGGGAAAATAAAGGAACCTGGTATTTCTTTTTGACTAATAACATTTTTTATTGCAAAAGATCTCTTAATATGAGAAAAGTAATAACTCAAGTCTAAGAATGGAGAACCATGTTCTTAGTACTAGTTAATCTACAAATTACACAAAGTGATGGTGAATATATACTATTTTGAAGAGGTAGAGCAAGAAAATACATTTTAAAACCACATACATTGACTGAATCTGAAAGTGCAAGTCATCACTTTAAGGTGCATAGATTTAATTCAAACCCACTGTAGGGAATGGAAGAACTGCCATTGACTTTACTGGGTTCTGGGTCAGGGAATGTGGCTCGAAGTCCTAGCATATTGATTTCAATTAAAAATGCCTGTCTTCCCTACTCCATAGATTCTTCAACACAGTAAAAAAAAATAAAAAAAATCGATGAACTAGAAGGAAAAATATATGTTTGTTATATATATCTGTTTTGAACCTATGATCTTTGATCCCCCCTGAGTGTTTCTAGAAGCAATTGTTTTCTTTTCCTGATATCTTTCAGGCCTGGTATTTTCCTTCTCTACTCCTACGTAGATATAAACTAGAAGAAAGTTAAGTAGTTTACAGAATGTAAAAGGGGACAACTACTTTCTTTCCATGACCTGTGCCTTCCCACTATGCTACACTTTTTAAAAACAAACAAAAACCCCACACACTGAGAGTATCTTCCAACTGAAGGAAGATGCACCTGACATCTCTTGTATTATCATGATGGATCATCTTGTGCAGGCTTTGTAATCATTGTTTTAACCCCAGATTATTTTCCTTCCTACTGTCTAGCATCTGAACCCCTCAACCCAAAACCAGATCCTTGGGGAAAATATCTCCCTACCCTTCCATCTCTTTATATTTGTCAGAGCCCCACAACTTCTCTATCTTGACAGCCAACTGTCCTGCACTGGCAGGATGGAAAGAGGAAGCTTCCTAAATCCTCTGAGAGTCCTAGCAGTTGTACAGCCTGATAGAATGCCTTTGAGGGATTTTCTTGAGCTTTGATCTACATTATAGTATTAGGCTACTTTGGTAAGCTCTCAGACTCTCCTGATGGAAATACTGGAAAAAGTCTCTGCTTTTTCTCTTCAGTTTGTCTATGAAAGGAAGGAAGATGGGAAGGAACGAAGGCATCTCCCTGCAGTCAGCTATTGCTAACCCAGTACTTGGCTGCAAAATCTGTGTTGAAATGAAGTGCTTCTTGATATGTGCAGAAGCATGATTCATGTAACTGCAAGGGAAGCCTAAAGGAAATGGCTGAGGTGTTTAGGCCAGTATGTGGGACTTAAGGGTGAAGAGACGGATCTCTCAGGAAAAGAGAATGGAGATGAGGGAGGAGAAAGTCTTAGGAAGGCTTACAACTAATGTCAAAGCTTCTGCCTGAGTACCTATAACAACTGTAAACATTTCAGCAGTTACAGGATGAATACAAGAAAAAACTTTTTGTATGTGTTCGCCTCTGCTTTTGAGAAGGAACAGTTGCCAAATTCTTTACTATATGAGTTAGGGAAGGGCATATATCCAGACTCTTTTTTTCTCTTGTATTTGCAACACACACTAATAGACAAGTTTTGCTTTCATTTATAAAATTTCCTATTTACATGCTAGCTTGCAATTTTTCCCATTTCCAGCAGTGCTGGCAGTAAGACAGTGGCTGATAGACACAGCAATACCAACAGCATGCCTTATTGTGGCCTTAATGAAAGTGTGTGGTATCTGTATTGCACTATGTATAGCACAAGTCTGTACTTGTTTCTTGCTTCATCCTATAACAGCTCTCTGCATCCCTTGAGGTGCTGAGCAAATCACAATTTTAGGAATTGCTTTCCTATTGCTACAGAAATGTTTCCTGTTAGAGTTCACATCACCATGATGTGAACTCTAACAGAATTCAGAGGAGTGGAGAAAAGGAGTTAACCTTGAACCTCTCCTAAATGTCTTGCTCGTTCTCTAAGTGTGCAATTTTCTGCTTCTCTTCCCAAAGGTTCTTCGTTTACAGTTACATAATTGATAGCTTAACCCTCTGTCCCCTCAGACCATTTTAAAATCCAATATAAGTAACACCTCAGTAACAACCTCTTTGGCCTTTTACTCTTGGCAGCAGAAACTGGGTGTGGGTTGCTTTTGCTTTACTTGCTATGTGAAAATGGTTCTTTTGTTTAATAAACTGTTCTTAAACTCTCTGGCCATCCATTTAACTTTGTAGCTTCCAATTCCCTAGGCATGGGATTCCTTTCAGCACTTCATGTGAAAATAAAGATGTTAAGATTTCATTTTCTATGAGAAATATAGTGAGTAATGCTGCATGAGAAAAATGGCATGGACAATTTTCAGACTTCTTGCTTGCTTTTAGCTTGATTGTCTGATTAGCTTTAAAATGGATTGGGACAGGGAAGGGTCAAGAGATTCTGACCAAAGACAGTTGAAGATGATCCATACTGGTTCACTTCCTTTGGCTTATATCTGGAATTTTAAATATTTTATAATACTTTGGGCTGTAGCAGAATTCTATAGATCAAAGAACAGTTTTCCTAAAATACGGGCAACACTATACAGACACTATAAAGCAACAAATAGTTTTTGTAAAGACAACACAATAAATGAAATAGGCTTACTCATAGTCCATTAAGGGCTCACATCTCTAGAAGGGACAGGTCCTTGATTTTGGATATTTCTAGGAAAAGGTAACAAGAAACTTGTCTTACTGTCAGCTGGCATGGAATTGTTTTCTTCAGTGTATAGTATGAAGCTATTTTTTGGATCTAGGAGAAACAATGTTGATAACACACTGCATTTTATAGTTTTGCTAAGGAGTGTTGCACAGAGCCAAGGTCCTTATCAGCGAAGGACCCAAGGACCTGGGAGGGAGCAGAATTAGGAGAGCTGACTTAA
The DNA here is from genome assembly GCF_987193195.1 of Phasianus colchicus. Lineage (NCBI taxonomy): Eukaryota > Metazoa > Chordata > Aves > Galliformes > Phasianidae > Phasianus > Phasianus colchicus. Next base: position 12,347,062 of record NC_143442.1, read on the forward strand.
ACTGTCCAAGGAGATATTCCATACCATAAAACACCATACATGAGGAGTTTTGAAGGGGGTAGGAGTTCATCTTACTCTCTCCACTCACTGTGGAACTCACTGGGCATCAACTGGGGGATGGTGAGCAATTGCTCGTGCATCACTTGTTCTATACTTTTATATGTATTTATATATATATATGTATGTGTGTTGTCATAATTATTATCCTTTTCCTTTTCTCTATCTTAGTAAATCGCTTTGTCTCAACCCATGAATTCTACTATTTTTTCCCCCTAATTCTCTTCCCTGTCCCACTGGGAAGGGAGAGGAGTGAGCAAATGACTCTGTGGTGCTTAGCCACCTGTTGGGTTAAACCACAAGAACAATTCAGTAGGATGTCCAAATTCTGTGGAACAAGATAAGTGAGAGAAACTTTATGACATGAAGGTTGAGCACTGCAAAAGATCCCTGAGAGCATGCTGTTTAAGACATCTCCAGAAACCTGAGTGCCTGTGAAGGATGGCTTAAGAAGAAAACCATCTTGTTGACTCTTTTTCGGTTTACTAGTGTCTCTTGCCCCATTCCTCCCAAAGCACAATGTTCTACAAAGCATATATGTGACATTCCTTTGGTTTCAGGAAAAAAAAACAAACAAAACAAGACAAAAAAAACCCATATCTTGGAAGGGTTCACGCTTAGTAATTTTTCTCCCCTGCTGCACAAGTGCTGTTTTCTCCTCATCAGTGGAAGTTAGTACGTAAGCAGATGAAACCATTGACTGATTAGTGATGAATGTCAAAATGTAGGTATCATTATTTTTCAATCTGTTGAGCAGTATTTGACTGAATTCTTCACTCTTCTTTATTCAGTAATTCTTGTCTTGGATGTCATCAGAAAATTAGTAACATCTTTCTTGCAGGCCACATACCACAGTCATGGTTTAAATATACTTGGATCACTGTTAAGCTCTTGAAATTAATAGCAAATAAATTCTTTAGGTCCCACATAGGAAAAAGGAGAAAAAAATTAAGACAAAAATATGTATATTCTCAATGAAGCCCTTTTAGTTCTCCAATATGAGCACTCTGAGATGCCATTAAATTAAATAAAGTGTGAGGCTCTGAGTCAGATTCTCAAATTTGTAATGAGTAATGCTCGGTCTCTTGGAAAGATGCTTTAAATTTCTTTTTGTGTATTTTCCATATTCATATCCATCTTCACTTTCAAAATTAGATTTTCTCCTTCATTTCCATGAATCATTTTGCATACTTGTGAATACTTGTTGTGTATGCTCCAAAATTGCAAGTTATATCTGGTAGTTTAACATTTCAAAGCTATTCTAGATTCTCTGCTAACTGGAAAATATAATATTTGGCATAAAATACTGCCCTCAAGTCAGGCTTAATATCAGTCTTATTTATCAGTGTGAAGATTGTAACATTTTTTCAGTCTGCATAAATGCAGAAAAGAAAGGGTAAAACTCCCAGAGCCTTCAATGTCAAGCACTGTCAACCTGTGAAAGAAGAAAACAGAGAAAAGATTGTTCTAACTGGATGTATGCTGGATCTACCCTAACTGTTGCTACTTGCTACACACTGTTCATATTCAGTGAAGAGCTAGAAAAAGAAAATACCAAAAAGGAAAAGACCACTCACTTGCCTTATATTTTGATGGTCCATATCTAGGAAATGGCAAGTGGCAAAGACCATTGGCCAAGAATGGGAAAGGCTAAGGCAAGTCAGGCAAAACCCAAATACTGTGATGATGAATGCCTAGTATGAATGTGGATAAAATCCATCATGTATACAGACTATTCTTGGGAAAACTATTATTCTCAAATAACTTCTAAAATGATATGGATTAAATATTTTTTAAGACATTCATGTTATTAATTTTAATGAAATGAGGGTAATATTTAATGGCAATATTTTTTATAGTATCCACATGTTTGTCAATTTCCTCTTTTCTGAGTACTATTTATAGATTGGTAGCAGTAACCAGATTTCATGACATAGGAGCAGTTTTGAAGTGGAAGAGCAAATTGTCCAGCCACAGTCATACAAGGAAACTGTTCTGTACCAATGTTAGAAAGCCATACCCTGTGGCAAAAGCAGGCTGCACAAGTGAAAGTGCTATTTTACTGTTAGATCCTTGCCTATTGACGACTAAGCTGTTCTTGTCCAATATCATATCTATTGAACTGGTTGATTACAAATCTCAGTTTATATGCATCTTTCACGTCTACATGATTTTGGAAAGACTCGAATATCAAGGAATATCCCAAGAGTACAAAGCTAAGCAAAAAGCTGATAAAATAGTTCACAAGTTTCTAGTCTGTTTCACAAACTGACTAGATCTCCCTGCTACCTCTGGCCCTTTTTGTGAAAATCTGTGGATTTGGGGTTAGATCAAGAAAACAATGGGATATTCTGTTTCCAAATCACATCAGTTTTGTGGGTAGTGCTCCTGGGAGCTGCTAGTATGAGAATCTGTAGAATAGGAAGAACACAATCACTGATAATGAACCACTTTTACTTCTGTGAGTGATATAATTAACATATTTCTGTACAATTAGGCATGACAACTAGAAAATGGTCTCTTAAATCTTACTAAGTGTAGAATTCTTGTTTTCCAAAAATGCAGCTTTGGGCATCTGACTGGTTGTAATGTATGCTGATGCCTTACTATTATGGCTGCTCTGTGTATAAAGACAGACAACTAGACCTCATAGAGAGTCTTGTTAGACAAACGTAAATCTTGAGTGATTCTATTGATTTCATGACATACCGATTTCAGTGTCGTTATTTGGAATATTTATGCTTCAGATTTACACCAAATGACTGAAAAACCCTGACTGAAGATAATATTTTCAGCTAAAATGGAAACTTCATATTTTGCCATTTGTAATATCAAAAATATATTGAGACCTTGCACTGTTATATCCAACAGATTCATGTTTGAAATTCACTCTATAGTGAGATAATAAGAGCTGTGATTCCTCTTTCACAAACCCAGGCTTTACACCAGAATAATCCCAGTATTAAAAATGAAGTTACTCCAAATTTATCATGTCGGAAAAGCAATAAGATTTCAGTCTGGAAACTCAGTGTTACGAGCTAAAGAAAGAAGAAATGCTTTGTGCCTTTCATGGTACTTTTATATTGATAGATGATTTTTTTTCTCAAGGCTAAGTAGCGTATGCAGAGGCAATAAGAGCTTTTAAAATTTTGAGTGGAACTCATTTTAGTTCTTTCCACTACATAACTTTATGCAATTGGTGTGATAGTTTATATAGTCACAGGCTGTAGGTTCAAAAGGAAGGAAAAGCAAAAAACTTGCTAAAATAACTTTAAAGTTGAGTCTGAATGCTTCCAAGAAACTAAATATGCTGCAGTGCAGCCCTTGTTTAACCTTCATGCTGTATAACACTGCTGTGCTGAGGTATCAGCTCCCTTAAGGGAGAGAATAGGAAGGAAAAAATAATAATAATAATATCAGCTCCCTTAAGGGAGAGAAAAAAAAAAAAAAATTCAAAGTCTGAGCACATGATTTTTTTATGCTGAAAATTTTTTACTGTTCAATTTCTATTTTTTTCCCCTTAAAGAGAATTAAAAAGTGAAATCAAGACCCAAAGCAATTTAAAACAAATTACAAGTTTCCAAGGGAAAGAAGGGGATGTTTTCAAGAACAGTATAGATGTGACACTGAGTGATATGGTTAGTAAACACAGTGAGAATAGGTTGATAGTTGGACTAGATGACCTTAAAGATCTTTTCCTAATTTAATGATTCTATGATTCTAAATAGAAATAATTTTCCAACTGGTTCTAATCCAAAAGGAGATAAGATAAAACCCTCTTAGTTTTACTGAATGCTCTTTTTGACTCTGAGTAATAGTCTTACTTTAAATACCAGTGCATTCCATCATCATTTTAACTTCAGAAAACTGTGATTTAGAAATAAGAAATTAGTGTAATATTGTACTATAATTCCTGCTAATTCAAAATGTCCTTAACACAGTAGAAGGTATCTGAGGAAAGAAATAAAGTGCCTAAAATGGAAAATTGATATATTGTCAGGACTTCTTGGTTTTGGTTCTCATGCCAGAACATGAAATACTTTGCTTTCTAGCTGGTTTGCTTGCTGCTGGAAAGTGTGCTGGGACATTGTCAAAAGGTGGTGTTATAACTTAATTTACATGTCTACCTGAGGTAAAGGTCTTTGCTGACTGGCAAACTCAGTTGCTCGTATGAATTCTTCTTCACCCACTTGAGTCAAAATGATCTACATTTTCTATGTCAATTGAAGTAGCAGGTCCTTGCTAACCTCATTTATTTTTGCTCAAGATGAGTTAGGAGCATTCACATGAGTGCCTCAGCAGGCAGAGGTAGGGGGAGTGAAAAACTCTGCTGCGTAGCTGGAGGGAGATGATGTGAGAAATTTGTTTAGCTGTCAAAGTGGCAATGGGAAGGGATATGGGAGCAGACTCACAACACTGAAAAGCATAATGTGAAGCACTTTGGGATTTGAAGTATGGAAGAAAAACACTAGGGTGCACTGGCACCAGAGAAGCAACATCCAGCTTTGTTTTGGAACAGGCTTTCACTCCTGCTGGGAAGGGAATTGAAGGAGCCTGTTTTAGTAGTTCTGAGTGGTGATCTCCATAATCTCTTCCCATTGGAGTCTGCAAGAAAAATATGAGGCAGTTTTTTTTCTGGAAGCAAGCTAAATTTGTTCCTTGGTCTTCTCTTTTTGTCTTTTGGTTTCTGATTCTTGGTCTCATTCTGAGGTCAGTGCTGCTGCTGGAAAATTCTCTGAACTATTTCTGCTTCATTCCATGATAATGTTTCATTCCCCATTCCTGGAGATGTGCAAGGAAGGATTGGATGGGGCCCTGGGCAGCCTCTAGTGCCTAATCTAGTGATTGGCAATACTGCCCATGGCAGGGGTGTTGGAACTAAATAATCTTTGAGGTTCCTTTCAACTCAGACCGCTCTATGAGTCTGTGTTTCTTGGATTGTGAGAGACAAAAATTCTGTTTCAAAACATTCACCCACTGTATGCTAATTGCAGACTGTTGTTGTACTTGTAAGGCCTTATTTAATCAGTTAGTTAATTCTAAATTAAATACAATCAAGAAAATATTAAATTGTTTTACATTTATTTTCCTGTTTTCTACATTTACATAAAACTAACAGAGTAGTTTTCAGTCATTATACAACATCGGATTTCAAGGAAGGAGAATTCAGCTGCTACTGCACCTCTTAAAGTTTTATTGTCAGATTCAAGTTTATTAATATTTTGCCTACTTAGGGTACATTAATACAAAGTCATAAGATAACTCTGTCCTGTTAATAAATTAATCAAGCGCTTAATGTTCCTTAATGGAGAATCCACAGAGACATATGGGAAAATTTACCAGGGACATGAAGTTTGTATAACACTGAGATGTAGGTCTGGTGTACTGAGGAAGGGAAATACTCAGGAAAGGGGTGAACAGCTTTGGGAATCCATGCTCAGGGAAAGGAGAATGGATGAGTGGTCAAGGCATTGGTGGAGTGCAAGACTCCAGTAAAGGGTGGGAGAGCATAAGGCAGAAGATGAGCATAAGGCAGAAGATGAGATTCAAATATGACTCTTGAGTATCATAGCTTGGTTCATTGGTGTGTTCCTGGAACAAATAGAAGTAACCAGGATAAATTCAAAGACATTATGTTCTAATATGGCAAAGAATCTTGAATAGAAATGCAAACGATCAGTAATCTGAGGTTACATTTAGAAAGCTTAGTTCTACATATATGTTAACATTTTTACTTCAGAGAATAAATTTGTCCAGAAAATGAAAGTAGTAACTTTGCTGTCTTTGAGCTTTTTTGGTGTGCATGTAAGGTATTCTTTGACAAGTGTTTTACACATCTCACCCTGACAGGACTGAGCATCCTCACTCAGAAATGGACGTAAGGTCATCATCTGAGAAGTATTAACAAATTAAAAACCAAGGCACTTATGTTTTCCTGATATCTTGAGTCCAGTGCTAGTTTAAGGATCTAAGTTGGGACTAGCACTGTGAAAGACAAATAGAGATACTATCTCAAAATAATATATGTATGAAATCTGACCTTATAATTGCTCTTTATGCCATAGACTGTGATCAAAATGCTAAAACAGAATTTCTGTGTTTGATACAACTAAAATCATACAAAATAAGAAGTCAATTCTAAAAAAAAACCACAAAATATTCTGCCATTAATCAAGAATCTAAAGCAATTCTAAATCACTACATTAAAATTATGAATTACTGTTTCTTTCTTTCTTATAATTTAATTATTAAAGACAAATAGGCTGCCATCCACCACAGTAGTATTTCCTGTTTAAATAAAGTTTAAGAAATAGTAAAAGGTTTTGAATAATAACAACCAAAAAAACCCCAAAACTGAGAATGCTTAGTATCATGATCTACTGGGTTTGTGTGTATTTTTGTAAGTAGCTCATATGCATGTTTATTAATGCAGTTTTCCAGCTTTCAAAATTACAACTCATTTGCACTGGAAATTAGATACATTTAAATTAATAAATATATATATATATATATATAAGTAATGAAAGTAATTAATTTAGGAATTATGGCTGATCTCCATTCAGCAGCAACTTTTAAAAATTAAGAATGGACATCATAGTTTTCATGACAGAATTTAGTTCAAATATCAATTCAGGCTATTTTTGTGACCATCTTGTAAGAAAACAGCTTAACCACAGTGATTTCTGCTGGCTTGAGAACCTATGAGCAGCATTCAGTGTGTAGTGAAAATCAGCACGACTTCACTATTTTATCTGAATTTTAGGCAGACATGTATTGCTTTCACATACACACACGCGGTAATCATCAGCCAATTACCGTGACTTTGCACATAGATAACTGTGACTGAGTTTCGTGGCAGTCAGCAGCCAAAGATGCCTTTTTCTCAGTAGCAGTGTAGTAACAAATAAGCAATACTCACATGAGGGAGCATTATAGTTTCCTATGCAATTAGCTGTAGCTCATTCATACATAGGCTACCATCAAAAATCGGCGATACTATCATCATGCAGAAGCTATATATTGACATTCATTTTCCTGTGGAATATGGCTACATTTCAGATCCCTTTAATTTTAGGCAGCCTCTTCCTTGTCTTATGCAACCTCATAATTTCATTGAAACTGCAGAGTGATAGATATGTATATATATATATATACACACACACACACACAGGAACGCATATACGTATCCTTAGTATTTTCCTACATGGAACAAGATTTCGTCCTGTAAAATGTTTATAAAGTAATGCTAAGTGTTCCTAGTTGCATTTTATCATGGAATCATTACTGTTTCTATGAGCACTATCTCCTAAATTTTAAATACATTTTTTTCAAGGTTATCTTTTCCCTGAGCGAAGAATTTTGCACCTATGCACTCAATACTGCTTCACTACTAAAGGTCTGGTAAAATGTCAGTGTATTCTTCATAAACTTTCCCTCATTCATCCTTTTCCTTTTTTATTGCTTTTTCACTTCTCTCTTGTCTTTTCCCAATTCACAGCTCATTGTGTCTCTCCTGATAACTGGGGTTTTCCAGCCAACACCCAATCCACTTAACAGATGGCTGGCAGGCAGAAACCAGATGTGTAGTGAATCCTTGTCCAACATTATGACTTTGGCTCCGTTGCATCCCTGGCTTTTCTAGGCAATGGGCCCAGATTTCAAGAGCTGTGCCTTCATTCTCTTTTGGCTTCAAGTACGTTGTACCAGAGGAACTGACACACACACACAAAAATACAGATTAATGGTGACTGATACAGCATTTACAGAAATTCTTCAGACTGAGAAAGAATGGTCTCTTTCTCATCTCAAGGGGAATCAGGACTCTCTTCAAATATCCTCAGTCCCTGTTAGATTTGAAGCTTAAGAAGCAATAACTTTCAGGAGTATTCAAACTGGTGAACTGAGTAGTTCTCAGCAATCTTTTGCTGGAATGTGCCCATGACCTTGAATGCTTGCTATATAGGTTATAAGCAATGATGTTAAGTTAGTGTCAGGAAGGTTTTATTTCTCAAAGTTGATGTGGAAAAGAATCTTACTATGGTTTCCTGCTCCATTTGGTGATTATAAATGAATGGGAAAATGGACACAGAAGATAGTATCTAAAAGCAGGTTTGTGTACTACAGAGCAGCTTGCACACCCTCCTTGGACCAGGCTAGATTCTTTTAGAAAATGATCACAACTAGCGTGCCTGATATATCTAGATAGGAACCATTGTCACTCTTGCTGATGGAAGCTAAATCCAAAGAAGGTAAATGAAATTGCTCTGGAGTGCTTACTAATACAAGATAATATTTGTGAAAGTCTTGTGAAGTCTGAGATGGCAAGTTAGGGACTGTCCTTGTGGAAACTGCTAATTTTGAATCAGTGAATAATTCAAAACTGCTTTTCCTGGCCTCTGTCTTTGTTTTGAAGTGTCCCCCAGAAAAGCAATTTAGTTAATCTGTTTTCATGTTTTAATGCATCATACTGCTCATATCACTGTGAAAGATAGTCTTGTCTGTTGCTGTTGGTCAAAAGTGAGTAATGAAGTTTCTGCCACTACAAAGGTGGAGACCTTTAAGGATTGAATTTGGCAAACCAAATCTGAAATCTGTGTAGAACCATAGTGATAAATGCAATGTAGTGATCAGTTACTGTCATAAAGAATGGTAGCAAGGTGTTCAACTGAACCATGTGCAAAAGGAAAGGGAAAGGAAAATATCTATTTTACATAGTTTGTAATGTTGTAAAGATATTTTGTTGTTTTCTTTTCTGTGATTGAAGGGGCTGGTCACAGTATGCTGTATATTTTTCTTCTGCCCTTTCTTCCATTTGAATCAGGACCCCATAACAGATCACAACAACTGACAGCAATTGGTGGGGTAGGACACAAGCAGCAGAATTTAATGGGTGTACAAGAAGGGAGCATGCATTCTTCCAGCTTTCATACTTCAAAACCTGCTCATCAGAAGTTAAATATTTTTGACAGAGCAGAACCTAATGCCTTTCTATGAATCTTAATGGATTGCATTTGCTCCACAGCAGTGTTTATAGCGAGCATGATTTTATACATGATTTGTTAATTAAGTAAATTACTGTTAACAGCTTTCTCAAAACCCCATTACCTTCATATCAATTGACTTTTTACAAATTAACATGATTAATTTAAAAAGCATAAAAAATGAGAAACAAGGCTAAGAATGTAAGGATGAATCTTGAGGCCACTCTGGATGTAGAAACACTTTCTTATATGAAATTTTCATTAACTGTCCACAGCAAAATTTTAAAAATATATTGAAAAAAAAAAAAAAAGAGAAATTTACAGTCAGCTGTATCAAAAATATAATCAGCTGTCCATTGACTTTAAAATAACCTCCAAACATTTGGAAAAAAGATAAGACAAAATAAGACTTAAGAACCCCCTCCAGAAAGAAAACAACAACAAAAGCAAACAAACAAAAAACAATAACAAAAAGATTATGAAATCTTCTGAGAAATTCAGAATTTGACTGGGAAAAAAAAAAAAAAAAAAAAAGAGAGAGAGAAACCAGATCTAGCTTTGAGTTTGTCTCTGCTCTTAGTAGGGCTGGCGGACCAGGTAATTTCCATTGTTTCTTTCCAGGTTTATTTTGCAAATCTAAGTTTCCATATTCTCAGTGATGAGGGTGGTTAATCTTGGGGGCACACATATAAAAGGAACAGGACTCTCACTCTTCTACTGCCTGCAGTTTAGTAAGGGACAGCTTAGCAGTCGAGCACAAGTCAGTAAGCTGGAAAATTGGAGTTAGGCAAGCTTCTGTTATTTCAACTGAATAAATTAAAAAAAGAAAGAAGAAAAAAAAAAAGGGGAATGTTTTACACGATCTCTGCCTTGAAGAATTTACAGTTTAAGTAGATGAACCAGAAGGGAAGGGAAGGAAGGGAACAGTGTGTTGTTCAGGGAAATAAAGTAACCAACTTCGGGTTAGCCGAGAAGTCAAGAGAAATGAATTTAGTTGTCAGAATCCATGTTTGTCAGTAGAAACATGAGACCATCTTTCCACTTCAAGTTTAATCTGTCAAGTGTATAAGTAATAGTAGGAAAAACATAGTTCCTCTGCACTTTTTCAGTATGTTTCCTCTTTCTACTTGACCTTGTTTTCATTCATGTTCCCACATTCTTTGTATAATTTTTCAGACAGCATCATATTTTGGTATGGATATCTTAGGCAGCCATGAGGGAGGGGAAAATATATGCAATAGAAAATATGTACTTGTCAAAAATTGGCTTGGGGACTGTGGAACCTGCACCTATCCTGAAAATGCCTTTAACTTCATTTTTTTGCTGACTGTGTTTTTCTATACATACACAGAAAGAATTGTAAAATTCCAGTTTGCTCTGTATCTTTATTTCTCATTTTATTTTTACAGTATGTTAGAGACCAGTTATGGCAGTAAATTCTAGTACTGCAGATCTGCTTGTATTTGCTGACCCACTTTTCCTTATGAAAGAAAAAGTCTGTTGGCTGGGGCTTATCTATACCTTAAAAAAAACTAGAAGTTAATATGTTTAACAGGATATTGTACCTATTCTGAACATCTAGAGAACTGTGGACCCTTGGACTTCATACTTATCACCAAATAACTGTAAGAAAAGAGTGTAATGTGATGCTACTAACAAGTAACCTTATCCCCTTTGGATCAATTAGAATAATGACTCTGAGTACTAAACAAATTTATAAAATACAAGTATTCCTGACTTTTCAATTCTCAGCTGCAGATGGCATTAATTCTGCTTCCTATTTCTAGATGACTTCTTTGCAGGATTACTCATGATTAGATTACACAGTCCTTTACTGAATAACAGAAAGATATTATGAGAAGGACAAAAGCCATCCAGTTACATTTGTGTTTGTATTCTCATTTTTACCATTGTCTTCCCTTCTTGACAATACAGTATTAGCAGTTTGCACATATTGCTCTTGCAAAGATCCTGATACATCTAGTCATGTAAAGTGGGTGTCTCATTTCCCTGTAAGTACTCCCACTTCATTCATCTTGTGTACATGGTGAAAATTTTGTCCTGTATCACGGAGCAGATATTCTCTTGAATAATGATTATGAATTGTTCCCAACACAGTGAGGTCTGAAGTTTCAGTACTAAACAAAATGTCATGGTAGCACTGGACTCCCAGTGACCCTGGGAGTGCTTTCCCATTAATTTTTGTGGTTGCTTGTTTTTTTTTCAAATCAATGAAAATTCATTTCTTACCAGGGCCTCTGCCTGAGGCAAGGAATGTCTTATTGTTTTCTGTATACACATTTGCAACACCAACTTCTGTTTTCAATGAGAAAATGCTTCATATTTATACGGATACAGCTACACAAAGAAAAAGATTTCAGCACAAACAAGGAAAGTCTGTTTTAGCAAAGATCTGAGAGTATGATCTGAGATATATTTTCATTGCTGTACCTTCCTGCAGGGAAGTGAAAATGACTACTAAAGTATTTCAAGTACTTCATTTCAGAAAGCAAGCAGCTTGACAGAGCAATGCATATTGGGTTAAAGGGAAGGTGTCTAGCCTTTGAATAACTATGGAATTCAAAGAGCTCCGTCTGGATTTTATTTTATTATTTTATTTTATTTTGTTTTATTTTATTTTATTTTTAAATGTTTAATTTAGAAGACTTTGCTGTACATTCAGCAGCCATTCAAATCTCCATGCTGGCATATAATATCCAAATGAAGCTCCTACTGGGAAGTATCGGGGCAATGACAGCTTCTACTGAGATACTACTCACAGTTATGGAGCTAGTAAAACTGAGCTGTATAAATGCAGTAAATCTTTATTTAAGCGCCTGTGGGTCAAAGCCTGTAAAAGCAAGCACAGGCAGAATAATCAACCTGGGATCTAAGGTGAGGCTGAAGGATGAGGCAGAACTGCATTCAACCCTCTGTGGTATTTTGTGCAGATCCACAACTGCAATGCAACTAGAAGGGCTGTAATTTTCCTGTGAGGTAATTTTTTAATAAACAAAACAAAGCAGGGTGTGGAGCAGTTGTTTTGCAAACAGTGTAACATTCAAACAGAAATACAAGCTAGAAGAACAATGGACATAGTGCAGAAGAGAGAAAACCTTTAGTTGTTCTGATTTTTTTTCAACAAGTCTTCAATCTCTTCCCATTGTCACTTTTGTGTGACAGTGTGGGCAAAATACATCATTTCTCTTCCTTCTTGTCATCCTCATCACCAGTGGAGGGGATCTGTATTTGTTTGCTTAGTATCAATCTCTCTGTAACTCTAAGAAGTAGAGAGAATTAGCTCATACTGAGCATTGTGCTGCTGCAAGGTGACTGAGACTCAGGATTTAATCCAGCCCATTTAAAGCAAGCTCAAATGTATTCACACAGCACTGCAGACTGCAGTATAGACATATCCTGAGTAAAGTACCAGGGAAAATTTAGAGAGTTTCTTCATATCTTGTGTCTTGGGAGCTATAAAATGAAAAGAAAAAGGGGAGATCCAGGTGGAAGATGTGTTTCTGGGAACTGCAGCCAGCAGTTTGTCAGTGAAGTTTTATCTTGTTATTCACGTCTCTTCTTTTCAAATAGTAAATCATGCTCTGAGGCAAGGAGCCCTAATAGGACTTGGCCATGGTGCTTGCTTCTTTTCCCTCCAGTGATGACACAGTCCCTACAGTCTAAATATTATGAACTCCTGGTCATTTTAATCCAGGTAAATGGAAAAGACAGCAGAACCGAAACACCTAATGATCCTTCTAGACAGAGTTTGATGTCTCTAGCTGTAGGAGATCTTTAAGAAATGTTATCATGTATGGCCACAGCACTGTGACCTCAGACTTCCAGCAGTGTAGCTAGAAGTGTAATCCATATGGGCAAAAATATCCTAGTCAGTTAGGTATCTAACAGTGTGATTATTTCTCTGGTTTCAATTGCCCTGTAGGTTTTACAGGTAGCATGGTCCATGACTCTTCATAGGAACCTTACTAGGTGCTTTAAGAGTTTATTTCCCTTTCTACCATTCCTTTCCTATCTAAAACCTGCAAGGAATTAAGGCAGGAAATCCTTTTCAAGTTAATGTTTTCTTTGTTGTTAACAACTTCTACAAAACTGGTCCAAGAATTGCACATGGCTTCAGGGACCAGCATCTGGAGAACTAGAGAAAGGGAGATTTCTGTGGGACACAGATGAAAAATAATAATAATAATTAAAAATGCTTGTTCTAATGTTATGCTTTGGACTTTAATCCAACATTGATGAAAATATACAGTGATCTTTGCATACAACCCTTAATGGCTAAGCCCACAGTCTGGTTTCTGATATCTTATTCTGAAAGTAGATTTTGGGGAGACAAAGAGACACAGCAAAAACCTGCTAGCTCACTGTAAATTATTACGAGATAAAAGAAAATGGAAGCAAAACAAACTTCCGATTATTAGCTTTTCAGTCAGTATTTCCATCTTGCCTCACTGTGTTGCTCATAAATGGGAAGAATCACGACAATAATACAGGAGTGTTAAACCAGATCTCTGGGGAAGAATGAACAGAGATATCAAATAGCTTTAAAACAGAATTTAGCACCAAATCAAATGCCTGTGAGGTTCTCAACTTGAAGGTTGAGAAGAGTGGATGAGAAAGAAGCTTGGATGAGTTATGCAGCTGTGCTTAACAGACTAGGAACAGGATACACTTAGAAGACAATTGTCCTTTCAGAATTCACATTGCTTTCAGGAGATTAAAGGACAGGTACAACTGCTTAAAAGCCAAGATATTTGAGGATCTCTTCAGAACAAGACTTCTGAATAGCTATGTTGAGCCAAACAGCTAAATACTCAGTGTCAGTTGCTCTACTTTTAAAAATGTTTTGACTGTTTTTGGTGGTGAGCAGGAAGGAGATTTGGATTCTGTGTTAGTGACCATGAAAGATTTTCCATATAACCATAGGAAGACCCTTAGGGCACATTTTAAGGCTCTAATTTTTTTTTTTAATTGCCTCCATTGTGGCAGCCGAATCCAATAAACTGAATCTAGAAACAAGGGACAAAAAATGTTTTATGATTTTGAAGGCCTTGACTTTAATTTCCTTGTGCTATAGTTTTTTCCAGCTATGATCTTTGTTTTTTCCAGAGTTGGTCTACAACTAATGTAACCAACATTCAGAAAGAAGCTGGGCCATTACTAAAACTATAAATCTGTGTTTGGAACCATGAAGACTGGAGTACATCTCATTGTTTTGCTGTTGTTGCAATATTTTTGGTTGCTACTAATGCATTTCTGTCTACTGAGTTCTAAAATTATTTCACCAACATCCTGTGTTATCTATTAGGGATGGGTAAAACTTTTCATGCACACTGATAAAATAATGTTTGTCTAAAACTGAATCTGAGCCAACTCTGAGAGATAATCAGCAGGACTCTTTTATCCTGAGATTTTGCCAGGTCTGTGGGGTTGAAAGCATGGTCAAGAATTGACCCCTCTAGATTGTATCCCTGAATACTTTCCTGAGCTTTCTTACATTTGCTAATCTTTATGACTCAGGTTCATTTATCTGACTTAAGACACATTGTAAATGAGGTGATATTTTAAATGAGTTGGATACTCACTGCTCATCATTGGCTATATAGTTTGCTTCAGGCATCTGTGTTTAACACTTAGTAGTGTTACTTAAATGCTTAAAGCTAGGTGAAGCTGAATTCCCCTGAACAGAATATTCTCAGCAGATTTTAATTAGGATATATAAACTGAAGTTGTAATTTCTGTATTCAGCTTCCTAAAGAGAATATATGATGGGTATATGTCACAGATTCTTTTCTTTCTCATGAAAAAAAAATATATATATATATTAAATATAAAGATCTGAACATTTCTACTTGGTCTACACAATTATTCTTCATATGGAATTAAGAAATGAGTGACAGGCTGATCCAAAACACTTTGCTGTTTTAAAGAAGTATAACTAGAAGCAATTTACATCATGTAAGATACAAACACTTTATGCATATTCTGTTTTATGGCTTTTCCTGATTTAATATTCTCAGCAATTCTGCTTTTTGACAAAGAAATATTTTTCTACTCAGCATTTCAAAGACAGTCAGGAAAGAAGAAGAAGAAATACTGTAACTGACTTTTTAGTGTCATTATCAGAGGAAAGAAATGATATTACTGCAAACATGCCAAACATTTCAGGGCACAAAATCTCAATGGCTATCTGCTGCCAGTGATATGTTAATAAGACTACTACCTTACCTCATAGCATACCTTGGCTGGCTGCAGGGAAGTTAACACTGAAAATACTTCAGCTTTGAAATACCTCAAATATGAAATTTGGCAGGATACTTAGAAGCAAAAAATAAAAAAAATGTTGTACACTATTTTTTTAACTGATGAAATGAAAGCATATCAGAAATGAGTAAGATGCAGAAGTCTAGAAAATATATGCTGTCAGACCTGTGCTGGCCCTGTGTTGGTCTAGGGTAGATGTTTCTGCACAGAGATTTTCAAACAGAATATGCTTACATGACAATTTAAATTCAGTAATATCTTGCTGATAGGGCCAAAAAGAAAAAGATCTTAAGATGAGTAGGTGATCCTAGATACCATCTAATTGTAAATTAGTATGATTCTACAATACAAGCCAAATTAAATTCAAACATAATGTAAAAATGTTTCCATTCTTGAAGGCAAGAACCATTTTCCTTATTAATAATGTACTGGACTTGACCTACAAGATGATGTTCCCGTTCTTTCAGTGGCCTTAATGTTAGCACATTTTCATCCCAGGAAAATAGAGGGGAAAAATAAAAGAACATTTATTTCAGAAATAGTGGTGAGGTACTTGCTGTGAACCACCACAGACAATTACACCTTTGCACTCTGGGATGGAATTTACTTGCATTGATATATCCTGATCTGGAAATGAGTACACTTTTATCATCTCTTGTTCTTACACTTCTTTGTGGTCCAATGTCATACACAAGCAAGATGCTAATGTAATATTTTCGGTCTCTAGTCCTAGGTAATTTTCTTTTCTATTTTAATGGGATTAGCATGGAATATGCCATGACTTACTTTAGGATATGAAATTTTAACTGCATACTACATAGCACTAAGAATAGCTCAAGCAGTAACAAGAAGAGAATGACTGATGATTCCTACTCAGTGTGTGCGAGAACACATCTGGAGTGCTGTGTCCAGTTCTCACTATGGGAAAGAGGTCAGATAACTGAAGGAAATTCAAATGGTATTCACCAAGATGTGTGAAGCACTGCATGCCTTATGAGAGCTATCCAGACTGGAGAAGAGAAGGCTGTGTGGAGTATTTTACTCCAGTCTTCATCTCCTCTATAACCAATCATTAGGAAGATAAATCAAACTCTTATTAAATCACAGTGTCTGGAGAGGAGATGGACACAAAGTTGCAGGAAGGAAAATTCTGGTTGGATTTCAGGAAAAAAAAATCACGGTTGTCCATTCTCTGAGTCAGAACACATAGAGAAATTAGAGAATTTCTATCCTTTGAAATATATATATAAAAATAAATATAAATATAAATATATAAATATATAAATATATATATAGAAATATAAGGAAATGCTTCCAAACACTAAAAAAATTGGCAATTTACACTGGTGGTTTTTTGTTTTATTTTTGCATGACTAGGGGAAGAAAGGAAAAAAATAGAAACAAATAAATATTTTCATTACACGATATGCGGAAAAAAAAAAAAAAAAGACAAAGAGAAAAATTGTTCCAGAAAAATGCGCATTTAAACACTTTCAGTGGATAACAGGATTAATTCAATTATGTCTTTCTCCCTACTGATAGTTTATTTTGGAGAAAAGACCAAGACATCTTCCCTGGCATCTCAAATATTGCCATCATTTTTCTGAGGAATAGTGCAAGTGGGAAGTAAACTAAAACCTCTATTTTTTACAGTGTTTTTCTAGAATTTTTCTTGTCTGTCATGGCTGTGCTGATACCTAGTAAATCAACTGCAACTTCTGCTAGCACCTTCCCATCCCAAACTGAGAACACTAACTTTTCATGCTATGTATACATGATACCATGATCAGAATTTATATTTTGTGTTCTTTCTGGGCAAGAAATGGAATAACAGATGGTTGCAATTAAAAGCTACTGAACTCTATTTATTTATTTATTTATTTATTTATTTATTTATTTATTTATTTATTTATTTATAGATTTAGACTGCATTATCTGGGTCATAGATGCATGAAAATATGCTGTTTCTTTGTCTTCTGAATGATCTTGAAATTGCAGTAAGTTCTAGATAAATAAATAAATAAATCATGACTAAAGATCTGTGAAAAAAAGAACTGTAATTAAATTTAGTGGAAATCTGATTGCTTTATAACATCTCTTAACAGATGGAGGGATGAAATGAGACCTAGTAATATAAGACATCCTTTGGAAAATGGAGGAATGACATTCCTTTCTCAGTCTGTATTGTATTTCCTTGTTATTCCCAATGCTTTGGATAATCCAGCACTAAATGCATCTAAATGCAACTTGTTTATATAATTTGTCCAATATAAACAGCTTGTGGGTAGGGAGGATTACTATTTTTCTTATTGCTAAACAAATGGTGTTGATCAAAATACCTTGCTGAGTGCAAACACACCAAAATAAAATAAGAATCATTCTCTTAGTCTGCTGACTGCTCACAGAAATAGTGTTATGATTTATGCTAATCAGTCACTGTGACAATCTGGCATAGGAGTGTTATCATTGCCAAGGTTGGTTGTACAAGAGATAAGCAATTTATGGTGCTGTTGGTGAGGTGATCCAGTTTCTGAACGGGGCAGAAATCAGTGGCAAGAGATCTGAAGTCAGAGCTGATCTTCAACTTCTGTGGTTTGTACGAGCAGCTATTGAATATTCAGGATATCTTGAATAATCAGTACCTATGTCTTAAATCAGAGCAGAACTGGTTTACACAGATGATGGAAACGAGTTTCCACAATCTCATAAAAGAGCTGCTTTTTAACTTCAAAGGCCTTAGAATTCTGTCCTGATATCTAAGACACTTGCAGCTGGGGTTAAACTACAGTAGTGTCAATCCCCCTGTGTATAAGGTGTTTACCATATTCTACTGCTAGTGAGAAGTCACCCACTTAAAACTGAAAAATAAATACATTGAAAAGTAGTTGTGAATTACAAATAGTACCAGCAGTTAAAAGATGGTGCTTTATGTAATTAATATCTAGCAACTAACATATTTCTTTAATAGTAATTAAATGCTAATTAAATATTTTCCTCAGGAATATATTTTCTAATGGTATTTCTAGATACTCCTTTTCCTTTTAAATGTTTCATTGGTGTTGTTCAGTAATTAATGTTCACTAATTAATTTTGAAGTAAGAGTCTTGACCCTTCAAGCAGTCTAGGAATGGAATTCCCTTAGCTGATGTGTATTCATTTTAAACATTTCCTGATACGACCAAAAAATAGGATGCCTAAGACTCCTGTAACCATTGAGGCTTGGACTCCTTGAGGCACATGGACAAAGATTCAGGCTGGGAATGCTATATGGGTGCTTTAAGGGCTGCCAGGAGCGTACAACTTGTCAGGTAACTCATTAGGTCTTCTTCCCTGTCTACTTTGGACACAAGATTCCCAAAGGAATCACTGCCTAGTCCATCCTACTCACTGGAAATTTTACTGATGAGGACTGCTTTTTTCAAGCAGTTGACAACTATATTTGGGTGGTGGTGAATTTTTTATTTTCTCCCAGGTTCAGTGGAAACCTTTTCCTCTTTCTCTATTCCCCAGTTTCTGACAAAAAGGAATCTTTCATGAAGATCAGGAGCACTCCAGTCTGAGAGAAATTCATGGTCCTTGAAACTGTAGACATATCCTGGCAAATAGAGAAGGTTTCTACAGTCAACCTTGAGGGACTGGATGCACAGATTTGAAGTAGTCAGTGCCAGATACATTGAAAAGACAGTTCTGCTTTTTGGATGGAGATTCAGTGTATGAAATGCCACTAGCCTCACTTTCTAAGGACTGCAGCAGGGCCCTCTTGGCCAGTGCTGTAGGATTTAGCTATTTGAAATGAATTATTTTAGGCTTAAAGTATTTTTAAATGAAAATTTGCATTGTTTGAAGATTTCTGAGCATGTCTCTCACATCAAGCGTAATTCCTCAAGGGGCTACAGCTTATAATAGCATCTCTAGCTGGATTTTTGGCAGTAGGATTAAATATGGTGGTTTTAATTTTAAAGCACAAGCTGCAACTCCAATTTCACAGGCTGAAATCTCATTTCCATTAACAATGGCTGTAGAAGGGTCAAGAAGCTTTGTCTCAGTCAGTCAGTATCACGAGATCATGGGTAACAATGAATGGGTTATGCGCATTCAAGCAGCTATGACCTGTGCTCACTGGTAATTAACTTCAGACTGACAACATGTAGGCATTAAGTCAGATCATATTCTTAAGTTCATGGAGGTACTCAAAGGCAAAGCCTTGTCGTCAGACAGTGTTTTTCAATCCATATACATCTAGAGCATTTAGCAACTAATGAATTACAAAAACCACCCTACATTTTAAGTATTAAAAAAAAGAACAATTTGTTTCTACTTCTGCATTGAAAAGCATGGATTTCAGTTCATTATGGCCCCAAGATAATCATAGGAAAAATAAGAAAAAGAAATAATCTCAACCTGGTTAGAAAGGTAGTCTCAATTCTGCTTTTATTCATGCGGTGGTAAATCTGGAACCACTCATGTACAGCCTGAGGGTGGCCTTTATTCTTAATTGCTGTGTTTTAGCGCTATTTATTCAGCACAAAAAGGGAAGGAATCAGCCTGGGAAGCAGAGGTGGTGATATGTGAAAGCTAATTCTATACTGTGAAAATCCTGTCTTTACAACAGTAAAAAAAAATACCTGTGACTTAGCAGGAAAAATAATTAAGGGATATTGGTGACATTTTTTTTTCAACTGAAAATGTATACTTTGCTTGCTTTCAATTGATGAAACAATGACTAATTTCACCAACTAATTGCTCTGATAGAGAACTCTGTGTTTTAAGTTGACATACCCTTAATTTTACATTATTTTTCATGAACCTAGTAATTTCAAATGAATATCATTCAATTCTAAGGACAATGAATGAAATAAAAGAGACCATGGAAGTTATGGTACAATACAGGGGAGTTTCTTCCATTCTAATCAAGCCTATATCATTGCTTTCCTCCTGCTGTTTTTATAATACATTATTCTGCAAAAGTCACTGTGAGGTCATTTCTACAAAGCCTGCAAAATCCTCAAATTGCTAGCTGTGAGGTGCAACTCTGCTTACTAATCCTACCTTCATTTTGAGTCACCTATGGATGATTTCAGCAAACTAGATGTTTTAAGCTCTGTCATTCTGCAGTGAGGTGGTGTCAGGTTTGTCACAGCATGGCTACTTGTCCCTAAAGCCCTCTCTGGCATTCCCAGGGCAGGACAAGTAAGTTCTCTGAAAGTCAGCTGAGAAAGGCTCCTAATATGCATCCTGCCAGGAATCATAGGGTGGAGAAGCACTGTGCACAAATGCCTGGCTGTAAATTAAATAAGTTTACAGTAGCACAGGAAGACCTTTGCTGGGGGAACAGTGGTGTCCTTTGTGATGCTACCACAGGCAAACTGAACAGCAAAGGCTCATCAGATGTGACAGGCAGAGGGTGACTGGAAAAGCTGAAGAGAAGCAATAGATCAAGTTGCATCAGATGTTAATAAGACATACTGGATTAAAAGTACATGTTACTTGAGTCTCGGGTGATTCTCTTAAACCTAAGATTATCTGCTCATCTAGCCTTCATCTAATTTGACCCCAAAGGGATTCTGTGTGAGGTGTGAAGCAGGAGAGGAAGCTGCAGCTGGTGCTCTGACAAATGCTTACTTAATTTTCTTTGTATCACCTATGGAAGTCTCCTGTGCAACCAGGAAACGTAATGACAGTTTTGCTCAGTAAATTAACCCAAATGACATATGTATTGAAACTGTAGGCATTTCTTAAGCAACATCCCCTCCACAAGATAAATCTGAATATGCATGAAAGCCATGTGGGAAAGTTGTGACTGGTGAATGCAAAGAACAGATTCAGATGAAGGACAGCACAAATATACAGCTGGGATCTTGCTGCTTATTGCTGAAGTTGGACTGTCTAAGTAAGTGAGAGCAAAATGTGCATGATTAGCTGTGTCTCCCAGCTGTGTTCATTTACTAAAAATGTTTATGTGCAGATGGGATCTTAAGCAATAAAGTATAGTGAATGGTTGTGATGCTCAAGTGCTGGGCACACCACATTCATGAAAGAGCTTGTATTTCTGAAGGTGCACTTTGTGAGATGTGCTCTAGGTGCTAAATTTCTGCTTTGAGATGTGTTGCACAAGTGGTCGTACAACCTGCATCTGCATTTCCAGCATGTAGCATTACTTTAAAATCAAATTCCCCATCCAGAACTGGCCTTGCTGAACCTAGCTGGCATGAGCAGGGAAATGTAAGGTAGTTTGGAAGACTCCCTGTCACAAGTGTTTTAGAGGAAGTGTCACTGTGTGTAGTTACTTTCCAGACAATCTGAGTAGTTCAGGGGACAAGAAGTAAGATGATAATAACAAATGAAACAAGCAGAAGAATTTGCAAAATAAGCCTACTGTTCTCACCAAAGTTTGTCCTTTTTTTTACCATTTTTACCTTTAGAAAATTAGTTTTCATCTCCATCTGCTTTGTGGATATGTAAGATAAGATCAGTATTTAAATTTGAGAATTAACAGAAGGTCAGCAGTTAAAGCAGTTATCCAGCCAAGAGGTATAAAACTTGATGAGTCAAAAATAGTTTGGCAATATTATATTAAAAAAACTTGAGTTCTGTGCATCAATTAAATATCATGAAGATTTAGCTGAGCAGGAAGAGAAACTTTACTTGGCTTTCCTTATGTTATAATGAAAGTGGAGATTGTGTAATGACTTTATATTCCCATTGCTCTTCAAACTTCAAATGGGCTCAGATTCATGAGACTGAGAAGTTGGTTCAAGCTGGTGATAATTTTTATTTCCAGAAGGATATGACCTAGATATCACTTTAGAAGGAGTGACCTAAAGGTTAACCAAGTTCACATACTGCTTTGGGAGAAAATGGAAGTAAAACAAAAGTTTATGACACCAAGGAAATTGTTTGGTTCTGTTCTCTGCTGTTCAATTTCTTTGGTTAGTATGTGGACATTCCAGTAATGTCTCAGTTTTCCCACTTCTCTAAAACTTGTGCAATTAGGTGTATGCTTATAATGATGTTTTAAAGAATGTCAATAAATGCAGTTATCACTTATTTGAGGGTTGATTGTTTGATTGTTGGTGTTTTTTTTGAAGGCAGATAGTAACATGACTTCTATGGGTAAACTGGCATGAGAAGGTGAAAGAATAGTCTGAGACATAACAAAATAGCATTAACCTTACATCTAGAAATCTTACCTTGCTCCTTCCTCTTCACGTCAATTACTTTCAAATAAAAGAACTGTAAGGAAGGATCACTGCTTAAGACAGTACCTAATGCGGAAGCATCAGGATTCAGGAGGCAGATTAGAGAACAGGGCCTGCTATGGGGTTAGAAGATATAGAGAAAAGGTTCCTGCTACAGAGAACAGCTATTTGTGGGAAGGAGAAAAGACTGGCAAGAACTGTGGTCATGAAATGAAGTCAAGTTAGAGTTCAGATAAAATTTTCCTTGCAGCCCTAGTTCTGAAGAATTAATTTCAATCTCTTTTCTGTTCTTGCTCTCTTTCCCTTTGTTGAATAGGTCAAGTGATTCTAATTGGGAAGAATAGAGAGACAGTGATTTTGATGTGGAAAAGACAAAACTGTTAAGGGGTAAAAATTAGCTGATCCTCCAGGCTATTTAATGGCAACTATCTATCTCCTAAAATAGAAGGGGCGTATACGAAGGCAGGTTTTTATAGGATGAGTGAGATTTCTGCTGGGTTGAAATTTCATGTGACTTAATAGATTGTCTCTATAGACAGCAAGGTTTTCTATTTAAATGTGTCTTTAGATTTTCTGTTCTAGTTGGGCTAGAACAGAACCTTTCTTACCTTTCTCTAACAACTTTTTATAAGGGATAAAATTCTTATTTCATTAACAGTGTAGTTTTTGTGTTTTTTTGTTTTTTTTTTAACTCCATCTATCCCTTGCTTAGCATAAAGTTGTCAACGGACTCTGCAAGTTCTGATTTGTATCATTCACATTTCTTTGTCACCTGTTTCTGCTGAGAACTCACACTCTTCTGACTGAACTAGTTGAAGGAGAGTTATGACTAGATCTGTAGCGTTACTTCCAAATAAACTGGAGGAAGCAATTATAAATTATTCATATATATGTGTGAGCTTTCTTTGAAGATGGGTACTGCCTACTGCTGTTGCTTCCTGCCTTATTAAGGACTTCTCCCATTTTGCAGGTAGATGCACTGCCCCAGTAGAGTGAGGAAACTGAAACCATTTTGCTGTGGCCAAACCTGGTGTGATACCAGATCTTTCTGCCTCCAAATGGAGATAATCAGCTTCTTGAAGTTTATGTTTTAGAAATAAACTTGATAATAAAGATGAAATTAATGAGAACAGATAATAATGAGGGATGGAAAAACATGATACAACTTTGTTTCTCTTGGGAGGGGGAGTTGCACAGAGGGCAGCAATTTGTTAAGGTGTTTATATATTGGAGAGTGGTGAAGATAAATGAAGTTTCAAACAATTTGGGGAATAAATAAGGTTACTTGAAATGCTTTTGATGTCTCAGACTTGTCTGCAGCTCATGACTTATAAACTTCTCATTTGACCTTGGGCTTTGCATGTTTTTCCGGTATAAAATAGAATCTTAAATCTGCAAAAGAGGGAAAAAATACATTTTAGCTGGTTACTCTTTGTTACCAAACACTAGCAGCTAGTTTTATAAGTATTTAAGAGCTAAATACTCTCTCCCTCCAGAGCATATTTGATACTACATCCTCTAGTTTATTGCTGTATGAATACTTGTTTCTATGTGGTCTTTTGTTTTGTTTTGTTTTGTTTTTTTTTCAGGATAAATGTCCCCATTATGCTTTGTTGCTTAGTAGTTAGTCTGCTTTTCTAGCAGGGAAGACGTGAATTTGAATTCATATTATGGAATAAATTGATTAGATTTTTCTTTTATTTCATGTAATTCTTATTCTGAGTAAGTGGACAAATTTAGGAGAAGCCAGTGAAATAGGAAAGGTGCCACTGAGAGCTTATCTGAATAGTTTATACAGAGCTCAACTCGTGTTCTGGGTATGCTTACCAGATGGCTATATTTTGGCAGAGGAGCCATATGTTTCTTGCCCCTGAGTAGACCTGGGCATCTGGTTCAAACTCTGTTAAGATGAAGACAATCCTCATTCAAGCTTAACAGTAGAACTCCAAATACCCAGGAGATGTAAAATTATACTGCATGTGGTACACAGGTGACTACAAGAAAAAGTGATAGCTGAAATCAAGGATTAAATGTTGTTTCACAGATCAAATGTGATTCACAGATCAAGCCACCAGCCTTCAGTCTGTGAAAGTATATCAAGGCAATGTCATTTGGGTGGTATCCATACCTTCTTAAGTTATTTAAGTGCATTTTTACTGGTTTAAGTAGAGTGATAGTCCTGTAAGCTGTCATATTTACTGGTAATATTCAATTTGATTGTAATCAGAGACCTTTGTGAATAATAGGACCTCGCAAGCAGAGTGCTAATTATATGAAGGATGAATGAGCCCTAACTGAGAGATAAAATAACCTGTTTGTGAATGATAGCCCAGCAAACACCAGCTTGAAGTTCCTCACTTACTGAGTTCCCAGGGAGCTTTTGAATTAGCCATCCTAGGTTCAGATGTGCACTGGCTTTGACAATGTCCTTATGGGATTTTTGTATTTTAAATGTTGCTTTAGGCTTAAAAGAAATGTCAGTGCAAGTTTTTGCAACTTGGTAGACAGCTTCAACTTGTCAGTCAGGTCTTCGTAATGTTCCCTGCTGCAGATATCTTTTCTAAGGGATACTAGGCCGAGCCCTGTGATTGTTATCTGGTGTGAGATTTTTACAATGCATGACTCATACTGATAATTGAGTATCATCTGATAGGACACATAATAGGCTCCATGAATCTTCAGCTTTCCATTTGGTATGAGTAATACACTATTAAGCATACCTCACAACAATCACAGACAATTTTTTTTCAAAAAACTTGTTAATCCTACTAAGTCAAAGTTTATCATTAAACAACCATGAAAAGTCACTAGGGCTTCCATTCCATGCAGCTCAAGTGTATTTTTTCCCCCTCTTGGCCATTTCTGAATTACAGTGCCATTTTAACAGGCTCTCTTGAGGTCCAGAAGAGCATGTAAAGTTCAGCTACTCCCTGATGTCCAATTCAAGAATTCCCAGAATAAGGCTGTTTGTTAAGCAACAAAGAAATTCTCATTTTCTAATTGTCCCTGTTCCCCCTTCATTTGTCTTCAGGGAAGACTAGTCCTTGATGATTAATAAATTTCTTTTTGTAGAGTTTTACTGAAGGGTTTAAGGTTCCTCTTGGAGAGCTGGTTAATTATAAGTCACACGCAATTTCTGGCAAACCTTAGGGATGCTAAGCTAATGATAACTTCTGGCTTTTTCAGTCAAAGAAAAGTTAGTAACAAAAAGCTTTGCAGCAAGAAGATGCTTGTGTTGATATCTTACATAGCCTAAAATTAAACTGTTAGCGGTCCTTCTTTGAGATGAGAGAGCTTTTAGGCTGCAGATAACATATGGTATCAGGCAGTGAGCATCAAGAATGCCATAATTTTCATTCTTTATAATAGCTTTGGAGTTCAAATGATTCCCTGGGATATACATCCTTTACCAATCAGAGAAAAGAAAATCATATTCTTTTCAGAAAATCAAAATTCCCTGGGGAAAGAAAAAATTTCTGATATTTTTACAAGTAAATATGAAAGGTTCTGTTCTGTTTAACTATAGATATGTCATTAAGTTGAAATTGGCTTGACAGCACTTGTGAAAAAGGAGGGAGTGCACTTATAGGTTTAATGATAACTCAATAAACAGTGAGTCTCTTTCACGAAGCTTACACATGGAGGCAAACAACAAGTAAATAATGAATACAATATTTGACAGTAAAATATTTCCAATCAAAGTCATTCTGTGGAGAAAACATATGAAAATGTAGAAGCTGGCTGTGCAATTTTTAATGCAAAGTGCCCATATGGTTTTTAAATTGCAGGAAAATTATTGTTTTACATGCTAATTACAAGAATTACTGTAAGAGATACAGGAGGATCTATATAGCATACACCCCAAAGACATTAAGATTTTATAACTTTAAAAAATATATATATTCTTACTCAGATTGTAGTCCAGCATATATCATTCAGAAAAAAAAAAATAAAAATTAAAAAGCAATTATAAGAAGTCAATACATTTCCTGAATTTAATAAACATTCTCATCTTATTTATCTCTTACAGCACAAAAATTCAGAAGTTTGAAAAAATTATTAAATGTGACCCATTTTTATGGACACATTTTTGCAGTCTTCCTTTTACCAAAAGATGTGGTCATGTTAGCTAAAGTAATAAAATGCCAAATAATATTCATTTTTGATTTTGCTTTTGCTTACTTCATGTGTGACTAGCACACACATTTTAAAAGGTTAAGGAAGGGTCAACATCCAACCTGGCTATAGCTGGCCTGAAGACTTACAGCTCCTTGTAATGCCAGTCTGACAACCAGTTTATTTCTCCTCCCTCTTTGGTGAGAGTTCAGACTCATTAAGACTGAATTATTTCAAAATGATTAAACTGAGTTTCTAGTGCTCTAGGTAGGCTTTCACCTTTTTCTGCTTGGTTAAATTATGTTACCTTGAAGTAACTGTATGAAGAATAAGCTTGTATAATCTCTTAAGTATGAGAGGTATTTGACTGGTGGGAGTAGCTCCATGACTGAAAGCAGGAATGTTCCAGTCATTGATCTAAGGGGAGCATTACCAGTTTTGGTGAGCTAGGTAACTAGCTATCTTTCCCCCACTTAAAATTAATCTTTTCAGGACAGTACTCAGCTGAATTGCATTAATACATGCTGGATAGGAACAGGTTGCTGAACCAGAACTGTAAAACATTGGTGTGGTAGAAGGGGAATATTAGAAACTGAAGTTCTACATTTTTTTTTAGCTGTCAACTTAATTTGAAAATTTCATTTTGCCGAGAATATATTTTTTTCCACTGTTCTGTTTGATAATTCTAAAAACATTAAATTTTCCAAACCAATCTGCCTTTAGGGCCTCTCGTCTTATGTCCAAGAAAATTAGGTTTTCTACCCCTCATGTTCCCTGCATTTAAGCAGCCAAATTATCAACAACTTGGGGATTTTTTTTTTCCATTCTGCAGCTTTTTCCTGCAGCCCATGTAACCATCCATTCTTATTTTCCTTGTGGTTGGAAAACAACTTGAACTGGGTCCAGAGGAGGCTATGAGGATGATCAGAGGGCTGGAGCAACTCCCTTATGAAGAAGGGTTGAGGCAGCTGAGTTTAGCCTGAAGCAGAGAAGGCTCCAGAGACATCTCATTGCAGCTTTTCAGTATTTAAAGGAAATCTGGAGGGAGAACAACTTTTTACATGGTCTGATAGTGATAGGACAAGCGGCGATGGATTTAAGCTAAAACAGGGGAGGCTTGGATTAGATGTTATGAGGAAATTCTCACAGGATGGTGCAGCACTGGCAAAGGCTGCCCAGAGAAGCTGGGCATAACCCATCCCTGGAGCTGTTCAATGCCAGCTTGGATGGGGCCCTGGGCAGCCTGATCTGGCAGAAGGTTGGAACTAGGTGATCTTGAATGTCCCTTCCAACTCAAGCTGTTCCATGATTCTATTGTATTTTTCACCCACATTGTCTCATTTCCAAGAACTCAGTTTTGCTGCTAGTTTCCTTGACCTGCCTTGTCTTGACACATTTCTGCCAATGGGGAGGAATTACTTGACAATATGAGTCTGTTAAGCATGAAAACAGCTTATCTGGCAAAGGAGGTTTTCATCTTCAGTTTCAAAGTATCTTTCTCTTTATGGGCCTATGATACTACAGTGATAAATGCATTAGAAATTAATGATGGCTGTGTAAAAAGGACTAAAATAACTTTGCATTTATAAATAGTAATCTTCCATAAGTCCTTCCTGTCTTTCTCCCACAGAAGCTATTTCTTTTTTAAGCAAGATCTTACTTTGTAAAGTAGAGTTCATGGACGACCTCATACAATCTCTGGTGAGTAGAGATATAGAGACAGTTTGCAATGAAAAGCCAGAGCTGAAGGACAGGAACTAAATAGCAAGTGGTCAATGAACACAGGAATAGACAAGATGATTTGACTGATCCTTCTCTTCCTTGGCTCACAACAGATTTTAAAAAAGTCTACTTTTTCCAGTGAGTATTCATGGCAATGATCCAATTCCCATTTGCAAGGACAGTGCACCTGCTCATAAACCTTTTTGCCTGTTTTTAGTAATTTGATATGTAAATTTAGTTAGCAGGATGGAGAACTGATACAAGGAATGAAAACAAGTATGCTGATAGCCAAAAACCAGAGCTAGCCCCTGCCCTTCTCAAGCAACTGCGTATTTATATCCTCCATGAACTGCCATTCCTACATGCTCATCCCTTGAGTCTGACTTCTTCCCACATTTCAGAAGGCTCGGGTGCAAATTGCTTGCCCTCCGGTGATCTCATCCTAGTCAAACAATGATCTTTGTAAATCCTCCTCCCAAACAATGTGGAAAAGTGTCTGTCAGGATATAAGCAGTGTCTTATGCTACCCTGCTGTAGGCCATGGCCTTAAAACAAAAGGATATAATGCAGATTACTGTAGTCAAGGTAACATCATGCCTTTAAATGGTTCCTGCTGTGCCTCTCAGGGTAGGAATAAAGAGCAGCTGACTAGGACCTCACTCAACAAATAAGCCATTTTCACACTCCCCTGAAATCCTATTTTAGGTCTGAGAATAGTGATGCTGCAGTTTAAGTAGCTAATAAAACCCTCTTAAATTTCTTTTGTTGGCATCTGTATTGTGAGTGTCCCTTGCCTGTATCTGTTAGAAGTAGCTTTGTTGGAATACTGCAGCATTTACCTTTGTACTGTTGGCTGATCAGTGCTATGCTTAACACAACTAGAAAATGTGTATGCTATTTTAAGAAAAAAAAAAAAAATGGTTTTGTCCAATTTACTTTTTGAATGAGAATTTTCTTCTGTCCAATATGCCTCTGGGAATAGGGTTTAGATTCGTCTTTTTCAGCTTTAAGAACAGAAAAAAATTCAATACTGGCTAACAAAGCATTTCAGCCAAAGTTCTGATTAGTATAACAGTGACAGCCCTGAGATTTCTGGGATCTTGCTTCTTTTCAAATGACACAAATCGTAATTATTTCTTGAAATATGGGGTGATTTTGAGTATTGTATGTGGCAATTGTATGTGTACACTAGCTTCTATGTGGCAATTTTATGGCATATATCTAAAAATTGGTAATGAAGATGAAGGATTTTCCATGGCTATGCTCTTACGTGTCAGACACAGTGCTACTCAGCTCTGAGTGCTGGTCACAAAGGTAATCATAGAGCTGCTCAGATTGTATTTGATCTCTAGGATGAACTGGAAGCAATTTGAAGAGTCTTGAATTAAGCAGTTGTCAGGAATTCTGTACATTTCAATGGCATCTGAGTTATAGCAGCAGATGATAGCAGCTGTATCCTGAATGTTAGGGGAAAAAATCACTCATATTGTATACCTACTGACATCAAACCTACAGGCTGGTCCCAGTTCCCTTTTTTTCTAATACCTACTTTGAATCAACTGATGAGAAAGATGTCCTAGTTCATAGGTTTGCAACACTAAGTAAACTTCCATCATAGAGCTAAAACATATTTTTCATTTACTACTTTTTTTTTTTTTTTTTTTTTTAGGAGACCAAAGCATAAAAGTGACATTTATTCCACTACAATTTTTTTAGATGCTTTCCTGATGTTTTTCTCTTCTTCTCCATGTAGAATAAGTGGAGATCAGATATGTGTCTATAAATATATACATAGTACAAAGTGCATATGTGTGTATATATATATAAATATTCTCATAGATGGAAGAATTTAAAATATCTAAACCAACTATAGCTTTTTAGCTCTCATTTTGATATTTTTGTGCTTCAGCTAATTTTGCTTTGGAGTGGAAGTGGCAGACAGAAGAAAAAAGGAAAATTTATCTCGATAAAACTTTCAGTGGTATTAGCACATTTGTCTTCTAGCACAGCAACATCCAAGATAATTGTTCATAATAGATTTGCAGAAATGTAACTTAACTGTACAAGTCATAGCATACAATAAGTTTCTTGGGAGGAATACTTGAAAGGAGAGTGAACTGTTGTTCTGGATCTGTCCTGGATTGAAATCTGGATTAAAATGTCTGGACTAGGTAATGTGATTGGTAGAGTTAATGACTGTATGGCTGTTATCTGACCTTCTATTGTCATGATCTGTCACAATTTCTTCTTTGGTAGAAGGTGTGTTTGAGAGGATCTGTATTTTAATGAAAGCTGATGGTGAGCTGTACCAAGTACAAAATATATACCATTCGGATCTTTACTGGCTTTATGTTTCTAGTGTGATTCTTAGAAGCTGTGCTTCATTCACTTTTTTGAATGTCTGTCACAGACAGATTGCATATTTGCAGCCCTACGAATGTTCAATTCTCAATTATATCTCCTAAAAGAGGGTCAAAAGACAAAAGTTTTACAACTTCTAGAAAATGTACATTAGAGGAGAGAATGCAGTAGGCTGGTGTGGCATAACCCAAGTAGAACTGTAAATAAATATATTGTTTCTGCTACTTGGGATTTATTAAGATTGCCATCTATTGATGTGAGTATCGCTTAGGCTGCACTTTTCATCACTAGAGCTCTTAATGAAATGCTGGATGCTGATCACTCCAGGCAACACTTGCAGCTTCAAAATTTGTTTGATATCTCAGTGCAAACAAAAAAAATCAGGAATTGTTTCCAAATGTCTGTTTTTTTTCAGATTAAAGCCTGAGCTTTTAACTTCAGTAAGTCTTGTAGGCTTGAGAGAGGATGTGTTATTGAATGCCTGGATCTGAGAGAACAAGTATTACATCCTCACTCAGGTAATTCAAAGCACTACTTTCACTTTAATTCAGCCAGATGGAAAAGTCTCAATACTGTTGAGACTATTGCCTTAACCACGGGGGTACACATCCTTCTTCGGCCACTGCCCAAACATTCTGAGTCTATCAAATTTGATTTCATTTTTTCATTATTATTATTTGGTAACCTGAAGTGCTGTATGTCTACCCAGGGAGATGGTGGAGTCATTGTTTGTTCCTGGAAGTGTTCATGAAAACGGCAAATGTGACATTGAGGGACATGGTTTAGTGGGCATAATGGGGATGGGTTGACAGTTGGACAAAGTGATAATAGTGGTCTTTTACAACTTTAGTGATTCTATGAACTGTCCAGCCACCTGTCCAACAAATTTGTCTTTGTGAGCAATCAGTGTGGATACTTTGCACAACTGCACTCAATGTAAATATTTGCTTATTTTTCATAGTACAAATCATAGAAATCCGTTTGTTTTTGTTCCATACTCAATCTCACTCAAACTTATCCAGCAAGAGCTTTTATTCCTTAGCTGTTATATCTGAGGTACGCATAGCTTCTCTGCATCTTAAATGTATTTCCCAAACTGTAATCAAAGTCTGCTTTTGGCCTTAATAACACAAAGAGTCACTAAAGAAATAAGTACAAAATGTGCTTGAAACACTACATCAAACCTTTTAATCACATAGTTTCCAGTCACATTAACTTATATTGTTATTGTTCTTTTTTCCAAGTCAACACAACCCTGAGAGGAGTCTGTCATGGAGAGACAGATTAACCAGCATTATAGTCTGCATCAAGGGCAGCCTGCCTCTTTTACCTCATGCAAAGCTTCTTGGTAGCATGGTGAGGTGAAGTGGGCTCCTAAATCCTGTGAGGGAAGAAGGACTTATGGTTATATCCCAGCTTTCTGTAATGTTTATAGCATTGCATCTTAACAGGATGATGGATCTGAAATAAAAGCCTCTCAGTGAGGGAAATATCCATAGGACTTCTGGAGACAAGGCTGTCCACAAGGAAACAGCTAGATCAAAAAGGAAAAGGAAATTTGGCTCCAGTTGTCTGATCACGTCTTGAATTGGAAGACAGAAGCTTGTCAGTGGCATGAGGCTAAAAAGCACAAGGGAAGGGAAACAGGCCTTTCTCTTGAGAAGGCAGGGTAGGGAAGGAGGTAGGTGACCTTTTCGTTTAAATGGCCATTTCCATTGCAAATGGCTCTCCCTGTGGCTGCTTCATGTACTTTTAAAATACAATTTGACTACAGAACATACTGGAATGGAAAATACTGTGGTTTTCAATTGCAGAAAACTAAAAGTGGGAAAAGAATAAACAAACCTCCAAACATATTTTGCCCTTGTTATTGCTATATTGAATATTGAGGGTGAAAGCTAATACATCCCAAATAACTCTCATGGGTAATACTGCAGTTGATGAGCAAAGTATAGAGAACTGGATGGCTGTGCCAATGGCCCAGAAACTTCTTTAGCTGGCAGAGCCTCACTGCATTGTAGTAGTGGAAGGAGAATAACAGTTTCATCTTTCTTATGGATATGCTGGCACATCTCCCTGCAAGCTAAAAGCAAAACAACAACAGAAAAGTACACCAACAAAACCAAACTGAATTTATACATGGGGTTTGAGACTGTCCAGCTTTTTAAAATAAATCAGCCTGTGTTGCTGTTAACAGAACAAGCATTCCATCCAACTGAAGTGGAAATGCATCCTGATTGCCTGTGAAAAATGAAATGTCAGTTGTTGACCTTCACCTAAAGAAAGAAATTTTAGGAGAAGAACATGCCCAGATTTGTATCCTGTCTATATTTTGTGTGAGGATGCAGAGCATCTTCAGGTCTGAGGTTGATTCCAGGAGTACTAAAGGAGAAGTTAAACAATGGGACAAATTTTAATAAAACAGGAGATTTCTGTACATAATGTCAAGATTGACAACAATACTAACAAAGTCCAAGGTAAGGTAGCAGCAGAGGGAATGTTTAAATAGCTCCTTAATGACACTTAGCTCTCTAGTGAAGCAAATACTCTGGCAGCCTAGCCAGTTTCTTTCTATAGCAGTCGCTTCTGATTTCTAGAAGAAAACAGGCTGCATCAAGGAGGAAAGAGGGGGAAAGAACATCTTTAAATGGTAATGGACACAGAGTGGTAAAAACAGAGAATGAGATCTGTGAGGATGAGCTCTAGTGCTAACACCACCAAGAGCCTTTCCTAGAATGTGAAGCTAAGTCACAATACTGTTTATTGAAGAATTAATCAGGAGGAAAATTGCTTGTGATTCAATCAGATTTATTTAAATGCTAGAAAATTCCCTGTTATTATCCATTTAACAAATAACAATTCATAATATTTGATATGAGCTTTATTCTTTAGAAAAGTGTTCTTTTAATCTAGCAGTTAGCCTAGACAGCCTAAGCTTAAGCAGAGGACAGAAATATGACTGTGAATCTGTTCAGCAAGTAGTCTTATGTGTGTCATGTAGCTGTGCTCTGTTTCAGTTGTATAGTTCTCTTTTTGGACAGGACTTTGATACCTCAATTTTATTCTACCAGATTAGTACAGAGCAATTCTAGATTTATACTTGTACGTATTGTGTGAGACTTACACATGATGCAGTTTGGAACTGAGCAGATGTTCTTGTCTTGTGTTGTGATCATGGAGTTTACCAAAGCACATGGCACTTCCTCACTGCAGTATTTTGTATACCAAATTATTTCCACAGTAATTGCTATACATCAGTTACCACCCAGATCTGGTATGTTTTGTTCCAAATCCAGCCTCTGTAACTCTTCTAATCATTACTTTTCTCCTTATGAAAGATAAATATTGGATGTACTTGCATTCCTTAGTGTTCTTAATAGATGTGAGTCAGCTTCACTGACCTGATTTTGCTTTGGGGACCTCATGGAGAGACTAAACAAATTATTATAGATTTGATGAATGTCTTTATAGCTCTGAGTGAATAATTCTGAAAATGAGGTAGTGTTTTGTCTTTTGTTCAGCTGTAATGCATACAGTGCAGGAATGAGAGCTTTGAAGTGTCCAAGTGGGTGGGCATTCTCTAAACACAGCTATCTCCAGCTGATCCCCTTAAAGCTATGTATAGGGTTTTGTAGGTCTAAAGGCTTACCCCTGAAAAATCCTGGGCTCTTCTTTCTTTGAACTGTAGAGGAAGGTCAAAGAATAAGTGTTTCAACCTGTGCGATCATCAGATTTTAAGATGATCTGATGGGCACTGTCATGTTCAGGACTCACATCTCTGCTAGCTGTGGCTCTTGTTCTGAGCCATTCAGTGGGTCATGCTGGAAATGGGAATCCCAAAGGGATGATTCTTAAGGGAAGAAGAGGAGATGGAAATTGCTGACAGGAACATAAATTATTTTGATGTTCTTGTGCAAAAGTAGAAGCATTTTTTAACAGTTACTTGTGGTTATTATTTAATGGTTTGTACATCTGAAATCCTTAAAATATTCTTATTCTGGATAAATCCTGTGCTCTCTGGACCCTATCTTGTGTTTAAAAGAACAAAATAAACAACTCTGTTTCTACTATACTGAATAATGTAATAATAAATAAAGATAGCAATAGAGCCTGATGCATTCATATCATGCAATGCAGGCAGGATCAGTTGATCACATAAATGGTGTCATACTCCTGAAATGTATCCATCTTCAGGAAGGTATACTGCAAGTATTGACACACAGCAGAAAAAAAAATTGAAATAGGAGTGGTAAAGATACTAGATACAACTGTCTCAGTGCCTAAATGTATACAAATGTAATAGATGTATCCACTATATTTGCTTGCATATAAAATTCAGGACTATATCTGATTCAGAAAAAAAGTCAAATTGGTGCATGATTATCCCTCTTCCCCCAGTCAGTACAATCACCCCAGCAGAGTATTCAAAAACACTCATCCTATCTCCTTTGTGTTAAGAAAGACTCTTATCACCTCTATGTGGTTTTATGACAGTGAGTATTTTTCTAATGCTTCTTCCATTTCAGGCATTGAGCATGGATCAGGGTCACAGATGTGACCAGAGAAAAACAAACATAATACGCTGTTTGCGAAGCTAAAAACTTTGAAAGCTACCATGACTCACTTAGTTTACGGTTATGAATTGAGCCTTACTAATAAATCACAGAGTGGTGTTTGCAAGCTGAGCTTTATAGCAGATCCTTGCCTATCAACTTTCTTCTTCGCTGGACTAACTCAGTCTTCCTTCCTTTGAAAAACTCCATTTACATCTCTCAGTCACTAGACTGTATTTCATTTTCCTTCTGTGCTTTGGAGGAACCTCTCCTTATATTTCTTGCAGAGTGTCTACGTTCATCTTTGTGTGGCAGACATACTTTCTTAGCTAAAAGATGTTGACTAGCAAAGCAGGGTAAAAAGACAAGTGTACTATTACTTAAACATGCATCCAGTCCTACTGCAACAACCAATTTGTCATCCACCTACACTATTACATTTCAAGCCTTGTTAACATACTTTTTTTGAACTGTTGGCTATTTTTGGATAGTCAAGAGTCCTGACATAGCACTCAGTGCTTCACCATATTTTATTATTGATTTTGTCTGTGTCTATTTCTTTGGTGAACTGAAAATAGCCACCTCACCTCTACAGAGTGATTTAGTTCAACTGAAATCTAAATCCAAGCAAGCAAGATCTCATCAAGTATCATTCTAATCATATCATTGATTGCTTACTCTGGCAAAAAAAATTCAGCACCACAGATATTGACTAAGTAATTAAGGAAGGCAAAGATATACAAGAACTGATTAAAAAAAGATTTAATAAGTAATGTTATAAAATATCTTCTTATGTACACTCAGTTCTGAATGGGAATTTGTCAATGATGTTAAAAATGTCTCTTGTTAATGAACATATAGGGCTAAAATTAACTGTCAGTAGAGCATTGCACCAATTCTTTCTGTGCAGTTTGTGATCTGGACAATTCAGGACCTTTCTATCACAGCAGCAGCCAAATATCTTAGCAATCACATGAAACTTAACCAAGAATGATAACAATGGTTTTCTTTTTATTATAAATGTAATATTGTTAAAATGCTTAGCTGACAAGTGTATTTCCAACTCTACATGCAGTGAAATGCATTTTCATCAGCCTCTACTTCGGGAGGTCTATGCACTATAATACCATCTATTAGAATCTATGTGCTGTATCATTGCACATTATGGATAAACTTATAGATTTTCACCTAATGTTTGGGGGGTTGTAAAGAAGGAATAGAAATACAGAAAATGCTATAATCTCTTTAGCTTCTTTATGCACTTCATTTACAAAAAATCATAAAATGGATAGTAAAATATTTACTAGTACTTTGCAGTTCCCAAATTGCAAAAATTGAACTGTATAGTATCTCACTTCTATGGAAAGACAGCTTGAGTCCCAGGAGTGCAGCCATTGAAAGAACCAATGTGCTGTGAGGACTAATACAAATCTTGTATTTGTTCCTGCATCACTGGAACTGGGGCTTTTAGTATTTACTGTAGCTGCAGCAGACAGATTTGTGGTTGAGTTTTATTGTTATTATTCATGTATTTATCAACTTAGTTGAGAAACTAAGAGTATGTTTTGATTGCTGCGAATTATCTAACTGAAGTGATACAAGAAATATAAGTTTCAGCTAGACTATTGGATTTTATATTATAGTAAACTGTGAGCTCATGTGTAAATGTACACCTACTGCATCTCAGCTGAGGAATGATGAACTTTTAATTCTGTGTAACTGTGTATAACAAAGTACATGTTTTGGTAGGAAATGTCTTAATTCAGGAATGGTCTTGAACTTGTACCTTATCAGAGCAACTTGTTTAAACAATAGAGTGTGTGTTTCAAGTTTGAGTCAGAAACTTCTCCCAGCATTATAGTTCCACAAAAGTAGAGATGCTATTATGATTTTGAATCATAATATAATGCAACATGCTGGAAACACACTATTTACAGTCATTATTTTGAAAAGCTCTATTTCACAGACCTCAAAGTTGCAGTCTTTCAGATCAGCCTTTTTCTAATTTCACCTCTACCTTACATGAACCAGGGTGTCCAGCCTAAGCTGTTTTCATTTCAGCTGGCTGAAAAGCAACTCCTGCCTTGATTGTGCCACCCACAATAGCAATGCAGGGATAATCCTCTTTCCAGTGCAAATCATAATCTGAACATAGTTAACTCATGCAATCTGTGTGGATTTTATGGATTTTTTCATCCATTTGATGACACTTGAGGATGACTCTATAAAGATTTAAGCACATCCCATTGTTCTACTACTTTACAAATTGATTTCTACTTCTCTAGGCAGAAAATCTTTTATATTAATATTTTAGAGGGCTTAAAAATTCTGTGTACTTCATTCTGTCCTCTTTCACACATATTATATTTCCTCTATTATCTTTTTTCAATGAAGTAATGTATTCTATAGGAAATGTAAATATATGCATCCTGATATTTCACACCTGGAAAAGACATCTAGCATTATCATTCTGGAAACCAGCTCATTATTTACAGATGTGTGGAAAACCACAAAGAGATATGAAGTTGAAATGCATAGACACCTTGGACTTGCCTGCAGAATAGAAAATAGAGGAAAGACTTTATTAATTTTATCTTTAACAAGACTTTATTTGATCAACAAGTTTGTTCATTGAGGGAGAAAAGACTGCTTAAACATTACCTTCATTAACTGCACCTCTTTCTTATTGTGTATTGGGCTAACTTCCATACAAAATAGCCGCCAACAGTCTTGTTAACTTGAGCACAAAGTCACAATGAATGAATGCATCCTTGTATGAAAAGAACAGTATTATCTCTTTTTACCAATAGAGGGTTCTGCTCACTAAGAGTTTTCTCTGTTAGGCTGCCCAGTGTTGATGCTTCCATTTCCAGTGTTTGGCCACTGAATTCCCAGGGACACTGGGAACTCCAGCTGTTAGTGGATGAACTAGTAGCTCTGTCACACTGGGAGATATGAGCACAGTGGCATGATTTGACTATGTCATGACAGTCTGATTCTTCTGACTTTGAATTTACTTCAACTGGCCAAACAAATGCTAAAAAGTATGGATTACCAAATCTTCTACTCTTTCTGGGAGGAGAACCCTCAGAGGGTGGGGTTTAGGTTCTAGTTTTGTCTCACTAAACCAAGAACACTGTCCAGCTGTTGGTGAGTGAGTGAGGTGACTGGCTGGCCTCTTCTTGTCTACTGACATTCAGAAAAAAAACCCCAAAAAACATGCTGAAGTGTCATCTGTGAAATCATAGTCCTGGTGTGGCTTGTTTTGATAAAGAGAGAATTTTCAGCTCCTTTGAATGGCCAGTTTTTAGTCACATTTCTGGAATACTTAGAAATTTTTTTTTACATAGCACCTAAGTCTCCTCTGACTATTTCTCACATTGCAATTTGTTTTGGACTTTATTGATAGACACTTTGAGGTCAACCACAGTTTTTATGTATAATACATAATTGTAAATAAATAAATATTTGTATGTGAGGAAAATTACCATTGCTGCAAGACATGATTATGCAACAGCTTGGAGTGTAATCAGCAAAGATTCTTTTTTATTTTTTACTATTGCTCTTGCAGTTCTCAAAGCATGCAAATGAGCTCATAAAAAGTATTCTGTACTTAGACAAAATAGAATCCTGTTGTTGCTGGCAACAACAGATCACTTTAGAATTATTAAAATAACTCAGAAGATGTTATTTCTCTTATGAATTAGAAGGTGAAAAGCAAGATGAGATGAACAGATTTCACAGCCACTTTAGCTAATTGACAGGAACTTTGTCAAAATTCTCTGAGTTCACTCAAATGTACAAATAAAGAAACATGAGAGCTGCTCCAAAAGTATTTTTTTTATTTTACAGTGTTGGCCCACAGTGTCAGAGGCAGGCATTGGTAGTATGGCAGTAGTAGCTGGGCCTTCCCAACAGTATTCCAGTACATTTTGTTGCATGTTGCCACTGCAGAAAGGCAGTCTGACATGGAAGACCATATGAAGCAAAGGTGTGGGATTGAGTTCCTCCATTATGAAAAAAATTGCACCCATTAACATTCACTGATATTTGCTGAATGTTCGTGAATACCAAACAGCGAATGTGAGCACACTGAGAAGGTGGGTGGTGTTTTTCAGCAGAGGTGACAGATGCAGTGTGTTACCTCTGATTGTGCAGATATGTATGAATGTGGCATGCAGGGTTTTGTTACTGCTGGCAAAAATGCATAGCTGAAGGTGGTGATTTCTGTTGAAAAATAGTAATTTGTTTGCTCGGACAAATAGTATGGTTGTGCTCTTTGCATCTGCGCATTTTGCATGGAAATAAATGGGAGGCATTACTTTTGGAGCGACCTACATATATCCACTAGGACAAACACAGATATCTCAATACAGTGATATCAAATGTGGTTCTTCTACTAAATATCCTCTTTCCACAAACTGAGTCTTCTATGAAGGAGAACAAGAATAGCAAAAGGCAGCCTGAGATGAGACTATGCATTGAGCTTTGTTGTGATTTACTCGGGGTAATTGCAGGTTTTTCAGTTTTTGTGTTTGCTACGTTAGTTCCACCAACATAAGTAGAAGATTTTCAATTGTTTCTATTGCAACTATAGTTTTTTACTGAAGTTCTACCAAGGTTGTTTTTTCAATGTTATTCATTGAATATTGCAAGATCTAGATAATGGACTTGGCAAAGGATTTGTACCAAAAGACTTTTTGAATTAAACTGAATTTACGCTGAAGTAGGTGAAAAGTTCTTGTACAATCTGTTCTGCTGCTTCAGCTCTACTTGGTTCGTTCTGGTTTGAGATATAGCAATGGACAGCAGTGGTGGGTGGAAGATAACAGCTCTGTTGCTGCAGATATCTTCTCTAAACTTTTCCCAAAATGTGTATAAGGAACAATCAAGCAAACTGACTAGCTGAGACTTTTCTGCTGCAGCTCTTTTGGTGATCTGTCTGTTTTTTTTCAATTCCTATGTTTAATTTCAATTCCTTAGTGCAGTGCAGTGGAGTGTGTAACATGGCAGAAACTTTGGCCAAAATGAGTATATAAATATATCTAGATATACTTTGCTTTGATGTAAATGAGCGATTAAGTTTAGGCAACACAAAAGGATAGCCCTTCTGGAAACAGGATTAGTGAGATGTTTTGTGTTGTGCTTTTTATGTACATAAGGTACTTAACTATTAAATGGCTTTCCTTTTCATCAGCAAGTTAAGCTATCAAAAGTTTATGGAATACTGTAGCATGGGGAAAATTGCTTGAACTCCTGTTAAAAAAAAAAAAAAAAAAAAGCCAAATCACTTATTTATCATTTATCTGCTTTTATCATCTGTCAGTATAATTTTCCTGTCTCCACTGATTGTATTTTTGCTGTCTGTTCCTTAACAGATTTTGTTTTGATTGCTTCTATTCAGACTTATTCTTTCATCCCAGTGTATAAGCCGACCATATGCTAGCTTGACCCACTATCAAAAAATATTCACTCAGAGTTCACTAGAGAAGTTACT
Source organism: Phasianus colchicus (assembly GCF_987193195.1). Classification (NCBI taxonomy): domain Eukaryota; kingdom Metazoa; phylum Chordata; class Aves; order Galliformes; family Phasianidae; genus Phasianus; species Phasianus colchicus. The sequence continues at coordinate 12,387,830 of NC_143442.1, forward strand.
CTTGTTATTATTTGAAGATTTATTAATTTGTCAATAGCATCTGGTCTTTATCACCTATCCTGAAAACTGCTCCTGAGTTTTTAGTGCTGGGTAAAAATAATATTTCCTTCAAACATATTCGGAAATAATATTTTTTCCAGCCTTTCTTCCTACCATAAGGTGTTTGGCAAGAAGAAATCATCTTTGTGCTACTAAAATGTGTTCTAGCTGAGATCACAATGGGGAAAAGTACTATTGCCATTTTGTCACTTCAAAAACTGGGACATAGATGAACAGACTGATTTAGCTGACATTAGTCAAAAAGAAGGTGGTAAAATGAAGACTACTTCTAGACTTGTCATCATTGGTGGAGAAGAATTATACTTTCTCCTTAATCTTAGAGGTGGCAGAATTCAATCAGTCAGAAAGCACAGTCTTCAAGCTCTACCCTCTCATTTTTTGGTGAAGCTTACTACCTCCTTTACATCTCCTGCAAGAGCAATGGAGGAGATGCCAAGAATGGTCTAGAGGCTCAACACTGGTATTTTGTCCGTCTGTCCCTAACACTGGCTTTGACGAGGATGACAAACTGAGCCACTCCCTTTAGACTTTCCAGCTATAATAATAATAATTCTCTCTTGCTAAATGAGACGCCTAACTAAAAGTTTGCAAACAGGGGATACTACTTCCATTCAACTACTTGAACTACCTGAACCCCAAGCATTGCTTTTTTGGTCATTCAGTCTTCTAATAAAAATTCCTCAAAGCTTACATCTGAGTCTTGTATTTCTGCATGGAGATGAGACCTCTGCACCTCACGTGCAAAGTTGCATTTGCTGTAATGAATTTTCCAACTTTCCTCTTTAATTCTCTGCTAAAACACTGCTAGGTATTATGTTTTATTGAGCTTAGCCCTTCAAAGCAGGATGATGTATGTGAGCCATACGTGCTGGAAAACACCCACGACAGTGTACTGAAGATACCCCAGGAGACTGTTGTGCTAGAAACAGGTAGTTATTATTTGAATAATACAGAGATTTAACTTGCAAATTCATTCTTACTGTATTGCTGACCACCACTGAACTAACAGACACTGAAGATAAGTCAGGCCAAATATCTCTCTTGATTGGAGTTCAGTATTTTTCCCATGTTTTGACTATATAGTTCCCACCTTTTTCTTTCCACTAGCTAAATAACATACAGTACCTTTGCTAAATACTTCTGTTGTTTGTGTTGTCTCTCCACTTGCTCAGAAGTATAACAGGGTATTTATCTACTGAATAAAAACCAGCCTCTCATTTACTCTGCAAAGCACTCCACTGCCTTCACAGTAACTGTTGCTGCAATTATCATTGTTGGCATCCAGAGACAGTGATTTTTCTATTTACACTTCATGTCTGGCCCTTGTGAAGTTTAATAAATGAAGTCAGCAGTTACATTATCATTTGATAGACTCATCACTCGAGAGTAGCTGCTGAAATATGCAATAAATATTGTCCTAGAGGGAAGGAAAGAAGCTAGAAAAAACATCATATTTTTTCAAAGAGAATTGCTTTTTTTTCTTTACCTTGTATGAAGAAATTTAATTACAGTTTTTCTGTTTTCTATAGTTCCTATAAGAAGTCACCTTCAGGAGTTCATTAGTCTAAGCAAAATTTATCTTGGGTTGCTAGACATGAGAGGAAAAGTGGCAATGAGAAGAGTGGCTGGACAGTTTTCTACACTGGCTGCAGACGGGTTGGACTTTTTTGATTTTTTTGATAGAGGTACTCCAATTGAGAGCATGCTTCCAACAGCATCCTTTAGTACGGATGATGTGATGCTCCCTTGAGGACTTTGAAACTAGATTCTCCCCCTGGAACCAGCCAAGCCAAGAGGAGACAGAAAAGATTTAGCTTTAACATCGAACACAAGCATGGAGAGGAACTGTTCTTTCTAGTGTGAAGTGAATGACAAAAATCTCATTTCAGCAAAAGGCTGAAGATCAGTGAATTTTACTGGCTTTTCCAGGGGGGTTTCTTAGCTTATTTGCTCTTCGAGCCAAGCAGCAAACACTATCATGACCAACAGTGTTTTTTTGATAATAAATGCTGAGCATAAACTCAGACAGACTATGCACCACTAAACAAATTCTAATACCCATCTACATACATATATGTTTATCATGGATCCTCCTCTCATTGTATTTTTCAAGAAGGCAAGTGATAAAGTCACTGGAAGAGTTTAGCTCACTGGCTGTTGAAGAATTTCTGTAGCTGGAATGCAGAAAATAATACTTCTAGTCACTGCAGAATCTTAATGAGAAATAGAGTAGAATAGTTCAGATGGAAGGGGCCTATAAAGATAATCAAATCCAACTGCCTCACCACCTTATAGCTACCTAAGATTTAAAGCATATTACTGAGGTCATTGTCCAAATGTCTCATGAACACTGACAGGCATCGGGCATCTACTGCCTCCCTAGAAAGTTTATCCAGTGTTTTACCATACTCGTGATAAACTTATCCCAGTGTCCTTTCTGAACCTCTCTTGGTGCAGCTTTGTGCCGTTCCTATGTGCTTTGTCATGGATTACCAGAAGAGGCCAGCAGCTCCCTCTCCATTTCCCCTCTTCAAGGAGATTCAGAAAGCAGTGAAGTCTCCTCTCAGTCTCCTTTTCTCTACTCTCAACAGATGATACCTGCAACTCATATGTTTCTATCTGGATCCTTCAGGGAACTTTGGATGAGCAGTGATTCCTACAAGCTGAACATTGAGAAGTTCAAAAGGTTTCAAGGAAAGGTCTTGATGAACTAATAAATCCTAGGAAATGTATTCCTTTTCTCAATGACATGACCAGAGATGGCCCAAGATCATTTGTGTTGCAGAGTCTGCTAATAAGTATAGCAGTGATCACCACTCCCTCTAGTCTAAAAACATTTAGGCACCTCAGCCTTTTATTAAAAACATTTGGGGTTCTAATTCTCATTCAGACAGTTAGCCTTTCTTGTCCATCTGACCTTTCTGAGTCCCAGCCAGTGGATGCAAATATGACCTTTAAATAATAAATATATGTAAAGAGATGTTTTCACAGATTAGATACATGTGATATCAGGAGATATAGAAGGTGTAAAATAATAGTAAATATAAAAATGGTCCTGGCAGCATAGGCTTATCACAAAGCTGTTTTCAAACTGTTTGAACTATCTATGCTTTCATTTTACTCCTTAATAAAATTAAAAAAAAAAAAAAAGTGGAAGGGCACAGAGCTGAAGCCTATTGCATACACCTTTTTAGTAACTGTTCACACTTTGTGTGTTGGGCATGAAAGCTGTTACAAAAAACTGACTTCAAACAATGACTGCAGAAAAATTGAAAGATTTTAAATATATTTGGATCAGGTATTCTGTTGCATTTCAGCCTAGACAATTGTCAGTCATAAAGGAAATCAATAAACAGAAAATGTAAGGCACTGCCAAATCACTCAGAGTGTTCTTTGCAAATTGTGTGGTACATGGGAAAAGCCAAAAAAAAAATTAGACTGCTTAACATTAGATAGCAAGAACACTTAAATAATCATCATAATAAATCACCTAAGCTAAAATGTTCACAGCCTAGCTTGGGTGGAAGATGTTATGCTTCCAGTTTCCCCCAAATAATTTCTTTTTGTAAACACTCTTTTTAACCCATGATCTCCAGTAATTGTGCTGCCAGACAAAGATGATGAGCTGGGACAGAAGCTCACTGGTAAAGGCAGAATATGTACAGTGACTTCTTCCATCTGTGTTACTGAATGGTGCAGGGCAGGGCAGATGCAACGTGCAACTCAGGAACATAGTTTAATACTTCTCACAGTACAAAAAGATATCAGAAATTTAAAGTATATGTAGAATTTGTGATTTTCCTTAGTTTTTACGCAGTTGGAAAAACTAGTTAGAGCAAATAATGCTGGAAACTGCCATAATTAATTTTAATCCTATGAAATCTTGCTGCAGTATCTTATGATAACAAAAGAACTATAACGCATTTCTCTGTGTAATGACACAGGGTGTGCATTTTACTCAATGCAAATAAGTCATTTGGAAGGAGCAGTGCATTCTGAATAGTAGGCATGTGCAATATTTCAAAGTCACCAGAAGTCTACAGGAGAGTGTTCTTTTTCTACCATGAGTTTTGGATAAAGTGCATTATGAAACATTGTCTACTGACACCTCCCTGTTCCACAGAGAAAAGAGTTTATTGATTAAGACAATTTCTGAACTGAATTGAAACTTATACATTATGGATGATCTGATTGTAAGTTTTAGCAGGAAAGCCAAGCCTCTTTTATATCAATACTAAAGCTCCCATTAAACTCAATAGGGTTAAAATTTCTATCTGGATCCTTGAGGGAAACTTTGGATCAGATTAGAATGTTAAATCTAGCTCATTCCCAAAACAGGCAGAAAAAATGCGAACACACACATGTCAGGAAATTCGAAGTTAACATAGCTTTGATGCTTAACTCACCTTGGGAGCCTTTATTTTTAGAAACAACAAAGATAGGGAAAAGTTGGTGCCTATTGAGTCTTAACAGGCTTTGTCATTTTGCATTGCAAAGTTACTTAGATCTTAGGATTTATATTATCTGTGAATATCAACTCTAGGTTTGCAATTCTAAATACTATACAGTGAGAAAAGTTGCTGAAATATTGCCTGTCTTTGTGGTGCTGAAACATGCAAGTGTCTTTCTGAGATGTCAAAAGCAACTCTTACAAAACACCAAATCCTAATCAACAGAAGACATCATAGTTATTTTTTTTATTACTCTCAGCATCAGCTTGTTTTCATAACGCAGGCATTTTACTTTATGCAAGAACAGATGTATTTGTGACTATTTGCACTGAAATATCCAAACATTGCAATAAAGCAGCAATTTACAGTTGGCTGACTCTGTCATCTTTAGTATACAATTAGTGAACAATGAAAAACTCATTTTCTTCTTATTTCCTTACAGTCAGGGAAGCAAACAATTAAATTTGGTGATTTAAAAACAACAACAACAACAACAAACACAAAACAAACAAACAAACAAACAAAACCAGAAAGCATCTTGATTTTCCAGAAAGAAAAATGTGCAAGTCTTTCCATCAACATCATTGAACCAAAATTCATCAAAGGGTTGTGCTGTTAAACAGAATTGCTCTTAAATGCTTTTTTTTTTTTTTTTTTTTTTCAGGCTGAGATAGAAAATAATAGATTATAGAATTACACACCCACCACCATCAAGATACTTTTAATATAATATAAGATGGTACATATATAACAAGCATAAGAATGTAAACATCTCTAAGAAGTCTGAAAATGTTTTGTTTTTCTTTTTTTCCCTTTCATATTTAGTTGATGTTTGACTTAGGCCAAGAAGCAATAGATCTTGTTCCTAAAGTGCTCTCTGTAAGTCTCTGTATCTATAGCTCTTTCATTAACCATAGGAATGATTAGTTATTGCCTGAATCTTGGGAAATTCATGGATGTAGAAGATTTCATACTGCAGAAATGTAGGAAGGTTAATTTTTGATTGATGAGCTCAAATTAAATAGTTTTAAATATACTATTGATTTCCCAAATTTACTTATAATTTATTTATTCTCATGCTTATGTTACTATAGAGAAATAAGCAAAAATCTCAGTGCAGTGAAATCTATGAATACTGCTGTTAGTATATAGAAGTTTGTTCTGTATTTACCTCTTATCTTTAGCTTTCTGGTAGTAGCTTTTCTTTGATAGAAAGTCAAGTATCCAGGAATCTTCATTGTCATCATTAAGACATTCATATTTTGCATGCGAGATACAGTAACTCAGGCAATTATCAGATTCACAGATTAATCTACCCAACTACCTTACCAAACAAGTGGACTTTTTCTTCATACATCCTCGTATGCTATAACTTGTGTAGCTCGAATTTAGAATCTGCATGGGAGACAAGGATTGCTTATTTTTATGCAGGTCTTTCAACACTGAATTTCACCAAGCTATCCAATCCTGTAGTTTGATGCTCTGGAATGTCTTTTTTTTTCCCTTCCTTTTTCCTGTCTCATCAGGGGAAAATAAATAAATAAATAAATAAATAAATGATTAATTCACAGTCTTCCTACTGTGTCCAGACTCTTCTGTAGTACACTAAACAATATATGTCCTAAAGTGCTAATTTGTAAAAGTTTGTTTGAACTTACTAGTGCTACTTATATACCACTGAACAGAGCCAAAGGGTACAAAGCCACTGCAGTTGGCAACACTGTGATAGATCTTTTCCTCTATGACTCAGGACTATAGAGAAAAAGATGTTCAAAAGCAGAATGAGTTGTCAGTTCTTACTTCATGTAGATATTCACAAAGAATCAAGAAAGCTGTATAGAACTTTCTTTTATCAATTCAGGCTTACTTCTCCTTTTTATTTCCTATGTCATTCTTCAATTATTTTTTCTCCACTTAATATTGACTGATCCTGCTCACTTGTTGCCCTTTAGCTTTCATGACCATCCTCTTTTAAAATGCTAATTCTATTATCCGAGGAGACTTGCCTGTGAATAGACACCTAATCTCATCTACTTTCTCCATGATAATCGGAGGAGAGTACTAGAATTAGGAAGGTGAGTCTTTCTGTGTGCTCTTACCATGGGGAAATCTTTCTCTGGTAGAGCCTACTGATACTTAGGGAACACAGACAATGCTGTCTCTGCTGTGATTATTGACAGAGAATGGCTGATTAGCTTCAGTTAGGTGCCTAACTTTAAATGACTCACATTAGGTATGACAAATTCTGTCTTGGTGCTAAAAGGCAAATATAAATTCAGGATGATACATCATGACTCTTCCCAGCCTGGGAAAAAGCAGATTGTAGCAGAAAGTAATTTTTGATAACTAAACAGCACATATATCAAGTGTACATGATACTGAGGGGGACAGATTAGATTAAGTAACGTGGTCCCTTCCTTATCTTCTTATTCCATACTTTTTTTTTTTTTTTTTTTTTGCTTTTTTTTTCCTGAATGACAGAAAACCAACAGCAGTTGTTTTGAAGGCAGATACAAACATCAGAGCAAAAGCTATTGAAAATGACAGTGATTACTGCTGTTCGAAATCCCTGTCCCATGGGAAGCACTGATATTTTGACATCTGTTTTCTTATCAAAATGGGAACTGAAAGGTTTAAATATCGGCAATTGTCATGATAATATTCCTTCACAAATGCTGAAACGAAAAGCAAATACTTCATTTTGAAATAGCTACGCTTTCAACATTTAAAAACATGATTTGAAATGTTTCGTTTTAGTCTAGGGTTTCCATGTTTAAAATACTTATTTGTGTATATATATGTGTGAGCATGTGCATGTGTGTATGCAAATTAGATGTAGAAGTGTTCCTTCTGAGAATAAAACAGTGGTTTTAAAAATTTCTGATCTTGCAAGAAAACTGCTTCAGTCACTGTGTTTTGATCAGTCACAATAATGGCACAGCAGCCCCATCCCTTAAATGAATTTCAACCATCAAGTTAGTCACCATGACAGACAGAGAGCTGCCAAAGACAGAATCCCATCAGAAAACAATTCACTGATTGTTTGTGAAATTTTTCCTTATAATGGTTACATATCACCATCTTTCATTTTATTGACCTAGTAAGGGGCAGAGAATAATCTAATCAATATCTCACAGGAAAGCACACTAAAAGAAAATTATGATAGCAAAAGAAATACAAATAGCAATTTTATTCATAATGTGTTCTCCTAGCACCTTCATCGTGCTTTATACTAAAATAAAATGTAGAGATAGAGATAAAGATAAAGATGTGTTTGACTCTTTAGTGCACTCCAAAAAAGGTTTTAAAATCTGAAACACAATCCAATATTTAGAAAGAAAACAACTAGTATAAATAAACAGACACAATTATTAATGCAGTAATGATCTTTCAAAAATGGTATTGAATGGAGAAGTCTTTCGAATGCTATTTATGAGAGAAAGATATCTCTATAGTTTTGCTAGGTAAGAGAAAAGGACAAAAGACTTTAATAAACATGCATAAACAGTTAATAAAGTAGTGGAATCATTCCTGAATTAATTCATTGACTATGTTCTGTGATATAGGACCCATATCTTGTTCTATCAGTGACCCAGAAGATTTTTGAAACTATCAACGATATCATCCTTGACTGTTTTCAGCTCCTATCTGGACCTTTGCAGAGTGGATTCACTTTCTCAATCAGATTGCTGTAGATTTACAGAGTTGTAGGTGAGGTCTCTTTGGTTAGAGAGCATTAAACTCTATTCAGTTAAGACAGGATAGAAGTGCCCTTCTTTCATTTTACATGACAGTTGAAACCATTTAAACACTCAAAGAGGAGGTTTAAGGAGCCCAGCTGATTATATATAGATCTAGAACACCACCCAAGCAGGAAACTTTGAAATTAATTCCTTTGGTTTCTGTCAAAACTGCCTTTCTATTTTTCTAGTCAGCTTCAGCATCAAACTCTTCATCACAGTTGTATAGGCTGGGTTACCTTATTTGAAAAGGCATATTTAGGTCTACAGCCTCTAATTCACTGCCTAGAACACTGAAAGTGTGAACTTAGACAAGCCTGCTAAAATTAAACCTTCAGACTGTTATGACATAATCGAAGTTAAGGATCTGTTTTCATAGTAAGAGTTCTTAGGCTCTGAAAACATTGAACCACTACTATATATTAATTGTTTGAGGTTAAAGAATCCAGAATATACTTTTAAAGTTTCCTGGCTTCATGCCTGCCATGTTTATTTGGAGCCTGATTGTTTTAGCACAGACTATTTCCAGGGCTGTTCTTAGTATCTAGGACACCAATGGAACCTGCTCAGGTTCAGGTTACTGGCTGCCATTGTAAAAGCTGTCATTAAAAATACAGCAGGAAACCAACTTAGTGACTTTACATCAGTTCATAATGGATGTTTTCACCTCGAGATGTGGATTACACTAGAATGCTTATTGGACAAAAGAAAAGTTTGTGAAGTTCAAATTACAATTGATCCACAGTCCATGAATAGCAATAGAAAAGTTCTTACTAATTTGGGGAGGGGGATTTAAATCTGTACCTCCATACCTCAACCTTCAAAACTGCATTAGCTTGGGAATTCCTTTCTTTGAACTGGAAAGAAAAAATACTATGTGTCATAAATTGTAATTTGAAACAAATGGACAATAAAAGTTTAGTATCATAAATGATACTTATACAGGAATATGTGCATGTATTAAATTAATACAATGAAATGTCAATTTATTTCTTGCCCCAAAACATATGACTGCACAATATTATTGCAATTTCCTGTCCTTGAAGAAAAGTATTAACCCGAGTTGTGACAATTTAAAGAAAGCAGTATGTAGTAACAATATGTATATCTTTTAAGATCTTTTCATCTCAGAGAAACTATATTAGAGAAACATAGACTCATTGAATCATTTTAGTTGGACCCTTAATGGCCATCTAATCCAACTCCCCTGCCATGAAGAGGAACACTTGCAGCTAGATCAGGTTGCTCAGAATCCCATCCAGCCTGACTTTGAATGTCTCCAGGGGTGCAGCATACATATGTACAAAGTAGGAATGGACACGAGTAGACGGTTCATGCATTAACATCTTTTTCTTACTTGGAGATCTAAGATGGAGTAGGCATAGCAGACAGTTTTGTTGGATGAAGCTCAATAGTTGCACTTGACTCTGAGTGACTCAAAGAAGTCAGACACCATTTTGTAAATGTTATGGTTTTATGATTTTTGGTTATTGGCTGAATCAGCTAGTAAACTGTTGACAGACAGGCTGCTCTTCTGCTGCCATCTCTCACATGCCAACATAATGTAATTAAATGTTGATGGGTATGTTCAACCTCTACTGCCATACCATCAACATCTGCCTCTGACATCATGGGACAGTATAACAGAAAGGAAGACATTGCTTTCAGAGTAGCCCTCATATTTCCGATATACCATATACAAGCATGATGGAGATATTTTCTTATTTAAGAAATCTAAATCTAATCCACTTTTTTTGGTAATATTTATATATGTGTGGAATTTCAGTTTAGAATTTATATTTTCTACTTCTTTTTTTTGTTTGTTTTCACTTTTGAAACATTAATTTTCTTGCCAAATAAAAAGATAAAGCAACTCAAGGAAATGAATCAGCATACTGCAGTAACAAGAATCACATTTTCTTTACTTTAAAACATGGATTTTTCTTTATCAACAGCTCTTCAGCTTTTGTATATAAGTGGATATTGCTAATCATCACTGCAATCTGAACTGTGGTCTGTGAGTGCAAGCAATGCTAGAGCAACAAGAAATAACAAGTAACCCACAATCCAGCCTCAAGAAAACAGAGACTGTAGATGCAGTTCTGTTACCAATCAAAAATAGAACTGTTCAAGCACATATACAGAGAAACATTGCCACTCTCTTAGCTATAAATCCAGGGTTTCTGTGATGCAACCCTTATCTGCAACAATAGTCATTGCCTTTCTTATATATCTTGGCTGTTGCAGCTTATCCTGCCCTGAGTGGCTGATAGGGTGGATGAAGTGGTTCAGATGAAATAAGGAATGACCCAGAGTTTCACTCCAGACCTGAAATGAGTTATTATTTTTGTTTGAAACACTTCTGATATTTTCCCTGTTTTTAAATAAATGCAGCAAATACAGAAAACATCAGATGAAAGAAAATAAAGAAAAATTAAAATAAAGCTAGACTTGCAGGATTTCACAGACTTAATCCAAGCGGATATCCCCCAAAGAATTCAGAGTAAAGTTCACCCATTTCTCTTTGGAGGAATAAACTTATTTTAAAATGAACAAATGTATAAATTTTATTTCCAATCATTCAAAAATTTACCAATCAGATTGCTGATGAGTTTGTGGTGTGGTAAGGTATTTTTGGAAGTCTGAAGACTGACTATACAACAACAAAAAAAGAGCATCCAGCTGTTCCAATCTAGCATCCGAAAGCAATACTTTGCAAAAATGTTTATTGTCAGCTGCGATGCACTTATTTTTAGAAACAAGCATTGTTACCAAAGGTTGTTCTCTTTCCCAACAATCCCCTGCCTGAGGGTATGCTTGTTCCATGTTCCCAAGATATGTTTCCAGCTCAGGTAGTTATATTGTAGTTATATATATATTGTTTTAGATCTAATTTAGCTGGTGCAAATAGTAACAAAAAATGAAAGAAGAACATCATAGAGTGCATGTAGGTACTGGGATTTGGGGTATTGTCTTGGCTTGCTACTACAGCACAGCCTGTGCTGCTGCACTGTCATTGCTACTGGTTAAAAACTAAATTATGGAAGTCTTTGTCTCCTGTAATACATAGAATCATAAATGGCTTAAGTTGGAGGGGACGTTAAAGACCACCTAGTTCCAAGCCTCTGCTGTGGGCTGGTTGCCCCCCACTAGATCAGGCTAACCTCATCTTGAACACTTCCAGGGTTGGGACATACATGACCTCTCTGGGCAGGCTGTGCTTTGCTTCACCACCCTCTGATTTCTTCCTAACATCTAATCTAAATTTCTTCTCTTTTAGTGTAAAGCCATTTTTCCTTGTCTTATCACTATCAGAGCATTTAAAACATTGATTCCCCTCTTGCTTGTAAGCCCCCTTCAAAGTGGCCCCAGTGCCTTCTCTTCTCCAAACTAAACAAACCCATCTCTCTCACCTCACTTTGTGAGAGAGATATTCCAGTCCCTTGTGATCAAATCCTGTTCCTCTGGAACTACTCCAACAGCTCTGTATCCTTCTATGCTGGGAGCCCCAGGCCTGGATGCAGTACTCCAGATGGGTCCTCACCAGCGCAGAGCAGAGGGGGACAATATCTCTCTTGCCCTGCTGGCCACAAATGCGTTTTCCGCATAGGTAGACACTTCTCTCTTTTCTTGGCAGAGTTTACGGGTGCCAGTGTTCCTCCATTTCAACAGGAACCAGAGATTTATGGTTATGGATGAATTGAATAGCTAAGAAACTCACTCCAAACGTTTTGTCTCATAATCTTCTCACTCACCAAATGTAAGCCACGAGACATCAGAATATTTAATCAGTGGCTGTAATGTGAAAGTCTCATGTTTCCTCTTGCAAAACTTTCTGTGATTGAGAGATCACATTATGGTTTTTCCTTCTACCTCTGATTTTTAAGGTCAGTTTCTCAAAGACAAGCAGTGGAGCAGTGATCTTGGCTATGGAGGATGTCAAAGACTGATTTAGACTGCCTGTCTGTAATGATGGCTGGAGGGAGCATCAGCTCCATTTGCTCTTGCAAAGCCTGACAGGGAAGGGAAATTTCAAATTTCTTCTTCCTCTTGTTTCCTCTCCTTTGTGAAGTGGGTATCTTTTCCTGAACTGAGTGTTTTGAAATTTATTTTGAACACTGCTCTGATGAGAGCCTGTTACTGTCAGGAAGGGTTTCCTCCTACACACTGTTAATAAACGTTGCTTCCTGGCTTTGCACTTTGAAAGGCCACAGAGCTCGTGCTGAAAACTCTGCAAGCCACCACTGGAAAAGGAGAGGTCTCACTGTCACATTTCTCCCCTCCTGTTCCCAAGCTGAAATGATTGAGAGCATGGGGATTTTCCCGAAGGACGGAACACTTTTCTCCTTAATACATCTTCATGACCAGGGCTAATCCTCAGCTTATGTTTCAAGTCTCAGTCTTGTTAATTTAGGCTTCAGCATTTCAAAAGCATGAGTTTGCTCTTGTTTGTATCACATTGCTGAGACAGAGCCATGACGTCAGTTATTAAGTGCTGCTGTACATAGCATCCGAGCTGTATGGAGGGGTCCTTTGATAGTGACAGAGGGAAAGAGTTCTTCCACAGACAAAAGCATGTATTAATCTATATTTAAAATGAAAAGTTCTTGATTCCTTACTCTTTATTAGCTGTTAAATGCTTCAGTGCTGAATCATCCAGGCTCTGCCTGCTCCAGAGCGCCAAGTGACACCATGTGACAAAATGACATATCGCAGTTGAACTGAAGATATCTCTGTTTTTCACTGAGAAACAAATTCAGATGAGACTTTATGGCCTAGTATGATATTTATAATTCTAGCTTGCTGTTAACCTCCATGATATGGAAGTCTCTGACACCCAAACTTTGCCTCTTTTGAGGTGTTTCTGAAAAGATGAAGGGGAGTAACAATGTTTTCTGTTAGTCACTGGCTTGGAAAATTTGCATTGCATTCCTGTCTGGAAATAAGTCTCTAATGTTACCCTGGGTGGGTCATTGAGACTCTCAATGGGCATCCTCTGTGTCTATTTTCCCATATTTTGACTATTTAGATTGACAGCTCTCAAGTGGAAGCTAGGCTCTTTCTCAGTGCTAGCATTACATGTAGACCAACCAATCTTATTTCTTGCTTGTAGCTGGTACTGCATTATAAAACAATAATTATGTGTCCATGCAAAAGCTGTATTAAAATGATAGCTTAAAAATTGAGGAATTAAAGTGCTCCTTAAGGATTTAAAACATGCCCTTTTGCAGAAATGCATTGAGATGCTGCCTTTAGAGTACTTTTTATTCCTAGAAGACTGCTGTTTTCTTTCACACAGAAAACAAAATGAGCTTAGAGAATGACCCAGCTGATCAATACTTTTTCCAGCGATTGAATCAGGGGATGTTGATTTTGTCTTTTATTTTCTCTCTCTCTCTCTCTTTTTTTTCCCCTTTAAGCTGACCCAGAGGGTGCAAAGAGCGAGTGATTGATCTTTTCATGAAATTATGAAGTTCTAGAGAACTCTTCAGCAAAACACTGCATTCTTCCAAAAATATGAATTAGATAATGTAAGTATTATGCTTCTTAGGCTGTGTCAATAGAAGGTGCAAAACTAATCATCTCTGAAAAGAACAGAATTTGTGACATAGTGAGAACTAGGCATTAAATCCTTCTTTGGTAGTGTAGGAAGATGTGAATAGATGCTCTTTTCTGTGATGCAGAAACTGGATGCTTGCTTCATGGAAATTAAGTATTATGTTGAGGAGTATGAAACCTAAGTTGCCATTCCTTTAGCTATGATGTGGTTTCTTTTGAAATTTCACTGGTACTTCAACATGTCTTATTTTGCATCATGTTATAAACTTTGAGAAAAAAGGGATGGCATTAGTTTAAACAATATGTTGTAATCACTATTTCTATTCCTGCTATGACTTGATATTATTGCTGGTTTAAAGACTCATCTTTTTAACTTAATAGGAATTTTTTCCAATGAAAGAATGCTTTCAGTCTTTCTGCAAAAACATCTCATTGTGGTTGCTTTTACTTTGGAGGTTTTGGGCCTCATAACAATTTTGATTTTTTGTTTTGTTTTGTTTCTTTTTACTTCCTAATTATCCTGAAAAGATAAAAGTTCTGAATTGACTTTAAAAACTTCCTTAATATATATTTTTGCACATATTCACACTTCCTTTTTTTCTCCCTACTGATTTTATGCCATACATTTTGGTTACAAGATATCCCTTAATCCAGGTCATAAATCAAGGGTTTATTCTATCCCTTACAGCCAAAGAATCAGAATTACAGAATTACAAAGCAAGAAAATGATGCAGCAATAACAAGCTGGCAGCAAACATGGGGTACGTTTCAGACATCTTACATCATTCTTCTCACTCTGTGGTTCTGTGATTATGCACATATGACTATCAGCATGTTTCCACCACCTTTTAATAATGTTAATGAGTAGAAGTTCTAACCATTTCTGGCCATCTTGCATATGCCTCTTCTTTACTCTTTTCACTAGGTCATCCACTAGCTTCTTTCCTCCCACTCTAAACATATTTATTACTAGGTAGCTCACAGCCCTTTGGGCATATATTAATTTACCTAGGAACACTTTCCATTTCTCCTCTGTGTCCTTTACCTCTGTTGCCTCATTCCATTGATTTCCATGAACACTTCTAGCATGTCTGCACAAATTCTCTTTGCTGAAATTCAGTGTCTTTATTTATTATTATTTTTTACTCTCTTTATGGCCCCTTTAATTTATATCATACATTTTTCTCATTTCAGCTATCATCAGTTTGTGCTACAGTAAGCTAATCATGAATTGCTGCCTTCTTACAATGCTTTTTGATCATTTAGTCATACAGTAAAAAGACTCCAAGGACTTTCCTTCCACCTACTATTTCTCCTTAAAGAGTAGTAGGATTAATCTAAAAAAAAATCTCATCATTTTTTTAAGGGAAAGTTCTTTTTTAAAAACATGTTTTCAAAATACACGTTCTTCATTTAGGAAGTTTGTTGGCCTTTTTCTCTTTCATTCTTTTAGAAAACTGAAATCCTTCTGGGATAGTTTACAAACTCAAACATAAATGAATCAGCGTTCTACAGGAAATGATAAAATTCTCAACATCATAGGAAAAATATTATAACAATTTTCTGACCAGTTCATTCTTCTCCAACATAAATTGCCTTTTTCTGAAGACTGAGACATCCTTATTTAGAACGTTATTAGTAATTTTTTTTTGTCTTTTCAGAAAAAAACATAAAAATAATAACTGGGAAGGATTCTATACTGGAGTGAGTTCATTCTGTTAAATAAATGGAAATTTTTGATTAAGTCAAGCTTGTTGTGATCCTAACTGAATTAATCTTATAATTTTAAAATAGACTGATTTTGATATTCTGTCTCATTGGATATAAGTGTAACCAGTAGCTGTATGGTAAAAAAGAAGTAACCATGCTATGGTAAAGAGGAAATTTTAATGGAAGTTTTCAGTGTGTCTGTGAAGCTCCACATATTACTGGAATATTTTCCTAAAATTTAGTTGAACTGGTGTTTCCAACTGTTTGGTGGAAAACAAAAATTGCTCTATCATGAATTCCATTGCCCAGCTTGGTCTCTGGGTACTAACGGGTAGTAGATAATTTGCCATCTGCAAAAACTGATGGGATGCAAGATTTTTAAGGAACTTGATAGATTTCATGCTCATGGAGGTTTGTTCTTTTATTAAGTAAAATTACGTTACTCTATGCTGTCTCTCTGCATCATAACCTTGGACTTGCTTAACGTATGCCAGACTGTCTTTAAGTATTACCTACTGTTAAAATATTTCAGGCCCACAGGAATTCAGAGCCATACTTGGTGCCCATGATGAAAGAGCCTCTTTTGGTTCAGAGAGATGGGAGAAGCACATTGATCCAAAGTGATGGGCCCACAGCAGCTTTACATGGATAGAAACACATAACACGCTTTCCTTTTTGAATAAATTAGTCACTTCAATTTGTTGGCTTTGTTCTTAGATGCCACTTCCCAGTTTGTTGTTCTTACTTCCACTGCTGATCCACCAGAACGTCCTGGTTGCATTTTCTCTGTCTGCTAGTTACAGGGAGAGCTGCTCACTGTAGTGATAGAAATTTTCTATCTGCCAGCTTTCGTGTAGATTCTCATTGCAGCTGTATTTTTCTCTCTTGCTCTTTGCTTGTGCATGGACTCTCCTAAGGATACTATATATTCATTATGAGCTAGAATTACCCGTACTGTAACTCTCAATTCTCCAAAGCCCAAATGTATGACTCAGGCTTCTGAAATAAGTGAGAGAGACCTAGGGCAAGGTACATAACAAAAATAGCAGTGGGAATGATGTGAGATTATTAGATACATATTTTTTTTTTTAATTAGAGATGGTCCCAAACCAAATCAGTCATTCCCAATGCACTGAAGTTGGGTGAGTTTGATATGAGATCTGGATATGAACTTTGCGGTTCAGCCTCACCTCTAATTTTAATATTTATATAGTTTTCTACAACCTCCCCTTTGAAGGTCAAAACTGATAGCCAGCTATCTAAGCAATGGAGGCTTTTACAGTCAGCTTTTGTGGAGCACCAAACAGCTATACAGTAAGAATAATCACTGTGTTTTATCTAGCTCGTTAAACCAATGAGAGTTTTTAATACGAGCCTCTTATTGAGCTAGACAGTAACACTATGAGATGCACTGATGAAGAGGCATTACCAACTGCCCTAGAGTCCAAGGAATCAGTGCATCCACTTGCGACATAGAGATAGTCATAATTAAACCTTTATTTCCTTTTTTGGTCTGTTTATGCTGGCATGAAGAAAGTATAGTCATATGTCAGAGAAAACAGATAGCAGCTCAATCTGAATTGTAAATAAGAATCATAGAAGGTCATTCAGGCCAAAATAGGTATCCAAGTGGAATATTGTGTCCATTCATTGTACCTACTTATAAAGACAGTATACAATATCTGGAAGAGTTGGAAGTGTTGCATTGCCCTCAGCCAAGTAGGCTCTGTTCTTCTATACATTAATTGTACCTTCACAGGAGAGCTGCTCCAAAAGTAATGCTTTCTATTTTATTATGTTGGTCCACAGTATCAAAGGCAGTGTTGGTGGTATGGCAGTAGGGGCAGAATCTTCCAACCAATATTCTGTTACATGCTGTTACTGTGCAACAGATGGCAGCAGAGGGGCAGTCTGACAAAATGGCATCTAACATGGAAGTGCATGTTAAGGAAAGTTGTGTCACTGTGTGTGTTCCTCCATGAAGAAAAAAAGGCCCCCTCTGACATTCAACGATGCTTACTGAACATTGTTGGAAACCAAACACAATGAAGTGATGTGTGGTGCCTTTCAGCAGCAGTGACAGTGACCATGGTTCACCTCCACTAGTGCAGATTTTATGAAAACAGTATGCCAGCTGTTGCTCACTGCTGGCAAAAATGCACAGATAATGGTGATGACTCTGTAGAAAAATATTTTTATGTAGCTGAGAATTTTCTCTATCAAAGAGTGTTATTGAGCTCCTTGTGCCTGTTGTATTTTCCATGAAAATAAATGGAGGCATTAATTTTGGAGCAACTTACCTATAATCTGTCCCTTCCAATGCTGCCTATCTTCAATTACTCTTTTCTTAAGACATTAGAATGTATGAAAACTGTTGGAATGTGTAAAATGGAAGGCTCACCCAAAGTGGCTGCTGTCTCAATACCTTCACTTGAAAGTTTGAAGTGTAATATTAAGTTTAAAAAATGAATGAGTGTGGTGAAAAAGCAAACTTTATGCCCAACAGCACAGTGAAATTGATTTGATTAGGAAAGATGCTTTGGTGGCTTGTGAGCGACATGGGAGTTGACTCTGTTAATAAGTTTAGACCTGGCTGTGACCTCTGCTGCTTCTTTTGTTTGTGTATAGTTATTTGCACCCCTCTTTATTAGAAGCTATTGGGAAGATGAACACGCTGGAGTTTTTAAAATCTTCAGCTTTCTTCCTTAGATATTTTAGAAGTGCTTTCAAAAGACACTCTGTCCACCTCTATACTTTTCTGTCAAGATTTTCAAATTATTTTGCAAATATTGGCATTTTGTAGTTGACCTAAAACCATAATATTCTTGTTTAGTTAAAAACTCTTTTTATGGTGTGAGGGCTTCAGGTCATGGGCAAAATTTATGTAACGTTTCTGACATTCTACATCTTGGTGATGGGCTTTCAGGTATTTTTTTTTTTTTTTCCAGGTGCACATATGTTTATGTTTGTGCACACATTTAAGTGTGTGTGTGATAACATCCACATGCATATATATTTGCAGATAACTTGGGAGGAGAATGTGTTCAGTAGATTAGATAAAATATGGTAGTTCAAGCAATGTTTCCCCATTTCATTTACTCTCAATTTGTTTCAGATCCAATTCTTAAAATATACTTTGTCCTTTGCTTGAAATTGTTAATTTCCTATTAAATATAATACTGTCTTCATAAGCAGGAAAAATGGTTCAATATGCCCATCCTGTGATGTAGTTCTGGAACTCTTGTCTACAGCTTATAGCAGAGATTTCTATTTGTTCTGTGCTGTTTAAGGACTCTGAGGTCTGTGGTGCAAGACAGACTGCAGTTCTTCTAAATGTATGAAAGTGTCAGCTGACATCACCGTTATTTTAGAGAATGAATAGAAGAAGGTGGTAAAACTAACTCATAGAATGGAGAAGCCATTTTTTCCTTTACTTGTTTAGTGAGTAAGAGAATCCTTGACTGAAGAGGTTCTACAAGAAAAGGAATTTATCCTTTACCTTTTCTAGTGAGTATTGATTCTAATGGTTCCAGCCAGCGTGATGAGAACTGTAGGGCTAAGCATGACATTTTGCCTTCAATTTAAAATTCTATATTCACTGTTAAGCAAATTAGTTTATCTTGCTACAAAGATTACTGTATCTTCTCTTAATATCTAATATATGCATGAAGACATATGTGTGAATACTACTTCTTGTCCTCTTGTCATCTGCATGGAAAGGCCAAATCTTTACACGCCAGGTCATAGGTGTATAAAGTCTAGTTAAAGCCATAAACCTAATCCATCAATGAAACTTAAAGAGAGAGCCTGAAAACTGCACCTCTATGACTTACAGGATTTCAGGGTTTTTTCAGCCAAATCGTAAGTTCAGTGTAAAAATTGCATCAGTGACATCAAAGAGAAAATGAAAGGAATGCTGGTGATGATGCAATATCAGTAAAAAAACCTTACCTGGTATGATAACACAGATACATTAGTTGATATTCAAGGGTGAAAATAAGCTACTAGGTTTCCAGTGTTTTTTTTTTGTTGTTGTTGTTGCTTGTTTTATTTATTTTTTATTTTTTATTTTTTTAAGGAAATCATTGCAAGAATAAGAATTGTAAGAATTTTTGAGCAAACATTGAGATGAAGTAAGATTTAACTCACAAAAACACAGCACAGGAATCCCTCTCTTATAATCATTATATTTGTACAACTGTCATATCAACGTAAGAAACAAATAGCTTCTCTAGGTGTAAAAAAGACAGTTCTAAACAGGCATATGCAATGGATCCAACCAAACCTGCAATAACTAACTACCTTTTTAACAGTCAGAGTGAAGTGAAAAAAATCTTATCATCCCTAGACACAAACCTTGATATTCTCACCTAGGATTTGGTTGACAATTTTTCCCAAATGAAAATAGATTGAAAAATTAAACATTCAAGTCACAACAATTCAATCAGGATCATTTATTTATGAGTCATTTTGCAAAACACTCAGTGTATATTTTCTCATCTCTTTACTTGGATGCACTTTGAGCCTTCTGGTATTGTAAACAGTGCATGCATTATCATTTAGCGCAGAGGAATTTGAAGTGGGTTAATAAGGAAATTGGGAGTGCCTTTCATTTCACCTCTCTAAAAAACCTGCACAGCACTTCAAATGCTTGTTAATTATATGTGAAATGAATCAAAATTTGACATGTGTATATAGTGAGAATCTGTGGCTATTTCAGGATGTCTGAATTTATTTAGACTATCCTTCTCTTAGGGTTTATTTTAAGTTTATTGCAAACAATACCCATATTAGGCCTCTCCAACCATCATCTATCTTTATGTCTGTCAAAAACCTCTCCTTATTTTCTGCCAATCTTTCTCTCTGTGTCCTTGGGCGACAAGAACAAACAGCAGTTTTGAAAAAACCTTTCTCTGATGCCTGAGCTAGTCCTACTCTCTCCAGGCTGAAGTCTGGTGGGAACTGTAAATCCTTCAGTGTAAGTATGCCTACTCCTCTTGTTCTGTGGATTAGTTGCCTTTGCACAGATGATGAGTGTGTTCTCTCAGTCACTCTGTCAACTGATTTGCTCCCTTTGAAACCATACCCACATCCTTTGTTCTTGATGTGTGATATTTGGGCCTGACCTTGTACCTCTCATCTTGGTCAGTTGTCAGAATACCTCCATCACTCAGTTCTGGATCAGAAAATTTACTGAAGCAGGGAAGAGAAGGGACTCTTTCTCAAGAGTGAAGTTATGGACATGTCCCTTGTAAGTATTGTTAGTAACCGTACTCTGTGTCCTCTGTTACCCTGAATTCCTGTTCCCACACCTCCTTTTTAGCTTTGCCACAGTGACTTCATGTGAAACTAGGCAGGGAAGTGAATCACGGAACTGACCAAACCTTAAATTTAAAAAAAAAAAAAAAAAAAAAAAAGTGAGAAGAGTATTTTTATCATGGGTAAATCTTTTAGACTGGTTTCCTGCCAGCCACCAAAAATGTCCATGTAACATCTATATAACACCAGCATAAAACTGAGTGATGCAGGGGTGAGAATATGTATGTGTAATGTTGGAGAGGAGGCAGCACAGGATGGGTGCGAAATGCTCTCATGAAATATACCCTTAGAATTATGTCTGTACTTAAGTAAAATACAGTCCTCTCCAATTGCCCTTAAAAAGGTGTCATTAAAATGCAAAGAAATGCAAAGAAAACAAATAAGGAAAGAGAAATCCTTGGAAAGTATATCTTTGGTGTACAGCAAAACACTTGAACCAAATATAGCTCAAGCTCCAGCTTTGTGCTTCTGGTTTATTAAAGACTGTCACCAATCCTGTATTTCCTGTATTGCTAGAAAAAAATCCAGTGGCTTTGTGACAGGCTGAAAGCAAATGCATTATTGCAATAGCAGTTGAAACCGGGACTCAGGAAAATATTCCTTTGGACAACACTCTCAGATGTATGGTTTAATTTTTAGTAATACTGTATGGAGGCATGAATGGGACTCAATGATCCTTGCACATTCCTTCCAACACAGAGTATTCTATGAGTCTGTGATTCAAATAAATATTTAGATTTTGGTACTAAACAAGAATATGTAACAGAGAAGACAAAATCTGGACAAAGTTGCCTGAACTGTGTTATAAAACTAAAATACACTGATCTCAGCTATTCTTGGGGATAGCCTGTGCCTGCCCAGCTTTCTGGAAATAGGCAATTTAATGGATATTGGAAATTCAAACTTTCATTTGGTTTCAGTACCAAAGCTTCAGATCTGAGTGAAAATTCCAGGGTTAATTGCAGAAGGTGAAGGATATTGATGCCTTTGAAAATATTAGTGACTTTTCAATCAGAACTAAATGGACAATATTTGGTTAAACATAACATTGGCAAACAAAAGGAGATGCTGTGTGATCTGTTCTGCTACTTCTATTTGATGAATAAGTTGAACAAGCTGAAGAACTGTGGATCAGAAAGATCCTGGTGCAAAAGAAACTTTTGTAAGAATATCTTGCTTTGCCTCACCATTTCCAGTTTTCTAAGTTCACAGACTAATTCTTTATTCATCCCATTGTTAAAGAAAAGAATTATTGTCATCTTCCCCAAGTCAAGTATTTAATTGCAATTGTGAAAACATTAATGGAGATACTGGGATAGTGCAATAAAATAGTTGCCTTCTACTTCTCATTAGTGAATGCAAGCTGTGCTGATGCATGGCTCTTTCTCTATAGTCTATTCCAGAAAGCTGTGATACATTTTGACACTCTGTCTCAATGCTGCATCTTCCAGTATTCCAGCCAGATCTGTTTCTTCAGGGCATTACACTGTATTTGTATTACGTATATGTAAATATACATGTATGATATTATTATATTATATATATGAAATATATTTAGAGAGAGAGATCATAGATCCACTGAATAATTTAGGAAGAGAACTCTGATTCTAGTCCTTCTTGAAACAATATGGAATGGGTTAAATCAGATGACCTCCTATTAGATCGTGCTTCAAAGTTAAATGAGCTTACATAGGAGCTACACCTTGCTTGAAATGTATGTTTAATACATCTCATCCATATAAACATGTATCTTTGTATATGTATTAGGGCCATAGCTATTTGAAAACATTCAGTCCCCCAACTGAACAATAATCTTGCCATTCAAAGCAGTACTGGGGGTGATGCATAAATTTGCTATTCACTGAACAACTGAGGTCTTCATAATACACACTCCTACTGATTTTGAATGCAATACATAGCTGTATAAACCTGAAAGGAATTAAAACTAAACTGAGGAGTACTTTCTTGTTTAAGGTGTTTACGGGGACTTTTCCTTTGGATTTCTTCTAAAGCTTGTTTACTCCCTTCATCCAGATCTCTTAGATCTCCAGTTGACAGATATGTATCAAGGAGAAATGATTTTACACCAAAAGCAGTAACTGCTTATGTTGCTAATGACTTCATTGATCATAGCAGCTGAATAACATATATTTACAGCTGTACAGACATTGATAGCTCTTTGCCTTTGTCTTATATGGTATTGTTTATGGACAAGTAAGCTTTGAGCTGTTGAGATTTGGTTCAGATCTCATTTCCCACAAGGACTAAACTGGCATGTCCCTGTTGGTTGTGATAGAGCTTTTCCAGGTGTACCCCTGTGTGTAATGATCCAATCCATCCTTTGTGATCTTTATTACTGCCATATATTAATGCATGTTGTACCATTTTCTTTATCCTTCTTTGTTCTCTGAGTTTAAGAGCTAGATTTCTGCATAAAATGTCATCGTATAACATTGTGCTTTAAAAAACCTGTTACTTATTAGAACCGAGACTTGATGCTATTGGGGACATTTTATTTGCCCACCAGGAAAATGAAAATGTCATTCAGATCTAACCAGACCCCTGAGGTTTTCAGACAGAAGAAAATTGTTTCTAGGCTTCCCTGCAGGACCTGGTAGCCTTTGTGCACACACAGTATGTCTGAAATACAATCTCCCATTCATTTATCCCCTCTGTTCTTCCCAAAAACTCAAAGACATGACATTGTACATTAATGCTCCTACTTCCACCGTATTACATTACTTGTTTAAATGTGACACTGGATCTATGAGATTATCCTGGCTGGAGTCATAGCTGCATTTTTAGCTGCTGCTCTAAAAGCTAGATTGCTATCCCAGGTGCAGCCCTGAGCAAGGAATCATGTATAAAAGTTCCTGTTTCCTTCTCTTAGAGTAACTCAGAGGAACAGTGTAGCAGATACGCTAGGATTTCCCTGCTTTTCTCCATTTAAAGCAAGACTGGTTTCCTCCAGCTTTCTGTGCAAATCTCCTCTGGGCTTCTATCACTGACTCTACCCACCATGCTGTGTAATTCTGGATGTGAACTTTCATGACTGGATTCCACAAGATTAATCTTCAATACTCTGTTCTTAGGCCACTTTGTTCCAAGCTCTGGAAAGGGATGAAGTACTTGACACATCAAGTCATATTTATATGATCTGGAAACAGAGGATGGCTAGAGGAGAACCATCAAGTCTACCAGATGGTGTTCTGCAGTTTAAATTCTATGCAAAAATGAAAAACACAAATGAGACTTTCAAATGCCACAGTGAAATCTCTGGAGCTTTTGGTGGCTCAACTATAGAGATCTTTGGCTTGGATCAGAACCTCTGATCTCCAGGTGAAAGCCAGATGAATCAGTTTAGCTTTGCCTGTTGCTATCCCTGAGAGACTCACTGCAGTGATAGATCTTTTGGCAACATGAAGATGTGTAGATTCATGATTCAGAGGGAGAAGTGCTTCTGTAATCCTATCCAATAGCACAGTAGTATTTACTGGTAGCTGGTTCAAAAAATGATATTCAAGCAATAAGCCAGACCCGCTATATTCTCCACAGGGTATTCCTTTTTGTCAGTGCTGAGAATGAAGTGGAAACAGTGCACACAGTAATTCAACTACATCTCTCTAGTACTGAGTGTTTCCTCTGATAACTTCTACCGGAAATAATGGCAGCATTGCACTTTCTAAATCTTAGATCATAGAAATGGAGAAGTGACTCACAGAAATGTTTCTTTTCTTTAAATTTGGCACTACTAAGAATCTATCCCCTAATGAGTAATAATTTCATAAATAAAGATGATGAAAATCACCTGAGTTAGAGCTAGTGAGAGTTCTGGGACTGAACATTTTTTAATTTAAAAATATTTTTTTATATTCTCTATAGGAAGCTTTTATTCTGCTTTACATATCCTGAATTTCCAATTCAGTGTTGCACCATTGCCTGCAGTCAATCAACTGTGTTGCAGAGTTGAAAGAACTAGACAAGGACTCAGGCCTTACTTTTTCTTCTAATTCATTAGCAGATGCAATGAGCATTAGTATTTATCAAATGTCTTTGTTTCTTACTGTCCTCAGATTTAAACAAAATTTGACTTTAATAGCCAAAGTCAATTGTTTGTGAAACAAAAAAGGCATGTCAAATCATGTGTTATAACAATGAGCAATTTAGCAGTTTAGATATCCCAAGGATGGAATTCATTTTAGGAACATCTAATATTTCTGTCACTTTGCTTTTCCTTTCAAGTTTCCTACCTAAAGGCACAGAGTTAACTAAGCTCATGAAAGGTTTGATTTCATCTGTTCCTAACATAAAGGTTAGAAAGAAGCAGGTTTGATTTGTCTTTCTCTTTTAAAAGTATCTTCAGATGTGTATATTGTAATTTAAACATAATTTACCAGAAGGACTTGATGTGACCTCACAGTATACTTTTGCTCTTTATACTGTTTTCATTTTTGTCTGTGTATGGACTCAGGCGAATTTGAAGCATGACAAGCATTTTACTGACGCCCATGTAAAATTAACAGTAATTCTCAATGTGCAGTCACAGGGATTGTTCTAGGTTTAAATAAATAGATTAAGATTCCAACATTAGAGGGCAAATAGATCAGAATATTGTGTCTTAAAAAGCAATGAAAAATCAGCATATTTTATAAGCAATGAAAAGATCAAAACCTTTCTTATCTGCTATGGGTGAAGGCAAAATTCACAGAGAAAATTGTATCAAGCAAAGATGAATAATATAGTTCATGTAGCTGGACAGAATATAAAGCTGGTCATGACTAATTAAGAGTAACGGGAAGCTTTCTGTAAACAGATCTTAACTTTCAGCCAATGAGCAACAATGCTGAACAAGTAATGTGCAGTGACCTTATTGAACTCTGCACTTGCTGTTGGCTTCAGTTGTAGGTTTCAAAACTCTTATGAGTGAGAAACAGTGAAGAATCTCACTGGTAATTTGTCATCCATGAATGCCAGGTTACATACCACTACTAAAAGGAATTAAAAGATCATATGAAAGCTTTTTTGGATTCATTCCAAAACAAAGGTGAAGAAGATATATAGACAATAAAAAGAGGTAGAAGCAGTGTTTGGAACACGGAAGATGAACTATGAGCAGCTGAAGGAGCATCTTGAAGCAGAAATCCATTTCAGGCAGAGAGAAATAAACTCACTGAAATTACTCAGACATTTGTGGGACTTTACACAGAAACTGCTCAAAACTATCTGGCAAAAATGAGTAAAGCAAAAAACAGCTGGACATCTGCACACAATGGAAGTTTTCTTGTAATTGCAGGATACAGGTCTTATCCAAAGTGATGGGAGACAGAAAAATCAGGGAAACCATTTGAGCAAAAAACTCATGAAGATTTACAGACCATCTGTAAGGTTTAGAACTTGGAAAATGAAATACAACAAGAAGACATAATATATCAAATTCAGGAGGAAATGCTGATATTAATCATGATCTATCCACTGAATTTAATTAGTGTGTTCAGGATTTCATCTTGTGTTGAATCTTATGCTATCTGTTTTTCCTAAAGGATCTAGCAACTTTTAGGAAATTTTGTCCCTTTGCAGTTTTTATCAGCTCCAGGTGTTTTCCATTGTTCTCCATATGGAGGCATGTCCTCTTATGGTCATGGTTTAGTGGACAACCCTGATGGTTGGTGGATAATTGGACTAGATGATCTTAGGGATCTTTTCCACGATTCTATAGATTCTACAATTCTATACAGTTGGATCTTCATGGCTTTAAAGCCTCCTTCAGTGTCTATTAGGATCATGTTTGATTTTGCTTCTTCATATACTGTAAACATGTGACATTTTTTTCATGGAAATATTACCTGGAAGATATTTTTTACTTTTTGTGAACTTTGTTTCCCAAATCAAATACTAAAAGATGAACAATGAGGGTGTCTTCATTTTCAAATAACCCCAGAAGGAGCCTCAGCTAATTATGCAAGAGAACACTTGAATTTGGCTTAGAGAAGATAAGGAAGAGAAATTGATCTACTTGAACTGGGAGAGCAATTAGAAGCACTAATAAGAAAAGATAAGGGTACCAGGAAAATAATTTTGAGCTGGTAAAATGCAAAGAGAGGATTCTTTTTTAGCATATTGGAGAAAAATATTAACCCTAGAGTAACTCCATTACACCAGAAGCTATAGTTAGTAGATTAAAAGAAAAGCATTCCATAAATATTAGTGTTCGGTATCTGAGAAGAAGGATGATGTAATTTAGCAGGTGAAAATGCTAAAACACTTTTCAATCCATAATTAACTAAGAACTTTAAGGTAAAATAAACCTCCTTTACAAGGAATATATATTTTAAAAGACCAATTTCAGAGCAGTTCACTCAGGATTCCCCAAAGGTTTTGCATAGAAAATCTTCATTTATCCATTACTCTAATTTTTGGAGAAAAGCAAAAAGCTTTGGAGGGAACATGAATGACTTTAGTAGCTATGGACTTTTAGTTTAATGGTAATAAACTTTTAGTTTAATGGAAAACTGATTAAGTTTTAAATTAAAATACAATTAAGATCTAGGAATGAAACCAAAGTTATGTTATGGAAAATACATCTTTTCAAACTCTTTCTACTGAGTTTGTGAATAATTGCAAGGATGAACTAGTCTTAAATTTCTCTGGGATGTTTGATTAAGTACTACAAAATATCCTGAAAAAAATAACTATACAAAATAAAAGGACTCATAATGAACTGATTAATAATTGCACAACTGAATGTCTCATTGCTGGATCTTGTGGTAGCTTGATGCTATTGATGCACTGATTTTGATAGTGAATTATATGTAATATTTCTGGTTATAAATCTGGGATCTGAGATGAACAGTGGTAAAATCACAAGCGATGGCAAAAAGAAAACAGATAAGAAAAACACATTTCAATAAATCAAAATTGATGATGAGCCAAACCTAAAAGAATCTGATCTGTGGAATTTAAGCTCTGAGGCAGTAGCTACAAGAAGCTGGTTTTTAGCCTTGTGTATCATACTGACGAGACTGATAAATTAAATCTGTCTACTTCTGGTTTTAGTTTTAATTGGTTGTTTGAAAACTGGAACAGATGCAGAAAATAATAAGATGATTAAGGAAAAGGAAAATGTTTTACAGTGACGTTACACAGACCTCAACTTAACATCTGGTTCAGAGTGCAGCCTTTCTAGAAAGGATGCCCAGAATCAAAGGGTATGAGTGGATAGAGAGATAGGACGCTAACCGAAATGTGCAAAGCAAAATCTGCCTTTCTGAAGTATTGTGACTTGATACAGAAGCTTGCTTAATTTAACCTTGTAAAAATATGAAGCTCAGACTAGATCTATAGGCTCTTTCCCATAGGCAATGCAGAGAGTTGATTACCTCTTGAAGATGATTAATCCATTTCTCTAATCACCATTTTTGGTTGGACTTGTTTTATGCTCTTCATATATTACATGCTCCATGGATTGCAGAGAGCCTAGATAACTAGATGCTTAACTTTTAGAAAGCTAAAAATAAATAGAAAGAACTTCACTTGTAATTTTTCTCTTGCGTATGGAAAATCATAAGCTGAAAATCTATCATTTATGCTGGATTTATCCAATTTTAATGAAGGAACCATGAAGCTATATTAGTTCTGCATGTAGTTGTAATCCAGGCTAAAAGCCTGGGTATGTTCATTACAGGAAAACATTCCTTTCACATGGCTACACAGCTTTTTGACAGGTTAATTCTGTGCTGCAGAGGAGGAAATTTTATGCAGCTAGGCAGGCATATACTTAAAAACTAAGATTCCTCATTCTCATTCTTAAAACTCTACATACCCAGACAAATTTTTGCAGAATTCTCAATTGCCAGGAATTAAACTATGATGCCATAAACTGTCTTTGCCATCTGTGACTGTATAAGTCATACTGAAGTTTACTTCTCCAAAATGTGCCTGCTGGTTACTTTTGTACTGTAGCAATACACTCTGAAATTATGCCAGTTTATTTTAATTACTCTGGCTTATTATTCAGACCACTCTCAGAAGGAAGGCAATTATCTGTAGACACAAATGCAATATTGTAGTAGATGAGCCTTCTGTGATTAGAACAGTAAGAACAATATTAATCACATTATGAGATATTACAATTGCTACTTCCTTGGATCAGGAAGAAAAAGAGAAGCACAATTAAATTTATTGCTGTATAAATATGTCATGTTTATTCAGCCACTAGCTAGGAAATCTCTCTTTTTTAATCATCTTGGTTTGAAATGCATTTTTTCCAAAATGTAAGATTTTTTTCTTAGCACTGATCAGAAACTGTCTGTAGGCAATACCCTTAGCAGGTATAAATCAAAGCAACTTCATTGGAGCCACCTCACCATCTGTTCTTGCATTGTCAGAGTTGCATGGACCCTTTCTACTGAGAAAAGGAAAATGTTTGCATGCTTATGAGTGACTTTTCTATACCTATTTAAAACAATAATGCAAATCTTTGTTATTTATGAATTTATCCTATAGATATGGGGGCAAATCTTCCCTTTGCAGAAGGAGTGTTTGGACTTCCTATGAAGCAGTAGAGATGAAAAGAGAGGCAAGACAAGATTCTGAGTGTTCCCTGAATACTTCAGAACTGTATAAAGAATGAACCAATTATTTATTTTAAAATTATGGCAGTTATTATTACTTCCTTATCAGTCAAATTAATATTTACACCCGTGGGCAATGAAACAAATCAAGTATCATCCTCTGTTTTCCCAGACTGATAGGAAATTCTGTTTAGATATAAGGGGTTTTTATCTCCTGATAAAGTATATCTTAAAAGCAACATGTTGCAGAAAATAAACACAAAATCAGATATAAAAAATAGAAAAACCCATTTTCTTTTCCAATCTTTGAACAAAGAAAAAGAGTTTCTTTATTCTTATGTTTCTTTATGCTTTAACAGTTCATCCTACGCACGTCACATTATTGACAATGTCAAAGCTGGAAGACTGCTGCAGCAGTTCCATTTGAAAATTTACTGAGTTGTCCCTAATAATTAAAAAAAAATATTAAAAAGCAGTATAACTTAGTTATGTTATTTTCTCTCTCCACTTTCTCTGGAGTAAACACCTTGAGCTCAGTTTGATATCTGAATCAGTTTGTGAGAGTGTACACAGTTGAACTGTTGAACAATTTCTTTGAGGCTTAATGGTCAGAAATGTTCTAGGAGCTGATGGTGTTTTTTAAATAATAATGTATCTATTTGATCAATACCGGTCAGACATTTAGTTTGAGCTGACTATCTAGGATCCTTCTAGAACCAGTAAATAGAGAGAAACCAAACACATATTTTCAAAGAAGATATATGTTAGATCTACTGAATCCACTAACAGGATATGCCATAAAGTATTAACCCCTAGAAGGACCATGAAGTTAGCTGAGGCAGGTCCCACCAAAGGCTTCAAGAG
This sequence comes from Phasianus colchicus, assembly GCF_987193195.1. Classification (NCBI taxonomy): domain Eukaryota; kingdom Metazoa; phylum Chordata; class Aves; order Galliformes; family Phasianidae; genus Phasianus; species Phasianus colchicus. The sequence continues at coordinate 12,418,103 of NC_143442.1, forward strand.
AATATCTTCAATTAATGGACTGTCAGAAATAGAGATCCATACAGGATCTGATGTTGCCAAGTTTGGAATTTTGACCTGGACCTGTCATTTAAACCATCAAATACATGGGTAGTATTGCTAAAAGTATTTGTACCAAGTTTTGCAAATATAATCTCTGGAATACATTACTCTGCATCCTAGGAATCTGAGATAGCATGGTAAATGTGATTTGTGCTTAAACTTAATGCTGATAAAATATAGAATACGAATATGTTTATATGTTTTTGTTAAATATTTGGTAAAAGTTAATCAGAATGTAGGAAAAATATGAGACTAAAAGCCTAGATGGTGGAGTGCTTGAAGGGATGAATAAGTCATCCATCCAAGTAAATTTAGTATCTTAGTCCTCAGAGTACTACAAGATCTCAGAGAACTTTATCAAAGGCCTTTGCAGAATGAGGAAATGGTTAAGAAACAGCTAATGGCAGGTGTAGCAACAGGAATGATGCTCTCTTCTTTATTTCTGCTTTTCCACTGGTTACATCTGTTGGTGCCATATTGTGTACTGTACTGGCACAAGTAAAATTAGACTTTGGCCATTATAGAATCATGAAAGGATTAAAATAACTGTTAAATGGCCATATTTACAGTGTCTGATTTTTAAGATTGTAGAGCTGTTTGTTTATTACCATGGATACCTCATTCTGGCTTTATAGATAATGTCTATCTCATTTCTATTTTTTTATTTCGTTGATTATTTTGTTGTCTTTGCACCTTAGTGAAGTTAGCACAGAGTAACATTTTATTCTTTTTACCAGCGTGCATAGATAATTGTGGGGTTATATTAGAATACTGGGAATTCTTGTAATCTTCTGTGATTATGATCAACCTTAACAAAACAAAAATTCTGTTTGAAAATGAAACATCTAACAGAACACAGAAGCCAATGAAAAGGACAGAGAAATTAATTTAACTTACTAATTAAGAACATAATCTGTATGATGATGGCTCAGAACAACTCAACCTTTCTGCTTTTGTCTGCTTGAAATTCCATCATATCATATTCAGCATAGAATTATAAGCTACTGGGAATATACTTAACTGAAGTATCCACATTTCTTCTGTCTTCAAGGTAGGCAGCACTCATTATACTCCTAGAGTATGTAATTGTCTTGTAACAGCTACAAACCTTGGTGCATTATATAATCTCTTTAAAACTTTATATTTATTGTTTCCTTCTAAAGCCTCAGGCAGACAAAAAGTTTGTAACAGAATGATTGAAATATCTTGCTACAAACCTGGAGATTGAAATCTCATCCCACTTGAACTTATTTGGAAAGCTTCCTCCAGCTGGCATTGTTTTAAAAGAGAATCTGTTTTCCTATTTCAGGGAAGTGGTTTAATATTGAATCTAATAAGGTGATCTGACCTCTTACGTAGGGCTGACCAACAAAAGAAATTGATTTGCTATAATAGCTTTGCAGACTATCTGAGCTCCTGGGAAACACTTAACCTGATATTATTCATGGCGAAGTCTTCAACAATTATGTTTTCCAAATCTATGTGATTCTGTGATTAAAATCTATTCTGTGATTCTGTAATTAAAATTTATTAAAGATAATAAAGATGTTTTCCAATACTGTCAGAGGGTTTTGATCAAGACCCTTATTGGTTTTGATTGCCTTCACTTATGAGAAGGAAGGTCCTTATAAGATCCTTCTCCATTTTTCACCATCAACCCTCACAAAGTCATAGAATCATAGATCACCTCAATTTGGAAGGGTAGTTATTTTGAAAATCTGAGTGATCAGCAAAGCTTTATCATCTCACTGATCCCTTGCTTTCCCAGATTATCAAGAATGTACTGAATAGATCTCTGGAACATGTTACTAGTGGCATCCTTTCCTTTGCATTTGCCATTACTCTTACATTAATTTTCCTTTTTAATTCTCAGGGCATAAGAGTTAATTCAGTACAAGAACACTTTATTAGTCACAAAACCTTAGGCAAGTCATTGCTTACTGTCAATGGAGGGTAAAAAAAAAAAAAGCTGTTCTTTTGTTTCAAATTTACCTTTGGATTTTTCTTTTCTGTTTTTGCATTACTCTTGAAGCTAATACACTTTTTCACTTGCTGTAAATCTATCATGTCTTGCATATAAATGAATATGAGATTTTTTTGTTCTCAGTTGAGAAACAGGAAAACTTCAGCTGTTCATGGCTGAGTTTTACAGATTCAGCACTTGTACCCAGAGAAATGCAACAGTTTCTCAGTGAATTACATGGAGTTATTCCAGATTTACATCAGGAAAACATAGAATGTGATTCAGTCTCCCACAAAGATTTTCATGCCACTTTGATTTACAAGCTGCTAAGCAGAGGTATCTAATACTGATTTACTTTCTGTATATTCATGTGTTGCTCTTACTAGCTCATTTATGGTCAGTTACAATAGCTTTTTGCTAGTAAACTAGTTGTCAGTAGTGATTTATGAAACAAAATATGTACACATAAGATGGCAGAAAATAAAGTCCCTCAGATATTATTCAGTGCTTTCAATCATTTTAAGTAATTGTCCTCACTCTTGATTTTTTTCTTCCCTATTGTATCTATTGATTTTGTGTTAAATGTTGATTAACAAATGTGCCCATTTTGGGGGATTTTAAAAATCAGAAACTAATGGCATCTAAAGAAATCAGCTAATCCAAAAAGGTATACACCAGCTAGATCACCTGGTGTACTGTCATAGTCTCCAAGCAAAGATCATTTGCTTTTTCATATATATTTCCATTTTCTTTGTTCAGTGCAGCTTTAAATGACACATGCAATAGTATGCTGATTGGGACAACAGAGGTTGTAGAGCAAGCCATAGGCTAGTTTTGCCCCGCTGTTTACATAATCTTTGTCATGGAATTAGAGATAGAACTATGAATACTTGTGTTATCCAATATATCCTAGAGACAGAGGTAACTTAAGCCAGCAATGAACATTGAAAAGGAAGTGCAGGCCTACAGAAAAATGCTCATTTGGTTTTATTGGAAGATCGGCTATAGTGTTCATTAGAAATTACTTTTCAGTATTCCACAGATTCTATACTTTTTATACAGAGAGTCATTCTTACTGGATATTTAATAACTCCCTTGTGGGGCCATAGGTTAGCTTGCACCTCTGAGCTGAGTCAGAGTTTCTCAGTAAGGGTTAATCAAAGCCTCAGACAGTATTGCTAACAAAGTCAAAATTGCAATAAATACCTGCTTGCTTTTGGGTCCAATGTAATTTGAACTTTCCAATTAACTTCTTTTTATTGATGCAAGATGTTTGAATCTTCCCATTTCTAAACCTTCCCATGTTTTGTATTTCCTCTCTGCAGTGAGAGGTGAGGAGTTAGCCTAGTTTCTGCATGATTGGCATGGAGGCTATGTATCTATCAGGTACTAGTAGCAATGATGAGGCAATCAAGGTGATATATCACCTAAAGGAATGTGCTGTACCTTTTGCACACAGATGTGAGATTTAAAACAGGGGCTGGTGGGTATTTCCATGAGCTAGCTACTTTTGAAAAAATACAGCTAGGGACTCTTTTTGTATTTTCCCACAAATATCCTTCTTGTTGTGTATGGCAATGTACCTGCAAGTAGTCTTATTCCAGAGCTGACTTCAGCTGTGTTACTTTGCTCTGTGATGTGAAACCCTTGTTTGTGCAAACCAAACAGTTGTGGATCCACCACATAATTTTTCCCACTACTAATAATTTTTGCTGAGGCTTTATTTTTTTTTCTTTGAGTTGGGTCCTTATTACTACATGCTTTTTCAGATTCTTTTTCTCTTGTTTTTGTTTTGGTTTTTATTTGTGTGTTTGTTTATTGTCCTGTTGCAATATATTTTTGTATATGTTTAAATTTATCTATCATGTCTCTGTTGATACAGACATGTTGTCTTTCTGGGAACTTCCACCATGAATATGTACAAATTAGCTTTCACTCATTGCATTACATGCTTTAGGCCAAGGTGGAGCCTGTACTGATTCCTGCTGATTTCCAGATCTTTTTCTGCTTGTATAATTTTCTCTTTCTCAGTGTTGTTTGCAAAACATACCAATTCAGTTGGATCCACAGGCTTTCATTAATGTCCTGTTAGGTTCTTCTTCAAGGCCATTAATAATGCTGTAAAGTAAAAGCAGGACTAACCTCTAGTCTCTTTCATACTGCTGAGAGTAGGCTTTCATCTTAATGAGTGATTATTTTTGCCTCATGTTTATGATCCTTTAGTCACTTCTCAGCCAACATGACACTGTTCCCCTTTGAGTCACTGCAAAAATGACTGTGATTCAAATTTAAAACAATTCCTGGAAGAAAATATAAGAAAAGTATCCATAAACATTGTTGTTGCTTGTTTTACTACAGGTATGTGTCAGTCTTATGGAAGACTTCCATAAGACTGCTTTTCTAAGTAGCCTTCTATACTGAAGTCTCATCTCACTTGAGTCATTGTACTGGAATGTGCACTCATGTAAAGAAAGCAATGGTGATAGAGCTACTCCTATAAAATACAAAACAAACTTGAGTCAAGGTCCAAAGGCACAGCTGTTATTATTTATGATATCTGCACTGAAATCAATAATTTTAAGCTATTATTTTTATATCAAGAAAAATAATCGCTGGACTGATCCTGCACGGTATTTTGGAGGTTTCTTTTACCTATCTTTTGACTAAAGTCAAACCGGAGAATGGTTTAAAGGAAATTACTGTTGTAGAGCATTTTGGTTCGTATGAAGTTATGTGCTTGAGTCTAAATTCAGCATAGTAGTGCAGTGCTGCACCTAACCTAACTAGCCCTGAGTGATGTAGTCATAGATCTGAACTGACTTACAGTTTCAGTCCAAGAGTTACAACAGTAGAGCAAGCTCTTGCCTATTCCTCTTTATCGATACTGCTCTACCAACAATGCACTTAAGGGGGACTGAACAGGTTTAAGTAGCCTTAATAATGGGCTCAAGAGAAATCTGCCCAGAGAAGGTATGGTTTGCTGTGGCAATTACAGCTTTTGAAATACCCTAATTCTGGAACTGTCAGGTTTTTTTTCCTCCACAGCTTTACAGCATTTTGGTAATTATGGGGTGTGGGTTTCTTTTTCACTTTATTTTTTTTTTTGTCATGTAGGATGAATAACGATGAGGTAATTTGCAGCCTTTATACAACTGGCAGATGGATTATATTAATATCATAAGAACATATTGTTACCAATGCATGCTTAAAAACAGAAATGCTATATCAGGCCTGCATTCAGCAAAGTGCCAAGGCACGTGCCTGTATTTATTCATCTTTAGCAAAGTAGCTATGTATATACCTGACTTAATTGAAATGGACATTTTAACTAGTATTCCTCAGGGTAGAGGCATTAGTGGCACATGAGAAAGTTCATTATCTTTTCCCAGTGCTTTTCTTCTGATTGTTTAATAGCCTTCCCTGACCCAGCATGAAAATGCTACATACAGCTTTCTTAGTGTAAATGCACCAGCATGGTGTTGATACTTGAATACATAAAAGATTATAAGTACCAAATATGAAAGGGTATAAATAACAGGACTTGGTATTTTAAGACAGGAGAGATTATTTCAGTTGTTGAACTGTGATCTCACAGATGTGCAAGACTTCCAATATGGTTCTGATTCTCATACACTGAGTCACTGGGAACATCATCTCAATTCCTTTGTTTACATGCATTCATTGTACAGATGCCACTTATGTGTACTATCCCTCTGCACTTCACATGAAGGAGAGGGTTGGATTGTTAGTGGTTGTGCAGTCTTAAATTGTAGTACACAGTTAATGAACAATCAGACACATCAGTAGCTTTCTCATAACTTCTACCCTATATGGGCACTTCTGGTATTTTCTACAGCAAATGTAAGGTTCATTTCATAGCTCTAAGATGCTTAACATGTCTTAAAACTATATTGCTACTTCAAATCCTCAACCTTATACCTTGGAGGGACTCGTAAGTTCACAGATGAAATGGTTTCTTATTCTCTTGTCAGGGATCTGCAGAACACTTCTCCTTCTCTTTGGTGGCCTTGCTCCAAAGAGAGCAAGCAAGATTTCTTCTTTTATCTAAAAATCACACTACCAACACAGAGAGTACAAAAGGAAATATTTCTGACTAGACCATATTTTCTTTAGTTCTTCTTCAACCTCTATAACAGGAACAGCATTTCTAAGCTTTGAACAAGTTGCATTAAAATTAATACTGATTTATTGAAAAAAACTGCTACATTCCAGCAGCTCTAGTTAGGATGTACAGAGATCATAAGGGACAAGGGGTAGAAGAAGATTGTTCTGGGTGAAAGGCATTGTTTGTATTGCAAGTTGATGATTAAACAAAAAATAAATGAGCACAAACATGAGCACGGGAGTTGCTCTCTTTCTCTCTCTCCTTTCCTGAAGGGAGGGATGTAACTGTGATAACAGGCCATTTTCAGAGGATTAATAACCTGAACCCTTAGCCAATCTTCTCTTGTACTCTCCATGCATTCAATTCAACTGTTTAATTCTGGCTTGCAAAATGGATTGCAACAAGGAAAAAGGAATAATGCTGTTCTGATTCTTCAAATTTCTCTGCAATGGAATTTTTATTACTATTATTATTTATTTATTAATGTATGAAAAGCATGGAAAGCCTTTGGCTTCTTTATGTCAACCCCTGTACTGTCTTTTGACAAAAAAGGCAGTGCCTGAGAACATTACAGTTTAATCAAAGACCTGTTGCATTTACTTTATAACTGTGGGGCTCAAGTTCACAACTAAGGGCTGACTTTAGGAAACAAAGGCTCCTTTACTACTGGATAAAACAGTTTTGGGTGAAATAGAAAAACAGGAAGCTGAACACTTGGATTTCATAGCTCTTGCCTCTAGGAGACAGCTAACCTTTCAGAGGCAGGGACTGTGGAGAACATATTCTTCAGGGAGGGAAGGAAACTGATGGATTTACTAGCATCTTCTTTTTACTTTATTACCAAAACAAACAGCTGTCTTTTTGATATATAATTCCATAGCTTGGCTCACAAGAACATATGAGGTGAAACACTGTCAAGACTGAAATGTAATCACCTCCGATTTCAGCCAGGCCGAGACTTCAATCCACAGTGGGTTTCACTGAGTGTTTTAACTTAGGTCTTCAATGTCCATGTTCTCTATTTGTTCTTTTTTTTTTTTTTTTCCCCTATCCCACTCTTTTTAAAGTTTTCTTTCTTTCTTTTTAGTGAATCATAACCCCTAATGCTTTTTGAACTTACTGAATTCTTTCAAGCAAGTATGGCAGGCAAGCATATCTGTCCTACAACTCACCAGGCTAGAGGACAAATATTTAAAAAATGCTTCTAATTGCAGAAAGCCAGTTCATACCTGTATCCATTTTAAGAAGAAGACAGTGATGAGTGTACTGTCCACACTGTACAACTATATACAGGAAAGATTTGGATGTATATAATCTAAGATCATATGCAGATCAGATCATAAACAGAATTCCTACAATTTGCCTAGCCAAACTTATAAAAGATTTTGGCGAAGGTAAAGAAGATTAGAGGAGAGGAAGCAAAAATTCTTAACTCAGAGTTTTAGTTCCAATTTTCACTGATCTTGTTAGAAAACACTACTAATTCTCTATCATATGTGATCCCTTTCACATTTGTTTTATAATTTTGGACTTTCATTTAGAAGCACTTAAGCCAATCTTTTTCTTCAAAGTGCCAGAAATCTGGAAAAAACTCCTCACAAGTGTTGAGGAAACCTATCTACTTCACATGTTTAAAGACATGATGCTCCCTTCTGTCTTTCCCAGTACTGAGTTGGTAACAAGATCTCTACAGAAGAGTTCACCTTGAATTTGTTGCTTCTACCCCTCTGCTGATGTACATAACATTTTCATAGAAATTTATAGTGGGACATTCAAACCAAGCTCATTGTAAAGTAAACAGAAAAATTTACTAATAACAGTAAAAAAAAAAAAAAAAGAAAAGAAAAAAAAAGAAAAAAAAAGAAAAAAAAAAAGAAAATCCACAAGCTGAATATCTTCAGCTGTAGAACCTTGATTGCTTAATTGAATACAGAACTCCAATCACTCCTATCTATAAATCAAAGGAGTAGCCTCACTTATGGGTCATTTTTGTCAGAGCCAATTTTTGTCAGAGACATTGAAAACAGCCATGGTACTCATACATGCTTTTTTCTGACCTGTGGGGAAACATGCCAAAAAGGAGCCAAGTCTGTATTCTATTTCATGTGCTGACATACTTATACCTGCTCTGGCTTATAAAATAGGGCTAGAGAAAGACACTGGATGGTTAAGCAGTACAGCTACTCGAGGTGTGCTGATTCAAGGGCTCTCTTTTCTACTGGAGGAAGTGTTAATACATTTTATGTTTCTAGCTTAATGATCTTAGAGCAACTGGTGAGGTACATGTTATGGCAACTGCCTTGGCAGGCAGATGATGCAGTTTGTACACTTTTGGATAGAATGCATGTCTGTGTGACCTTTTAACTACGTAACTGCATGGAGAAAGGGAACACTGGTGTGTCCTTCTGAAGCGCCTTATATAGTGTCCAAACTGCCGTGTAGCTGTGGAAAATCTAACTCGCTGCTGAAAAAAATGTCTTGCCCTGGAAAATCTATAGGGTTTATCTACTGCTAAGTTTCACAGTTTGTTCTTTGGACCTTTACTAATATTTATTATTCTAAAAATGCAGGATCTGTAGGTGTTACGCTTTCTGAGGGCTATATTAGTGAGATTTGGGTATTTGTTTAATCTGGGTGATCTAATCTATGGCCTCTCTTGGGGCTTGTACATTGTTGTAGTGGAGCAAATCCTTGCATGGAATAAATCATTATTTAATTCTTTGGCTGTGGGAAGATGCTAAATACTCATGATTTGAAAAGAATAATGCTTGCTCAGACTTAAGTTAATAAGATATTTTTTGGTCCTTGAAGATTTCATAGGACCTGTCAGAAATCTGGAAAAGTTCTTCCAAGTAGAAATACAACCCAATCTCTGGGCTTTCTCAGTCAGCTGGGGCTAATTAAGATAACTGGGCTATGAAATGGCAGTGGAAAGCATTTCCTGCCTTTTCTGGGTTTAGTGGGGATGAGCTTTGTTATATTGCAAACTGGGAGAGATGAAACATGCTAATGCTATCAGCGAGGGAGAAGGGGAAGTTGTGGATTTCACTGCTGTGCTCGAAACTTGCCCTCTTAATGAGATGATCGTAAAATGCCAATTCCCCAGAGCCAGCACATATTTTTGTGTAGTGTTTTTATTTTTATACGCGGTAGGGATGGTTATTTTTCCACTTTCTCTGACAGCAGCCTGACCAAATACTACTCAAAGGACCATTGTGGCTGCTCTATGCTTTCCTCTTTCCTCTGGCTGTACAGTTCTCAATTAGCTTTTAAGTTGCATTATAGATCTGCTAACAGTTGTGCAGTTAAATCATTAATTACCTTCTTAGTCAGTTGGGAGCACAATTTGACTTTGGTTTGCAGTTTGTGCTCCACAGTAGATTACTTAGCTAATCCATAAACATCTTCAGACAGTATAATTTAAAGAAGTTACTGATGGGGAAGTTTAGACAATTTTATCACAAAATAATTCTTAGTTAGACTTGTGAAATAAAAAGCATTTATGAAAGAGAGGGTTTTAGCTATGCAAATACCAGGCAAGTCCTGTTAGCAAATGGAATGAGAAATTATATGAGGTTGTGTTTTTTTCCTCTCAGAGAACAAGAAAATATTATTCTTTTCTGTCTAGAATATTAGGGGAGAAATATGGATTCAGCAGAACTGGACTCGGAATGAGAACATCTGGGAGTTGTTTCTAGTTCTGTTCCTGAACTAATGTGTTCTAAGCAAGTCTGTGCTTTCATATTCTAGTCTAATTTTTGCCTTTCATCTTGTGTATTTAAATTAGAAAATCTTGAGCACAGTCTGTTTCTCTGGCCTATATTTTTACAGCTACCACAATACACTCTTAATTTCAATTTGAATGCTAAGAAAATACTCTAATGCTAACAATAAATGTACAATCAAATGCGGAAAGCTTTTAGATGTGTTACAGGTTCCCTCTTGGAATGCGAATGCATGCAAAGATTTCTACCATAAGATTTTCAAAGGCTGTTGACATCCTAATTAATCTAATTTCTCTAGTGTGTTCCGAAGCTGCCTCAGTCTGAGCATTATCTATTTCAGAGTACTGGCCTTGTTTCTGAAGTCAGGAGAGAAAGGCTATCTAGAAAGATTGTTATCACCCTGTCTAAATACGAAATCATGATAACTGCAGTGACAAGCAGATATTTGTATTATTGCCTCATGGTCATTTAATGGGAAGAAGGAATTCCAAGATGAAAATTTTAGGGACTAATACTAAAGGAATTTTTCTCATATAAATTTTAGGAACAACCTTTTGCTAGATAATTACTTTCTAAGAACTGCTGTGACACTGCTGCAAGAGGTGTAGCTTTGAGAAAGCACTTAAATGAAAGCTGCTGCTTCCTCACATGTTGTCAGGGAAGGGCAGTCTTAAGTTTCCTTCTCCCCCCAGACTGAAAAACAAATTGTGAACAGAACTCCAACTCATCTAGTTTGCTAGAGGGAGAAATAGTGGAGTTATCTTTCTCCTGGGATATGAAGCTAGAACAGAGATGTTAGTGGAGAAACTGCTGTGTGAACATGGGAGGTTTTCACTCACCTGGGAGAAGATGATCAGTTAAACTGTGCACAGTCACATGAATCCAAAATGGAAGTAGAGATTATGCACCTGGGAAGAAAAAGATGGGAAGAGACACAGAAAGCCATGCAGAATTATAGAAAAGTTGGTCAGGGTTTATGAGCACTGATCTGAGTTTTATTTGGTCTGAGCAGTTAAAAATAGAGTATGACAAAGAAAATGATATGGAATATAAAACTGAATGATAACATAAATGCTAAACAAGGGACACTGCTCCTATTTTGTTTTGAGTTGACTTCCCACTGTTTACTGGGACAGGCCAGCATGTAAAATATCTTAATATTCCATCAATAATAATTTGTCTCCATTATGTCAAGTAGTCTTGTTCCTCTTGTGCTGTAAGAGGGTTAAAGAGGTTTATTTTGTAATTATACTCATTTTATTATTATGCTAAAAAGGGAATGTTATGTTAGAAATACATAATTTTCTCTGTTTTCTGTAGTCAATTTTTAGCTGTGGCTCTAGACAGTTGACTGATTTATTAACGATGAATTATTAGCTATGATTGAAGAGAACAGCAATGAGGAAATGCACACTATTTCACATTTTTCTTCATATTTTCTTTAATTACATGTACAAAGTACTGAAATCAAATTATATTAACAAGTTTTCAGGTTTAACACTTCTTTTTTTTTCCCCCTGAAAATGCACCTTCACAAACATTGTGTCAATCTCAATATTGGGATGATATCGAGATAAGGTGTTTTGTTTTTTCCTATTTGTAGATCCCTTTTTCATTTGCCCTGCTTTTAGGAAAGGATTTGTGATGTTTACCTATTTCTAAATTGCTCCAATTCTGGCTCCTCAAACAACTATCAGAGCATGGTCACCTTCTTTCCTAAATGTTAAAGGAGACTTGTACAGGCCAAATTAATTGTCTAGATAATATATTAATCTCTCTCTAGTCTAAGCACAGATATGGGATAGGTTGTCCATCTGACCATGTGAACAGTCACACCTCTGTCACAGCTCTGAGGAAGCCATTGTAAATGCTCTCATCTGACAAACAATCATATCAGGAGAACAGCTGTGTCTTCTGTCACATTCTTGACTGTAGCATTTGGCATTTAAGTGTCTTATAATAAGCCTCATGATCTACTCCTCCATGTGTTATGCTAACAGAAGCTTGGTATTTGTGATTTATTTGGATCCTTAATGTGCGAGGAAAGGCTCACCTGGGCATGTCTTCCCCCTCTTTGCTGAGGAAGTAGAAACAGGAGAAACATGAACTTCACATAAAAGTTTGCCTCAAACTTCCAAGGCGATGGAATTGTACAGGACTTCCTTGAAGTCTTTATAAATGGGTTGGCATAACACAATAAACAGAGTATAGAGGCAGCTTTATGTTCCACATGGCAGTAATAGTAAAGTTACTGGCTTTCATTGCTCAAAGTAGGTTACTGAAACAGCTTTAAAAGAAAAACAGTGAGTTAAATTCTCTCCATGCTGGATCACTTAAATAAGCAATCCTTCTTAGGAGGATTTTCTATCTGAATTGTTCCCTCTTGCTGATGAAGAGTATCTGCAGAATTTGGCTCTCCTACAAGTACAGCTATGAATAATGCATGGTGACTAGAAAAGAACGGACAGCAAATAACAACAGGAAACAAATACCACACTTTGCAGGACAAATTTCCAGGTGCACAATAATTCCTTCTTAAATCTGTGAACCTCTTGGGATTCTCATATATTTTCATGAGCACCTGCGAGCAATAAATATCCTGATGCTGCATATTGCAGCTGAATTTTCTGCCTTCAATTGTGGGGGAAAAATCATATTCATATAACTCATCTATCTCTTGTGTCAAGCTCCTCTGCTCTGCTTCCCAGTTCTGCAATTCAGTGTAAACAGTAGGCTAGTTTGCAACTATCGCGCTCACTGAACAGCCTCTAGTGGGTATTATGCTTGTAGGTTGGTGAAGTATTGCCACAGGACCTTATTAAATTTCTGGGGGGTAATGGACGTTGCTGGGGTTCTATTAAAGGGACTGATCCTTTCTACTGTCAAACTTGGAAATTTTCAGGAAAAGGGTAGATGTTGCACTGAGTTATGTGCTTTAGGGACCATGGTGGGGACAAGTTTATAGTTGGACTGGATGACCTTAGTGATCTTTTCCAACCTTAATGATTCTATGATCCTATTCAGGCATCTCCTATCCAACCAGTGTAACAAAGAGTGATGTTAGAGGGACTTTTTGGTCTGTACCCACAGTGAACATTTATTCTGCCATCAACTATATTTTATCACTCTTATGAGTGAGACACATTCTTAAGAGTCTTTGGATAACGTTGACAAGACCATAACTGCAGTGGCTCTTGAAGCTCAGGCTAATTAGCAGATAATACAGACATTTATATGTTTGTGGACTGAATTGACAAAAGATGTTCAGGAGCAAAAGGAACACACAAGGTTTCGTATTCTGTATTATCAACATAACATGGACCTTCTCTATGAAGAACTGCTACAAATGCTGTGATTTACTTATTTATTTCAATTGAAAAGAGTCTTTAAAAAAAAAAAAAAAAAAGGAATTACAGAAAAGTTACAACTTGCAGAGAAGTGCTGTGCTAACAGTGGAATTTGTCTGGAAAGTAAGAGAAGCACATCCTCATCCTAGGAAGGCTGAAGTTTGTGACTGAAGGAAGAGGGACAGGGTTGCCAAATCAGCAGGCTTTAAACTTCAGCAATTTTAAAACTTCAGCAATGCTGTTCAGCTGAATCTGTTAGTGTTTTCTCAGTTTGAGCTTCTGTGATTATCTTCAAGTTAGTCAATAAGAATGTTAATCTTTATTCAGTTCAGATGGAGAAATAGGAATAAAATAAGACATGAGTCCATCTGTTTGACTTTGGGATTGTTGAAATAGACTTAACAGAACCTTAAAGGCAGGGGTAATACTGTGTAACTGAAAACAATAGATCCAAGAAAATGCCCTGAAGATGGGAAAAACACGTGCATCCAGGGAGATAAAATCCCTCTTTTTGAGGGACATTCTGAGGCATAATCCATGTCGGTGTACTATCAATCAGCAATCCTACAATTTTTCTACTCTATTTTTCAGTGTCCATACACTAAGACTTAGATGTGAACGCAGTTGCAGGATTTCAAACACTTGAACAGAACAATATGTTTTCATTGTTTATTCTTTATTTAACTTATTCTATTCAGTTCTCTCAGGGGGGAAAGAAAGAGCTTCAGTGAATTCTGGTAGAATTAACCTGTTTCACTCACTCCAAGGTGAGTCGATGTCTTCACAAATTGGTATAAGAAACATTTCACACAAGTGTTCATGATTTGTTAATTTACCTTTGTGCCAGGAGGTATTTTCATGAGGAAGCAAGTAGACCAAAGTGGTCTTTGTAACAGATCCAAATATATTGTCTTGGGTTTTTTGTTTGCCTTTTCTCCCCATTAAACACTTCAATAGAGAAGCATGCGCTTGGTCAGTGCAGAAACTTTGTAATCCGTAAGTGGAAAACCTGGAGTTCATTAATCAGACTGCAAACAGCAAGAAGGTGAGCCTCTCACTGTATGTTTTAGAACTAAAGCCTTTAGTTAAAATAAATGACATATTTTGGATATTTCACTAGCTAAGAAATCATTATGTGAATAGTAACACAGACTTCTCAGACTGAAATAAAAACTGTTTTCTTGAAAGTCCAAAATATCCAATATGAGACAAAAGCTGACTTAAGTTATTCCATGAGGGTGCTTGTATTTCCACCTATTTGCATTTTCTGAGCCCAGTCTTGTTTCATGTAAAAAACCTTACCTGTGCAGATTGATCTCACAGAGGGTGATGAGTGGAGAGCATTAGGTTTTCACTTGCTGTCTATTCCCTGTGGCCATTCCTTCCACAAAGATTGGCTATGCTAACCTCCTCCTCTACCTGCTGCTTAGGTGAACATATGGGTGCTGTCTTGAGGGAAATAACCTTTTCAACATAGAAGCAACGTCCTCTTGGCAGAAGCTGAGGAAGAAAAGTTGCAGTTTGTTCTTATTCGTTTTAATCAATTTGGCAACATACTGTTCATTTGTATTTAGGGGGCCACCTATTTTGTAGTTGGTGACTGTTCCTGCCTTAGAGTGTTTGCACTTTAATTGGTGAGGTGTACAACCTGGCATAAACAAAGAGAGGGTGGAGAAAGGAAAACATCTGATAATGAGGTTAGATGCTGACTAACTATGAGTGTACCTTATAACAAAGCTGTGTCTGTTATCCCAAAGAGTATAACATATTTTGTCCATTGCTCATTTGAAAAGATGAAACTGCAATTGAGTGGGATGAGATGGGATTCCCACAAAATGCAGAAGAGTCACTCTCTAAGAGAATAGGCAGCAGGGTGTGAAGGTAAGCAGATGTGAAGTTATCTCTGCAGAGAAGATAACTAGAGTTCAGGCCACCGTTGTGGCTCCGGACTTCTCTAGGTTCAGATTCTTTAAGTCTTCCCAAGCCCCTGGGAAGATGGTACCATGTGCATAAGACCCAAGGGAAAGCCAAGGCTAACCACAGTGCCATCATGGCACAGAGAAGGGAAAAAGGCTGATAGAGGGCTGGCACAGGGAAGGGAGAATAAATGTGCTTTTTATGCATATAAGATGAGCATATCCAGCAGATGAAATACTGTTTAATTCCTCTAAGTCAGCTTCATTTTGGTAAATAGTAAGGGTCAGCACAGAGCACTAATAGTGCACTGCGTACTACTGTTTGCTGACTTCTGCTCTGGAAATGCACTGAGCTGCTTGCAGCAGTGAAACAAACAGCGAAAAGGGCCTTATAAACATGACTGCCACATAATTCATGGATGATTTCCTTCAAAGTATATATTCTTTTAATGAGCCCCTTTTAAATGCAGTGATTGTAATTTTTGGTAAGCATTTTCCTTTTGAGAAAGCAGTAAAATGTAAGTGATAACATTAAAAAAAAATCCTTATTCCAGTTGCAGTGCACAGTGTTTCTGACTATAAGTTAATGGTTTACATATTAATTTTCGCATCTCTCTGATGGGCAGAAAATTGCTTTAATATAAATTGTTAAATTTGTCATTTTATATCTACACAGCTTAAGTTTAGAAATTTATTACAAGCAGTATCAAATTGTTTCACAGCAGTTTAGCAGCTTTTGTTGAAGGAAAATTCATCTATTTGGAGGTCAAAGTAAAAGTTTTCTTGTGCCATAATTAACATACATTTTATGCTTATTGTCTAATCAATTATTTTAAAGGATAATTGAAGAATATAATAGTAGCATTTGATTGATTCTTGGAGAAGTTAGGCCAGGCTTCTGAGTGGGCAAAGGGGTTGTATGGGAACTGCTGAGTCATAGCCTGAACCTCTGATTAATCACCTTGAGGCGAGCAATGAGTCAGCCCTGGGAGCACAGGTGAAAGCAATTCACCTGTGCTGCAGGAAGGGGTGGAGCCTGGCTCCACCTCTCCTAGACCCATTTAAGAGCTGACTACCAGTAGGGAAGGATCTCTCTCTTTTCAGAAGATCCACTCCACTGGTCTTTCCTGAGCAAGCCCACGACATGGGTAAGCATCCTATTTTGTCTTGCTGTGCCTAACTCTCTTGCTTATTTCATTATTATAACATCTTAATATTATTTGATTATATAATATTCTTTTATATAACTTTCATTGATTATATAGGGTTGTTTTTTTTTTTCCACTCAAAAGATTTAAAATTTACTTTTTTACAAGGAAAGGTTGTATGTTTCTTCAAGATCAGTTTGAAAGTTCTCAGCTTTCCTTTTGAAAACTATTATTCTGTTCTGTGAATGCTTTTAGCAATTCACTGGACAATCTAATAAAGCATTGTCTTGTACTGGAACTTATCAGTTTCTGGGGCTGTCCAGAACCATTCCATATTCACTTCATTGCCATCATAAACCCAAGACTTCTCCCAGAAACTATTTTTGTTGTTGTTGTTGTTTTGAGACAAAGCCTGCCATCCCATGCACGGGAACACTTTTGTTGCTAAATGTGTGATTTCAGATCTGGTCATATTGAAACAGAATTTGTTTTTCTTTTCCAAGCAGTATGAACTGTTGGGCTGACCCAGCATCCTCAAACTTACGTGATGTTACGTCATTTGACGTTGAATGGTTCTAATAATTCAGAAATATAAATGAGCATATTGTAAATCTACTGAACATATGCTATGTTGATTGTACACTGCTCTTACTCAAAGGGTTGCATGGTACCAAGTGAAATGCTGTGCCCAAATCTGTTACATTTATTAACTGAACTGATCTGTCATAGAAAGATAGCACATCTATTATTCGTAAAATTGTAGATTGACATTAATTATTTGAACTTTTGTTAGTTCTTTATTGAGTCTTGTACTGCTGTTCTGCTATTTTGCCCAAGATCAATGTGATGCTGACAGACCTACAATTATGCAACTAATTCCATTTATAGTTTTTCAAATAATTTTTCTAAGCTCTTGGAGGAAAAAAAGGCATGGTTAAAAAGGGATGGATCCTTCACATTATTGTTAGTGCTTTCTGTATTTTTTTTAATGTTGATTTTTTTTTTTTAATATAAAATGTGTGGTTTTTTTTCATTTTTGGCTATCATTTCTCCATCTCTTTCCTTTTTTTTCCTCTCCTTACTGAAATGTTTTCAAATTTACTGTAGAGAATGAGTTAGAGAATAAGCAAGAAATATAACAAAACCTTCAATATATATATATCAATATACATAAAAATCTGGAATTTCTTTTCCAGTGTAAATATTTTAATTCCTTTAACTTACAGTAATTAAAATCTGGAAAGTCTAAAAATATTTAACAGCTTCAATGTGAATGTAACTTCAAAAGTGGCACTAAAATGTCAAGATTATTTTAGTTTTTGGATTTTTTTTTTTTTAAATGCAGGCTTAGTGAGCTAGAGCTTTCTCTGAATGCAATTCCTTGCTACTTAGCAGGAGTAAAAGCATAGCTAGCCTTTTTGGTTAGCAGGGGAATTAAGTTCAGTAGTCCTATAAAGCCTAGGAGCAATTCAGATTTAAACTGAAAAAATGGGTAAATTTAGATTGGATATTTGGAAGAAATATGTCATGTTGATGATTGTGAGACACTAGAATAGTTTGCCAAATTCGTGGATGCCCTGTCCTTTTAAGCATTCAAGGACATGTTGAACAGAACTTTGACATCCTGAGCTAGTGAAGAAGGTTCCTGTCCATGGCAAGGATGTTGGAAACAGATGATTCAGAAAGATCCCTTTGAACCTAAACCATTCTATTATTCTGTAGGAGTCTATGAATGCTCTCCCCCTCATCTAATTCCAGATGTTCTCTGGATAATAGTATTTGTCCAGCAGAAGAGAGTCAGACTGGAAAATCAGCAACTGTGGTCTCCATGTTGTCAGGTCTAAGAAGCTTTCATCCTGGATGAATCCTTGCAACATGAAGAGGCACCCAGAGAAATGTTTGGAAAGTGGGAAAACATAATAAAATAAAAATATTTTGTAACAAAGAGACAGTCAAATCTCATAAAAGAGTCATAGAGACCTATCTGTAATGCTTATTTAATAATAAAATGAGGCAATTTACAAGGTTGAGTGAGATTTTAACCCCGTTGTGGAAAAATATTAGCTGACAACATGTAATACAAAGCATGTATGAGAACAGCCTATCTCAGAGATTGCTAAGTGCTTTGGTTTTTACACCATCTGTGTGATGCTATCTTTAACTAGCTAAGGATTTTGTTTATACATCTACATTTAGTACATTGAAAAGAAAAAAAAAAAAAGATATTGATTTTTGTTTTCTATTTTCAAATTAACCTGGGACAAGATCCCAAACTTCACATTGTAGAAAAATTGAACAGGCACAGATATCACAGATCTCAGGGTAAGATTGGCAATGATTTGCAATGTAAGCATGTGATTTTTCCTTCAAAGAAAATATTGATAAAATCAGCAAGAGAAAAGTAAAATCTTAAAAGTCTTTAAACATTTCTTACATGGGAGACAGATTCTTGTTCTTAAACATGTATGTCAAGGGAACCTATGAATCTATTGAAAATTGATGCATGCAACAACAGAACTATGGGAACAGTGTCCAAGAGTTGTGAGACTTGGAGGCAGGAAATGGCTGTATCAGGAAGTGTTCACAATGGCACTAAATTCTGTTCGTATTCAGGTGAGATGACTAGAAGACAGTAGGGTTGAAAAAATCCTCAAGGATGCTCATGGGACTGGTGTCTCAAAAGAGTCATACGGGATTGGAAGGGTAAGGAAACATTTGGACCCAGTCATCAAAATACCTCATTGAAGCTTAGTGGTGTGAATGAATCTTGACTAAGATTAGGATAATTCACTCACTGTGTAAGTGGGAAAATCAGTTTTGCTTTCTGTCTTCTTCCCCGTGGAATGGAATTTGAACTCATTTTCTACTCATCGTTTTATAGAAAATGAAAACCATGATTCTCAGATACTTTTCTGACACAGATATAATACTGTGAGCTATTTTCTGGATAAGCAAAGCCTTTATGTGACAAGGCAAAAGGACTATGTGGGTGGGAAGACCTGAGCTCCAAGTTCCTCTGCGCACTTTCTATTGAGATTGGATAAATAATCTAACTTCTGTATGCCCAGCTTGTTAGGTGGCATTTGGAAGAGGAAGGTCAAATAAGGTTTTCAAAGGATGCATAAATCGAATCAACGTGAATTTTTGCATGCATCTATAATTCTAGGAAATTGTATCTATTAATCTTAATTTACCAAGTAAATGGCCCAACATTCTTGTCTCTTAGGGTTTTTAGATTTCTTTTTTTTTCCTTTATACCGATTTTAAGTAACAAAGTTTAACAGGATGTATACTCATTTCTTCTGCTATTTAATTAAGTCAAAGACGATTTTAGCTTAAAGTGACCAGGAATAATAGTAAACTAGAAGTAAGAAAAAGGACTGGAGAAGAAAGATTTGTATTGTAAGCTGCAGTCCCTTGCAGTCAGTAGTAAGCATTTGTTTCCATTGTGTGGGTAACTTGAATGCTTGGCAGCACATCTGATCAGTCAGGTTAGTTCAGCCTTGTTTTAAGCAAAGTCTGGCCTGTGTTGGGATTTTCTAGGGATTTCGTTAGCAAATCTTTCTTGTAGTCCATGGCTTTCACTGGTTTTCCACTCTAACATTTTACCTGGGGGAATAGCTCCTAAAAGATATGGTTTCTTTCTGTGACTTTTTCTAGCCAGTTTCTAGCCAATTTAAAAAGTATTTGTCTGTTCTCTCCAGGAAGGTATTGTAGAATGCTAAGTGAACAGATTTTTAACTCTTCCTGCTCAATATAGTTTCTAAGTGTGCCAGTATGAGTTATGATGGCAGCACAGGTAGTCCACAGACTTATCATAATCATCCAAGACGTATCCCGTCAGAGAAGGTGGAGTGCTCAGTTTCAACTCTGCTGATCTTACTACATGATACTGGATCCTAAAAGACCCAGAAGTCACAATGACAGCTGGGATAAGAATAAAGAATGAGACCATATGGTGCTTTTATATGTTATAGGATGCAATTATGAAATTTGGCATGTCTTTCTTGGTGAACTAAGAATGCTGGGAGATAAGTAATCTTGCATATACGACACAAGACTAAAGCTCACATCTCTGCTAAAACTGTTTTGATCTTATCTACAAACTTATCCCCATAATACATTACAGTACTGTCAGTTACCAGTGGCATATCATATCTGCAGACAAGCTGAAGTTTTGGATTTCAGGCCATCACAAAGCGGAATTTTGCCACTGCTGAGCTGAGTGACAGATGACTTATTTAGTCCTTTCTACAAAGCTTGATGTTCATGACCTCCCATAGCATGGACAGCTGCCTATCTTTTAAAATTACCAGACTCTCCAATCTTTTCTGTGTGCCTCTGTGTAAAATGGGATTAGATGAGCGGAAATGTAATGTATTATTTTGTAGAGACTATTTTCAGTATTTAGCTTGTATTCGGAGACGGAAATACTTCTTGCTTACGAAGAACTGATAGAGGTGAAACAACATTTATGGAAAGGTAAAGGGAAAAGGAAAGGGAAAACAAAAGGGAAGGGAAAGGACTTAAAATTCAGGCTTCTGAAACAGTCTCTTCATACTGACAGGTGAAGTGGGATTATAAACAGAAATCAGTGAACTGACTTGTTCACCGTATCAGCCACATGCAACAGAAAGACATCAAAATGACTTCTCGATAAATCATTCATACCTTATAAATGCATTTCCATTGCTTTATGCTGATACACCAATGCATGAGCATTTAATTTAATCTGATGTCACTCTCCAGCCACAGTTCTGGTCTCCCAAACTCTTACAGCTGCTGTGAGACAAGGCAAATGCCATCAACCAGGGAGGAATATGTGGCAGAGCTTATTTCTAGAGCAGGTATAATTACCATTGTATATGCCAATTAATATTAGATTAAAAAAAAAAGACATCCTCTGAAGGAACCTATTTATTATTTAAAAGCCCCCCAGGGTATCTTCTGACATGGATTGGTGATATGAGGCATGAAAGCAGCTGAAAGCAGACAAACTGTTAAGCAGCATTTAATCCTTTATGCATGTTTTATACATAAACAAATTGGAATGTGTAGATCAATGTCCTCCAGCTGTTTTTCAAACCCCATTCTGCCTTCATTAAAGATTTAGAGAGGAAGCTTCCAAACATAGATATGATATTGGGAAAAACAGGATAGGATTTTTTCTATTTTTTTCCCTGAGAGCTTTTCTTAAAACCACCACTGCCTCTCACTCGAGTAACAGTGCATTCTAAAGTGTTCCTTTGCCACTGCAGCCTGCACATTAAATCCCTTATACAGTCTTTTAGTGCTGAGTCCCATTAATTAGACAAAAGATATAACTCCCTGATAAAGTGTCCTGAGAGAGCGCCAATTTGGCCACATCAAGTTCACATGGGAGTCATAAAATACCAGGATCGAATCAATTCAATGTAAACTAGGCCTATTTTCAATAATGTAGTGTTCTATGGCTCCTTGAGCATTTATTCTAAAAGCCACAGTGAGAATTCATTGATTTAATCAGGAGGGTTTTCTATTTAGTCTTCCTTGTCATTAGAGGTCTTTACTAAAGGGGAATAATTTGGTCTCAAGATTGAGGTAGAGCAGAGCAGGGTGAAGCAAGGATGGTGGTGGCCTTCTCAGTATTTAAGAGGTCAACTCTGCAGGGACACTGACTTTGTAGAACATTGCTCTTCTTCCTCCATAGATCTTTCCTCTGCTGAGAACTGAACTTCTCTCTCAGCTTGGTGGCACGTTTGAGTTTCAGAGCAGGGAGATGTCATAGCTAACTCTCTGAAGCTAGTAGAAGGCTTTTAGGAAAACATCTTTTCTGTAGCTTTGTCCGTGCAGCTGTAGGCTTTGCCTGCTACATACTCATTGTAAGTCCCCAAAGCTGAATCCTCTCCTACCTTTTATGCTTGTGCATAATGTGGTGACTTGCTGAGATCTCCCAGCAAGGCATGTAGTCTTGTTTCCTGGCTCCTTCATCCATCAGCACATGCCTCTGCCTTCACCACATCCCATTAATGGCAGCTTGAGTTTTCTGTATTTACTTTCTATTTGTGTGCATGCTGAAGATATTAAGCTCTTTCCTGAAACCACTGTTAGGAAATATGGGTATTTGAGCTCTATGCAGTGTAATCCCTTTCTTCTCTCAGATAGAGCAGTGTCTTTACCACATTTCAAATCTGGCATGAGTTTCAGAGTCAGATCCCTTACCTGGCTACTACCTGCAGTTAGTAAAATGGGCTGCCACAATGCCAGATGGGTTTGTTTCTCACTTTGCTATTACTTGGCTCCTTCAAACATACAGAATAGAAAAAACATCCATTCCACAGCAAAAGATGAGCTGGGATTTCCACTCTGTGTGCCTTGAATTTAGGTTTGTGAGACCTGATTATTTAGAGGTGTATGCAGCAGCACTACAAAGATAGCGAGTCTTGCAGATGTTCCAAATCTGCAAAAATCATACATACACAGAAGCATCTAGAGACCTGCCAACTCAAAGGCCTCTCAGCAGCTGCTGTTAGATACAGCACTCATTTACCCTTTAATCCTTCACTAAGGTTATTACTACTTAGAATTAATATACAGCTGCTGTACCCTAGAATTGTGGGGCCACGTTTTTGGAGTTAGTGGTTCCTGTCCACAGAAAGCTTGCAGAGCACTTTGTGCTGAATGGCACCATATAAATGTAGTAGATTATTAGAGCACGCAGCATGTATTAAGTGTTCCCAGCGCATAAGCACCCCAGCCTTCCTAGCTGGAGAAATTAAAATGTAAACACAAGATGCTGCTTTCCTACAGTCACATCTGGTATTGTGGCTGGTGTTTTCCTGTGAATATTTTGAAAACAGCCAGATTGTTCCAAATAAAATTGCAAATACCACATCTGCTCCCCTAGGCCTCTGAAAACCTTGCACCCGGATGAAGGCAAATAAAAGGAAACTGAGCAGCACTTGGTAATATATCAAGAAATACAGGGAAATTTAGTCATGAGCACTCTGGCTGATTTTGCATTAGGTAGAAAACTATTTTTTGACAAGACAGGCTGCATACCTGAAATATACCAAGTATGAAATTTCATCACCTTTGTTGTATCCGATCTGTGTTTTAATAATATAATTTGCAACTCAATTATCTAACTCCATTTGAGATGTAGAAGTAAGAATGCATATTAGCTGGAAATCCTGGGCACATCGTCTTTTACTGCAATTTGCTTGAACATTTTTACTAATCAGAGGAAAGGGATGTTTCTGTATATATAGCTACAAGGAATTGTCACTGAAGTGTTTTCCTAGTCAGTTTCCTACTGGCTAACACAGGGGGTGATAAGTGGAGAATTAACTGGCAAGGAAGAAATTTGTAATTTGTTTTGCACTATTTGCTGTCTTGAGGTCAGAAAGTTGATCTGTCTTCCAAATCATCTGCAAGGTTGGAATTCCTCCTTTCCTTTACTTCATCTTGCTTCTAAGCTATAAGAATGCTGACCTAAACCCAGGTAATTTATAGGTGCCTCTTTCCGCTTCTGTCTCAGGTCTTTTTTGCAATACCTGAAGATCCAAGAAAGAAAATGCAATTTCTCACCGATCTCCTAGCAGGACTGTTATTTATTTTTTATTTTTTAAATAGCTGTTTGTAATTTACCTCCCTGCTGTGTGAAATCTTCACCCCTATTTACCAGTGATATAACTGGATATTGTTGCTTGCTTGCAAGGCTATTAATAGAAGTTGGCTTTGGCTGAACCTTTGTGAGAAAAAAAGATAACAGGAAAAATTTCATGTCTACATAGTACAGTCTGTGATTGCAAAGATGCTTATAAACCTGTGTGCGTGGGTTTGAATCCTCAATGTCCTCTTAGCGTCAGTCAGTTTTAAAATTGTCAGCATCATATCAGCTGTAATTGAACCCAATAGACCAATGTAGAAATTAGAACAACGAAGCCAATGAGTGGTCCTAAACATAAGCTGTCCAGCCGTCACTGTGCATTGTACTGATTTGGTGTCACCAGACGATCCCTATTTGACAAACGATGAGTTTGCTCTAAGGTATGATGAGTGTAGAAACTTTGCTTATAGATGTGGGCTAAACTTGAGCCTAGGTATCTGTTCAAAGCATTTTGGGTAAAACATACTAATATTTAAGAAAAAAACAACACTCAAGATGTCAGTTGATTTTCAGAACTGATAAATAAATAGACCTTTTTTTTTTTCCAACTGTACTATCAGCAGATCTGCCCTTTGTGGTGTTGTCTTGACCTTGTTTGTTTGGTTTTTTTTGGTAGAATTTTTTGAAGTACAAACTTGAACAAAATGATTAAGAAAAAAGGCTAAGGCTGAGATAGCTCATTCTTTGGACCTAGCCAAGTTCCTTCACTTAAACCAAGCACGAGTCTCTAGCTGTGGTTTTTGTTCCTGATAATTTTTATTATGACATTTATTCCCTGGCAAGATTTATTTATTTATCACCAAGAGGTCTTTGATTTTTACTGGGGTACAATGCATGATGTTGCATGCTGCAGTTAGTTCATGAATAGTACAGTGTTTTTTCTTAACACAGCTGGTTTGATTGTATGGGCTATATGCTGTCAATTAGGCTCTTCAAAGCAATACAATACAAAGAAAACGAGTGCAAGATATACGATCTGGTAATTGCTACTTGAGGTAAATAAACACAAAATTGTCACTAAAAATAGATGCATATATATTAATTCAACAGACTTTAATTCTGTCAATAATCAATTCTTAAAATTGGTCCCCTACTTTTACTCAAAACAAATAAGCAACTGAAAAGAAACACTTTCTGTACTACTGCTGCAGTGCTCTACTTTTCTTTTCCTGGTTAAGATGATAATTTTTCTAGTGGTATAAGAGTGTCTCTTGTGGCAATTCCAGGTAATTATGACATAGTATGAGGGAAACTGGAAAATGCATGTAGAAATGACCATAAGGTTTAAAAATCACTGTTGAGAACAGAAGTCATAAGAAGGCTGACAGCCAGGATGTCTGTATTCCTTTGTCTCTCCTATCTTCTTTAGAGACAAAGAATTTAATAGTGAAGGCTTTTTAGTTAATTTACAGTCCTTTTCCTAGGGATGTCATCTGAGGGTACAGGCTCTGCCTGAACATATAAGTGGATGGATAGCTTTGCAGTTCAGCCACCATATGCTTACATGGGCATTTTGAAGGGAAGAAGAACAAAATGTGTGGGAAGGTGGTAGCTTGCAACATTCAGAAATCTATGCAGGTGCAGAAATCCACAAAATAAAACCTTCTTTGAGTAATGATGACTATACAGGCTTATGAGTTCTCTGAAGCAACCTATTGAAGCAACAGAGATATAAAAGAAGTGGGGAAAAATAAAAAGCAAGGCGACCACACTTGCAAACTTCTGGGCAGTGAGCAATCTCCCTCTCTGTAAGTGTCACTATCTGGCCCAATCATAACAATCTTACTTTTGTAAAGATCATCTTCTGAAACTTTATAAGTAAAACAGTTATTAAACTAAAATTGGTGTTTAACTGTAGAAATGAAAGACTATTTGCAGGTGTAGGGATTGAAAGGATTATAAACAGTCATCTGAACTGTCATTGCATTGCAATTGATCACAAACATCTAGCTTTCTTTGGCCCCTGATATGTTTTCTGATTCTGCAGTTTCCTTCTGCATTTTCTTTTGCTAATTCTAGTCTTTACTATGAAAGTGTTTGTTGCTGTTCTGAGCTGTGAAATCTATAATGAGATGAGACTAAAAATTATGTACACTTTATAAACATGAGAAAACAGCTGATAGCACATCCTGCTTGAGCACTATCTTCTCTGTCAAAAATCCATAATCTGCCTATAATCTGAATAGTATAAGTCCCTTTTAAAGGATGTTATCTGGCAAAGAAAAGAAACAACAAAACAAAACAGAAAACTGTACTTACTACAATATTTTGATGTGATGTAAAACTTAAAAGCAGAATATAAGAGCTTAGCCTTTTGAGTAATACATGTATATTCAGTATACTCAGAGATAATCTAACTTTTGAATGACTGCTTTCAAAAAGAGAAATGAAGCAATTTAAATGTAACTGAATGAACCTCAGGTGATGAAAGAGAATATACAAAAGCAAAAAGCAGTACAGGGATAATTTCAGCTAATAAAACTAAATTTTATACCAGCTATAAAGTAACCATTTCAGTGAATCAATATTAAGACCTAGTATTTGTGACAAGATAATAGTTAACATTTTCAAGTTAAAATGCTGTACGGAGAGTAACTGATGCTTGAAATAACATGAAAAGTGGGAAAACACATATTTTTGTGATTTTTAGGTTTTATAATCAGGGATACTAAGAGATACAGCAATGTGATTTGCCCAAAACCAAAAAACAGTCAGTGGTTGAATGAAGTCTAAAAATCAGGACTGCCTAATTTCTACTTTTGTATTCTTTCTCACAGACCTCTCCACTTATCTTTTAATGGAAAAGCTATTATAAAATATGAAAGTAGATAGTTTTTCTAACTATACCTTCAAATGATTCATCTCTGCATATTCCATGAAGTACAAACAGTTTAATTTGGAATGCTGGCCTCAGGGAATACCCAGAAAAGATCAGAAATAATCTGCCCCCTTTTTATCAGTTCTTATTAGTTAAATATTCATCTCACAAGTTTTCTTAGCTGCAACTTTTATTGCTATAGATGCTAAGTGGTATCAGTTGAATGCCTCTAATGATAACCATCATATATTTACTTTCAGTATAAGCAAGATACATGTTTCATCCAAAAATTCACCTGTTGCTGGACACAAAGTGTAGGCAATTTTTGTGATTCTACCTCAGTGTGACAGATTCATAATTGATCCTGTATCCATGCTTTTGAGACCTATAAGAATAGAGATCTATCTTCTGCATCAACCTTTGGAGTCACCAACTAAGTCCAAGACGATAAGGATTTCCAACCTGGAAATCCCTGTGAAGCCACTGAAGGCAAGCAGGGGTGCAAAAAGCAAAAGAAAGCTTTTACTTATGCACCCATCCTTTATAAAATAAAAAAAAAACTAGGCTCATCCATCCCACAGTCTATTTGGGAGTTATATAAGCAAGCTCTCCCTGGCAAATGGAAGAGTTAGTGGGCGCAAGCAAAAGAGGAATAAAAAGAGATCTGGTTGCAGCTGAGTATGATGAATTGCATCTAGCCTGAGCCAAGGAGTTGGGGACATGCATCTCGTTTGCCTGAAAGATATCTAGTCTGAGCCTGTAGATCAGGGTGCTGCCATAGTCAGTGGAAAAAGAAAGGCATCATGGAGAATGAACCATCACATCTTAAACTAGCTGCCTGTAGTCAATGAAAAGACTGTCCCACCATGGCTCAGCAGCCTCTCTAATCAATCAGCAGAAAGTGGCTGCCTATTAAACATTTGCATGTAGATCCAATGAACTCTTTGTTCATTTACCTTTTGGAGATATTTATACCATAAAGCAGATTCAGATTCAGAAGTCTAAAGAAAGCTTTATTACCATTCTTTGCAGACTGTAAGAAGTGCAATTCATATTTGACTGTTCTTTCAACACATTTAAAGATCATACTCTCTTTCTCACCTTTCACTTGGTCACTCTTGCAACAGTCAAGATGCCTTCAGAGTTCCTAAGTGCAAAGTGTTCTGTAGCTTCATTCACTGCTTCCTTTTGAAAACTCTTGAAATATTTTTCCTTCAAACATCAATAAAAAATGCTCACTCACTAGAAGAAGTTATGATGGTGTGTGTTTCTTGGACCGGAATTCAACTCTGTCCAGCTTCATTCAATCCACATAATTTCTAGAGGAAATCTGTTGTTATTATTATTTAAAAAAAAAAAAAGCATTGAAAAGATAAATAAATAAGTCTTCACTCTGTTTGAATTGCTGAATGATTATTCTTGTGGATTTTTTGTTCTGCATCTTAAGTGTCATTGCCAAAAAGGCACAAATTACATTATGAAATTGTTCATTCAGTGATCTCATCAGCTTAAGATTTTTCTATAAGCAATTTCTTAATGCTAGAGATTATGCTTTTTTTTTTTCCCCCTTTTCTCTCTCCTGTTTCTTCAGCTGGTTTGAAGGATAAACAGGTTTTAAAATGGAGTGTATTTTGAAAGCTGAGTTAGAAATTTGCATGTTTATTGGTTTTGTTATTGTATGTTCTTGGTTGCTTCCTCTTTTTCATTATAAATGAATAAGTTGTTCTTGTGTAGTAAACACTTTTTTGTATTTCTTTTGCTTGGCTAGCCTGGCTTTTGGTCTCACAGAAGAACTGGTAACCTCAGGTTCTTGTTCTTCCTATTGCTTTGGTCTTCAGTCTTCTAACCTATTGCACAGTGAGATTTTAGAAGTGCTGTTCAACATCTGTAAGAGATTTTTTTTCTTTCACTAAACTATTGAGGCTGAGTTATTATACTTCCCCTGCTCCCCTTTATCTGGTATTCATTTATATTTGATGGGAAAAGGTGGAAGGGATTATTTCATGTTTCACATACAGTGCTGGCAGTGGATTAAAAAAAAAAAGAGCAGGGGAAAAGAGCATCATGCAGTTCTGTGTTTCTGCTTACTTCCAAATTCACTTATTTCTTATTAAGAGGAAGAGTAGAAAGTGTCCATGGTAACAATGCTATCTCTATTTATAGAGGCTGCAGAGAGCACTTGGCCCTGAAAGATATGAATATTTTGGGAACAAGTTTTTTTTTTTCTTTAGGTTCATAATATTCCTAATGTCTTGTGACTCTGATAATCTTTTCTGACCCCAAAATTGAGAAACATCAGTATGGT
Source organism: Phasianus colchicus (assembly GCF_987193195.1). Taxonomy (NCBI): domain Eukaryota; kingdom Metazoa; phylum Chordata; class Aves; order Galliformes; family Phasianidae; genus Phasianus; species Phasianus colchicus. Next base: position 12,447,162 of record NC_143442.1, read on the forward strand.
TGGTGCAGGGATTGTTCCCTGAAGCACTGCTGTGAAGGAAGGTAGGGTTTCAAAATCTTTACCCTTCTGATCAATGTAAGCTTGGTAGGTGAGAGGAAATAACTGGCCTTGGCCCTGTTATTTATGGTCAGTATCCACAGATCTGACATCAAAAGCCTGTTATAACACCTGAGCATGGTGTTTGGCTACACTTGGGATTGAGAGTCTTTGCTCATCACTGCAAGGCATACAGTGGTGTAGTTACGTTCTTTTCTTGTAAGCATTTCTCTTACTGTGTGGTTGGAACTCTGTCTTGCATTCAAATTCCTTATGTGTGAACATGCACTGTCCCATGGTTGTGGTCTGAATGAGGTTTGTACTTACACTGACCTCTGTTTCTAGCTTTGCTGAATTTCTACATAAGCAGAGAAAAGTGACCCAATGTCCTTATCATGTTTGGGCTGCTGGTTAATCAACTCTCAGAATGTTTATCTCAATCATATTCTCAGCTGAGAATATATAAAATCTTGCATGCGCAATATCTAATTCCAAGGAAGAAGGCACAAAAGTGTTAGAGCCTGAGATGATTTGTTCCTATAACATTGTGCATGAAAATAGATACAAGGAATGAGTATTCTGGAAAGTGCTTAGGTGATCTTCCCCAGTCCACACTGCATTGAGAAAATCTTGAATGGCCACAAAAGTATTTTCTCCACTTGGAGGTTTTCTTCTAAACGGTCAGGTATGACTCTTACCTCAAAACTTCCATATCTTTTGTTGAGATGAGTGATTTTTTTTCTCCCTATGGAAAGTGAAGGCATCTAGAGACTCCAGAGTTAAATAACACTAATCTTATGAGTTAGAACAGTTGAAGGGAAATAAAGGTTATGCTGCTTGATTCTCTACTGAAAAGTTTTCTGAAAATAAATATCCATGACCATTTAACTTCAATTGAAATACCAACCATTTAAGAGAACATATCTAGATTACATGAGTGTGTATAGACAGTGAATGGAGAATAACATTTCAAATTCAAACTGCAGGGGAAATTGAGTAGGCAGAACATTATTGCCTGGATTAGAATTTGTTTCTGTTATCAGTTATTAGCTTTAAATACTACAAGTTTTGTATGCATACACATTGAAACTCACGTGGAAAATATTGAGGCATTTCCTTCATCTTTTAGTAACAAAATAATGTATTTTTTTCCAAGTTATGGCTCTCTGTATAAACAGACACAAGGCTTCCTTAATAATTCCATTTCCATTCAGACAGGTTGAGTAATTCTGCAAGCAAAATAAACATGGTGAAACCATTGAAAATTTGCTCATAGCAGCAGAGAAATTAATAGAGGGGAAAGTGGAGTGTAGATATCTTTTTAAGAGATCCAAGAATGAACCAAGAGAATAAGCACATTTGCTATTGTTTGTAGACTTTCTTACAATACATCACATTCAACCCTCACAGACGTGCAAAAAAAAAACCCTCCAAAAAATGTTAAAAAAGCCGTTAAGGTAAAACATTTATCATACCATTTCATTCTCACCATAGGAAATCTTTATATGCACCTCTGGTCTCATATTGTTATCAGTATTATTCCTTTGTTTATGTATGACATATTTTTAGGCTTTTGGGGTGATTTTTTAATTCATATTTTGGAATTTATGTTATATGGCTTAGAGTAGTGTCATTCTGAGTTTCTTTGCTCGTTATTCTGTGAAAGAATCCTGGAAGAGCAGTATATCTCTTGCTTAGTATTTGTTATGCCTAAAAAATAAATTATGACAGTTATTGAATTATTTAAACTGTGACATTTTCAGAAACTGAATCTGATTCTCTCCAACATTAAGAAACTTTGCCCAGGAACCTCAAAGGAATTTAGACAACAGACTTTCAGTTTAACTGATGAAGCTGACTAGAAGTTTTTAGCTACCTTATTTATGAGCAATTGATTCACAGTCTTCATTTTAGAATGTGTAATATATTAATCAGAAGTATGTAGTAAATATGTGCTGTAGTGTTTTAAATTCCTCTCAGTTTCAGTTGCAGACTGTCTTCATTCCCAATTACATGCTCTAATTCCAGAATGCAAATGTTTTTCTATTTTTGAGGTACTTGGCTGTCTATGCAACAAAAATGGGGAAGTTGGAATTATAAATAATATAGTCTTATAATTTTTATAAATAAAGTAATCTTATAACTTTTAAAACTTTGTAGTTTTTCTCAAATTCATGTAAAATTTGTCAAATTGTTTTGTTTCTCTGAAATGACATCATAGTTAGAAATTCCCACAAATTATTCTTGAGTGGCTGTTTAGAATAGGAAATGTTTCCTTCAAATCAAACACAGCACTTTGGTCACAAAGAGAGTGAATTGGCTGGCTAGCAGTAATAATCAGGTTTCAGAACTATTACTTAATTGAAAAGTATAGGAGTCTGCAAATCTCTGCTCAATAATGTTGCTTCTGAGGAACGTGGATTAAGTTGTATTTCAGACAATTTTCCACATATTAGCACTATTCTAATAATAGTAAAGCTGAAGGATTGTGGAGTTCAGTGTGGGCTGTGAAAAGTACCCAGGATACTGCAAACTTCTAGATGTACTGATTTCTATGGACTGTATCATCCATTGCTGCTGGTACTCATGCTTCTGTTTTTAAGTCCAGTTTATTCAAAACTAATATGTCTGTACAAGCTTCACTTTGTTCTATAAGTTATAGTATTGATTTATATAGGCAGAAAAAAATGAACTTGCAGACCAATCTTGGTGCCTCATTGCATGAAGTCCTTGATGTCTCCTTCCAGCTCTTGTTGTGAAGAAATATATTTCTTTTAAATAATATATTGGTTGCAGCAGTAGTTGAAAAATTTTGTATGTTTGTGTTAGACTCAAGCAGCACAACCCTGTAGCTGACAAAATCAGTGAGGATCAGTTGTCTTCAACAGTATTTTTTTCAGATGATAACTGTCTCTAGTCTTCAGTATACCTCGTATCCTTGCTAATTTACAGATATTTTTCTATCCAAACTTTCTCTTCCTCTGCTTGTTATTGTTATTAAGGAAACAGCTGCTTACACAGAACAGCTTCACAACTTTGGTAAAAGAACAGTAATGATCCGACCTGTCTGTGCCATATATAAGGCACTGCAGAATCATTGTGTTGTACATAATGACTACAGCTGAACTTACTAGTAACTAACTGCTCACTGACTAACTCTTCCAGCATGTACAAATTATTAGAGAGAAGACATTTTTCTAATTTTATTAGCCAAAAAGACAGGGTGAAAATTTAATCTTTACAATAAAACATAAATATTAATCATTTTATGAATCACAGAATAGCTTAGGTAGGAGAGGACCTTAAGAGTAATCTGGTTCCAACCCTCTGCCATGGGCTGGTTGCCACCCACCAGCTCAGGTTGCCCAGGGCCCCATCAAACCTGGCCTTGAGCACCTCCAGGGAAGGGGCACTACAGCTCTCTGGGCAGCTGTGCCAGGGCTTCACCACCCTCTGAGTAAAAAATTTTTCTCACATCTCATCTAAATCTTCCCTCTTTTAGTTTAAAGCCATTACCCCTTGTCCTATCACTATCAAACCATGTAAAATGTCAGTCCCCCTCCTGTAAACTCCTCTCTAGTGCTGGAAGGCCACAATGAGGTCTCCCCAGAGCCTTCTCTTCTTCAAGCTAAACAAGTCCAATTCCCTCAGCCTTTCTTCATAAGAGAGGTGCTTCAGCTCTCTGAACATGCCACTGAAATCAAAATTATATTTGCAAATAAAGGATTCACGTACATTATGTAGTCTCTGTCCCACAACTTCAATTGTGAAAAGTAACCTTTAGAAGCAGGAAAATAACTCACTCTTAGCAGCTGCTCAGTGGTTTAAAATCTTGGTCTGTGTCTTGAATAGGGCTTTCATGAGGGTAACACTCCTAATCCCCTCTTAATGATGAGGGAATATATATGAACTAGTGAGCAAAGGTAATCAGATTCTCTTCATATCTTACAAGAGGACAGAAAGAATTGTCAGAAAAAGAAGACAGACTTGCACTAAATAGATATGGCTGCATATGTGCAAGGTGAAGAGTCTTGGAAAATTTGGTTGTTTGTTTATCCTGTCAATGTTGCCCATTAATGCACTTTACATCTTACAGAAGATGTATACTTTGCTATGGAATTCCTTAATTTGTGAATGTTTATCAATTCTATCATTTAGAATTTGCAACAGTAGCAGGGATTACGTTGCGGGGACTGAACACTGCGAAGATGTTCCTTGTTGCATCCTAATAGATTCATGGGTAGATACTAAATTTGCTGTGATAAACTGCAAATTTTTTACGGTGCACCTAAAAGGTCAGTTGCTGGAATATCGCCCTTAGAAGTTCTTTTTATCTGGCTAGCTATTGCATTACTTTTTCTCCACACTTAGCTTTTACAGGGTCACCTGCAACAAGCCAGAACTGAGGCAGTCTAAGGGTCTAAGAAGGTTTAAGTGTAGGGGAATAGGTTTTGATATGGTGAAACTTGAAGCAAATGAAGCAGAGAGATGGTATTGAAGCACCACTTGTGATTCATATTACAAAGCACAAATTGTTCTTTGTTCAGATGAAGGCTCATGAGCAGTGGTTATAAATTAATTAATACTTTATAGCCTCCCAATTTTGTATTTTTTTGTAGAATTAGAATTGTAGAGTCACTGAGGTCAGAAAAGACTGAAAGATCATCAAGTCCAAGCACAAACCCGACCCCACTGTGCCCACAAACCATGTATTAGATTCACGGGATTGTTAGGGTTGGAAAAGAGCACTAATGTCATCCAGTCCAACCATAACCCACCCCCACCGTGCCCACCAACCACATCCCTCAGTGCCACACCTCCACATTTCCTGAGCACCTTCAGGAACAATGACTCCACCACCTCATTGTGCAGCCTGTGCCACTGCATCACCACTCTTTCAGAAAAGCTAACTTAAGGCCATTCCCTCTCATCCTATTCCTGCTACTTGGGAGAAGAGGCCAACGGTATTTTTAGAGAGGAAGATCTACGTTTCTGTTTCCAGGTGAATGTCTATCACAAGAGCATAGAGTCAGGCTCCACTGCACTCTCTCTCATCCCCTCCAATCTTTTGTGCAATGTGGAATGGGTTTTTACAGAAGAAATTGAAAATGCCAACTCATATTAGCCAGTTGATTAGTGCTTATTGCACTCTCAAGAATGGATTTTCATCTTAAAAAGAGTTAAATCCAGATTCCCTTCTTTTAGCTGCAGAATACTTTAGATGGATGCATATTGTGTATATTACCACATAGCTGACAAGTCCCAAGAACATCTGTTGAATTGGGTGCCTCTCTGCGATACTTGGAGGAATGCCAAAAGTATGGACCACAAAGGGCTGAGGAACTGGATAGTCTAGTCCTTGTGTGAATCAGACCTGAAGAGCTACTGCATGTTTTACCAAAGAATATGTAGAAATAGAACTTGAGGCAACCAGAGCACATCACCTCCAAATTTTGGTGCCAGCTAAATGGAAGTTTTTGAGATTATGAACCATGTACTTCCTGCAAAGGTCTCTCTCCTACTTCAAAAATGTCACTATGTTTAGAGGCGTGATACTGTAGAGCTGTCTGTAGTATCATCATAGTTATGGTCTATGAAAATGTCAGGCTGTGTAGAGGAAGGGCTTATTCTTTCAGAGCTGGACTTTATTGAACTACTTTCTATGGTTTCAAAGATGGCACTTTACAGAGTGCCCATCACATATGTGAATAACACTTTTTTTTTAAGAAAAGCAAAAAAAAAATCATCAAACTAGGAAAACAGGAAAACAAATAGGCAAAGAATTCCCAGCAGCCAAAATATTGTTAACAGCATTATATGTAGTAGTATGTAGTGGTTCCAATTAGTTGGATACTAGACATCATGCAGTTCTGACTTAGTAAAAAAAGTGACAAACTAAACAGGACAGGCAGAAATTGTCTTACTACATGCCTCAGAAGCTACAGGACAAAAGCATGAACTGAGGTCCCTTGAATCCCAGGTTAAGACAGTGGATTACATCTTTGTGGACACACGCTGGAAGCTGGCATATTAAGATATCAAACGGTTATTAGCTTTTCAGAAATAATTGGAAAGAAAGCAGCTGCAATACCATTGACTTTCAACAGCCTCTACTGTTGCCAGCTGTAGCCCTTAATAGTAGGTTTATCACTGCTTTGAGAGGTAACCTGATCTCTGTCAGGCAGCTGTTGTTTTGTACTCAAGGAAAGGACCGTTCTTGTAGAGTAACACATAATTTGTTTAGCATTACCCATAACATTTTATGATTGCTTTCATAGAACTCCCACTTACTGGCAGCTTTTCTTATCCAATAAAGTGTGTGAAGAAAGGAAATAGAACCAAGAATAGTTGTTTTACTCATTACTGGAGAACTTAAGATGGAGGAAAGTCTTTAAATAGGGGGACTAACTCAGAAGTGGGTGGAAGAAAATTTGTATAAATTTGCCTTTAACAGTTTTATTTACCCTGACTTCTTTCAATCTATTTTTATTTATCTATTGCTGAAGAAGTGTATCTCAACCTATTTTTCCCACTTTTTGTAGTTTTAAGTTATTGTTTCAAAAAAACCAGAAAAACTGCCATGGCTCTACCAGGTGTCCTCTGACAAATCTTTCCTCTGATGCAGTTTTTCCTAAATTATTTGCTTCCATCTCTCCTCCACTACACTATGTTGAAGGTTCAACATAATCTAGAAATATTCTACACATCACACTCACTGACTGACAACCTGACTCATTAGCTCAACCTTATTTAGCAGCAGTTCAACTTAGGAAGTGAAGCTGGGTTCTGGGGTTGATAAGCTTCCCGTTTGCTTTCTAATTCTGCTCCAGGGGTGATCCTATCTGGCAGGAGAGCAAGTGCAATAACATGTTAAATCAATCCAGGAGTCAGACAGAGGTTGCCTGTATGAAGAATCAGATCCCTCTATCTATTTCTCTGCCTCACAGCAACTTTATGGTATTTTAGAATTTCCTTGTTTCTTCCACATCCCTCAGGGAGGCTAATTTCATGGCTGAGTGCATCTCCTCTGTCCAGATTATTGTTTTTCCCTTCTGGATACTTAGACTGAATTTCCCTCTTACACTAGCCCTATCAGTTACTTACATGATTAAACTAAGTGGGTGAGCTTGACAGAATGTAAGTTGTTGAAAATCCTCCAGTTTTGGAGAGTGTGGGTTTGCAATCTGCATTTGATTTGGATAATATTCTTCTGATTAAATTCTCTGTCATTATGGTAATGAATAATTAAAAATAAAAATAATTGAAATCTATATGTAAAAGCAACTTCTAAGGTAAAAAGGAAACCTTTACAGCTCATTGTCGAGGTGATCTGATTGTGAATTGGGGATCCCTTGAATAAATGTTTCTCATTTGTATTATATGCCACCTTCTAGCGCCTCAATAGTTGTTCAAATGATTTTAAATCCTTTTAGTCTATTGCCTTAAACAGAGATTTAGTTTCTACTTGAATGGAAAGAATTTAAGGGAAAAAATTCTGCTATTTACTGTACTCAATTATTGCAAGTGTCCAACATTTTTCCATTGTAATGCTTCCCTCTTCCTCAGTTACCCAGTGTTCTGTCATCTACTTCTTAGCTGGGAACAGGGAAAAATAAAGCAAGCTAAAACCTTCCAATAAACCCCTGCAGAATAATATTGAATTCTCCTGTATCTATCATTAGGTGCTTCATGAGGAAGAGAATAAATCATTTATGCAGTTATGTACATTTCCAAAATAAAATTAAAAAAAAAAAAAGTAGTCCTGGAGTAGGAGGATAATAAGAGAGAATTCATCATTTTTTCTCCCAGATTTTCTAGGAATGGAGCATGCCTGAGACCATAGGCATACAATGAAAGCAATGGATCTAATCAAGGTTAGTCAGCTCAGTTTTATAAATGAGAATGTTTTTCAGGGCATCAATATTTTTTTGCATATTTAGCCATCTCATTAAAAAATATGCCAGCACAATGTTATTTATTTATAATTAAATATTACAGATTAACACCTATATGAGATTCATTGATATCACAGAGACAAAAAATAATTTACACCTTAATTGGACCTCTGAAGGTAATTAATTCTGCAGTTATATTTGATAAGAATTTTCTCTCCTTAATTTATTAAAGCAGAAGTCTAACTAAGATGTTCATGCATCTGAACATACTCCAGTTATAAATAGAAAGCTTAGGAATGCCCCAAACTCTTCTACTTTTTTTTCTTCTTTTTTTTTCTTTTTCTGTTGTGTCAGTAGACTGTGGCATGGAAGTTGTAAGAGTACAAAAGTTATGCCTTCAAAGATTTAGTGGCTGAAGCCCTAATCCATAACCAAATATCAGTACAGGCTGACATTTAATATGAGGATTTATATTTGAATCCAAGTCCTTGAGTATGTTTATTTAATGGGACATAGTATATTTACTCAGAGGTACCTAAACTTTTTACTGAACTGAAGCTTAAATAAGTTAGAATAAAGGACATGAGGGAAGTGGGACAGTAGTTTTGTGATATACAAATCCTTAGAGGATCCATGCAATATTTCCAAGAGGTTTGTAGCTAGGAAAAAACAGACTGTTTTTAATAGGCTTGCACTTGTTGTAACTGCATGAATATTATCTAATATTACACAAAAACACACAAAATCTGTTGTGTTTTGTTGTTGTTGCTGTTGTGGTGGTTTTGTTGTTTTTTTCTTGCAGTGGTGGTTTTTTCTTTTCTCTTGCAAGAAAAACTTTAGTAATGTCATGTGAGGATTTGGCTCAATAAGACACTGTGCACTTCCTTTAGGCTTCATTTTTTACATGAGATTATAAGGTAAAACAGATTAAGAATGATAAAACAAAATACCCAGATGACAAGGTTCTGATCCTTAAAGGATGAAAGCATGAAGCAGGAGAGTATTTCTCCTTATATTATTATTTCACGTTGGCGCTACTTTAATTGGGGATTGGAGATTCATGATCTTTGAGGTCACTTCTAACCCTGACCAATTTCTGATTCTGTGATACCTTAAATCTTTTATTTATTTATTTATTTATTTATTTATTTTCATAATACATACCAATTTGGAGTAATCTGTAAAGAATTAGATTATCAGCCCCAATTCTGTTAGAAATAAAATTAAATCAAGCTATCAGATGTAGTGAGCATCAGTCAAATGGAAAAAAAATGTCCCCCAAAAAACAAATCCTGGTAAAGAAGAATGCGGAAATCCAGAGAGAAAAATATTACATCACTTCCATTTAAATGAGCCAAAGAACAGCATGTTCTGATCAAGTAAATGCAGTAAGTGTACCATCCACATAGATCATCATGTGTATGCAAACCATGTACCATCTTTAGGTATAGATTTGTACAGTGTCCACTGAGGTACGGAACACCTGGAGGAGGGACTGAGAAGGCATTCTGGGTTGAAGAGGCTTTCCATAAAGCTCAGTTCTGTCTGTCACGTTATTCTGTCCCCAGATGTTCTGGAGTTACGCTGTTACAGTGCAGAGGCCCTTGCCTCAGAACACTTCCCTGCTTGATCTGTGCACTCATCCTCCATGTGCTTACAGCTTAGACTTCATTTGGAACAGTTATTTGTTTGGAATATTATTTTATTCCATACATACATGAGCAGCTCAAAAGCCACTTCATGTCACTGTTAAATATACAACGTGAAGCAGTCCTTTTTGTTCTCATAGTGAGCCAAGGCAGCAGCTCCTTCTCTCACTATCTGACAAATTTGTTTAAAATCTTGGCTTTGCTGACAGTCCATGGTAAGATTCCCACTGGATGCTAAGAGAAGATGTTGTCACTTCTGGCTGCAAAATCATTAGATGGTGGAGGTAGTGTTAATCTCAGCCTAATGCTGCAACAGTGCAGGTAATGTTAGTTAGGGACTGTGAAATGGTTGGGGAATATTTTCTCTGAGAATGCAAATAATTGGTGCAAGTGTAACTTTTTAACGGTTAAATGGGGAAGCTCCAGTCCTTAGTAACACCCTTGCAAAATAAAATAAAAAAAAAAATCCTTACTATTAAACAACTTGTTGCAAACTGTGTTCATCAAGTTTGCTGGCTTCAAGCACGTAGAAGAGGTTTTTAACTCTTGCTTTGCAGCAGAAAAGATAACTGCTGATTCACTAAGGAATAGAAAATGAAATTCAGATATTTGTAAATAAATGTCTATGACAGTTACCAATAGCACTTTACTCTGGAAAGAGGACAGGCTGCTCAAACTTCTCAACCTATTCATATAGCTGGAAAGTTGGTCTCACTGGCAGTGACAGAATTGAAACAATTGCTCAGCTTCTTCCTATATTTTAAAATAAGTAAATTACAGCAGAATAAAATTGTTCAAAATAGAGTACAAATTTTTCTTGGTGGTCATCTGAATGCAATGCAAAATTTTTTAATGGCAAGGAGGTAATCCTCTAACAATCAGCATGAGACTTTCCTTTTCTTTCTCCCATGAACTTGTAACAATGCTTAATTGTTGTCCGAGCCAGGCAGTTGCTTTCTTTAATCCTATCTAATGATTACAAGACTCAGGAGAAAAAAAAAATGGCACAAGGCAACGCCTTCAGCCCTGGTACAAGCACAGGAAAGTACATTTGATTTCAAGTATTGTCACAAGAATGCTCTGAGGCTAGAAACTGGCCATTTAAATTGTACTATTTTCCCTGAGAAAGGATAGTCTCATAATTCAGCAGTATTTTCTGTAGCTTGGAAAACTCTTTTCTAATGACTTCAGCTGGGGATAATAACTGTAGCTACTGCTATCTGATCTGTGCAGCAGAATTAGTTTTTAGATGTCCCAGCAAAATGACCCTTACTGAAGCAGAAAACTCAGTTCTCTAGTCTACCACCTTACCTCTGTGGCACAATTTAATTGTCTCTGACTTATTAAAAATAATAGGTATTGTTTGGAAATTAAATAAATTTTAATTTTCTCCTTGTTGAATATGCAGAGCAGACATTTAAAACCCTGTGGAGGTTGCTGATCTGCTGATAGATAGCATTTCTTGCTCTATATAGTCAAAATGAGTTAGTTAATAATTGCAAGTCTTACACTTAGCATGACATATGGAACAACTATGTATTTAGATTTATGGCTTATGCATTTGTGTCCAGAAGTGCTCATGAGTGAAATTTTCTGTATGTTAAAGTTATAACTGGGAATACTACTAACATAAGTTTTATTTAGATATTCAACTGCTCTACCTGGAAAACTATCTAGTGTGCTTCAAGCATAATAGTGACTTCTGTGTGATTTTTCTCCTTACATTTACTAAAGCTTTCAAATTAATAAATTAACATACAGTTGATTATAACTTCAGTTAATAGAAACTGCAATGTTCAATAAATTTCCTTCTAAACTGATGTGGGTGAAATTGTGACCTCAGTGGAATTTCTAAGGACTGAAATAATTTCTGCTCTTACTCAGAGCATGTGAAGAATGCAGGGGACAATTTCCTGTGCAGAACCTCAGCTGACATAGGCTAACACTGTAGTGTTTCCTATAGCTGAAAATAGGACTCTACTCATGGAGTTCAGCTCATGGAGTTCCCAGGAACTTTAAAATGGGCAGAGATTTCCTGCTCACTTGAAGTATGTTTCAAAGTAGTATAGGATATTGCTTTTGATTTCTGATAATCTCCAATAAATGACAATATAATTTCCCTAACAACAAGAAGCAATTAACTTACTGATAGTTTCCTTTGGCATCCTGAATCCGATCTAAAGAAATATCAAGATACTCAAACATACTGAGTGTTTATGACCCCAACCCCCCTTTTGTTTCAGGATGATTTGTTTATTGTCAATCCAGATGAAAAATAGGCCCTGGGGATGCTTATTTGTGAACATACTGATATTTGGAATTAAACTTTTGATGCATCTTTTTATTTCTGCATCTGATTCTATCATCTTTGAACTTTGAGATTACATAAAGTGTAATCAACTTTGATTTCAATTTTGTACTAAATAGATAAAAACATTACTGAAAGTGTGAAAGTCTTAAATTACATTAGACCTTTTCAATATTATTTATTTAACTTTGAGTATACAAAGAGCATTAAAAGGATGCATTTAATGATTATAATCTTGTTTTGATGCAAATCCATAAAACATCATTCAAAGTGATAAAATAGTTGTGAATTGAAACAGCCAATATCCAGACAGTTGTAAGCTTGAAAGACACTCCTTCAAATCCATGGATTCAAGTAGAGAATAAGTCTCTGTGAGCAGTTGACTTTATGCAAGAATTATATGGAAAGGTCTGGATGGCATTGATTTTAGGAATCCAAGACTTTGTCTTGTGAGAGATGATTTTAATTCAGCCATATAGGATATTCACATCCCCAGACTTTGGCATCAAAATGAAGGGTTTTGATTAGGAATGAGGTAATTTATACAGAAGAAGAGAAACGTAGCTGTAGTAAACTGAAAGCTCTGTTGATCAGAATGGAAGAACAAACATCTCATCTAGCTACCAAAACAAGAAGTTTATAGATCACTTGGTATAAGAACACTGCTATCCCAGAAGCAGCCACAAGTTTATGTTTGAGCTATTTTGATCCAAGTTTCTTTTTTCTCTAGAGCAGGAAAATGTTCATAACCTTTCAAAGAACTTTACATTCCCATCTGTTTACTGAAGAAAAGAGCACCTTTCAACAGCACCTTTAAATATTTGTTTATACAAAAGTTGCTGTAAAGTGTTAGTTATTAAATGCTTGCTAGGCTTAGTAAAAACACAGATCTCTTAGAATTAAGTAGATATGCCACTAGCAAAAAGACATATTGAATAATAAAATGATCAGTATGCCTAGCATTGTTTTGTGTAAGTCTAAGTTTATTTATAGATTCTGACTTTATAATAGACTTCAGTGTATCTCTACTTTATGGTTTGCCAATGTACCCACAGGGAAAGTTCATTCTAATCAAATTTAGTATCACAAAAATAAGCAAAGGAGCAAATCAACAAACCCCTGGCATTGTAAACATTGTAAAAAGACAGATTATTATTTTCCTAACTTTCTTCTACCTTGAAACTAATTCTCCATGGTTCAGTTGTTGCTTCCCTAACCATGCAGTGCTGCTGGCTGCTGCTGCAGTGCCATCCTGTCCTCTAAGGCAGAGAATTACAGTGTGTGGGTAGGAAATTTGCATTGTGTTTGTGTCTGGAGTCACTTATTAGGAGTAGGGCCAGTGAAACATCTCACATTATTTGGTTTTGGAATATAAACAACTCTTTTCTTTTTGCTCATTAAGAACTGCTAAAAACAACATTTTTTTTATAGATAAGGATGGAGACATGGAATTTTTGCTGTCTTTAGCAGTAGTTTTCAGCTGGTTATCATCTCCATTTCCTCTATAAAGTTCATTTAATCCTCTTCAGGCTTTCTTTGGTTATCATAACATTATTCTTTCCAGGAGTTTCTGTTTTCTCATACTCATACTGCTAAAGAGATGGCTGCCTTTACCTATGCCATTTGTCCTTGCTATGAGCAGCTGTGTTGGTGAGACAGCACCTCAAAAAGGGAGGGTCACAGTGCTAGTTGGTTAAACATACCCTGACATTTTGCTGAAACTCTTATACTGATTAAAGACCTGTGTGTTTGATGGAGATCCAACAGTGGACAGTGAGAGTTTTGTTTCACAATGATGACATCATAGCAGCTGTGAAACAGTGGGTCACCTCTGCCAGTGCAGTTTTTTTATGATTGCAGCATGCAGGCTCTTCTTCATTGCTGGCTGTATAACCAATGAATATTAAGATGTTGTAATTATGAAATAAACAAGAGAGTTAAGCAAAGCAGGTTATAATAACAAAAAGAGAATAGATAGGATGCTTGCCTGTATCCTGGGCTCACTTATGAAACTCCAGAAGAGATCCTTCCTCACTGGTAGTCAGCTCGTAAATGGGTCTAGGAGAAGTGGAGCCAGGCTCCACCCCTTCCTGCAGCACAGGTGAATTGCTTTCACCTGTGCTCCCAGGGCTGACTCATTGCTCGCCTCAGGTGATCAATCAGAGGTTCAGGCTATGACTCTGCAGTTCCCATACACTGGCAAAAATGCATAGCTAATGGTATTAACTGTGTCAGAAAGCAGTGTTTTGTGGCTGAAAATTTTCCCTAACAGATAGTGTTATTATGCTCTTTGTATTTGTTGTAATTTCCATGGAAATAAATATGAGGCATTACTTTTGGAGCAAAGAAAGTATGCCTATTATACACTAATAATCCTCAGATTAAAAAGAAAGTCTCTTGGAGTGCTTGTATTTCTTTAAATAAAAAGCTAATATGTGTGGAAAGCAAATTCTATTTGCAAAAATTATTAGTTCCAATCAAAACCTATTATGTATCAAAAATTTTCAGCAGAAAACATTTACCAGGACTCATAATTAGTTTTCAGTGTTTTCTCATCTCCTGTATCCTGTCTGTTTTATACTTTTTGTACCGTATTCTATTGTTAGAGTGACAGACTTCATTAAATACCATGGGAGTGTGACTACTCCCTGTCTAACAAGCCAAGAAAATCAAACCTGAGAATTTCAAGAGGCCTTTTCCAACCTAAATGACTCTCTGAGTATGTGATTTTTCTCCCTTTTGTGAGTGGAAAATATCAACCCATTTTGATATTATTTCCAGCTACTTAATGTAAATGGTTATGCAGTATCAGGATACAGACACCTACCGTGCTTGATCTAGGCAAATTTACAAACTCTTTTTCTTTTATGCACCACTCTTTTTGTTTTCTCTTTTTTATTCACCTTCTTTTTGTGGGTTCTCAGCTGAGGTGCAATAGCTGACAAGGGCTGCAAGCGAATGAACTATATTCATTTAAAACAGGTTAGGCCGTGTTATGTCCTGGAGAATTTTGTTGTACTTGACCTTTGGCTTCATGCGTTACCATGAAATGATCACCTCCTGTGCTTTCATTAGTGTATCATTTAAGAAACACCGAAGATGTAAATACACAAACAGGTTATGGTTACCCATAGACCCAGATAGCCGTAGAGAAGCGAAGTTATTCATCAGTTTGTTTGTTTGTTTTAAAAAGATGACAGTTAAACCAAACACATGCACAGTTACTAACAAAGATTCCTTTTTTTGTAATATTATAATACCTCAGGTACTTGTGCCTGAAAATCTTGGAGCTGAGAATCTGACCAAAATATTCCAAAACTTGGATATAGAAGGAGGAGTCCATGAAGGGGAGATAATCAGCTAGGGAGAGAAATTAAACCAAGTGTTACTGAAAAGGATTGGGTTTTTTTCTTCACATGGTAGAATATCTGCACATCTAATTTTCATGGTTTGTTGTGTTGTAACTCCTTTGAGACCACTTAATGCTTTGTCAAAGAAAGACTCACAGCATCATTCTTTAGGTGCACTTGTTGAGTTTGGCATTTCACTTTTGTGTTCAAAAAAATGTCAGTGGTTTGAAGAACACAAAACCCATAAACTTTGGATAGGGTGAATTTGATTCTGTCATCTTCATGACCACGATCTCTAAGCCTTAAAAGTTGTAGCTGGCTCTATTTCACTCTGTGCTCAGTATTGATGAAGCAATAAAAGGTGGGTATTAACATCAAAGAACCGATATCCAAATAATTGTTTAGCTGTGTGGGAGACAGCTGGGCTGCAGTCAAAAGTACATAAATTTGAAAACAGCATGCAAGCCAATCGTGAAATCTATGGAGAGATGTCAGAAGGGGCAGGTTAGAAAAATCATATGATGTTCAGAAACTATTATTCTTTTCCATGATTTATCCGGTGTTAAAAAAAATAAAATAAATGAGTGTTTTACAGACAGATCTGAAGATAGGACAGGAATTCAAATAGTGAAGATATTTTTTCAGTGTTTAATAATGCAGAGCATCATCTAAGGAAGATCAATGTGCATATATTTTGTTCATAATGTGCTTTTCAGTTTAGGTCACAAACTTCTGAAGGGCCACTTAACTTTGCAAGTCAGGCTGTGAGCAGTGGCCTGTTAACTGATCTGTGTTAAAACTAACTCCTTTATCTGCTGGGCCGAGTGAGGAAAGTTCCTTTGTGCTCATACATGGATGCAAACTAGAGCAGATGAAAGGTGGTCACACTATTCTTTTCTGCTGCCTTTGCAGTGAATTAGGGAGTTGAACTCGGATCTTTCACATCCCAAATCATCTCTCTGCCTCTAGGGAATATTTCACTGAATGTCTTAGCATAATGGATGGAAAAGCAAGTGTTTTCTCACTCCTGCTTTTCGGGCTTGTCTAAAGCAAGCAAGGACTCATGGCATTTCCACAGAAAAGTCATTTCCTTGCATGTTTCTGTCCCAGAATTATAGGCATCAACTCTTGCATACTTATCTTGTGACTATAAAAGGAGCTGCCTGCAGGTAGTTATCATATTTGTTTCCCTGATTTCCCAGGGGTTCAAACTTCCTAGAGAATATCTGGGGACAAAGATTATTCCATCATTAAAAGTCAAAACAAAGCAGAAGTAGATACATTTCAAGAAACATCCCTACATGAAAGGATGATGGATTGAATTTGGCAGTGGGATTTTCTTGTTGTTTTCAAAAGGTAAATGAAAGCACAGATTCAGAATCCTGGCATTTCAAGATGATTTTCTTAGAACTTCTCTTTGTCAGGGATATTTCAGTTACTTACAAGGGCCCTCTGTTCATTTCACGCTCTAGATTACATACTCGGCAAGGTCCACATCACAGCACATCATTTCTCTAGCTAGTATGAAGAACCAGAGGCTGTGGATAAATGTTAACTTGTAGGAGCATCCCATAATTCACCGAAAGATTTAGCTACTGTGTCTGAGAGGGTCAATTCCTCAGTCTACTGCCTCATTTACAATAGCAGTTCTAGCCTCGATATGGATGCTTAATCTTTTTTCATTATTATTATTCTTTCTGAACAATAGTAATTTCTAGATTGTGGATATGCCATGCTAATCCCTTCTTTTCTCAAAGGCTGCATAAATTATTAAGGTTATATCTTGTTTTGCAGGACCCAGTACTGCTGATACTAGTTAAAAAAAATAATTTAGCTTAGTGTTAACTCTGTTCACTGAATGGCCTCAGGAAATAATAAAAGGTATATAAATCATTTCCTGTTACAAATTCAACTGATGGAGAATGAGAAAAAATGATTTTAAGAAATGCCTATTTTGAAAAAATTGGCCACAAAAACAAATGTTCATATCTTAAAAAATGGAACATGGCAGCTAAATGGGCTAACCTAGGACAAGTCAACCTATTTCAGTTTGAAAGGCCTGCAGACAAAACTGGAAATCCCTGAAGAATGAGGTAATCCACCCAGAAGAAATTTACATGTAGATTATACGAAATTGACTGATTCTTTTCTTGTTGAAATGTTATACCACCAAGTGCAATGTGCCATAGTCGCCCCCATGTCTATTAGTGTCTGTGTATTTACAAGGCAGGCCAGCTACAGCCAATGATTTACACTGTAGGAGAGTTATATTTTTTGGAGGAATCTTTAGCATTTGATGTTTTTATATGATTTTCTAGGCCATTTCAGTAGGAAGCAGAATGAAGCTATTGTTGCCACCCAGCTCTCCTGGTAATGTTCATGAAGCCTGAAACCTCTTTAGAGATGAAAGATCCTCTTCTCTGATACCTAGGTATGTGTAGCTTAGAGATGCTTTGTCTGTATTCTTTATTCCCTGTGAAAAGACAGTGATTCCTAATGAAAAATACTCTGAATTAGTACCATGACTCAAACTGTAATTTAAATGGGAAAATCCGTATTTTGTTTAAACATAATTATGTGAAAATGTTTCAAAGGAGAGCATCAAAATGGAAAAAAAGAAGGTATTGCAAAAGTATGTAGAGATATGGACATACTGATAATATCTTCTGCAACTGGTTAGATGCATCAAGGCAACCACAGATTTTGTTCAGTATGTGGAAACATAACTGTTTCTGATTAGCTTTATTTTTAAAAGAAGTTTTTGAAGAAAAAATGGAATTGTTGCTAGATCCATGTGATAATAAAACATGAAAACAGTGTTTCAACTGTAAGAAATTGGAAACAGTAGAATTAGTCACCTGCTTAATGTTGAGTGCTTAAATAGATTAATAGAGTAGGTTACCTTGTTCTCCAAAGAACAGAACTCTAATTTCTTTGTTAATCAGTGTTATCTCATTCATTAAGGTTATAATGAGTATTCACAAACTAAATCCTCTCCTTCTTATCTCTGTCAAAGCATATTGTCCTAGCAAAGGAACTAAGATAACAAGCAAAAGGCAGGAGTTCTCTAAATTTGGGATGCTCAGAGAATTGTGTCCACAAGAGCTGAATAAGGTATCAGGGAAATTTAACATTTTATGTTCCTTGATATTAAGAGGAATTTTTCTAAAGCATATCTATCCATCTATCCTTACAATATATGGGTAAATGGAAAATTCTTTTGAAGAAAATTACTCCTGGTCTTCAAAACCACATTTACTCCAATAAGGTGTTTTCACTGGAAAACGTCCACTTGTAGGAAGTAGTACTTTTCATGAGTTTCTTCTTCAGTGGTATAATTTATTTTAAAAGAGAAAAGAAAAAAAAACACACAAAAACCCCCAAGGTTTACAAACTAAAGTATTTAATTTTGAAACTATTTCCAGATGAAGAACTTACTGTTTTAAAATAGCAGCTAAAATTCATCTCAACAAGATAAAAAGTTTAAATGATAAGCACCGTAAAACCATATAGCAGTAATATTTATTTTGATCAAAGCTATATTTATTATTGTATTATATGTTAAAAGTTGAGCCTCAATATGAGAGAGAAATATGTTTAAGATTCTCAAAAGTTTTACAGTGGTGGAAAATATTTTATATTTTAAAAACCCCCACTCTTTCCACCAGTGACATCCTGGTATACAGATGGGTCAAAACTCAGTTCCCAAAAGATTGGTAGACATATCTATATGTCTCCCGTGTTGCTTTCATTGACACACTAAATGTTCATCTCTTGTTCAGTCATACCGTCTTCTTCCATAATAGTTTTGAGAGACTAAATTCCTTATTTAAAGTTCCCTTGATCCTTGCACTTTGAACGTTGTTAGCAGTGGTGCTATTTATCAAACATACAATTTTTGAAGTTGCTACTGAAACTGCTTCCCAAGAGAAGTCTTTTCTTCTTCAGGCTTGACAGTACCATAAATTATTTTAAGATGTTACAACCTTCTATATTTACTAGTGAGTTGTACTGCTAGTTAAAAAGGGCTCTATGTTTCTGCAGTCTCCTATCTGATTGCTTGCCGTGAGCAACATTACAGAGAAAACCCAGCCATTGGTCTTGGGCTCAGATATCATCTCATAACAAATGGTCTCAATTAAAGGCAATTCAGTGAAGTCTATGGAAATATAGTCGGAGAGAGTTGCATTTATCAAAACCTGAGAAGGAAATGCTTTGAAAATTTAATTCAGCTTAATTTTATGAGGTATAAAAAAAGCGTGCAATACAAATACAACAGAAAAATAAAGTCACATCAGGCAGAAAACAATGGAATACAGTACAGAGGAGACTTGGTTTTCCTGTACCTGAAACTTCTTTCTTAACTTCATTAATAATACATAAAATCCTTACTTATAGTAAGTACTTGAATGAATTTTCATTTAAGTCCATCTAGTCTGCTTTGCCTGAAATTTATTAAAAATGCCACTTGAGTAAAAAGTTAAAGGCAAGGTGAGGAACCTGAAAAATTAAAATATTTTGCATTATGAAGGAAAGCATTCATCCTGTCTCTGGAAACACTCTCAGCTGTTTTTTGAGGCCTGGAAAATGGACACCACTACAATTATTACCATAGCTTCATTCAGTTCCTTTGGAATCATAAGAAAATAAAAATGCTGATATGATAAGGAACAGTACTTGTTATAGTTGTACTCATCTACATTTTAACAGAAGTTTCAGTGCAATAGCAATTTCATAAATGCTATGTCCAAATCAAGGTATTATTTTGGGCAGAAGCTAATGTGTTACATCAGATGCGTTCTTATAAGTTACAATTAGGATGTTTTGTATCAGGCATTTCAAACTACTCAGACTGAGAATAAAAGTAAGTATGTGTAAACACAGTTATCAAAATCCATCTGCTGAAAATGTCCCCAATAGGAAAACAATTTGAAAATCTCCATCAGATTCTGCTCCTATTTTCAGAGCTATCTAAGGGGAAAACCAGTGCTTCTGAAAAGCAGAAGGATGCTTTTAGCCACTGGCCTGATCCAGCAAAATTCCTTCCCTCCAAAAAAAGGAGCTGGATCATGAGCTTAACACCCACCTCACAGGATTTAGACATGTGGAATGGTATTTCATGAATCAAGGCCAAAATATCTTGTGTTGTATATAAGCACCTCACTTGAAGGCAGCTGGGTTTGAAAATGTTTTTCTAGTTCCTCTGCAAGCTGCCAGTTTGTTTTGGCTGCTGCAGTCCAATAAATAACGAAAGTAGCAATCATAATAAATAGTAAATATTTAATACTGTAAGAACAACATTGCTGAGTACACAGCATTCTGAGTGACAGATCTCTATTTGTTAGTAATATTAACTAAACAGAGAGTGCCTTGCCGTTCCTTTAATAGTTACAGTATTAATCATACGGATTAATATTGCTGCCATTCACAGATGGAAAATGATTTCTTCTCAGCACTACCTTTCTTCTTGCTAAGAAGAATGTTTTTGGCTGAAATACATAGTGACACATGAATGAGTACCTCAGCCCCTTACAATCAATATATTTATTTATTTTTTTAAGTCCACAAATTTTCTTCAGAGACTCAGTTTTTCCATTCAGATGGGATGTGCTCCACATGCTGAGAAGTCAAATAATTTTATTCAGCTGGAAAAGAGAGCCAGAAAGAGCAAAGTGTCTCCTTACCGTGGCTCATCCCTCTCATGGTACCCCACACTCCACTCAGCACAGGGTAGATTGCTCAGCTGGTGTGATGCAATGGGAGTGCAACAATGAGCACAAAGCCTGGAACTTCCCCACCCAAGCACATCCTGGAGTACGTGTAAAACATTATGTGAAAAAGATATTTTTCTTGGTCTGGAACAAGACAGTGGTAAAGACATAAGCAGCACAGAATAGAAATGCCTCAGCTAATTCCTGAGGTAAAAGACAGAAAAGAGATCAGCACAACACTTTACCAAGCCTAACATCCTTGATTAGGAGCGCTGTGCACTGTCCCTTTCTCTGGCCAGACTGAAATGGAGACAAAGTGACCCATACTGAGCCAAAGTCCAAGGCAGTGTTTTGCTGAACGAGCTTCTGTTTCTGTGCTATCCCCACAATTACAGCTGGTTGCCACATGAAGCTGATGTGCATTGAATGGATGACTAGGTATCAAGTCTGATTCTGAGCAGTAATGAGTTTTACTTGAAGAGCAGTGGTTTGAAAATTCAGGTTATGTGTTCAAACAGCTGTATTTGATGTAGGATTTTCTAGACCATATAAAGGCCAATTCAAACTGTATCCAGGAACAATACTGTACCCTACAGGATCAAAGTACCATGTAAAACCAACTATTAAATAAATTATTGTCAGACTGCTGGGAGAAAAAGCAGGGTCATTAGTTTTCTATAAGAAATCTTTACTTTGGAGTTTATAGTCTCCAGTAGCTTGAAACGAGGGGTGCAACGGGCTAAATTGACGCTGGGCTTTTATGAATATATTAGATGCCCAGAGAGTCTTACATACACACACTCAGAGAACCTTGCATTGCCTTTTGAAATGAGAGAAAGAAAGTGGATTTCTTTTGAAAACCGAAAGCTTTTTTACAAAATAGCCTTTTTTTCCTACAGGTGTGATACAAAACTGTTGCTTTGCAGATAAGTCTTTCTAACAACAATATTGAATAGTATGTCACACACTATGCAGTATTATATCAAAGTAAAATTCCCAAATTCAGTGTAATCCAGCCAGCAGGGACAGATATCTTTGGAGATGAGATTTCAGCTTTGATGAGAAACTTCATTGCTCCTTTCAAGGATTCCTGTAATAAACTTTGCTTTAGAAATAGGAATAATAGAATGTATTAAGGGATGAATGAATGGTAGTATTCTGCATGCATTATTCTAATTAGAAAATATTTTACAATTGAAAGCTATGAAATATTTCCTTAAAAAATTGTATTTTATCCACATGCAGAAATGTTTGTTCACTTTCTTTTTCTTTATTGAAGCCTTTATGCAAAATCCCATCACAATCTGGATACTTCCTAATAGAATTTGAGAATCTGAGGAGGGAAAGCAAATTAGAAATGCTTGTATCAAAAAGAAAAGAATGTCAACAGATTCAGTTCTTAGATAAAAGGAAATAGTCTGTCTTTCAGTTTAAATGGAGATTATTTGTCTACATGTTTGGTCAGCAAAAATAGAGGAGACTTATGTAGATCCCATGGCTCCAGAGCATCTCTAAAATTAGAGGAAGTCCTAAAAATAATTCCTTGATTATTGTCATCAACTTCTAGAAACAACTTCATCAGTGTTTTGTACCTTCTGGTCGCAGTGAACAAAACCACCAGTGATTAATTGGTAATATGGGCCCTAACATCCTTTCAGTCCTCTTCACCATTAATTTTCCAGTATCTATTATTCCCTAAGTTCAATTTAGAGCAGAACTGACTCCCATTAGGTAATGCATTCTGTGGTAACTGGGAGACAGTAGATAAACTAAGAGCCTGACCAAAGCTCGTTGCAGTAAATCAGATTTCTTTTGTACCAAAGTCAGGCTGAAGCATCTTGCTCTCATTCTATAATCCCCAGTCCTTGAAATGCATGAGATGCTGCCATGGTACATCAATGCTATCTGTTGAAGGTATGAACCTGCTTTTGAATTAACGTGCTTTGGAAACAACTGCAGTACTTCATTGCTTGATGCCTTTTAAAGAATGGGGAAAAAATGATTAGGAGTTGATTGCTCTGATTCTAGAAAAAAGTTTTATTCTATTTCTTAATTGTGAAAAAAATAGCATAATGAATTGAAATACTGGTGTATTGGTAAAAAGAAGAGGCAAATCTGCTTCTGTTCGCTGGAAGAATGAATTTTAAATTGCATGTCAAATACTTGGATTGTTCAAATGGACTAACATTATTATCATTATTGTTGTTACTGCTGTTGTTTTGGAGATTTTTATTTTATTCCATACAAAATCTATAAGTTGTAACAAACACCTTGAATTTAGATTCAAGTAATTAGTCTTTTATATTCCTAAAGAAAAAAAAAAAAAAAAGATAAAGAAACATAACAGAAGAACAGAGTTGTTGGCTGTGTTCCGAACAGGCTTTCAGAGATGATTTTGAGTGATGCCTGTCTTATGAAACAGAAGAGGTACCCTAACTTAGTCCTGTATTGCTGAGCATCTTGTTTCACCTTCCTCTGTACCCCAGTGAAGAGCACAGATTAATTGCTCAGGGGGTGTTTGTTCCCATCCAAAGGCTGATGCATAGATTGACTATAAAGCACAGTAAACCTGCGTTTCTCCTTCTCTCCAAAGAATATAAAGGGGTACTAGAAAGCTAGATTAGATTGTACATCACCATTTTACCAAAACTTAAGGAACTTTTAACCAAGGTGAAAGAGAAGGTGAAGGACTGGCAGTGTCTTTACCAATTTGTCAATGTGGAGGTGGTATTTTAAATAGATTTAGCTAAGATTGGCATACTCAGTGGATTTCCTTTAGGATGTCTCTAATCAGGAAAACTAGTCCTCCCTACTAGGCAGGATTTCTTTTTTTAAGCAGTAGATGTTGGAAGAAAAGGAATGTTTGGAGCAACACAAATAACATATGTGGAAACATAAAAAATCTCATCACAGTCTTACGTGACAACTGAAGTAAACAAACAAACAAACAAATCCATAGAAACAACAACAAAGATCTAGGAAATTTGTTTAGTTGTGTTCTGGAGTCAGTACCACACAGAGTTACCAACAGAACTTCAGCTCTGCTTTTCCACTTGCTAAGATCTATTTAATTGTTCCTTTTAAATAGGCTGCATGTAAGGACAAGACAACAGAACCAGAACTTTTCTAGGTTCAGAGATCTGAGCATTTTCCCCCAGCATCAAATGCCCTTTTGCCAAAACATTAATAAAACTGTGATGCAGTATGAATCTAGCAACAGATCTCCTTTTGTCAGTTCATTTCAATGATCTTTCTTGTCTCAGCTTGTCTTCTCTTGAGAAAGTTATTAGCATTATTATCATCAGTAGAGTTCTGCATGGATTCACAACCTTTCCCATGAGTCCCTAAACAAACAGATTAGCTGCTGCAGGATTTCCCCGGGTACATGAAGAGGAAAATGTCATAGACCTTTTCTGTTTGCCTGGGAGCAGCCACACAATGTTTGTTAGTACTCATTCTCTCGACTTGCATGCAAAAATAACAAGTTCTTTCCATGTAATGTATTTTCTGAGATTATGCAATAGCAGAAGGTTCCAGTTCTACATATGTCCACTGGAACTAATGGATGTGTGAAAATTTATGTGAAGAAAGCTTCTGAATCTGCAGAGATTTATCCTCCCTATACTGCTAGTGGAAATAACTATGTCTGCTTTTACCCAAATTTCATGCTAAAGCAACTCAATTTTGAAGTTAAAATGGAAGATGACTAGGGAGAATTGCCTTTAAAGGAGACTTTTCTGGCTCACTTAAACCAAAGGAATAGCAGAGTGGCTGTGTATGAATCACTGTTTAAAGCAAGCAGTGCTGTAGCTGAGTACACAGTTTCTGACTCCAGGTGTGAATACTTGGCACAAAGCAAAGGAAACAGCAAATCTGAAATTAGTCTTACCATGCCTCTATCCTCCAAGCTTTCATCAAACACTTTAAAGATTTTTTAGCAACAGGTTGCACTTAGATGGTTACACTGAATAGCTGGTGATGAGTTTAGTCTCCATGCATCTGTCTGATCTCTATTTTTAACTTAGACTTGGACCCAAAACAGCAAGATGAACATACAAAAATCATAGGCATCCAGCCTTGTCTCTTTATATCATCATGTAGGCATATTACATGTGATCTGCTTTGCTATGTCTCAGCTCCTCTCAGAAGTGTCCTCAACAAAGTCTTTTGGAAAATGGGACAAATTGTTCTCAGTCTTCAGACCACAGAGGTGGTCTTTAGGGGAGCTTTGGTGGGGCTGCTGAGAATTTCTGCGATCACCATCTAGAAAACTCTGAAGTGAGAGTGAGTAATTCCAGATCAGGTCACTGCACAAAGCTCTCTGCCACATTGGGTTCACAGTATGTGGCATGCAATCCTGTTATTCCACACTGAAGTCATTTTGGGAGTTTATTTATGTACCTGAGTTTTGTTTGTTTGTTTCTTTGTTTGAGTAATACTGTCCAGATCTCAAACTAAGACATTTCTCAACACTTCTCATCATTTTAAAAAATTTTGCTATTCACTGTGGCTTATCTGAATAGATGATTGCTCTGTCCAT
Source organism: Phasianus colchicus (assembly GCF_987193195.1). Taxonomy (NCBI): domain Eukaryota; kingdom Metazoa; phylum Chordata; class Aves; order Galliformes; family Phasianidae; genus Phasianus; species Phasianus colchicus. The sequence continues at coordinate 12,472,651 of NC_143442.1, forward strand.
CCCACACTGGCAACATTTCGAGTGGAGCTACTCCTCTCTTACATATAAGGAAATGATCTAATATGTTGTCTAAAAAAACCCATAACATTCTGAGATATTTACTTTTTTAATTTACAGCAAAATATCCAGGTTATCCTCCAGTTTTTGCTGGCATTGCATTGGAAAGGGACATTTGAAAACATTTTTGGTGATGTTTATTTTCCAAGGCAATTACGTCACAAAATGTCATTGAGTCTTCTTGAATGCTTATAGAATTATTGTCAAAAAATGTAACAGCAACAGTTACTGCAACCAGGCTCCTTGTATTCAATATGGTGCTCAGAAAGATCTTAGCTGCACAGGTGGGTGACAGGAGAATAAAACATGGACAAAGTCATTGATTGTGTATAACACAGGAACAAAAGAGCCAGGTGGGTGCAGAAATCCTGTTTTATAGTTTGCCTCAGGTGATACTGTAATTTCTCCTAAAATACTCATTTAAGTTTATACAAACATTGTGACTGTAGAAAAGTCCGCTCACAGATTTTTAAACCAACCTTCAAATCCATGAAATTATCTCATTTTACTTCCAATACAGCTGACATTTGCTTTGATGTATGTTACCTCCAGCTCTCTTTCTTATGATTATGTAAGATACGTAAAAATTGAAAATAGTCAGTTAAATGTGTGACTATTCATTCTACTAGGACCTAAATTAAAGGACAGTAATAAGGAGCCCTTTGTACACAATTCTTCCAGGAGAGCTGTACAGTGATATTAAAAAGCCCTCTCAAAAAACATAACTTCAAAGTAAAGTAGGAGTCTCAGAGTGGCTTCATCGTCTTCCCAGTGCCCTGTTAAATCCATTAAGCTTGGAAACTGAAATCATTTGCTGCTTCTGGAATCTGATCAGCCAAAAAAATTGCTAGTTTTAATTTCATTTAACCAACTTGGTTTGGTGTAAGGGAGTGGGAAATGAATCTTCATCTGCTTTGTTCTTCCTCAGCAAAACTGTCAGCCAGTTCCCAAAGCACTTCTGTTCAAACTAGTTCATTAAAACAAAGAACTATACAGAGATATAATGTACAGTTGTATTTGGCCTGGCGTTGCTGCAGGGGCTCCTATGGGGAAATTGTCCTGACAGCTTTGATGCAGAAATACTGCAATATAGAGATTATGAAGTTGATACTACAGAACAACTTCTCCAGTGATTATAAAATGTATGGTTTGCCAACACATAAGGAACTCCATAATTCCCCGGTACTCCTCAGTAGACAGTAAAAATAGTCTAGACAGACAAAAAAAAAAAAAAAAAAGACTCTAACATTTAATGAAGAAGTGATTTGTCATTGCAGGAATATGTGGGGAATCAGCATGTTCAGGTTTCACTTCCTTCTTCACTCTTTGTGCCTGTTACTCTATCTGAATGTTTGTGACTCCACCATTTTAATTGATTGTTTTATTAAAAACATCTAATGCAATTGGAACAGAATTATTTTAAATAATTTTTGTGTTCTCAGTAGAAAAAGCTATTAGTGAAATAATGTATATTCCATTAGAAAAAAATATGTAAGCATTTTTATTAATATATATTAGCATTAGATATTTGTTCCTTATATGTCTATATTTTATTTTTATCTTTGGATTGCAAGAAGCAAAACATTCTCCATCAACTTGCCAATAAAATCTTTCAGCTAGTGCTACCACATATAAGTGGTTATGTTCAGCTCTCTTTACCTTTTCTTTACCTTTTCCACATTTTTACCCATGCAAATCCTGCTCTGTAGTTTCTCTTGTAATATTTTCTAAGTGATTTCACTTCTTTTCCAATATCTTCTCCAAACTCATTTGGAGCTACCGTCCTGCTATTTCTGTCTCTATCACCACTACCTGCTCCTACTCCTCTTCTAAATCAATAAATAAGTAAACAGTTGAGAGATGTGTAAAAATTTATATAACCAGGTTTCTGCAAAAAACCAATGATCTCTTCTCGTGTTTATTCTCACCTTTCTTAGCTCTGAGAGTCCATTATGGATAATGATGGAAGAAAATGAAATAGCTTATTATTGTTTAGAGAGGAGTAGAGTTGGAAAATTCATAGTATTGAGAGATATGACCTAAAGAAGGTAAATCTGACATTCTTATTTACTCTCCCAGAACAAAGAAATTATTCTGTCCAGATGTAAAATTCAGAGGATGAATTATTGTTTGATAGAGCACACTCTGGGGCTCACTGCCACAAGATATTGAGGGCACAATAAAGATGCTGCAGGATGAGTGGGAAAAGACATAATGCTATGAAGAAAGAAAAATGTGATGGTGAACAGAACAGTGGGAGATCTCCTTTTGTTTATTACCAGACCTGCAGCTATGGCAGTTTGCTCACTTATCCTATGCCTGGCTCTTGTAGCTGTGGCCAGGCAGTGCTATGCTCAGGGAACTCAAGTTACCTGAACAAAGGTGAAATGAAACAACAGCTTCTCATCCTTGGGATCAGGAATTTCCCAAAGAACTGCAGGCACATGCCTGGGAGAAGAAAAGTCCTTGGCTCTGTGTAAGCACTGCTCTGGAACAACTGAAATATTGGTTAGTTATCACTACTATTTCCATCAAAAATTCAAAACATGGCATCACATAAGGTTCTGTGAAGAAAATTAAACTTTATCTCAGCTAAAACTCTGATAAAGGAGTTTGAAATGCTGAAATCTCTGTGTCCATATCAATGAATTCACCATCAAGTTCAGTATGCATTGGTTAAGAAGCATAAGAGAGGAGGCACAGACTAGCTTGTGTAGTAACATCCCAAGAGTGCCTTGCCATCTGAGAGGCAGCAAAGGGGGATGATGCACAGAAGCATTCATATGTCTTCCTAAAAAATACAAACCATTGCTTTGAAAACTGATCAGTCCAGCATGTCTCGTGACCGTTAAAACAATCACAGAACAGAATGATTTTGAGACAAAAATTCATAATTCATGCATCTCTTCTTCAGATTTGAAATGAAGGAAATGGAACACGATATTGTTAATTTTTAAGATAAGACTTGAAGATGAAAGGAACAGGTGTCTGAGATTGTCTTAGATTCTTTCACAGGAAGAATTCAGTGAAGAGAGATCTGAGATTAACTGTACTGCAGTGGGCCAGCTTATAAATGGCTACCACCAGGTGAAGTGTTACCCTTGATTTTGCATTAGTCTGTAAACTCAATTTGCCTTTTAAGTACAACAGCCCTATCTTATTAGAAGAAAAATATGTCTCTGAGTTATAGAGAAGGAAGGTAAAAAAGCATATTAGAAGATCTATGAACATACCAATATGAATTGACTGCAAAGGCAACACCATTATTGGCACAGGCTGCCCAGGAAGATGGTGGAGTATTAATCCCTGGAGATGTTCAGGAACTGTGGAGACATGGTACTGAATGACATGGTTAGTGGGCATGCTGGAGGTGGGCCAATGGTTGGAATTGATGATCTTTTACAATTAGTGATCTTTTACAACCTTAATGATTCTCTGATTCTATGATCTGTTTACACTAGAACCTCATGGTGTGGCTCATTTACAGCATAATTAAAAATCTCATAATTTGTATTTGTTTCTTAAGTTTAAGCTTCTCATGTTTTTCAAATTTTGATAAAAAGGAAGAGCCAGAAACAATACGATACATTCGTGAAGGTTAAGTTATCCATGAACAAGGTAAATCTTTTGGTGATTTTCTTTATGTAGGTGAGGTATTATTGCAGAGTTCAAAGTAGAAAAGGATCAAAAATATATAATATTTTTTACTGCCAATATCATAGTTTTTAAATTTTTTGTCAAAGGAAAAAAATTGGAGAACAAGGGGTAACTGCATTTTATTGTGCTCCAAAGGACCCCAAAGAGTTGTCAAGGATGTAGGTCTGGCAGCCATTCTTCCAGCTCCCACCTAAATCGCTGGGTCTTGCAGGCAAGCTTGAGATCTGCACTCAGTTAGAGCTGTAGCCAGGTTTTTCAGTTTCCAAAACCCTAAGTCACAGTTATTATAGACTACTTTTACTGCAAACCTTTGCTTTCTGGCTATATACATCTGCACTGAGACTCAGACTCGCTATTATTTATCTGCCACTTCCCAACATACCAGATGACTGCTCCAGTATCTAAAATATAAAGTCTCTGCAGAGTTCCAGATAACAGATACTGAATGAGAGCAGCAGTGTGCTCACCTGCTTCAATGCAAATAGCAAAGGTAATGCATCCCTTAATTAATTTCAATCTGGACAGTTTGGACAAAGGTATGTTTCTCTCCTTTCTCCTATTCGGTCTTTGGTATGTTGTCATTAACCATTTGACTTCATCAGCATCCAATAGCAAATTATTTATCTGAAAATGCAGAACTTAGATTAGAAAGATTAGAAAACAGCTATGACTTTTTAACATTCGGTAGCTGGAAACAGTAACAGCCATGAAGCTTTCCAGCATGCCTGCAGTTTCTCTCAGGGCAGACACTTCCATCTACAGCTGCAAAATGCCTGTCATATCTCTCTAGGTCAGAGCTGAGAGCAGAAGAAACACGGAGTCTGAAAAGCCTTGTATTTCCACTTTTTTATGGTTATTATTTATTTCTGTCTTTTAATACATATTCTTGTATTAGTCACACTTATTAAAGTCCAGAGCATCACTATACAGTCAGAGGAATAATCAGAGATTGGTATCACCCTAATCAAGAGCAGAATACAATTTGTTATTTTGTTCTGATATAAGAAGCACAACAGTGAATAAATACACTACACTTACACAGTTCTACCTTGTATCTCGAAAGTGCACTACACATATATGAATGTGCTCAGCATATTAGTTACAAAGGACAGCATCTAATTCTAATGCAAAAAGTCTCAGTTTTTCAGACTAGTTGGAAAACTGCATGAAGAAAGGCTGTTGGAGAGCTGTGGTTTGCTGATGGATTTGACTGTATGAGCTAGCACATGCATCTATAAGGTTTCAAAGGTGAAACCTCTCATGCATTAACATAAATTCTTTAATGAGCCTAACAACTTGGTAGCTGAATTCTCAGTCTGCTAAAGTTCAAGCTTTTTTTTTTTTCTTTCTTTCTATTTTGTCTAGTGGCCTCTTCATGCAAATATAGATGATTATAAACAGTCACATGTACAAAGATTCTTAATAAAAGATGGTGAATAAAAGATTTATGGAGGATTGTGCATACAGTTTGTAGCAATATGCCAAATGCAAAACAAAATGCTGGCAGTAGTTCCTTCCTTCATCTGTTTAACAAGAACAAAGGAGATGGCAGAAGATTACACACAAAGGAGATTTTAAATGCAAGGTACAATCTCTGGAACAAATCTTAAAGTAACACCTCTGTTGTACAGGGGAAACAATTTAAACCCAAGTTGAATAATCAGGTTCTTATTTTAAAGAGGGAGATCTTCATCTAACATTCTTTCTCACCCTGAGTTGATTATATTTTCCTGCTTTGGCAGGGGGGTTGGACTCAATGATCTCTGGAGGTCCCTTCCAACCCCTACAGTTCTGTGATTCTGTGATCTGAATTCTGTAAAGAATGATCCTTAGGTTTCTCTCCCAACTCAACATGCAGATAAGAAAGGTACCTTCATTTACTAATTTTATTCTTGCATAATATGCTGTTAAGCAGTTCGGCACATGTGAATTTAAATGTAGGTCTGACCAATACCAACCATACAGACATAGGTAATTTTTCATGCAAAGACACTGTTTTAAAAAATGCCAAGTGAAATTTTTTAGATAGTGTGTGAAATAGCACACTGAATTTTGCTCTCTGCAATGGAAACAATTAAAACAGAATATCTGATGGACACAAACCAGCCAGGACCCACCCAGATGCATCACCCATGCTTACACAAGGCCAGGGCCACCATGTGACAATGGAAAACAAATACATGACAGAGCAGATGGGAAAGATTGATGGGTGTTGAAAGCCAAACTTTGTTCCCTCTCTTCCCCACCCAGTTCCTGTCTGCTCAGCCCTGAGAAACACATCCTTCACGTGACTTTCTTTATCCTAAGCAAGTGAGTGGTGCAGAGTTTGAATCCCTCTGCTTGGAAACACTACCTCATTTCTAAACTTTCTAAATTTTTACCATGGACTGAGGGATCTTATCAGCGCTCGGTGAAATTCTTCCTCTTACAGGACTTGCTGCCCTCGTTTCTCTCAGAACTAGTACAAGGGCCCCCAGGATCTGAGGTACAAAATGCCAAAGCTTTCTTCCCTCTTGTGCAGTTCTCTTCCTCCTTATGGAATGGGATAGGACATCAGGAACCATTAGAAACCTGTATGTCTGTATGGAGCATGTGCCATGCAGACTATGCCAATGTCTTAGAACAGCCTCTTGTAAGGCTTTTCGCAAGCTGTAGAGCTGTGGAAAAGTCTAAATCTTTTGTTTGATCAAAGGATATTTCTGACTCAAGCTTTTTTTTTTTTTAATTTTAATGTGGTCATAAATAAACATGGCTTTCCAGATTTTATAGTGATATTGGAAGATTTAGTAACCCAAAATCCATAGGGAATGGATTAGCATTCTCTAATCCATTGCAGACTAAATGAGTGGGGGTAAATTCAATCCACTTTCCTTAATGTCTTAATGAGGCTGTTTGAAGCAGATTAAGGAGAGGTCATGCAACCTCAGTGTTTAGCAGAGGGACAATAAGAAACATTTAAGAGTGATTTGCAGAGTGAGCATCAATTTAACTGTTGTACAAATCAGTGACTTCCTTCAGTAAAGAGTAATAAAGAGAGCAGTCATTTTTACATTAAGTTTTAATAATTTATTTAAATCTTCTAAATATGAGACAGTTTCCCCTCTTGTAACATCTTTTACAGTCTACTCTCCATTTCCATGTCTCACCAGCTGAGGAGAGGCCAGCTCATCATCCCTACCCTGCCCTAGTACCAACTTTCCAGCAAACACTCTTGGATTTCATGCCTCTCTGCATGTTGTCTGGGAGAAGCTTCTCAAGGAACCCTAAAAACATCCCCACTGTCCTTTGTCAAATCCTCTATTAATTGTTTTTCAGATGCCTGCAAAAATACTGTCAGCAGATAAATTGTGAGACCATGACTGATCCTACCATTGAGTATTCTGTTGGATTCAGTTGTACCATTCACTTGTTTTCTCTTACTTGATTTTCTTGTGGAAATGGAATGAGTGTCCTCTTTGGTTCTGAATTTTGATATTATGCTCATAAAAAAAAGTCCTAATTCAAGTCTAACATTTATGAAGACTGTGATAATGCTGCATAATGATCAGGAGAGCATGAAATGCTCCATACCACTTATTCTTCATGCATCTGGGATCTTGCCATGGGGATATCAGAAGAAGAGTGCATTCATTTCACATACAGCCTCTTTGAAGTTCCAGTAGTTTTTTTTTGTTTTTTTTTTTTTGTGAGCTGAATTTTTCAAAAATATTTCTGGCAGACAATGCTAAGATATTCACCAGTCCCTTGATCTAATTCAAACTCACATTTGCAAATTTCTTTATTCTTTCCTACTTCTAAATGCCAGAGAGAGAATAATAGGTGTATGCCACCTTAATACTTGCTGTGTTGCTTCTCTTAAAATACTGGAATTACAATACGTGCTCATTTTTAAGCATTACTCAATTATCTGCAGTTGAATAAAGAATCTCTATAGTGTTAAAGCTCCAGTCTGCTGTCATACCAAAGTTATTTCCTGCAAACATTTTGTTTGAAGAGCTGTTTGATACAATTTTCCTGAAATACGAGAAACTGGAATTTTGCTGGTTTTGGGCTGTTTATTTATACAATGCAGCTCTGTGCAAGGGATGCCCATTAGACTGATGGACAGGGGCTGCTGAAGGTGAAGCTTTGCTGCAAAAGCAGACATCATAATCTTACTGAGACTGACATGAGCAATGAAGACAAGCTGTTTTATTGATGAACTCTTTTTCTCTGTCATAATTACAAAAAAAAACAGTAACAAACCAGCAAGCTGCTTTGCAAGTCTACATGAGTTTCTGTTGCCTGGATTCCTGTTTTGTTTTGCTGTTTATCTTTTCAATTCACATAGAGAAATAAAAGGAAAATATAATATCTGAAAGGTCTTGTCAAAGAGTGAATAGAGTGTTAGCAGAGTACCTGAGAATTTGCATAAATAAGTTCATAAATAGTCCCATTGGGTCACATCCCTGAATTTATCATCAAGTGGTTACATGCATGCTCTCAGACTCGGGTCAAGGAGATGTTTATTAGACAGCTAAGTAGTGGAGGAACTAAACAATGAGTCAAAAGTTCACCACCTGATTTGTCCTATCAACGGAGGCTGTTACTACAACTCTGTTGTAGCTTGTTCCACCCTGATCCTATTCCTGCTGAAGTCAAAGTGAGATTTCTGTAGAATAATTCATTGCGAGCTGGATCGGGCTCATTTTATCCGTATGTTTCTGTTCCCTGTAGGTAAAAAAAAGGAGGCAGTGAAATTCTATGTTTAGCTGTGAAGGGTGGGTGCAGGAGCTGGCAAAGATATATTTAGTTAAAACTTTTTTAGGAGACTTGTGACCCCTTAATTTCCAAACTCTAATTCCCTCCTCTGTTCCTCTCTTGTATGTGCCAGTAGGCACATAAGTAAATGCATACATAATCCTCTGAGATTCTTGATAAAATCTAAATTGATAAAATAGATTAAATAAAAACAAACTTCATATAATTACCAAGAGATAACTGGGTGATTTGCAGTTTCTAATTATAAAATGGAGGAATTATTTTACTAAAATATCCATAAAAACTTAAGAGGTATTGGCCTTCCTCCATTCTGAGTCTCAGCTGTGTCATATGATAGAAAGCTGTTTTATCAACCAGGATGCACTCTGATTTCCTGATGAACAGCTCGGCACCTTTCTTAATTGATTTGTGGATCCAATAACCTGGGGCAGACCAGCACTGCCTTCAGCACACCATGTGTTCAAACTCAAGACCAAACCATGTATGAGTTAGTCTTTCCTCCATCACTTTTTTATGGACACACTGTGTGTACTCGTCCAGCTACCTATTTTCTGGTGTCAGTGACATTAGATGAGTTGTGTAGGGCAGTTTCTCTGTGTCTGATGGGCAGAGGTTTGATGGCATTTGTCTCTGGGCCAGTGAGCAATCTGGCACAGCCAAAATAAGGTTTGATGTGTCATCTGGGGAGGATCAGAAGATTGATGGGTGTTGAAGGCCAAACTTTGTTCCCTCTCTTCCCCACCCAGTTCCTGTCTGCTCAGCCACACACTGTTTGCCATCTCCAGGCTTCTTCCCTCTACTGAAGGATATCGGCATCTACTGATTCCTACAGGGTTTTTGAATTCAATGATATCAGACAGGCAGGAGAGACACAGCAAGTGCTGTAAGCACGATGCCCCTGTCGCTGGTGATTGCCTTTTCCATCTGAAATACATAAATTCACTTCCTGTGCTATAGCACTCCCGGCACAGTGCATTCAGAAATATGGCCATCTGGTGGCCACAGCAGAGATATACTGCTGTTATCAGAGATGTTGTCTCTTAAAGGCTTGTAAGATTTTAAAAATTCTCATTAGGAACGTGTACATGGCACAAGAATGTGGCTCAACAGAATTACTCCCTTAACTTGTATTAAAACAAAGTTTTACTTTCTCCTGGATTCTGCTGGGACATACAGGCCCAGATTCTTGCTTGATATAAATCAGTGTAGCACTCCTGCAATCAATAAAGCTACGTCAATATACACCAGCTGTGGGAGCCATTCGACTTACACCAGGACAAGAACTGCTCTGAATTGCTGCATTTTTTCCACACATAAGCAAGACAAAACTTAAGGGAGAACATAAACATTTTTCATGACACTGAAAATTCTTTTACTTCTTCCTTTACTGATTAGTTATTCTAAAGTTCCTTTGTAGTGAAATTTCCCATAGAACTTTATGCAGAGTATTAACAGAAGTAATAGAGGAGAAATGTGTAAAAATTGCTGTCCGTAGTCCCTGCTCTGCTGGGACATTGCCATTTCCCAGAAAAAGTTATGATGTCAAAGCATTCTAAAGGTGATCAAAAGTAGGGAATGGTTTTCTTTTGAGGAGTGACAAAAAAGGACCCCTGGGTCTCAAACAGAGGCACTGGATGCAAAATCAGCAAGGAAGGTCAGTGATTGCTCATGGCTTTTCAAAACACAAAACTTGGAGGTGCCCAGTGTAACATTCATGTGATGGGTTCCACACAAAGAACAGTTGGCATTTTGCAGGATGTGTTTGCATAACTCATGCTGCAGAAGGCTGTGCATCCCACAGAGTACTTCTGACAGATAGATGAATAAAAAACTATACAAGGCTGTCAAACACCAAGACTTCATCTGTGACTCAGAAAGTTTCTGAGCTGAGAATTAGGTGAAACAGAGCCCTTTGCAACCTCATCTTGTACCTGATTCATTGGATGGCAAACCTGCCCATGGCAGGCAGTTGGATCTGTATGATCTTTGAGGTCTCTTCCAACCCAAACCATTCGATGATTCTATGATCCTGTGTAATCAGAGAAGATATTGTAAGAAAGCATTATTCTTTTCTTTATTATACCTGTTGTTTTTTATTATTCCCTTTCCCAACTATCTGTGACCAGTCCTGCCTGGACACTGAGTTAAGTGAACTACAGTCTGACTGGCTGTGACCATCCTGCTGTTCACTGGTGTTTATGAACTCATACAGTTAATACCATATGTAGTTGAGATTGCATTGATTACACGATTTACATTTCTGACAGGAGCATAACATCTAGAGCAAAGTCTGGAGGACTCTGCAGCCTGTGAATGTGGGCATACTCAAATCACCACAACTAATCTGTGCAGAGTAACAAAGAGTTCCTTCTGAAACTAGTTCTTAAAAAACCTGGTTACCCTTGATGTGACAATAATGGTGTGGCTCAATAGGCAGAAAGAATCTGAATCCTGAGTGCCATAAAAAGTAGTCATTTCATAAAATAGCTCAGATTAAGAACAGAAGTGAGCTATAAAAATAGAACATTAATGTTTCATGAGGGAGGGACACTGCTAACCAGTACTAAATGTAGAAAAGCCAGGAAACATAAATAATAACTTCTGCATCAATATTTAATCAGAAAATTTATCTTTAGTTGTTGTTTCTTCAGATTATTTTTATTACTTGGGCTGAGTTCTCTTGAAGGAAATATAGATATGATCAAAATTGCTGAGTTAGCATAATACTGATAGGTAACTTCATAATTAATAATGGCTTGAAGGTTAAATGGGGTTAATTTTCACTCAGTGCAATGGTTTTTGAAGTGAAAGCAAGAAGAAAGCTACTGTTTGTAGCATTTACAGTTGTTCAAGTGTCACATATTTCATAGTCTATAGTTGCTACTTATTTTGTTTAGGAAGTCAGTAGCAATCATAAAATGGTGATTTTTTGGTTGTTTGTTTTGTTGGTTGGGTTGTTTGTGGCCTGTGAGGTCACAGCTATATGCCCTCTCACTTGTGAACTGCACAGTTCTTAGTGGGTTTGTACTAGCGACATTTACATGATGAACACTGAAGCATATTTTGAAAATAGAGAAGGTCAGAGAGTAAACGTTTCCAAAAGTATTGCAGTAATGAGGGACCTAATTTTGTTCAGCCTTTAATTAAGAGTCTTAATTTTATCCTTAGAGTTTTGCCAAGATTAAACAAGAATTTGTGGTAGAGCAGAGAATTAAACCAGATCATCTCAACTCATCCTTGTCTCATGGGATTCACACTAAGTCTTTGGGCCCTTTAAAGGATTACAATTACCATTTCTGGAAACATATCAAAATCTCTTTCAAGTTTGATTGTATTTTGAACAAAACTTTTTATCAGTTTCTGTTCTAATTGGAACACCTCCCATTCCCTCCTTTCACCCTTTTAGCACCAGATCTATATGCAAACATCGCCATGTTCAGTCATACCCATTTTGCACTAACACAGAACTGACAGTTCAGCTTTACAATATGACACCTGACACACGATTTCACATGCCTAATTACCTCACCATACCAAGGCTTTAGGGAATAATACACATCATTTAGTGAGATTCGGTGCAGTTCAGAATTTTGAAGAAGTTTTGTAGGAAATGAGGACCACTCAGTTACTTGACTCCAAGCAGGGATTTTGCATGCAGCCTGCTTTTGCAGCTTGAATATATAAGAGGCAGCAACTTCATTTTTCTTTAAAAAATGTACTACATAATTCATACGGGAAAAAAAATATGTTGTAAAGCTAGCCGTGAGATGGGAGAGAAGAAAATATAGCAAGGTGAGAGGGCATGTGAGAAGCACAAAGATGGGGAAGAGTTGATGAAGGTCAGGGCTCAGGGATGGGTGGGGATAGAAAGAGAATCATAGAATCACTGGGGTTGGAAAGATCACTAATATCATCCAGTCAAATTGCAACAACATTATGCCCACTAACTACATCCCTCAGTGCCACATTTTCATGGTTCTTGAACACCTCCAGGGACGGTGACTCCACCACCTCCCTGGACAGCCTGTGCCAGTGCCTGACCACTCTTTCTGAGAAGGAATTTTTCTTAAAATCCAACCTGAACCTGCCCTGGTGCGACTTAAATCGATCACCTCTCATCCATGTGGGAAAAGAGGCCAGCAAGGGAAGGGACTGAAAGACCTCAGCAACAGTAAATGGGATTCCCAGGAAGAGACTGTCAAGTGATGTGACAAGCACAAGGATGCTGTGGGGGGGAATGGAAGCATGCATGGAGTCACTTTTGGGTGCTCTTTGCTCAACACAGTTTCAGAAGCCCCCAGGATATATTTCATTTTGTTTCCTATTGGATTTAATTTAAATTGAACTGAAGGAATTGGCTCATTTACCTCTGAATTTCCAAGCACCTCAAATGCAATTCTTCTCTACTGGTAATAGTGGTAATAGAGGAGCAGAGGGACCTTGTTGCAGGACAACACAAGTCAGTTTTTTCTTATCGAGATCTTTTAACATTATGTATAAAGGTTGCTGGAAGGGAAATGAAATGCAGTCAAACCTAGCAACAGCAGTTTTTTACCCAGTTCATAAACCTCCTACATTCACTGTCATTTCTTACCTGGGACTCAGGTTGCTGTGAGGCTATGCTGTTGGTAACTAGACTGCTACTGTTCCCAAAATGATAATGGTAATCATAAAATGAAAGAAATTACGCATTTTTTCAAGAAAAGGAATTTATAAGAGAGTAAGTGTAATGGAATGAAAATCACATGATGTCTTTGTTATTTGCTTCTTTCAGAAGCGGTGAGTTGTCTAAAATGCAAACCCAAGCAAACACTAATTTTGCTGACTACAGCCATGTGTATTCTAGTAAATTATGGCCTGCACAACTAACAGCTGCTTCTACAGTTCCCAAATTGTGTTTATTTTTTAAACTTTAAAGCCCCTGGCTTTTTTTTTCCCCCAATTTTTTTTCTTCTTCCAGAATAGCAAAGAGAGAAGAAATGTTCCAGAGAAATTTGACAAGAACTAGCAAAAGGGAAAGGCAGAAAAATAAATAAAGGAAGGCAGAAAGATAGCTGACAGCTCACTGCTCCTGCAGGGAAACTTCACTTTTTATTAGGAAGTGCATTCATGTACTTTAAGATGACTCGAGCTGAGTGATGAATTAGGATCTGAACAGGAGAAAAAAAATGCAATACACTACAAAATATTCTGCTATTTTGTTACAAATGATCCCAGAAGATCCTTAGCCACTTTTCACAAGTATTTTGCATCAAGAGAGGCAAGGGTTAACTCATGTGTCTCAGGTGTTTCTAGTTGTGAGTAATACTGTGAGAATAGGCCTGATATAGTAAGTAGTAATGATGCATTAAGAATTTCAGCTTCTTGATAGTCTGTGGTCCAGTATTATAAAATCACTGCTTATTCAGTTTTGTCATTTGATTAAAAATAAAATTCCTAGCTAAAGCGTGTCTGGGAAAATTAAGGCTATCTTTAACCAACAGCTGCTAATTCAGGCATTACGACCAACACAGTACGCAGTGTAATGTATTGAGAAACCTGTAGCACCAATGTATCAGAAAACCAGAGTGCTTAAAAAATCATAACTGAAAGGGAACAATAAGAAATAAAGATTTTGCACTATAATTCTCGTGATCCCAAGCAAGCTGCATGCATTGACAGCAACCAGAGCCTGTGCATGAACGAAACGTCTTTCCTAACACTGAGTGAGGGCAGAGGAACAGATGCTGCTCTTGGTGGAGATCGCGCTTTCAGGCTTCTAAAGAGCAGAACAGATACTGTCACCACTCCCAGCACTAATACCACTTTGTGTTAGTGAGGGTCCCCAAGCAGCAGTGGAATGTGGTCTTACAGCTGACAAACCAAAAGCTATGATTGTTACTAGTGAAAGGGGAGTGGGAAATGGGTCCTCCAAACTGATGCTCACTCACATTAGTGTAGCATTAGCTAGCCACAGGCACTGAGGGCAGCCAAAGCCAGCTGCATGAATAATGGAGTGGTAGGAGTGTCAGTGACAATTATAATGTCCACTGCAGGCAGGCAGTGCTAATGCCTGCACTAAAGAAGCTTTAGTGCTCTTGGCCATCATGACTAAATCTGCATCTGCATTAGAAAACATAGAGCAGCAATTGCAGACTTAATAGAAACATCATCAAGCCAGAGCAAAGTCAGTATAGCCCAATGTGTTGTCTCCAGCAGTGGCCACTGCAAAGGGTGTAAGAAATGGGCAAGCATGAAGAAACAGTATAAAGAATATGAGAGAATCCTAGAAATGTTTGAATTGGAAGAGACCTTTAAAGGTCATCTCGTCCAACTCCAAATACAGTGCTACCTGAAAGTGATAACGCTAACCCGACAAGAACAGGATCTGGATACAGGTCCTAAGAGTGAGAGAGAAAGGGGCATGTAACACTGTGGAAGCTTATCACCACCTTGCAAATATTAGAAACGATTCACATCAATTTATGGGGTATGGAAAAGAGGTATTAGCAGTTAACAACAATCTGATAAGTGATCCGTAATAGGATGTTATTAGATGTCCCTGACATGCTGTGAATTATATGCTGATAAAAGAGGATGTTCCAAATGTTTAAATGTGTAATTTACATTTTGTTTTTACAATAGTTGTGAACAAAAAGTGCAAACAAAACTCAAATAATGAGCATTAAAAGCAGAAGATGACTTCTTTTTTGCTGCCTTTGTAGCGTTGAACTTATTTTCTGACTTCTAAACCAGTTCTTCCATCTATTTAAATGAACCCTTGAAGAAATCTAATAAAAAATGCCAGTAAAAGTTAACTGTATTTTCCAATTTCCAGAGTCATTTTCATCGAAGGAACAAAAAATCCTTTAAAATGATTTGCATCTCCCACCTAACATCTGTCTCTATACAGCAGGTAAGTAATCATTAGTTCTGCTGTACAATGGTTTCCTAACGAGGAAAGCTTTAAGGCTGGCCCCAAATGAGACAGAGCAATTTCTCAAGTCACTGATAACTGCAGTGACATTGACTGGAAGTGGCATGAGAAGTGCTCAGGGTTTTTGAAAATTATGCCTGGCAGGAGTTGAGGGCAAAAGCTTCAATGTGCTCCTCTTCCTTCTTTCCCTGCGGCTACAGAATCCTTTGGAAGAAAGCACCAGAGAGTTCATGACCCTAAATAGTGATAGAATCATAGAATTATTAAGGTTGGCAAGACCAATAAGATCATCTGGTCCAACCACCAAACGATGTCCGTGACCTCTCTAGACAACAGGATTACTTCATGCCAGCCTCTCTTTTCCACATGCTAGTTGTACTCACACTACCTCTTCAGTATCTGCAATAGGTCTTTGCAAGATTTTTATTGGCTTATCACAGCATTTCCCATTTAAAAAAAATCACAAAACAAACCCCAAAACACATGTGTTTCTCCCTTCACATTCACATGAGGAGAACATTCTAAAATTTCATAAGATTTGTTCAAAGGAAAGAAAATTATTTTAAAGTTGCAAACTTTCCTGGGCAAAAACATCCTCAAAAGAGTCCACATCAACACTACCAATTTAAAACTTTCCAGTTTCGGTGTTTCTATAGGAAAAAAATATATATTTTCCTTCTTATGGAAAATGGAAAGGAATAAAAAGAACAGCCAGAGGAACATTCTGGTTTGATTACTTTTTAGAAAAACTCCTACGTACGGATATCTAGAAAAGCAAAGACTGCTCAAAATCTTGACTGCAAAAGAGAAACTTTAAACTTGACTTTAACAATTCCAGGACAACTCTGGGTTCACAAAAGAACTGAGCTTGTTCTTGTTTCTTGTTCTCTCAGACTCATGCTTTCTGTGTGGTTTCTCATAGAATTGTTTTGTTTGCCTGCTTACTGTTCTGTGGTTTGTGTATGTGCTTTATTATTATGATTATTATTGTTTTATTTTATGAAGGATTTCTCTGAGAATAAGGGCTCAACCTTCTGGGAAGTATCAGGCTTCTCTGGAAGAGTTTGTATTTTAAATAAGAGGAAAGAGGAGAGTGTTCTGAGAAAGGGATAAGATCTATTTAGGACCTCTTGCAAGCAGGGCTACTTCAGCTCTACCTATCCTCCTGAATGAAAAAGTTTGCACTGTGTGTACACACACACAGAGGCTGGCAAGAACTGTGATTCTTAATTGAAGTCAATGGAGGATGAGGAGTGCTTGTGAAACAACTCTTCACGTTTTTATGCTTGGACAAAATCAGAGCATTGAAAGTACTCACAGATGCTGTTTTGAGGGCTTGCTTTTCACTCATTTTCTCCTACTCTCTTTTCTGCTTCTGGGAAAAGATATGACAGCTTCCTCCCTGACAGCCATCATTTCTGGGTACTGAAACCCTGTTTTTTTCAGTGAGTGAACTTCTTCCTCCATGGCCTTTTGCATTAAACCGACAGCAAAGGCATTCAGAAGAAGAGGATACTTTTGGAAACACTCAGTAACCTCAGGATCCAGAGCTTAGCTTGAGGACAGATATCTTCAAGTGGCTAATCTGAAGAGAGGAGGGAGACTTGCTGCCCTGATCATCAGTCTGGGAGAGATGGTGGTGAAATGACCTCTGCAGTTGCTCTCCAGTAGGACAGAAATCCTGTCGATGACTTTTTGCTTTTGTTATTTCAAGCTACTTTGTGCTATC
Organism: Phasianus colchicus; assembly: GCF_987193195.1. Lineage (NCBI taxonomy): Eukaryota > Metazoa > Chordata > Aves > Galliformes > Phasianidae > Phasianus > Phasianus colchicus. The sequence continues at coordinate 12,489,771 of NC_143442.1, forward strand.
TGAACTCTAAGACAGCCAGAGATCTGCCTTTGTATATTCAAAGCACTGTGCAAGCAATATAGAATTAATTCGCACAAAACTCTTATGAGGCATAAGTGGTTGTGTATGAATTGCTCCCTACTAATCATGAAAGAGAGGGGGCTTTGGAGAACAAACACCTTATATATATTGAGCTTTCTACATGAAACCTTTGTTGCCACTGTAGCATCACTGAACAGCCGAAAAGCTCCAGCAGAGATCAGGGACCTGTTTTAAGCACAGCCTTGTGTAGTTGGTTTTGTTAGTTTCCTCAAAAGAGCTTTTAGCTTAAAAAGAAAAGGAGAGTGAGAAGAATCAGAGGCAGAAAGAGAAGAAGTCAAGATGCCCTCAGCAATATAGCTGGCTATCAGGAGGAACATGGGCTATCACAGGAACTGTTTTATAGAAGACTATGAACCTCTTCCAGGGAAGCCTACTGTCTAACCTATCTTTGCTGATAAAATTTAACAGCACATCACATTGACAGCTCCCCCAGCTTGCACCAAGGAAAAGCTAGATCTTTCCTCCAGTATTAATGCGATAACTTCAGAAGTATCCTGCAATCTTTAAACACTAACAGTTAAATTGTGCATCATCCTTGAAAACAGGAAAAAAACCCAACATATATAAAGTGTGAAAAAAACAACACTTTAAATATTAAAAATCAAAGTATTTTAAAAGACTGAAAAAGGCAAGGAAAAAAAACTTCTGGATTTTTTTTTTTTTTTCAGATCGCAAATAATTGTTTCATACAAAATCACATAAACCTAATTTCAATGGCTAACAGACTATTGTAATCTTTAGTAATTCCTCAGAGTATCGCTGCTCAAGCTCCATTTAGCACTTTTGGTTTTGCATTACTGGTTCATCCTACGTGCTATCACAGCACACATCATGCCTGCAATTTCAAGCCTTATTAAAATAATCATTTTTATCCAAAATGGAGAGCTGTTACTTACCACTGGAAATATATTATTAGCTCATCCAAGCTAAATTGCTCATTCCTCCCCACTAAAAGTTAGATGCCTGTCAACATTTCAATATTACCCATAACATTGTGAAACTCTGTAATTATGGAGAATTTTGTTGGTGGTTTGTTTATAAAAAATAATAGGTGGAAAATTCTGTCTTGTCTTTTCCATGTTTGGAAGGGAAGAATTGTGCCAGGAAAAATGAGCTATATTTTACCTTCTAATTTTTTTCTACCAGAAATCTACTCATATTAATTAGGATTGTAATTTGTCAAGGCACTGGCGCAGGCTACCCAGGGAGATGGTGGGGTCACCATCACTGGAAGTGTTCAAGAACTGTGGAGATGTGGCACTGAGGGTCATGGTTTGTGTGCATGGTGGGGATGGATTGTGGTTGGACTGCATGATATCTGTGGTCTTTTCAACCCCAGTGATTCAATGATTCTATGATAATCCAGTAAAATTATAATAGGTCTCAGATCTTTAAAAGAGGCACTGTGAAAATCCTTTGGGTTCTGTATTTCTGAACAAATGTAAGCCAATCTCACATAAATGTACACAGGGAATGTTACCAGAAAATGGATTACAGTCTGATTCAGAGGAAAAATTTAAAATAAAAAAAATAGGAAAAAAAAAGAAAAGGTTTTCCAGCAGAAGATTATGCAGAAGATCTATGGTAATGAGCAGACTTCTTTCTCATGAGAGCAAAGCGAATGAACATCAGAGAAAAGGACGTAGCAGTCACCTCACATGGCAGGACATGGCCTGACTTCATGTTGGCTGGAACAGGACTTCCTGATGAGATTGCTCCTCATTCTTTAAACTGCTTGGTTTCTATTTTGCTTATTTCCATTTTCCTATTTTATGATTACTCCTGTCTTTACATTTTCACTCATTCTATATTTACATTAGGTAGATGTCATGCAGGTTTCACGCTCATTTTCTATAAGATGCACTTCCATCAGTGTTCAGCCTCTTTCTCTTACAGGTTCCATTTTTAGGTAAGCCCCTCAACCAGGCTCTCATGTACGTCTTGAGAACACTATAAATAACAAAAAAACTTCTCATTCTCCCTGTTCAAACTCTCTAAAATTCTCCACCAACAAATAAATCAGTTAAACCGGTGCTGAATCCACTGTCCGTCCCTTTTACTGTTTATATGTGATGCCCAGGATGATGATGAGGGTTTCTAGTTGCTGATAACATAAACAAATAAAGTAAAGCATGAAATATCCTGACCAGTGTTCTGCCTGAACACAAAAGCTTGGGAGCAGTTTAATTTTGGTTTCTGAACAAACGTGACTCAAGAAAAAAATTCTAGACAAAGGTTAAGATGGCAGGATAAGAAAGGAGATGCTGTGTTGTTTATTACAGCCACTGAATACATGGTAGGGTACATGTGCCAAGGTAATGCATGCAGCAGTGTGAGACATCTGCATGGAGCACATGGCCTGTGTGAGGCTTGTATCCTTCTGGAGAAGCAATAAGCAGCCCAACAGGAACCCCTACAACATCTCAGATAACACTGTGTGCTCATACTTAAGTGGCTGAGTCCCACCCCTAGAGCTTTAACATGATGGAAAAAAAAAAAAACATTTCATCAGATAAAAAAGAGCAACAGCAACTACACACAGCAAATAGCAAATACATTTCAACATATACACAGATGAAATATGAAAGCACTAGGCCAGATGAATCTAATATGTGGTTGCTTCACTGTCATAAAACAGCCATTGATCAAGAAGACGAGGTTGTAGTGAAATCTTGCATAGAAAAGTTTGAACATTTTAGCCATTGGCTTTAGCCCTGCAGCTCTACTATCAGCAATATTTCCTTCATGCAGCGAGATGCACAGCCTGCCCTCCACTTTTTAATTCAAGGGCAGACAGTGACAGGTGAAGATAGGTTTGTAAAGATAGTAATAACAAAACAACATGTAAAGCAATGAAAAAGAGTGAGTAGGAAAATTACCCATGGTGGGATAGAAGTGTTTCTCCCAAACTGGAGAACAGGAAGCAAAAGTGAAGCTATCAAAGCTCTCACTGGAGCTGTCTCAGCCTGGAGGAACTTTAATGGAAGAGTCAGAAAGCAGAGATAGAAACATAATGTGGAAAATATGATGGAATTTCAGGGAAGAAAGAAGCAATTAAAAAGAATATTAGTTTCAAACGGGAAAAATAAAAAATAAAAAGCAAACCACACATCACTAATGATTTTAGGAACAGCATGAGAACCAAAGGGATTCTGAGCATGGGTGTAATTTTATGGCATGTGACCTGACCGGTCCATGAACTACTGGAAAAGAAAAAGGGTGTTGATAGACTAGTGAGAAGAAAGTGGATGGGGAACAAAGAGGTGAAAAGGATTCACCCAGGGAAGAAAGGGGAAAAAAACAGGGAAGCATAAGAGAAGTTCAGCCATATTCTGTCTAGACAAACGAATGGCAGTAACTTACAACAAGACACACTTCCCTGGGATTCATGCAGTGCCTCTGACTGCATGCTTAACAATTACTATCTCAATTGTGATTTCTTTACAAGTGGGAAAAAGTCATGGAAGGGAAGCTCTTTAGGGCTCTGGGCTTCCTGTGCACCCTGGGAGAAAGCACCGTGGAGACATAAGCAAAGTAACATTCAGAGTATACAACAAACACAACTACAATCTCCTGCTGAGATGCCTGCCTACCTCACCACCCACACCAAGAATACATGTGCCATTTCAAATAAAATTCCCCCAATAATTACAGCCTCTCTTCCAACAGACAAAGAATGTATCTGCTTGCTGATTAAGAGACTTTTTAAAAACTCAACAGAGTCTTTGTTTAATTTTGTTGCACAGTGGCATCTCCAATGACCAAAAATGCTCGCTCTCCTCTGAGAAAAGAACTTGCTCAGCATGGCATAGTGACAGGAGTGGCAGAACAGCAAAGCAGTATGTCAGGGAAATGGAAGGTTTCAAAAGGAAAAACATAAAGGTGCCTCCAGGTTTATCCAAGTCTATTTTTTTCTTTAAGAATTGTAATTACTCCACAGTACAAGATTTCTTCTGAATGTCTGCAGGGGGTTTTGAGCTGTTTTTTTTTTCTTCCTCTTCTTGAGAGCACCTCCTGCTGACATCAGACTGACAGTCATTACACCTTCCTAGTAATGTCAATGAAAAGCTTGCCAGATGTATTTTTGCACTGTATAGCTCATTTGGACTTAAACAGAGAAACCCACAGATGGCAGAAAGCTCAAGGACTTCACAACGATTATGCAATCTCCTGTTCCATTAAAATAACTGTTTATCTTCAGAAAAGTATATAACAAAGAAGGAAAGCATATAATTTAGTCATTCAACAGACAAAAAGCTGAACAGCAGACGTGGTCATTTTTCTTGCCTTCAAGGAATTCTGGAACTGAGGGAAGTTTCTAGCTTGTCATCCTGGTGTGAGAATATTTGGCCCCATGTGTGGGTGAGATAGAAGTTCACTCAACAGCCCACAAAAAAGAAAGACGTTAAGGTCAAAGCAATGATTTTTAATGTCTGTGGTGGAGTTTAGTTCAGCTTTTTCAGACCATTTTGACATGCAGGGGAACCATTGTTCAGCACTCACGGATTATATTGTGCAATGCCCTCCAATTCCAAATCCCTTAACATCAAAAAGGCAAAACTTGCCTTTTTCTTAAAATGTCTTTCTCACCACTGCTTTATGGTTCATGGTTTGATAACATGGATGCAGGTTATCGGTTGTTTTGAAGGTCAGATCTCAAGGCTAGGAATCACTTTTTGTTTCACATGTTGGTGTCCTTATAGAATGAGATAAAATAAGAGATATGTGTATTCAGCAGTGTCCTCCTAACAGGATTGTTTTAAGAAAAGCTTATAAATAAATAAGTTTGTTTTTTTTTTTTTTTTTTAATGGTGAAGATTAGCACAGAATATAATAACATCCATTTGCTCCATGTCTTCTTCTTTTGAGGTTATCTTGTTTTGTATCGGTGTGAGACAAGTTATCACAACATCCCCAGAGCTCCATTTCACCAGGTAGTATAAAATGATATAAAACCTTTAGAATTAGGCTTTTGCATTTTACTTTAGTACCACATGCTATCCAGCTGATGTAAGTCAGCATTAAAATTAGCTGGAGCCACACAGAGCTCCATCAGGGGATGCTCTAACCCAGAAAGTTTAGGAAGTAGCTTTCAAAATAGCGATTCCCAAGGGCAACATGATATATTCAGCAGGTATGGGATTTTAATAATTTTCAGAAAGGAGCACCTCTGGAAGTCTGGAATAGATGCAAGAAGCATAAACTGGAGTCCTGGCATATAATTTAACAAACATAACATCACAGACATCATCTTGACCCTTTATTTCTATGACAGCTGAGGTGATAGACAAGAGAAGGGATTTAACTGGGTATAGCCAGTGTTTAAATTGTCATTAAGCTTTCTTTTGTCTTCTCACAGTGATCAAGAATTTAATTCTCAAGAAACACATTTGCTAACATAGGACCAAAATGATTGTTGAATAGTCTATACTGGATTTAAAATCTACAGACCTGAAACCAGTATGTTATGGATTTGCTACAGTTACTGACATGAAGTAGTATCGTTTTTGTAAGATACCTCGGTAATGCAATCATCTCAAGTGAATGTGTCAGCAAAGAGGAAGGTATCCACTTAATGAAATGGATACAAAAGTAATGTTAAACCACAGAATACATCACCGCTAACATGCTCTCCTAATAGAGGAATTAACCCTCCATCCACCCAAGCACTTTGTGACTCCTATTTCGCCTTTAGCCACCAAACTTTTTACACACTGCTGTGCTTGCACATTGCTGTCTGTACAAAGACTGACCTACTGCAATATCATTCAAGCATCTACAGCTATCTTACTTGGGTCAGGACTACAGTATGTATACATATAGACTGGAAAGAAAAAGTCTTTCTCAAATGCTTATGGTCTAAATGGGAGAAAAATGTAGACAGAGGAAGAACAAAAGTAGAGGACAATGACCATAGCTGGTCATTGCCACCACTTAGCTTTGGTCAAGGAGAACATAATGAACAGAATGGCTCTCTGATACTAGTTTTAGAGATTCTAGTTTTAGCTTCGCTAGTTTTAGAGATACTTATATTACGGAATAACTTAATTTGTATAATTTACACATTCATATTTCCTTGTCTGACAGACTTTCAAAGCTTTATTAATCAGTGTTTCATGCAAACAGTTAAAAGCAGTGAAGCTAGAATTATGTGATCATTGTCATAAAGTGAACAGTATATTGCATCTTGTTTATCCATCTGCTATAATTGCACTATGGGAATTGAGTTGCTTATAATAAATGCAATGACATAAGTGGTACTAACACATTTAGAGGGTATGTGTCAATACCTACTGTTAATTTCCACTTTTACTTTTACACAGTAGACAATGTCGAAGGTTTCTGAGTGGCACATCTGAATACCTGTCACTGCTGAGCCTCCCTGCTGCCTGGATCTGCCTGGGGTGAGCATCATAACCCCTAAAATGGAGAAGCAAAGTCAAGTGAGAAGTATATGCTGTAGTTCATTGCCTACTTCGGTATGATTTTAGTCATATGCTGATATCCCAAATGAATATAATCCTCTTGAGTTGAAGCATTTACAAAATTAATTTGCAAACTGAAGAAGAGAGAATGGCATAGATTACAATTGAGCAAGCAAGGACATCTTGGGCTAACATCCTAGCTCTGCCACATTCTTCATCTCTGGCGTAATCCTACTTTTGACCCCAGAGATACATCTCTGCAGACTTTGAAAGTAATCCTAAATCTGGTCTAAAACTGAAACTCACCTCAAATTCAAATCATGTGGATGACAGCTTAAAGTGAGGTCGGGGATGTTGGTGGGCTCCAGGGCATAACTTGCTTCTCTTTACCCTCTGCCTTCAGCCCTGCACACAGCCAGGAGGGCCTTCCTTCATGTCAGCTCAATGAAATCTCAATGGCACTGTTTCACACTTTCTGCCTGAACCTCAGCTGACTTGACACACATCTGAGGAGTGAACAGAAAGTTTGACTGACTGTGATTTTCTCCCCTTCATGGGAACCTAGAGGGACTTGTTCACTCTAATTTAAATCCTGGGCATAAAAACTCTCAACAGAAAGTTTGATTTTAAATCCTGGGCATTAAAACTCTCAACAGCAAGTTTGATTTTCTTTTCCTTGCCTTGGAATTCACATCATCATCCAAGTATCATTAAAACAAGCAGAAAACAGCCCCTGAGAGTCAAGAAAAAAGTGCATTGAGTAGGATTTTTTTTTTTTTTTTTAATTTTAACTTAGTTTTGATAGCCGCTCAAAATCACTAAGGATTTTTTTTTTTTAACTAATGCAAAATACATCAATTGCAGAAGAACCCCTGAATATCCAGTTCTCTACATAGCTACATTATGTTAATATTCTCATGTTGTCAGCAGATCTTTACCAACTAGGAGGGATTCATTAACTCCAGTGTAATCGGCAATCCAGGCTGGCAGAAAGCAGAGGTTCCTGTACTTCAAGCTGGCTCAAGTCAGAAGTAATCTGAGCGTATCTGACTCAGGCCTAGACATTATGGTATAATCAGCTAGCCCTCATGGAGTTAAAATCACTTTGCTTTGAAAAGACAGTGGTAGGTCTACATGGAATTGTTTCATTCTGATGCAAATGCATCCACTTCCTAGAGGAAATAAACAATTTAAGTCAGTAAGTATGTGATAAATGGATCTCCTAGAGAGGGGTGAGTTTACCTTGTTTGGTTTCTCATTTTACACATATTTCTGTGTGTGTTTATCTGTGTGCATATACATATATGTGTGTATATATACATGCATTTATACGCAAAGTAAGATGTATATATATATACATATAGTATAGTATAGCCCAGGCTTTCAACCCAGCCCTCAGCAACAACCTTGTCCAGAAGAATACCGAAGACACTGTGATTCAGCCACCCCTAATAATCCCATTTTCTATTCCATTTCCTGCCATGACTGCATCAGAAAATACAACCTCAGAAAGGCAGGAGGCTTTAAAAACATGAGCTCAGGACCCCAAAAGATCCATATGTGGGCTTGCGAAGTGAACAACATAGGAGTATTCAGGTGCAGCTCATTTCTGCAAGATTAAATGTAGAAATCCTGATGGCGTGTGAGGGTATATTCAGAGGAGTTTAAATTACAGTCTTACCTCCCATTATTCACAGTTGGCTCCTTCTATATGGTAATTGCAGCAAGGTTAAAAATGACCTAATGATTGCATTAGTTTCCACATAACTTCCCTCTCCTCACTCCTCTCCGACCTCTATCCATAACAGAGATTACTGAAGGACAAGCAGAAAAGTAAAAAGAATGCCTGAATATAGGTTGTCATACCCAGCCCAGCTGTTGCTAATAATAATTTTCCAAGTCCTAGCACTGGATGAGCCGTTTGTCACGAATGATTTATTTGATGAAATTAGCTCTCTTTCACTCCTTGCAAACTTCCTCAGTCAAATGATGGAGCTGTTCAAAATTGTTCATTCTGAATGTAGGCCCAGGTGACTGTTTCCCTCCTCAAGCATGACTCCATGGATTAAATGGTGTGCTGAGGTGCAAGTGTTCAATGGACTCTAATGATTGTGGATGTCTCTCCTTTTAACTCTACTGTTTGGGCAGACAGATCATGGTACTGATGTTCAGCAGGCAAAGGCCAAATTGTTCTGAAAATCTGCCCCTTAAGGGATATCTTGGTTGTTCATGCAAAATCAGTAATTGCTTCTGAAAATTCAGCCCAGTGTCTATTCATTATATGTCATTACTTACATCTGTAATGTGGCAGGTATTATCATTCCACAACTGAATGAATAAATTTCTGCAAAATGAAGACTAGATACCCACTAAAGAATGAAAAAGAAAGTTGCTTTCCTTACAGATGGAAATAGGTGTTCATATAGATACCTTTTGCCTCCCTTCTGATGCTGTGGTCTGAACTGAAATGCCTACCAAACTGAGATTTTTCCTAACATACCTGTCATATTTTATCATTTTATTCCCCTAGTTAGCCTTGAAGCTTCTGAGTACTGGAGGATAGATGCTGGGCTTTGACCTCAGCTGGGACTCATAGTTCTTATTATATTATATTCCTATTAGTTAGCACGCTGTTCTTCAAGGATTAAATTCATCCAGTGACAGTGTCCTGGGACCTTTCTGGGCTTTCTTTGTTCCAATTTCAAACTGTATGACTTTGAAAAAGGAAAAAAATGCATTATTAATTTGTGTACATTTCTCTCTTCAAGGATGATTATTGTTGATTTGATCACAGGAATGGTTTTTACATTTATGCCAATGCCTTGTAAAGTCCTTCCTTCCATTAGGCAGGTTGCCCAGAGAAGCTGTGGGTACTCCATCCCTACAGGTGCTTAAGGCCAGGTTAGACACAGTACTGTTCTGGTGGGTGGCAGCCCTATCCATGGCATGGGGCTTGGAGTCAGATGATCTTTATGATCCTCTCCAACCTAAGCCCTTCTTATGGTGTTGTGATTCTATGGTCTTGTCAGTGCTCATCCATGGTCCTTACACTCACAGGTCTCCCATGAGTGGTGGATAACAGCTTCTAGAACAGTAAACACATCTGGATGATGCAGTTAATTAAAAACAAACAAATAATAATAATAATAAAAAAAAAACAACAAAACAAAAACAAAAAACCAACACAGCTTGGGGAGAACTGTGGATGGTCCACCTGGAGTTGACACCTGTGTCTGATGAGGAACCAGCTTAACTTATTTAACTCTCCTGAACTGTAACTTACAATGTTACTGGAATCACAACATGAAGAATGTGTCCTATATAAGGCCTATTGAAGTCCCTAGCCATTTGCAGCCAGTTTGTAGCCATTTGTACTATTATTTAGTCAGGTTATAGAGCTATTAAGTCTGGTAGCTATATGCAGGCATGATTGACACATACGCCTTTATAGGCAGACAAGATAATGTAATGAAAACCATAATAAGAGAAGATAGGGGCAAAGTAACACAGGGAAAGGCAAGGGGGAAGAAAAGGTGATTTTAGTTCTTTGTCTTCCAATAATCACTGCACAGCTTGACAACTGATTTCTTTTACCCTAATCTCAGCATGCATCTCAAAAATGCTACTGGCCATCAGATTATCCCAGCAGATCATTAAATTTTCTTATCCTCCGGACTTATGTATGCTGTGGAACCATCCACGGATAATGAGCAGCCTGCTGTTGCACTCACCTGGTGAGGGTCGATGTGTTTTATGGAAGCTTTCCACATATTCTCTTTAATGAATGAGTCCATTCTTTTTATAGAATTCTCCAAGGAGGAAAAAAAAAAAAAAAAAGGAAAAAAAGGAAAAAAGCAGCTTTGTTTTTTTCTTTTTTTCTTTTTGAGTAGAAACATGATATTCTTCAGACAAATTCCTTGTTATCAACAGGAAACAGCAATAGGTGATCCAAAAGCCGTGTATGATAGTTTGTGGAAATATATGCTCTTCAAAATTCATATACATGATGCTACTCTCCTGTCTTCTCTGAGGGCTCCAAGTCTGGGAAAGAGAAACAGGTTCCATCTGTAATTACTCAAATAGCCAAACAGATTAAACACGAGGACTGAACTGTTACAGCTTCTAGTGACAAACTCTACATGGGCTATAGCAGTACTACAAAAGAAAATCAGTGTATCTGATCACAGACAAACTTACCACCTCAGATAAACAAGTGCAAGACACACTTTTTGTCTGAACAGCTTTAATAGTAATTAATAAATTTGCTCTAATAAAAATCCTGCTGGCAAAGAGCCCTTAAATGTGACATTATTTACATAATTTCCTGCAAAGAACAGCTGCGTAGCCCTCCACTCTGGCCATAACTTCTCAGTTGTAGTGCTCACACACCCAAACATTCACAAATCTTAACTCACCTGCCTGGCATTTATGATGCAGAGCAGCTTATGGAAGAGGTGTGCCTCTGGGAAAGCAGCACCTCATATCTGCAACGTAAACATCAACAGAGTCATCTGGGTCCAGATCTGCAGTCAGATCCATACTGGAAACCACTGGGATGTATTATATTGGGTTCATATTTACTGCTGGCTTTTAATTAGTCTGCATAGTTCATTTCCACATCTGCTTTCCTATAAACAAACCACTAATTAGTTCAGTGAGTCAGTTAAAAACTGTACCATTGTGCCAGATAGTTGAAAGAGACACTGAAAATATTTGAAACACAGTCCATTTAATTTTAATTATTTTTTAAAAGGAAAGTATGAAAAAAAAATAATCTCCTTCCTCTGAATTCCTCTGCTAATTTCAGGGTAGACGTGAAATTGTGACTGTGTCAAAGACTTGTGTGTCTCCTGAGCAAACCCACTCTGGCTTTAAGCTTTCTGATATATTCTGCTGCTTAGGTTTACTCAAGTGGTAGCTCTGGAAGCACTGCTGGTGCTTCTGAAGCCTGATTACTCACCTGAAAAAGTCAAGTTAATAACATAATTTTCTCAATACTCAGCCCTCCTGACCTGCAATAAAGCAATGCAGTTCTCTGAGCCAGATTATTGTACACGGTCTGTACAACTTATGGAGATAAGGCATTTCTTATAGGACAGAAAGGTGAGAACATCTCTCTCCCCACTCACCATGGGAAATGAGCAGAGCTCCCTACTTCCTTCTCAGGGAAGGTGCTGTCTGCATCCTTGCACAAACGTCTTCTGGATAAGCAATTCCTTCAGGGCCTTTCAGTATCTAAATGGGGTCTGTAAGAAAGAAGACGACAGACTCATAAGCAGAGTCTGTTGTGATAGGACAGGGGGAAATGGTTTAAAATTAGAAGAGGGAGATTTAGACTGAATGTAAGGAAGAAATTTTTTGTAGTAAGAGTGGTGAAGCACTGGCACACGTTGCCCAGAGATGTGGAAGCTCCGTCCATGGAGACACTCAAGGTCAGGCTGGAGGGGCTCTGTGATCTGATGGAGCTGTAAGTGTCCCTTTCCATTGCAGGGAGTTGGACCAGATGACCTTTAAGGGTCCCTTCCAACTCAGTTCTACAAATCTATGATTCTTTGGATGGAGAGCAGACATCTTGTGTAGAAGTGTTATTCTCTGACTGATCCCTACCCCAAGCTTCTGAAATTTCAGTGGGTTCAGGCATTAAGTGAAGCACAGAGGATTGGGTCAGGCCTGCATGGGGAAAGATACAACCTTGGTGTATGCAAATGCATTTAAACAAAAAATGAAAGACTTAGAGATCTCATTAGACTTTGAGGTTCCACTTAAGTCTTGGTTTTACATAACTAAATCATTTATAGATTCTGATTGAGAGCCTCAGGACAATGCAACTATCCTTCCTGCTTAACCTTGTATCACTTGTAACAACAGAAGGTGAAATAATTAGCTTTTTTTAAAATTTAATTTTTTTGAACACGGGGTTTTGCTTCCCAAGCTGACTGCTCCTTCAGAGCCAAGAGCCTAGTTTTGGGTGTCCCCCTCATGCCTGCTCTTCAAGGTAGCACCTAATCATAGATTGGCTTAGGATAGAAGGGACCTTTCCAGCCCTCTTCTGTGGGCTGGCTGCCACCCACCAGATCAGGCTGCCCAGGGCCCCAACCATTTGGCCTCATACATCTCCAGGGCATTAAAACACAGCAAATTTCCTCCATCCTCCTTACATTAATATGAGGCTGCTAGCACACCAGCAATTCAAATCTCTGCTCTCCACTGGTGAGACATTGACTCAGATGAACTTCTAAGAGGGTACTGTGGCTGAGGACCAGCAACTTTACTTCACAAGGACTTTAATGGTCCAAATACACTCTACTTACTCACATAAGGGGAATCACTGATGCAGTTTTGACCTCACTTTGATGCAGCAATCTATTGATGTGAGGTGACGCTGCAGCAAAGCAACAAGGTTAGATCTCAGCAGTGATTAAAGCTGAGTTCCTGAAGGGATGTTTACATCCTGTGTTTGCAAGCATGCAGGGAGGTGACTGCAAACAGCACAAGGTGCTGCTCTGAGCGTGCTCTAGCTGCCTGCACACAAACCACAGAGAAAAGCAAAATGGTTTTAAACTTAGCTTTCCTTTACCCTCCAACTTCTCACCCCTCTGGAGGATAAGCACAGCTTGTCCACTCGGCTAATCAGTCAATCAATCAACCACAAAATCCAGCTGGGTGGGAGGCTGCGGTACTTTGCACGTGGTTCTGGTTCTGGGAGCACCCATCAGCCCTGTCCGGGGCTCCAGTTGAACTAGGTGATCCGAGAAGCCCTTTCCAACCTTAACGATTCAGTGATCCCCTGGGGGTGATGCCGAGCACCGGGACCTGTAAGGATGTATTAACACTACATGCAGTAAGATATATGAATATATTATTTGAAAGGAAACAAACAACCGAGCTGAGGGCACTTTAAAAACGTTCAAGCGCGTTAAAAACGGCGATACCCGGGTGGGAGGGAGGAGAAAATTTTTTTTTTTTTTTTCTTTCCCTCCAGGCATCTGATTTACTCCGTGACTCTGATGCTTATCAACAACGCGTGAAGATTGCAATAAGGATCCTCCCTGAAAGGCGAGGAGGAGTGACTTCCAGGGGGTTGGGAGGAGGTGGAGTGCAGCTCTCGCCTATAAGGAGGTGCCCAGCGCCCGGTGCCGCTTCCAGCTGCAGCTCGCGAGGTGCATTGCCGCGGCGGCAGCCGGGCTGAGCGCTCGGCTCGGGCGCTGCCGCCGCTGTTCGGAACGGCTCCCCGTACCAGGGCCGCCGTGCAGCGTCTCTCGGCTGCCCCTGCACCCGGACTGCCTGGATGCTGCATGGAGTAAATGAGCGGAGAAAAAGGGAGAGCACAGAGGCTGAGAAGCGCTCGGAGAGCGAGAGCGGGGGAGACAGGCGGGCGTCTGCTGGCTTCCCCCCGCTGGGCTGAAGATGGATTCCCCAGCCCTCGGGGCTGTCGCTTTGCTGCTAGCCGGTTTTTGGCACCTGGGATTAACCGCGACAAATTGTGAGTAGCAGGCGCGCGCGGAGTTCTCTGGTGTTGGGATGGGGGTGGGCTGGGGCGTGTGAAGGGAGAGAAAATCCCCTGAAAGCTGAGGTTATTGCAACGTAACCTCTAAGAAAGTTAGCCCGGCTCCGGTGTGCTAACCGAGCTCAGAAACGCAAAGTTGCGGCCGGATGGAGAGACTGGCTGCTCGCCGCCGTGGGCGTGCGAGCAAACGGGAGCCACTAGAACCTGCACTGCCGGCTTCTTTTTGCAGCCGTTACTCGCCCTGCGCCGGCTGCGGGACGGGGCCACGCGGCAATGCAAGAGGATCGCTCCTGCATCCTCGGTCGGGGCTGCTGGATTTGGGCGCGTGCAGCCGCGCTTCGACCCGGAAAGCGGCTGTAGGGCAGCGCGGGTGCCGTCGGTTCTCGCTTGTCGTTCCTCTTCTCTCTCTCCAGCATTCTGGCTGGGAAACCGCGGGTCACGCCTTTCTCCTCCTTTTTTGTCCTCTCGGAAGTTTCCCACGCGCTAAGGGCGGTGCCGCCGGGGTCCGCCCGGACGGGGCCGTCGGGGGGAGCGGAGCGGCGCGGGGCGGAGGCGCCGCCGGGGCGCGATAGCCGCCAGAGGGCGCTGTTGTTCCGCCGACGGCGCGGGGCTCTGCTCGGCCGCTGCGGGGTGCGGCCCCGCTCGTGCCCTGTGTGCTCCGAATCCAACTTCGGTACTGAGCAGGGCCAACTTCTCTATTCCGTCCGTTTTTCATTCCTTTCTTCCTTTCCCTCCCCCCTTTCTTCTTTTCAGTCGATTAAATTATGGTTAATATGTTTTAATAACGTTCCCTCCCGCTAAATGGCAGGCGATTTAAGGCTGAAGCTTGCCGTTACTGATGCGGTAATAAAGTTAATTCCTAACACTTAAGAAGAAACTCTGCATTAATGAGTTTTAGTATTTCACGGGTGACAGCTTAATTTCCCAGTGCCAATAAACATTGAATACGCGCTCCTTCCTAAATATTTAGGAGTCAATCTTTTTAAAGCATAATGATCAATGGTTTTATTATACTGTATGGCTTTTACTTATTCATTGCTCCGTGAATTAGCACAGAATCGGCTGTAAGCACTTTCCGAGGAGCTGAGTGAAGGAGCCTGTGAATCTGCAGTAGCTGCAAGTTCCCCAGAAACCTCATTAGGTTTGGAAGTGCAGATATCTGTATGCACGTGGACCTCAGTAATTGCCAGAAATTCATCACCTTCTTAAATAAATCATGTGTGCTGCATCTCAGGAAAGCTGGAGATGTTCAGGGAACGTTGGCCCTTCCTCAGCTTTGGGCTAACAAATCTCATAAATAGTTTGAATGATAAGTACGGAGGAGTGCTACAGGATATTTAAACAGCTGCATTGGAATGTCATTCTCGTACGGTTTTTAAGCTCCTGGACATGCCGTGCATTTTCCAAAAGAGGAAATCTCCAAATTTCACAAATGGAAACCTTAGCACAGGCTGCTGTCAGGGATCATCTAAGTGCTGTTTCTGTGCCATCTTCAATTTGAGTAGTTTGGCTGAAGGAATCACGTTCAGATGTTTGTTTGCTTGTTTATCAGTGAGCCTTTAACAGGCTCTTTTCTGACGAGTTCTGCAAATAAGAACAGAATGAGAGACAGATTATTATAGTGGAGAAGGAATATGCTTCTGGGAGGCAGAATGCAAGTGGTTTAGTTTTTCCTGGATATCTAACTCAGCACTAACTTAAGAAATTTTTCTCTTGCTTCTAAATTAGGAAACTCTAAAAAAAAAAAACAAACAAACAAACAAAAAAAAAAACACAAACAAAAAAGAAAAAATCCTGATTAAGTCAAAACATTTATTACCACTAATATGTTTCTAATTTCTTCTTTGCAGAGTTTGTAATTAAACAAAGAATTACTAAAGAAACAGCTCTGAAACACAGCTATAGGCTAGGGGTCAGTAGACATCATTAGAGAAGATCAGAATTCCCAAATGCTAACAAAACCAAATAATTTCCTCCCAGTTTGCTGCTTGTGATTAATTTGTGGCATTAGGATTTCTCTCCAGGACACTAATTACTAGAAAATGGCTATGTATACACATACATAATATTGGAATGGGTTATATACAGTATCTGGTGAAACTGGAATTTCTGCATTCATCAAGTAGATAAGAAGCTCCAATTCCTCTCCTTCTGTGTAACATGTCAGTTGCCCTTTACGGTGCTCTCTGTGACCTGGAAGCATTAGTAGCTTTAGTAGCTCTAGATGGACGGTTGTTGAGCTTGGCTTTTGTTTTTCCTTTTTCCAAGTGAGGTGGAAATGGGCTGATGCTTCTTCCTGTTGCCCTGAGTAGCAGTGCTAGTCTGTGTTTGCAAAAAAGAAATATGGATCATTCCTGGGTTATGGTCCTCAGTCTGGTGTTTGTTTCCTTTTGTTACCTTACACATTCTATCCCCCTCCTTTATTTATCTTTCTTGACTGTTCTTTCCTATGTGGCAAGGAAGATAAAGCAGACTAAATCACCTCCTGGAGAACTGACACCTTCCAACTCTCATTGCTGAACTTATTCTCAGTAACAATGGCATTTCCATTTCTAACACCAGCCCTCTCCTTCTCCCACAGAATCACAACCATTTCTTACCTGAACAAGAGGCTTTCAAACATTTTAATTAAATCCAGTCACGTCTGTCAGCTGAAGATACAGAAATCCAATGTGTGTTAGAATTCCAATTTCTATTGAATTTATTGATATATGTGGACAACGAATGGTCCACTAATCTGCTGCAGATTTAAATCTGGCCTTAGAATAGACAGTCTTTTCAGTTAAGGGGCAGGCATCATGTATTGGTCTGTCTATTTATCCTGAAATAGAAAAAATGTTCTTTTTGGATTAGAAAAAAATCAAATATTTTTCTGGAAAAGCAGCCCTTGTTTTGGTAGTAAGTGTTAACTGATGATTTCAGTCTTCCTTTGTGGTGATTTGAACTGACAATATTCGTGTAGGAATCAGACAATTGTAAGTGGAAAAACTTAGAGGGGAAATTCTGACTCTAAATATTAGAGTCATCAGGCTCTATTATTAGGGCATCAGGAGGTGTATTTGGGAGTTGTAACAGCATGGGTGAGACCTCTCAGGTCAGCATTGATAAAGACAAGGGGTCTGTTAAACAGTAACCTTTATATACCTGTGGTCAGCAATGCTAAGTTTTGAAGAGATCTGCTGAAAAAGGGAGAACATTGATCTTCAGATTGTGGTCTGAGGCTTATTTTCTTGGAGGCTGAGTAAACAGAATCAGATGCACATCTCTGGTTCTTCCTCTGCCTCTAGTACTTAAGCATTCTTCACAAGAGACAAGTATTCAGATGTGCTTTCTTTCTCTTAGCTTCACAAAGGGAGAAAAAAATCTATCCAAATGTTAGCTTTTTCATGCCTTCCCATGCAACAGTGGAAGAAATGAAATTTCCTAGGAGACAGGCTGTGAATGCCATTGCTGCCACAGTAAAGTCTAGTAAGGCCACTGCTGATCAGTGCCTCTCTTGCACGTCTGTCACTATCAATCATTCAATCAGTTTGACTCAGCTAGCCCTTGTATGCTTTGGATGGGCTTTCCTCCAACTGCAATGGTTTTTGCCATTGCCAGCCCGCAGGAGTCTTTTCTTTTGTCAGTGGGGAAACTGAGTCAGTGTATCCTAAGCATGCGTGGAGATAGATACTTAGATTCTCACATTGATTATACATTTAAAACAAGTCCCTTGAGAGCAATTGAATTGGTCCTGTTTGGTGTGATCTTGTCCTGTGCTCTTTTGTGTCGTATTCATATTTGCCTAGCTGCATATAATCACTTCTAAATCCATAGTTTATTCCCTTCTTCCTCTTTCCCTCCTCTCTCTGCTGATATTTTCAGCAAGTGGAGCCCAAGTAGCTAAATACTGAAACGAGTAAGAGTATGAATGCAGTGGGAGCATCACTTTGTAAAGGAGGAAGTAGCAGCAGACCATTTAGCATGCCTCCACGGTGTCAGGAAAAAGTAAAAACAAACAACAACAACACCAAGTTTTTGTTACATGTTGCTGAACTGGTATTATTGATAATTAATTTGTTTGTATTAATCTTGTCTCTGAATTTTCTAATTGCCCTGTCCATGTTCTTGTGAGCTGACAATACCATCTGTTCGCTGGATCACCACAACTGATGATGTTTTAAATAGTGAAAACAATGCAATGTAAAACTGGGGGGGAGGAGGGAGAGGAAAGAGTTGCCAAAGCAATGATATATTGATTTATTTTATTATTATCTGCTCTGTTAATCAGTTAAAAAAAAAAAAAATTGGGAGTTCATCATGAAGTGATGCAACTGCACTTCTAAAAGTGATAAAGCAGTTCAGATTTCAGCTATTTGCTCGAAAAATAATGGAAAGTAATGTAGTAAAAGAGAAAGGAAGAAGCCATTTATAAATGTCATGAAGGAACTTACCTGATCTGTATACCAAGAGAGGTGAAAGTGTTTTTCTGGCAGAGGTTTTGCCTCTGTGTAATACTCTCTACATTTTAAAACCATGTGTTGAAACTCAGATAGCGTGGCCCATTTCCTGCAGAACTTCATGCTTAGAGATAGTCAGAACATGATCTAAATAAAAAGCAGAGGTTCTTCTAGGTAATGGTGCCTTTTATTTCACCCAGTTTCTGTTTACCATAATGAATATGCCACCAGTCCTCAATCTCAAGACTCCATTGTAGCCCCTGGAGCCTGATCCTGCATGGGCACTAATAACCAAATGTACCAGAATGTATGTGTGCTCCATACAGTGCAAGAGAATGTGATGAGTTCATGGACATCTGCAAGAAGATTTTTCTTCCATGGTAGAAGTTGTCTGTGGAAAAGAGATGGTTGTTTCACTTTTTTTTTTTTTTTTTTTCCCCAAGGGCTGTCTATCTATTTTGGGGCTGTTTCTCAGATGAGAGAGATCTTAGTTTCAGGAAGAGAGGTCAAGAAATGATTTGAATGGCTACAGTGATGCCAGTGCCTTAGTTACCTCTATCAGTGGCAGTGCGTCTGTGTAGATTTTGTCTTCATCTTATGTTGGTGCTAAATTAGGGGGGAAGTCAGGCTTATTTAGGTGTCTAGTGAATGGGGGTGCAGATGTTCTTTTCAGGTGAACAAATGGATTTCCCTTTGGTTCAAGTTTTACTGAAACTGGCTCTGGGTAACAGAAGCTTGAGGAGTTGTTTTGTCGTGATGATTACCTAAGTAAGTAACTCAAAGGATTATTCAGCAGCATCATTGTGATTCATGATCAGGATTTTGGCTCCAGGCTTGTATTGGTGTGTTTGTATTGGGCCAGGGAAGTCCTGTTTCTGGACAACAGAACTGATTCACCAATGAGTTGGGTGCAGGTGCTGGAGACTTTCTGGGAAGCGTTTCTTTACTTCCCTCCTGTCTTAGTCAACTGCAGACACATTACTGCAGTAATTAGTTTTATAATGTGCCAACAGTATTTGTGTTGCACTGCACATCTCCAAATCTGATATTATGGGATATTCTCAATATGGTTTCTTAGCAAGTTTTCCCTGTTATTGCTACTAAGTTTGAATTGCTTGTTCAATGCAGTTCTTAACTTGAAAAGGCTTTTAGTGGCCAGTGTTAATGCACTCTTTTCCAAACCATTAATTGTGTGGATTCTGTGTAATCTTTATGGAATAAAAAAGCACCAAGATGCAGTGGGACACACTGGTCTTCTCTCGATCTGGTGCCCAGAAGTACCCAAAAATGTTCAGTAACACATGTAGCAGTGGAAACTGCTACACTACATGGTATCATGGTGGGGGAGACTTCCCTTTTGACATGATTGAGTCTGGCACAGAGCCTCAGAGCATGAAACAGAATTGTATGCACTACTAACTGTTGTGGCACAGTAGGAATTGTAATGGAAAGGAAATAAAATACATTTTCATGCACAGTTCTATTATATGTATTGAGAAGGATTGAGTGTTGGCCCTTAGGAATTCTGGAGCATAAATTTTTCTTCCGAAGGTGCTCAGTGCACTGTGTTGCCAATATAGTAGTAAATAATAATAATAATTTTCAAATGGGTAAAATCCTCTATTTGTTCCCAGCTGGGCTATAAGGAGTTGATGAATGCTGTACTACCTGGATAAGAATTGGCAAGTTTCATTTACTTCTGCTCTAAATGGTGAGGTATTGTTCCTTGATGACAGTAGTTCTTCAGTGATGACAGCTCATCAGCAGTCCAGGAACAGAGACAAATGCCATGTGATCTATGTCAACGGTGACATAGCTGTAGTCATTCTCATCTTAGTTCAGTGATGTCTCTATATGTTTGGACATAAATTGCCCTCATTTCTGCTGTAGGTGCTACAAGCCATTGCTCTCTGTTCTCCTTCTAGGTCAGAAAATCAATCCACTGAACGTTAACAAAGCTGTTGTCTTCTTTCTCTTCATGCAAATTTATCACTGGAGCAGCAGGGGAAAGGCATTTTGTTATTGGAGAATATTTGGCATGTCTGTAAAATTATGCATATGGAAAGTAGTTGGAGATGGAGACATTTCTTTGCAGAGAGGCGAGGTCACAAGGGATCTTCTCCCAGTTTCACCATTACATGTGGCAGCTTCCTAATGCACGGGAGGAGGTCTGAATTAATGGTCCAAGTGAGTCATCAGTGAACCTTTAGGAGTAACACATGCATTTATAGTAATCAGGATTGATTTATGAAAAGGACAAAAGGGACTAAATATGCTCTGAAAATGCATGTTGTAGCTTTTCCACCTCCACCCCAATGAATAATTCATCCTCTTTTAGTATCCATGAAAACAAAAACACTGTGCAGAAGAACCCATTAGAAAAGTTAATCCCACAAATGGTTGAGCACAGAAAATCAGCTTTTGTTTTAAAAGGTAGATTTACTCAAATCTTCTCTAATTTGATTTGCCAGTGGGATATAATTTAAATCAAACAAGTTAGCAGCATCACTTGCTATATGAAGATCTAAATATTTAATAGATGATGAGCGGCTGCCCCACATGATAACGAGCCATGGAGCACTCTTCTACAGTCCTAAAGCAAAGGGAATGCTAAAACCAACAGAAATTGCATGGTCCTCAGGAGCTAAGGTGCATCAAAAACTACTTGGAAGGGAGGAAGAAGCCTAGAGCAACACCAAACAATCAAATAAAAACTGATAAAATATGAGACTGGACATGTGCTATCCCAGGTGGGCACTTGATCACTAGACTGCCCTATACTTGGGACAGGTGTTTGTGTGAGCACTAAACAGAACAGCACAGAAAAAGGTGGAGAGGCCTTACATAGTGTCCTTGGATTTCTTATCTGTCCTGAAGTACTCAGTTCAGTCTGTGTGGTTTTGTTTACTTATTTATTGTAAATTTTGTATCAAAATAACTTTCTTTTTAATTTTAGAGGAAGAACCTCCTTCAGCAACCCCTAGCAAGATTAAACAGCTATGACATTTTTCACAGAGACTGTTTGTTTGGAAAAGAAAATGAAAATTTGATGAATTTCAATCAGATGTAGCTTGCAGCATTCAAATATTTATAGATTATCAAATCCCCTTTTCCCAGCTCTGTTTCTTAAGTGCAGAGCTCATCTTATATGTAATATTAATTCTCATTATTTTTGGACAGTTATTCACTGAATTTGTGTTCAAGACAGTTCATCTAGGACCTGGTCGAAACTCCATGAAAATGAAAGGAATGACTCTTATTGAATTTCAGATCAACTTTCCCTCAGAAGGCAGATTTTCCAGTGTGTAAATCCTTGTTATTGTTCTCCTGTGAGGTTTATTTTTCTTAAAACCTGTCTGCCAATGTATGCAATATGAGGTGTGTTTGTACCTGTCAGTACAAAGAACTATTCATTTTCCTGATGGCTGCTGTTCTTTTGAGTACATCATCTAAAAGTGCTTTGCTCTGCTCTTTTGTCAGATTTTATGCCAACTTTGTATCCAACTCTCTGACAACAGAATAAGTTAAAGTTGCGCACCTTTTTGTATTCTTTATATATATATGTATATACTAACAGCAGTTAGTAGAAATATACATATTTATATAAATAATATTACATTATTCTGTCATAATCATTTTTGCATGAGCATCACAGAAAATACTTTAAATGTTCTGAAGAGCAGATAGTCTAAAAGATATTCTTGGTTCTCTTTCTTCCAGGCAGGAGCCTGGTTGTCGGTGCTGTTGGATGGACAGATAAAAGCTTACTGCAGCCTGCAAACTGTATAGCTAGCTTTAATAGTGTTATGTACATGGTGTTGCTTATCACAGTGCTCAGAAGTCTGCGTAGATACATTTTAAAAGTTTCGATCTCACATTTTTGACTGCCTCCTTGCTCTGAAGAAATGTATTAATGGTTATTTCTATTCCAACATTTGTGCTAGCCTCATCTTGAGCGTGGGTTGAGCCTGTACAGAACAGGGAGCTTCTCAGGCACTTTTCTGATTTTTCTGGCCTGGTTTCCTAGTGGAGAACTACAGCATGATTTTTGTGCTCGACGAAAGCCACCAAAAATTTGTTTTGCTTTATCATTCAAGAGAGGCACATTGGCTTGGAAGCAGGTATCATGGGCTGAAGGCTAGTATTGTCAGTCACATTCCTGAGTTCCAGATGCCTCTCAAATATCTGTAACATTAGGCATTTTAACCAAAACATGAGATTTATTTGCAAATTATAAACACTTTTCTTGAATTTTGCATTTGGTAGCTGGTGCTACCCTCCAGAGCCTCCTTCAGAGAGGCTGTGCATGAGTCCAAGTAATCTATTTACTGCACCGTTATGAGTTTGGATTACAATCTTCTTACACACCCACATTTTTCAGTGACAGTTTTCAAAAGCCTTGACTTTTTTTAGACTGCTAATGGAGATGTGCTTTTCATCTTTACTTTTGCTCAAGAGCTACTGTTGGCTTTGTTGGGCAAGGTCAACCAGTATGAAAGATGTGTTCTACTTTAAGACCCCAGCAGAAATGATAAAAAAAAAAAAGGATCTTTTTACTACAGTGTAAGTAATTTTCTACTTTAGAAGGAGGTAGTAACCTCCATGACTCATCTCATTTCAAGACAAATGTATGCAATTTCACTTGCTTTGACAGGCTTGATCCAAACCTTACCAGTTCTGTCATTGGGTCTGGACTTCAATGACTTCTGTGAATTAAATAAGGAAGTCCTTATTTGACAGCCTTTCTCTGATTACAAGCAGACAGTGAGTCAGAGCTATAATAGAACAGATTTTCCTCCTACCCTCTACAACCCCTAAGCCTTAGTACAATGTGATGTACAATGCTTGTTTTCTCAACTTCATCTAATTAGCACAGGCACAAAGGTCACTATTCTAACACCTGACAGACTTTACAAGGCAACACCACAATTACAAGTGCAATTATCTGTTTTTCTACTGCAATGAAAAATGTAGCATATGAAAATTAGCATAAAACCTCTAAATGTTAGGATAAAAGATGGATGTTACAGGAGAGAAAGGCGTGGGTCTGCTTCTTGGTGTTTTGTTTTGTTTTTTTTTTTTTTAAGTTTCTCTAGGTATCTTTATGTGACATGTTTAATTGCTTTGAGCTAGAGTGTACCTGATTTATCTCATCATAATTAAATATTCATCTCAGTGTATAAAGAGTACACTAGCAGTGATTAGAGAAAGAGACCCTTATGCCTAGACTGATGTAATACAGGCAATAACACTCTTGGTGCACTTCTTTTAAAAGTACTTACAGTACCAACAAAAAGTCTTGAAACCATTGTAATCTGTACTATCTCTCTATAGAGACTTTCCTAGGGGTCTGTATGCAGCAACTTTTAGGATCTCCCTGTAAACTTACAGATACAAAGTGTGAGAGCTGTGTGGTTGCCTGTGAGTCAGGAATTTTATTTTTTTATTTTTTTAGTACTGTTCCCTTCCAGCCATTTCTATATGGCGTGTGGGTAGAGCTAACTTGCCACTGGTGTTAAGCTAAAATCTCTTGGCAGGAATAGTGCATTTATGTTAAGTTTAAAGAATAATAACCAGTTAAATATGACTATAAAGTAACATCCTGATGTAGCCAAAAGAAATGCACAATAGAAAGGTTATTCCCTTTTATTTCTTACATTAAGGGAAACTATAATCTTAGCTTAGACAGAATTTAGAGCAAATCTATAAAGTCATGTTCAAGCTAAGCTTTGTAAATTCCAAGACAAGCACTTATTTCAGTATTCAGGCAGGGAGAAAAAGTTCACAGCTGGAAATGCCTCTTCTGTACCACGAGGTGCACATAGAATAATTGATTTTGACTCCTTCAAGATAGGAATGGGTTTTCCGTGCTTCAGAGTGTGAAACATGGGCTCTTCATCCTCATGGTAGGATTTCCTTGTGTTGGTGATGATAGAAGTAGAGTCTGCTCTAAAAACTACTTACAAACACATCTGCTGCTGCCTCTGCATATTCATACATTACTGTTCTGTGTTGTCTTTGAGGACTAGTGAGAACAGACAGGCTGTTGGTTTGCAGGGCCTAGTGTACTAACTCACAAACCTCAGGGAATGGAGTTTTTTTTTCTTTTGGAACTCTTAACAAAGGGACAGTAAGCTTACTAATGTAGTTACTAAAGCAGCAATGTTTAGTTCTTCTTAGACACCTACAAGCTCTGTAGAGTTGTGGAAATTCTTCAGAGTAATGATGATAGAAAAGCCCCACTCCTTCACCAATTCTTAACCTACTTTTGAGAGTAAGTATATGGAAGAACGTGGGAAATATTCATGATATTCCAAGGCTGTGCTAATCAGTAAGCTCTTTTGTTTAATTGAGGCTATTCTTGTAGGAAGCAGAGTACCAAAGAGAACATCTGAGACTATACTAGTATTTTTAAAGCCAAATGCAACAGTAACATTTTTTTTTTTTAATTTGTGATAGTTTTTTTTAGAGTGATAAAAATTTTTTTTCCTGTAATATTCTCATATATACTGGCAAAAAAATCTTATCCTTTTACTTAGCGTAAGTATTATGAATAAACAGCATGTAACACGCGGCCTCACTTCATTCTCTGGAATGACCAGGAAGATCAAAGCAAAGGCAAACAGTCATCAGTTATGCAAATGAACAAGGCTTAGAGCAAAGCTGCCTCTGTTAAGTCAGTAATTTGATGGGTTGTTTTTTGATTAAGCTTCCCTGGAGGGAAGGAAAGATTTAATTAAAAAGAGATTCAAGAGGAATTCAGAATAGTAAGTCATGTCTTTTTCATTGTTGCCAGAGTCTTGGAAAGTTGGTGGCTGCTGATGGAGCTGCTGAGGTGCCAAGAGGAAGGAGGGGGAAATAAGCCCACTTCCTTTATAAGTTTGGATCTCCCAATCTGCGCTACCTACTGTTTTGAGTCTTTTCTGCTCTTCCTGCAATATATACTTTATATACTTCATTCTTTTAATGGCTAGAACAATTTTAGTGGTAATAATTTGCACTGGTATTTTACAGGCAAGTAAAGTACTTTTTTCAAATGGATATCAGCTAGCAATGGCAGAAGAGGTTGTTGATCAGTCTTGATGAAAGAAACAAGAAAGCAAGAGAGTGCTCTTGTGGTTTGAAGGATCTTTGGGGGAAATCATCTTCATTTTTTCAAGTCGCATTAGGTTTCTGTTCTTGGTGCTCTGTTTATTTAATATTTAAATATCTGCCATTCTAGCTTCAAAAAACTAGTGGCTACAAAATCTCATTAGGACTCTTGAAGTTAAGTTTTACATTATAAATGTGTTTCACTTGAGCCCAGTGAATTTAATTCTTAGTGTATCACTTACAAATGTGATAGGGTGTTTTGCAGAGGTACACAGAATGAACTGAAGAGTTCTCTATATGCTCACTGAAACCAAATGTTCCAGTAAACAGTGTCAGAATCCAGAATGGTTCAACTGGAAGAAAAAGGTTTTATTAGTAATTCCTACTAGTCTCCAAACATTAAAATTTACATAGAACTGATAAAAATAAATTCTCCCTCTTCCCCTTCTTTTAGGAGAATTTGACTTTTTTTAAAAAAATTTTCATCATCAAAATATTTCTTTATTTATCTTGAATTGAAATAAACAATGTTGAAGCCTGTCAGTGGGATATTAAATCCTCAAAATATGCTGTGAATTGAGCAGTCAGCAGAAATCAAGAACAATTTCCTATTGTAAATATAAAACTTCATAGTATATAGGTATACCCAGATTTTTCTTATGGATTTCTATGTGTGAAATTATCAGTACAAGATGTAAATTAACAGTGAAGTTGTATGTGTATGTAACTTCAGTTCTTTGTATGGAGCAAGACAATATTTTAGATATTGCTTTTACAGAACCCATTTCTTTGCAATTATTAAAGAAATTGTGGTGGAATCAAAGAGTTTCCCAATTAAATAATTCATTTCCATTTTAATATATATGTTTTTATTGCCTTCATTATATTCTTTTCTTTTGGGGAAAGAATCTTATTCTCATCTTGAGTAGCTTCAATATTCTGTTTAATAAGACATTTACAATTTTTTAAGATGAATCATTAGGTTTTTGACTCTTGCATGCAATCCTTTCAGAGTATTTCTCTAATTGTGACTTTCTAATATTTCTCATTTAATGATGTCTAGTAAGCCTTTAATGCTCTGCAATACCAAGTAAAAGATGTTGTGATTAGCTAGGAGAATTTGCTTTGATTAAATTCTCAGTTTTCCACCATGCAATTCATACTCAGGAAATTTTCTGTGGCATGAGGGGTGGATTGTTTGCATTGATTTGATTATGCTTTTATTGATTTGATTATGCCCCATATTAGGAATACCAAAGAAATTGCCTAAGAAAGGACGGGGTGGCTGTTTATCTTGCATCATAGCTTCATAGTTAGCCTTATACCTTTTGAGCTATCTTCTTAGGAGGTTGCTGCTTTTTTTTTTTCTGATACGAAGAAAGATCAGATCCAGAGGAGCCTTTATGTAGGATGTGGGCTGTGATTCATCTCTGCTTTCCCCAGTACCATTTAGTGCATTCTTTTCTGTTTGTCTTCAGTTCTACTCTTGCTTGTTCTGTTCAACCCTCTCATTTAGTGACTAATCTCAAAGTATCTCAAAGCCAAAGAAATAACGTGGTGAACTACTTTTTTTGCCATCATCTCTTTAATTCTCATCACTTTTAGGTGCAGTAACACTGTCCTTCTTGTCCTTCAGGCTTACCACCACAGGTTCCCTGTAATTCAGCCTGAGTATTAATCTTTTTACTTCTGTCCTGAAAAGTAAATACAGCTTTCAGCCTTTCCATGTTGTGCAGAGGGAGACAATCCTGCTCACCTACTATTGGGTAAGATTAGTAGATAAGATGTGAAGTGATGGCTTATGATGAAGTCTACATGAAGCAGAAAGAGGCAAATCTGAGTCTTCTGATATAGTAACGAAAAGTACCAACGACATTCTTGATTTAAAGGAAACTGCCTTCCAAACAAACATTCACAGCCCCATTAGAAGAAGGAGATGCATGTGAACTTATCTGAAAATGCAGATCAGGTTTGCTTATCTTCAGGCTAAATGAGCAGCTCATGGAGAGGCATCAGAATCTGCTTTATTTATTTGCTTAAGTCTAGCACCTACCTACTGTAACTACTGCTTATCTGGCTCTGGAAAACCCTTTCTTCCGAGACATGAGGTCCAGAATCTTGTAGAAATGGGTGATGCCCATTTCCTTTGAATGCATTTATATTTGCTTATGGGTTGTGTGTGTATGTAGATAAGTATCTACCCTTCATATATAAGTACAATTTTATATATATATGTACTAAAAAACATACATATCATTATATATATTTTACATGACAGCTTTCAGGTGTTTATGTTCCAAAAAGGAAAAAACAAGTCTCTTCTGCTTCTTTTGAAACACAACCTGGGCCCTACTTTGAGATACGTCACATGTAGTATCTCATCTGAGGGGGGGGGGGGGAACAAAAAACAAAAAAAAAACCAAAAAAACCAGATTCTGAGTTTTAAATTCATGGAATTAGCATGCTTTAAAAGATCTTGCAGTTAAATCTAAGACATAAATAAGCTCCCTGCAGGCTATTCCTGTTTGTGACAAATATATGGTGGTTTTATGTGGTAACAAGAATTTTAAATCCTGCATCTAGTATGCTGGCTGGACAGCAACATGATTAAGAAGAAGAGATTTCTTGTGTGGGCTTGAACAAATTACCAACTTTCTCTGTGCCCCAGTCCCTGCTGGAGCTTCCTACGTGCTTTTCGGAAGCACAGACAGTGGCTTGGCAGTGCTTAAATCACCTTTTCTCCCTAAAAAATGCTGACTCAGGCCATGAAATATTTGTCAGGGGATGTTTTAACACAACGCAGAAGTTATTTGCATTATTGAACTACTAGTATTTTCTTGTTTCCTATTCTATTTGAATTAAAATCTTATTATGCAAATTATTTTTATTACAATTTATGTTCTGTTTGAGAGTAAAGTGGGAAGAGGCTGATAACATATTCAAAATTAAATTTTTACAAGAAAGGATGACATTACTTTCTGGATCTCCTCAGAAGTATCTTTTGTAAGATAAGCTTTATTTTTTTTGGTTTGGTTTGTTTTAAAGGAAAATTTGGTGCAACGTGAACTATATAGCAAAAGAACATTAGCAGAATTGTGGTTTATATATAAATGCAGCATGATTATAAATATGCAGTTGCCTATAATATAATTAATGTTTATTGTTAAGGAAAATTAATGGATAGAAATATTTTAATTCTCACATTCAAAAATTCACATAATTTTTCCTGTCTGCCTGATGGGAAAGTAGTGCTATACCAGAATAGTGAGAATAGAATATGAGACCAGTAGAGTAGCCTGAATATTCATAAGGACATATGTGTGTACACCAACACATCTATACATTGTGCTTCAAAGATCAAGTGAGAGCCTCAAACCAATAATTCAGAGGCACTGTGCCAGTACTTCTGTGTACTATACCTCCATACATATTGCTTGTAAATATCCTACAGCTTACTTTGCTTGTTCTTGTTGGCAAACACAGGGCTTAAGTGAAATGATCCACAACTACCCTGGGGTCTCTCTCATGCTTGCTTTCCTGACTTTATACAGTATCTTATTTTTCATCCCTAATCTCATTACCTTGCATTCTCTGCAGGGAGCTGCACAAGACTCCTATCTGCCAATAAGACAAATCCACTTGTGTTATTTTGATTTCGATTGTAGTGTCTCCTCCATTGGTGTGTGTGCATGTGTGTCATCAAGACAAATACTGTCAGGATGAACTGGGGAATATTTCACAGTTGGTATCAGTGAAGTTACTGCTATAAATTTTTCCTTTCCTGAGCTCTTCTTTGAAACATGCCTTTTTAGAGTATTTCTAATAGGATTTTGCCTCCTCTCGTTTCCAGTCCTATATCGTTTGCCTTGGCAGACTGACTGTGCCAGGGATGACTCAAAGTGAGACATTTGGCCAGTAATGTCTTTTCTTTTTTGCATTTCTGGCAAGGAGAAAACAGCATGGTGGCAGGATTTCCAAAATTCTTTTCTGTTAAGTAAGCTGGCCAAACAGGAATCACATCACATCTCAATTGCTTGCAGTCTGAGTTATGGAAGGTCACTGGTGTGAAATGAGGAGTATTTTTCTCCGTATACTGTTTAGCTCTGTCTTCAGTATTTAAGTATGAAACTCAAGCTAAGACTTTGGAATCTCTTGAGAACCAGGAAAAAGAGAGATCAGCTACTGTGAGTATGAAGTGTGTGGAGCTGTATGTCTAGGAGATGTTTTTCAGGAGATAGGTCCAGTTTCAGAATCTGTGGCAGGAAATAAACTTGTCCACAGTGTGAACAGCAGTATTCATCTCATTAAAAATAAAATAAAGTAAAATGAATCTTCTAAATGTTATTTGAAAACAAGATGTAAATTTTGATGACCCCTTGCTGAGAACTATCTCAAGCAGAGCTAAATGAAGATGAGAAGGAAAGGGAGGTGGTTTTAAATCCCCTTTATTTTTTCATAGGGACACTGGCTTTGAAAGCCATTAACAGGGCAAATGTATGCAGAGAAAAATCTGCAGACAAATACTTATTTCTGTAATGCACAGAATTCCACTGTAAAGATGGACTAAGCATGTTTCAGAGTATTTTTACATGGGAAGGTTTGGTAGTTGGAATGAAAAGTTTTGTTACTGATAAATGAGTTTGATTGTTAATAAGTTTAGGCTTTTCATTTAGCTCTATTTTCAGTTCAAAGAGCCAAAGTCTTAGGCTTCCTCTTTTCCCTCTCTATTTTTTTGCTTTACTTCCTTTCACTTTATTTCTTATCTTTGTAATTCTCTCAGAGCTGTAGTAGTTTAAGAAGAGAATAAGTCTCTCCATTTGGAGAGAGGGAAACAGAATTAGGAAGAAATGACTTGTTTTCCACTTCAAAACCAGTTTCCATTTTTTAAAAATGAAAATTTGAATTCAAATGGAAATACACCAAACAAGAACTTGGGAAAGGAAGCACTTTTTTTTCTTCTCCTTGTTTATTCTTTAACATTTATTTGATTGTTTCTGAAATGCATATCATAATATTCTCTGCCAGTAGCCTACTAACAGCCATAGACTTGAGCATTTTTATCAGACAGTGGATTCAGTCTTGTATCAGCAAAGTGACTGGAGATTTATCAGCATCATTTTAGCATGCTGGCCTGATCAAGTGATGCTATAGATTTCTGTTTCTACTTGGCATTATCCTTTATGCCTTGCAATTTGTGCTATTCATGTAAATCGTTCCCAACAATGGTTTTCAAAGCCAAATTTAAACATACCACTAAACTATGGGAACAGAGAACATAAGCTACAATGAAATCCAAGAAGTATTGGATCATGTGATCACCTTCAGCTTAGAAATACCTAATGAATGGTAAATGCAGTTCAGTTCAGCTAAATGTTGAATAATGAGCTCAGAAACAATGATGAAAGAAAGCTGATCTGATGAAGGGCTGGCAGCACAGTAAGTGAGGAATAAATGAAAGGGAGTTACAAGAGACACGTCTCCTACAACTTTGGAGTAATGATTGAGGTTTGCTGCAAAGCAATTGCTTAGGAAAAAGAAATGTGCAGCCAGAGGAAAGCAAACCACAGGATACAAGATGTTTACTTGTGATTCTGCAGTAGTGAACTGAGAAAACTTTCAGTTGTAGACAGGAAATATGCCTTACATGTACAGTATAGGTTGTTTATATATTTTACCTCACAAGTTTATCTCAATCAACAGAGAGAAGGGGAGCTGTCAGTCAGCTTAATGAACAGTTATAACATCTTCCTTGGGAGGGAGAAGAGAACCATCAACTGGTGGCTGAGTGGGTCTCCAGGTAGCTCGTAACCCTCCAATTAGTATCGCCTGCATGCATCATTTGGCATGGAAGGGAGTGGATCAGCACACAGTGCTCTCAGACCAGATTGGGTACAACTCAACTTATCCCCTTTTTCCTAAGTGCTTTGGGCACTACCTGTGTGTTCCCTTTTTGGCACCTGGCTCTCTCCCACTAGGGATTTTACTTTTTTTTTTTCTGCCATCCAGAGCCTGTTAATCTCTTCCTGGCACTGAAAATCAGGCATCCATCCATGCATAAATGCTTCTGGGTCCAGGAGTTGAAGTACAGCTCTCCTTTCCAGCGTACAAGAAGCCTCCAAAATGATAGGGATTAGTCTCACGCTTATCATATACCAGGCTGGAAAAGCTGGGGGAAATGGGTAATGAGCTTCTGAGCCTGATGTCAAGGGGGAAAAAAAAACCCAAATTATTTTGGGTAGTGTTCATATTGAGATAGTTTAATTAATGCACCTGCCTCAGCCTCATTTTTATGGCCTGTGTACTCTACAATACTCTGTTCTCTGAGTATAGGTTTTATTTTCCTCCTTATTTCTTCTCGTCCTTTTTCCATGCTCTGGGGAAACAACAAAACTTCTGAGGCAATGGAAAATTTCAGTGTCATTTGGGATGAGCTGTGGTACTCAGTTACTCAAAATACTTCAAACAGGATGTGTTTCTTTCTAAGATTTTTTCCTAAGCAGTATTTAATTAAAATTAATATTTCTGTGAAAGACTGTAATTACAAAACATTTTGCAATGGAAACATTTTCCACAGGTAAATACATTTTTGCTTACTCTTAGACATTTTCAATACAGCTTCCTTCAATGAAGCATTTTTTGTTAGACTGAGTCTTTTTAATTGTTGTAAAAGTCTGATGTGCAAATACAACTCTGCCAAACACTGCAAGTGCAGATCAACTCAGCAGATGGAAAACAGAGGCACATCAACACTTGTCTTTTTTTTCCTGGTGTCTGCAGAGTGGACCTGCTTGCGGGATCAGACCAAGTGTGCTGATGCTCAGAGATTCAATCTCAAGGATACAGCAGTGCAGGAGAAAGAAGGTTGGGAATTAGAGGCAACATGAGTTGAGGAAGCAGTCTAAATTGTAGTGGAAGTGGTAGTAGGGAGAGCAAAGGCAAATAAAGGATCATACATGGGGAGAAAAGAATAAAAACAGCACAACGTGATATTTAATCTTTTCTACATTTCTCCCTTTCCCTACCTCTAATCCTGTGACATGTCTCTCTGAGACATTTCTTCATTTAAAAACCCCTTTGTTGTGCTGTGCTATTAATGCTCCTTTAGCACATGCTTTCTCTGAGAATCATGGACATCTCCATTGAGCCTGTCAGAGGCTTCAGGGTACCTTAAGTGAAGCAGCAAGCTCTTGGCAAGGGTTAAACAGACACCAACAGAGTAGTACTCAGTTGTCAACCCCAATGTGCTCTGTGAGCAATTCTTTAGAAGCCTTAAATTGGATATTTTCTTTTTCCACTGCAGTCTCTTACTTGTCTTGTAAGTGTGTGAACTGCAAGCAAGAAGACTGTCCAGCTAAAATATAATTTGCTCTGCATGGTGCTGAATGAATAATTTATTGAGCAAACAGTTTGAGTACAGCATATCTAAGCACTTGATCAACTACCCTTAACTTTTTGTGTGGGTGACAGGGGAAGCTGAATGAACTTGATACCATCACAAAGCTGATGAAATAACCTAAAAGTAACAAAATTATTAGACCTTCTTCCTCTAAATAGTCTCTTGTGTGAGCCAGGATGCAGAGAAAATTACTCCATTCAATCAACCTTCCAGTAACTTCATTTCAGGCCTTATTTATATATGTATAATTTTGTCTTTGTTAAATATAACACTTCTTTCTGGGTATGGAATTGCAGGTACTTATTGAATAAATTTAGAAAATACATTCTGTAGAAACTTCTGACATTCTGATGTGTTATATTTATCAGTGCAGGAATAGTGTTTGTGTCAGTGATGCTAGGTATTCTAAAATGCATTGTGCATAAAAATTATTGATCCTTTCTAGAAGCCCAAATTATTTTTACCTTAGCCTCAGGCTCTATTAGCAATGTGGAAAATTGAAAAGGGCTCTCAGAAAAAACTAGCATGAGATTGAAACTGCAACCAAAGACCTGTCAAGTAGAGAGATACTTATGAATTATAATGAGCATGATCTAAAGATGACATTATCCTTTAGGAGCCTGGTTTAAATCTTTCCTCCTGTTGTATGACTCATGAAGTCCCTTAGAACAAACAAACCCAACCAGTTTAAGAAATGCATTTAGAAGTGGTGTACAACAAATATAGAAGGGTTTATGGTATAATGGGCAGTAGGAATAGGGCTGGAAGGGTGCTATAGGAAAGTCTCAAATTATAAGGCTGGCACAGGGATTCAAGCTGGCTTCAGCAGAAATTCTCTCTTACATATATTATATATACATATTGCAGGACTCTCACTTACCCATTTATTGATATCCATGTAAACATTTAACTTTGATGGAAGGAGGGACTGTTTCAGACGTTGCCTGGCCTTGGCTGCATACTGAAGTTGCATGTGGTCTGAGGTGAAAGGAAACTTGTCTTTTTCTGAGGGTTTCACAAATACCTTCTGCAGGGCGGCACATTAACGGCTATGTTGGCACTCACTAGTAATAATATGAGGAAAAATATTATTCCTGTGAAATATGACTGGATCTTTGGGTGACATTTTGACAACTGGCCACTGCCTTCATGAACTGGCTATGAGCACTATAAGCACCTCTCAACAGTATTTCATACTGAGGAAATCTTATTTGTAATACTTTATTTGGCCTTTTTGTTTGCGTATTCAACTCATAAATATAGCTTTTTATTTCAACCTCCCCCCCCCCCAAAGAAAAAAAAAACCCACAAACGTTTGCAGAAGGTTTACAAAGCACATTTTCACTTACCTTAAGGAATACACTAAAATTGACCAAACAAATAGACTTTTTACGAAATTGCTGCTGTGTTGACAAATGCAGTGAAAGCAGATTCCAAACCTTTTTTTTTTTTTAATCAGAAGAAGGATTCTATCAAACTTCCACTATGTACTTTTGTTCTACTAATGTTGCTTTATTGGATGTCTTCCAGGTTATATCTGTTTAGGTTTGTTGCCAAAGGAAACTGTTTGGTTTTACTGTTGTCAGCACTGTGGAGACCGTGTGAATGTAGAAAGATTCACAGGATTTTTCTCTGCTTCCATGCATTTGAGAATATATAAATCAGAAAATTGCTGGCAATGAATTATGCGACGCAGGAGATGCTTGGTCCTTTCCAGTTTCTATTCCAAAATCAGTATGTGAACAACCAGTTAGAAAAATCTTAACTTGCAAGGTATCATGCAACCCATTGTTAGAAAATAAATGCAGAAAAACAGAGTTTTTTTTTTTGCCACTGCTTCCCTGGGTACATCTCAAGTACTAGTCCAGTCTTCTAGTAGAAAGAGTTTAGTACCTCCTGGAGTTACTTCCTCATACCATACAAGTAAGTGCTTCTTTTGGGAGTAATGTATGAACTCATGATGCACCTATGTTTAGACAGCTGTAAACTATTGATAAAAGCTTGCCTAAAGAGCTGATCTTACCAATTAAACTGTGATGCATTAGACATACTGAACACCAGTTATTTTCCACTGTTACGTAACCCAGTCAAAATTTCCTGTGGTGACTGAGCTGAGATTTGAGATAGCTGAGATTTCTCCATTGACTTTGCTTTTACACAGCAAAGGCATAGAGTCTAGCCCCATGTGTTTGCCTGGAGGTGAGACTGGGGAGAGATTTAACTGTCTTGTTTGGCTATTTGTTGCTTATCTGCCAGATGGGGATGGTGGCTATGCCAGGGAGGAACCTAGCTCTCTGGCAGGGCTGCTGTCAGCTGCTCTGTCCTTGAGGGCACTGAACCTCATGTCTGTCTCCATATTTATGTATACAGAGGTAAGTAATGGTGCTCCCTGTGTGCACACTTCTACTTTTGATTGTGAAAATAAATATTTGGGTATGAATTTCAGAATCAGAGACCCAGTAGGCATAATGATACACACTGCTTCCTTTTCTGCTTTGTTTGAAGGTCTTCAAGAAAAGATCTTATGTTTGCATCTGTCTAGTTAGATGTTAGACTAACAGTATCTACTCTGATGAGTTACAATACTGAAGAAATGTGGTAGAGAACTGCTGTTTATCTCTTTGTCAATACTTAAACAGATACCTTGTTTAAGGAATATTTCTAAATGGCTAATTCAACTGTTTTTTTTTTTTTTTCAATTGTTATAATTATTTCAAAGTTACATGCAAACTTCCCACAGGCTTGCTAAGAACATATGTGAGATAAAACCTTTCATTTTGTGAAGCTAAGAAAGTGTTCTATAATACTGCCTGCACTGAGCAAAGTGCTTTGCTCTGCACATTACTCTTCATCTCCTGGTGAGGAGTAAGTTCCGTTGCTCTAAAACAGTCTCTTTTTCAGAGGGCAATGGGAAACCAATCTCATATTTAGAAAGCTCAGTAAAGAATCTTTTTCAGACATTAAATTCTATGGGAGGATGTAATCTCAAGCTTGGGGAAAAATGAGGTCTTCTTGTCAGGTTGCATCTTATCACTTGGGAAGCCTTTATCAGGGTAAATGGATAGTGTTGTAATTACATTTCCAAAACCTTTCCCCCAACAGAAAATTATTTTTCACTGATTAAAATGTGGTTCTCCTGATACTGACTTGGTGCTTGGAACTAATTTTGAACAGCTGCCAATAGTTGTATCATTTCATCTTTCATTTTCCGGCCACTTTAAATCATGTTCATTTGTTAAGAGTCTTTCAATTCCTGATATGCTGTCTAAAAACAATGAACTTCTAAATCTTGGATGGATTTCATCTATTAGTCATATGAATAATTTTGTCATGATCTGTAAAGTGTAGCTTGACATCAGTGTTGAAGTCTACCTTGCTGCGATTTGAATTGTGTTGAAACAGCTTTGCCAAGGCTGTGCATGGAGACTTTGACCTTGCATGGATGTCAAAGCCTCATGGGCGAGGCTCTTTGCACAAGTCTATCCTGCTTTGAATTCCTGCATGCTTCATCCTGCTGTTGAATCTTTTCTGTAGTCAGAATTGCACTTCTGAAGATGGGCCCTGCCCTTGTCTATGGGGACCAACACAGAGGGATAGAAATACAAATGAAGGGCTAGGGTCACAGGGGTCTGGCCTAGGTGATGGCTGTCATGCTGCTTGCTGATAATTTCCTTGTGGAAAAGTTAGTGCATCACTAACATCAGTGTCAGCTGTTCCCCTAGGGACACCATTGACAGCTCATCTCTGCCAAGGTGAAGCTTGCTCTTTCTTACTGAAGAAATTATTTCAAGGTAAAAGCTTTCTTTAAAGCAGCTTTGCCTGTAATAGGTGCTGAACATACACATACTGAGGAATCTTGGAGTAGCATATATGCGAGAATATATGCTTTTATTTTTTTCAGGTACATTCCCAATGTCTTCACTTCTAATCAAAGAGGAGCAGGCTGATGATGTTCAGTTGTTCCTAAACCCACCTGGTAGATCAGCAGGCACGTTCTACTCTTTTTCCACGCTGTCCTATAAAATAAATTATTTACTCATTAGTTATGATGAATTCTTTGTGGCTATTTTGTGCCCTGTTACTACGGCGTGTTCAAATAGTTAGGAAACAACTGTTAATCTACAAGGATTGTTAATGATCTTTTAGTTGGAGAAAGTTTGGTGAGTGCTGGAATAGATGTTGCTGTGAGCTATGCGGAGGAATTCCCCAGCCAAGGCTAGCTGGATTTTATCATTCACTTTAGTGTCCAAATACAGTTGTTCTGCCTCATAGTAGTGACGAAACATAGTTTATGGTTTTTCATATTTTGCAATTGGCAAGTTTTATGCAAGTCATAACTGGAACCTCATGCAACCGCTATTTGCAATCACTTAATGTTACATCAGTATTCAATAATGTTCTGTGGATCTGGTAACGTACCACTGGATGAGGGTAAAACATGCAGGAGAGCAAAGAAGGCTGACAAAATCCGTATTATTTCAGACAGTTCTGAAGGATTAAGATAACTGAAGGAAAATTTGGAAAAAGTTGATTTTTTTATTTTTTAAAAGAAAAACTTCTGGATCTCATTAAAGTATACATTTGTAACATCTTCATATCTAATTAGTGATGTTCTTGCTGTTACTGTGTGCAACATCTTATATAGACCTGAGACTTTTACAAATTGCTTCTTAAGTATAGCTGTTGTTAGATTCAGTTTTGCAGATAAAAACACAGAGAATATTAGGGAAAAGTTTGAGTGTTGTTACAATTTAAAATAAATTTTAGGTCATTTGGGCTTTAGGTGGGAGATCAAGGCATTGTGTGAGTTCTGAATTCTGGGAAAGTCAGCCAGCGAAGTGCATGGAGGGGAAACACTAAGATTTCAGAGGTCACACAGTAAAAGAGATTCCTACTTCAAGGTTACTTCAGTACCTGAGTTTTCAAGTGGCTTGCTTTAAATGTCAAGAAAACAAAATTTTTTCATTCTATTCCTGATGTCCCCCTGTTGCATAGTTTGTCAAACATTAAATTGTACATATAAAGTACTGTAGATTTCTAGTAAGAATTAAGGGTTCTGACTCAAATTGAACTCCATATGTAAGAATTAAGGGTTCTGACTCAAACTGAACTCCATATGTGAGCAAGAGTTTTTCCTAAATATAAAAAATGTATGTTCCTGGCACTGCTCTTAGTCTTTGCTTTTTGGCTATATGAGGAAGTTTATCTTTAAAAATAAATAACTAAAATGGCAAGAAGATACTGTGTAGTTTTAGCTTAATGAGATTAAAAATCTTTGCTTCAGTAATCTTAAAACAGGGAGGGGAAAAAAGAACACTAGAGGACACAGATGATAACAGATGCCATGCTTTCATGTAGCTGCTCTTGAGACATTTTTCTCCCCAGTTTCTCAATATCCTGCATTTCAAAACATAATGGGATGAAGGAGGGAAAATTTTCATGTTGAATTTTTGCTAATTTGTAAAGGCCAAAGCCTAACTAATGTACATTTCTCACTACAGTGCCTCAGCAAGTTCATGTGGCTGTTCATTCGAAAGGCTCATTAGGGACCTAATCCATCTCTCATGCTGCTGTTGTAATGAAAGTAAGAGTTACAAGGACAATGAGATTTTCTTCATTTAGGGAAAAGAGGTGCAGTGCTATTAAAGCTCTCACCATCCTAATTAAGTTGTGGAAAAAATATGAGTAGAATCTTTATGGCATTTACATTAATTGCACTTAGGCTGTGGTTAGTAATGATGGTTTCATTAATGTAACAGTAGTTTTGGAACAATATACAGAAAGTTTCCATTAGATGAAATGCTACTGCATTCTTTGTATCTATTAGCTGGTTAGCCACAGAATGAATTCTGTAAGGATAGTACATAGACAAAGGTTGACTTTAGGCAAGTTCACTGGTATTTTTAAACAATGCAGAATCTGAGTTGTTTTTTTTCCTTTTTGTTTTTATTTTTAGGGGTTGGGACTGGGGGAAGGGGAGTGAAATTTACAAACAATAAGAAGTACAGAAGTCTTCAGCACAATGAAGCTCATGGTTATAACTCAGAATCTGATAGTTTTTCTTCTTCTAAAACTGATAGCAGCAAATTTCACGAAAATTTAGAAGTCCTGCTTAGAGGTGTCAGGTTTTCTTCATTGTCCACGTTCCTGGGCTTTGTATGTCTGGTAGTAAGGGCTTTTCAAGAATACATTTGAGTTCCTTTGAAAAATGGCAGTGATTTATAAAAAGAGCTTTAATATGTTGAATACATATTTCATACATTACAGGTGGGTGTGAGCTGGCTCGTCACAGAGGTGGGAAGCATACTTAGTCTTTATTGCCCATTTGACATATTTATATTACCACACAGATACTAACTAATAATTTCCATAGCTCTAAGGTAAATTAATAAATGTTGTTAATCCCTTTTTTGTACAGGAGGAAATGGATGAATTGCCTTGATCCTTGCAGAAAAGGGATAGAGCCATGGACAGAATCTCAGTTATTACTCACGCATAACCTCATACCATTTCATTTCATCCTTACTATCTAATGCATTGAATAGACATTCACAATGTAAACAGCTGTGTCTGCTGGAAATACCAGCCCCTTTACTGTAATATTTTTATGTCCTTGGGCACTATCTTTGTGACAGCTTCACTTCAGTGAGTTCACCTGCCTGGCCTCACCGTGCTGCTCTGAGCAGGACCAATTGATGTGGTCTCACGCCACAAAGGAAGAGCAAGGGCCTCTTTGCCTCCTAAGGGAGAGAGATCATCATGATGGCAAGTGGTGACAAGCTGTGGGGACAAATGACATCTAGACCCAGTTAGCCTAGGAGAGATAACGTAATTCTCGTTTAACAAGTTCTTAAAAACTTCTTATCACCTGTGATTAACAAACCTATTAACAGATACTGTTGCAACACTCAGTCTACTAAGTGTAAAGAGTGTAGTGCACACAACATCTGTTTTAATTTCTCTTTCAAGTTTTGTAGTGACACAACCTCCCTTTTTGATTCAGTAGTATCATGTTTGGTTGTGTTAATGTAAGTTAGCAGTACTAGAAGGAACAGACAGTATCTTCTTAAGGCAGATTCGTGACTGTAAAGATGAGTTTTGGGAAGTCATAGAGATTTAATTCTGCTCTACTTATGTTCATCTTCAAAGTCAGTTCTCTAAGTTAGAAAGCTGTGATCACATTTACTAAGTTTAACCTGAAAGTTTTGCAAATGAGATGACATTCATTTTGAAGATAGTAAAAGGTGGCCACATCTGACACCATTAAAAAATCTGGAGTAGTTTTCAAGATAGACTACATATATAGCAATTTCATTGAGAAAAATACTCTGTAATCACTGATGTACTACTTATTCAGAAAACAGTGGAATAGGATCTATTATGCTAGCCCCTAAAGAAGTTCTTCCTTAAATTGGTTATATGTTTACTGCTATGGAGGGCTTCTAAGAGCCTTTCCCATCTTCTTGTGGTTTTACTTTCACAGTAGCAGAAAAGATAAGGAGAGAAATCAACCTATGCCAAATATTTCTTCTCTGCTCTTCAGGTTTTTATATGCCTAATTTCTTCTCAGTCATTCTGACGTTATGGAGTGTGTGTTAGAAGCAGCTTAAGCTATGTCTGGAACTGACAAAATTGTTCATTGAAGGAAATCTATGCAAGATGCCCCAAATTCTTCTCTCATGCTGCTCTACCTGTAAATAGACAAGTGCATTATAGGGACTTTGAATTTTGTTGCTTTAGGATTTCTGCTCTAGACATGGAACTGCAAACCCCCTTCAACAGAGCACAGAAGTATTTGCTTTCTGCTGCTCTTTTTTCCCTTTTTTTTTTTTTTTCTTAGCTTCTTCTTGGTACTCCTACTGCTCATATAATGAGATAAGTTTATCAGAAGGGAAAAAGTGGATCTTACAATTACTATCAGTAAGTTAATAAAACAGAAAATGGAGGAAATATCTAAATACATATATATTTCTTACATATTTCTTCATATATATTATATGTAATGATCTCAGAAAATTATCTATTAGATAGTGTTTTTGAGACAAGAGAAAACTCCTGCAAATTCCTGCTGTCCAATTTAGGTTCAGATCATGCAAGAGGTTATGCTTTGGTGTGTCTGAAGACACTGACAGTTTGAGCAATCTGAGATTCTCTTTCCAAGCTGTCCTGAGTTTTGATCTGTATTTCCTCATATACTGGAATCTCATAATTAATACATCGTATACATAATTTTAGTTTCAAAGGTAAGACACATTTTGATGAAATTGTCAATCCTCAAATCCAGGGTTCTTCCTCTATAGCTTTGCATGGAATGAAAAAATACAATACTTTTTGCTTTCCTTAGAAGTTTGTATGTTATTGTGGTGGGCCATCTATGCGTAACACTGAGATAAAGGTTGAGAACAAGTATCTCTAGTTGGAGAGAATCCTCTTCCCTAATCTCATTTCCTCTTCCCCAAATGCAGTTATTCAAGCTGCATGGAAGGGATTAAATTTATCCTTTTGATATTTTCATGTCCTACAGCAACATAATTAAGATGGTATTGCTATATTCATGGTTTAGTGGAAAATCCACCATGATCTTGAACAGTATGTTATGTGTGGGTAGACTTTGTTCAGGGAATTTAAATTGGATCCATTTCACATAACTGCATATGGCAAATAATTCAATTTAAAAATAAACATCTTGTCCACGTAAATACCATTCATTTCAATTGACTTTTATTTTCATGTTTCTTTAGAGCAATTACTGTCTGTCAAGTTGTTGTATATATATTTCCTGCTACCTTTAAAAAAAGAAAAAAAAAAACGAAAAAAAAAACGACCAGTTATTTCTTAGCTTTGATTTCCATTAGGCTTTTAATAAGGAAGAATCTCTCTATGTTGTATATATAGATAAGGACTAGTAATTCAATGAATATGCAGACTATAATTCAAGTTTACCAATAAATTTAGATTAATTAGTGCAGAGCTTATTTGAAAAAAGCAGAAAGCTTTGAAGTTTACTGGTTGAGCAGCATGGTTACCACAGGTGGCTGCTCGCACCTGGCGCAGCCTGCAGGACTCTGAATGGTTTCACCTGATGGCCCCAGTGCAGGCTTCATGTGGGGTTCTGAAGAGAACACTTTTGCAGTTGGGCTGTTGAGTTGCAGCCATGAGGTGTGGGCTGAGAAAGGAGTGAGAAAGTGGAATAATCTGCCAACATCGAGCAGAGGCGTGCATCTATAGAAGGTTAGTGTTGTTGCTTTTTCCCTTCAGAGTGGAGCTAAATGGTGGGAAAAATAGTGAAGTTCTGAAGAAAAAAATGCCAGCCGATAGCAGCTGCAGGCTGGGAAGTGGTTTTATGTCTCACAGTGCAGTCTTGAGGTACTCTGTAGGGTCTTGGAAATGTCCTGTTATGCATTGTAAGTAGAGGTGGTTCAGTCTTCGCCAGCTCTGAGTGGCACAAATGGGAGATGTTTTGTTCGAGGACAGTTATGAGGTGGTGCCTGTGGAAGCCTTCAGAGAACACAGCTATTTGTTCAGGTTCTTTAAAGAAAATTAGTTCTGAACTGTTTAAATCTGACTTTGTTGTGGAAGCATTTTATCAACTGTGTGGAACTTGTGCAGCTGCTGATAGGCGTTGCTCTCTGGGAAAGATCTGCCAGTGAAATAAAGCTCCTGTAACTGTGGTGTTTTATTAAGCACATCCCGTATGAATGCTTAGAACTGTAACTTTTAATAGGATTTCTGTGAAAGCCAATCAAGATAGACAGTAGCTAAAGATTTTCTGGTTTTCAGAAAGCGGTGGGGATAGCTGTTAACTTCGATGTTCTTGTCTTTGTCATCAAATAGGTTACCAGCTCTAATTTGCAAAAGAATAAAAGGTCAAAAGAGCTCTAGAGTTTCAAAAGCCTTTTTCAGGAGAAGGGAAGGAAAGCTGACATTTCTGTGGAGTGTAGAGCAAAACAGCTTTTGAAATTAACTAATTTGGATCCTGTGGCCCCATTAAACAATAGGAAAGGTGTGAGACTAACTTAAGGGCAGCAAAAGCAGGGCTGGCCAAAACGTATTCTGAGAGCTGCAGGTGGGAGGAAGCCTGAATGCAGCACAGCTGAGAGCAGGATCAACGATCTGTCGTTGTAATAAGCACCTTGTCCAGCTGAGGAGCTCAGGGTGGGCCGTAGGCACCTGCGTGTTTTGTAGAATAATGCAAAATTGCCAGCTGATCCGTGGGTTCAAACTGAATGTGCTTCTGTAGACAATGGTAGTGAATTTGAGATGGCTACAAAGCAATGAGTTTGCAAGCTGTGACCAAAGCATTGTTACAGAACCTTGTGTTTAAGGTTAACAAGAGGCAATTTCCTGCTTTCTGCTGTAAGGTTTATAAATTTATATTCCACCGAATACAAGTAAACCCTATTTCTTCCTGACAGCATACCGTGAGCTTGGCATCTTGACTGCACTGCAGTTTTGTCTGCTGCAGAAGTTCTATGTTCCTCTTATGAAATGTTTAAATAATAAAGTGTGCTTTTAATATTTAAATTGCTCAAGCTGTCTCCCTTAATTACTTGGGGGCTTAGGGGCATTTGAACACTTGCAACAAGTTGGACAAACAGCAGGTATTTCTT
Organism: Phasianus colchicus; assembly: GCF_987193195.1. Classification (NCBI taxonomy): domain Eukaryota; kingdom Metazoa; phylum Chordata; class Aves; order Galliformes; family Phasianidae; genus Phasianus; species Phasianus colchicus. The sequence continues at coordinate 12,533,321 of NC_143442.1, forward strand.
TGCCGGCATGTCTACTTTTCCTTTTGGAGTTCTTTTTTATGAATTTTTCAGAGACTGCAGTGCAAATATCACAGCCCAAAGAGGCTTCAAATGTATAGTGCTGCAAACAAAAACAGCAGGAGCATGGACTTGTGGAGTTTATGCCACTGAATAAGACTGGTGTCAAAAATAATGAGGCAAACGAAAAGGATATTCTGTATGCTCCCCCAAGAAAAAGGGGGAATTATGCCTATTATTAGCAAAAGGGACTGGGAGTGAAAAGGAACTGAATTATGGAAGCTTCAGCTGTAATAAAAGTTAGTAAGGCAATGAGTGATCTGCATCAGTAGAGAGAAGTAACACAATTTTTGCAGAATTTATTAGTAAAAAGTGTTGGAAATATCCAAATAATTTTGTCAGGATGGTATCTCTGATAAAAGCAGATTTTTTTTGCGATTGCAATGGAGGATGTCCTGCAAGCAGGAGCACCCTTAAGGACACGGGGACAGCTTTTGTACCTTGTTTCCGCCTTTGCTTGTCCCCCTCCCCTGTTTCCTCATTGGCTGGATGCTCCAGGTTCACAATCTTATCAAAGTTTACATTTGTTAATTGTTGTATTATCTGGTGTCAGTCAGTAGCCATCCTGTTGCTTCCAAGATGTCTCAGTGTTCTTCTTGTCGTATCAATAAGATGATTTTCTTCGAAATCTTCATTAAACAAAGAGTGCCGGGGTATGGGGTAATGCCAGGCCTTCCCGATGTCTCTTCAGGTGCTTCCTTGGGCATGCCATGATTTGTTTTCTTTCTTGATCAATCTCATGCAGGATATTCTTGCAATGTGTATGGTAAAATAAATATATATACATCTATATATTGAGCATGCATTCATGGGGGAGGTCTAGAGGATAAGTGATGCAAACTATCAGAACCCCCTCCCCCAAGTAAAGTAGAAAGGCTGTCGGGAAGAAATGTGACAGCGGAGACCATGAAATTAAAAAAACATTATCCAATTCTATTGCAGAAACAACATTTGATTCCCACAAAGGGAAGTCTCAAAGTTTAAAGGATAAATGACTGCAGTTTGGAAAGGAAGGACTAAATTTGTTTGTTGCACTACAAACTCATTGAACGATGAATGAAGAACTGATATCCATGAAGTTGTTTGCATTTTTTCCTTTTCTCTCTTATTCTTTCACATTGTAACTTTTTTCTCCTTATAAGTCAGAGTAATGATGGATTTCCGTTGTTGCTGCACTTTAAGCCTAAACTGAATGGTTTTTAGCCAATTTGCTACTTGAAGGTAGTCACGTTGTGGTAGAAACCAGGGGTGTTTTTCTGTGTTTTTAAAGCCATTTAATTGGAAAACTGGAAAATAACTGGTAGCTAGTTATAATCTTTCAGTCCCTTTATTTTTCATCTGAGTCATTGTTATGCTAGCTGTAGCTCCTTTAGCTTCAGTAGGATTATTTGTTTCTTAGTGTTTTTTATTGGTACCTCAAGGGAAGATGTTTTTGAAGGACTATGTGTGCTGTTTGGAGGAAGAGAGATTTGTAGAGCTTTCAAGAGAAGCAAATGTAGTTGTTCTTTAGAGTGTCTGTGATTTACTTCCCAAAGCATGCAGACAAGCTAATTGATGGATAGTTGAATGATGTGGAGAAATTTGAAGAATGTATTTCATTCCTCTGTAGTGGGAGGACAAGGAAATACCAGGAAATGTTCAGAATGAGACAGACTTGTGTATTGAGTCCAATAAAACTGCTCACTTCAGTGTTTATCGCTTCTTGAATCTGCTTTCTTTAAACATTGCGAAGCCTTCTTAATGCTTACATATCAATAAAGACCACCAACTGCTGCATTTACCTCTTGTCCCTAGAAGAGAGAAGTGCTTGTTCTTGTCAGAAAGTCTGTTTATTTACCCAACATTATTTAGACTGTACTGGACAAGGAAACCACCAGTTACATTCCCACAGTAGAAGAAGGAAAGCATGTGATCCATCATCTTTTTCATGCTGCAGTGGAGGGTGTGTGTTTTTTTTCCCTCTCTTTAGGTGTAGTCATGGTGTAACTTGCATTTGTTTCTTCCAGATTGGATTGTTATAGCAAGCTAGATCCTTACCAGAGTGATTCATTGAGTGTTTTCTATTGGTATTTCACATATTCCATTTTCTTGGTTCTTGAAGTATATTGATGAGACAAGTTGCATAGAATGGAATAGTTTGGTTGTAATGGACCTACAGAGGTTATCAAGTCCAGAGTTGTTCTACAGTAAAGATTTGTTCTGTTCACAGCTTACTGAGATCATCCTCTTCTGTGAAGGTGTAAGAAGGAACATCAAAAACTCTATAGAGGAAATAATCAGGAGCTTCTTTGTCTGAGATGGCTAGGCAGGATCAAAACCTGTCTTGCTGACAGGGAACTATCAGCTTGTACAATGAAAGGAGATCCAAAGAGGAAAATCACATGTGAAATTCTCAAAGCACAGTGCTCTATAAATGGCTGTATTTAGTGTCTTGATGCTGTAGTGTAAGGTGCTCTGGAAATAATGACTATGCAATGAAGGACTGTGGAAAAGATACCAACTGAATTTTATTGTTCATTTTTTAAGCAAGAATGGGACTAGCTGACTCTCAATAGATTTTTATGTTTCTTAAATTACACTTAGTGGGTCTTTATTCTAAAATATCTGAACATGTATCATTTTTTGTAATGTTGATCTGCTGTGATGAAGCATGGTTATCACTGGACCTTTGTATTATGCTGTCCTCTTTCAGCAGGACTATGCCTCAAGAGCAAATGCTAAAATTTAAAAGTATCTGCTATCTCCCTCTACTAAGAAGGAGACATACTCCTTTATAGTGTGTTTGACTATCCTTGGGATTTCTCAGAAGCTATTGTGCTTTTTCACTGTCTAAGCATTTTTTACTTAATAAGTACTATTTAAACTAGTTTTTTTTTTTTTTAGCCCAATTAACCTACAGTCTCTCCAGTTAAGGTGTTAGTTACATTTCTTTCTAAATCTAGTGGAAGAAGAGTTTTTTTTTTTTTTTAAATAAAAAGAATTATCGTATTGCATTATTGTTATTACTACTGATCTATCAATGAAGCAAAAAAGTTTGTTTTCCTTTATGTCAATAACTTCTGCTAGTGTTACGGAAATAGGCTGTATATATTGCATGACTCTTGTAAAAAGCACTTTCCTCTTGGCTGTGTAGATGCACAGAGAAAAATTCAGTTAAAAGAATCCATTGTTCTATTTCTGGCTAAATCTTAGGTGGTGTTGTGTGCATGCCTCAACTAAAATTAAGCATCTGATCTGTTTTATTGGGTAAACTGCCTGTTACCTTCTCCACCTTGAGTAATGGATGATGTCTCTGCAGTTTCTCTCCTAAAGTCTAGTGGTCATTGAGGCAAACGATGTTCTTTAAGTCTGGAACTTCAAAGCTGGGAGGATAAAACCAAGATGGCCACTGTTTTATTCACTCACTACTGTCCTGTCCTTATCAGGAGGGATTCAGGTGCTCCAAAAGCTGGAAGCAAAGCAGGTGAAGGACAGATGTAGAGTATTAGTGTTGCTGGTTACCTGTGGTAGAGTTCAGTGTGTGTGTGAAATAGCAAGGGTAAAAACTGTGTATGGGGTAAACCACAAGATCTTATTTTGAATTCTGCTTTTTACTTATAAGCATTGACTATTAAGCACAAACTCCCTGGAATATGCAGTAGTTAGTCTGATGTGTTACATGCTTATGTTTTTACTCCTGTTGACTGTGTCAGTAGTGGTTGTGTTCTGTAATTCACAAGAAGTCAAGTACATTTCCATGGAGCTCAGCTTTTTTTCTTCTGTAGCAAGCAGCTGCTGATGCAAATAATAAACATTCATGCCGCTTCATCTTTTAATTCCTGACAGCTGTAGGCACCCACATTGTGCATTGTTCATTCCTGGTATGTTTTACTATCTTATAGCCTCTTCATTTAATCCTAATTCATTCAAAACAGCCATTAAATTCATTCAGAATTGTGCTTGAGTGAAATACAGTCTGCCTGGGAAGCTGAGGAGGATCTATGTGGTGAATCAGCTCAATGTCTATCTTGATGTCTCTGAACATCAGGAAATGCATTGAGTGGGAGTAGGATTTATGAATGAAAGAAAGCTCCCTTGCACCATGTCCACCATTCACAGCAAAGGTGGTTTGGAGGTAATTGTTAGAGCTTTTGGTGGGAAGACTGCAAGCTGAGTTGAGGCTCTTCCAGCAGCTTTGCAGCTCTGTGGTGTGTCAGCTGGTAGATGTCTCTAGTGCAATTGAACAAATCTCTTAGGTTTTATTTTTTTGTCTGCAGCATGAAAGAAATAGGGAGTAAGAATTTGCACACCCCCATGTCAGTTTAAGATCTCTTAGAATAGCAGGAGGGAAGCTTCTTTTATTTATTTATTTATTTTTGGAGGTGAGAGAATATGTAGCATGTATTTTGTTAGTAATAGATCAGAAGCTGCTGCTTAAATTGGAAACTGATAGTTAAGCTATCTTCACTTTCCAAGTCAGGGTTTTCAATAAAAAACCTTGGGGTTTTTAAAATTAAACCCAAAATTAAAACCAATACAGCAAAATTAAGGCTTTGAAATGTAAAGGCATTTTTCCTTTTTCTACAACATAATTGTCTCTTATTCAGAAATTGCTCATGTGAATGAATTTCTCATTTTCATTCTCTGTTGTTCTCTTTGTTTGGAGCTTTAAGGTGAAGAAAAGCCCCTTACAGATTCAGATTCTTTCTAAAGACAAAACTGTAGGTGAGCATATGGAAATGAACCTACGGATTTTGGGTGGCATGTCTGAATTCTGTGTTGGAAAGCTGTGCTTTTCTGAGGGGAAGGAAGGACAGAATCCCTGAAAAACCTCTCTTGAATTTCACCAGTGTTGGACTGCAACAAATTTTTCTCCTTTTCCCCAGTACTACCCCATCATTTTTGGTGTGTTAGAGCCCTAGAATTAAAAAAGACCTTGTGAAGCGTTTAACATGCTAAAACAAAACAAAACAAAAAAAGCCCTTAAATTCCATGTTTTTACCTGCAAGATAAACCTGGAAAGGAATATCAGTCATACTTTTTAGGAGTTTGTGAGAGCAATACTTTTTTTTGTTCTTTGTAATGATACTTTCTGTCTTTTTAAGATGAAAAGAAGATATGCTGTATCCCTCTAAGAGAAGCTCCTAGCATGATGAGAGGTTTTGTGTTACATTAGCCTTTATCACTTAATAGCAGCAGGGAGGGAATGATTTTGAGAACGTGAGAACTGCCTATCCTTCCTATGCTGAAACAGACTATAGTTTACTTCTGGATGCCAGTGAGGAGTGTGCATATGTGTATGGTTTTAGTATCCAGTTTTCTTTATTTTTCTAGAATCATGGCAGCTTTGGTCTGTATCTCAGGATAGAGTCTTGTACTTTCCTCTTTCAAAGTCTGCTGAATCTATAGGAGGAATCCCTAAACTGATAGTTCTGCTATGGTCTCTTCACTGATGCTGTGTTTCAGTGAGAACAATGCCTTCAATGGCCACTGCTTGGAAGCAGTGTTTTATAGTGTGCCGTGTTTAGACTTCACACTGAAAATCTGTACTTTGCAGGTTTGGTGGGGGATGGTGTTAGCTGTGGAGACTATAACTGTACCTGAACTTATCTTCCATGTGAAATGATTGCCTTTCATTATCATTCTGAACTATCGCCTATTAAATGATTGCGATGAATTGGATTTAGCCTTGTGCGGTAATGTAGAATAACAATAACTTTCCTGGAACTTTTCATTCGCAGTGAACAGTAAACTTTATTTAGAACTAACTGTAGCTCTTTGTAAAGGCTTTTCAATACAAGTCCATATGGGATGGTTGATTCATGTGCTCATAAGTTAAAATAGAAATGGTGAGAAACCTCTGTGACTTAAAATGTCCTCATTGTGAGAGCACAAAAGATCCAGAAATGGGTAGAACTGGGGCCCTTATGACTTCATATCAGTGTTAGAAAAAGTAATTGTCTCCATAAACAGGTGTATGAGGCAGTGCTGTAGTTAGCTGCTTATTTATCTGTGGGACATAAAAACAAGCCAGTCCTACAGTTAGCAGCTGTTGAGTTGTACACAGGGCATGGATTGCATTACACATGCTATTGTTCAGTTTAAAATTAACATGCCACAATCCTCATTAAAACATCATATGTGATATTTAATTCTGGTTATTATACTGCTCTCATTAAGGCAAATTTTATTTCTAAGTTACGTTTAATAATGCAATGCACTGTAACAGTTGCATGTACTTCAATTAGAAATAAGATTGTGCCTGCAGGACAACTTAACATTTTGTTTCACGTGGAACACTTGCATGTTTTGGGATTTGGATTTGTTTGGTTTTTTTCTGTGTTTTTTTTTGTTTGTTTGTTCAGGTGTCTTTGCCACCTCACACACAGTCTTTGCAAAGATTTTGCTTTGATGCTTAATGTCTGGGTGAAGGTGGAAATCACGTCAGTAGGACAAGCTCTGCAAGGGGAAAAATTAGTCATGCTCTGACTACCTTTTATCTATTTTTTTAAGTATACAGGAAAATTCATTTTCACTGCAGCCAATCTCTGCTTCTACCAGCTTTAAATTTACCATAGCTCTAGAAATTTAAATGTAGTAGGTCACATTCTTATCTTAGTGGAGCCCTGGGCTGCTTTTTGCTGAGGAAGTGGCCTGGTAATATGGTTGTCGTCATTCCCCTCTCCCAAGAATCACCTAGGATTTGATTAAGAATTTTCCACAGTATCACTGCAGCTGACGTAAAATGTCAGGTTCAGTTCTGGTCTTGTTTTCAGAGCTCATCTTTGGTCTGACATTGTGTGTTCCACTGTGAATCTGACACACAACCTCTTATGTGAATTTTCTCTGGAATATCAGTTTGTTATACGTGATCAATAACAGATGCCTAAAAGAGAATGCAGTTACGTGCTTATGGGTTCAGGTACTTCCTCTTCCCCCCACTTCTTCTGGAAATGTCTCTGTTCTACAGAATAGCATGGTAAAAGCTACTAAGCTAGTTAAGGAGGCTAGTGTATATGGGCTAGCATCAACAGCCAAAATGCAAGTGAACTGCAGCTGTTTGTAAATGTGTTCTTCTTTCAGAGGGCTGGCAGACTAGCTCACGCTGAAATTACAGATTTGTGAGAGAGGTGTCTAATCCTGAAAGTGAAGTTGTATTCACATAACTATTGTGCAATAAGTTCTATTGGAAGATAAATGCATGAGTGAAAAAACATATCTGCTTCACCCTTGTACGTTCTCTGCAACAGTGCATGCATGATGAACACCTTCATACCCAACACATATTTGAGGTGGGGTCATCTTTGCTTGCCTAGTGTTAGCTACTGTAGAATATCTGAAGAACTGAGTTACTTCAGTGCCTTCGCTCCTTTTCAAAACAAGATAGAAGAACTAATTATTTCACAGAACATTTTCTGCTTTTAATATGTTGGGAATATTACATTCTTTAGGATGATCTATTATAACTCTCATGGGGCCATAATGCTGTAATGGACAATGTCACCATCTCAATAGAGAATACTTGTGCTCAGTTACACAAGAGCCTAGAGGTAATTTTAAGAAACATCTTCTGAAGATTGTGAAAAGTATGTGGGGACCCTGTACTGCTGTGTGTTGTAAGAAAGGCTTTCATGTGGAAAAATTTACAAACTCATCTGGAAAGAAGAGGGCTCTTGATACAATCTCAGTGTAATTCCAAATCAGAAGTGATATCCTTTAGCCCTTACTCATTCAGCTTTACCTGAGAAAACTAAATACAAACTGAATAGAAAGTAGGGGCCAGTTTAGTTCTGAGTTTTCTATGTACTCTCCTGAACACAAAAAACTGGACAAATGAAAGAAAACCTGTGATGCACAAGGACCTGAATTTTCCTAATGTTAAAGACTCCTTTCCCATGCACTCTTGAAAAACAGCCCCAGATGCAGGCTGAATTTTCTCTTCTTCATTGCTGCTTAAGGGATATGGAGTCTGCCTGGAAATGTTAGGCTGTCCCTGCCATTACTTAAGCAACATGATAAGGAAGAATGTGAAATGATAATTTGACATCTGGACATTGAGGAGTGGAAAAGTTTTGTTTTGTTTTTGTTTTTTCCAAAAAAGAGACAAAATACATCCAAACATAATCGGGACTTAAAAAGAAAAATAATGATAATCTGTAATATTAATGTAGTATGACACCTGGATTATGAAGTTTGGAAATTCTCTGTCTCTGAGTTTTTCATGTTTTCTCCAATTGCCTTTTGGCTTGTATATGGCACTTATTTGTTTCTGTTTACTTGTTTATTTTCTTGTTTATTATAAAATTTTTTACTTGTAAAAATTTTTTTACTTGTTTATTATAAAATGGGCAGATAAATGTGTAAAGTGTGTTAGCATTTTCCATTATCTTCATCTTTGACAAAACTAGGAGGAAAATTGTTTCCTTGCTTTCCTGCTTGTCTTAGACCATGGAGAGTTCTCATTCTAATGGAAGGCTTAAGTATGTTTGCAGTTTCCTCTCTGCGTTTCTTTATGCAGTACTTGGTGTACTGATACAAATTTCCACTGAAAATATGGAATGATTTAAGTATTAATAATGTTTCCTGGTGATGATATGTGTATGGAGACTGCACTCCCTTGGTGGGAAAGGGAAATGCTGAAATAAAGTTCATGGCAAAGCAGCTGTTCAAAATGGTATTAGCAGTTCAATGGGAAAACAGTAGCTTTATATGAAACAAACAAACAAACAAAAAACCAACACCCTTATATAATGACTTGAAAATGCCTCTTTAGAAAATGGTTATTCTTCTTTCATGTCTTGTAGCAAATTGCGGTTGAGAAACTTTATATATTTGCTGTGTACAAAAGGGGATAGAGAGCCTTTGTTTTTCACTTCTTTGTCAAGTGAGGAAGTCGAGGCTGTGTGGAGACTTGCAGGCAGAAGCTCTGAGTCTGCCAAATTGCGAGTGTGCTGTTTTGAACTGTGCTGATATACTGCAGTAAGAAGCTACAGTGTCATGATGCACTGATTTTTCAAAATGCGTGTTGTAGTTACTTTCTATTTATTTATTTATGCATAGTTGAAGAAAATACAATGTTTTGTCCTGTGTATAAATAATTTCACTTTAGCTTTCATTCAGAGAAAACATTCAATGGGAGATTGAGGTTTGGTAGAAACTGCTTTTGAAACCAGGAAACATCGACAGAAAAGTTCCAATGAGCTCTAGGAATGCAGAGAAGGGATCTTAACTTAAATACTATACACGCTATAATAGTAATCATATAAAACTAATTATACTTAAAGGAAATTAGATATGAAGAAGAAAAAAAAAAAAGATAACTTCAGTACTATCAACTTGAAATGTTGTGCTCAACTTAGTGATGTAGGACAAGATACTACAAACGTCTCATGCATAGTTTTACATTTGTCCTTGTTTGCTTGCTGAGCACTACATAAAAATCCTTCTGAAATAAGTTGTGTCAGACTTTTGGCTGAAATAATTGGAGTGAAGATGGAAATATGTCAAGCTGGATTCCCAAATACATCGCGTACTTGAAGGAGATGTGGAAATATATAACATTTTGTATATGATCCACATTATTATTAGGAATCATGGCATTGTTATGTAAATGTTAAAGTCGTATTCAGAAGAAATAACTGTACTTTGCTATATTCTTGCTTATGTCTATTTCCATCCTGTTTGGGTGATTCAAGTTCCTGGTTGAAACCGGAAAAAGATCTTGAACAGTAGCATGACAGAATCTCTTCCTCCATAGTGTGGGCTGAGACCAGAAGCTCCAGAAGTTTGACTGACTTGCTTGTCGCTGAATATCTTACTGTTTAACTGAAGAAATTACAAATAAACCTGAAATAAAACTCAAGTTTCATATCTCACTGTAGAAATGATTTGCAGACTGGAAGAAAGAGGAACTATGTTTCTGGTAGTGCATGCCATGCGTATTTATTAGTTCTCACTTAAAAGGTGACTTTAAATCAGTGTCCAGTTTATAATATTAGTGTAGAATTATACTAGTGTGAAAATGCAAAACCAGTTGACTTTCAAGTATGCTCATGTTTTTGCTACCTGCTTAAATGTTGAAATGGTTTTTTAAAATGCTGCTTCTTACAGACCTGGGAAGTATGTGATAATTGAAATTAAGATAGCATTCTGAATATGATTATCTACAACCATCTAAGCAGAGTAGAGGATTTTCTAGCCTAATTTGTCTGAAGGTGGGTGTGTTCTAATTTTCTTTCACTCAAACCCTCCAAAACCTCCACAGCTTTTGAAAGATTAACAGAACTTCAGTGCATCTTTAAGTTTTATTTTTTTTAGGTTTCAGCAGCTGTTACTTTACCTCAGACTGACTTTGCTCAGCCTTTCTCCCTGCAGGCGTGCATATTATACAATAGTCATTTCAACATCTTCATCCAGTTCAGGTAGATCTTGGTAGAGAAATGAACTTGTTTTCTTCTGGTGATTTTTAGAAAACTCCTCCTCTGAGCTGTTTTGATGAATGTTTTCTGGAGCAATTAAGTGGGAAAGGAAGGTGACGAATACTAAGATTTATTTATTTTTTATGACAAAGTTATCTTTAAAACTAAAGAAATCCATAGCAGTAATGAATAACAACCTTATTCTTTGTGCATTAAAAATAGATGCCTTTAAACCAGTTAAAAATGTCATACCTTCTACATGAGAGACTGAAAATAGCTGTAAATCAGAGCTGGCACAGGTCCACATCCCATTTTTGCCCAAGGAAGTCCCTAAGTGGTTAATTAAGCTGGTTCTGTGGTTATTTTGCCTAACAGCTGGTGTTAAGCCCCTCTCTACAGAGGGGAGACAAGTTTGCTTGGGCTTTTACCTTTTAACACAGTAATACTTGTCAAAAAAGTCTTGCTGTATTTTCAGCTCCCTGCATGATCTTTTGGGCAAAGGTAAGGGTTGAAGGTGCCTCTCATCAATTTTCTCCTCTATCTGCTGTGTGTTTTCCAACATGAGGAAGGAGGGCTGGCCTGCAGGAAAATTCTGTAGGATAATGATCCTTCATGCTGTCCATCTTACGAACTTTATTCAAGAGCCTTTAATTTTCATCTTGTGTGCTGAGTGACTAAGAAGCTCCAGCATAACCAATGATCCTAGGAGGGGTGTCGTGAAAGACTTCAGATTCAGGAGAGTCTAATCAGAGTTTAATAAACATCAATCATTCTGGCACTTCTGAGACTTAGCAACCTTTCATTTATTTAAAAAAGAAAAAAAAAATATTAGCTGTTGGTTATAGCACCTTTAAATACTTCTGTGTTCCTTAGTTCTTTATAAAAACAAATTGCTTGAAAGTGCTCTCTAGTGAAATAGTTCACTGCTTGTAGTCCACGTGTCTTATGATTGACATAATTATCTGCAAAGCTCCTTTTCACCACTAGTGTTTGCAGTAGAAATACTGCCATTTTAAGTGCAATCAATTCCAGCTTCAACCTAAGAGCGCATTTCTTTTCAACAGCGAAGCCCTCTTTAAGACTTAGGAAATAATGCGGCTGCCCCAGTGGAACCTATATGTTCCACCTCCTCTCCCCCCTACTTCTTTGGTGAAAATTGTGTTCAGACAAAACAAGCTTTAAAACTGAGATTCCTGTTACTTTTTAACAGAAATACCTATGAAGACAAATGCATTTATACTAACCAGTGTTATGGAGAAGACACAGTTTCCTGCGTGCACAACAACTTTCAGTACTACCGAGAGGCTTGCTTTTTATAGATGTATGTAAATATTTGGTAGGTAGAGATAAACTAGCAAAAAGGCTGTCTTCAGCATAACAAGCTGATTATGCAGGTGAATTTTTATTTGCAGGTGAATACCCTCTTCTTCAGGGTAAGTTACTTTGTGTCCATCAGGTGTCTGTTCCCCTGCTCAATAACACCTGAATTAAAGCAGTGTTCAGTCAGTTCCATAAAACTGTTCAGAATTCCATAAAACTGTTCAGAACCTCAACAACTTCTACAGTGTTTCTTCTTTAAGCCTTTGCGTGGCACTTGTCTTTAAGACATGCCATATGCACTGGCTGAGCAATTAAGAACACAGGAATTCTTAGGGAAAAGAAAAAGGAGAGAAATACATGCTATGCTGCTGTTAAACCTCAGACTGTTAACATGAAAATCAGAGGCAGAAGCTTGTGTGGGTTCTACATGCGGTTTTAAAGGGCTTGTAGTACAATTTGCTGGAAATGTTGGGTGATTGATTTTGAGCGAAGAGAAAGTGGATTTCAGTAATGTGGTTACGCTTGTTAGAGTTCAGAAATCAGGAACTCGAGTATGTGAAAGAATACCTTATGATGAAGATCTGCATTCTGGAGAGTAGTAAGCAAAATGGGGTATGTGTTTGATTGGAATTAGTTCCTGATCTGTGCTTTACTGCTTTTTAAAAATTCATTTCCCTTATCTGTGAAAGGTACTTGATTTAAAAATTTGTTTCCTTCTACATCTTCCTGACTCTGTGTGCAATAGCACCATATCTCAATTTGAAATAGTCAGTAGGAAAGAAATAATAAAGATGAATGACTGTCAGTATCCTTTGGTTATGTTTATAAAGTCTCTGGTTTGTTCATGTGAATAAGGGTTTGCACCTTGATGATGCTGAGTCATCAAAGGGAAAACAATCTTTTCAGTTGTTTGAGATATCTGAAATGAGAGTTTTCTCCATGTTCCTGCTGGCATGTCAGTTCTTTTTTTAATTGCTTAATATCTTTAGGTTGTGAAGGAGTCAGGTTTCAGTCTTTTCCTTATTTCCTCGATTCCCTTTTTTTTTTAGACATTCTTTTTCCTTTTTAGAAAGGGTGAGGAGTTGGTCTGTGTGCTTCATGTTAGGAGAGAGGATTCTTTTTATTTTTACTTTACTGCGGAAGTTTCTTTTTTTTTTTTTTTTTGTAGATAGGGTAAGTAATCTACACAATCTTGTACTTCTAATGCAGTTACTGGTGCTGGCATTTGGTACTGCTTTGTTGGCCATAAATTTCTGCATACTACACTCCTATCCATGGAGTGTGGAAAGGATGGCCACTGTTAAACTGCTCTTATCATTGGACAAACGTCTGCAGTTGACCTGCTCTGTTGTATGCCCTGTGGATATATCCCTGAATGTTGTTTTGTTGAACTTTCCTGTATGTGAACAACTCTTCACTTCTCATTGTCTGTTCTGTGAGACCCAGAGAGAATCAAAGCTTTGAGGGTTAGTAATGTGCTAAAGCTTTGAAGAAGTATTGCTCTGGTTTCTTGCAGTCTGAGTAATCTTACCACTTCAGGTAGAATTCAAGTCAGAGGTCACTCATCTATTAAATATATCCTTCAACCAGTGTGCATTCTGCACTGTTTGTCCCTCTTTATCTGCATTACTATTGATGCAGTGGATAACATCCATCTCCACACTTGTTTCTAGACTTTGTCCTTCCAGAGTTGCACTGTGCCCAGAAACAGACCTTGCTGGCCTTGGGGGAGAACTGTCTGTGCTCCTGGTAGTTTCAGCTTTGTATGGCATTGGCACCAGGGTTTGTTTATTTATGTTTTAGTTTTGCATATTCTTCCTTCCCTAAATAACAATCAAACCCAGCACTGGCTTAATTTTAATACTTAAAATTATTTAAGCTAATTTTTTTCACGTGCCTTTTCCTGATTATCTGCAATGTGATGTAGGAGTGCAGATGTTGGAGATCTTGACCAACAGATTGTACAAGAGGTGTAGTGCTGTTCATAGGGATGTGCATGAAAAACAGAACAGGCAGAATCTCATGCAGGAACCAGTGTGAACCTTTGTTCTTGTCATCTTACCAGAACGGCTTTACTTTTGCTCATTTACATAGCAATATCATTCAGAGGCTTGGAGGGATTTTAAATAACACCTTTTTTAGGTTTCTTACGCAGGAAAAGCACAAGAAAGAATGTCTTCAGACTTGCCTTTGGTAGCTGGATATAGTCAGTGCTGACCCTGCAAATGTTCAGAGATGTAAATAATGGTTGGATTACAGCAATTCACAGAGCAGGAAGGAAGCACAGGATTGCACATTAAAGAATAATAATAATAATAATAAAAACCTTGTGCATCTTAAAAAAAACAAAACAAAACAAATAAAAAAAACAACTGAGTTCTTTCTTATATCTTTTTGCTTTGGTAATTTTCTTTTCTCTTACAAAATTAATATTTGTGCTGTTTGCCTGTTTTTAAATAAAAAATCAAATGAGTTTTCCAGTATTTTAGGTAACAAGAGTCTACTGTGTTTGATGTGAGAGTTGTTGTCTGGAATTACAGAACTCAAGTTGCTTGAGAGCTTAACCTCCAAAATAAAAAAAGTGTTGCAACTCTTTTGTGAGTTGAGGCATTGAAATGCCTTGGGTGGAAGAAGCTGGTGGTGGTACCTGATGCATCTCGTTTGGGGAATTGGGAACCTATGGTTCTCTTCTCTCACGTGTTGATCAAATAATCTACAAACTCGTGAAGGAGCAGCCTAAAGGGAAACTTACTCAGGATGTTGTGTGATGGTTAATTTTTTAGCAAGTCTAGCTAAAATTTATCAACGTTTGTTAACTGGTGAGTTATCTGCTGTCAGTCAGTAGCCATCCTGTTGCTTCCAAGATGTCTCAGTGCTCTTTTTGTACCGATAAAGTGATTTTCTTCAAAGTCTTCGTTAAACAAAGAGCTCTGGAGGACGGGGGATGCCAGGCCTTCCCAAGTCTCTTCAGGCACTTCCTTGGGCATGCCATGACTTGTTTTCTGGTTTGATCAATCTTGAGCAGGATATTCTTAAAGTATGTATGGTAAAATATACATGTATACATCTATATACCAAGCACGCATTCCTAGGGAAGGTTCATCCAGAGGATAAGTGATGCAAACTATCAGAGACACCCCCCAAGTAAAGTAGAAAGACTCCCAAAAAGAATTATGGTGGTGGAGACTATGAAATAAAAAAATATTATCCAATTCTAATGCAGAAACATTTGATTCCCACAGAAGCTTGAAGTTTGATAGAACAAATGCTGTACGCTTCTAGTTTGCTGCTACACTTTACATCTTAATTGCTGAGAGTTTTCTCATTTGAATGAGGTATTGAATTATAGAGAGAATACTTCATGTTATGTTAATAGGAGGGTGTTATAATATTTCAGACTTGTATTTTCTTCTATTTGCCTCATTTGCAAGCTTGGAAGTTATCTATTTTTTAAATCAAACAGGTCTAAAATTTAAAAGTTCTCTACATGTCCTGATTACCATTATTTTTATGGGGTATTTGCTGAGATATAGAGCCCTAATCAGTTTGTGGAAGAAGTAAAGATAGATAAATATAGTAATTAAAAAAGGACAAGGTTTACTAGCGGTTAAAAACAAAACAAAACAAACAACTCAGAACTACTCCATACTTGGGTGATCAAAAGACAGTTTTCCTTACTGAGGTCTTTGCTCTTAGGAGAAGCGTTATGATAATAAACATAGCCAGAAATCCATTTAGACTATGTGAGGTGTGAAAAGCCTAATTATGAATGAGTACACACACTCCATTTGGCGTGGAGTTACAGAAGGTAATTTTGCACCTGTCATATTTTCATGCTGCAGTTGCTTGGCTTATTAGTTGTTACTTCTCTGCTAGCTCCACAATCCAAACTCTGCTTCCTGATCTTCCAAAAATAATTAAGCTGTGCTTTTAGCTAGGGAATCTACACAAATGCTTTTCTGTGGGAAGTGTGATGAAGTGCACACAAGACTTTATGCCTTGTTTCTGAAAAATGTACCTTAGCTTGAACTCAGGTGGCTCGCTTTCTTGACTGTTGTCCTTAGCATATTGAAACTGAAGGTGTCTAGATGCCGTAATGCAGAAGACTGCAAAGTAAACAGACCTCACTAAGTACTCGTGAGTGGTTATGCCTACCAAGTTTTCCAGAGTAGTACCTTTTTTTTCTGCAATTGTACTTAGGAATAACTGACCCTCCTAGCTCTTGTTGAGAAATGATTTTGAAAGCAGATTTGACTTGTACTATCAAGATAGTAAAAAGAAACTGGTAAGAACCAGTTTCCTGGACACGCAGAGAATTTGAATCATAAATAAATCTGACCGTAGACTGCAGCTATACGATCTTGGCTTTATAATGAACCAAAAGAGGTAATTTCCCTTTTGGAAGAAATATAAATAGTAGTTTATTACCCTCAAGCAAATGGGTATTCTACAGACATATCTGACCACCTCTAGTTTTGATAAGTGAAGCTAATCCAATTGATGTCTGAGATGCTGTTGAAACTTAAAGATTTTATTTTTGGAACATAATTACATCAGTGGTGTTTTAGGAAGTTGACAGTATGAGTCATGTTTCTAAAAGTTGCCAGTGCTGTGAATTACTATGAAAAAGAGCATGTGCACTGGTGACACTATATTTAAAAATAAACAGGTAAACCAAAACAACCACTGCAAAAGATAAAAATCTGCATTTTCAAAAAGAGTGAAGCAAGATGAACTCTTATTCAACCTAAATTTCTCAGACCAGCTATAGGGCAACTTGCTTGCCTCTAACATTTGTCAAATTTGATACTTATGGAAGGGGAAAGGAACTAGCAGATTGGACAAGTGATATGAGGCACAACACCAAATAACAATTATGTTGAATGGCTTGCACACAGTTTAGTGCATCTCCGCAGGGTCTTATTTGAGATAGTAAAGTACGTAACAGCAGAAGTTGGGCATTGTGATTATTCTTGCAAGATTAGTGTCCTAGCTCGGAATTCAAAGTAGTTTCCAGCTTCCCATATGTGTCTCGTAGGTACTGCTTGGTAGGCAGGTCTAGTGATGGGAAAAGTCAGTACGATTTAATTCATTTCCCCCTGTGAATTTTCTTGATTCTACAATCTGTTAATAAAATTAAAAAGGGTATTTTCAAGCTAATTGTCATTAAATCTTTCAAATTTCAGAGAGGAGGCTCTGAGTCTTCAGCAGATGGTTGGAAATGAAATGCACATTGGGGGGAATAGAGGCCCTGCCAAATCTGGACCTTGAACAGAGCTAGTCAAATAAACAGAAGTGAGGCACAGCAGGGATGACTTGGAATAGGCTTTATTATGGTCAGAAAGCTTCAGGCTGTGAATGACCTAATCAACCCAAGCTCCATACACGTACCTAAATTAGCTTCTACTCTACCATCCTCATAGCACTCAATTTTGCTTCATTCAAATACTATACTAACAGATCTGAACTCTTTTAAAAGTGAAAGGTTATAACTGTTCTGGCTCTTCATTTTCTCACTGAATCTGTCCTATTCAACTTTCCTAATGCCTGTGTTCTTAATTTCCTCCTTTTAGTTTCCCCTGCCCTTTTCCCAGGCTTAATTCTAGTACTTTCCATTCATTTGATGAGTTTCAAATGACTTGTTATTGTGATTCCTTGAGAACAAGAAGTAGTAATGTTAGCAGAGCTGCTTGGTTTGGGGGACTCCAGAGGACAGTTGAGTTCACAGTTCTCTCAAAGAGTTCTTAACTTCTGGGACAACATTAATATAGTTTTGCCATGAATTCAGTAGTTCGCAGAGTCATATGCATAGTTCACAGTATATCATATAGGTTTCCCATTGTCATTCTGGTTTTGAAGGCTCCATAGTCGGAATGATTTACTGGGATTTAAATTCCCTTTACAATTAGCAGGCATGTTGGAGCCCACTAGCTTTTATTTGGAGCCCATTGAAGTTAATGGAGGAAGAAAAAATATCCCTTTGATCTCATTTGGCATCGGCTCAAGCCCTTTGTGGCTGAAGTTGATGGCTTCATCAAAATCCACTTAACCTTCCAGGGATGAATGTGTGGCAGGGACCGCTCAGATCATTCTGGAACTTCATGTGTTTGTTGGGAGGGGTTGATCATTTCCCCTAGTTAACACTTTTTATTATCAATCTAGGTGAAAGAAACAATGAGAAAAGTAGCAGCAGCTTGTGTAATAATTCATATTGCCTCTAATAATGAGTGGTCCAATCTCAATGTTTTTGGGGCAAAGTAGGATTCATGTGTTAAAAGAGTCTAACAGGAAAATGGAATTTAGAATTAACTTTCATACAGGCTTCTTTTCACAATTTGAAAAGTCTTCAAGGTGAAAAAACAGATGACCCACCTGCAGTTATTCAGGAGTACTTCTGAATGTTTGCCTATTTGAGCTATTTTCTTTCTTTCTCCATTCTCCTCTTTAATGGGATATTTGGAAGGAATGTGACTGTGACGTATAAATTTACCTGAATAAAATATCTAAATGTAAGCAGCTAGCTTTCTGATTTGAAACTGATTTTCATTCCTCCAAGAAAACCAAAAACCAAACAAAGAACATGAGATAAAATGAACTTACCTCCTTAACCCTTTCTAGTGGACAGGTGACAATTTGTATCATCATCTCTGTAGTCTATTTCTCTGTATTATCATATATATATTCTGAGACACCATTAGCATATTAGAAATTTATCCCCTGGAGAACTAATTTTTTCAAGCCTTCCCGCTTGAGTTATTATTTTCTTGAAGTTCAACTTTGTAAGACATGGAGTATGGCTCTTCATGGAGTTTCTTCAGCTTACAGCCCACCACTGCAAGAGAGTTTCGTTATTCCTGAACAATGTTTTGTATTCCAAGATAGGACAAATGCAATGAATTTACTAAGACATTTCTCTGTCCCTAGAGTTTAGAAGAAAGCCTTACTAGCATCAGTGTGAGTATGTACGTGGTTCTGGGCAGTCTGCTATAGGAAATCCTGTTCAAACAGTGAAACTGGACCAGATGATCTCCAGAGGTCCACCTCAGCCACTCTGTGATTTTGAGTTTCATGAGTAAATCTGTTCTGTGGCAACAACAAAAGAAGTAAGAGCTGAATGTCAAGTGCCTCAGGGCAAAAATAAGGAGAGGGCTCTCTTATGTGTTTTTTTTCGGTTGGTTGGTTTGGATTTTTTTTAACTGAACTGTGGTACTGAGTTAAGATGCTGCAAAGTCACCTGTGGTGAGACAGCTGGGCATCTCATTTCTTGGTCTAGAGGCTTTGACCATGGATCTTCCAGTACTTTATTCCTGAGTCCTTTGAAAAGTGCTAGTTGTTACCTGCTTCCTTTATAGAAGGGTTTGTCTACAAAGCAATGTGCAGGACTTTGGTGTGTGTGACACCATTAAATGTTAATTTTTCAAAGAGAGCCTCAAGGCTACAGTTAATTCTTTGATCTTTAAAAAGCTTGCCACGTAGGGGAGTAAGTTTGAATGTATACTTATATGTATGAACACTTGCAGGTAATTAGACTTATTTCAAGGCTGCAGGACTTTGCAGAAATGATTCAGATTTCAGAAGGCTCAAAACAAACACTTATTTCTTATTTATCTCAAGGGATTTAGAGAAGTATAGAATAAACCCATAACGACTTGAGCCATGCTTTATTAATTGCTTTGCCAAAGAGATAAAAACCTGTGGGAGTTCATGTATTAAAGTGGGGTGTGAAGTTGCAGAAATCTGCAGAAGGGTCTGAATTTAATTTAAAGAGCAAGAAAACAAACAGCTTGGTGTACCTCTGCATTTAAAGATTATTACCTTTTATATATACAATTTCTTTGATTTTAAGAAAATGTGCTTGGAGTGAGCCATAATTGTATGTGAAAGCATTTAAAGTAGTCATTCGGTATCGAAAGAGTAGGATGTCTAAACAAAATAGCAAGTTGTTATGGAGCCTGGGGGAGTTTTCTATTTGTCTATCTAAAAATAAAGGTATCAGATTATTACTCAAGTAATATTCCAAGTCTGACATCTGTATCTACAAAGACTGCTCACTATAATTTAACATAGATGGATTTGTTTTTTATACTGTTTTTGACAAGGGACAATAGAATGTAGTACTGTGGTTTTGTGTTGGTATGATTTTTTTGTAGTTTGATATTTTTGGGGTTTTTTACTAAGGATTATCATTTTTCCCTATGTACAAAATCACAAATACTGATAGAAGATGACCTTTTTCCTTGTTAGTTGCAATGTGGCCTTCTTCAACAAAATAAAAGATACAGTCTTTAAGAAGGGTACCTGACTGCTGAAGTTCTGCTGGTTTTTAAACTGATAGTCAATATTTTAAATTTCCTGCTTTTCATTTTTGACTTCCTTGTATATTCAGTGTGCTTTTTAAAATGATGAAAGCATGGTTTTTTTTCTTAATTTCATGTAGAAAGAGTACAGCATTGCAATGCTTTGCCTATTGAAATTTTCAACTCTGTTGCTCGTGTTGGTAATCTTATTACAGAACAAATAAATTTTGCAAGTCTTAATGTGAATAGTCCTGCAGTATTCTGTATAGGGTGTGAGTTTTCTCTTACCCTCCAGTCCTCCTGTACTCTAAGTTAAATCCAGGAGATCAAGCTCTTTAATAATGTCTTTAACACTGGAATCAAATTATCATCATAATTTATATGAGATATATATCCTTTGTTTGCATGTGAAACTTGTAGTTGATTTGGGATCGGACTGGGATGTGAGCCTCTAGCCAAGTGTGACAAGTTGGTCTTGGCAGCTCTGCTCTGGTTGGCTTCTATGATTGCTACTTAAAAAAAAAAAAAGAAAAAGAAAAAGAAATGTCATACTTTGGGACTGTCAAAGGCATTCCTGCATTCATACAGATTTTTCTGGATGTTGCATTCAACAGCGTCATCAGTATGGGTGAAGAAAGTACTGAATCCATGATTAATAAATAATATTTATATTGGATCTTCTGGGGGGAATATCTGTTTTCTAAAGCATTTTTATTACTGATTTGGAAAGATACCATGCACACACAAAAAAATTTGGTTTTTATTAGTCCCTTTGGCTCCTGATTGGCTCTGTGTGTTTGCCAGAGTCCCCAGCTTGGACTCTGAACTCTGTTACCTTTTCTTCCTCCATGGGTAAGAAACATCTTGTCCACCATCCTTCTTCATTGGCTCAAGGGTTGCAATTGAGAGTTATGGATAGGGCATCACTGGAAATGTTGATTGTGCCATCAATCTTGCCATGTGTCCTAGTCCAAGAGAACTGCTTGTTACTGACTCCTTTGTTTTGTGTTTGCGGGTGTCTTCTGGCATACTTGCTTAACATCAGCAGGTGATGAAAGTTTTTCAAAAGGCTGAGTAATAACTTCCACATTAGAAAAAAGTAAAATAATAATAATAATAATAATAAAATAATTATATATAATTTTATTATTTTATATATATATATATATAATCAATTACAATGAATAGCTGAAGTGAGTCTAAGGCATGGATCAAACCTCTAGTGATGTGAAAGTTGAGAAATGTGATTACTTAGTGCCAGCATCTTGTTCATGTCAAGGTATGGATGCTGAACAGAGAGTAAGATTGGAAGAAAAGACTACAGCACAAGGGGGTTCAATGCTGATCCCCAAAGTAGTCATGAATGGTCAGAGACAAAAAACAAAATCTGTATAGAAACTCTCTTGTTTACTTGACAACGTGCTCAATAGTAATAGAAGAGTGTGGTTTTGTTTTTTTTTCACTTAGATGAAGAGAGAACACGCTGTCCTAAGAAATGCCTGGCAGAAAATTTTCATCAGTAAACTGACATCAAAGGTGCTTTCACCTTGGCTGAGAATGGGAATTTCTAACTTTTTTCAATATAGTTCCTTATCTAAGCCATTAACTTGCACAGAAGAGTCTTAAAAATGGGTATTTTTGAGCTAAATAAGGTGCTTTTGTTGGAGGTTACTGAGACATGAAATGATTACTTATCATCCCTTGAAATGACATTACATTTAAATTCAGTGGTACATGGGCACTTACTTACTACCTTCATCTCTGTTAATCCTTGCTCACAGCCTGCAAATTGAACATTCTCTCAGCCTTATGGGATGTACTGAAATTCTCAGAGTTATAATTGCTTTTCAGTATGCCATCTTGTATGTTGCACAATTTGAAGAGGTTTTCTTCTAAACAGAAAATGTTTAGTGAACCCCATGCTCTTTATTTTTCCCCTCTTTAATCAATTTTATCCATGAATTCGTCAAAGATTCAAAGGAAAAGTAAAAATTGAACTCACTTGACCGTGATTGATTTGAAAATTCAAGGGACAACCTCTAGGTTATTGATGGCTTTTAAATTGCTGTTACCTGGGTACGCCTCTGAAACTCATCAGCATTCTGTGCCTTTGTTGTTGCTTCTGTTGTTTGCTTAGGCATAGGGGCTGTAAATTTAGATCTCTGCAAAATAACCTCATCAGACAAAGGTACAGAATTGTCTGAACGTCTTTGCCTGAATAAATGAACCCTTTCCACAGAGGTCCGTAGGAAAAACCAGAACAGAAAAATCTTGTTTAAGAATGAGAGAGCTACGAACTAATAAATTTTATGTGATGGAGACTGCCGAAATTCATTGCCCTTCTGAAATAGTCTTTGAGTTAGAGGGAGAGTGGGCACGGAGCATCCAGCACTGATGCAGGCGCTTGTAGGTCTGGCTTCATGGGAATCAGATCACGATTTTTGTTATCTGAGGCATTTCTACTGGCACTGTGTACTTCTACAAATCCAGTTTGGTGTAATGGGAGCCCTCACTTAAGGGGCTTATGCATCCCTGGAGACAGGTGTGAGTGTTAAGATGCTTCACTGAAATTTGCAGCAGTGCTTCTGCATGCATGCTGAATTTGAAGGTCACTAAAGGTGTGAGGAATACCATAGATGTTTATCTGTATGAAAGATCTATCCAATTTGGAGAAATAGAACTGTATTTCTGTCTCTGGGCTGGAGATTAGGTGGTGAAAGCTGCCAGAGTTCTACTAAGACTGTTGAAGCTGTTTCCAGATTGGGCTAGGAAGCGGACCTTCTCCCCCAGAGGTGTTAGTTACCCACTCCCTGCAAATAAAGCATTTGCATTTCCTGAATTGGCTTTGATGTGCCTGTCAGCATGCAAATTTATTTACTGCTCTTGCTCCACAGATTAAAAGAAAAAATTTCTCTCCTGCTCTCCACTCGTTTCCCAATAAACTTTGAAACAGGTATTTACATTTCCATTTCAAAAATTGTATTTAGACAACTTGCAAAAACTGCTCACCAGTAAATTCCTGAATAATCTTAACATAGAGTTACATTAGCAGAAAATCTGCCTTAGCCTCTCTGCATTTTAATTTTAGGTTGTACATGCCTACACTGAACTCAGTTCAGCTGCCTCTCATCTTTCTTGTATTTTTTTCCTCTAATAATGAGACTGGCAGCTTGCTGATGAGTGCAGATGCGTTTACATTTCTGTTCTGCAACTGCAGTGTTTTAAATTTACATATTACGGTGTTTTAAAGCAAATGTTGTATTTTTGTATCCATATCAAAATATAACAATATTTATGAAGTCCTGCACTCCTGTTTCAGTTGTGATGTGATACTTTTGAAGGATGTATAGGTGCAAGCTTGTGTATTTGTGTCAGTACTGCTGAAAGTTGTAAACTAGAATACATCACTGATCACTGAATGATATCAGCAACTTAATTATGATGCACAACTAAGGAGTCTTACGTAAACAAGGCTAAAAGGAATGCTTGTGGTGCTATGTGGCCATGACAAAGGGTCTCTGTGCTCTTGTATTTACTTCCTTTGGGAAAAACTGTACTTTGAGTACTGTCCTATAGAGAAAGGCAACCTCTGGATCTATTGCTCTTCTAGGGATGGAAGGGATTTATGCTGACTGTCCGCTGAAGTGTGCCACATGATGAAAGGACAAACTTCAGATACAGAATCCCTTCCACCTGCTGGGTCAGCTTTGTAGCTCTCTGATCTCATCTCAAAGATAGAGCACTCTTAAGTAACACAAATGCTAATTAAAAAAAAGCAAATAGGCTGAAGAATGATATTCTGCAAGTAGAAAGAAGTAAGAACCCCTGACAACAGGGGAAATCGCAGGAAAAACAGGAAATCGCAGCTTTGGGCGATGATCTGCTTTTGCAGATTTCTTCATAGAAATATGTGTTGACAAGCTGTGTCACCACATCCTTTTAATATGTTTTTTGTGTGTGTGTGTGTGTTGTTTTTTCTTTTCTGCTTTTCTTCTGTTTTGGTGATTGTTGAGATCTGACTGTCCTCTTATTCAGCAGATTTCTCTTATGGATTTGCTGTTGTTGACACCAGTTGATATTTCTGTTTAAAAAAAAGCAACTTAAGTGTGATCTAGTGAAAAGCACATCTTAGAGGATATGAATGGAACCTTCATTCTGCTTGTGCAGTCATTGTGACTAACCTAAACAGCATGGACAATGACAGGGCTGGAATCTTTTGTTACTTAAAAATAAGATCGCTTTCCCTACCTCTTCTCAGTAGTTAGTTTGTCAGATGTTCTTTGACCCTCTCGAAACAAAATTCTGTTTCTGTATTATAGTTCATTACAGCTGCATTGATGATTATTTGAAATTCACCTTTTGACTTTATAAGCACAAATATTGCATGATTGCTTTGCTCCTCAGCTCTGTCTTCCTTACGTAAGTAGAAGTTAGATTGCTCATTTCAAAGTAAATAAATAAGACTAGCTATTTAAGCAGAGCTTTTTGAGAGCCCTTTGCATCATTCAAAACCAAACTTGACTGCTTTTTGTAAGGCAAAGTTACTAGTACATAATGTGTCATAAAAAGATGCTCTATAAATACTGTGACTGAATAATACTTGTATGTCAAAGTTTAAAGGCATATTGAAGAACATTTATGTAATTTACAGTCATTTGGGAAGAGTTTGTGATTAGCTAAATTATTGTTGTTTACTTGCGTTATAGCAAGACAGGAGAAAGGAACACTCTTGTGTTAACTACATTCTCTTGTGTCTTACAACTTGAAAAATAAGCCATGCCTATCTGCTAACAGATGGAGTTCACAGCTATGCATGCAAGTGTAGGCCAGACTCAAGACAAAAAAAAAAAAAAAGGAAAAATTAAAATATACAACAAAACACAGAATTTTCCTTTACTGAAAAAAAAAAAATTTTTTTCCCTGTGCTTTCCCCAGAATTTCTTCCTACGTATTCATGGTAGTAGAACCTAGTAGAATCAGATAGGCATGAGATGCTCTGTGTAGGGACTTTTGACATAGATATCTCCAAATCTCTATACTGTGGTTTCTGCATTTCCTGTTTCTTTTGTCTGTCTATGTGTCTGTTTCATTTTATTGTGTTGTGATCTTCCACCCCTTCTTTCTCCCTCGGTGAATGTTCCAGAATCTCCACCTTCTCCCATACACATAAAAACTTGAAAGGTAGAAGGCTATTTTCATATTAATATTCAATTATTTATTTCTCATATTTAGAAATGTACCTGCAGAAGGGAGGAGAAAAACAGATGAACTGGAAGCCATCAGTTGTCATTTCTGAACACTGTTGGAGGCATTGTACAAAATGCATGTTTTATGTCTTTAAAACAAAGTATACCATTAAGTGTGTGGTGCTAAGGAGAATTTTTTCTAGCTTGTAAATACCAGTGAATCTTTTCAATTTCAAATCCCAGTAAGGAGACAATTTACAGTTGCAATCAAGATGATGCACACAGTTTAACTTTAGCATCATCTGTAACTCTGCTGGTATTTTAATAATGAATAAAATTACATCTTGGCAACAAAAGCTGCACTTAAATACCTTTAAATTCCAAGCAAGGCCTCAAATAAGAAGCTATGATGCCTCTTATTCCGCCTAAAATCTCCTTCATGTTTACTATAAAATAGTAAACCACAGTCTTAGTTTGGCTTGTCAAATACTCTATATTTACAGGGGAATCAAGTTGTTGCTGCATACATGATCCTGACTAACAATATGATAGGGAGAAGTAATACAAACTTTATAGTCAAAGATTTTCTGCAAATTTGTCTCAATGAGGACACACAGTGTTATTAAAAGTAGTTCAAGTTTGAAATATGGGAAATCCATGAAACTCAAGGGCTGGTGATCTTTCCCTGATTGTGTCCTCTTCATCAAAACTTTCATTAAAGAAATGCTCATGCCCTTTCTGGATGGCCTTCACAAGTGGAAATCAATGTGTTTTGTCCTGCTGACTCTTTAAGCAGACAAGGAAATAGCAGCAGGCTGAGTTTGTTAATGCATCTCTGTCATGGCTGGTAACTATCAGTCTGTGTTCCAGGGATTGATCCTCCTCAAAAGAGGCTGAAAGAAACATTAGTGTAATCTGGGAGTTTACGGCTCTCTGAGTATCTTCAGAACCCACTAATTGGAAATCTAATTCACATTGGTTGCTGCAGCAAAATATTATCTCAGAATTGAAGAAAGTTAAAAGCTGGATCGCATTATGCTCACCAGCACCTACATAAGCTTGTACTGGAAGAATTAGTGAAGCTGGGCTGTCCATATTCTATGCAGAAAACAAATTTGGTGAAATACCGGCTTCATTCTGCATGTTTATGAAGGATGGTAGACTTCTGATGTCCTATTTCTCCAGGATCTAGAATCATTTTTCTAAGTCACTTTTTTCATGATCATAATTCATTGCATTTGGTGAATGCTGTCATAAAGTGTAGATCTTAATCAGATATTTCGGCACAAAGTCTTTAACAAAGTTCACAAACTTATGAATTTTTAGCTAAAATTGTTATTAGTTGGCATCTTTTACAGGATCCCAAAATTAGTATCTAAGTCCTAATTAAATGTCTTTGAAATCTGAAATGATGATGTTTATATTTGTGTTTTAAAATGAATGTTGTTGAACAAAATAGAAATATGTGGAGACAAAAGGAAAGAGAAGACATTTTTACTTGGAAGGAAATTAAAGCTGCAAGAAAGATATGAAAAACACTAAACCAAATAACTTCTTTATAGATTGGGAATTTCTGCTTTTTTTTTTTTTTAACTTACTGTCATTTTCTAAAAAATAGGAATGAATAAAAATCAGAAAAATTGATTCAATGATTCAATGTAAATGTGCATTTTTTTTCCCTTTCAGAAGCAACATTTTGGAGGACAATTCAATTAATTTACATTAAATTACAAATGTTATCCATAATTGCTTGTTTTTCAGAACTTAACATAGTCAAGGTCAACATCCGTTTCTGAAATGCTAGTCAACATCTGTATTGTCATGTGATTTGCATGTAGAATGCAGTTTATAGGTACAATTAGATGCTCTTTTTTTGTGATAGTTTTTTGCTAATTATCTGGCTGGCAAGAGAATGCAGGGGAAAAAAACAACAAGATAGCAGCGATTTTCTTTGTCCAGATGTTTTAAACGATTTTTCAGCATGGAATGGTTTCTTCGTTAAAATCAATACTTTCTATGGAAATATAATGCAACTGACTCAAAGCTGTTATTATTCTGACAAATTTCCAGGGCTTTTTGCCTTGTAGAGTAGATTGAGAAAGTAGAAATCTGGAATAAAGGCTTTTTCTGTCACAGCAAATGAGAGAGAGAATATTTCTTGAAATGTTGGCTGTTGCTGTAAGTATTACTGTGAATCCTTTCGGACCCTAAATATGTGCAAATATTTCACCTCTTTCTAATTCTACGCTATCAAAAAAGGAAATATACAAAATTCCATAAGAAAGGATTTTATTAATGTTAATATATGTATGTGTGTTTTCTTTGACTTCTCAAAGATGTGGAGCTTATGGGATGATCCCCACTCTGTGTTCACATCCCACCTTTTTGAAACTCACTGTCTATATCAGCAAAGTATGGAGAGCTCAATCTGTACATTTCATATGTGCAGCGTGTCAGACAGGGACATGTCAGAGCATATGGCCTGGATTGTTGACTGATGCATCCTAAACACTTCTCTCTGCTTTGACATTTCATTTGGCTTGTAAAGCTACGGCATGCCCTGAATTGTAAGTCTGTATGTTTAGGGCTGTTAAGTCCAACCTCTGTTATTGTGCAATTAGCTTTGAAGGAAGATCAGAAGAGTGACCTTGCATCTTGTCAGAGTATCCACTCAAGAATCAGCTTTGCTTGGAGGCTGTTCCTTAAAGTCAATCATTATTCTCTTATCTGTAGAGAGGCAAACTGTATTTGTTCTGGTGCTCTCTGAGCTATCTTCAAATTGTTAATGCTCTTCCTAAATCCCAAAGCCTTAAAATTACATGTTTTTATAGTTAGTTATGGACTCCTCCTTGTAGCAACTCCTCCTTGTAGCATATTCTTTTCTTGAGAAAAACATTAGAGGATTCCAGAATTTGGCGTGAAAGTGACATTATAATGTTGTAGCAGCTGAGATCCAGGTGAATGTGTCTGGGGACTGGAGCAACAGTTATGGAATTGTAGATAAAGCATCTGGCAGTTAGAAGAAGTAATTGTCACTTTCCATGATGTATCCTCCAGAGATCTTGGCTAACCTCCTGAATGCATTGCTCTGAAAAGGTTTACGCTTGCTGTAGTTCTGAGATGCTTGCTATCCTATATGTATCTAATGATAACATCCAGTAATTGTTAGAATCCAGAGATTGCTGCTGTGATTCTAGTCATGGACAACTGGTGGATGACAGACTGATATGCTCAGATCTGGGGTGAGCTACCCTTTTAGACGTTATTTACATTAAAATTTCTTCCTTTATATCCGGCCTCTATTTCCAAGTGATGCTTAGTAGTCCTTATGACAATGACTGAATATTTACAGCTAGAGAAAGCTTGCACATATATGATAGATAATGCAATTTTAATATTTGTGATGCCAATTTAAAATGTAAATATGGTTCATTTACAGACTTAGGCATAGCATCATTGATGTTGTTACACAAAGGAAAAGAGCAATTTTTTGCCAATTTAGCCTGTCAGCTTCACACATAGTATCTTCCTGGAGCATAGTTTCATTAGAAAATACACTTGGCATTTTTTAATAGATAAAATCAAGGCTCTTAGTCTCATTTCCTCTTAAAGCTCTAAGAAAGGTATTCATGACACTTCATTTGGTTTCAGATAACCAAGCACAGAAAGCTCTGGGGAAGAAGGTTTCTTGGAGGATGACCAAGAGAACAATGGGGGGTCTCTCCTTGAGGAGTCTGTCCTGCTCTTGAGTCCCATATAGACACTTTGGCAGTGTAACACAGAGCTGATGTCACTTCTATCTTAATGTAGATCTGTCACAAGGACCTTGAACCTCCTTTTGAGAGTTTCTAAACCCCTTTGCTAGATTTTATAGAATGCTGAAGTTTGAGGGAGTTTGGTGTGCTGATCTATTTACTGGTTGACGTCTTCATTCAGATCATAAGTGATAGTGAATTTAGGAGGTTTATTTTTATTTATAGGTTGCTTTGAATTATATTGGTTATGCTGATTTTGAAATAGACCTGGTTTTAATCTAGATGTGAGTAGTGTTAAATAAAATACTTTCAGAACTAAGTGTAATAAATGTACGTTTCCTCCTCTTACTAATTATAATAAATATAATAAAATATTATAATATATAAATATATATTTATGTAAATATATAAAAATAAAAATATATAAAAATATATATTTATATAAAATATATAAAATATTATAAATAAATTATAATAAAATAAAATAGTACTAAGTTTGTTTAATTTGATTTTTCCGGGATAGATGTGCTAGACAAAATCTCTTAGAGCTGCTATTCTTTATCTCCTCGCGGGCTGAATTTCTCATCAACCCTTGCATTATTTTGCATGAAATCATTTTTGCATAACCTGGCCTGTGGTTTGTGTTCTGCTGTTTGGAAGCTTAAGTTCTAAACTAGTGAATCAAATATTTTAATCCAGTTTGTGGGCCAGTAACTAAATCTGTATTAATAGTTTTCCACTTCTGCCACCCCCTCTTATTTGCTAATCCATCAGAGTATTATTTTTGTACACATTTAGAAAACTAATATATCATCCTGATTCCTTCAGAATATCAATTGGATTTATGTTTAATATTATTTACAATCCATCATGAAGATTGGTTTTGCAATGTATTTGTCAGCATAAAAATCCATACTGAAAAATCTGCTGCATTAAAAGTGTTCTTTCCTAACATTTTGAGCATTTTGAGCCATGTGCTCTATGTTCTTTCAGCAATCCTCACCAATGATTTCTGCTTTCTAACTGCTCATTTAGAGCTGCAGACTTGAGCTTATTCATCTTTCACAGTGGTGTAATACTTGTTTTATTTATACTTTTTTATCAACAGACTAATTTTCTTTAAAAGCTACTTACCTGTATATAAAAGTAGAACTGAGTTAATTTTCAAACAGTTTGCCTCTGTTGTTCATGTAAAATTCCCCCCTACTTTTGCACAATAATTATTTTCATTTTTTGGAAATTTTCTACTTTAAAACATCCAGCATATATTTAAATGACCCAATCAAACTTATTTGCATTTAGAAAGAGATTTATGGCTGCTTCAGGAATTTCCTATCATAATGCTTTTTAGCTCACATCTGAGTACTAGTAAGATAATTTCATTTTACCTCAATGTGTGGATGGATAAAGGAATAGTCCCTGCTTCAGAATGGATCAGAGGCTGCCTATTCTTCCCCTTTAGTAGAAGTCTATTGATGTGATGGAAGTTTCCTATCTGTCCCTCAGCCTAGCGTGCACAGGGATGCTGAAGGTAGCCAGCAGTGTTGATCTCCCACAGAGCAAACAAGCAGAGAACCTCCTACAATAAAGGGAGGAGGACTCTGATTACAAAATATCCATGCTATTCTATAGAAACATTGCAGAAAAAGATAAATAATATTTCAGCTGTAATCAGACTCTGTATGGGAAACATCTCACATAATTCTGGATGGTCCTACATTTGCTGTCACAACTGTAAAGTCTTATCTGTTTCTATTCTTTGCTTTCTGTAACCATAAAGTATCATTCATGCATCTCTTCCTCAGCGAATTAAGTATTTACTCTGTGAGTTTGAGAGCACTGCGATGTCTGAGATCTTGCTAGCTTGCAGGATATTTCCAATAATTTAATTCATGTTTCTTCCATGGGAGATTCATTGAAAGTGTGCCGTGGGTTTGTTCCATGGGGTTTATTTTGATATATGTATTTTTAATTGTTATTCCCCATTGAAAACCTGTACTATATTCTTAATTACGTATGTGACGATAATGTGCAGAAAAAAAATTTACTGTATCTAATTTCATTCTTCTTCAAACATTATAGGCTCAAAATTTTAATTGCATTTTGTGCAAGTGTGCAAGCACACTTATAGTTGTCCTCAGGTGAGGATATGAAGGTGGGGTGGGAGGAAGGAGGGGAGTCCTAGACCACTCATTTGACTTGTAAAACTAATTTGGGACATAATTTTATGTGTTGTGAAAGGCCAGGTCCTGTATTCCTTTATGTTGCTTATTACAGAAATAAGAAGTTGTAAATTCTACATTGCTATACCTGTTCAGTAGATAAATATTTTACTGAGCACAGCAACTGAGGTGTTAAATAAAGTCTGCTGGACATTACTGTATACTTTCAATGGCTTTTGCAACCAGAATTGCTACCTTCTTAAAGGACAATATATATCACAAGATTGCATCCTCTGGAAGGAAATATTTTCAAGTATTTAGTGTTTTAAAAGCAGCTTACATCAGGTTATAGTTCTACCAGACTGCTGACCTGGAAGATAAATTGCAGTTGCATGCAACAGTGATGATATACTTCATTCTAAGGGATTACACACAAGTTTAATCCCTCTCTAATCTCTGTCTACTGAGTAGAAACATAGACCACCATAGACATAGTAGAAGTTGACATGTTCTTGTTTTTTGCTTCATTTTAGATAATTGTGACGGTGCGTTGGTATCTACCTTACCTTCATCAGCCTTTACCAGTTCTTCTGATTTCTTCAGTACTCACAGTCCCAGCTTTGCAAAGCTCAACAGGCGAGATGGTAAGGTTGCAGTGGGAAATGCCTAAAATATTCATTCTAATCATAGTGATGAAGAATAATTGTTTGTATGCAGTGTATTCAAAGCCAAGTTTGAGTAGAGCTGTTAACTTCAGCTTTTGTGAGATCTTTATTTAGGAGCAATTCATTCCCTTTATTGTAGAAAATTTATACTGAATTTGAAGTTCTCTCATTGTAGTGAAATTGTGTAGGAAGCTTGGGTTGTTATTTTGCTTTTGAATAATTTTGCTATGATTTTTAGAGCTTGAAGCTCACTAGACTTGAGAACTTGTTCTCAAGTGTAGGTGTTTATTAAGGGCAGTAGCAACTAGATATGCAAGTTCTAGTGGAATTTAGTGATTACACAGCTCAGCAGAAATATTAAAAATGAATGGAAAAACTTTGCAGGCATTTGCAACAAGGAGTGCTTGAGACCCTGATAATGAGTTCATATATGAGGTAAAACTATTGGGACCTAATTGAATATTAGAAAAAAAAAAAAAAGTTGGCAATATCTAGGACATGATTTGACATTTTGTTGCAGACTTCAGTTATTGGCTCTCATTCCCAAATTAGAGCCTCAAAAAGAGGAAAGTCCTGTATGTCATAGTGTCATTATGTATGATTTTAATTATTAAAAACACTAATTAGTATGATACTAATAGAGAGACTTTAATTGAAAATAAATGAGAATTTTCCTACTTAAATATAATCTATGCAGTGTGTCTTTTAATTGAACATTACGGTTTAGTAAATCTGTAGGAGGATACTAAAGGAAACTCACTTAAATAGTTGACAGTAGGGTTTGGGAGTTGGTACGTCATTAAAGAAGTCTTAAATGGAAGTTACTGTCTTAAATTTAAACTCTTGAACCAGAGATCCTCAGCAAGTAGAAAGTGATATGGTAGCTGCCTGACGTACAGGAGTTTGAAGACATTGACCACAGAATTTGAGTTTGCTTTGCCTTTATCTCGAGCAATAGCTGAGATAGTGAGTAAGCATGCTTACATAACTTGACTTAAATCACTAATTTTGTCTTCTGATAAGAGGAAAGATTCAAAATGAATCTTATTGCAATTTCAGCTCTGGGTGTACTGAATCTTAAAATTAACAGTGCCTAAAATAAACTTACATGGATTGCAAACTTAGTGTAGGAAAAAATAAAGTCTTATTTAGGTGTGCTAAGGTAGTTTTGCCACGTAGTGGGTTGTCATGTATTCTAGTTCTTTAGATGTACATTACTACATCAGTATGATTCATGTGGTTTATGGATGCAAGTTGTGAAAACATAAAGAGAATACTAAAACTGAGCTCTAAGCAGGGAAGCTGTTTCAGATGTATAAGCAAATTCTGTTTCATGTTTTGAATTTTTATTTGATAACTGAGGAGCTAAACCCAACAGAAGGACCTAGAGTTTGAATTCTACATTGCTTAATTCTTTTATTGCATGGGCTGTTTTAGAAACACACGAGTGTAATTCCAGTTGACTTCACATGGTTTGGGAGAAGAAGTGGTGATAGGTGGTGGCTGAAGGAAATAGCTTAGGCTGATAGTTGATTAAATAAAATAGACACCTTTGCAAGAAATATAATTTCAAGGAATAATATAATTCTTGTATTTTTAGTTATGTTGGAGTGTTTTGATGCATTTTATTTTCATTTGTAATTGATAAAACATAGCTGTAAGTAATGGTACTTCAAGATAGAAAGCAAAATAATTATATTTATTAATATAAATTTATTAATGTAAATACAAATGTAACAAGTAAAGATGAATTTATAAAATACAACAGAATGTTTAAATTCATAGTGATGATTCAGTAGAAGATAATAACTAAAAAGCTGTATATAAAAAAAAAAAAGCCTGCAGCAGTGGAATATGCCATTAAAAAATAATAATCACAAAAACAAAACTTACAAAACAAACAAAAAAAAAACCATAAAGCTTAACATGCAGTCCTGAAAGTGCTCAATTAAAATGCTGGTAAATCTGTACTTGTAGTAGTACAAGCAGTTAATAAAATTCTGATGAACGTTATTCTGAGATGTGAAATATATTACTTATCCGTGAGAGGGATTAATCAGTTGCTTTGTTTTGAGTAAATAAATAATTAAAAAAAAAAAAAAAAGAAAATTGCTACAATGAACTGAGCTTTTCCAAATCTCTCAGCTCTCAGTTTGAGTAGTCAGAATAGGTAATTATGTATAGGAATATAAAACATACATAATGTCAAAAGGAATTTGTCTTGTGGCCGAGAAATATTTGATCTGGGCATTAAAGTAAAACTGTGCAGCGGGAATGCACTTAGCTTCAGCAGGAAGTTCAAGAGTTTGTAGCACAATATAAAGCTATTTGAGCTGTTTGTAAGACACTGTGGGATGGAAAAGAATGTTTCCTTTTGATTAGTGTTAATAAGTTATAAATAAGCACGGGCATCTTGAGTAGTTCTGTGGAACTTCAAGGAGAATTGATTGCATAGCTGTGGGTTTAAGTGCTGATTTTGGAACAATTATAGCAAAATATACAAATGGTTTGAAAAAAGTATTTGATAATATTTCTTGTAGTCATTTGGATTTCCAGCTGAGAATCCATGTGATCTTCTTCCTCATTTTTCTAGTAGTATTGTTTGTTGCCATGGAGCAGTATGAGCATGGAACAATATATGTTCCTATGGTGTGATATTTCTACGATGACATTTCTTTCTACCACATTGAACCATTTTCTTGCTGTTTTACTATGTGTGGAATCCCTTGAATGCCAGTGAAAATCTGGTAGACAGAATGGGGAAATGGCCTACTTCTCATACATCAAATTGTGAAGTGCCAAATGAATCGACTTTGATCACGCTCTCCCACTTTCTTGAGAGAGGTAATGTGGCATCATCATACATTATTATTTTCCAGGTTACCTAAAAAAACAAAAATCATGATTTAGTAACTGTAGTCTGTGCCACATTTTGTCCATTTTATGTTTATGCCACACTGTTAATAAAAGATATATGATCCTGTTCAATTTCCTTATCATAGAATCATAGAATGGCCTGGGTTGAAAAGGACCACAATGATCACCTAGTTTCAAACACCCCGCTATGTGCAGGGTCACCAACCACCAGACCAGGCTGTCCGGAGCCACATCCAGCCTGGCTTTGAATGCCTCCAGGATGGGGCATCCACAGCCTACTTAGGCAAGCTTTTCCAATGTGTCACCACGCTCTGTGAGGGTTATGCTAGTATCTATTCAGAGGACACTGTCTTCAGTAACATTGTTTTTGTCAGTCTTCCTTGCAGAGAAATTTTACCTGCCGTTCTCACAAGTCAATGTAATTGCTGCAGAAAT
The DNA here is from genome assembly GCF_987193195.1 of Phasianus colchicus. Taxonomy (NCBI): domain Eukaryota; kingdom Metazoa; phylum Chordata; class Aves; order Galliformes; family Phasianidae; genus Phasianus; species Phasianus colchicus. The sequence continues at coordinate 12,568,472 of NC_143442.1, forward strand.
TATAATGGTGAAAAATTTGGAAAGGGGAACAGTGTAGGTTTTTGGGGTGCTGCTTTTTGCCTCCCTCCCAGGGGAAAGCGTGAGATGAAAGGGTGTTGTCTGTAACCCTTAACATCTCTTACAAGTCTGACTTCTTGACTGCAAGATCAACCAAACCTACAGAGGTAATGCTAAGAGATGTCATTGCTGCATTATTCAGTGCTCACATTTAAAGAATGATACTTTGTACAGATGAATGTGTTCATGTGAAGTGAAATGCTGTTCAGAGATGCCTTATACTCTGTGATTCGAGAGCTTGAGCCCAGTGCAAACCTCCCACATTTCCATTCAGTGTCTATCATTCTTCTGACTTCCTTCCAAAGGATAAACCTATGGTGCTGTGCTCAGAATGGAAAACAATGGTGCATAATAAAGCAGAATAATTCTGTGGAAAAAACATCACCTTAATGTCTAAACTAGCAGTAGGAACAGGAGAGTACAAACAACATGGAGTGGGTGCTATTTATGATACTTAACAAACTACTGGAAACTCATCTCAAATAATTTATGGGTGACTCTTCATCACTTAGTAGTTGCTGATGTGTTGGAGAATGACTGACTGAAGATACAACAAAGGAAAGAGGAAAATGCCCACATCTCTCTTTAATACTCACTGAATACATCTAGAATAAGCTCTTTAGAGTGGTGAAAGGAACAACTTTGTACCATTACCTCTCAGAACTTTTGAGGTGAATTTCTATGGCCTTCTGTGTTGATTCAGTCTGTGCCAAGAATGAGAAGTTTTGGTTTAAAAGGTTTTCTTTGGCTCCAAGTGCATTAGTCACAGTTTCTTACAAGCTGAATTTGCAGCTGGTTGATTTTGAACAGTAATATGTAGTTTGTGACTTAAAAGAAAAAAACCAAAAAAAAACCCAAAAGCCTCAGTATAGCATTAAAATAATAGTAATAAAGTGCATTGTTAGGAGTTTTGGCTTGCAGGCTTCTGGGCTTCTTCAAGCTGTGTGTCTGTGCAGGTTTAAAACAGTCAGGTAATAAGTGAATGAAATTCCTAATATTCTGGTTAGATCTTCATGATATGCTAATAGGCAAGAACAGTATTCTATTTTAGGCAAGTAAAATAATATTTTTGGCAATATTAAGATTTATGTTGTCATTGAAGGAAAAAAAAAAAAAAATCATGGTGTTAGCAAGCAGTACACATTGGTTTGGTTGCAAACTGTTTTCCCTGGAGCATTCTGGTAGAGCAGTGCAGACTGAGTCACTGAGTATATACCAAGGTGGGTATTCTACTCAGTTCTAGCTGGAATAAGCACACTTTTTCAGGAACTGGGACTAAATCCTATTTTAAAGAAATGAATAATGAAACTTTTGATATGTATTTTTAGAAAGAAAAGAAAAATCACTTTTGGGTTGTCAAATCCAATATAGTCCAGGGAAATCAAGAATGTTTTTAAAAGGCAAAGTCATTGAAATACAGTTCTTTGATATCAGCCACACTTATTGATCTTTCAGCTCGGTTCACTTTAATACACTACTAAAAGGATCAGCTTTGAGACAGAGTAGTTAATAAAATATAAAGGTAAACCCAGCTGTTTATAACCAATATTTATTGATACTTTTTTTCTTTGGAAGTGTATATTTGGAATATTCTTGTAGTTTATGTGTAGATTTGTTAATGCTTCATTCTCAACATAGTATTTCCCCTTTCTAGTGGAGTTTTGTTCAATGCAATTGCATGAAACTACTCTTGTAAACATTGATAATAATGGCGAAGCAAGATGATGAGTTGCTGAAGCAATGGCAGCCTGAAAATTTACTACTTTGGGTACTTTAGAACAAATGGCTTCTCTGTTTTTCATAGCTGTATTGTCCACTTATTTGTAAGGCTGGAATGAATGCTGAATGTATATAGAGAACAAACAGTGTGCAATATAGAGTGTGCGAGTAGAAAATAGGTAACAGAAATCTAACTGTAATTAAAAGGTATAGGAATAAGCTAGAGAACATGAGATAATCTATTGCAATCTGGGAAAACTTGCCTTTTTAACCATAAGCAAACATTTATTGTAGTGAGTGGAGTGTTATAATTCAGGCAGTGATTGCAGTTCTATGTTTCATTGCTCTGACATGATCACGTGCCTGTTTAACTACTAGAAGAATTTGAGTATTCAAGTATTTTAAGGGATTTGTCACAAGTGAGTTACAAACTGTGAACTTACATGTGGGCATGACTTCAAAAATCTCCATTCAAGAATGGAGAGTGGAAGTTGATAACTTGCAAATCATGTTTGTCTTTGTAGTTTATTTTAAAAGAGAAAACAAAATCTTCATGTGCAACTTGTTTGAAGAAGAGACCACTACTATGTGAAGGCACTCCTTTTAGTTATTTGTCCAGATGTTCTCTGGCTTTACAATGTATTATTTAAGTACGTTTACAGCCTCTAAGTGAACTGTTTGGTTGTTTTTTTTTCAACACTTAGGACACACATCAAGCTAACTAACATTTTCCCTCATCCTTCAAAATACAGCAAAAAAGAAAATATCAAGTTAGAAATTAGACATCATTCCCAGAGCTGTAGAAGCAGTTGAGGGAAAAGATAAGATTTGTGTGTGTGTGTGTGCCATACTTACTGACCTTTCTCCCGCTGACAATGAATAGATTTCCTAAAAATTCTTCAATTCAGAATTCCATATAAATTTTGGTTTAATTATGAAAAACAGGTAGGATATTTTCTAATATAAAATAATGAGTGAACAATTTTGCTTTTAGGAATTGGACTCCTTTCTAACAACCTGAATTAATAACATGCTTTTTTCTTGTGTTTAATTTCTTGAGTTCCTATAAGTTACCTACATTGCCTTTATCCCATCTCTCCTAGGAGCTGGAGGCTGGTCCCCTCTGGACTCCAACGAGCAGCAGTGGCTCCAGGTTGATCTTGGAGACAGAGTGGAGATTGTTGGGGTCGCTACCCAGGGCAGGTATGGGAGCTCTGACTGGGTAACCAGCTACACGCTGATGTTCAGTGACACCGGCCGCAACTGGAAGCAGTACAGAAAAGACGACACTGTTTGGGTAGGTGCGAACTCCAGATGCCTTTCAGATTTTCTGGTTTAGGCTCAATAAGGGATTTGAAGAAATGGCTTCAGTTTCTGATCGGAGAACTGGGGTAGCAGGAAGGAAAGCAGACCTGAATGGACTTAAGGGCTGTTTTGATCTAACCTGATTGTGTCTTCGTTGCCAACTGTGTAATACATGTTTAGGCCCTCAGGACTACATTGTTTTTCAAATTATGAGGATACTCAGGACGCTTGAAATGAACTGCATGCTTCTGTGCCTGGCTGGCTTTGATTCAGGCACACCAGACTAAACGGGGGCTAATCACATAGGTACTTTCTCTGAGAAGTATGGAAATTAACTCAATTTTATGCACACTTGCTGGTCAGAACAACGGAGCGCATGCTGGGGGAGGCGGGTGGTAAATTGCTCCTCAGCTTGAGAAAGCTGGAACTACAGCGTGACTTGTAGGATGATTTAGCAGATGCACTGAGAGTGCTCAAGGCTTTTCCTAAAATTTTTATGCAGGAGTCATACTTGCTGTGTTGTAGGTTTAACGTGTGGCCATAACAGGTGCAGTTGGCAAGTCTATGTGCCATAGCAGTGCAACCACAGATGTGAATGGAAAAGTTTAAAATATAATGTGGAAAATATGAATTGTTAGTGAGCTTTTAATGAGTTGTACTGTCTTCTCCGTACTGTATTCACTGTTGTGAGGATCAGTAGCTTTGGAAACATGGCAGGATTTGGTGGTAAATGAAGTATATACTTCATGAAAATAAAAGGGAACATTATAAGGATGATCAAGTAAACTTCTGGTTTTGTCTGTATTTTTTTTTTTTTTTGCTAACAATTTGATTAAACATTATGTTACAGAAGAAGACTTCATTTCCAGAACATACTGATGTTGAGTTAGGACAGTTGAGGATCAGCAGGAGGAGAGGAGAAGGGGTCCTTAATTCTTTTCTTGAGCATGTTACAGACGTTTGAAGTGCGTTGACTTCTGTGGTTTCAATATCCACTGCATTGTCACTGTCTTTGTTTTATCATAGTTTGATTTAGGGAAAGCTACTGAAAGCTGCCTTTCTTTAGGAGGATATGTTGGTCCAAAGATGATCATAAAATTGTCAAGTGTGGCTCTGCTTCATGTGTCACTTAAGTTATGCTAGTTTCATTCCCGATAGGTATACTTTTAAAAAATGTTTTAAAACAATGAAATTTCATTCTTAACTGAATATAGCTGAGAACTTAACCTGATGCTGGACTTCCACATTTAGGTCTCTGAAATCCAGAACAGAGAGATGTTTACAAACTCAGTATCATTAAATGATGCTTCCTTCTCTTATATTATGAGACTTGTTTAAATTATATATTAAAATTAGATTTAAATATTTGATTACATATCCAGCTCTTCAGTCTGTCTTCTTTTTGGAGACTCCTTGACCTTTTATTTTATTTTTTAACTTTCTTTCTAAGTGGAAATTTGAAAAGGCAATACATAAAACTTATCTTAGCTAATCTTCATGCCCTATGGATTCCGTTTTGTGAGCTTCTCATACCAATACTGCATGCAAGAATAAGAATAAGCCCAGCAGGAATTTAGCAGTGAATCAGAATTTATGAAGAACCTAAGCTCTCCTTTATTTATTAAATGATCAGCCATGAAGGTGATTCAGGAGAATCTATAATGAATTCTACAGCTTCAGTAGATTTTCTTTGAGAGATAATTTTTATATATTTTTTGTAATGGAAACCACGAAGGAAGATATTTATTTTTGTATGTAGTTGAGGAAAATTGAAACAGAACTTTGTTGTGGAAGAACTTGGTGGTAACATCAGGGGAACATTGGATATTCTTCCCCTACACATTAGATTCTAAAAGTCACACTGACTATGCATGAAAGTAGTATAATTCGAATCCAGAAGAGCCATTTTTCCATGTCCCCAAGCAGAGGGCTTGATGTGGTTTTTGGATGCGTCACCAGACTTAGTTGGAAAAATCTGACAGTGAAAGTCCGAAATGGACTGACTTTATGGTTTGTTAGAACCTGCAGTTTGGATAAACTGGCAAGTAATACATTACACAAGCAAGTAAGAGTTTGTATGCCTGCCCATGGAATTAATGAAAATCAGGTTACTCCTGTACAATCTGTATTCCAACTAAAGAAAAAATTGTTTACCTTTTTTTTATTTTCTTGAAACTTTCAGAGATCTGTGCTGTTCCAGACTACACATGGGCAGTTCTGTGACTCATGGCTCAGAAAAGGGCTCTGAAATCTAAACCATTATTGCTTGAGGTTTCTGACATGGAATTTGCTGATGTATCAATATGGGATATTGTTATGTTTTGCTGGAAGTTTGCTTTTGATGTATGACTGTTACTGAATGCCTCTCACCAAGCACTCCTTGTTGATAATTACTCATTTATTGCTGTTGGAAGTGGGGATTATGTATCAGTGTGAGGGACTTATGTGGTCTGGTAATTTTTTTTTTTTTTTGAAGGTAGTGGAGCTTTGTTAGGAATCAGTCTGATAGAATAATTATTAATTGAAGTGGAAAAAGTGTAGAAATTACGTTTGATAGTTACCATTTGTTTCTAAGTAGAAATGTGAGGCTTCTCTTCATTTTTATTCATTTCCATATCAGTAAAGGAAAGCAGGGTCTTGAAATGCTTTCTCCACTCTGTCTGTTAGAGTAAAAATGATATCAATTCTTATCATATTCTCAACCCTGATCAGATTCAAACTCCAGTTTTTCCCAATCTATCTGCATGACCCAAAGACAAAGTTATGGGGTATTACCAGCTGCTTTTAATGTAGTGCTCTCAAAGAAGGGTTTACTGGCACAGCCTTTCCCCCTGCATATTATGCGCCATCAGCTACATTTCATGCAAAATCCCTGAGTAAATTTGATACTGGATGAAACTTTTCATGATGACTTCTTCACTAATGTGTGATATTCCCTATTGCAAGTCATGCTCCTGAGTTGTTTTCAGCCATCGGGGTATAGGTTTCGTCTGCCCAAGTAATGTATGTGACCTTTAGTGCATCTGAGACCTGGGTACAGAAGTTCTTTATTGGGCTGCAGTTAAGACAGATGTTTGCACACCAGTTTATATGACCATATCACTAGTTAAAATCCCTTTCTTTTCATAGACAGTACAAGGCTTGCAGGGCATATTATCCTCCTCTCAAAGCACTCATACAGCTCCCATCAACTTCACCATTAATGAGAGCACTGCATAGACAGATCGCGAGGAGAATCGGAAAACCTCTTACATTTTCACTCAGCTTGTGTTTATGATGTTAGTAAATTCTGCAGCTGGAGTTGAAGACGAGACAGATTAGCCATTTAAAACCTATTTTCTAACCCCATTTGTATTTAAATAATCTTGTTACAAAAGGACTCTGTGGTTCAGAGCAAACTAGGCTTCTAATTATATTTTCAATATGGATAAATCAGCTGTGTGTGGACACACTAGCTATTGATTGGGAGACATAAAATATAAATCTTATGACTTGTAACAAGAAAATGATTTTCCGATGTTTTTAAGTGTTGAATAATTCAGAATTTTACCTGCGTATGTGCTGCAACTTGAGTTGGTCCAAATTGTATATATTACTGGGACAAAATACAATGCTATTTCTTTTTAGATAGCAATTTTTATGCCATCTGTGTTGAGAAATTCTTTACAAAGCTGAAAAACACAATTATACAAAAAGATACAAAGAAATGGAGGGAAGGATGCATGGAAGTACATAGTAAAAGGAGCCAAAGGATGTTCTTCAGTAATGGTTTTCAAAGAAATAATGGAATTAGAAATGAAGAAAGACTGTTCTGAATGTCAGAGCAGGTTCTTATATTGGAACCATGAAGCTATGTGGAAAATAGCATAGATAGCAAGGAGATACTCCACACTCAGATAATTGCACAAATGAAGTACAGGTTTGAGTTCCCTGTTAGCCGATGAAGTTCTTCCACTGTGAACAGCAAGTGGAAGGGACAAGATGGCTTTGGGTTGAAGCAGGGAGCAGTGAGATCACAAGACAGGAAGAGCATCTGTGGTGCTGAACAATGATACCTTTGTCACAAGAGGTATAGAGCACAGGTTACATCAAGAATTGCTATAGCATCAGCCCCACATCTTGCAAGTGCTTATGAGAGGACTGACAGGAGGCTAAGAATTCTTTAGGAATATATAACTCTCAGGAGAGTAGGAAGAGTCTTTTAATAGAGGTGATAAAGATTCTTTGCGTCCTCTTTCCTCAGGAAAACCCTTGCTTGCATGTGTGAGATTTTGCTGAACCAGAGGCTTTTCTAATGAAACCTAGAGGAGGGTCATTTTTAATTGGCTTATAAATCTACTGAAGTGCTGTAAACTTTTCCATTTCCTCTCTAGCTGCGTAATGATTGTAGAACTGTTTGGTGAGTTAATTATTGTTAACACAGAATATTAATCCTCTTGTCAGATTTATAGTTGCACTGATTTATTCTAAAGTATCTTTTAGCTCCAAGTCCTGTTGCCCTCCGAGAAAGATAAGAGCAAAATTCTACCTGTAGTAAAGACAGGTCCTACATAGCTTACTCAGATGAGAGAACAAGTTTGCCTTGTTATAGTGTTTCATGCTGTACTAGTATTCTGATATTTAATCTCCTTTATGCATAGTAATTATTGCCAGGCAAGCAGGTGTTAAAACAATATCTGTGGATTATTTTCTTTTCCATTACAATTTTCTCTCAGAAGTGGAAAAGGTGAAGTCTAAAGAATTTAATGCAGATGTTAGCACAACGCTCATCACAGGTGTTTTTAGTAATTCTCTGTGCTCGATATGTGGCATCCTAACCCAGAAAATGGCAAGAAATATGGCTATGTGCAGGCATTGCCTTAATCACTGACTTCCTAGACCTGTTCCTTTGCATGTTCCCAAAAAATTACCTATTCTGTAACTGTTTAAATCAGGAAGGCTATGGAAACATCACCTGTGTTGCAATTTCTACATTTAGTGAAGCGTTGTTAGAGTTAGGATTGTGGTTGGACTCGATGATTTTAAAAGTCTTTCCCAACCTGAGTAATTCTTTGATTCTATCCCTTATTTTATTCAAGAACTGGTCTCTCCAAAGCTAAATGCTATCTCTTGACACTACTACAGTGTGGTTGCAGTGCTGGTTTTTAACAGATTAGAATGTGAAGAGAGTTGTGTGTGGTTCTGGTTGTTTTAGACTGGCCCTAAAATATTTGTGTCCTCAAAGGACTTTCAGCAGATTTGTGTGCCATAATCCCCAAGCTACTCTTTTCCCTTCCTGGCTTCCAAAAGAGAGTAAAAGTTTGTGGCAGTGTGTTAAGATGCCCATTGTAGTAAACAGTGGACATTTCCTCTCAGATGAAGGATTTCAACCATATCAGTAGATCAAATCTCGTTACTGTTTGCAAATCATCTTCTATGGCATGTGAAGCTATAAATAGGTGCCTTTACAAATTATAAATAAATATGGAACAGAAAATGTTTCAGTCCACTTATGTTTTCACCTCTGGTGAGCAAATGACCGCGTGCATACAGACTAAAATGAGAACACAACATAGAACAAAGAACAAACAGTAAAGCTGTTTAGTTAAAAGAGAATGCATCATTAATTTGTTTGTAGCAAACAATTTACAAAGATTAGCCAAATAAAAACGTCCCAGGGATAAGCGCTAAAGCTGATCCACCCGCAGCTGGAAGCCATTCTGAAACAATAATAGTTGGATTGACTGCGGTGCTGTGCAGAGAGGTTACCTGAGTCCCTCAATTGCTTCCACAGCCAGTTTGTATGTATATATATTCAACCAAGAAAGAGCCTTTACAGAATACAGTATGCAAATATTTTTCTGCTACAATGTTCCCAATGAAGTCTATGCTAATTTCCATAGTCCCTTCTGGGTCATATTAATCAGGATTGAGTGGCTTCTGGGGTTGGTAATGAGATCTGGAGGTTTTTATCATTATAAAAAGCCTATTTAAATCCAAATGAAATGATTCTAAGGCAAAAATCTTGCTTACATTTTGTGCTGCTGAGTAGCAGGCAGATGATGGTGAAATGCGCAAGGAGAAGCACTTGACATCCTTGGCAGTTATTTGTGCTGAGTCCTTAGTGTGAAGAGAGTGGGATCTTTGTTTGTGGAGCATCTTGTTTGTTTGAAAGGAAAACTCCAGAAAATAGCACCATTAGTCAGAATGTATTTCTAAAGCCTGATCTTGATGATTTCTTTGCAATTGTTTGGCACTTTGGGTGACAAATGAGAATGGGTCTAGTTTTCCTAACATCTAATTGTTTTTAAAACTCTTGTCTTCTGACTGTTCTTTCTGTACTGTTCTGTACTATAAGATAAGATGGCTTGTTCTTCTGCTGAAAATTGTGCTGCTTTTACTGATTCTCTCTTAACTAGATTAATCTTAAGAATTACCCACTTTAACAGCTCCTCTCTTTGACTTGGAATGTTTGGGTCTTGAGTAATTGCTATAGGTTTGTACCTATTTTGCTCTGAAGCCTTTCTAAACTTTGGATTATTCCTGTAGCAAGAAGCTCATGAATAGAGAAGTGGAATCCTGTTGCTTGTGGCTAGTCAAAATGATATGTAATAAGAAGAGCTAAGCTATAAACAAGCCCATTGCAAGCCATTCTAGGCCTGGAATTTTATTGATACTAAACATCAGATTATTAGCTAAGCAAAGGAATGTGGTGTTGTAGATATCAGACTTACTGATAAGACATGATAATAAACTAGTGGATATTTTGGAGGGAGAAATGAAAAAATTAGCATAATTAGCATACTTGTAAGGGAGCTAAGGCAGAAGAAGATAGAGGTGGAAACTGCTGTATTTGATGGCCAAAGCTTTAACACACAAAGTGGAGATAAAGATCTGTTTCATTAGTTCTTCAGTAAGTACCAGCAGTGAAACCAAGGATCTTCTACTCTGCTCATTCACTTCTTATTTATGTGGTTAGCAGATTTCTATCCTATTTTGAGTTAATAGACTCAGTGTTTCTTACCACTGGATTCCCAACAGAAGCAAGAAGGCTTCTGATAATACTTCACCTGAAAAAGGGCTGCATTCATGGAAGCATCTATTCAACATTACAATTGGATTTAGGTGATAGAGGTGATGCAGGGGGTTAGAAAGTCAGATATCATGCAAGAGCCTGGAAGGCATTTAGGGAGGACACTGAAGTAAAGTATTTTTATTTCTTTATATACATTTTAATATTTGTATTTATACTGTTTAGGATGTTTGTTAAAGTTAGTGTTGGCAATGCACTCTTTGTAGATTTTCCTCCCTACCCAAATTCCTGGTAGTTCCAGCATACTATTTTTTTTGGTTTTTTGGAAGCTGAAAGAGTTTTTTTTTTCTTTTTTAAATTTGTGGAGAGAACTTAAAAATATTATTCATTTTCATTAAGCAGCAATTTTATCAGATCTTTTTTAACTGTCAGTGCCTATATTATAGTATTCCAAGTTTGGAAGTAGAATTCTCTAATGCCTAATGCAAACAAAATATAAATACTTAATATATTCCATTAGATATATTTCCTAATCAAATGCAAAAGAATTAGGGGTATTATCAAGATTTTAAAAGAAAAAAAAAAACAACTATCATTCTTAGCGTGGAGAAGCTCTTCTAATTCGTTGCCTTTCCAAATGTATGATGCATACTTCACATTTTTTCAGTGGCTTCCAAGTGTATTTCATGAGAACTTTAAAGAAATACAAATAATCCTTCATCTGGAAGGTCATTATATTGATTGCAATTTTATTCTCAAAGTTGTTTGTCATGGGAGTGGGGAAGGAGATAAACTCTTAGATGAACACTAGGAACAAATACCGTTATCAGCAGAAGATGTAAGCCTGTCCATGTTCCTTTGAAATGTAACTTAATAGTGAAACTTCTAATATGTATCTGATGCTTTTAGGGAGCTGCATATGCCTGTTTTGCAGCATTCAGATTTTGTTTGTGGAGTTAACAAAATGTGAGCAAACCAAGATAGAGAATAGTCCTTATTACTTAAACTTCATCCTTCAGGGAATAAATATTCATGATTTGGGAGCACAAATAAAATCCTGAAAATACTATAAAAATTGCATATATATATATATATATATATACCTTTACAGCTTGGAGGAGAGATGAGATTCAGCTCAGAAATAAAACTGAGTCAAGCACTCAAATGTACTAAGGGAACACTTAATGTGAGCCACTTATTTTTGATCCAAATATGTAGACTTCTGCATCAGTGATAAGAATCAAAGTCTCCTCTGGAGAAGATTCTTCTTTTCCTTCATCAAGGTTTCGTAGGTTTTGGCAAAATTAAGTGGAAAGACCAGCTTCTTTTGAGAACTAAACCTAAACATGAAATACCATAAAATAATGATTTTGTTAACAACATATATTTGTAAGTTAGACCTGTCAGTTTAGAAAATGCTTCATAGTTGTTTCAGGTGGGTCACTGTCCTGGTAGGAAAGTCAGAATTTGTACCAGTTCACTAAAGAAAGCTGATCCAAAAAGAACTTTGTGCCTTCACCACAGAACTGTTTTAAAGACTAAAGCTATTCTGGCGGAGTAAAGCAATTCTGTATAATCTCCTTCAATAAATCCCTGCAAATCTGAGGTTCAGGTTCTCTCTGTCACTGAGATGATAACTGATTTTGGCCGATGCTTTCAAATCTTTTTTTTTCTTTGGGGTGATGTGGGGGGATAATTGCCTTAAGATTGCGAAGTGGGAGTTCTATAGCAGCATCAAAAGAAAACTGCAGTCTGACTTCTGGATCTTGCTTTTCTAATTCTATTTTACTCTCCTGTTGTCATCAGGAGACTTCTGAATGTCTCCTGATATTACACCAAAGTGAGTGTACTATGTTTTCGAAGCCAGACACGAGCCTATATTTTCTTGGTAGTTTCTGGGCACTGATGTTCACTTTCTATTGCAATGCTGGTCCACAGCTATTCAGCTCTTCCTGTCAAGTCCTTCATACCTGACAGTATTTTAATGCCAGTCATGTATAATTTGAGCCTCGTAACCAAAATATTTCTGTTAGCAGTGTCTTTTAATGATAACAACTGTGAGATACATGTGTATCACTTAGCTTCCTTGTTTGGATTTCAGTTTAAAAAAAAAAAAAAAAAAAAAAGGAGAGAGAAGAGAGAGAAACAGTGCCTACTAAAAAAGCCTTCAGTAGTTCATTACTCAGTAAATACAGATACAATTTAGTCAGGGGAGCCAATACCAAGATCCATCCTCTTTGAAGGATATTCTTCAATTATTACTTTTTTGCAATTACTGGTTCTTCAGGGTAAAGATTTTCTCTCCAAAGAAGAGAGATTTTTTTTCTTCCTCAATGAAGCAGTCTTTCTATTCTTCAGAAATTTAAGGAAAGTTTCTACCTCATGCCTTTGCAGTTCTTTAGCAATAGGATCATTGTTCAAGCATCAGTCATTATATTCATTGCGTGTCTTTAGAACAGGTAGTTTTCCTTGCTTCTGATTTGTGACTCTGAATGCAAAAATTTTGTCTTTATGTGTATCCATTATGTGCTTTTTAATAAGCACTCACTTTAAACTTTCTAATTTTGATTTGTTTCATGTTATGAGATCACAAACAGAAACGGAAGCAGAAATGATTTACTCTGAAGAAGAGTTGCAGCCACTGCAGTGTTAAATGTAGTCCTCTCTTGGTTTAGTTTTCTGTGAAAGAAAAATCAAAACTTCCTTATTTTTGGTATTGAAAGCAGTCTGTAATATCCAAGCAGAGTTGGGAAATGATCTAAGTTTTTTACTCCTTTTTGTCAATGCAGACAGCTGAAGTATGCAGTTGACTTGTGTAAAGAGCACATTGTATTTACAAATTATACCCAAGAAACCATAGCAAAGTTTAGTCAGCCAAAGCAGAAACTGTCCTAGTAGAATGATTTAGAAAATTTCCAGTCACTGTGATTTGTATAGCAATCATGTAGCTCATGATTGACACATTTACACGTAGCAACTTCTTGTTGGCAATAAACCTCAAGATTTGGTTACTATAGTGAAGAGAAAGCATTCAGATGTGCTTTCCTGTCTTGCTGTCTGCAGAACCTTTGGGAGTTGTAAATCCACACACACAAAAATGCATGAATTTTAAAAGAGCAAGCGCAGGATTCTGCACCTGGGATGGGGCCAACCCTGAATGAATGTAGGGAGTGGGGCCAAGAGGCTGGTGAGCAGCCCCATAGAAAGGGATCTAGGGGTTCTGGTTGACACAAGTTGAATCTCAGTTATCACTGTGCCCTGGCAGCCAGGAGAGCCAGCTGTACCCTGGGGTGCATCAGGCTCAGCACTGCCACTGGGTGAAGAGAGGGATTGTCCCACCCTGCGCTGTGTGGCATCATCTCCAGCACTGGGAGCAGCTCTGAATACTGCAATATGGTGGCTACAGCTCCTCACAGGAAGCCAAGGGGCAGCACTGAGCACTGCTCTCTGAGGGAATGGCATGGAGCTGTGTCAGGGGAGAGTCAGGAGGGGTAGGATGAGGTTCTGCGCCAGCGGGTGGTGGGCATGGCAATTCCATGAACTGCTGGAGTTCAAGAAGCGTTTGGACCAGGATTTCATCTGAAACCTTGAATTGTGCTGAACATCACATATTTCAGACTGGGGGCTATACAATTATGTACTTTCTGAACTTGAAAGTTGCTTGATTCTCTCATTTGCTTTGAAGCTTGTTTTTCTCTTTATCTAGAAAATAGTTTTGCTGCCCATTTTATCTAAAGGGGTTTACTACATTGTGCGTCTGTCCAGACTCATTACAAGTAATTGCGTATCTGCTGCCTTATTGTTAAGACTTGTGGCAATGCTTTCCAGTGAAATAAGGCCTGGACTTCTCACTATATTCCACTCAACTCTGTTTTTTTTTTCCCTCTGAAGGTCAGCTTTTAGTGCTAAGTCTTGGTATTTGAAGGCTCATAATTGTACCTGTGTTTATAATCTCTATTTGGATGATCCCAGACATTCGTAAAATGTGTGCTACTTCAGCCTGAGACGTATGTATGTGGTAAAGCGTACATCGTTATAAAGGTTAATAGAAATAGTGATCTGCAAGGAATAATCTTATGAAATTAGATTTACAGATATTTAAGACAGGTTTGAAGAGTTATTGGCAAACATGCTGAGCAGGTGTGCATGTATATTATGTAAAAATAAATGTGTGGGAGGGTGGAGAAGCAAATCAGAGAGATGGAAATTTCAGGTGGCATTCATCCAGCTATGCCTGCAAGAATGCGACGATGATTTATAATTACTTTGAAAATAACGATGATTCTGCTGCTACATTCTTACTATGGCCTCATGAGTATCAATCATTATGCAATGATCAGTTGATTCTACATATTCACAATTTAGCTGTTTATCATAATTGGTTTATTCTCTTGGATTTTGTCCAGACTCTCATTTTATACACTTGGTTGTAAAAAGGGCAAATGGAAAGAAGCAAATTTCTTCTATTTGCATGTACAAAATCAAAGGTGTTTCTACTAATGGAAATCATAAGATCAATTGCAGTGGCTTTTTATTTGAGGTTTAAAACAAACAAAAAATTACCAAACATACGCATGCACACAAACCAACATATGCACAGCAGTTGTTATAATAAAAAAAATATCTTCACACAGGAGCATCACAAAAGATACCTCAATCACTCCTTTGGAGATTTTCAGTGTTTACATGAAGATAAGCTTATTAACACTTCGCTCTTTTTCTGCCTATACCTATATAAGAGTTGGCTGTTTAGTGATAAGATTAGATGGAATTCAGAAGCTCCAGCTTTCATATTTGATTCCATGACTATCAAAGCCTGTGTAGCTATCTCCATCCCAGTATTGTCATTCATGCAAAACATGCTGTTTTAAGGGCCTCAAAAACCTTTGTTTCTTATAAAGCCATTTTATTATAAGCTATGGTTTTTATACCTTTGTAAGTGCCAGAAAATATTTTGTCCCAGCCACTTAGCCTTCCCAAAAGAGACCCCTGGCTTTGACAATAGAAAGAAAGGGGCGCACTAAGAATCTTCTGGTGGTTATTCAGTGTATGGACAAATTGCACATTGAGTTTTACACTGATCCTTTCCTGCTGTTTCTATAGTGTTACAAAGTGGCTGAAATATTAAACAGGTGGAAAACATTATGCTCAAAATTAGTTGTGACAATTTTACCATAAGTTTCAAGTCTCTTTCAAAGCCTGAAATTTTCTTGGTTTTTTTTTTTTTCCTTTTGATTTTCATTCCACAACAGGATGTCAAATTTCTACCATCTTGACAGTTTGGACTTACGCAATGTTTGTCTTGCAGTTTTCTGGGACAAAAAGAAGCAAATCAGTGAAAAGACACTTTCCTGTATTTTATTTTTTTATTTAATCCCAGAATACATTAACATACTGGAATGCATTTAAACACTTAATATACGGATAATGGCTTCCTGCAGTCTAACTGTACTTTATGTACAATAGCTATATGTTCTTTTTCTATTTATTTGAACACTGATAGTCAGGCAAGCTGCTTACCTAGTGCTGGCTCTTGCATGATCCTCTTGCTGCCCTCTAGGGGCCTTTATATGTTCAGTCACAAAACAATGTAGTATCAAATCGTTGTAGAGGGTTTCTTTGCTTGGGAGGCAGCAGGCAGAGTAATTAAAAACAAAATCATAGTGCTGCTGGTCAAGTAGCAGCACCATCAAGTCTAGATGTCTAGCAGCCCTGGTCCAAGGATAGCAAACCATGGTCTGCCTTTTATCATTTTGTCTTAAATCCTCTGTTTAGACATGTTTCTTTATCATATGTTAATCACTATCCTCCTGACCCAATTATACTTAATAGCACTTGTACCTTCAGTACTAGGTTAGGTAGTAGCAAAATGCACCACTGCTTGTACTCACTTCTATGGCATGCATAGAAACAGAGCTGTTGGAAACTGGGGAATTTCTAGGTTAAGTGGTCAAAGAGCTGACTAATCTCCTGGGTTAACCATATACTTAGCTGAGAAGTTTAGAAATATGATTTTGAACTTCAAAGGCTTAAATCTGTTCAAAGTCTTTACATGAATCTCATTTTATGGTTATATAAATTTTGGGGCAGTAGTAGAAGAGACTGTTTCATCATGGAAGAGTTGTAATGAAAAAGCAGTAGACTTAGGCAGATCAATAACACTTTTCTATACAATTTAAAAAAACCAAAGTTAGAGAAGAAAACTCGGTTATTGTAGTGCTACTTAATTCACTTAGTAATAGAGTGCATTGATTGTTATTGTCATAAATAACAAAATGCTTCATCTGTGCCTCTTCATCACCCTATCACATTATGCACACAGCCTGAGACAAAAAAAAAAAAAAAGCTACAGCCCTTCTGAGCCTCAGGCTAACAAGCCTTATTGATTGTGCTTGTCATGAGTAATCTGAAGCTAAAGGATAGCAACCCATAGGATTTGTATGTAACTACTGTAGGCCAGGCTTGAACCCGCCGTATTTTCTATAGGGGAAGTGTACATAGAAGTTGTGCTGATATCTAAGCAGGTGGCACGTTTTACTGGAAGCAGAGTGCAAACAGAAGCCTCATGTTCTGAGCGGTGACTGGCAAAATCAATCTTAATTAAGCTTCAGATATTCAAGGCCACTTCTAAACCTGAGCCTTTTCTTGATCCCCTTTAATTATGTATTCAGATCAAAATGACATCCTGAGCTATTATCCTGCTTGTTAAACCCACTCAGTCACTTGTTGTCTGAGCAAATGCATCTACATTTTACTAAGCAGCATAAATGGTTTCCTCTGTTGTTCCTCTTGCTGTGGGAGCTGCAGCTGTGTCCTTCAGCATCTCAGTTTCCTGAGCTTGTACAAAATTTCAGTTATTCTATGCAAGTTACTTTTCTGTTCAGACTGTCCTGAACTGTCATTTATCCTCTTTGTCCTCTGGATTCCAGGAGCATCTCAGTTCCTGAGCTGTAGGTCAGAATATTTTTAAGTCACGTGCAAGGAAACAAAAATATTTCTTATATTTATTTTGTATTTATCTCATTTGTGATTACTCACTCCCTTGTACTTCCCAGTAAAAGGCAGAGACAGGCACATTAAGTGTGGGAGCTTGGACACTTACGTTTTCTAATTGGCAGGGCTGACATTTTGGAGTTCAGAGCAAAGGGAATTTAACCTGGTGTGAACTGGGATTAAGTTAGTGTTGTACATGTGACCTTTTCTTTAAAAACATGCTGCAAATACTGATTCCTTCGATCTCTGTGGCACATTGAGCTGTGAGAAGATAAGTGAAACTGAGCAAAATACCTCAGCTAGTATAAAATTCTCTCTACTTGCATACAGGTAAGATAGCAGATAGAATAGGAAGGTGACATCTGATAAAATTTTTTTTCTAATCTCTCAATATTTTTCATGAGCAGAATACCATGAGGCAGGGCACCATAGTCCTGAGTCTGCTCATTTGAATGTGAAAATAAACATTAAGAAAATTGCAAGTGTAAACAGAATCAATGCTACTGGTGGCACCAGAAAGGTAATGTCAATGCAGGTTTTTGGTTCATGCAGAGATTAGCACATTCCAGTGATTACTCAGACCAGCTGCTCATATTCCCTAGTTACGGACTGGTTATAGTTCTAGTTATAGAGTTATATAGTCTAGTTACATAGTTCTGTTTGGCAGCACTCTTTTTGTAGAAGCTCTTCTTGTTTCTCCCCTTTCGTTTCTGATTTCTTTTTCTTGTTTGTACTCCTTTTAGTGGATCCTTGCTACTTCTATTATTTAGTCCTTCTTGTAAAGTTTTGTTAGATGTAATTTCTGTAGTTTATTGTAGGGGTTTTATTTACTATTATAGGAGTAGTTTTACTGGTACTGAGATCCAAAACATTAATGCACTGCAGACAAAAATATACTGAATGCTACCTCTGATGAATAGTGAAGGGAATACTATCATGCCAGCCCTGTAAAAAATAATATGAACTCAAATTTTCTGAAATAAAAAGAAAAAATTTCCACTACTTCAAGCTTAGTTCTCTGTATCCCGATTTATCTAGAAGATATAGTTGCAAATCTAGGAAGTTTTTCCTTTGCCTTCAGGATACAACTGATAACTCCGGTCCACTGCTGCATTCAGAAAGAAAGCTGTGAGTAAAGCTCTTATTTGTCTGTTATATTGGACATTAGAATTGAATCTGTGATGCACTAAATAAGAAGAAAAGGTTCTTGACAGTTCCAGGATTTATTAGTCCTTTGAGCTCTTTAATTTTCTAGTAATGGTTAAGACTTCTGTGGACCTGCTGCACAGAGAGCAAGTCTTTAGAGAACTGTTTGGACATGCATAGAGAATAATGTTGTTCATGTACTAATACGTCTTGGTTTAGTTAGTAATTGCTTTCCTCAAAATTTTCAGTAGCTTTGGTTTTGTTTTTTGTTTCTCTAATATCAGTTTTGACCCAAGCTATCACTGTCACTACTTTGAAATAGTCTCAGCCGTGGCTACTTTTTAAGCTGCTCTTGCCATGAAAAAGTCGCACAGGAATTGCCTGCTGTGAATTCTTTTCAGGGAGAACCTGAGAAGTGTTCTGACCAAGTGTCAAAATAAGAGACAAGGATCATGTTCTGTGAATGGATGTTAATAGATTGTTTACTCTGTTCTGCTATTCACTTTTTTGTCTCCGGAAGATTAAATACACTAAGATAGTTATATATATATAAATAGATAATATAGCTTTATAATATTGCTTATATTTTTGAGTTGCAAGCATGGTGGTTGACTTGAGGTTTTTTCCTCTTTTTTTGTCTTTGAAATTTGAGAAGAAAAACTTGCTGAGCTGAAAAGACATTATCTCTAAAAGACATATCTAAAATCCGAAGTATCCTAAGTTACATACTGACTCTTAAATTCGTTTCCATATTGATGAATACCTCTTAGTACGTAGTCCTGCAGTCCTATTAGTAAACAATGAATCAAGAAATCCAAATAGTTTCTTACTACTCCCTTTAGATAAGCATTCTAAAATTTACAATTGGATTTCATATCCTTTATTTGTAATCTTTAATATACTTTTTTCCTAAGTTTTGACATGTCCCAGAGAGTATTATGTTAGGTATTAGGTTAGGTATTAGGAGGAAGTTTTTCACTCAGAGGGTGGTGACGCACTGGAACAGGTTGCTCAAGGAGGCTGTGGATGCCCCATCCCTGGAGGCATTCAAGGCCAGGCTGGATGTGGTCTGGGCAGCCTGGTCTGGTGGTTGGTGACCCTGCACATAGTGGGGGGGTTGAAACTAGATCATTGTGGTCCTTTTCAACCCAGGTGATTCTATGATTCTATTAGGGACTTACTTATTTAATTTTGCCTTCTGGGCAAAATCATGACCTTCAGTTTTCCTGCATTGCTACTGGCTAATCACCAACTTTCAAATTAATATTCTTCTCTGTAAGTGATTCCTGCAGCATGACTTTAGGAAGTTAGCTTGAATTTTAGCCCAGATTCATGTAGGTCTGGATTTATAATGCATTCTTGCTTATGTATACATGAAATATACTTCATCTTCTTGAGACTATCAGATACTCTCAAAAGTAACATGCAGTAGTAGTAATGTTATTTTTAGTAGTCATGATCTTGGTTGTCTGGAAGCCTTAAGAAACACATAATGATCCTTGGGATCAGAGCTGAACCTGACCTTTTATCACCCAGGACAAAACAGAGGGTAAACAAATACTTTCAGATATAGATTAACATTAATTCAACCTTGCCTTCTCAAACTGCCAGATGTCACAATTCATCTGGGCTATTAAAATGCTAGACTTTGCACTTTGCAGACTGAGGGGGGAAAAAAAGAATTACTGGCTCTTGGCAGAATAATTCTTTCACCCACCACTAGAAATCTGTTTATACTGAGGTCTTTACTTCCTGCTTTCTCTAGATTACATTCATGAACGTCATGTTTTGAAATGATAACTTGGTGGAGCGCTGAATCTTTATTTGAGCTAATTAGCTACTCTGTCTTTGATACGAGCTTTTGACAGTGTACCATTATCCCTTCAAGAAGTATCCTGTTCTGCTTCCAAGCATACTGATTTTCCAGCTACGCTATTAGCAATTGTTTGCAGTAACACATCAGTTTAAAATGAAACTATTTGTCTAAGAGTTATCACTATAAAGCTCAGTACTTTGTTACCATAACTAGCCAGTAATGGATGGGAAGAACCAGGCCTGGAGAAGCTAGAGCACAAGCAGCAGAAAAACTTAACTGAAGTCAAATTTAAGAATACAACTTCAATTTCTTCTTTATGAAGTATTTTAATTGTCAGACTGTGCCTAGTCTAGAAAATGCCTGAATGCGTATTGTCCTTTCTTTTTGCATTTTGTTCAGGATGCCTAGGAAAACACCATCAATGCAATTCTTAAGTAGATTAAGCATCCGGGATTGATTCTTTTTCAAGAGGGGTATGAGCTAAGTGATTTCCCAAGGTTCTCTGCTGCCTCAGTGAGGGGGAAATTGAAAAGCATACCCACCCATGCACCCTAAATTTACTTAACTTGGATATCAGCATGAGACACATTGTCCTCCTCATTCTGTCAATACTAGATGCCACTGGAAATCTGGAATTGGCCTGGAAGGGCACACAGCAACTTACAAGTTCCCACAGTGACAAAATTGGGGGCTAGGACAGTGAGGCTGCCTGTGAGACTCTTCTGTTCTGCGTTTCAAACAGCGCTTCTGTATTTTCATAGTTATGCTCCAGCAGGGATTTCTGTTTAAAGAGTCTAATAGCAGTCGTGACAGATGACTTCAAAAGTGCCCTTTCCTTATTGCAGGCTAACGCATGTGTTGCAAACTATAAAGTCACACATAACATTTATGATGGTGAAATACATCACTGATACGCTGCAACAGTCTTGCTCCAGGACCCAGTTCTGTGAGTCATCAGCAACTTATGTAAATAGGATGATTTGTTTCCTCCCAGACAGTAAAAATAAGAATCGAGTTGATGATAAAACGTATTTAGAAGGAACAACTCCTTTGTTCCCCCTTTCTGAGGTGAGCTGTTAAAGATAACAGAATAAGAAAATGGTTCCCATGAATACAGGGCTCTCTTCCTGTTACTAAGTTGAGAGCCAAGCAGAACCAACTTACTAATTGTGTAAGTCTTGCTCTCTGCTCATTGGTGACACTACATCTGGACAACTGTGTTCAGTTCTGGGCTCCCCAAATACAAAGAAGAGACAGAAATAGTGGAGAATCTAACAGACACAAAGTTGATAAAATAATTCATGAGAAAAGGCTGAGTGAAATGAGATGGAACTATTTAGTCTGGAGGAGGCTCGGGGGGGATCACATCAGTGTCTGTAAATACCTGAAGGGAAGTTGCAATGAAGATGGAACAAGGCTCTCTTCAGTTGTACACGTCAATGGGAGAAGAGAATTAACTGAGCTACAGAACAAAAATCCTGGAGAGGTTGTGGAGTCTCCCTCCAGGAACAAGGCAATTTGCTCCTGATCCCAGTGCTTGAGAAGGACAGTTGGCCCAGATGTCCTCCAGGGTTGCCTTCCAACCTCAGCCATTCTGTGATTCTGTAATGGTAATCTTTTATTTCTGAGATTAATGTGTAACTAAAACACATAAGAAAGATAGCATTCTGGTAGTGATGCGTGTGGTATCAGATGAAGCAAAAGTTTATCAGGTGGCCTGCCTAACCATGGTCCGTGTCTGCACCTCTTAAATTTTCTTCTGTGGGAACTACTTCCAAAGTATATGCAACTTCATTTGCTGTTTTCTTTCTCCCACAAAATTCTCTTCTTGGCAATTTTTTTGTTTCATTGTAAAGTATTTGGTGTTTCTCAGTGCATGACATATGGATTGTAGCTACATTTGTATTTGCAAGGAGTTATTATCTCTTTGTCTGAGACAGGAGCATCTTCAAAAAGCATAGACTGATATTTCCAGTATTAAAATTAGTAAGGATGAATTTCTGAAGTTTGCACTACGTTGCATTAAGCAATTCTGCTATTGAATTATTATGATGTATGTTCTGTTTTCACCTCCTGTTTTCTGTATCTCAGTTTATCGTGGTAATTCTGTTCCTTCACCCTATTCTATGTTGTATTGCAGGGAGGTCTCAAGTCTTCATAAGAAAGATCACCTAATAGTGTGAAAGAAATTAAATATCATTAGAACAGTGGAACAGTGTCTCATCCTGTATTGCAAGTGTGGAAAAAAAAAAAAAAGCTCCCTATACGTTTTGGTGTTGTTTCTAGTTGAATCCTATTTGTAGTTTAGGGCTATATTGTTAATAGACTTAGCACAATAGGAGCACTTATCTGCATATTGCGAACTCTTACAAATCTATAAATAATCATGTTCAGATATGCAACTATGTACAGATATAAATAGCAAGGCTACAAAGTCAAGCAGATTGTTAGGAAACAGCAGAGCTAGTTGCCTGGGTAACATTAATCAGGTTCATTTAATTACACATATTTCATGTATTTTGATCTAGACTGAAAGGCCAGATTGGTGAGTTTTTTGGATTTTGTTGTTGTTTTTTATCTGTATGGGAGATGCCTAGCAAGAAAAAAACTAGAAGTTTACTAACTCTCATATTAAGCATGAGATAACTATAATAAGGGGCTCTCACAGAACTTCTGTAATAACCTTTATCTTTATTGCATAGATGGAATGAAAGGTCAAGATCTGTTCAAATAGTATCTTCATGTAACAGACTTAGTGTTCACTCCATGCTTTATATACATAATGGGTCCTCAGAGATCACCAGGAAAGCAAACAGACCTCATCAATTTCTCTAATGATTCCTCTGAAAGATACCTTTTTTTTTTTTCTTGGTTTGTATTTTTAGCTCACTCTACCAACACCTCTATTACCAGACTGTCAGAGACCTCGTACATAGAATTTATGTTGGCTTTCATAAAGAAAAATTAGATTCTATCTCAAGGACAGGCTCTACTTTTAATGTCATTAAAACTAAATGAGTTATTGTTGACATTCACTGAGGAACAGCAAATAGAATTAGATGGAGAAAAATCTTAGTGATAAGAAGATGCGGTGACTTAAACTGTCCGCTGCAGAGAAGAGGTAATTTATAAGAATTGCTTTCTTAATGTATGTGTAACCTGTGCTTTATGCTGTGGTGGCTGGTTCTATTAATCATAGGGGAGGGTGGAAAGCTATGGAGAAGAGGTGTGGATTATAGTTATAACAGTTTGTGTTTTTACAGTAGTATTAAGTTCTGGGCTTCCTCAGCAAGGTGGCAAAGGAGAAGTCAGTGTCCAGGCCCCTTGATTGCTGGTACCTATTTGCTGTCAGAGTGTCTGGAGGAAAGCAGAGTTCAAAGAAAGGGGAAAAATTTTAAATTCAGGAGTGAAAGATGGCTTCTGTAAATGCAGTACATGATATTTCTGTTTTGGGGTCTGCAACTTTGTGCTTATTGAGATATAGTAAGAAGAAAACCTCACTTTGTATTAGAATAAAGAAAGAGAGCGAAGGTAGGAATGTTTCATATGCAAGAGGATTCGCATGTCTGCACACTTTTAAATTTGTGCTCTTTGTTTTAAACTGGCTGGTTCTGTAGAAGAGGAATGAGAAAAGCAACTTAGGTTTGAAGATGTGTTTTTACCTGGCTTGCCCAGGCTTACAGGAAAAGCAAAAGGCTCTGGAGAGAGAGTTTCGTAAAACTCTGGGAAATGGCTATTCTGCATGCTAATCTCATCTATCTGTTGATCTGTGGTACAGATGTTCCTAGCTTTGTTTCTTGTGTAACTGGGAGGTTTTTAGCTGTTAACTCCAAAGCCAGAGTAAAGCTAAACATGGATACAGCCACAGCATAATCTAAGGGCTCAAAATATCTGGGGAAAAGTGAGATCCTGGGTTTCCTGGTAGTCATGAAAGTGTTCCTGTGGCATAAAGACTGAGAAAATGTATGTGTGTGTATATATATAAAAATTATTTTTAAGTGGGTATGTTATACATAATATCTTAATGCCCCAGCAAAACATTTATACATTGTAAAGAGCTATTAAAAATGAAGAAGTGTTAAGAGAACATTATTAAGCTGTGAAGTTAGGAACATGAAGGATAGAAAATGTCACTGCAAACTTAATTAGGCCCCCTAATGTGAATTCAGTAGGAAGGGCATTAATTACCTGATCACAAACTATTTTTTGCACAGCATTCCCCAGTCCTTTCAGCATAGAAGCTGGATATTAATAATCAACTTATAGGTACTTCCTTTTCTCCTCAGTGTGAGGATCTAAGTTTTATTTACTGTATACTCTTCAAACCTAGCTCCAAAAATGTAATTATTTATTTCTTGATGGGAAATTCTGAAGTACACTTCACAAGAAGATTATTTCACAAATATTTATTTTCACACCATCCACAAGGGATGATGGGTTGTTATGATTTTTCAGACAGTGAATTGTCACAAAGAGAAAGCGTATATTAATTTGGGAAGCTTATTTTAAGACAAATTTGTTTTTTCAGCATTATATATGCACTTCAAGGAAAAAAAAATCTGTTTACTTCCATTCCCTATGCTAACTGGTGAATCAAATCAGATCATAGAATTCAAAATAGGTATTATTACCCACTCAAGTTCTAGAAAAAAAGACTTTGACTTGTTCAAAGAAAAGACATGTCAAAGTAAGTATGTGCCTTCTGACAGGCTGCCTCTCCTCTTGCTCATTTGCTGCTGAGCATGAGTTCTGCAGGAATGAAGATGTTGGGGCAGCAGCTGCTTTATTGAGGAATTGCAATTAGCGCTAAAGCTTTCTGGTAGGCATGAAAGCATTCTCCACTGTCTGACTGAAACCTGTTGGCAGGGAATGACCATGTGAGAGGGTGGTATCTACCCTCTCACTACTCATAGAATAGTCTCTATGGCACTGAATGCTGATGTTTCCTGGTGGGTTTTTTTTTTTAGTAGTTGCTTGGCAGCTTTAATGCTTTTGATGAACAATAGTGAATGGATGAATGTGTTGATATGCAAGTGTTTATTTATCTGTATGTTCATGCTTTAAAATAAAGCAAAAAACAAATTTGAAGAAACAAGACTTATTGTATAGCATCATCTATCTCTGCATAGCTCAAAACCAGTTAGAACTGCATAATTGCTACTCAGATGTCTGCCACAAGCAGAAGCACCTTGTAATTCCCTGTGCAGCTGTTGGTAGATGAGCCTGAAAAACTTGATGAGATTTTTTTTTTTTTTGAGAGAGAGACAATAGAATTAAGGCAATGATTTCGAAGGGAGGATGGCCACAATAGAATTACATTATTTCTTTAGGTCATTGCTGTGAAGTCTACGTTCTATAGGGCTGAGTAAAGCATTCAGATAATCTGCTCTATTTCTGTTGGTGAGGTCTATTGCTGTGTTCCTCAGAGGCAATCTTTCTTATCCCTGGGAGTGCCTACTTACAAAAGGAAATTCTGTCTTTTGGGGATGGAAGGGATTAATCTGTGATGAAGAATTCAGCATGCTAATTGCTAGCAATTCTGCCTTCAATCAAAAGCACATGGGGAGACTATGGGGAAGAATAATAATGGTCTCTGGATTACGCTTAAATCCACTGAAATGTGCCACTCCAACTTGTGTCAGCACTTTCTGCTTCAAGCCAGGTAATCAGCACGTTTGTCTTGCCAAAGAAATAAAAGTTACTCCAGTTTTAAACATGCATATGACATTCAAATACACCTCATTTGTTTTATTTAATCCTACCAAAATACGATCACTTTCTTTTTTTAAAGATTTCAATCAGTCTGTACATCTTAGATGATAGTGTGGAGCCTCAGCCACTTCAATTCCTTTAACCCAAAATGTGACGTTAAACAACATAGCTTCACTGCTGCATCATGGGATCGTTAATTCTGACTGACTTCATTTATAGCTGAGAGAGACTGCTTAACATATCCTCTATAAAAAGATTATGCAACACTGAACAGCTTCTAAAACTAAACATTATCTTTAAATTTTAATCTTTGTGTATGTCTGCGTACATATTGGACTGTTAACTTTTTTTTACAAACTTTTTATCCTTCATGTTTAGCATCCTCACAACTCCTCTATCCATTTTTAAATCCACTGTTTAACTATTGTGGTTTTTACATACCTTGAAAACAATAATGCATTTGCTTACAGATTAGTTCTTTAATTTTTAGTACTTTACAAAAGCCTCAAGCTTCTTTATATCTGTGGTTAGTGGCAGCTACTTGGTGTACTGTGGATAATGATTTTTCTAGTGAAGGAGAAAGAAGGATTTTTTTCTGAAGTATGTGAAGAGCTGAGACCAGAGCTGTACTTTGCCATACACTACAAAATCTCATCAAAGATGGTTTTTGCTAAATAGTAATTGTCAGTTGATAACCAAGACTGATATGGTGGTATTTCCCCTATTTGACAGGTGGGGACCTGCACGCTGTCTGGTTTAAGTATCAGGAAAATAAGATGGGATCCTTGGGTGCTGGTGTGCTCTGTTGTTTGGAACAGGGTCTTAGACTTGGAGAGTCCTAGAAATTCCTTTTGGTTTATGCCATCATGATTCTCTATTATGGAAAGTGGGATGGAGAAGAAAATACTGATGAGTAATCAATTTTGGGACAGGGTAAAGATATGTAAATGAGCTGAGGACCTTGGTAAGGGCCCTGCTGATGCAACTGGGGAGATAGTGTACCCTGCCTACGAGCAGCCCAGGTCTGTTAAACTGCAGACTGGCAGTTAACCTGCTCAATGCCTTTAATGGTTAGTTCTGAGCTAGCAAATGTTGAAGTCACTCATGTATAGAACTTATTATAAAACGCTTTTTCTCACTTGAAATATTCTATTTTCAATTTTAATTTTAGGAATAATAGTTTAAAAAAAAAAAAAAACCAAAAAAAAAAACCAACACAACAGTGCTATTTGACAGAAATAACTTTTTGGTTTTTTGGGTGGAACAGAGCCACATAGCCAAATACCTTCTCTTCAGCAAATGCTGGAGATTCCTGTACTATATTCCTCACTTTGGTGGGATCATAGTAGCTTGAACTTGACTGCAGGTGCAATAGCTAGGCATGTCATTTTGTCGTATTCATTTGAAAGGACACTACTGCACAAGAATGCTGAATTAGCTCTCCTCCTGTGTGATCCAAGATGAGCTGGAGTTGAGTAATTATAGTGTCAGAATGAGAAGTAGCTCACTAGCGTAAAGTGAATGTGATTTCTGTATGTACCTCATGGCTCAAAACAGCACAGGTTGGACTGTTTGTGGACATCACTTGTGGGAGGGAATATTATTTCCCAGCTATCCGTAATAGTATTAAATCTAATTAATGTTTTCACATTCATTGCTGGACTGTTGTGCAGACTCGGCAAGTAATTACAGACAAAACAGTGTTCAGTGCTCTGCACTGAAGCACAACAAATCAAGACTCTGGGGTCTTAAGCAGAAATTTTGTAGATTGAGTGGAAAAAACACGTTGCTGTCTTGGAAATTTTGGTGCCGAGTTGTAGCCTGAGCAAATCTTGTCTGTCTGAAAGTGTCATGTTACTGCAATAAATTAGGTACATTTTCTTGTACATAATTTCAAAGGAGAGTGGAGGATAAAGCAACTGAAAAAAAAATCATACTGTCTGCCTTTTTCCACATCATGAAATTCAAGCTGTGCTATTTCTTTAGAATGTTTGCTGCCCATCTCCTCTGTCCACCTGAATGTGTTTTAATGCACCTCTTCACCACCAAATCCAGTTTCAGCAGAAACTATTTCAGCTTTTCTAAAAATAGGCTCCAGCTGCATCTTTATTACTACTTTGCTATGGTACTGTTTCTTAAATTGCATGCTACTTTAACAGTCGTGTCCACCTGATAGGTGACTGTGACTGAAGAAATGTAGTTCTGAATTGGGAAGAGGAAGGCACAAGAGTTTAGGTATGAGTGAAACTAGTTTTCATTTTGCTGCCTTATATATACCCAAAGCATATTGAAAATCATGATTACAACATGTGGTGCCTTTGGTTTGTAGCAGTGCTAAAGCAAACTTCAGGTGTGAATTAAAATATCTCTCAGTGAAAGGAGCATTATTTCAGTGATGAAACAATGCCTTGCTAAGAATCATTTTAACTATATTCTTCAATCATGATCTCAGAAGGTAATATTGTATATGTATTTGCCAGTTGTAGTAAATGTTGTCATCCACTCTAGCATATTTCTTGAGAGAGGTATACGTGCATTGATAGCAGTGTGTTAGCTTCTGCTTGTTGCTGAGTAGAGCCCGTTACTCCTCCTCATCCCATCTAGATTTGCAAATTCAAGTTGGTTGCAACATCCTTCTGGAATGAGCAGGCTGAGGGCCAAGGCAGGCCCTCATGAGGGGCTGGTGGAGAACACTGAGTCACCCTGAGTGAGACCAGTCAGTGGTACAACAAATACAGGAATGCCAGTGGTTGTTGCAAATGCCTATGAAATGGTTTTCATATTGCCAGCATTCTGTGTGAAGGGTCCAGCTTAAGTGAAATTATCTAGTTCCTGCTTTTTAGAAATCTGATAATGATAGAGCTATCAGTAGAGAACTTTAGTCACTCAAAGCACATTGCAGGTAGTCAGTAGGACAGAATTGTTTTTTTCTCAGGCCAAATTTTTGTCTCTTTGATATCAGTTAGGTGTATTTCTTATAGCTGGGAATTTTGGGAACTCCAAAAAAATTTGCAGACTCCACTCTGCAAAATAAGTGACAGAAATGAGAGAACAAAAAAGTGAAACAGCAACAAACCCCTCCCCCCCAAAAAAACAACCAAACCAAACAAACAAATAAAACAAAACAAAAAAAACAACAAAGAATCTCCTTGTACTCTTCTTTTGTAAATCATTATCAGCACCTTGATTTGCTTGATTTAGGTCATGTTCCAGGCCCTATCAGCTCCATATACCTGCAAGCAAGTATTCAAGGGGTTATTTGTGAGACTGACATCAGGGGCAAGCTGCAGATCCTTTAGAATACTTGGCTGTCATTCCTATTGAGGAGAATAGTGTGGTTTGTCATAGAGGAAATGAATGTCCCTTTAGGAGCTCTTGAAATAGATAAGTGATTGTTATTCTCCTTACATATCTAGGCAATGCAGAAAACCAGAGAAAGAAATGAAAAGATAATTACAATAGGCTTAGCCTAAAAAGGACAATAAGCTCATAGTTCAAAGCTGACATTAATTATGTTTTGATGAGCTCATAGCGAAGCAGTTTCTGACAGCAGCATGTTTAAGAAACAAGATATTGTCACTAGGATATTCTTGGCTGGAAGCAGCCATGATATCCACTGAGACTTTGTAGTAATGTTCACACAAAGCATGTTTTTCTTTCCTTAAAAGCAAAGAATGCCAATTTAAAATCCTGGTACTGCGTTATTTCAAGTACCAAGATGTTGGTGACTCACTAAAGCTACATACAGATAGAGGATGTCTGTATACGTAGAGGTGAATTTCAGTGTTCAGCTTCTGGTTTCATTGTCCCTAAGTGTTGCAAAACTCCTGTAATTATTTGCAAGTACCCCCATCAATACCTTTCTGCTGAAGTAGGTTTTGTATTTTTGATTTCCTTTTGATTTTGTGTTCAAGTTTTGAGTTCAGTGGCATTCACTGACAATGCTGGTTTGCACAGATACGTGGTAGGTTTGGGATTAGAGGAAAACTGCAGCTTCTAACTTCACTGCCTGATCATTCCTGGTTTTGGAGCTGAGGGACTGGATCAGCAGGGTTATCTAGACTTCAGTTTCCAAAATGCTTGGTTTTGAATTTTGCAACTTCCAAAGCAGGGGAGTATTTAAAAATATGCACTCACTTGGATTTTTTTTTTTTAATTCAAATAAGTAGGTTGTGATTTAAGATAGAGGATTAATTTTTGCATCCTACTATAGACCCGGGGCAATTTTCTTTGTGGTTCAGCAACCACTTATGACAAGAGGGATGGGAATTGTCTACAGTTAAGCTTTTGTTTTCTGCATGGACTTGGGAACATTTTGTTCAGAAGGATCATACTTTGAAATTCCTGGTAGAATGCAGTCTGACTTCTGGCTGGTGTTTCTGTATTTGCACAAAATGCTTATCATTATGCAATGTCATTTGGGGAAAATAGTTAAACAGCTAGGAATATGGCATCTTTTTTTGGTTTTTTTCCAACATCAGTGTTTCCTTATTTCAATTTTTTCTTGTTTAATTTGTTTCCTTCATCAAATATTTAAAACTAACTAGCAGAAGCAAACTGGAAAAAAAAAAAAAAACAGCTTGAAAGACTAAAAATCAAACAAACCTTCTAGTTTATATAATTTAATTGAATATACTCTTCCAACGATGCATTGAGGACACGTGTTATTACAAACATAAATCATTTTGTAGTGTTGCATTATTAATTGCTTCTGGGACCAGATGATTTTTCTGTCATATTAGAAGGAAGGACAGACAGGTTATCAGTTATCCTAATTGTTATACCTCTTTCAACATTAGGGAATTTGGGATTGGATAAGCTTGCAGAAAGAAAAGGGAAAGATGTGCTTTTTTACACATTCTACTGTAGGCCACACTTCTGGGTAAGGGTTTGCCCTGGAACTTGAGGATTGAAAATATTAGATTATTGTTCCTTTCAGGCAAATTGCTGCTCACTGTATCCCAGGAGAGGTGGTTTTGGCAATGTAAAGTCTAAAGGACTCTCCTCTGAGAATGAGAGGTGCAAGCATTGTTTGATATCTTAATAAAATCTTTATTTACTATTATTAGTACGGTAGTGAATATATTGGAGGAATTCCTTGAATGCTGTTTTGCTTTGCTAATTCAAATATCTGTAGATTTAACTAAAATGCCAGGTAAAATTATCACAGAAAAAAAAATGCATAAAATGCATAAAGCACCATAAAATGTTGGAGGATGGAATTAGGTGATTTAAGGCAGCTTTGATCCATCAACCTGAGTGGAAAGAGAAGCAAGTACCTCAAGCATCACAGTTAGCTGGTAGGAGTATCTAGTGATGTCCTGTTTTTATAATAGAAACTGCATATTACGCTTGGAGAAAGTGGTGATGGTCAGCCAGTTATTTAATTAAAACTCCTTGATTTTGAAGCCTCCTTCACAGTTTTCTTTCCAAGAGATTTATTCCAGTTATTTCAAAAGTCCTAAATTTCAGAATTTCATTTTAAATGCCCTGGAGACTGTCTCTGTGATAGTTGTGTATGCATTGCCTGGGAATTAAAAATAGACCATTTATAACTAATTGGATGGTGGAATGCTGGAGATTTCTCACATCACTCTGATAGCATATTTAAGATTTTACTTATGTCTAAATAATGCCATCTGGATTTGTTTATATCACTGTTAGCCTGTTGCAGGAGTCCAAGTAGCTATTTGAAAACCAGCATAGAATCAAACTAGCGAGGAGACAGTAGGCCATGCAACATCCCCTTCCAGTTTCTTGAACTGACAGAATTTTTTGTTTATGTGCGCACTGGATGCGTGGGTGCTATAATGAGTCAAAGCTGTAGAAATGAAGACAATGCTATAAAATAATAATACAGAGTAGAGTTGTAGTCATCATTTAGATTAGAATAGACCTTTAACATTAAGTCCAAGAATCACCTTATACTACCAAGTCCAGTAATAACCACGTCCCTCAGCTCCACATCCACACATCTCTTGAATGTCTCCAGGGATGGTGACTCCGCCAGTTCCCTGGGCAGCCTATTCCAATACCAAATCATAAGAATTAGAAGGCCAAAACCCAGTTTTCAACGTTTTTATTGTCTTGCCTTTTTTCTTTGATTTTTTTCACCTCTGAATCACATTGACTTACATGGGCATAAATTTAATTTTTTTTCCTTATACATTTTATTTCATTTACCAGTATAATAGAGAGTGCAATGGATGTCAGCAGGAAGTCAGACAAAATAAGAAAACTGACTCTGCAAATTGCTTGTAAAAGATTCAGGTGAGGGGGAAGAGGAAGCATTCTAAAACACTATATTGGTTTTTGGTTTGTTTTTTTTTTTTTTGAAGAGAAGGAAAGGAAGAAACAAACAATGCAACAGCTGAAGATGCTCAAATAAGTTTTTGTTCAGCACGATCAGATTTAGCCTTGAGTGTTTTCTGATAAGGAAGTGCATACTTTGCGATATTTGATCAAATTGTGGTTAAAAGTAACACCAGAGGTGACCTTACAAATAAACCATAAGGGTACACAGAAATGAAAAAAAAAAAAGTTAATCCATTTAAAATGTTCAGTTTTGTTTTTCCTTAGTAGCTATCAGTTGTGCTTTGGTAACACTTAAGAGTGCCCCATCTGCACAACAGAAGAGTAAAGTCAGCGTGAATGTGTCTTTATTATAAAACTGAGGAAAAGAAAACTGAAAAAGGATTATCAACAAAGCATCCTGATGTGCAAGGAGGAGAAATTTGTAGATCTGTTGACCATCACAGCTCTGTAGCAGAATTGTGTCCTGAGAGAGGATGTTAGTCAGGCCTGGCTGTCTGCCCTGTCCGTTTGTTGGGATCACAGAAGTGTTGGAGCTTTTCTGAGTTCTGCTCTTTGCAGAGGAGTGAGTGGCTGGTACTGTCAGAACTGAACAGTGTTTCTTCGCTGCACCTCTCTCCATCTGTTTGTATTTGGTACTGAAAATATCATTTGGACTATGAACCTTGGAGAATATCAGCATGTGTGCAGCAAATCCCTCAGAGCTGCTGAACATTCTACTTATCTGTGGCTGCTATAAAGCCTTTTGACTTGGAGGTAGAGGGGAACATAAATATGGGGTCATTGTTGCTGGGATGCAGCTGGGCTTGTCTTGCCATGTCCAATCCATGGCAAACAGTGCCATAAATTAGATGTATTAAAGGGGCTGCATTTTGTAGCTTGGTAGGACTTGGAAACATCAATTGAGTCAATAGCAACTGCTGGCAAACAAAATTTATCCACTTGTAAATTGGGCAATATGTAGGGTGCCTGTAGATTCCTGCCTAGCACACCAAAATGTGGAGATTATTGGTCTTATAACTCCCATTCTACTACTCCTTGGGGAAGCATAATAAGACTCTAAGAACAAGTCAAAACTTAAGATTTTTTTTTTTGTAAAAGCCATAAAAATATTCGAATAATGTATTTCTGCTTGAATCTCTTCCTCTGATTGAATTTGAGGCAGAAATATCCCTTTGAAATAATGAATATATTCAGGGAAATTAGGCACTGTTAAAAGGAGCTGTTTTCTTCAGCGGCTTTGAATATTCATGGAGCTACTAAAGCCTCATAAACATAGTATAAGTTGTGAAGATGGTCAGCTATGCAGGAATGGAAGGAAGCTAATAGACTTATGGTGAAAATTGTATTTGGTTTTCAATAACTTTTCAGTTATAATTCCAGGTTCTGACTAGTCAGTTTATGGAGGAATTTTCCCTTTGAAAAACTACATGTGTCAGTAGCATTTCTTTTTCCAAGGGAAAAGAACACTTTAACTTTTTTTTTAATAAAATTTTTTTTAAAATAAAATTCATTTTTTATTGTTTTTTTTTCCAGAATTGTTTTGTTCAGTATAGTTGTTGGAAAATAAGCCAATGAATATACATTCTGGAAATAAAAACAACTTTTCATTGGAGCCCAAAATTTCCTGTGAGATATCACCAATTCCAAATAAGAAATTTTCTTAAATATCTGAGGGAAAAGGAGTAGAGTAGAGGTTGTTGAGCTCTTTTGCTTGTCAGTAAATACCCCCAAGGCACTGAATAATTATGAATCTCTATATAACCACCTGTATCTAAACACTTTATTAGTTTTTTTCATTTCTATAATCTTTTTTTCTGTGTTGATCTCTTCACCAATTCTCTAAAATTCAGCAGTAGGTTTGACACTTAATGTAGACAAACTTAACAGTATAATGAAAAAAGACTGTCAGAAATATGAACAAAACCAAAGGTGCCCGGTCCGCAAGTTGTCTGAAAATGTTAGTTGTTTAGTTTTAAAGTGCTAATAAATGTGGATAATATTTCCCCAATCTCCTATCATGTCTTTATCTCATTTCTTACTTTTTTAAAGCCCAGTGTTGTATCATACTTCAGACATAATTTCTTCAGACTGAGAAGTCTTGTTTTGTTCAAAGACATTTCATACTACTGATGCCATTGCAAACCTTGTTGCTGTTTCTTTTTTTTTTTTTCCCCAATTTTAGAATGTCTTTTTTCTTCTTTTTTTAGATAGAGGGATGAAAACTTCAACATTTCCAATTTACAATCACGTAGTTGTTCAGTATATGTGAAGAGATATTGATACTTTCTGGTTTGTTTTCTCTATTTTTTTCTATCTATTCCTAATAAAGTCATTGGGTTCTTTGCCACATTTGAATCTTTTTGAAGATCTACATTGCACATCTCGCTATTAAATGTAAACCTTGGTTTCTCTAAGGTGATTCTCCTTGGTAAAAGGAAAAGAATGCAGCTCATTTTGAAGGGTTGTTGGCTGTCCAGTATAATGCACTCCAGTTTGCATATTCACAGGTAACTGTTGTATGCAAAATCCTCTAGTAGCAAGAAATAAATTCCAAATTCCTTCCCATACATTAAGCAACATAGTGACTGTGCTCACTTTGAAATATGTTTTCAATATGTCCTGAAATTTCCAATTCACCAAGCAGTTCCTCTCCTCTTTCCATTTACAAAAATAAAAGTTATAGAGCACTTTTTATTTATGGCCTATTCTGATCTTGGACCTGCCTAATGCATCATGACTTGATTTAATGCACTGCCATAACAACAGTTACAGGCTTTTTGCGTATGCTGGCAAAATTTACGCTTCAGAGTCAGAATGCCAGGCTACCTCCTCCTTAGATCACTAACATAAAGTTCCCTTTTATGTGCTACAGCTGAAAGAATGTCATGATCTTCAGATCCTACTGCTGAGGATTTTTGGTGTGGTTTGCCTAATAAAATGTGCGGTTGAAACTTAATGAGCAAAAGTATTTGAAAGATATTGTATATATGCCCACAGAAATATTGCAAAAGCTCATCTTATTCTATTTCAGGAGGAAGTGAAGTGGTTTCTTTAAGTTGCTTTAGTGTCCTAGAGATTAATTTAATGTGTTCGGTGATGGACCCCAATGTGAAACTAGAATAATAAGTCTCAAATGTAGGATTCTACAGGCATTACATTAATGGCTTTCTAGGAGGAAGCTATGTCAATTAGATTTAATCCTCTTGTGGTAAGGAAGTAGCCTGTATAACTCACCTTGCCAAAGCTACCGTCAATGTACGTGAAAATGGTTTTGCTACTGTGAAGGATGCTGTAATGATTTATTCCAATGCAGGCTGCAACTCATGATCTACTGACACAGCAGAATTTACAGTTTAGTGAAGCTTAGTTAAAAAGTCTAGAGAAATACATGTGCAAAAGTCTGTTTTTTTCCTAATTTGCAGCTACATTGTGCTTTTTCAAGTAGAGCATAACAAGCATTAGAAATGGTTGCTGTTGTTAATATTATTATTAACCTTACATTTGTTTACTTTGTTTATGATGATGGCAGTCCTGAGAGGAGATCATGAGTAACAGCACAGTGAGGGCAATTAAAGTGCCCTCTTGAGACTTTAACTCTTGTTATCTTGGCTGAGATATGAATTTTTTCCTATTCAAATGAAAAAGCAGAAGGCAGCGTATGCCTGAAATATAAGTATTCGCGTGCACTTCAATGCATTTTACAGTACTGGAGAAAAGGAAGGCTACCTATTTGTCCTTTTCCACAGGATATTACTTTACTGATCCAAATGAAACTGCCATCTAACTCTGTAACAGAGCGTAATGTAAGATAATGAAGCACAATATTCATCTGAGGTCAGTGTTGCATGCAATAACTAACACCTCTCTGGTGTCATCTTGTTGGATCTGTCTGGCAAATTACAACCAGAGAAATACTGCGTATCTATTTCACTTTGTTGAAACTAATACAGAGAAGGTTCCCAGAGTTCCCCAACATTGCTAGATATAAACATATTCATTGCGTTGTTAATCCTACTAATTTAATACAAACCATGAAGGTCTTCATGTGATTTATGCAAAAGAACAGCTGAAATCTGTGATTAACATTGGCAGTGGAAAGAGCAGTTTCAGTCTGTTGGCTAAGGTTAATCCAGTCAAGGTACTGGGGGGGAATATTTATCCTTTGCTGTGATATAGCTTAAAATGCTAACTATATGTTGGATTGCCTTTAAAATAAAGTGCAGGAGGCTGAGCAGAAACAGGAACTAGCTGCTGATTTTATCTTAGACTTGTAATTTAAGTGTTTAATTTTGCTGCTTCTTGCTTCCATTATTATTAATTTATGTAGTGGTGATGATAATAATAACAGCAATAATAGTTTCACCTCCAGTTGCTCTAAAGACAGAGATGATACTAAAAACTGAAGCTGGGGATCAATTCTCGATCACTGAAATGCACCTGTAGGTGAGATGCAGTATCACATTTCTTGACATAAAGTGCCTCAGTAGGCTAAGGAAATTGTGCTTAGTTCAACACTGAAAAAGGGCAGACTGCCCAGCTTCAAGTTGTATAAGGTATTTGGGCTATGTCTGCAGGAGTAAACAGAAATGTAAAGAAACAACATTGTAATCCCGAAGTCAATTGATTTAACTCAAAATGATCATTCCCAGCTGCCTGTTGGGAATGGTCTATGCCTGATTTACACCAACAAAAACTATACCGTGTCAGATGGAAACAGTTACATAGCATGGTTATTTATGGCCAAATACCTGGATCCCTTCCTTTCTCTGTTTTATTTACTAAGTTATTAAACAAACAAACAAGCAAAAAGCCCCAAAAACCAAAACACTGCCATAGGAGGAAAAAACTATTTAGTAAATAAAATGTATTTTGTTACCTAAACAGTGTGAGTAGTTCAACATGTATTTAAAATCATACCTATGAAGCTTTATGTTTTTAATGTCACCATCACTAAACAGATGTTTTCTGTTTTGATACAGACCTCTGGGGGAAAAAAAAGATAGGTTATGTCAATAGGTACTCTTTAAAGATTGTTTTAAAATATGAAGTATTTGCCATTTAAAAATCTATGGTTTTTTTATTAATAGTTTTAATTTTAGTTAATAGTTTTAATTCCAGTAATATATCTTAATTGGAAAAATCTGTGAGCAGTTCTGTTCATTCTTAGTACAAGGATAACAAACAGCATCCTTAATATAAGCATGATTTGTTCTGGGCGGTCATCAGAGACTAATGATATTGTTAACAGTATTTGCTTCTTTATTTGGAAAGTAACTAACCAGAGAGAAGGGTGCTCAGCATAATGGTGCAGATCGGAGGCAAATAGCCCTCCCACTTCTGCAGGATGAAGTAATATGTACTTCGTTGTATCTTCTTTTCCCAAGACCACTGTCATTTCCTCAGCTATTCTGTGATGGGAGGATAGTTTTGATAGATGTCCCTTATTTTTTCCCCATGTTCATCCCTAGTAGCAACTCAGACAACGTGCTGGGGATGTTGCTTTGGAGGTCCACGTCAAGAGCGAGTGTTTTAAAGAAAAAAAGAGAGGTGCTTTTAGGAAAGAAGAGGAGAAAATATAAGCAGAATGTAGGCTGTTCTTTATGAAGATATGACAGGCTTTAGTCTGGTGTTATGAGCCTTGTTTGTTGTTTAGACCATGGTGCGTTAGCAGGAAAGAGGGATGTCAAGTAGAAAGAGATGCTTGGGGATGAGTGGTGTGATAAATGGACACAACCACCCCTCCTGACTCCTGTTCTGGTCTTCAGCCTTTGGACCAGGCTGGCAGATGGTTCTCATGGGCTCAGCCTGAAACCTCAAACTAATGAAAAAAGCTTCTACTGACTTTGCAAAGTAGGCAAATTTGTACTTTTGTTTTAGAGACTGTGTTGGGTTTTCTGAAAGAAAAGTTGTCTCTTTAGGAAGAACATAGGTTTATATTGCGTATGCCAAATGTCTGCTTTGTAATTGATTGCAAAGACCTATAATGCAGGTCTCTAGGGTCAAGCAACCTTTTTTTGTTGTCCTTTGCTTTTCCTCGTGGTATGGACCCCTCTAATAGCAAAATAATTTTTTAGGCGGAAGGAGAGCAACACCCTGGGGCTAGGTCTTGTTATGAACTCCGTCCTGGAGAGCTGCTTTAACTCCCTTTCTAAATGAGTTTAGAACTTTTAGTGGCTCCCAGCCCAGACGCAGGGTGATTGAGACAACAGGAAAGCCATTTCAGTGCACATTTATCATGATTGATATAGGTATTAACAGCTTTGACTCAATGGGCAGGGCCTTTTCCCTTACATTAGTAAAGCAACATTTTTCACTGTTGAAATGCACAGTATGTAGAAAAGATTAAATATACAAATACATCTTGACTTCAAATATTATATTTTTACTTTCACATTCTTGTCTCTTTTTTCTTACATCTGTGTCTATGCTCTTAAGGGGCTGAGGTGTGAAAATTAAAGTTTTCAGTCTTGCCAAAACCAATGGTTGCTTTCATTGTGCAGTTGAAACCTAATGGAGTTCTTAATTTTAATTGCCATAAAAAGTCAAAATATCTACCAGAAAACTATCCAGGCCCTAGTTATTGCTAACAGGCACTGATGCAATATAATTGTTCTGTGAAAATAGTAGCATCACATTAAAATCAGCTGCTGAGTTTCCATATGGTGCATTGTGGCTTTTTTTTTTTTTTGTCCTTGTCATTGTATCCTTTTGTCTTTTTCCATGCATACAGGTAGAGATGAACAACTCTTACCATAACCTGGTTTCTGGTTCTGCAAAAAAAACTGAATTCCCATGCTCAGTAGTACCACATTTACATCACAGGAAACACTGATATGAGCAGAATTGAAATGCTGTTGCCTCTTGCAAAGATGAAAGCTGTCTGTGATGTAGAGCTTATTTCAGCATAGAATATGGAGAAAGTAAGGCAATGTTTTCTCCTTTTTCTCCTTCTTGCTTCAAATTTCCTTGGTTCTTACTTGAAAATTCATGTTTTCTTGTACAAGTATTAGAGGAAGTCTTGCAAGGAGTAGAATATAGAATGTTTTTTATCTCAGTGCTAACTCCTTCCAGGTTGTGATCTTTCCCATTCTAGAAAGAAACTTTAAAGTGGAGAATGGCATTGTTTTACATTAAGTGTTGCAGTTCTGGGATTTATGACAAGCTTGGCTGCTTTTTATCCCACTTTGGTTCCTTCAATAAGCTGCTGGATACCTTGGAGTAAGTGTGTTCCTGTCCTTATTTCTTTAGACAGGGGAGGAATCATACTGTGATTTCATGGGTGAGATTTGAAGGTGGAGTGCTCTTTTCTGTGCTTGTATTCTCTTTCAGTGAAGATTGAAATGTTGTAAATTGCCAACATCTGTGTTATGTGCCCTCTGCACATTTCTAATCTATTTTGTTGGGTTTCTTTTCCTCAGCTCTGTTCATCAGAGTGACTTTGGCAGAAATGAGAGTACTCGATGCATCCTAAAATTATCTTCCCTAGAAAGTAGTTAACCTCAAGTCTGCCTGATCACCATTCAGGGTTGATTGTGCCTATGTTGCTGTTGCATACGGATTTTGAATCCATCTCATTACCTGCCTAACAAAGTGGGAGAGCAAAATATATTCAGCAGAATCATTATGGAAGCCACCTTCCACAGGTCTGTAAATAAGTTGCTGTTTGGTGTACAGAGTTTATGTACAGGGACTGAAATAAAGACCAGAGTCTGATGCTATTTTTTGAATTGATTGGGCTTTCCTGAGCAGCAAATTTTCTTGCAGCAAAGTTCCACATGTCTGTCTTCATCTGGAAATAAGTCTAAGAGAGTTTCATCAAAGTGCAACCTAAAGTTGAGCACATCATATCCTTGACTGGTATGATCTGGTATAGATCTGAATATATCAAGTAGAGAAATAAATGTTTGCAAGGTTATTAAACAGCTGTTGCATTTCATCACAGTTGCGTGACATTTTCTTGAGGTGCCCATAAATAGCTTCTGAGATCTCTTCGAATGGAAATGTTGTATAAAAAAAAAATTCATTTGCTTTGCTTCTGTTTTTCCTGTGAGAGTTGCACATCTACATTCTAGGTATTACCAGTGATTTTTAAACTAGAACATCTTTTGAAATCTTCAGTTTTACTGGTTTTTTGTTTTTTTTTTTTTCCTCCATTCCTAATACAAAACTAAATTGGAATTCTCTTTTATTCCCCTTCAACATAACTCATGAAGCAAGCAATGGCCTGGCTAGACCCTGCTCCGAACCACAGCAGCTGTTACTATGTCACCTCTTCATTCAAGTGGGCCCTGCCTCTGCTGACTCATAAAAAACACTTAAAATATTACTGTGGTGCCACAGTCTGGGTCACAGTGGGGCACCATGCAGCCAGGAACCATAAAACAAGCTTGGTCCAAGGTGAAGCCCAGCTCATGGCAAGCTGTTAACCTTACAGCTGCTAGCACTAGGGAAAGTGCTACACAGTGCCTTCAGGAAGCTGGTAGCAATATTTGGTGCTAATGGAGTTTTTTGATTTGTAAGCCTTATATAATTCCAGAACCAGAATATCCCAGATAAATCCTCAGTCTGCTGAGTTTACAGGGCTTTTGAGAAACCACAGATTTCAGTGTTATGTTCCTTCCCAGAGCATCTGTGTCATTTGGGAAACTCCATATGAGTGCTTTGTTCTCTGTGCTAGCTTACCATTTTATTTCTGTGAATTAATCCCTGTCAGCAACAGGTTGTTATAGAGACTGTTTCTCGAGAAGTATTTCTGTCATTCTTACCGTTAAGTTTACTGTTAATCAATATTTGAACCACCAGGGCTAAGAAATCTGGTGCTGCATCCTTGTTTTATCTTCTTTAATGGATGGATCATTTCCCTGTCAGCTGTGGATCTGAGTTTTCAAGTAACTGTCTGAGGCAATTGGTGTTATTCAATCAATGGTCTCCAGCCCACAGGTGGTCCACAAAACATTGGAAGATTATCTGTAGAGCAATAGGAATTGAAAGTGAAAATCAAAGCGATCATGAAGGCATGCACAGCAATGCCCTGTGGTTAGCCACAAGCAGTGTTGCTGGCTGCATGCAAAACTATTGCAATGGTGCAGGTTGATGTGGATTTTTTTTTTTTTGCCCCAAGTTTCACTGAGAAGCCTGAGAAACACTACTATAAGGACATCTTGATTTTTTTTATGAAGGGTTTGTTTTTACCAGCTCAGCTTCAGTGTGAGAAGGGTAGTTATGGAGCTGAACAGCAGATTGGTTCTATGTTGGATCCTGATGTTTGCTACTTCCTTGAGGTGTTATGAAAGAAATATCTTGGCATGGATGCCTGTGAGCTAGGTCTATGGGGGAGGCACCTGGGCCTCCTTATAGACAGCAGGGTACAGATGTCACTGTGCTATTTCTGAAAGGAGGTTGTATTGAGGTGAGATTTTTGCCTCTTTTCCCAGGAAACCAGGATAGGACAAGAGGTAATGACATTAAGCTGTGCTGGCGCAGTTCAGGTTGAGTGTTTATTCTCAGCAAGGTTGGTTGGGCACTGGAACAGCTGCCCAGAAAGGTGAAGGCTGTCCCTGGAGGTATTCCAGAAATGTGGAGATGTGACACTGAGAGGTATGATTAGTGAGCATGGTGGAGATGAGTTAATTGTTGGTGATGGTCTTAGTGATCTTTTACAGCCTTAATGATTCTAAGATTTTGTACCTGGCACAAAAGTGAGATTCCTTTGATAACGTAAAGCGGTGCCTGGAGTGTGCTGCACACACCAGCTGTGAGCCACTGTGATGCTCTCATGAGTTGCATCTGATTGTCTGGTTTGTCTGAACTTTGGGGGGGATGTGGAAGTCATTACAGGTTTGTCCTGTTAGGAGGATGTCAAAAGTGCTCTTAATAGTAGGTTGGGGTAGTTGTGACCTGTGTGATTTGCCAGTGGTCGTGAGGGCCCACTGAACACCATTAAGCATGTGTGTGTGTCAGCAGGCTGCATTCCCACCAGCTTCACAAGCAGAAATGTGTGCACTGTTCAGAGCACAGCCATGTGCACAGCAACAAATCTACCTAGCTAGTTACTTAAATATTTCTAGAGGTGTGGTGCTTTTCAGCACAGTCTCCCAGAATGTTTCTTTTTCATATAAATCAGAAAATGACTACCTTGTGGCCTATGATGCAATGTGCTCTACTGATAGCTCTGTGCGTTAGAGTATTACGAGAAAAAAAGAAATCACAGACTCTGAAATTGTTTCATAGTATTGCTGTACTGAGATGTACTTTTTCTTTTGTCTCTTAATTTTCACCTCTCACTTACTTTCTAGTTATTACATTTTCAGCTTTTTTTCCCACAACTGGTAAGACTCAAAGATTTTTGCTTCAACTTTTTTTGTGTTTTTCCATTCTCCTTTTTCTTCCTATGAAAGATGAAATTTTTACATAATAACAGGATTTCGGGTGATGAGCTTTCTAAATGTACTAACACTCCCCTTCGGCCACCTTGTATATCCACGAGTGTCTTAATAAAAATGTGAGTGCTGCCACAGCTCCGACTCTGAGGCTTATTTTCTGTTGACAGTTTCATTACTGAGAAGAACAAGATCATTTCACTTGAAATATACAGGAAAAAAAAACCCTCTGAAATTATCTCTGCTGGAATTTGAATTGGACTCCCATACAGAAAGCAGAAAGCCCTAAACATCTTAAAGTGCTACTTGTGGCACTCCTCAAAATGTATCTGATGGTTGCTAAACTGTCATTTGTGGCTAACATTGAATTAAGTATCCCCATCCAGAAGGTTTTAATTATACATTGATTGTTCCGAAAGTAATGCCTCTTATTTTTTGCGTGGAAACTACAAAAATATGAAGTTCACAATAATACAGTTTGAAATAACAAATTCTCACTATTCTTCAACATAGTCACC
Organism: Phasianus colchicus; assembly: GCF_987193195.1. Classification (NCBI taxonomy): domain Eukaryota; kingdom Metazoa; phylum Chordata; class Aves; order Galliformes; family Phasianidae; genus Phasianus; species Phasianus colchicus. Next base: position 12,611,444 of record NC_143442.1, read on the forward strand.
ACCCATTAGCTATATGGTTTCACCAGTGATGAACAAGAGACTGCATTTCATGGTGTGACAGCTGTGCATAGCTGTCTGGAATATGGCTTGTCTTTCATGTCACTGTTGCCTCTGCTGAATACATCACCCACTGCTTCACTGTGCTGCATCCATTGTTTGGTCTCCATAAATGTTTAATGAGTGTTGATGAATGTCAGTGGGAACCATTTTTTTCATGTGGAGGAATTCAGTGACCTCCCTTTGCTTCACAAGCACTTTCATGTCAGACCCCATTTTGTCAGACTGCCCCTCTGTTGCAATCTGTCACACAGCAACAAAATGTAACTGACTATTGGTGGGAAGGTTCAACCTCTACTGCCATACCTCCAACATCCACCTCTGATGTTGTGGGCCAACATAATAAAATAGGAGGCATTACTTTTGGGGCAACCCTCATATAATATGGCTGAATATGAAAGAGATTTATCAACCATCAGCAACCAACAACAATCTAATCCTTGTCAAAAACAAGATCTGGTGCATAGAAAGAATAAGAGATAGGAAATGACTTGGGAGACAATTGAGATTAGGTAGCAGAATTATGTACCCTTTTCAGCCTCATAAGCTCCTAATAAAAATAATTTTACAAATCACATGTTCCTCTTCCCTTAAAGTACCTGGTGTTGTGGTGATGATTTCACTAGGATTGTTGATCTTCAAAGGCAAGCAATGCCAGCAATGAAAGGCACTTGCTAAGCATGTTTTAGCAATGGAGATGTATGCTATCTTTTGCAATCATGACTGGAAAAAGAAGCTTAGTAAAAGAGATTTTTCTTATTTCAGAATTTCTAAGATGAAATGAAAAGAGCATGATCAAGTTTCAAAGCATTCTGCCTTATAAATGTTCAAGAATATTATTTGTTGAATGTAGATCTAATGAAACAATTGCTTACTGGGTTTAGTAAAACAAAAACACCTTAAAATAGAAGTTTTATTCCATTTCTGATAACATTTGTGGAAAAAAGTGAATATTTGTATTTGAGTAAAAATTTAAATGGAAAGTTTCCTTTTGTTAAGTGTTAATTCTGAATTGCAGTTGCAGGCAATTAATCAAACAGGCAAGAAAAAAATTATTACCATTTGCAAGCTTAAATTTTCTTGAGTGCAAACTGTCAAAACTGTCAAGTGTCCTGACAGGCTTTCATCTCTTCCTGAGTTTGCAGTGGTGTTCATCTTTCCTATTCTTGCCAGCCTGACCAACCACAATGTCTCATGGCCACCTCTTTCTGCTAACCTGAATATACCAGCACTAAGATGAGCTCTGTCCCTCACTGTACTGAAGGGACTGTGAGTTATGTTAGAGGCTGGTGGAACATTGTGAACAGTATCCTGAGCTTGGGAAGACAGTGCAACATCTTCCATAATGTCCGTTTCCACAACTTGCTTTCACAACACCTGTATGTGTCCCCCCAAATCCTGCTGAGGCACTTTGTGTGCTCTCATGTCCTTCTTTATTGTCTGCAAAAGATGCACAGAACTTAGAAGAAAACTCAGCAATGAATTTAAATAATTCTAAGCAATTTTTTTGGAATAAAAATTACAAAGTTGTTCATGTCCTTAATTTCAAATTCAATGTTAAATGTTTCACCAAGGCTCTCTGTCTTTCCAGGTTTTCACAGGGAACAGCAATGCTGACAGTGTGGTTCACCACAAACTCCTGCACTCCATGAAAGCTCGCTTCTTGCGCTTCATCCCTCTGAAGTGGAATGTTGGTGGTCATATAGGGCTGAGAGTGGAGGTCTTCGGCTGTTCTTATAGTAAGTGGCTAAGTCTTCTCTCACATTTTCTTAAGAAGCTTTTGTTGGTGGTGTCAGTACTTCAGTAGGAATCCCGCAAGGAATGAGTTAAAATGTAATATGAATCATGTAACTGTCTTTTTTTTTTTTTTCTTCAGCAGTAATGCTTGTCTTTCTGTATGGGGATGTACTCCCATCTTGCTCTGGTAAAGCTTTGTCCGAGATGAGCAAAGCTGTGTGATGCTATGAAACCTCATGCCTCACCTCCTGCTTCTGTGGAGGTTTGTGTAGGGTTTTATTTAGGCATGTTGCTGCCATCTCCTTAAGGATATTTTTTGTATGTAATGATTTATTTATATTTTTTTAAGGCAAGTTATCTAATTGTTGAAGAAAGTGCTGAGCTTGTGTAGCTAGTGTTTCTTTTTTAGACTGATGACTTTATAACTCTAGAGACAAGAGAACATATCTGCTGCTTTACAGTTTTTGCATGGTATTCTTCTTCAAGACACAATGATGACCTTCTAAGACACCATCTGCAGCACGTTGTCATGGAAGCAGTTTATGAACACTGTTACTTCCAGGCATTTCAACCACATAATTATCTCTGGGTGGTGCAAATGTATGATGTATGACCTGTTAGTGTATGAAAGTAAAGAAAAAGGCCCAGTGTTGCTCTCAGGTGCAAATGCAGACAAGTCCCCAAGTGAGGAAACACAAGTCCAGTATTTGTTCCTCAGGTGGTTGTGAGTTTATTTCTGTTGTGGTCAGATATGACTCTGTAATGCACAGAGACTTCTGGAGACAGTCCCTGTTTGACTGGGAAGCTCAGAGGATTAAGAGCCATTTGGCCAGTAAATTTGATGTGATGTGGAACAGCTTACCATTATGTGACACTACTGTAATTCTACCTCTGCCCATTTAAGTTTAGTCCTCATCTGCTGTTCATATGTCCAAAAAAGGAGTTGTAAGATAAAGAGGGAAAGCTGTCTGGGAGACTTTTTGAATTTGTCTCAGCAGGCTGAAGAGCAGAGTGTGTCTTAAAAGTTTTGGTTGACATGGTCTCCTTGAACAGGGCATACACTCAGATCTTAAAACCAATGCCCATGGTTTCACCTTAAGGTCCTTGTTATCTGTGTGTAGATCCAAAAGCCTCATTCAGCTTTTTTTAGATGCTGTCTCTCCACCTACTTTGATACTTAGACATTATAAACTATTCATTACATAGTGACCTGCAATGTCCTGTTCTACACAGACTGCTGCTTACATAAGATACCTTTTTCCAGCCACACCAGTGAACCTGGAAACTGAAACTTACATATAAATCAAAACTAACTGCCCTTGATATCATCATTCCAAAACAACTATCTTATCTGTTTTAGAGAAGCTTTTTTCCATTATTATGACCAAATCTCTGCCATGAAGAGTGTAGTTCAAACAGTCTTGCAGCAGGTGAGACTGGAACTGAAACTTGAAATTTTTTTGGCTGAAAGCATTTTGTGTTGCTCCATGTGAAATGCTATATGGGCACTACATCCATGTCAGACTGTGGTTGCATCTTCTATGATACGAAGAAAACTTCAGAGTGACTTGCTGGCTGAGTTTCTTTATGCTGATATCATCTAAGTCTTCATCTTCATCCTGTACCCTGCGGTTAACAGGGAATAAAAATGGTTGTGGAGAATTAAGGTATGAGGTTGAAGTGAAGCAGAAAAGAAATAAAGGGATTCATAAAAGTTTTACAGGGTGTTGAAATATTCATTCCACTTATATAAATGTGCCATTCAGATTTCTATTTGGCAAATTTTGTGTGCCAAGCAATTTCTGTCTACAAGTTTTGTTTATATAGCTTCACGGTCTTGCCTACTCCTAAAGCCAGGCACTCCAGCACCGTACAAAGATGTATGATCATTTATAAAATGTCATCTTTACTCTTAAACTGATGGGATCTGAAAGCAGATCTTGAGCTGGTGAACACCGACAAGTGCGTTTTGTATTGCTTGACAGCATACAGGCTCCACTGTGTTCAGTTCTGGGACAGGAAATGCAGCAATAACTGGGAAGAAAAAAAAAATGACAAAAAAACACTAGACACAGTGTGGTCACAAACCAGGAAGAAAGTAGAGCTTAAGGGAGAATGAATGGACCAAATGTACAGCGTGTCTAAGAGATGATCCTTTATGCAGGTGTCTGTATATGAAAGAAGGGATGTGAGGCTGGGAGTAGGAACAGCATTATTGTCACCTTCAAGTATCAAAACCTTAAACTGATATAAGTTCATTGATAAGAATCTAAATCCTATTGATGCCCATTCCTCTCTACACTGTTGGAATGCTTTTAAGGCTTCAATACGTAAACAAACACAGCGTATTTGCTATTAAGTCCACCAAGGTTGAAAAAAATATTTTCAGTGGCATGTTTGCTTTGGATCCAGTTGTGAAGCATAAGAAAAACAGAAAACGTGCAGGAAGAACACAGATGAGCCAGATCGTGCACAAATATTCACGTGCAACCACTGAGTTGCACTGGTAGCAAGTTAAAATTCAGATGGTGCTGGACCTTTGGCTGTCTATTCCACCTTTCAAGCAACTTCTGCCCCTAGTGTATGGTACCTGGTCTGAAAACGGTGTTGCATTATATTGATATTCTGGGCAGAATATTGAAAAAGCAATGATTTGCAGGCAAGATGGAGGTCCTTTTTGTGCAAGTAGCAGCATTCTTTGAATGACTTAAAGAAAAGTTTGAGGATACTGACAGCTTAGGCCATCTGAATTTAATGAGCTTCTGCACATCTGTTAAAAATCTTGGGACTAATGCCAAATATGCAGCTGAGCACCTCAGTAGTACACCAAGGAGTGCAAAATAGCCTGTAGCCCTTTGTATGGTCTCCAATCACATCAGCTCCTTTTTAACCTTGTATATTTGAGTGTAAGATGGCAGCTGCAGGAAGATTTTGTGGTTTTGCTGCTGCTTAAGCATTTTTATGATGGCAGATTCTCAGTAAATGTGACACCCTTGAGCCTGTGCAAGGCTCTGACCTCTCATTTTTGGAGCGTGACTGTCCTCTGCTGAAAAGGTCTCAGGAACACAACCTTGTGCTAACTTTTGGCAAATGCAGCTTTCAATGTTGACTGCTTAGCAGGGGCAGATGGAAGGCATCCATCAGGCCTTGTTGGTCTCTAAGATCTCTACCAGGTCACAGTAACAAATAAAAAATATTGAAGAGTCAAATTAGAGATTAAGTACAATATGCACAGGATGCCAAAGGGGCTAGCTTACCATGTGACTGCAATGTACTGCTCTGTGGCATCCGCTGTTTTTTATTACTCCTGATATAGGTAATTTACTGTTATGAATTTATCCCAAACACTCTTGTGGCAAACAAAAGTACTTTCATTTTTTTCTCATTTCTTCCTGTTTCTTCCCTTTCTCTTTCTAACAGGCTACCAGTTGATATTGTTTATTTGGAACATACAAACATACATTTACCAGCAAAGCTGTCTCAAGCAGATGAGTATCTTGACCTTATCATATATGGATCAAAGGTCCTTAGGGAAAAAAAAAATCACATAAGGCTGTCAGATAAACTGGAATTTGCAGAGGACATGTGCATATTGATGTTTTCTTTCTCAGACAAACTATATTTCAATGAAATTTAATTGCGTTTATTTGAAATTCCTGCAAAAGTTCTATCCTCAAAATAGATACTGAAATAGGAGCAAGATGATCTCAGAAAGTATACAGTGATGCTTTCTGTTCAGAAAACATAATATATGATGTGTTAAATAGAAATTTCCATTAAGAGGTGTGTGTATGCTCTCACTGTCCATTTTCAGTGAAGAATCCAGAAGCAGTGTGATTGCAACAGATAACTGGAGTTGCCACAGAGGTGGTGTTCAGACAAATGGCAAACTAATTGCTTTGGATGCTGGAGGGAATGGGTCTATCTTTATACTTGGGAATAGTCTTGTTAGCTTAGCACGAGGGAAGAAATCTGCTGACACAATTGCTCTTATAGAATAAGATTTATAGCTGCATTGAAGATGCTGATCGTATTCTATAACTAGTTAAAGGCCCAAAATGCATCGGCAGGATCAGGATATGTTCGGTTAACAGGCTGGGAAATCACAAGAGAAACAATGATAGGGTCTGAGATAGGGTATCTTCTGCCTTTGAGAGATGAATTTTCATTTGCAGTTCAGCACTCTGATTTCTCATCTTTTGCTCTCATTGCTTCAGGGAATACAGTCTGATATTGTGTTCTCGATGAAATGATACTTTTGCTTGATCTTTTTTTTTCTTTTTGCCTCTTTCTCTTTCATTCCCCATCCCCTTGCCTTCTTCCATCTTCTCCTTCATCTTCTGACAAGACAAAAAAAGAAGAACACAAAAAGCCACATCCTGTATGAGAGACATTAACCCAGCCTAAGACAAATATCCAAAGAAGTAATTACCAAGAGACAGACAGATTTGTGATAGAAACAAAGCTGCCTAGCAGAACAGTCACCTTTGAGGTGCTCATCCACATTTTTCCCTTGGGATACATGACTGTGGAACAGGAGGCTGTATTGCTTCAGATGTCCTGAAGCCAGCAAGGCCTGGCCAGCCAGCAGGGTCATCAGTTCATATGGGGGACAGAGTTCCTACTTCCCACAGGGATCCAATGCTTCTGCTCATTGATACAGGTGCAAGAGTAAGAGTTTTTATCTCAAATTGCAGCAGTTCTTAGAGGATATTTTCATATTGAGAAGTAACTTTGCTGAGTAACTAGTTATTTTTCTCCAAAATCACTAGTAGGAGCATCTTTATAGGAAAAAACATGTATATTCTCTTCTGCTTCCTTGTTCATTCCTGCACAAGTAAACTCTGTTCTCTCACCTTGTTTCCTGTCTGTTATCTGCCAGCATAGCTAGTCCCATAGGTTGAGCCCTTTGGTCCTGAACTTTTATTTATTTTTTTATTCTTTATTTTTATTTTTATTTTTAGTGCTGAATTAACCTGATAATTCAGTTTCAACTGACTGTTTCTGTTTCCACCCACCCCTAAATGATTTTAATGTTTAGATCTGTTTTGGGAAAGCAAATTGAAGTATAGGAAACATATGAAGACTGAATGAAGTCTCTCTTCAGTGAACACCAGAAAATCAGCATGCAGTGCAGAATGAAACCACGTGTTGTGTTTTAGTTTTTAACTTCTGTAGATTTTCTTAGACTTGTAACATTTCTTATCCTTGTCTTCCACAAGCGAGTTACAAACATACACGTGTTCTAAATAAATACAAACAGGCTAGTTTTCTGCAATGACTACTAGAATAGTGCTGGATCTTCCAGTTTTTTATGGGAAGACAATTATTTGTTGTCATATAAACTGCTGCTAATGAATTCTGGATGCCAATATTAGCATATATTTGACATGTTCACATTTTATTCTGGGTTATTTGTTGGCTAGTGTCTTCACAACTGATAATGAGTGAAGGAGCACTTATCAGAAGCGGATTTCCTATTGTATTGTACTTTGTAAATGTTGAGGTCAGAACTGTTCTAGAAATTGTGTTACATTGTAGCTTAGAGTTAAGATTTTAAATACAAACCTCTTCACATGTTAGTACAGTTTAAAATATAAAAAAGAAGAAGAAAAATGGAAAAAAAAAACATCCCAACCCAAAACAAACCATTACTTCTGTTTTTAAAAGAGATAAAAATGAAAGTGCCATTAAACCCCAAGGAGTTGAAGAACTCTCAAAGGAGCTTAAAAGACTTAAAACCAACATCTTTAATACAGTTGCTGACCTTGAAGTCTTGATTGTTTTGCATGTGGACCTTTAAGTTATTTTTAAAAGAAAATGAAAAACTGATTGCTTTAGATTATCATTAAAATGTGGTTTGCAAACAAAGATAGCCTTTACTCTTTCTTCTTTGTTACTGCAAAGATATTCTTTGTCTTTATACGTGTATTCCAATAGTTTTGTAGCACGGTAAACACTTGTTCAGATTTTTTTCTTGCAATGTTAAGATTTTTCATAACAAAGAAAAAACTAATTTACAGAATTTACATATTTATAATTTACAAGTAGTTACTTTATTTGTAATTTGTGCTAAATTAGATTTGGATAGACTTAGAACTGAATTTTTGTAGGTTGCTCAGAAAGGAATGCTTCCTATTTATTTCTATGGAGATTACAGTGGATACAAGGAGCACAATAACACTATTTGATAGAGCAAATTCTCAGTTACAAAACGCTGTTGTAGCTATCTTTCAACATAGTCACAACCATTAGCTATGCATTTTCATCAACAATGATCAAGAGACTGGATCCCGTCTGTGTAAAAATGTGCACTAGCAGAGGTGTTTTATGGTTGCTGTAACAGCCTAATTGCTAGAAAAATGTTGGCCATACAGTCCAATTTTCACTTTGCTAACATCCATTATTTGGTCTCCATAAACATTCAGCAAACGTCAATGAATGTTAGTGGGTGTCATTTTGGAGGAATTTAGAGATGCACCTTTGCTTCATATGCACTTCTATGTCAGACAGCATTCTATCAGACTGACCTGTTGCTGCTGTCTGTTGAACAGCAATAAGATGTTATAAGAATATAGTAGGGAAGGTTCAACCTCTTCTGCCATATCAGCAACATCTGTCCTCTGATGTTGTGAACCAGTATAATAAAACAGGAGGCATTTGTTTTGGAGCAGTCCTGGCGTGCATCAGTCACATTTCACCAAATACCAAGTACCTCAAATTTTCTGGTTACATATGGAGAAAAAGAAAATAAAAATTTCCAAAGACATATTTTACTTAAAACACTATTTTGTTATGCAAAGAGAGTATTGCATTTTTCTGTGCTGCAGGAAATATTTATTGGAATTGAAGAGCTGATAGCTTGTTTCCCATCACTGTGATCAGGTTTTAGAGGATGGCTGAAGAGGGAAGTATGTTTTTAAATAGGATTTTCAAAGGTGTGTAATCAGTTTAGATGCTCAGTTCCCATGAAATCCCTTCAAAAGTTTTTTGAATTGATATTTGAACAGTTCTGTCAGCATACTCAATTTGCATGCAGAAACGTGGTTGATAAATGTCCATCACAAGCATGCAGCCAACCCTAGAGGCTAAGGTGGTGCTTATTTGGATGCAAAGGTAGATACAGATATGGCTGTGCAAAAACATCTCACCAGGCATTTCTGAAGGTACAAAACCTTGAGTGAGAGCTCAAGTACTTCAAAGTAATGAATAATATCCTGGGTGTGTTTCAGAGACAAACAACAAGTGTGACAAGGAATGCTCTGGAAATTTGAATCTAAACGAAGGTTTGTTTTAAAAAGTCAAGTGACAGAACAAACCCTATATGAGAAGGAGGAAAGGTGCAGAGTACTTCTGTTTTTTCATAGTGTTTCCCGAACAGAGTAAGAGGGCTTATAAATGGCTGAAATGTGGTATGGTTCCAGTGTTGCACAGCTGCTATGTATGTCCTGTGGATTTACACTTCTGAGAATACCAAGCTCCAAACAGTAATTGAAACAATCCTGAAATGTTTTGATCCCTCTCTTGATGCTGTCTCTCCTCTTCATTTTGTCATCTTCTTTCCTTCAGAGTCGGATATTGCAGACTTTGATGGCAGAAGCTCCCTCCTCTACAGGTTCAATCAGAAGCTTATGAGCACATTCAAAGATGTGGTTTCCTTAAAGTTCAAAAGCATGCAGGAGGATGGAGTCTTATTCCACGGAGAAGGACAACGTGGAGACTATATTACCCTGGAACTGCAGAAGGGGAAGCTCTCCTTGCACATCAACCTGGGTGAGGGCAATTAAGCTTGCTGGTTCACATATTACTCTAACAAAGATTGTCTTAGTTTTTTTGTTTGTTTTGTTTTGTTTTTTGTTTTGTTACATTAAGCACAAACTAGAAACTTCAGCTCAGATCAGTAGTGATTCTATGGGCTTGGGGTTCAAAGGGTTTATTGTCTTTTTTTTTTTTCGTTCTGGAATCAAAATTTTGCAGAGAATACAGAAATGAAATCTCTCTTTGATCAAAGTATCATGTACTTGGATATTGCATTGTTTCTAGAGATGGTTGCTGTTGAGCACCGTGAATATCTGGAAGATTATTACCATGTGGTCATGTTGGGTTGCATGGGCAGATGAAAGACTGGATTAGTTTCTCTTTGTAGAAGAGCATTTGCTTTTTCTTGGTGAATGTACTTTGATGTTAGGTGCTACTGTAAGTAGGAGTGATCAATCTCTAGCCTTATTGCAAAATCTTCATTAGCTTCAGTTGTGGGAGAGCCATGGTTATTTCCTCAGCAGCCCCTGCTGACTCACATTTCTCATACTCATTTGTCCTCTGCTCCCAAGTGTTTCATGGTGGGATAAGAATAAGATATAGTTAAATATATTGTTACTTCTTCCTCGGGAGAGACTCTGTGAATGCGTCATCTCAGATAAGAGTTATTTTCTTTCAGCAGTAGCCCCAAATCTACAGATTTTAGCCATTTCATATTCTCTGTGTGCATTCATGTGCCACGGACAAGGATTTTGATGTCTGTTCTTCAGTGTGCTTGCATCTTGATTGACAGTTTTGGAGCATGTCTTCTTTCTATTCTGCTGGGATATAAAAAAGGACACATTCCTTTTCAGACCCTCTGATTTAAGTGTTTAGACATACAGCCAGCCAGAATACAGAAGAGTGCTACAAATAAGTGAGGTTAGAGTCTAAATATTTTTATGATTCTTGATCTAAACTTGTGGAGATCTAGAATGGGTTTAAGAATTTTTTTGAACTAAATGAAACCCTTGCATTCATGTTTCTCCACTGATTTGTGATTGTATTGCTTGTTTTTCCTCCAAAAATAGTCAGATGCAATATTATCATTAAAATATGAGAAAAACACATAGTTGCAACTGAAACATCAGGAGTAGCTTTTTTGCGTGAATATTCCACAGATTTTAGTGCTACAGAAAGGGAGCTCTTAAGACACCAAGGAAAGAAATGTGTGTGTACATGCAGGTATAAATGAGAGGCCCAAAGAACCTAAGGGGGAAGCTTTGTGAAAGATCTGTTTCTGGACAGGAATCTGGTTTGTTTTTAGTAGCACATGAGCTCATCTTGAGTCTGAATTCTTTAGATAAGGGTGTTGAGGTTACTCTGGTGTCTTATGCCTGTTTCTTCCCCTTCAGGGGACTCCAACCTGCACTTCACTAACAGCCACACATCCATCACCCTGGGCAGCCTCCTGGATGACCAACACTGGCACTCAGTTCTCATAGAGCGCTTCAACAAGCAGGTGAACTTCACAGTGGACAAGCATACTCAGCATTTTCGGACGAAGGGGGATTCGGATCACTTAGATATTGATTACGAGGTGTGTGAAACCCTTTTAATGAAAATCTGGGAGATGAGGCTGAACTAGCGTAAAATGAATGTGGTGAAAAACATCCACTCAACAAAGCTATTTCTTTCCAGCAGAGATCTTTATTTAATGTTTCCTTCCCAGAAAGCTCCTTTAGCAAGCATAAAGTACATTAGTGCAATTCTACATGTGACAGTCTTAGTAAATAACCAGTCTGTTGTCAAATACATACTGGATTATGATTATATTAAAAGTAAGCGAGAATTTGATCTAAATCTTCATACCTGCTTTGGTGGGGTTCTGGGTTCTGGCCAAATCTCCAGGGAGTACTCTTGTACGCAGAAAGAGGTTCTGTGACACCATCTCCAATATTATTTTAATGGGACCATTGAGCACTATCCTTGCATCCTGTATCTGATAGCCACGATTAGGGGAATCCTGGCTCTGAGCTGTGCTTTTCCAGCCACGACCATACTCAAATGGTTCTCTGTAGAGATGAGCAGGTAGAGACTACTCCCTTCCTTGTAGAAGTGGAATGCCCTGGCAAAAGCGGTTGAAAGATCTGGCTGTGACCCAGGTCCCCCCAGATCTAGGGGTGTGATTCTGAACATACTGGTGAGCAGAAGAAACATCCTTCCTTCCCATCAATGTCCCAGTCAGATGTACTCCTCTGTGATGAGGCCAAAGTGTGGCAGAGAGCAGCTCTTCAGTGCTTATGGCTCATAGTGAAAAATAACTAGAAAATAAAAAACAGCAACGCTCTTATTTCTACATCATATCTATATGCAAGACAGTTCTTCATCTGTTCTTTCCACTTATACACACCTACTTGCAAATTATACATGTTCATTTTTATCCCCATGTGCTTGTCTACCAAGTTTTGTTAGCCCACAAGGCATGAGGTCATGCTTGCACAGTCAGAGCCATCACCCTGCCTGGATCTGTTGAGGTGTCATGGTTCATTTCTCCGAGACTAGAAGCTTCCTCTCTGCACTTTGAATTCATTTCTCTACAAAGGATCAATTCCCAGTGCACATTAGTGACAAATGTGGATGGCTTGGCAGTGGCAGGTGCCTGCTCTCTGTTCCTCTCATGCTCCAGCTGAATTTCCTCTCCTTGCATTTCACAAAGTATAGTGAGGAAAGTGGTACCCATCTCTGTTAACTAACCAGTTGGGCAGTAAGACTTTGGAACAGCTGCAGACAACACTAACCAGAGTCAAAGCTGTATCTGCTTTTAAGGTGAAGTTGGGAAGACTAAACAATTGAGTCATCAGCTTTCCTAATTCCAAAATCATAAAATTTCTTGCTTTCTGCTGCAAGATTGATGCCAACTAGGGAAAACTCAGGCTCCAATGTAATTGGCAGAACATTCTTCCAGATGTTCTGAAATGGGAAGCGTAGTGAAGATCTTCAGCAGAAATAAATTAGCATGTCAGCACTGACCTCTGTGGCACTCAGTCCTGGTCCCTAGTGCTCGGTATTTTATACAAGGTGTTTTCTCCTATTTGCACTGAAATGGTCTTTCAATTGAACATGACACCAATATATTCTAATGAAAGTTTATCTCAACACACTTTGGGGGATTAAAGGCCTTACTGAGGGTAGTAAACCCATTAGTTTGGTAATTAAAATTATTACCAATCACAAAGAAAACAGTTTTCTTTATAATGCACTGGTATAATTAATATTGATTTTTCTTTTGGTTTTGAAACCCAATGCGGAGTCTCTAAAGAGCAGATGGAAAGAACAGAACATGAAAGAAGGAAAATATGGTGCTTTAAGGAAGAACTAATGTATCTCTCTGGAAAAAAAAACATTGCTACCACATAGGCCCTCATGCCAATAACAGATTTGCAAGTGATGTAAAGTAGCAGTCTGTTCACTCTTTATTTCTGCAAAATTATCAATTAATACAACTGAGGCACGAGTTCATTAAGGACTTGTTTTCAAAGAAGTGCTATCAAGGTTATCCAGGGAGATTTAATTTGCTTATGTGTCCTGGCTTGCTAGATGGAGTGGGAGGAAAAACAATTCCCAAATTTCCCTTTACTTTTGTAATAATGAGCTGAGGCATTAGGAGTAGCAACTGAGGAATAAGGCTGACCAGGTTCCAGCAGCCATCAGTGTCTGGGGTGCCTCACAGCACTGCTTGTCTGTGCTGCAATCGATACAGCAGGTTTGGAGCATAGCTCCCAACATGCTGAAAACACTGAGAAATGGGGGGGCTGCAGAATCTTGCATTGTATCATTTATGAAGCTGCTTCATGCAAGGGGAAGATGAGGTGAAAAAAAAAATAAATAAAAACAAACAAGAAAAAAATGAGAGGTTTAGCAAATAAGATTTTGTAAAAAAAAAAAAAAAAAAAAAAACTAATTAGAAATGGTCTGTATGTCTGGAAAATGGAAATATGCTTAACAGAAGTTTTAGGCTTGGAGTTGGTGTTGTGTTAAAAGGCAGCTTTCTGAGTGATGCCCAATTAGACACAGGAAGTCCAATTATGTTCAATATATGAATGATCATGATTATAGATTCACAAATAGTGCAAATAATTATATTTAATTTTCCTTAGGAACAAAATGGGATTGTGTTCCAAGGATTTTGAAAGCCTTATTGTCTTTCTCTGTCCCCTGTAAAGATTTAGCCCTTCTCTAAAGTGATTAGTTGCTATCGGTATAATACTAACATATTGCAGTACTTAAAAAAAAGAAAATCTTAACTTTTGTTTAAATGTGTAACCTGCAGTACTTTTCCATTACACTGCTCACTCTCAAATACTGTGTGCAAGCCCAAACCACAATGAAATTTGAGGCAAAACATTTGCAAGACATACATGGGGTAGTCTGTGAGTGTGATACTTCCCTCCACTGGCTAAAGCCAGAACTGTTCAAATACTTGGTGGGTGGAAAGATGTGACTCCAGTTCACAGGTACTTCCATTGCTCTGTGGGAATTTTATTTCCCTATTGCTCCAGCAGTGTTTCCTGGCTGCTGTGCTTTGTTGCTCAGTCTCCTGGTCAGAGGGACCACGGGTTGGAGTCTGAGTATTCCTGGTGGAGGACTGTTTGATGAGGTGGTGCATAATGGCACATGAAAGCCTTTTGCAAAAGAGAGATCTCTGCGGCAGCAGTGTTTCTCAAACAGCTGTAATGCTACACTGTCTGTAATTCCCATGCTGGGCAGCATGTGCTCTATTCTGTTTTCAGATGTGATGCTGTAAACATGATTTGTCTCTGAGATAATAACCCAATTGTCTGTATGGAGCTTTCTGTGTGGTAACTAAATGCTGCTCTTGTTCTTTCCAAAAGCTCAGCTTTGGAGGCATTCCTGTCCCAGGGAAACCAGGAACCTTTCAGAGGAAAAACTTCCATGGCTGCATTGAGAACCTTTATTACAATGGAGTCAATATAATTGACCTGGCAAAAAGGCGCAAACCTCAGATCTATACTGTGGTAAGAGACAGTGCTGTTTACTTTCCTTCTTACTTCCCTGCTGTTGGTGCTGCTGGCTGTATTGAATGAACAAGTTCAGATTTAGATAGCTATTGCATATTTACTTTGTTAAAATAGTATTACTGATGCTAGCATCAGCTAGCTCTGACTGCTATGGTGGGACACATTAAAAGATACATGTGCAAATTAATGAGTTTCTCTGACTTTGCAAGTATATCAGAATTTGTTTGGAAAAACTTTTTACTTTCTTCTGCAAGATGAAAATATATCTTTCTGATGGCATGAGAAATAACAGTTTTTTGTCTGAATAACTCAGATAAAATCTTATTTTCTGAGCCATTCCCCATCTCTATTGTGTACACTAGAAGCAAAGTTTTATTCTGCTGTTTCATTTGGTATTATAGAGACAAATGATTGTTTTTTTTACTAAGAAAAATGTTTTCCTTTATACCGACCCTTATATTCAGCATATTATTAACAGTTCTGAAAACCATTCACCTGTTTCTAATGTCTCTAAATGTGAGAGAGCAGAGCTAAAGTAAAAGGAATTAGTCTTGTCCAGGCTGCTAAGATAAGGTATACAAGTAACTCACACCTAATAGTGTCCAAAGTTACAAATTTATTTAAATATAGCATAAGCAAAATAAGCTATCTTTTATATTGTAAGTACAGAAAGCAGTACACTCTTGTGCAGTGTTCAGAAGTATTAAATAATTCAGCTCTTTGTTTTGCTTAATCCTTACTCCTTCACCATGTTTGCAATCAAACCTTTAGCTAGTACTGCGTCTTTGGAGAATACTGAATCAAAAGTACTTCTGGCTTTCATTACATTTTCTGGTTTGTAGTAAGGTGTATGAACAGATTGAAGCTGCAACAAAGCAAACCAGAAGTCCAAGAGAAATCCTTACCTTACTCACTTTCCCTGCCTAGGGCTAGACTGAATACACAAGGAAACGGAAAACAGAACGTGGATAGGTAAGAAGTCCTGCATCACGTTGCTGGCTGTTAAGATTGTCTCCAGGATGCTCCTCTAGCAGGAGACTGAGAGACTTTAACTTTAATAACTGAAGTTTGATTGTTCTGACTCAGGACTCTAAGGTATAAATCTTACGAACTGTGTTAAATTGCTCTGCCTCTCAGCTTACTTTCGAAGGGGAGAAAAGAGACTTGGCCTGTTTCTTAGGTCATTAAATAGCTGGTTGGTTTTTTTTGCCAGGTGGGTAATCTGAAGGCCTTCCTAAAGGGGAAAAGAAAAACTTTGAATGTTCTTTTTCTCTTTTGGGTACTGTCTAGGCGTGACAGAGCCCTAAGCAATTAAAGTCACAATACTTAATTTAGTTAATGCTAGATTGAAGGTCTAGAAATCTTTCTTCTTTAGTCAAGTTAAAATAAAGGGGATATGACACATCCTTCTGTCTCCCACACAGATGTGATGGTTTTAAAGAAAATGTTTTTAAGACTGGCTGCTCTACTGCATTTTGCAAAATTTGTGAGCTGTTATGTTCTGTGTCTGTGCCACTTAGTTTATACGCAGTACTCAGAAAAGTTACTGCATTCACAAATGCCTCATATTTTTGTTTGAAAATCCTTCCATAAGTAAGCATCTCCTGCAAATCTGGTATCTTCCAGCATTCTTTCTACCACAGCTATTTATCTCCTCTAGCAATTTTCAGGTACTTCCAGCCGTAACAGGTTAATATCCCTCTCCCATCTTCTTGCTCTTCCCTATCCCTTAGCCATTTGCTTATTCAAATTAAAATATCTTGTTCTTGCTAAATGTACTTTTCTGTCTGCCAGATTTCTTCTGCACCTAAACGCAGAAATACTTTAAATTTGGAGAATAAGCTCCAAGTTCATTGAAGTTTTCAAGCAGCAGTCCGTATCCATAGGGAGCTACAAGCTTCTAAGCTTTTTGTCTCTGTAGTTACTGAGGCTGTCTGAAATAGAAATGCAATTAAAGGAACAGCACAGGAATAGAATTAAATATATCAAGGGCTTTTGATCATTTCTTCCAACAACTTTTGATCCCTTCCCCCAAGCTGGAGATTGCCACAGAAGGTTCTGTGTTATTAGTCCACGAAATATCTTTGTCTCCAAACAAAAGATAAGGTCAAACCAAACATTGGGATTAGAAAGCCTTTAGTGCTCAGCAGAGACATTATGTTTTTGGCCTCCGAAGCAGAGGTGGCCTTCAGCACATAGACTCTGCTTCATTCTGTGTCCATTTGGGATCACTGACACAGTTAATGAGCTGAACTTGTTGGGTTTTCATACCCAGCAACATCTTTGTTTTGTTTTGTTCTACTGCTTACATCTTTCGATTGATACGTCAGCTTTAGAGGTATACATTTCCTGTTATGAAGTTCCTTATCCATAGAAATAAATCCCACATCAGCTGCATTTAAAGTCAGGGTAAGAAACTAGAGGTTGTCAGTGACAGATGCTGGGCTATGTCGTACTCTTGGGTTGTGGGTATGATTATCATTCTGACTGTTCTTTTCTATAACTCATTTGCAGTTGTCAGACTTGCAACAAATCCTCTTGAGAAAACATCTTAAGATAATAAGGCAACTACTCTCTTTTGGACTTGCATTTGCCTTCAGAATTACTTTTTTTTGTGTGTGTATTGCCTCGTGTTTCACCTCTCTCTGTGGTAGCCCTATTTGGCCAGGCCATCTACATTCTCTCTGGTGTTCCTTTTGTCCCCAGTGGCATGTTGCAGTTTTTTTTTTTTTTTTTAAATTCCCTTAGGTTCTTGAGTGTGGTGAAATGCCAGGGGATCTTTTATTTTTCCTCTTAAGCAGTTACTGTTTTAAATTGCAAGTGGTCTGAAGAAGTCAATTTTCTGTAATTAATACTTTCATGATTGTAAGGCTATATCCTTGGGAAGCCTTTGAAAATACTTTAAAATAATAATTTAAATATCTTTCCTATTACTAGTTGTGTCTAGGTTCTCAACATAAAAGCAGCACAGAATGCTCATCATGAGGAGTTGTACAGCAGCCACTCTTCCTGGGCCACTAGTTAGGAGCAGGAGCTACATTTCCAAGAAACAGAACATTGTTCCCTGTGGGTTACTTGATTTATCGATATCTGAGATTCTGAAGCCCTTGCTGAAGGATTTTGGCTATACTAAAAATGTGTAAATTCAGGAGCAGAATGGATAAGATTTAGGAAGGTAAATCCATTAATGATTGCTAAATATTGGGAACTGTATTTTCAACCCAGGCCGTTCTATGATTCTTTTATGTCTGACTGAAGGAGTAGTTAGTGGAAAACAGTTAAAGACTCAGAGATCACTAGCAGGAGATAACAGCTGTTTTTGTATTCTTCTTTAGACAGCCATCTATAGATGCTTATGAAGGCAAGATGGACCTTAGGTCTGCCCCAATACAACTGCTGTTATTTGAGGGTACAGAACTTTTTTTAACGTGATGCTCACTGCGGTGCCTGGTGTCACTTGGTTGTAGACGGAGGACTGTAGGGAATCCCCAGATTCATACACATCTTACAGATGAGAACAGATAAATTTAAGGAGCAGTAACTATTTCCTTCTCTGCACTAAATCCAAAGGGAAGTATCTCTGGCAGAGTGATTTAGCCACCAGTGTCTACTTAGATCTGTACTCAGATTGTATCACTAGAAACTACCCTAATATGAAGATCTGTGACCAGGGTGTAAGACTTGTTCTGTCTCAGTGGCTTATCGTGCCAAAATAGGCAACTGTCTAGCTAAAAGAAAGAAATGAAGAGGTCATGAAAAGTTGTAGTTATGATCTTGTCAGTATTCTACTGTATGCATTTGGTGAAATTGAGGAAAGCACTCTCCCTCTTTCTCTTCCTTTACCTTTGCCTAATAGGAATTGGAGTTGTATTTTTATTTAGTAGACTAAACCATACACTGACTTGAGAGGAGTGCAGGATATTTGTACATTAGAAGTTGTCGGCCCTCATACATGCTTGAATTTCTACGTCAGCTTGTAGTGTTGAATCTGGGACTGACAATTCAACACAGCAAGGGATGTGATGACATGTAAATGCATCATTGTAGTGCCTCAGGGAAATAACCAATTGCCAGCATCAAAGAGCAAGGAGAGATACCTAGTGACAGGAGAATGTAAACTAATAATTCATTCCCTTTATAGAGAATCCAAACATGCTATTTTATCAAGTTGATTTGAGATGCCTTCATCTTGAGAAGAATTTGCTTGTCTATACACATCTCCTTTTACCAAATTTATTTAAAAAAAAAAAAAAAGTTTTATCTAATTATTTAACGAATATTTGTGTGTTTAACAACTGTTAAAAAGAGAACAACTGAGTTTGCTGTTCTTTTGATAAAGCACATGAAATCAGATTCTGGAAATGTCTGGTTCCTGTAAAACTATCTATGTATGCTTTCTTCTGTCTACCCACCTGCTCTCTTTGTCTTCAGATAATTCTCCTTCACAACCTACCAGTACTATAGGACAGAAGAAGGTCTATATAAATAGCATTCATTTTAAGGTCCCATTTTTTTGTTGCTCAATGATGTGACAGAACAGCTTTGGAAGAAATTGTCACCTCAGTCAAATTCTTGAAATAAAGTGTATTTAAATGACAATTTTTCCATTTATTTCAGTTGATTTTGTCTACAATTTTAAAGGCTTTCAGTTTGTAAATATTTAATCCGTCATCTGGCTGCAATAATGCACTTTCCTTTTCTTGATAAAATAGTTTGTGTTAGGATTTTGATAGTTGTAAAAAAGCCAGTCTTTCAGCGAGTTCTACCGTATTTTTTTTTTTTTTGTAAGACTAGATGGCATGTGCAAAAAATGGCAAAGTTCTGAGCAAACAAGGCCTCTTTTGAAAGTCATTAGCCTTTGGCAAATTGCAGGGTAGAAACAAATTCAGAAATGAATTTATTACATGATCTGCATAGTCAAAGTGAGTGAACAGGGCAGTTAGTGCCTGCTGAGCAGAGGAGGATGTTACAAGAAGGGAGGTGATAAGGCAGTTTGTCTCTGTAGGAGAGCAAGAGAGATGGCTAATTATTGTCATAGGAGTTAGTGGGGGATAAAGACAGTGGGGGAGAGTGTAATTTACAGTAAAGTCAAGGCTTAAATGTCTTTTTTTTTTTAAGGTCTTATTTCAATTGGCAAGACCCAGCCTAATGTTTGGCTGCCTAGAAAAACAAGAGTGCAAGCTGACCACCATCTGTGAGGAGCCTGAAGTCTAGGCAGTTCTTACCAATCGTTTAAACTGGTGCTGTGATATGATACACAAATGACTGAAATTTGAAAGAGGAAATCCTAATAAAGAAAACTAATTATAATAATATAAATCTGATCAGAATTGCTTTCTATGCATTTCTCTATTTTGAGGTAGATGTGACTCTGTTTTAATAATAATAATTCAAAAAAATCTCCTTGCTACTATATTTTGTTTCAGATAAAACAAAATAAACTGCAGATCCGTTTACCCTGAACTGGAAGAAAAAAAAAAGGGGGCTTGGATTATGCATTTTTGCCTCCTTGATTTTAGACATCTATCTTAAGTCACTTTTAGTAAGGTGATTTTGAAAGCCTGGCTTCATTCCTGCTCATTATTTAAAGGAGGGAAAATACTAAGTGATCCATATTTTGTTTGCATTTCCTACTATAAACTTATAGTCCTTTTCCTTTTTCTTTCTGTGTAAACAATGTATGATTTTTCCAAATTAGCTTTTATTTTCTCCGATCTTTTGCAAGCAAAACTTAGCTATTGTGACATAAAATGAAACATCAGAAAAGTACAGTTACTATGATCATAATGATGATAAGATCCTTAGTTTTATTGCTGTTCAGCAACATCGTCAGGTTAAGAGACAGAGAATGCCTGAGCTAAAGAGTATCTGGAAATGTCTAACCACACATCTCATCCCTGATTCTGTCACAGTCAAAATGTTTCACTTTTTTTGGAAGCTTGCATTTTGTTAAATGTTGTTTTCACATAGGAACATTATCTTAATGTAAATAAAACTAAAATCAACATGATAGCCAGTTAGATTTTTGTTGACAAATGTCGTGTCTAGGGTCAGTGAAGACAGGAGTTGTCTGTCATAAGGATGATTAACACAAAAATGTGTTAATTTCAGAGAAAACTAGGTCAGGATAGCTTTCAGGTTTCCATCATGAAATTTAGATCAGAGAAAGAGAAACCCACATCAGTATAAGAGCTTTTCTCTTTTCACCCCTTCTGCTGGGGTGGAGTTGGACTTGCTCACTCAGAAGACAAATCCTAGCTCAAGTAACAGCATACATCTTGGTGCTACAACATCTCATTTGAAGACAATTTGCATCAACATGCCAGCAGCCTGAAGCTGGTATCACACTTAGCAGAATCTTGATTTGAAATGCTTTTTTTAAACCTGTATATGTCTCATGATAGTTTTGCTTGAGGTAGTTACTATAAAAACAGTAAAGTTTCCCAAGATTCCCCATTCTTGGATTCCAGTTACTAAGAGATAAGTGACAGTCTTTCTTCTTACCATTTTAAAACTATCAGAAATCACTTTTTTATTAATCTCTTTACGAATTCAACTGCAACCTCACTCATCACAGCTAGAAATAGCCTTCCAATTTCCAACCTGGAGATATTCTTGCTGGTTTATTCTCATTTATATCTCAGGCAGGGCTGGGATTTTAGTTCCCTAACCTGTCACATGAAATCTTCCTTTCTAACCCTCTACAGAAAACTAGATATCCTTTTCATTGGATAGTATCCATAGAATCATTAATGAGGCAGCTTTGTGCCTATTTGATGCTTCAACCCATGGGTAGAGGGAGAGGTTAAAAATAGTCATTTATTTGCTCTTCCTTTTCAATCTGTCATCTTGGTCTGCATTCTTTGGTAGGCTAAATGTTGAGGATTTCAGTTCAGCTGTCAATTTGAGTAATTTCCCAGTGCGTATTACTTTTGATTAGTATTCCATGAGAGCAAGGAAGATGTATAAGAAACTTATAGAATCATAAAATGGCTTGGTTTGGAAGAGACCTTAAAGATTATCTCGTTTCAACCCACCTGTCATTGTAGCAGTCCTCAGCTAGAAAAAAATGAAATGGTTCATTAAGCTTATACAGGTTTTATTCAAGTCCCACAGAAGTCACTGGGTAGACTCCAGTCAGTTTCAGATCAGGCTTATGGTTTAAAGGGTTTTATTCTATGTAATCCTCTATTATCCTCATCACTTAGCAACTGTGTTCTTTCATTCTCTTTTTAATAGGAGAGATACTGATTCTTCTTAAAATGCTGTAACGTGCTTTCACTAGTTCAACAGCTTACTTAGACAAGGACAACCTCTGCAACTGTACAGCTTGTGCAGAAATCTGGAGTGATTACACTATTGTAGGACTGCCATCTTAAGTGTTATGGTAGCTATTTGAACACATTGTGAATATCTCAATTTAATTTATAGGTTCAGATAGTTTCTCATGTAAGAATAGTAAAAACTCCTTTAGAAAGACTTAATTGCTTATCAGAGCAATCGTTAATCAGTCTGGAGACATTGAACTCAATGGAATTCTCAGATGCCGCATCATAGCTGGAGTTCCTAGCAGCTGTGTAGAGCTGATCATCTTCTCTAGGGATTATAATCTTCTTATCCCATTTTCTAGCCAATGAACATTTACTTTTCAGTTAAATGGGGTTCAGTTATAAAATTAAGTGTCTGCCAGAAATCTTGCATGTGCCTTGGAGAGTTCCAGAACTGCTTCCAATTAAAGCAAAATGTTCCTGATAAGAAGCAGGTTTAGAGGGAACTGTTTACTTTTCTGATTAGACCTGCTGGAATAATTTCTTTAAGGATATAATTCAGGGCAAATTTAGCAGTTTTTGTAATTGGAAACTGTCCCACTTGCGAACGAAAATTTGCTGCTATTTCTTTTTCAAATGTTCGTGTTACTTTCCCTAGGAAGGCAGAATCATAGAATGTCTTGAGAGGGATCTTTAAAGATCATCTAGTTCCAGCTCAGCTGTTTCTTATTTCCCCAACAAGCTGGCTGAGGGGACCCTCAGGATAGCAGCCTATGAGTGCTCGCGAATGGAGAGGATGGCCACTGGCCTACTGGTGGAGTGTGCCTCCCTTCTCATGTTTCCTTTCTTAATGTGCCTGTTTAACTGATTTAAGTTCCCCTGAACAAGTTGGTTCCTTTAACTTTTCTTTTTCCCAACTTCTTTGGCTGGCTTTTAGCTCTAAAATTATTTTTTCATAGAACTGTAGAATTTCATATTCAGCCAACTGTCCATCAGTACACCAAGGTCCCTTTCCATCAGGCAGGTTTCCAGCTACTCTACCCCAAGCCTGTTGGGTTTCCTGGGTTGGTTGTGATCAAAATGCAGGACCTGACACTTGGCCCTATTGAAATTCATACAGTTTAACTTGGCCCATCGATCCAGTCATCTATCCAGGTCCCTCTGTAGTGCCTTTCTCCCCTCTGGCACTACATCAACACTCCCTCCCAACCAATTTTGTTTTAACCTACATCATTGTCATCTCAATCCTTTAGCAAGGGTAACAAAATTGCCTTTTTAAAAGAAATTCTAACTAACAATCTGGAAGCCAAAGCAAGAAATCCCCAAATGTACAGAGAACATCGCAGCAAAGGCTTTGTGTGTTCCCACTTGCTTACTCTTCTGGCAGATGGGATCACACCTGTGCCATCTATTTTTAGTCACAGGGGGGCTGCAGTGCCTGAAGTCTCTGCTGGATTAGCATGGCAGGGAGACCATACGTTCTTCCAGAACATCCCAGCATGGGCCATGGGTTCACTCCACACTTGCTTTCAAATCCTTTCCCGCAACAAGCTTCTGTGTAGTGCAAATGACTAGAGAATGTTACTGAGTTTTGGAAGAAGTTTAAGACTAGTTGCATATATTGAGAACCTGATATGAAAGCAGATGGAAATTTGGCCTTGCATTTCGGCCCATGCAAGTGCCTCAAGGATAATTTGCTGTAAAATCTATGATATTATTACAAACAGCTGAAACTATACTTACTACTGGCTTATTTTAAGGTCATTTGAAAGCTTGTTATGCATTGCAAACACCTTTTTTTCATCTCTAGTTTTCATTTTCATTGACATCAAGTCAGTCCAGTCACAATTTGTTCTGCTGGTAGGTAAAATCTGCAAAGAACTTTGAGACAAATATCCTGTATGAATGCAAATTCTTCCCTCCAAAATCTTGCAAAGCCTCCCATTGCCAGTTGAGTGAATTAGATACTTGAGTGCAGACTCAGCATTTAAAATTTCCTCCAAGCTCCAATATTGTGTATTTATAAGATCTGTAAATGTCTTTAACTACTTTGTCTGGAGATACTTGAATCACTGTAAATGTCTAAGATTCTGAAGATTTGTCATCACATTTCAATTTTTAAACCTTTAAAATGCTCTAGAGAAAGTTACCTTTATTTGTTTATATCTTTGCAGCTGACTGCTTTCTGTAACTTGTCTGTCTATCATGAATTTGATTGAAAATGGAGGTAGAAATACAGCAACAGAAATAACTACAACAACAATAAAGAAAAAACATCCAGGGGAAAAAAAAAAAAAAACCCTCTGGTGTCTCTTCTGCAGAAAAACCCAGCGGGTAGCAGAAAAGGCTGAGAGAGTAAATTTCCATTTTACTTTCCCCCTGACTAATGTTCAAATAAGTTTGGATAAGCTCTGGATTGTATTTCAAAACTCATTTTAACGTGATATACCCACAGATACCTTTCACATTCTTAAATCTTCTCTGTAGCATTTGCCTAACAAGGCAGGGAATACATAAATTGATATAGATATATATCTGTCAAAGGTTGTTTCATGCAGAGATAAACTCAGTCTCTTTCTGGCACTTTATTTATTTCCCATTTTAGAATAAAGGTTAGAAAGACATTTGAAAGCAATAGGGAACTAGTTCCGTCAGCTGTCTTAGATTTCAGTAAGGAATTCCCCAAGTACTGTACAACTTCTACACATCCATCAAGTGCTGTTCATTATAATTATCCTGTTAGAGTGAGGTACCAGCTCTGATGAGAAGTGGTACCACGGAGAAAGCTGTTTACCCAGATGTTTTTATCAGATTCCAGTTGGTATTTTAGAAAGGCTAGTTCAAAGCAACCTGGCTGCAACACTTGCCTGGAAGTTCTTTGAAAGACACAGCTCCTTGAACATATTCTGTCTTTATATGCAGGTAAGGTTTTATTGTATGGCTTGAATGACCTGTTTGGGTTATATGCAGTGGCTGAACAAAACAGCAGAGTTGGTGTTTTACCAGCACGTATCACTACCAGAGTGATATATGCTGGTACAGATTCTGCTCGTAGCTTTGAGTAAATGTGGTGGCAGATAGCACCATTGTTTCAGAGTTGAAAGACTAAGGTAATCAATTAAGCTTAGTGTTGAAGTGATGTTGGATTTCACCATTATTGCTGTATATGTAACATTTTAATATTTCCTCAAGATTTTCCCTGTAAGTAGTGAGACCTAGCATAGGTCAAGAAATCTAACAAATATTGTTTCATTCCACTATGAATACTGTATTTAAGTGACGTCTAGTTTGAATTTTCTTATGAATTTTGAATTTTTTTTTGTAATAATCATTTTTAACTGTGTTATTATTAAGTGGACTCTTGTTATTTAGGAGTAGCATAAGGCTGTGCCAGATCCTTTATAGGCTGTGCCACACTGGGTGAATGAAAACATTACCAGTACTGCTATTGCAGGTTATCTATTGAATATTTGAAATATAGCCAAACTTGCCTCATGTTTGGCCCCTTGCAATACGTTAAAGTGAATATGGGAGACTTGAATTTAAGTTTTTATGGTATCAGCGTAAGTAGACAAAAAAATATATTATACAGGTATGTTTTAGCTTATATTTAGAATATATCTTATATTTAGAATATATATTAGAGTCTATCTAGGAGGTTTCCTGTGCATTTGAAGATACTTTTTCAGCTGCCTCTTTCTTTACTCACAGCTGTGTAATCCCATCAGTACAAAGCCAGTGCAAGACCTTTGTATCACATCCTACAGTATGTGAAAGTTCAGGAAAATTTGCTAGCACTTCAGCATCAGTTCTTGAAATCAGCATAGTTCCAAATGACATATATCTAAATTTGGACTTAAAAAATTTGAAATGAAAGGCTCTTGGAAACACGGAGCAGAGACAGCCACATGAAGATGATCTGTCTGGGCTAGAACTGACATGCTGCAAATATGCCCATCTGCACTGAGGTGCGGATCTGATACAGAACATTTAGAGCATGTCTAAATCCTTCTAAGAACTCAGATTTTTGTTTTATGTACGTATGTATGTATTTTCTTTTTGAGGTGAGAATACAAACTTTCACATATGTTTTTCTTGGACAGATACATACCCTCATGAGATCCGAGACTTTGAGTAAAAAAAAACCATTTCAGCCTTTAGCACCATTAGAAATCCAATGAATTTATTTAAATATGATATTTTTAAAGACATTTAACAACTTTGCTTTTTATTATTTGCAGGGGAATGTGACCTTTTCCTGCTCAGAACCACAAATTGTTCCCATCACCTTTGTCAGCTCCAGTAGAAGCTACTTATTACTGCCTGGAACTCCTCAAATTGATGGGTTGTCAGTCAGTTTTCAGTTTCGAACGTGGAATAAAGATGGCTTACTCCTGTCCACCGAATTGTCTGAAAATTCAGGATCTCTTTTGGTTTATCTCCACGGTGGGAGATTGACACTTCTTATTCAGAAAATGGCAGAAGACCCAGTGGAAATCAGTGAAGGTACTTTGTTTTTGTTTTCTCTTACCTTTCCCTATTAAAACACCAAGGGCTTGACTCTGCAGGAAGAAAGGATAGCAAAGTGAGGAAGTACTGTACATTCTTTTTTGTTTACAAATTGTTTCTCACTTTTCAGTGGTAGAACCATTCTGTGTAGTTTGAGATATATCTGAATATGGAAAGTTGGCATCCTGAGATCTTCAGGCTAATTGTGCTTGACAGTTATCTTAGTCGCTGTGTTTTCTAAGTCATGCTAAATCTTCTTCAGTCAGGTCACATGAAGACCTTAATGCTACTTGTCCTCATAATGTGCTGAAGTCAGCTGGGAGCCAGCTTGGCAGCAGTGCCTTTCAGCACAAGTTAACACAGCTTCAGAGCTAATTTTCTTCCTCTAACTGTTGCTTTGTATGAGAATACTATCCTTTATGCACTGCTCAGAGAAAACTGACCATAGGCTTCCTCTCCTCCTCAGTCCATCTTAGCTAGTTTGCAAGCTGTTTTGTGCAGCTGGAGAAATGCAGGTGGGTGAAATTGGGCTGTATCTCTGGCTTAAAATTCAGAAGAAGTTGCTTGTAAATGCTAAACATGAAGTTGTGCTTTGGCTCCAAGAAACAAAAAGAAAATTTCAGACAGAACAATCAGAGTGGCCCAGCTGCCATCTCAGTGTGACTTGTGTATGCCATACCGATAACCTGAGCAGAAATATTCTGTCCTAGGGCCATACATATCCCATACTGCTATGCACCTACACTGAGTGGGAGACCTGTGAATTTATTAACACATAGACTGAATACTTGGTTCCTAAATGTGGATGGATAATAGGCTGATGGAACTCAGAGGTCTGAAGAATAATAACAGTATTTTCTAAAAGAGCATCTGTTTAAAAATATGTAATGTTAAAATATTCCCAGTGCAGAATTAAAGAGGGCAGATGTGTCTACTAAAAGAAGTAAAGAGAAAATCTGACGGAGCTGTCAAAGCTGAGCTGTTCTGTATGTGTGTTTCATTCCCTTTTGTAAAAGAAAATGAGGCAGCCACAGATCTATCCTTATTCATGTGGATTGTTACAACCTCAGTTTGCCACAACTAAATGTTGAAAATGGAGTTTCAAGCCTTTATTGCAGGTCCTAATGAAATTGTTGACAAAGCTGAGAGACAATGCCAATATTTGGTTGTATTTGTTTTTATGTAGTTCTGAAATTATGAACCTGATCCCAATCTTTGGTGCCATCCAAAACACTGCTAAACCGCCTACTTACACATGGAAAATATGCAAAAATTGCAAATGCCACCTCCTACATATGTTGGATTCTCACAATAGACTCATGCATGCTCAAGAATGGACCTGGTTTTGACCCAAATGTAACCTGTTCTGTCATGACATCTTTTCAAATTTAACCACCATATTTCACTTCAAAATTGACTTGTTCTAGCTGAAAACTCATTCACATTTCTCTTGGAAATTGCTGTCTTATTGTATGAAAATTGTGTCTGCGTTAGCAGCCATTTCTCTGGAAATTGTCTCATTTCCAAATTCATAATGAAATGGCTTTTCATACATTTAACATCCACAATTTTTTTTATTTTGTTTTGAGCTGATCTCACACCTCTTTGTGTCACTGAGTGCTCGTTTGTTTCTTCTGAAAGCTACAATAACGAAAAATATCCAATTAGAGAGGGGAGTAAATGCTAATTGTCTCAGCCTGGTCTCAGTGACTGCAGTTTGATGATAGCACATGTCGAACTGTGTTACTTTTGATCTTCACTGCTGTATGTGAGTTTATAACTTTGCTCACCGGTTTTCCTGGCTGTTTGAGTAGATGATGTGGAGTTTCTTTTTAGCTTAATGATGCTATTTCAAGAACACTGGTATACAGCACTTATTTTCAGAATAAGGAGAGAGGTTATTTCACACTGTGCGTAAGTATGTAACAGGGAGAGAGGTTACTCAGTACCATAGTCTCCCACTTCCCTTTGTAGGTTTCTGGACAGAGCAGAACAATAATCCCAGCTCTCAGAAAATCCATGTAAAAATCCATAAAATATATGAAACTTTGGTACATCTTTCCAGTAAGACTGTGTGCTAACTTCATGCTGAAATGTTTAAAGGAAAGGTTTTAAGAACAGATCCTACTGAAACATATTTGAGGTTGTCAGCTTTCATGTAGTGACTGAGACAAGGAATGACCTTCTCGGTGAATCTAATCTCAGTCATGTGCTTATTCCCAGAAATGCAACAGAAATCTGCTCTGCATACTCCAATGAGCTACTAGCTTTTCCTAATTTACTCAAAGTAGACCTAATCCCAAAAAACATTAATAATGTGCTACCATAAATGTAAAGAGCCATGCCAACTTGCTGAGTGCCTGCAGTATAACTAGCAGGTTGAATTAATATGATCTGCTTACATGTTCTCAAAAACTATCCCCTTCTTGGGCCTTTTCTTCTGTGGCAATTTACTTCCAGGAGTAGAGTTCTTTCAAACTACCAGTCAGAACTGCGTTGGATTCTGCTGTACTTTTATAGTCACAAGTTGGAAGCAAAGATTTGAAGTATACAGTTATATCCAGATCTTCTATTATTGTCCTTCATATTTGTTTTCTTTTTCTTTTTTTTTTTTTTTTTTTTTTCCCAGGCACCAATCTCCATGATGGGCTTTGGCATTCACTTAACATCAATGCTAGAAGACATCGCATTACCCTGACACTGGATAACAATGCTGCCACTGCTAACCATGCAACCACTGTCTCAAGAATCTACTCAGGGAACAGCTACTATTTTGGAGGTAGGTTGTTTCAGATGGACACATGGCAGTTTTTCATGATGTAGATTTTCAAATGCTGATCACTGAGGTCTCCCAGGTGTATTCTGCAACCAAGTGCAAATTTTGTAATAACTGATTTTTGACCACCTATTGTGTTGCATACAGTGTTGTGAGAAGATCGAAAATCTTGGTCAGAAGAGGAGGGGGGAGAGAAAGAGGGAAAAAAAACTAACACAGCTGTAAAAGTGAACTAGCCAAGGAGTAGCTACATAGCTGTGTTAGCCATGTTTGGCACAAAAAGCACTCAATATAATGAGCCTTTGAGCTCTTGCATTAGGAAATCCCAACAGGAAAAGATAAACATTCCTATATCCTTTTCTGCTTCTTTTTTTTTTTTTTTTTTTTCCCCACAGGATGCCCTGACAACTTCACGGATTCCCAATGTTTAAATCCCATTACTGCTTTTCAAGGCTGTATGAGGCTCATCTTTATTGATAACCAGCCCAAGGACCTCATTTTAGTTCAGCAAGGCTCCCTGGGGAATTTTAGTGATTTACACATTGATCTGTGTGACATCAAAGACAGGTAATTATTGTTTTCTCTTTCTTTTGTTTGTTCTTTTTTTTTTCATCCTAGTGGTTTATAAATACAGATTGCATTAAGTGAAAATTCTAATCTGCCAACATTACAGATATTAGGCATAATAGATCTGCTAATAGAGAATATCATGGCAAAGATAGAAAGGACTGGAGGGGAAATGATTTCAATTACATGAGGCTCTCTCCACATTGACTTGTAGGAAATAGAGTATGCAAATCCAATAAAATGCAGTTTGATAAAATGATTAAATTTTATGCATAAACAGCGTTTGATTGCTTTGAAGTTTTAGAGAGAAATGAAAGAAGGAAAAATTCTTTGATTCATCAGAACATGTCATCTTACTATATTAGCTGTTTTTGTTTATGCAGAACATCTATAGTTTTTCTTGTTAGCCTTTATAGCACATTTATTATGAAGATATCATAGAACCATAGAACAATTTAAGTTGGAAGGGACCTTTAAGTTCATCTAGTTCCAATCTCCCTGCTATAGGCAGGGACAACTCCCTGTAGACCGGGTTGCTCAAAGCCCCATCCAGCCTGGCCCTGAATGCTTCCAGGGAGGGGCATCCACAGCCTTGCTGGTCAACATGTACCAGTGTCTCACCCCTCTCACAGTAAATAATTTCTTCCTTTCATCTAGTCTAAATCTACGCTCTTTCAGTTTAAAACTATTTCCCCTTGTGCTGTTGCAACATGCCCTTGTAAAAAGTCCCTCTCCAGCTTTTCTGTAGGCCCCCTTCAGGTACTGGAAAGCTGCCATAAGGTTCCCCCAGAGCCTTCTCTAGGTTGAAGAGCTCCAACGCCAGCATGCCTTTGTAGGGGTGGTACATCTTTCCAGCCCTCTGATCACCTTTGTGGCCCTCTTCTGGATCTGCTCCAATACCTCAGTGTCCTTCTCATGTTAGGGGCCCCAGAACTGGACACAGTACTCCAGGTGGGTGTCATGAGGGCAGAATAGAGAGGCAGAATCACCTCTCTTGACGTGCTGGTCACGCTTCTCTTGATGCAACCCAGGATGTGTGGTTGGCCTCCTGGGCTGTGTCCCCACTTTGCTGGCTCATGTTGAATCTTTCATAACTGACAATGATGGTACACCTTGTTATGGCATACAATCAGTATGGTACAGCTCATCTTAGCATATCGAGCGTTTGGTAGGAAAATGTTATGATGAAATATCTGTATCTACCAAAGAGATATTTCATATTTGTTACATACTAATACAAATCCCTCCTAAGTTGGAATCTGAGAGGAAGCCCAGCTTTTCTCACCAAAGACAGACTGTAAATAAACATTTTTTGTGTATTTTGTATTTTCTCCTTTGCTTCCTATGAACTTTTAACATTAAATATTTCTTCTGGAAATATGTACTCTGAAGTTAGTTTATGGGCTAATAGGCTCTGGTTTTCTTTGCTTTTAAATCTGACTAAGTTGTAATAAATGAAAATTAAACTGTTGAAAATTTCACATTTCAAATAATTAAGGGAGTAGTAAGGATGTTCTGGAAATAGGTTGGGAACTTAGGCACTGAAAGCAGTCTTTCAGACATTGCTTCGAGAACTGGAGCTTCAGGCTGATCTATGTTACTGCTTTCTATAGAAAGGGTCGGATTGTTAGAGTTACCAGAAAAAGTGTTCTTTTTAAGCCTCTGTTACGTGAAACCTTTGTACTCATCTCTGTATGTTTGTGTTTGTTAACCTGAGTTTGTTAATGGAGAAAATACTGATTCTATTCATCAAATGACAAAATTCAGGCAGATGTGAATTTCACTTAGTGTGCCTAGAATGGTAGACTGAATTTGCGAGGTGCAGTTGATTTAACAAAACATAAAAATATAGACTTCTCTAGGAATTAAGAGAAAAGAAAGAATTTTGCTTTTTTCTTGGAAGAACAGATTGTTTAAGATTAAGTGGGCCATTTGATGTAAATTTGTCTGTTGAAACAGAAGACTCTTCTGGTATGTGGCAGAGGAGTTTTGAGGCATCTTCGTGCTTTCATTGTCACCGGGTCTGGACTGCAGTGTAAATCAGTGGTGCTACTCTAGCTGTCTTCCATATTGTCAGTATCCTAAGCATGGCAATCGTAAGTCTGTGATCCTGCCATAAAACTCCTTAAGGCGAAGATACAAACATAATAAGAAAAGTGGGTCTTTATTTTACATAATGATTGTCTGGAATATATTACATGCATAAAAAAAAGCTATACATGATCTAGTGAAGATTAAAGTTGTGTCTTACAGTACAATTCTCTGGGTAGGCTTAAGTTTATGTCTCCACTATATGATCTAGGTGAAAAAGAGAGATCCAATTAAAAAAGAAAAAAGAGGGTTAGAGTCAGAGTTGACAAAAGTGATTCTTTTATAGCTGAATTCAGTATATCAGTGCAACCGCCCTGAAGGGGAAGAAAGAAGTCTGTAGTGTAAGGAAGTACAGTACCGAAATTCAGAAATTCTCCTGGTAACTGAAAGGCATGAGCATTGCTAAAGCTTGTGAGGATTGCAGTTTTCACACTTAGTGAAACACCCAATGTGCTCTCCCTGCCAGGAAGCTCTAATAATTATACTGAAACAGTTTTGCGGGGAAGAAAGAAGGTAGTTTGTTTTTTTTTTTTTTCTGAGTCATGTTGCAGTTTTCACTAATCTGGGTTAGGATCCTGAGGTTAAAGTTACAAAATTGATTTCAAGAAGTTAGAAAAGTTGTTCTAAGAGTCAGAGGGTGAAATACTGCTGGTGCAGAACTGAAGTCCAGAGTGGTCATAGAAGCAGTAGTTGGGAAGAGATATAAAATTAAAAGAAAATACAGAAAAGAAACAAATCCTCTGTGCTATTTGTCAGCACAGTTGATCCTAATTCAGTCCTAGATAGTTAATCTAGGAAAAGACTGAAAAGAAAAATATACTTCTTACTAACCATTGTTAAATGGTCTAGGTTCTACAAATCTGTATTATGGCCTAATTAGTTACAACAAACTATACGTTAAACATCTGGGAGAAGAATTTAATTCAGAATTCTGCTAAATTGGAAGTCTGCCTTGCTGTCCAATTTAGCATAGAATCACTGAATCATTAAGGTTGGAAAAGACTAGTAAAATTGCTGAATCCAATCATCAACTCATCTTCACCATGCCTACTAAAATACATCCTTCCATCACAACAGCTCTTGGCTTTTAGGAAAGTTGGGTTCTAACTCCAGGTGTGCTATATGTGGCTGCTCGTTCCTGTTATATAAGGAGTGTTAAATTCTGTAAAAGCCCTATCCACAAGAAATATAATCTTTCTTAATTATAAGATTTATTGCTATGTGCACTGTAAAGCACATGTTTTTGTAATTTTAACGCGTGTGGGAATTATGTTTCTTAATTAACATGTAAATAGGACATTTGTCTTAGTTATCTGTGCAAAAAAAGCTCTTTGAGGAATATGCTGCTATTTAGAAAGCAATTTGTTTGTTACAGAGTTGTAGGCCAAGCTCACTCAGACCTGGGCTCTGAAAGCAATTCTTAGGCAGCTCGCTGCAACTTGTGCTGGCTCTTAAAAAGAAAATGAATAGGTTTATTTTGAAAGATGACGACAATCTGGGACTACTGCTGATGCCAGCAGTATATTTTTGAGAAAGCATCTAATTGTGTAAGCTTATTATGCACACACTGGGATTCCCGGAATAAAGCGATGAGCCTCCATTAATCTAAGTGGAGCGATTTGAGGGACCAAACCTTAAAATCTCATCACTTCATCTCAAGTATTTGAACTATATGTGTGCTCAAGTGAACTTTGGGCGAATGCCTTCTGTCTTCCTCTGCTTGTTTTTCCCATCCTTCAGTAGCTTTTTCTGGGAGATAAATGCTGTGATGCTACCTGAGCTATCAAGGAATACACAGAAGAAATTGATTTGTCCATAGGAATATTCAGAGTTTGGCTTTCTTTCCATTGGTGTCTGAATAGACAGTGCCTTGTGAAAATGCTTTTGCAGACACAAGTGAATCTGTTGTCGTTGATCCTGCTTTGCCAGAGACCTCCAGGATTGTCTTTCAGCCTCAGCCATCCTGTGAATGAGATCACCCAGTAGACACTCTGGTCCTGACTGAATGGGCCAGGAGGTATACGGGAAAGCTGGAATTAGCAGATAATATGCAGAAAACTCACTTCTCTGCTTTCAGTGAGACGTTAAGACCTTGTCTGAACAGTCTGGAGTTCAGCACAGCAGTCAATATGGCCTTTCATCATCTTTCTGATGATCTGCTATCTCCTATTAAGAGACTGCCTGTTCCCAGCCCTTAGCTGCAGTGTCAACATCATTTATGTTCATCCTATGACAGCTGAAGTTGTTTCTGATTTGCCGCCTTCTTGTTTGGTACCTACACATTGCCCTTAGTCGACACATGCTGTGCAAGGAGGGGCATCCCTAATTGGTTCATATCAAAGCTGTGCCTGCTCCACAAAGCTGTGTCCCTTGAAAATAGTGTTATATTCCCTTTGCCTCCTTCAAGGCAAAGTTCTTGTTTCCCAACACCTTGTGGAACAGAAAAGTAAAATCTGCAGATGAAAATAATTTTGCTTGTACTAGTGTGCTTGTAAACCTCTTGGCATGACTCCCTCTGCCTGTGTGCATTTAATCCATCTAGCAATGTTTTGTTTATAGTAGGTGTATTTGCTGTGGTTGTCCAAATACGCAGATTGCTCTGTGTTTTCTGAGGGTGTTGCAAAGTGTGGTGCTTATACTTCTCTTGTTATGAAGCATTAGATGTCATAGAGTTTTCAATGCATTTATCCCCGGGTAAAGAAAAAATGAGAAAACGAGATAATATCCCACTAAGCCAGAGAAGCCTGCTTCATATTTAAAAGAAAGTGGATATGTTACATTTTATCTCTCTTTGTTGTTGCCTCTTCAGAATTTCTCCTTGATTAGGAGTGCAGATATGCAGCCGGGTTTGTTTGCTTTACACTGAATTAATGAGTGAGAAAATACAGTGTCTTGCAGCATGGTACAGAGCAGAAAGTAACAAGGCAGAGATAAAAACATGAAGTGAAAGTGCCATTAAGTCCCCAAATTCAAAGACTTCTGAGGAGGGTAAGAGGTGTCTTTGGGTATCTGTGCATACTTTTGGAACAGTATGTGTCCAACACTGACCATTTCTGACCAAAAGTCACCTAGTATAGGCCTTAGCAAATAAATGGAACTTCTCTTTGCAGATTTATTTTCAGTTTAGAATAAGATAAATTAAGTTCATGAATATAGGGACCACACAGCCCTCATTCTTGGGACTTGGCACTGTGTTTTTTTGAGAAAGAAGGTATCTTATGAAGTAATATATCCAACCAAAAAGTTTACAAGGAAAAGCTTGACCAAGAGAAAGCCTAATGAGAACAGAATGATGCTTTCTGTCTTTAGTCTTTAATCTTTATTTTTTATCTGTTACAGTTTATTAGCACTTTCACTCCTAAATTTCTATTTTTGTGAAAATATTCAAAGCCTGAACAAAATAGAAATAGAAAACATCTTCTGCAAGAAAGATTAAGTGTGGTTCTTTAACCGGAAAAGAGATTGCTGAAGGAAAGCATCATAATGGGCCACAGGGGTAAAAGGCTGCTGTGCAGAAGGGACTGATCACCTTCTCAGCCTGGATGTATGGAGAACAGCCATGGATAGGCTGCCTGCAGAGACTGACAGGTCTCCAACACTGGAAGGCTTTAAGAACAGGTTAGGTGAATCTGTGAGAAACAACAAACATGGCTATAAATAAATAAAATAGATGGATGGATGGATAGTTTTGGGCCTCTCACTACAAGAAAGACATTGAGCACCTGGAGCGTGTCCAGAGAAGGGCAACAAAACTGGTGAGGGGTCTGGAGCACAAATCTTATGAGGAGCAGCTGAGGGAGCTGGGATTGTTTAGTCTGGAGAAGAGGAGGCTCAGGGGAGACCTCATTGCACTCTACAACTTCCTGAAGAGTGGCTGTGGTGAAGAGGGGTTTGGTCTTTTCTCCCAGGCAATGAACAGCACCCAGGGAAATGGCTGCAAGTTGTACCAGAGGAGGTTAGGTTGGACATGAGGAAAAACTTTTTCTCTCAGAGAGTGGTCAGGCACTGGAATGGCTGCCAAGGGAGGTGGTGGAGTCGCTGTCCCTGCCAGTGTTCAAGAGGTGCCTGGATGAGGAGCTACGAGATCTGGTTTAGTTTGCGGTAGCAGTGGTAATGAGAAGATGGTTGGACTGGATGATCTTACAGGTTGTTTCCAACCTTGTGATTCTATGCAATGATCCTGCCTTAGGGTATAGCATAGACTTAGTGATCTCCTGAGTTCCCTTCCAGTTCTGCATGATTCCATTGCATTTGTTCAGGCTTCTGCTCCAGCTAGAACAGCTGTGGCTTGTTCTTTCTTCAGGGGAGTCTGAAATGTCAACAGCAAATAATATTGCTTAAGGGAAAAAAAAAAAAAACCACAAAAAAAATGTAGGAAATACGTCAGGAATTCAGCTCAGAAATTTTATCACATACCTGTGAGAGCTCATTTGGGATGCATCTCTCAGATGGTGTAAGGAAGTGCTATGGAAGGGGAGCAGACAGCCCTCAGGTAAGGTATTGGTGAGGTTTTTTGGTTTGTTTGTTTGTTCTTTTATAACATGACAAGTATGTGTTATACATAGAGTGTAAGGAAATGGAAGAGCGAGAACACTTTTTGCTTCTAACAACACATTATTCTTATTGGTACCTATAGCATGATGTTCTGTGAATGGCAGAGTTTGTTTCTCCTTTTTTCTTAGGATTTCTTAGTGGATTCCACGATGTTTAGAATGAGGATGCATCTCAGGCTGTATGTTTTCCTTTGATGAACACTAACTTGATTCCTTTCTACTTGACTCTATTTTCATGAGATCGTGCACCTTCTTGGACTTTATATGTCTGTCCCTCTTACAGGTGTGGTCAAAAATGAAGTTGAGAAGTTTGTGAGGTGTTAGGAGGAGGCAGGGGCTAAGACACTGGACAATTATGGGAACATTTGCACTTTTGTAAATCAAGCTAACGACTGTGTATTGATGTTAACATCTGTGTGTTGATCCCTTCACAACCTCTGTTGCTAGATGTAGAAGAAGCACAAATCTAGTTAGATGCATTCACTGACCTCAGCCTTGGCCTGACCAACCCTTTCCAGGAAGTATATTCTCTTCAGGTCACTTGGAGTTGATGCTGTGTGCAAGTCTTAAGTCTATCATTCGGGTCATATGGCTGTTTCTAAAACTGATCCTCTGCTCTTATGTGTGTCACGAACTGTTCTCTACAGGGAGAGTTTAAATAGGCTGGCGCTGTTCTGTCTAGAGAAGAGATCTAGGCAGAGTTGTGCAATGAGGAACAGCTTGAAGAATGTGAATAATAAACAGCTATTTGCTGCTTCTCACAAGTCAGATCTTACACAGCATAAAAATGGGTGTCATTAGATGATATAAAGGTGAAATATAAAGGAAAAGAACAAAAAGTCATACATGAAGCCTTAAGGTGCAGATTGGTGGAAGCTGGACAAGTGCTCAGTGAAATGCTCTTAAACTCACTTCATCAACATTGTTGATCCAAAGTGAAGTCTGAAGAGAGGTAATCATAAGACTGAAAAGCTGAAGCTCCTTACATTTTAAAAACATTCTTTTTGCTGGTGGACAACTCTTTGTACTTCAATTTTTCAATGCAGAAATGCTTTGTCAGAGCTGTGCTCATTTCAAAATATATTGAATCTGACTGTGCATTTTATTAAGTAATGATTCTTTCTACGCTGTGTTTTCTCTTTCTGCATGGCAGTGGGTCAGTGGGTGTGTGGATCTGTCTCTATATGGATGACAAACAATGGAAAGTATAGCCTAGGAGAAATTCAAGCAGCCTCTCAATTAAAAAAATAAATGAAATGGGTAGGAATATGCAGGTGCTGAGAGCTTGGCTACTCTGTTGAGAAGCTCTGGGATTTCCCTTTCAGCAATTGTTTGGAACACCAGATTTTTGAACTAGAAATACTAGCTTCAGTCCGGAAGCTGAGTTGGTTGTTTACAGTAGCTGGCATCCCATTCAGTTAATAAATAGAGGAATATGGGCTCGTGAGATACTGCAGCTCAAGAGTTGTCATGGATATTCAGAAAATCATGCCAGAAAATCATTAAACCTCAGTCCAGAAAGAGTCATTTTCCAGTACTTCATCATACGGCACAGATGCTCCCTTCGGGCTGCGCAAGGCTTTTATAGCAGATGGACCCCTTGGTGTACAGCAGCAAGGGCTGAGGTGTTGCATGCAGCTTGAAGGCATGGGTTCATTTATGTAATACTCTTACTGCGTGTAATGGGATAAACTCTGCTTTGCAGTTTTAGTCACAAAGGAGAAAATTCTGTTTTCAGAAGTTCTCAAAGAGGTCGGATCTGGCATGGTTTCTCATACCAGCTCCTCCAAATTCTCTAAAGAAACCTTCTTTAGAAGCTCTGACTGCAATTGTGATAGTTTGCAGCAGACAGCTGTAGTGAGGAAAAAAACTGGCTTCATTTCCTATGAGTTCCAATGAGTTCTTGTTAAACTAGTCTGGTCTGCTCCTCAAGATGGTGCTAGGTGAATCTTGATTCCATCAGGATTTTGAGAGAAGAATAAACACATCCTTAAAAACGATATTGGTTTCATTAATGCTTTTGAACTTTTCAAGCTGCATCGGAATGGACATGCTATTTGGGTTGTCTATTGACAGAGAAATCTCTGTTAAAGAGCCTGGACTTTTCACACGATTCTCCCTTCCCATGAAAATGCTTGAAGCTGTTGACTTCTTGATAGCAAAGTTTAACTGGACAGAGGTAGGACTGTTGAAAATGGAGAAGCACAATACACCCATTTTTGTATTAAGTTTTATGCACCATTTTTGCTTATGTATCTGAGACTGGATAATCTTGGGATTAAGAAAGGCATTTATCTGTTGAACCTATCATTCATAAATGAACTATGAAGGTTAGTCAGAGCCTCCTTTTCTTTAGGCATGAATCCATATGAATGCATAAATACCTGCATTTCTGTTTGCTATAGGTACTTAATCTGATTGCTGCAGTTAGTGTTGATTTTACTCTGATGAAGTTTTCACTGTGTTGTCCTATCTTTACTTGGCTGGCACCCTGCCCTCACTACAGCAAATGCTGACAGTACTTGTCAAGGACAACAGTGAGACCTTCTCTTCCCTTAAACAGCCTAAGGGAAACAAAACAAACAAACAAACAACAACAACAAAACAAAAAACCCCACCACCAACAAAATAAGAATCTCAAAAAAAGAACAGGATTCGTGCTAAATCCATTGTGGTGCAATGGTGATGGTGTGTCTTGCAAAGCATCCTGGGAATTCCAGGGATTTGCAATTAGGAATGCAAACTTGACCTCAGACATCTCCTTACAAATCCTGACAGTGTTCATCACTATAGCATCAGCAGGCGGACACAAACACGGACTGCTGTTGCCATCCTTATTAAACAAAGATTCAACTGCATATTTCAATTCTCCTAGCAAATACAAGTGGAGAAAGCAGCATGTGATATACATAATAATTACTGCAATGGGATTGGCATTAACAGTTTACTTCGTTAGGGAGAGGCATACTGAGTTGATTCATGAGTTTTCATCTCTGTGCTATTTGAGTTATAGAGCACAAAGAAGTGGAAGCAAATAGTGTCCTTTTTTCCCTACCCTTTTATCCTTGGCCGTGTTTTATCTGTGAAAGTTCCTCATATTTTCTAAATAAATTAGCTTCAAGTGTTCTTTTTTTCTTGCCAAATAGGGATGACCTTTTAAATCCTGCTTTTTACATACTTAGTTTGTAGATTCCATTAGATTTTATTATCAGTTTTTACTTGTAAGAAATAATAATAATTTCTGACTTTTTCCTTCTTTTCTTTTAGTACTGAACTTAATGTTTCTTTGTGTGTTGTACTGTCAAAAGTATCCCTGGGAAATTAATTACTATTGCAGGTGAAGCAGGTTAGAATAAATCCGATAAAAATACAAACTCTTTTCCCATTCTTCTAAGATTTAATGTATGCCCTAGAGTCAAAATCTAACTTTATATGATTTTTTTTAATTGATCATGCAAATAAGAAAAAAAAAAACAAACTATTTAGTTATGCCCAGTGAGTTTTAATTTGTTTACTACAGTCCCACGGTAGGACTGAAAAAGTAAGCACATGATATAACATTCACTACCTTCTGAATATCTGCAGTGCATCTCATAAGGAATAAAAAAAAAAAAAAATTCTCATCCATTCTTATTCTCTCTCCTGTTGCTGTTTTCAGTATTTAGTGTCTTTTCTCCAGAGATGATAATTATTTCACAGCTCGATTATTTTTTTCCCCTTTCCAAAAGGTCCTCATCCTCTTAACATTTCCCTTTTTGGTTTTATAGCAATGAGTCAGACCTTTTTGATCCCACTCCTTGAATTTGGCTGGTGATCAAAACCAAGATGAGTTGACATAAAAAAAAAAAAAAAAAAGAAAGAAAAAAAAAAAGGATGTCATTCTTCCCCTTTAATTTTTTTATTATTATTATTATTATTCTGGATAAATTGAGATGTAAATTTTAATTTTGCCAGTCTATAACATTGTCAGTAGAGTGCTTGAAACAGCACATCTTCAGATGCTTGAATACCTGGATATTTTATTTTAATTATTCCACTGAAATGCTACGGGGTCAGATAATTCAGGTTAGAATTCTGTCAGTTCTCTGGATGATTATCTTTCTCCTTTCTTTTTATTTGTCTTGCCTCTTTCAAATGTAGGCTCCAGTGGACATGTTTACGAATAGCATGTAAGAACACTGAAGATCCTTTCTGTTTCTATTTTAATGAAAGAAACGGAAGACAGGACTTTAAAGATTTTCTCCTCCTCCTATTTATTTTGGTTCTTTCTAAACACTGACAGTTTGTTCTGTGTGTTGCGAGTTCAGTATTGTTAGAAATTGCTCTTTTTCATTGAAGTTTCCTTGAAAAATTTTACTTTTTCCTCTTTATTAAAAACAAAGCAAAATAATGGTAAAGGAAGGGAAGGGAGGAATTCCTTAATCCGAACTATGCTATATGATGGGAAAGCATTAAAAAAAAGTATGTTAATGACTTATTTGCTTGGAAGAATAAATGTACATTGGAAAGGGAAAAAAAAGAGTTAGAGGCAGGAGAATACATGGTGTTCTGTGCAAATGAGGAATCCTTTGGTGTCTTTTCCCTGTTCTATGTTTCTACATCACCAGTTAAACATGCAAACATATGAATTAATGAAACCATAGAAGGTTGCTCATTTTGCAGTATGAGTCTTGGAAACCCACTCAACAGCACACGAGTTTTAAGATGGAGGGGTAGGATTTTCAGTAAAACTGAGCATGATTTAAGTAAATGAAATCAATTTGAGCCAACCCAAAATCTTGGTGTCAGATTTTAAATCCCTGCAGTTCTGCAAAACATCCCCACATCTTCTCTGGTTTAATCTAAAGTTTAAACTGTCTGTATAGTAAAGCTGGTGACAGAGCTTCTCTCTGGCTGCTTAAAGTCTGACTGACAAGTAAATGAAATAAAACCATGTGAAAGAATTCCCTGCTGTTGGTCTGGTATATAGGCTTTGTACTATCAAATGATTTCCTTCTGTGGTAATTATGAAACAAGAATATGCTTATAGTAGGAAGTTCTCTGTAAAATAAGCAATCACACTGTAAGTTGCTACCTCTGAAGAAGAGGCAATTTTCTGACCTTTGTCTATAATATGAAAGTTAAAATTCAGTTTATTTGGATGATGCAATGAATCGATTTTGCTTATCCTGAGTAAATTTTAAAGATTTTTGTTTTCCCTGACTTTGTTTCATACATGCAACTCCATCTGCAGAAAAAAAAATGATTTGAGACCACTAATGGTGCGCTAGTCTGTAGATATACTGTGCTTCAGAGCAAAATAGGTTCTTCAGACCCACATGCTGCATTCGTATCCTACATCTGAATTGTGGATATACTGTAACTTAACTTAGTCCTTTTCTTTTCTAGATAAGTTTAACTATATATTTTTTTTTCCATGTGAAATAAGAAAATAGTATTGACTTCAAATCTCAATTATGTGGTGTCAGCACAAGGCAACTAAAATCTGATCCTTGAAATGTGTTTAGTAAATGCTGTAAGGGCTAGTTATCAAAACTAGAACAGCTTTTGTAGATACTTTCCTGTATATATATGTGACCTATAGATGTAGATATAGGAAGATGGTGAAGTTGGAGATACTTACCTTTTGTATTTGATACTAAGTGGAGAGCCTCTCCATTAATGCTGCAGAAAGGGTTGTCACTGAATGAGGCCCCTGTGTAGAAAGAAGGCAGCTGGAAGGTCGATAGAGGGCTTTTGAAGTGTCATTCGAAATCCAACTGGCATGTGACACTGAGTTTTTAGGGGGGACCTAAGTAGTGTTTGCTCCCACTGTTAATCATGCAGTGTGCAACCCTGTGCTCTGTTAAAGGCTAACTGTGGGTATGTACATATAGTAAAATACCCTGTCCTTGTTTGTTAGTTTGTTTGATTTTTGCAGATAGCTTTTCTGCTTTTGCTTTGTAAAATGATGAATTCTAAATGGAACAGCTGTCTGTACAGGATGGTTTATTTGTCCTTTTTTTTTTTTTTTTAAATTTTCAGATTTATTCATATAAAAACCTTTCTGCTGATGCCAAGCCAAACTGTCAGCACATTTACCTCTATTAAAAATGTAGGTGTTCTGACAACAAAGCAATGAAATGCTGAAAAAATGCCTTTTATCTAGGCATGGATAATAGGCTTTTTTTCTCGCATTTGCATCAGTCCCTGAACAGCCTCCTCCCGCAGTTCTAATGTACCTGTGGGCAGTTAGCATCAATTTCAGATCTACTGAATTTTGGTCTCTTGCTGGTATTCAAGTGTAGAAACTGAGAACCAAATTGTCCAACAATAGAAGGTGTATATTTTAAAAGTTTTCTTATTAAAGTTTTGTAAATCTCAGAAATAAGAAAAAAAACTATCTTTGTGCCACATTATTCTAATGACCCAAAATGCTGCTCTTCAGGTAATTTTATGTCTGTTAAGTATGGTAGAGTAAATGGCTTCTAGCATGGAAGAGAAAAATCCTTTGTTCACGTTACTCTTGTTCTTTTTGTACTCTTTTCTTAACATTATATATTTAGGGGGGAAAAAAAAAAAAAAAAGATGGCTTTAAAATTTTAAAAATGAAGTATGCCACAACAGTTTTTTAAAGTTGTACAGTTTTCTAAAGCTGAATGAAAAGGATGAACTTGGGAAGTACAGTAAGGAGAACGTGCACTGAGTTAAAACAGATCTGGAAAGCACTAATTCTTTGCTGCTTATATTAATAAATAGTACAGAAACCAAGAGAAAAGAAAGAAACAATGTAAGTGTTGAGGCTTACTATTTCATCATTCCCTCTTCTGGTTTGAGTAGTTGTCTTTTAGTTCCCTTTAGTTAAGGAGATCTAGCTCACAATATTGCCACAAATGGACATCTAGAGAAAAACAGGAATGGCATGTACTTCTTTTGGGGTACTTTCTTTTCTAATGCAGTCTAATCTTCATTTGTTTGC
Organism: Phasianus colchicus; assembly: GCF_987193195.1. NCBI lineage: Eukaryota > Metazoa > Chordata > Aves > Galliformes > Phasianidae > Phasianus > Phasianus colchicus. The sequence goes on from NC_143442.1 coordinate 12,654,739, forward strand.
TCTTTGGTAAATCCCTGAAGTTGATATACTTTGTCAGTGTAGTATTTTTTGCTTTCATCTTACCTTTCCCTTTCAAATACTTGTTTGGAATTCCCTTGCATCCATTTCTTATATCCAAAATGTACATTGGCAAGGATTTTCAAATCCGCCGTTCCACTGAGTAAGGCAAAAAGTTGTGCTCTTGTCATTGGTCTGAATCTCCTGAATTTAGTGGGAAGACATTATCAGAGCAAAAGTAGATTGTTGTGATAATATCATGAGTTTCATTGTATGTCCATGCCAACTATATAAAATCATCACTGTTAATATTTCATGTTGTTGATTTTACATGAAATAGCCACTGCCCTGAAATATGAAATCATACCGAAAGGATGGGGATTGGCAACAATTTAAAGCAAATGCTGCATTGGAAAAGATGCTTTTCACTTCTGTGTCTTTTTTTGTTACTGTATTATTGAGTTGCCTCAAAATGATACAAATTGAGTATCTTAATATTGGAAGCATGCCCTCTGGTGTGTGGTTTTTGTGGTTTGTTTTTCTTTTTTCTTATGGTAGATTTTTCTTCCTCTCAGATTATATTTTTCTTTCTTTTTTTTTTTTTTTTTTTCCTCTTTATTTGGGAGGAATACAGAGTGGTGTAGTCAGGATGTGTTGTGCTGATTATAAAAAAAATCTGTGAGGTGCTTATTGAAAGTACCAGCTTTATTTCCAGTCAAGTGTAGAAATATGTAGAATCCCTTCAGCCTTCCCACTCAAGTAATTTTGCCATTGTTATTTCTTCCTCGTTCCTATCAAAGGGCCAAATTTTGCCTTCTCATATCTATGTGGCTTGTGCTTTGAATTTAAAAGAAGCACATACATTTTGGAGATGTTTCTTCTGAGGATAGTGAATGTTTTTGTTCAGGCTTTCCTTAGTGCTCACTTAGATGGCTAACGTACGTGTTTTCTATCTTGACTGAAGGAAGAAAAATTTTATTTGGCTCATTCATTTATTTATTTTAATAAGACTCATTCACCATGAGATATTTTATGAATTAATCTGGAATCTGGAAGATCAGAGTCCCTGGACTGTCATAACTTGTCTTAGGCAAGTCATTAAATTTCAAAGTGTTCCATTTATCATGCTAACAAAAATTCAGTCAATTTCTGTGCTCCTTTCAGTTACAAATAGGTCAGAAGCTGCTTGATGCAAATTTTTGTCTATGGAACCTTTTATGATACTACTGCGATCTTCACTAGAATTGCTTAATTCCACTAAAATGCAAATATGAATCTATACTTTAAATATATATGTGTTTGAACACTTCAACATAATGATCCAGAACAATAAGCAAATAAAACGACCTATGATTTATCCATGCCTTGATTAATTTTAATCATAGCTATTTCTTAATTTGGACTTTTCCAATAATTAGGATAAATTTTGTTTCTAATGAGAACACAACTGCTCACTTAGAATGGGATTATGGTAATTATTAGAGTTGCAAGGAAATTTGTTCCATAAGCTCTTAGAGGGGTTAGTTATCTGACCAAAACCAAGATCAGTATGGTTGGTGCTAATTAAAGCAAATAGACTAGGGAATAAAAAAAGATTTAATTGTGAATTTATGAATATCATTAAAAGCTTACATGGCTAGTTTAACTTGTGTGTTATGCATTGTTGGGGGAAGAAAGAGCGTCTGCATTCATAAGACAAACAGAAATGAGAAGTGACCTTCAATTTTGTAAAGCCCTTATAAGGAAGTTGTTTTAATAGAATAAACATGGCTAAGCCTCTGATATGAGCCTTTGGCAAACCACAAATGACTAGTAATTAGCTCTATTGTGTGGGGTTAATTAATAAGAGATAGCTTAAAAATAAGCAGAAAATATGTTTATCCAGTACACTAGTAATGTAAATTATGATGATAATAAACTGCTGGTATGTTTTATCTCTTTGTAGAGCTTTATAAACATCAGCCACTTCTTGTCTTCAGCACCCTTATGTGAATATAGCTACTTCTCTTTTGCAGGTGACATAAATGCATGTATATCACCAAAGAGCTGGTAGAAGTAAAGGCAATATGCTGAGGGCAAAGGCAGGCATGACCAAAGTGTAAACATGAGCAAATTTCTCTTCCAGGCAGAATTTGTATATAGATAGATAGATAGATATGTCACTGTAAAGCTATTAAGCCACTGTATTTCTTCTTCAGCCTCTGGGAAAAAGCAGATGGGAAGGTGCTGTTTTGAGAGATCTTGCACCAGCCGGTCCTCCCTGTGAAATTCCATAGGCTGCTCTTGCTTCTTCAGAAATGACCCATAGTTTAAAATCTTCTCCATTGCCAAGATGAGATGTAACAGGAGAGGGGCTACCTGAGCTGTCACTTTACTGGCTAGATGATTCCCCAGCATACAATTGAAGACCAAAATCTCATCCCTTCTCAGATTGCCCTGTCAGGATGAGCGAAGTCAACAGCTTTGCTCATCCCTTCTGTCTGTTCCTTAAAGTGTCTCAATAAAAATCCTGAGCAATGGTGTACACTACAGACAGACAAGTTGGACTTTTAGATGCACGTTCTTACTTCCCTTGCAGTTCAGCTCAGGTTCAACATCGCAGTTTTCACCCATTTGTTCCTTATAACATTGCAAGAAACTCCCTGATTGAGCAGGAAAACTAGGCCTACATTTACCTTCTCTTTCCTCATCCTATATTTGAGCCCAATGATTAGTAGAAGTTGTAAAGTTGATTTTCATAAAAGCAATATAACTGCCTCAGTAGGTGTTAATGACAGTTATAAATAACATATTCCCATCTTGAATTTCTTATGTCTCTAATGTTTGAATAATAAATAATGACTGTATTGATTAAGCAACAATAAAAGTGAAATAATCTTTGACATGATATATTATCTGTGTAATTATATGACCACTAGTGACACGTCAGTTTTCTGTTTCCACACAAGTGCACTTGAATTGTCAGGATTCTCAAAGAAATGTGTTGAAAGCCACAATTAAAGACAACGTGCACAGTTAAATGCAAAAAAATGTTTGCTTGGGATGAGATAATCTCCAAGAAAGTCAGGTCTTCAGCTAGTACAAATCGAGGTAGCTTCAGTGACTTTGGCTCTTGCTAACGTTGCTGAAAAATCTGGACTATAAAAAGGATTTTGAAGATCTATTTACAGCCAAGGAGACCCTAATGAAATGTTGACATGTGTGAGATGGATTGATTGTCCGTTTTCTATCTACCCATCACAATTGAATCAGTGGTATAAATAAGTTACTCAGCATACAGTGTAAAAGAGATTATCTAATATACAGTAAGGGGAAAAAACTAAAAGGGAAGAAAAGATGAACAATGCAATAAGCTCTGTTACCACATAGGCTGGTGTAACTCCTTTACTCTGCCTGCATTTACGCTGCTGTTGTTCAGATCAGCATTCACCTCTTGTCTTAGAGATTGAATTTATCTCCCACAGCTTTTGTTTTTGCTCACATCCCAAGTTGCATGCTTCTATGCCACTTTTTTCTTTTAATAATTTGTTTTGTAATAATACTTTGGAGGCATACCAACTGAAACAAGGAAGAAAGAATGCAGAACTCATAATTGAAGCATATTTTCCCCTTCACTTTGGAGATTTCCATGTCATTTGCATTACCTCAAAATGTAATACAGCCTAATTTCAATAACAATCCCTGTTTAATGAGAGAACTGTGGATTCTTCTTTGAAACAAGATTTCAGGAGCATTTTCACCTGTTATCTGTACTCTTCATCTGTTCTCAAATAGTTTGTGGCACTTTTTGCAAGAGAGTGGAAGACAAGTTGAATATTTTTTGGAGAGTGATCTTTACTTGCTTATTGAATTTATGAAATGTTATCGTTAGTGCTTGTGTTTGAAGTGAATCAAAGATCAGAGGAATAAGTAATTATTTCAGGTACTACACAGCAGTACAGCTCTGGGAAACTCTTCCACAAATGGGGAAGAGGGACAGTTCTTTTTGTGTGTTTTGTGTGTTTTATTTTTAATGAAATATGTATAATTAATTACCTTTTAAAAATTGTCTTTAATTAGATGTTTGCCTAACTACTGTGAACATGGAGGAAAATGCTCTCAGTCCTGGACCACCTTTTACTGCGACTGTAATGACACTAGTTACACAGGGGCAACCTGTCATAATTGTAAGTAAACCCACATGTTCAGTGTTTTCTGCTGGTATGTCAAAGTGAACATAAGTCAGAGAGGCGTTTTATGAGAGACAATCGTATATCGTAGGATGCTATATGCTCTAACATATCTATAACAGGTCAAGAACTGGTCTAGGAATACCCACGGAAATCCACTTGTACATATGTTTATTTATGGACAAATATTTTGGAGAAAACAAAACCTAATTATTTTAACTGTTTTTCGCATTCTTTCCTACTTTGTCCACTGATTTGGAAAATCTTGCTTTCATTTATGTTGCATACAAATCACTGGCATGTTGGTCATTCATTACATTTTCTCACTGGTGACAGTACAAGGGGAAATGGCCACAAGTTGATCCAGGGGAGGCTGGATATCAAGAAAAAGTTCTTTACAGAAAGAGTTGTTAAGCACTGGGATAGGCTTCCCACGGAGGTGGTTGAGTCACCATCCCTGGATGTGTTTAAAAACTGTTTGGATGTGGTGCTCAGGGACATGATTTAGCAGAGGCTTGTTAGATTTAGGGTAGTATGGTTAAGCTGTGGTTGGACTTGATGATCTTGAAGGTCTTTTCCAGCCTGAACAATTATATGACTCTATGTTTCTTTGAATTTAGCTAGGCTAAATTCAACAAGTGATTTTAATCTCTTGTTGGGATTTTAAGTCAATTTTGTCACCAGTAATGAATATCTGATATAGCAATTACTTGCTTTTCATTAGTCTGTCTTCTATTGTTATTTTGCACCAAATCTGTAGGCCAGTGGAGGGTATACGTGCCATCATTCTTGTATGTTATCTTGAAGATCAGGTTGCAGACATTTTGCTGAATGATTTAGATTGCTGCTATTAGCAAGGATACAGGATCTGAAATGCTGGCAGTACATGAAGCATGCAGCTACTGAAATCCACAGCAGTAAGTATTAAGGTGATTGAAAGACTTAAAAAAAAAAAAAATGTATTAAATGCAGCACAATGGTAATTCTAATAAAAAAATATGTATATAGAAAGGAGAAAATAGAATAAAGCTAACTAAAAGGAAACAAACAAACAAAATGAATGCAAAACTGGAGAAAAGGGGTGTGTAACAGTTCTAGTAATACAGCTATAACCTCTCCAGGTGTTTGCTGAACACTGAGGTGGCAGATAGGGTGAGACTATTTCTCTGTTAAGATAAAATGTGAGATTAATTTCTCTGTTAAGATATAAAGCAGAGGAGGAGATATTCAGTGGTATGAAGCTGAAAATATTGGCAACTGTACTCTAATTCAGGAGATCCTGATGATTTGATAATTAATAATGACGTAATTTGTGGTGTGGAGTCTGGAAGTAAATGGAAAAGGTAGTTGAGAGGTCTATTCATAGATTTGCCTTCCAAGCTGAGAGCATCTGAGCACTACATTGTAAGTACAAAGGAAGCTAAGCAGTACAAAAATCATCTGGATTATACCAAGTCAGATGAAGATTGTGAAGAAAAATGAGTTTAGAGTTTGGAAAAGAGGAATTACTGTTTGCCCAGTGTTTCTGTTGTTCCAAAAAGCATGTGAGCTCACTATGGCTTGTGTCTGAAGGAGGAGACCATCTATTTATTGCTCAGGACTGGTTCATGGCTAGTTTTCCATACAAACATTGTATGGGGTTAGTAAAGCCTCTTCTATGAACTCGTGTATGTGCTCTCCCTCAGCTCCAGAGGTACATAGAGGCCTGCCATTATTTAAGGTTTACTGATGTAAAAAACTGCTCTGAAAAGTTTCTCGAGAAGATCTATGTTAAGACTTTACAGCAGATCAAGCTGTGCACGTGTGATGTACAGCTATTCAGTTCCTGAGATTATTTACAACCATGTTAACAACTAATTTGATTCCAGCTGGATTGTGGAGCCAGCGGTTTTGTAAACCAAGCGACACTGATAAACAGCAACATTAAACCAGAGGAATGCATTCATCTGCTTGAGATGTGTGATGAAACCATTTCGAAGCCGGTGGGCAAATGCTGGCTGCTGATAAGAAACCTACAGAACAAGAGACGTTATCGCTTTCAGCTGATAGTGGTTGACATACAGGAGTAGCTTGTAGCAGGGTGAATGAAAGTCTCAGATCTGATCACAGTATAATTCCAGAATATCCTCACTATACAGGCAACTCCTGCAGTCATGTAATTCAGTTAGTTCTATCAAAGCAAGCATCTAATTTCTCAAGTTTTGAAACATTATCTCAACAGGTTTTGATTTTTACTACAACATGAAGGCTAACAGGCCTATAATTGAACTAGTAACATTTTAATTTGATTTATTTACTTATTTATATAAAACTGCCCTTCAGACATAAGTTTACACAGAAACAGTGGAAAGATGTAAATGGCAATCTGCTGCAAATCAAAATTAGTGTGAGTAGTATCATTGTCAGCTGGATTTCCTCTCTTCTAGAGTTGCATCAGTGTGATTTTTTTTTATTATTATTATTTTTTAACTCTCACTGGTATGAGAAGGCAAACTTGTAATAAGTTTGTCTTGGTTTTAGGAAGAACTGTATCATGCATATTTACAAATAAGAATTAAATGATTTATGTTTTATCAGCTCAGATAGAGGGACCTTACCAGTTAAGAAATGATATCTGAACATATATTGACCTTGACTGTATGCCTTCGTTTGTAAAATTTTGAGTAATATATTTCATGTTCAATAATTAAGCAATCCCAGTATTTTCTTCCAAGAATTCATGGGACGTACTGGATACCCCTGTGAAGAACAGCTGATAGTATAGTTTATCCCTGCACCAAAGAGTTTTCCCTTTATGTTTTTGAAGACAGAAAACATCCTGGTGCATAGGATGGAGTATCAGAAAGTCTTCATCGGCATCACATGCAGTGATTTTAGTCTACCAGGTACATAATTATTATTATGCTTCCTTGTAGGCAACAAGTAATAAGGTATATTAAGAAGAGGAAGAAATGGAATGCTCACAGACATGAAGGAGTTACGTGGGAGAAAGCAATAATGTACTTGTTTGAAAAATATAAGGTTGTGGCCAGAGAAGTCTTGACGTTTTTTAGAGGGCAAATGCCAAAGTCATGACAGGTAGAGTGGTTGGTAATATGCTGTGAAAAGCAAGGATAAATAGTTTGCCTTTGACACAACAGAAGGAAAGTAGATGGTGGCAAGACAGAAAATAAGTTGATAGAAGACACAACTGGGACAATGTTTGCATGACCATGCCAGATAAGTGGGACAAGATTGTGTCTGCCATGACTCGAAATGGGTATAGCTGAAATTCAAGATGCGTGGATGAAGAGCAGAAGCACACATTTCAAAATAAATATAAAGAACTAGGTGACCTACACATATAATCCTTCTAGATATAATCTTTCCAGAGGCAATTAGTGTGCTTCAAACCTCAGGTATCCTCCTGCTCATTCAAAATCCCTTCTGATTCTGATAGATCTAGACAGTTACAGAAGGTATGGCAATCTACCTTATCCAGATGAGGGGCCACTAACAAAAGGGTGTAGGGTCGTGTACCTTTAAATAGATATTCTACATCAGACAGGTTTCACCTTGAAGTCTCATTTAGTCCTGCTTCTCTTCTTCTCTTGTCTGAACTGAACTGTCTGTACAAACAACAAATCCTTTAGTGTTTTTTGGATTTCTGTAACATACAGGAGGAGAGTGAAGGCAGGTTGTTTGCTTGTGCAGCTTGTTGCCTGATGCATAAGTCCATTTCTCTGTTTAAGTAACTGCTAATTCTCCTTCACATGTTTTCATGTGGAATACACCTTCCAAGTCTTCCCCATTCCCTTACCCCAGTGGAGAAGAGGATTTGAACTTCCTCTCATCCTTCCAGCTTCCAATGGAATTCATGTCTCCTTGCCAGCTTGTCGCAGCACAGGTTAGCAATGAAGTGGACATGCAGTTCAGTGGGAAATAAGGAAGTTGTGCTGACTTTCCCCAGGTACTCATTTCACTGCCTAATTTAAGGAGATAAGAAGTCAGGGAATAAACCTGTGTGACATTCTCATCTATGAGTTTCACTGTGCTTTGATTTCTCTTCCTCTGTTGGGAATAGCATTCAATCTGCAGGTATACTGGAAGCTGCATAATCCATATCTTATAAAGAAATGATACGGTTTATTTCTCTTGAAACTACTGTTTGCTTTCTGCTTTTTGCACTGATTCAGTCTTAAGACAGTGCTTTGAGCATGCAATCTTTGTTTCAAGCCTGTAAAATGCCTGACTTTGATTTCTCGTTTAGCTTTCAAATGTGCCTCGCCCAGCTTGCATTTACATAGGTTAGGAGATTAGCTGTGTCAAAAGCTTAATTAGATATGCTTTCCCGGTTGTACTGTGTGGTGTGTAGCCTACTGATCTGTCAGCTACTGCACTTCACAGCTTCACATGCTTCACATGTGTGAAGCATGGCAGAGTATATGGTAATGTAATCTTTTGTTTTCTGTTTTTCTATTTTAGATAGAAACACTGATTCTAGTGAACAGTGTAGGAAAAAGGCCTGGGCAGGGTTCAGCTCATTTAGTTTTCACTCTCAGGTGAACATCTTTGTGATATCTAATCTAAGTTAGTAATCTCACCTCTGCAACAGAATGAGTGAGCAATTTTGTGAATTTGTTTAATTGTATAACAGGGTGTCCATGGCAGGAACCACCTCTGCAATGTGCCAGTTTGTCTATGGGCTCCAGTTGGAGGCTGTCCTACCTTAGGCGAACAGTAGGCACTAGATCAGAGTTATAGGTGTATATATACAGAGAGAAAGGAACAGAGAGAGGAATTGAAGATGTATAGATAATGTTTTAATTCAAAGGTCATGGTTTAAAACCTCAACAGTCATCTTTTTCATGCTGTTAAATCTGGTTGTAATTACCATGTGACAGAGAAAGCAATAGACCAGTCTAAAATAGCCCTGAGATACAGACTGTTATCACTTTATTGCAAGCTAATGATTGGTAATCTCCTCTTTTTGTGACTTATGTTACTCCTTCACAAAGCTTCATCTTCCCCTTCTGTATTTCTGTTATTTTAATGTATGACAGTTTTCAAGATGACCTTTAATCTTTTTTTATTCCAAATAATACTGAACATTGATATAAAGGATGATGAGAAATATAAAATAATAGTTTTATTCTTCATGTTCTGGGGATGACAACATGTCCCAAAGCTTTGCAAGGTGATAATTAACAAAATATAATTTAATTCTAGATGTTTGCTTTGGTGTGTGATCTATCTTGCACGTACAGGCATGTGTCTTACTGGCCTAGGTAATTGCTGGAGGAAAGATCCATCTATAATGGAAATGTCATAAAGTCGCTGAACATGACATAAACTTAACACGACTTCAGGCTTTGAAAATGTATTTTTTAATACTAATATACTTACTGAATATGCAGTTTTCATCTGAAGAACTTAATATAACTTCAGCCAGATCCTTAGCAGCCCTGGAATTGCATCTTAAAGAACCAGCCGTGGGTTTCGTAATTCTCCTGTGTTTCAAAGCAGGGAGATGTTTATGCAGTTTGCTGGCTCGGCAGTCAAAGTTCAGAGAGCTTCAATCTGCCAGATGTCTAATGGTGAATCTGGTCATGTGATTTATATGTCCTGAGGAGCCAATTGTCCTGTCAGATATCCTGGGTATATATTTTTCCATGTGTATTTAAAAACATTTCTGTTCTTTAACTAAGAAAAAAAAAAAAAGTTTAATATTCATATCAAGCCTTTGGTACAGTACTTGATATTCCTGCATATTTCACATCATGGTTCTGACATATGACTTTTCATTGTTTATTTTGTAATAAGATACTGTCTTATTATTGTTCTCCCTTCAGTTTGTGTATCTGTGAGTTGTACATCTCTGTTTCTCACTAGCATTTGTTTAAAAAAACAAACTTTTTCTCTTGCCTGACATTTTCTTGTATATAATGTAGAAACTTTGGGCTGTGACTGCAGATCAGAATATGTGGGAGACTGAGTCAGTACCATTTGAAGGCTGCCTTTGTCAGGCACAGCTATGACCCTATGAATGCCAGTACAGAGTAAGGCTGAAATGCTATGCTTGGTGTCCTGCAAGTTGTCAATTTTTACCTGCCCTCCAACATTGCTCTTAACAACATAGGTCTCCCTGACTGCACTCTCAGCACAGCAGGATATACAGGTCACCCTGCATCAGCCACAGGCTGTGGAGGGCAAGGGTCTGACACAGCTGCCTTCAAGCCTCAGTAGGGAAGCAACAGAGGATGGGCTTACCTGGCCTTTCCCTACCCAAGGACAGGGACAGCCATCGCTTGAATTGTAGGAAATGGTGTAATCCCATATGTAATGGAAAGTTCCCTTCCCTACATCCATTTAGGTGACGTTGTGGTAGAAGTCTTTTAAAAGCTATCTGTGGAAATAACGCATTATTTATCAGATGAGCAAATACACATTTTTCAAAGGTAAAATAAGCCATCTGTCATCTGTACACATCAGAGTGGAGACTACATTAGTCTGTCAATAGCAGGACTGTCAAAATCCAGTTTTGGAGAGTATAAATTTCATTTTCTGGCATTTAACAAGCCAATTGTAGTATAGGGGTAACAGTAACAACCATTCCCAGAATTCATAGCCTGTACAAATCCCTCTGCTATTGAAATGAGAATAGAAGAAACCTCCAATTGCATACTGCTTAGTTGATTTGTTATTTAGACTGAATATTCATTATTCTGAGCTTGCAAGAGCAAATTTGTCAGGCTGGAGGTATATAAGTAAAGGCTGAAATAACCATCTCCAATCTGTCTCCCAGAAGCTCTGAGAATTTTGTTGTGAATGCTCAATTCAGTTTGTGGTATTTGTGCATATCAGCTTGTCCAAGATTAGGTCATGGATGGTTGCATATGCAAACAGGATCCCCAGGTCTTTCTGGACTTTCTGTTCTTATCAGATTTTTTTTTTTCATCTGAGACTGCATTGTAATAATGGTTATTAATCTAAGAGTTATCTTTACTTTTGCATTGAACGTGCAAAGTATTATGAAGTAATGAAATGAGTCTCAAATGATCCACCAGTATGTATTCTGCCTACAGTATATTCCATGACTGTGCAATTGTTAGCTGTGGTAAAAGCAACATGCATCTCTGCATTATTCTACCTGGGGAGTGAATGATGTTAGCTTATATCAATGACATCAGGAAATAATGTTCTTTAGGCATATTTAACTTATTATAGCACCATAAAATGTAATCTCCCTTTGAGTAATTAAAAATTATCAGCTGCTTTTATTCGATTATGAGAATTCCATCTAGAAAGAGCAGTATCATTTCCCATCTTGGTAGTCATAACTAGTGCAACCCAAATTTCTCTGATAAAACAAAAAAGAATTGGTTGTGATTTGCAGCTTACAGTTTTGGTTTTATCTTTATCAGTAACATACGTGTAGGTGAAGGAGAGAGAATAATCTTGCCTGGTCTCCCAAGGTAAAACTGAAGTCCAGGTATAGCTTCAACCTTTGTAATGGGTCCAGTGCCCAGGAGGTGAGTCTAATGGATGAATAACAGGTTAATTCTTTCACTCAAGAGAGACTTTAAACATGTTGCTCTCTAGGGGTCATTTACCAAAGATCAATTAGTTGCACCAGAAACAGACTTCTCTTTTGCCAAGATAGAATCAGGGATGGAAAATGAGGTGAAAGTGGTCTGGAAGAGAGGTTTTGTAAGTTAGGAACACAGGGGCAGAGGAAACAGTGTTGTTAAGTACTAAGGAATTATGTTAAAGAGTTACCTGCAAGGAGCTCAGTAATGAAACAGCAAATGTGTGCTTAGTGAAGGCTAACTTGACAGCAGACAAACTGTTACGGGCAAAAGTGAGATTGAGATCAAGTGTCAATACAGTAACAGGTTGTCAGAGCAGAACTGGATAGAAACATCTTTTATTGGAAACAATTGAGAAGTTTGACTTTGCAAACATTTGCTCAGATGTCTCCTGTTAGTGCAGCACAGTGGGGATACAATCTCTTCTGGTTTAAGGACAGTAATTAAAACAGCTGGATTAACAGGTTTCAAATACTTTGGAGTGAACGCTGCTTGCACTTAAAACCAGTCAAGCTCTCACAGCATATTGAATTAAGCCTGAAGTTTCAACTGCAGAGCTGAGCTAAGAAGGATATGACTTTTTGGAGCAGATAGTTCATGAGTGTGCTGACCATAAAGGCACTTGGTGCAGGAGTTAGAAAATGAGTTCTGTAGATAATTTTACTCAAAAGTCTGAAGTTGATTGTTAAAATGGCATTTGAATCCTTTTTGATTTTGAAATGTTGAATCGTGAATCTATGTCTTGGACCTTGATTGATCAAAGCACATGTTTAAAGTTTTGCTAGCAGCCTTCCATAGGGAGGCTGTATACATAGTGTATGTAGAGTCTTGGAGAAAAAAATATGGGATGCATACATTTCAGATCAGTATCAGACCATATATTTTATTTTTGAGCTCATTAATCTTCATATCTCTGGAGATATAAGAAACCATCTAGAGTTGAGTGTTGTTGCTCTGGCTGAGAGAAATGTGTTTTCTTTATAAATGCTGAGCAAAGTTTGATAAACCATTTCTTAAACACTTGGGAAGATGAAAAGTGAAAATGAAAGGAAAAGATAGCCATTATGATTGGTGAACATCAAAATTAATACTTGGATGAAATGAGGAGTTGTTGGTCTGAAAAGCTAGCGTCATTTGAGATACTTAAGACCGCAATCTATCTCTGAAAATATGGATGTGGAGGTGGATCGTTTTGAACTCTGTCAATACTGTGTGTATCTGAACAGGATCAGCACAGCTTGTACTGGCAAGTAGTCAAGAGCACATATAGCACTTAGGGAAGCAGCTCTTGGTATGAAGGATGAGGCTCTCAGGCTGCATTAGTAGCCAGATCTGTGAGGATTTTAGATTTCTCTGTAAAACACAGCAGTAGCCCTTAAAAATTTCCTTAAACAGTACTGTCCTATTTGAGCTGCAAAAATGTGACTAAGTAAAATATATTTCTAACAGCCAAATACTTGTAGTAAATTTGGTTCTTATATTAAATACTCCTACCTGCCATACCTGACTGTATGATTCAAACCATACATGCAGAGGGACAGCACAAGTTAGTGTAGACAGCTCTTTTCAGTGATCACTAGAATAATGCAACTTCTTGAAGCAGACAATTTCACATCCACTGCCTGCAAAAACTGTTGTAGGGACCACAGTGCTGTTGCTCCATGGCCACACACCTTGCTTCTAAAAGTGCCTGAAAATATGCAGCAGGGGCTGAAAATCACAACTTAAAATTATCTGTGGTTGGGGCTTAGTGTAGCAAATATCTTTGGGAAGTTGTCTTTTTTTTTTCTTCAGTGGTTGATACCAATCAAAAGGGATCCAAAAACAAAAACCAAAAAAAAACCTGTGGGACAGTTAGAGAAAGAATACTGATCTTGATTTCTTGAGACAAATGGCATCTTACTGGTTTCATTTTTGAAAAAGGATTTCAAGAAGTGCACAGTTAAACATTTTAATGAGAAAATGAGTTTTCAATGAACATTCTTTTTTTTTAGTCCCATTTTGGTAAACATTTCAAAGTTTGTAAACAAACCTGAAAGCATGAACGTGAATGCTATTAAAAATGCTTCAGAAAAAAAAGGAATAGCTTTTAATTTAAAATTTAAAATAATGCTTGAAAATTGTTGCCAAGTTCTACTCAGAATGAACTCAGATAAAATGCTCTCCTTTATTAAAAAAGGTGTAATTACTGCACATTGTTTAACATTAAAATGTATGCATCCTTTCAATACTTCCATAGTTACAATTGTTGCTTGCTTTTTGAAAGTTAGGCCCTGTATGTGCATAAATGTGTGGTGACTCTTTAATGACAACTACAGTCATGATTTCCTGTTGTTCCCAAGACAATGACATCTTCATCACATCAAAGAATTTCGCACAAAGTGAAACATAAATCTGAAGGCAATTCTCTGAGCTAAGGCTCTGGGATCTTCATAGTCACAGTTGAGTGTCTGGTTTTCACTTTTGTGTGACATTTCTGATTGTAAGACGTGACAAATGACTGCGAAGAGATCTTGTATTTCATTGAACCATAAGATGGCTTCATGTTGTTGTCAATGGCGTAATAAGGCTTTTTCAGCAAATGGAATTCTGTAACTTTATTCTCAGACAATCAACTCAGCCTGCAAAAATGATGAGGAGAACATGGAATGGATGGTGCACATGAAATGTCTGAGAGGGGATCTACCAATGACTGAAAATACCATTCAAAATATCATTTTCTCCTATATAGCATAAAATAGGAAGGGGAAAAAAAAAAAAAAAAAAACGGAAAGCAATGGCCCATCCAGTTTAGAAATGTACAATACCAATTGCCTAAGATACGAAACTTGCGATGTGCAGCCACAGAATAATCTGTACAATAAAACAATTATTCTTTAACTCATGATAATTAGAATATGCTTTATGTGCCAGAACTTGAGGTTTTTAGCTTTTTCAAACTTCTACTGCTGCTCCCTAATATCTGCTGTTAGTATACTCATATAACCAAAGGAAAAACATAGCAGAACAATTTTCTTCTAGCAAACATAACTAGCTTCACAAAAGCTTGCTCATCCTTCCAGATTTATGCCCCTTGAGCATCTCTAGCCTGAATTCTTGTTCTATTCAGCCTTTTTTCCCCCCTAAAGAAGCAGTGACAAAGAGGCTATCTAAAATGAATAGATCATCTCTGTTTGTGTCTGTCCATATTATTAATGGCTGAATCTTCACATCTTTCCTTATTAATTAAAAAAAAAGTGTGTCTAGGCTCCAGCCAAAATGACAGTCAAGAACCAGCAAAACACTTAGGAATAGAAAGTTTATGATGAAGAATGAGTTTCTACCTGTGACAGTTCACTGACAACGTATTAGTTTTACATATCTGCTCCTTGCGCTATGCTTTGTCTTCAAAAATACTCACCAAAAAATTCAGAGGAGGCAGTTGGCATGGTCCCTAATGAAACAAGATAAAGTGTTCTGTAATGATGATGACAGCAAATTCACTAAGTGTACTGCAGTTTGTGAACTCTGCAAATTGATCAAACCAAGATTCCTCGATTTCTTAATCGACTGTTACACTTTCTCTTCTGACCCTCTGTAGCCCAGTTGCTTTTCTCAACGCTTTGGCAGCTTATGGACTCCTTGTTTGCTCCTCCAGTTATGAATACTGGAAGAAATAAAGGCCAAGGTGGATGTGGCTCTGGGCAGCCTGGTCTGGTTGTTAGTCACCCTGCACATAGCAGGGGGGTTGAAACTAGATGATAATTGTGGTCCTATTCAACCTATGCCATTCTATGATTCATTGCATTATCCTAATGACCTTGAGGAAGGAACTATCTTAATTAAGCTCTTGATAGAATGGATATTAATTAAAGTACTATCCTACCACCAGATGCTGAGTATCCTAAGCATTTATGTAACTCTGGGAAGGGTAGTACTGTGCTTATTTAGCACTCCTGCCTGCAAAAGATTTTTTGTCGGAAATGTACAGGGCAAAAACATATTTCAACCAGTGGTACGACTGATTGTTTTGGAGAGATTCTTACTTCATAGTGACGTGATCCCTTAGAATTGTGGTTCTATTTTGTCAGCAGAAGCAAAGAATATTCCAAATTTTGTTAAAATCTTAGTGATTATTATCTATTGTAGAGATTTCTTCATACTGAGAAAAATGAGTCAGTAGTCAAACTAGTCTGCTTCAGGTCGGCCGTTCAAGTCTTTCTGAAACTTGCTTCATCGGGGAAACTTCTTCTAGGGAAACTGGGGGAAAGAGGGATGCCAGTTTTTGTGCATTCACAACACTGAGAATGAGGAATTATTCCTGCCTAGTGCAGAGCGATTGCTGCCTTCTACAGGAGAGGCTTAGATGGCATTTAAAAAGTTGTGAAGATGTACTTTGCCTACGCTCAGTCTGCAAATCTTGTGATCCTTCCAGATGAAAGGTACTGGGAATTTTGCAGTAGTATTTACGATCTTAACTCAGCAAACATTATGTATATCAAATTTAACTGTACTGCTCTGATGCCTGAAGAATTGAAGGGGCTTGTGAAAAGATTTACAAGTGGCTTACAAATGGCCTATTCATAAGTTCCCCTGGGTATGTTCCAGTCTGTGTAACTCATGTATTTGCTGTATGATGATGTGTGAATGTGCAAATAGTGGTTAAAATGCGCTCATAAAATTAAGAGGTAAGAAAAAAGATAGTTTTGACCTTGTAATAACCAAAAATGATGTCCAAATATATTGCTGTGTGTTTTGCTAATGGTAGCTCTCAAAAGCTTACCAAGAGAGTATTTGCTTACATTTCTGTTACTGTATCAAACAAATAACTCTGTCTCAAAGAAAGAAAAAGGAAGGTTCTGATCCATGTGTTAAATCAGTCTGCGATTTTTATTTGTTAACAGTTAGCTGAAAAATTGTAAGCTTGTTTTACTCCATGTGTTAAATCAGTCTGCGATTTTTATTTGTTAACAGTTAGCTGAAAAATTGTAAGCTTGTTTTACTAACGATGTGGGTTCTCATAGACAATAATCTTCCAGAAGAAAAATATTGATAAGCAGAAAGGAAGAGCTGGTTGTATAAAAATAGGTCTAAAGCATAAAGATGTCTCCCTGGATGGAGGACATACCTGAGCTCAAGCTTTTCTGCTAGAGTAAATAGCTTATTTTCATTTGGAGCAATAGAAGTGACAGGAAAGCTGAGAACTAAAATTGTCTTTTATCTTGACAAGACTTAAGTGCTTGTCCAAGTTATAAATAATGTATATATATGTGTTTGTATGTGTGTATCTGAAATACCATTATGTGGATGCATGTGTATGTCACTCCCCTGTTGAATGGGAATTTGAAAATTCTTACTTATTTCCTTAAGTTTTTAGATACTTTAAAATAAGAACAACATTCATACTATTAAAGCGGTGCCTACTCATGAAGGCAGTTACCTACATGCCAGAGTTTGAGCACAAACTCAGGGCCAGATGCAGTAAATTTTCACATGCTAGGCAGCAGTGAATCAAAAGGTTTTATTACAGCAGTGTTTCAAGCAATGCTTGAAATGTATAAAATGTTTTCCCTCTGTTTATGTGATACATTTTCTGTATCTCTTTTTAAGCCATCTATGAACAATCATGTGAGGCTTACCGGCACCAAGGGAAGACGTCAGATTTCTTCTACATTGATTCTGATGGAAGTGGACCACTTGGACCGCTCCGGGTTTTTTGCAATATAACAGGTAACATGTTTAACATGTAATGTTAAAAACCCAACTCTGCATTTGGTGCTTTATGTGGGCTCTAATGTTATTGTTATGTCTGTCATTGTGCTTACTAAGAAGATGCTAGAACCATTATTCCTTCAGTAGTGGAAAAAGCAGAGAATTGGTAGTAATTGAGGTTTGACTTTGGAGTGTTTCCTTAAATAGGATCCAAGTAAAATTGATTTCTAAACCTTAAGCTTAAAGGGTTCACATTCCCCTGTTACTAAATGATATTAACAATGGTATTTGAACCTTGTAAAGGGAACAGCATAATATCATAACTTTTAGTGAGATGTCTGTAGTTTTTACTAAAGATCTGGAGACTTAGAATTCAAGCTTTCTTTTGTAACTGAATAGGTCTTTTGCCTTAGTAGAACATTAGATGTGGGATTCAAATAAAATCCTGCAGAAATAAATCCATTACATGGAATCTGGACCATTCACTTTCCAGACTAGCATACAGTTTCAATTAAAAGCAGAGGGCCCACTTGTGCCAGAGTTCTTGAAATAGAACTGTGCCTTTGTAAACATGGTGATAGAGAGAAGCACAACAATAAACAGGTTTTCTTTAAACAAAAGGAAATTGTTATTTCTCATCATAGCCTGAGATCGTTGTCAAGATATGGCAGAAAAAGAGCTGCTTGTGGCCTCTCCTGATATTCAGCTGGCACGTCATGTATCAGAACAGGAGGTTCACAGACACACAAAACAGATCTTTGTTCACAATTAGAGCAAGAAAGTCCTTGCCTTATAAACTGGGGATGATTTTAAGATCCTTGTACTGAGCTGGCTGTTAATTTTCCCAGTGTAGCTCTAACAGAAATTCTTTCCCTCATGTGAGTGTGCTGCTTTTGGTGTTTAAGTGAATGCATTCATCTACCTGGCTATGTGTATAGATGAGGAGATATGATGCTGTCAGGAGGAGGGTCACCAAAGTGAGAGAGAGAGTGCAGAGCAAGTGCCTGGAAGGGTGACCTATTCATTAAGACACCTCAAACTTACAGGTCTGTAGTTTTAAAATAAGAAGTTTTTCAAATGAAAGTCCCTATCTGGCAAAGTCTCCCTACCAGTAACTGGAGCCCACTTTGTATGTAGGGTTGTCTTGCAAAGGCATGAGGAAGTACTGTAACATAAGCTATATTGTGGATTGCGAAATATCATAGAGCCTTGTTTCTGCAATGTAGAGGAAATTTCCTGTACTTCTTCCTATCTGACTTTCTTTGCTTCCTGTGGCCAGCCAGGTGAGAGTGAAAGAATATCTTATTATCTGAATTGCTAATTCTGCATGAGTATAGTTTGCTAAATATATCAGTCCAGAAAACAAAGCACTCAGAATATTCATTTTTCCTTAATCTCCTTGTACTTAGAGTGTCTCAAATTAAATTTTTATTTTGATTTAATTGAGCAATCATTATGTTCATTAAATGCACACTAGTTAATTATTAAATATGTTTTTCATTCAAGTGTAACATATATTTAACAAGATTTGTCGTCTTTGCTGTCATTGGATTTCATAAGCATTGGAACAGCTTCACCTCTCTGTCTGAATATCCTTCCTTGATCTCCAGTGTGGGAAATGTGCTCATTTTTATTATTTATCAGATAAATATCTGTGATCAAAACATTGTCAGTCCTTTTTACGTCTGCTTAAAATGCAGGAATTTTGACAAACTCCTTGCAGAAAGCACCTGCTTTCTTCAAATAAATTTTATTTGGCAGAAATCCAGAGGGTCTGATTTTCTCTCTGTAATGAACTTGCTGACATTCTTATTTTATTTTGGTTACAAGAAAATTGAAGGTGGGGAAAACTGACAGAACCTGCTAGCCTGAAAAATTCTATTCTACGTATTTCTTCTTTTCCCCTAGATATCTCATTTAAAATAGGGGAAGGTCATTTGTCTTTGATACTTCTGTTATTCCTAGTGCATAAAGGAGGACCAAGGCACAGAAAAAAATTACTGTTTTTTAATTATCTAGATAGCTTGTGGTACAATTGGATTATGTTTTTGTATCATAAAAATATATGAGGGCTTCTCCAAAAGTAATGCCTTCTATTTTATTATGTTGGCCCACAATGTCAGGGGCAGGTATTAATGGTATAGTAGTATGGTTTCCACCTGTATTCTATTACATGTTGTTGCTGTGTGACAGATGGCAGCGCAGGGGCAGTCTAATGTGCAAGTGCTTATCAAGCAAACAGGTGGAATGGAATTCCTCCAAAAATGGCCAGGGTTGATGTTCATTGATGTTTGCTGAATGTTTATGGAGACCAAGCAGTGGGTATGAGCATGGTGAGGTGATGGGCGGTGCATTTCAGCAATGGTGACAGTGAGTTGCCTCCACTGATGCAGGTTTTTATGAGTGTGGCATGCAGGATCTTGTTCACTGCTGTTGAAAATACATAGCTAATGGTGGTGACTCTGTTGCAAAACAGAGTTTTGTAGCTGAGAATTTGCTCTATGAAATTGTGTTATTGTGTTCTTTGTAGCTGTCATCGTTTCCATGGAAATAAATGGAGTCATAAATGAAAATAAAGGAGTCATTGCTTTTGGTATAACCTACGTAGTTTGGGTGCCTTAATCACAAGAACTTCTTTATTTTCTTGGGAACTTACGCAGATAATAATTAAATGTTTACAGTAATAGACTAAGTACAGGAGATAGTGGAAAAAATAACTTTTATCTTTACCCTCAAATAGATAGATTCAGAATTTTGCTATTACTTTCAGATAGTATTCCTGTATAGTTTTCTGAAAGCATAGATATTCAAGGAAAGTGAATAAACTCATTTCGATGTTGTCATATTAAGGAAGAAATAAAGGAGAAGACCACATTAACATTCAGTGACATAAACCCATACTGCAGATACTATGCTTGAAAAAATACAGATAGTCAGAAATGTGGATGGCTGCTGTGTATGGAAAAAGTAAATAGACTGAAGAGATGATGAAGGGAACTGCCACAGGAAAGCATGGAAGATATAAGTGTGAGGAAGAAAGAAAAAAAGGAATTGATTCTTTCTCATAATATGGGAACTAAGGAACTATTAAGTTAGCAGGATTTAAATATTTATTATTACTATTCATATTTTTATTCTTGACACTATCAATAACTCAATTATGACTGTGTATGTTGAGAAGGAATTGGACAATCAGACACAAGGTAAAAAGGGAGAGAGAAATAAGAGGAAGGAAATTCTGCAGGGAGGGAAAAAAAAGAAAAAAGAAGAAAATGTATAAAGCCAATTTTCAGCATGGCAAAAATTTAACAGTATTGTGTCTCTGGATATCTGCTGATAGCAGAGTGGATAAATATATTCACTGTCTGGAGAAGTAGCTGAAAAAACAAAGTGACAAAAGTTGTAGGTGACATGCTATTATTTAAGTTGGTCAAGAATAGGGAAGAGTACGTGAGGCACTTCAGAAAGATTTTGTCCTGAAGGCTGTTTATTTCAAGTAAAAGCAAAATACTTTTTTGAAATAGGCAGTGATCAGGAATAGTAATAAGCCTAATTAAAGTCATAGAAAGACATCTGTACAAAGAGAGGCTAGAAGTAAATAATCCATGGTTATTTAGATTAGAAAGACTCAAAGTGAATGGGCCTCACTAACCACAGTGATGTTCATTTGCATTTTCTTACAATAGAAATAAAGAGATAATTCAATGACAATGAAGGACGACAAATTTAAGACTAGATTAAAAAAAAAAAAAAAGGACAACACCTTATTAACATATTGTTTTCTTCACCTTTTATACCCGTTACACCCAGAGCAAAATCACTTTCATAAAGTAATTCAATAGTTGTAATAAACAAGGATGTTCCACACCATCTATGTGCATATTGAAGGAAGAAAATCAGGCATGTATACCCAAACCATGAGTATGTGTAGGTAGATGATAGGAGAGACAACATGAGGGTTTTGGAGGAAGAGTTTTTCCCTGTAATCTGATTCTTTGATGATTTGCCCAATAGAATTAATTTTCACTTCCCGCTGAAATGGCTGATAACAATCAATATCAGAAAATGGCTAATGGACCACCTCAACCTCTCTTGCTATCATTGTGAGGCTTATTCTTTTTCTCTTGCTTAGAAATCTATTGATGTCCTCATCTCCTCTGCAGTAGCTTTTACCTTTGATCTCTCAAAGATTTGTTTACAATACACTGAGTCGTCCTGTTGTCTTATTTTTTTTTTTACTGATGTTGATTCACTGTATGCATACCCTGGGCTATCAAATCAATCATGCTTAGAAATCACTATGAAAAGATCAATGCTTAATTTTATCTTGGCCAGATATTTATGCAGTTCTCAAATGGCTTTCTCTTTTTCCTCCAGAGGTGCAAAGTGAGGAGAGATGAGTCCTTGTCTTAGCCCTTGCTGGTAGTCAAAGATCTGTTTTTGAAACTACTGTAATGAAAAAAAAAAACAAAACAAAAAAACAAAAAAACAACAAATCATTAATGAAAAAATCTTTTCTGGTTTTACATTCTCTTCTGAAAATGCAATTACTGCTTATTTTCCTGATGCAAGACAAGTAAAGCTTTATCTTCTCTGTCTCAGACTGTTATATGCAAAATGTGTTTATATCTCAGATCTAGTAAGGAATTGTAAAAATATGTGAAGGAGATTGCAAAAGTTATACTTGTAATACTTTACAAAATTGCTTCTAGCCTTTTATTCTCTTTTTGTTTAGCTGACAATAATAAAGACTTTATTTTTCTACAAAGTACATATTCTATGGCATTTAAACAGACAGGGCTGAATTCCAGAAGATACAAGTTATGTTCATAGTGAAGTGTCTAAACACTTCAGATGTCTCAGTAGTCCCTCCCACAATTGATATTCTGGCAGTCATCGACCTCTGATGCTCCCAACATAACTGTGGGACTGGTAGTGTTTCTTTCTCTGGCATTCATCTTTTATTTTGACACAGAAATCTAGTTCATCGGCTTATATAAGTTATCTATTTTTCCATATGATATTATTGTCTCTTCTTAATTTATATAACAGTTATGGTGGTACAGAAGTCACCCTGTCAGCTGAAAGTAGGACTAACATCAGTTAGGCTGAAGCAAGAATAGAGTGGAGCAGACTATCATGTTCTTAATTCTGGTTATGTTACCTGCAACTATGTGACTGTGGGACAAGAACTATAACAGTGAAGTCCCTTAGGTTGTTGAAATGAGCTAGATACAGCTTTTAATGAAAGATAAAAAAAAAACCTTTGTGAAGGTTTTGGGGTTTTTTTTGATTCGTTGCTTTTTTTGTTTGTTTGTATATGAATGTACCTTGCAGTTTACTATCTATATATAATTGTGATTGACTTTATCACTGGAGAAAACAATGAACAGGAATCCTTTAAAAATAATTTACTACAGCTTAGATAGAAGGCAATCCTTAAAAATTTAATGTTTATCCCCTCAAACACTGCAGGTTTTTTGACACAATGCATTTCTGACAACTTATACATTTATGTTCTGAGTTTTCATTAAGAATTCCAGAACATCATAAAATGAAAACCATTTAATGCTACGTCAAACGTGCTGTGCTGTCACTAGCTGCCTTGCTGTTTTCAGCAAGCTCTGTGCTGTGAAATTGCTGTGTTTCTGATGAACTTTACAGCACATATCCCACAGGCTTTCTTCACCCTCACATATGCAGGAGACCACCAAGGAAATTTTATTACAGATGAATGTAACAGATGTTTTACTCTAACCTTTAATCAAGGGTTACTGCAACTTGATTGATCTCCTCCCATGCTCACAGAAACTGTAAGTAAGTTATGGCTCTCTGAAAATCACTCCAGCTGTCTCACAAGGTTAGGATCCATTTGCCCCCAACACAGTTGCTGTGCTGTGTTGGAAACCTTCAGATGTGCTCTCTAGCCTCCTGGTGTTGCTCTGGAAGGGAAGTAAGTCAGCAGTGCGCTCTGCTTCTTGTCCGCTGGATTCATGAAGTGCTTGAATCTCATAAGGCATCTGAAATACTGGAAGAATCATATGTTCCAGGGGAAGTTCAGGTTGGATATTAGAAAAAATTTCTTCTCAGAAAGATAGTGAGGCACTGGCACAGAGACGCCCAGAGATGTGGTAGAGTCAAATTCCTTGGAGGTGCTTGAGAACCATGGAGATATGAGGCACTGAGGGATGTTGTTTCAGTGAGTATGATGGTGATGAGTTGGCAGTTGGACTAGATGCCCTTAGAGGTTTTTTCCATTCTATGATTCTGTGCTGAGGCTCTCAGAAGTCACGTGGCATAAAGCAACTTGAATCAGAGAGGACTGAATTGCTGCCACCATTTCAGTGAACATGAGTGCAGGAGATAAGCATTTGTTTTGCACTAGGAATTAATTCAGTGACTCCATCTGTTTCTCACTGCTTGTAGATACCACATACTACAAGAAATATGGAAGTGGGCTGGCAGAGTGATGGTTTAGCATCTCTGGGCTTCATTATAATGGGGAAATGAGGGTGCAGGAAGTCTCAGATGAGGTAGCTCACTCTCATCTATCGGAGCCAGTGGTATCGTGGTTGTTATGCTGGCAGACTTACCTTGAATTTTAAGCTCAGAGTGAGCAAACATCCTGCCGGGGAGTATGGAGTGCAGCCCTTCCTCTCCCTGCCAGGGCTGGGGTGGTGTGTCTCTAGAGCTGGGCATTTCACTGCAACGCTTGTGCCTTCCTGATGCTGGCAACTGAGAGCTGGGAGGGATTTATAGGATGGAGATCCTTCTAGATATGGACATCCCTGGGAAACACACACCTGGAGGTATAGTCTTGCCAGCACCATGGGAGAGTAGACTGCACTGAGAGCTGGGGGCTGGGAACCACCCCAGAATAGTTTCCATGGAAATGTAGTGCTTGTACATTGGCTGGAAGCGGCTGAATCATAAACTAGGAGGAGGCTGAAGAGCATGAAACAACCTGCAAAAAGCACATATCCCTGGGTCAGCCAATAGAAAAGAAAATGGGTGAGAAGAAAAAAAAAAAAAAAAAGTTGAGTGGGTTTCCTAGTAGTCTCAGAAAACACCTTGGAGTTAGTGAATTAAAGCTTTTTGCTTAAGGAAATTGTCTTTTAATGTTCTCCAGGGATATAGTAGAGTGCCTGGGTTAAACTGCCACTGCAGTTTTAAACAATGCAGTGTTAAAAGGGGAGAGTCTGTCTTTTGTGTAGTTACTCCTGTAATTATAGGTACAGCTTTCAGAACAGTATTTGGTATTCAGTGTAGAGCAGCATAAAACAAATGCATCGTATGAGCTCTCAAAGCAATTTCTCTCTCTCTCATGTAACATTTACCGGATGTTTGGCTTGTTGGCAATTTAATCAGTCTGAACAATCTTGTTTGGTGACAAACCTCCTAAATCACAAAGGAGTGATGCAGTTTGTATGGGTGAAATGTGTTCCACAGAGATATTTCAAGTTGAAGAATAAAAATGAGAATTAGACAATACAGAACTCATTGAAAGCCAGTTTTCCAGCTGTTCTAATTTCCCACAATTTAATTTGTGTGCCGTCAAAAGCAACTTGGAGACTTCCAGAAAGATGATAGAACTAAGGGTGAGACTAAGCAGAGGGTCTAAATTGTGCTGAATGCATTGCAGTCCCATGCTGTAAAAACATCTCCTAGGACCAAATACAGGCAGCATAATATCCTTGTAAATTGGACCATTAAATAAAACTGCAAAGTCATAAAGCTGTAGCATTATCCTGAAATTAATATGTTGTCACCTTTGAATTATGGAACAATTTAACAAGCATTTAGACAATCTGCTTTTCAAGGCTGTATATAACTATTCCAGGTTATACAGTAGAAGCTGTGACTATGCTCTCCTATTGGGTTTTGAATTACTTGCAGCTTGTGTGTGGTTCAGAATTTTACCAAGCTGAGAAAGTAATAAAATAAAAAGGTGGAATAATAGAAGGTAAAAATAAACAGTGACCTTTGCTTAGAGAACAACTTTCTTGTTCTCACTGCAAATTCACAAGTGCAGAGAGAGCTCATTAAGTTGAGTAAACAGGAAAAAAGCATACAATATGGACAGATAGAAAAAATATAATGATAGTCACTTTGTTGAAATACAGAAAGGAGAGCCTTCTGTGCCTGGATTAGCAGTTTCCAAACATTGAATTGGCTATAAGAAGCTAGTGACACTCAGTTTGGCTTGTGTCTATGTCACTTCCAAAAAATATAATGGAATCAACACCCCAAAATAGTAAAGTTTTTAAAAACAAACACAACAGAGTGAAATAGGAATGTTGTTTAGAGACCCATTTTCAAATAGCACCGGCAAAATCTTTACAGAGATGTGTCTCTGCAAAGGTATATGCAAATTGCAAAGTTAAGCTGCAGACAGCTGCTACACTTCTTTCTAACTGGAATGATGTGTGTGCATGTCCAGACTGCAGCTACACTACTTGCCTAGGCCCTGAAGCATGCCTGAAATGCAAGCTCACAGATCATTGTCAGTAAGTTTCAGAGTACACGCTGACTGAACTGTAGGAGGAGAATTCATCGCCCTCATTATGAGGCAGACAGCTCTATTCTGGGAGCAGTCTTAGCTAAACTTGCAGATGTGAATTTGAGAAAATAGAATGATCTTTTTCCACGAGCCACTGGGTTTCAGGTTGAGAAAATGGTATTAGAATAAAGAACAAGACTTGACCTTAATGGTGAGGGTCTTCAGGAGAAAGGTTGCCCTCTAACCTGCAGAAGCATATGGACATGGTTTTGCTGTTGTCTTGAAATGGTCTGAGAATTTGTTGTGCTCCAGTTCAGCTGTTTTTTCTTCAGTTAGAAGCCTTTTTCATTGACTTTGAGGAGGAAAAAAAAACAAAAGGTGTTGAGGTAGTAGAAAATATGTACAGCAAAGCTACACAGGCAACAGAAACAAACTTTTAAAAGTTGGTAGCTTTTGTCATCTCACATATATGCTTGATAGTGACTCTCTTTTAATTAGATCAGTGGGATAAATATTTATATTCTTTGAGGTTTGCTGTTCATTACCTTTACCTCAAAGATGGAGCACAGAAGGAATCTTGGAAGCAAAAAACAGACCTGACCTATAAAACTAATGAGCATAATAAATCAGGCATATGTAGATTAGAAAACATCTGAAATGTAACTGTGATTTTTTCCCTTTCTTCTACTCCTTTTTCTTCTTCTCTGTTCTGATTTACTTGCTAAATCACAATTACATTCAGTACAGACAGAAATTCAATTTGTTTTTCCTTTTCCCCTGCAAACTAGAAGATGGATAATCTGCAGTTAATTTCTCATTTCCACAAAATACTGTGGAGAAAAGCAGCCCTTGAATGCCAAAGTTCAGATCTCAGAGGCACAGATGAGTGCATCTGTGACGATAACAAGACCATTGAAAATTAATCAACAGCCAGGGAGAAGACAAAAGAGAGACTGGTCCATCTTGTCTGTTCAATATGTTCGTCGATAAGTCGTTGTCCCTGACAGTATGTTTTCTGATGCTTTGTCCAACCTCATTTCAAACATGTCAATTGATTGCATTTCCAATCCTCCTTGGGAAGACTGTTTCATGTTATGATAATTTTTTAGGGTGTTGGTTGGTTTTTTGGCTTTTCAAGTACCCACATGGCACCTTTCCTGGTGTACAAGTACAAAGCCTGGAAAACTAATCACTCTGCAACTCTAATAGTTATATTTCCTAAGCAGTAGTATAGTCAGTATTACGAACATTGATTTTATTATATGAGGACTGTTCTGAATGTAATGTCTCATATTTTATTATGTTGGCCCATGAAGTCAGAGGTGAAAGTTGGTGTTATGGCAGTGGAGGCTGAATCTTCATACCAGCATTCTATTACATGTTGTCTTGTGAGAGATGGCCACAGAGGGTCTGTCTGACAAAATGGCATATGATGTGGAAGGGTGTATGAGCAAAGGTTTGTCATTGAATTCCTCCATGTGGAAAAAATGAATTGACATTCATTGACGTTTGCTGAATGTTTATGGAGACCAAACAGTGGATGTGAGTACAGTGAAGCAGAGGATGGTATATTTCGCAGTGGTGACGGTAACGTGAAAGACAAGCTACATTCCTGACAACCATGCACAGCTGTCACACAATGAAATGAAAGCATCTCAATGAGCTCTTCCATACAAATCAGTGGATCATGACTAGGGAACTGTGTAATGCGTATTGACTGCAGTGTGTCGGAAACAATAGTGGCAATGTTAGAATATCACAAAGATCACAAAGCTTGTGCCAGGTGAGTCCCACAAATGCTCACACAGGAATAGAGAAGAACACAGTATGCAAGTTTGTCAGAACCTATAGAGGCAATACAAGGCTGAAGGTGACAATTTCCTGGATTATATCATTACTGGTGAAAATAACATAGTGTCACCTTTATGAGCTGTGGAGTTGGGCATGTGAATTTCTCACTGAAGAAAAAATTCAAGAGAGTCCTCAGAGGGTAAAGTGATGTGCACTGTCTTTTCGGGTGGGAAAAGGATGATCCTTCTGGATTTCCTGGGACCTGGAAAAATGGAAACTGCTATATCATGATGTGAGCTGAAGGCTCCAACTTCAGAAGTTGCATCAGAGAAGATAGCCTTTCACTTGCACAATAATGTCAGGCCCTATACCAATTTAAAGACCATGGAGCCCATTGTTAGTGTTGGCTGCACGTATCCACCGCACTCACCATATAGTTTAGATTTGGTGCCTTCTGACTTTCATCTGTTCATGCCAATGTAAGATGGACTGCACAGGCAATGTTTTTCTAGCAATGATACCATCATACATAATATCAGCTGTGAAACAATGGGTCACCTGTACTGGTGCAGATTTTTACAAGCGTAACATGCAGGCTCTTGTCCATTGCTGGTGAAAATGCATAGCTAATGGTGGTGGACTATGTTGAAAAATAAGGTTTTGTGACTGAGAATTTGGTCTGTCAGATGATATTATTTTGCTCTTTGAAACTATTGTAGTTTCCATGGATATAGATAGAGAGGACATTACTTTCACAGCAGCCTACATAGTTTCTCAAATGTGTTTTAATGATGCTCAATAGAAGAGCTTATGACTGCCCATCTGGAATTTCTAGTGAACAGCTCATTCCCTTCTCTTGTTTTACATCTCAGTTAACATCTGACTTATAGTATTGGCAACTTAACATTTGTTGTAATGTATGTTTTTCATTGAAAGCAGTTTTGACTTTCACTGGCTTCATTGAGAGGAATGCTGGTTCACCCTCAATTACTTGGGAAAAATCCACTCCATTCATGTCAATCCTTAAGAGAACAAAAGAAAAATAAACAAAAAACTTTGGCTGATGAGAATCACTTTTTTCAGATGTGTAAGATGTGTTATAACTTAAATGACTTACATTGTATTGGAACTAGTCTATTGTGCAGAGCTGTGTAGTTTTATATTGTGCTACTGCATTGCCTGTGGTTACAAGCACTGGGGCAAGATTTAGAAACGGTAGATTTGTAGTATTTCTTTGGTTTTAATCTAACCTTTATGTATTACACATTGTATCAGTGCTTTCTTGACTTCCATCTCAAAGGATCCACAATCAGCATCCTGAACTCTGTAAGAATCTCATAATAATAGATCTATGAACAAACTGCTTCCATCCACCCTCACAGAAATGATGAGTAGATTTCTAGTTTGCTGAGTATAAACTATTCTTACAATCTCCAAAGTTCAAGATCATGTTGTAAATTACTCAGAGAAAAATCTCTCCCAAAGTTGGGCCAGTTGCATTTGTATGATTCTCAGATGCTGCTCATTACTTGCCTGTCATCTGAATGACTCTATAATGGCAATTCAATAACTTACGAGAGTCTTTGAAAAGATTATCCATTTAGGGTTTATATATATGTGTCAGAGTTCTATGGAAGTCATCTGTGAGATGTCTGAAGCTTAAAAAATATAGATCAGCTGTAACACATAACAGTGGCCACAAAGCTGCTAGGCTCATTGTAAAGCTAGTGCTATACGAGAATCCAACCCACGTTATCTGGCAGTAAAATCATCTGAATGCTTCAAAGCACAGTTTTTAAGATCAAATTTGCTTCCTTTTATTTTTGCCTTGTGTCTTTCCTGAGTAAATACAGTCTTAGGTAAAGAGGGAACTTACTGTGTGTGTCTCTTTGTAAGAGCATGTGCAAGACTCAGCCCTGTGAATCCTCGTTAAAGAATTTGCCTTTTACTCTGGGTCAGCTCAGCAGACTAGCCATTCAGGCTGCCCTTGTTATCTTGTCTCTTGCTATCTCTCCTGAACCTGCTGGGAAATAGCCTCCATGCTAAGCTAATTGCTTCTAATTGCAATGTTCTTATCATACCAACCTCAATGCTGATAGTGAACTGTGCTGTTGCAGCGTGAATTGTGAGTAAACCTAGATTCTGCTTTGTATGACCTGAGATACACTGCCTTGTCAGTAAATGAAATGAAAGAAGTGAGGTTTTGGTCCCCAGTATCAGCAAGCATCAAAATTTGCACTTATTTACAGATGCTGAGTCATATACTGTTCTGCGTTGCTCAGCTTTCATGCAGAAAAATGTGACAGTTGAGTAAAAGGCATTCTCTGCCTTGTAACTGGGCAGTAGGAACACATTCACAGTTGCAGCTTTTTGTCAGTAATTCTGTTTATGGAGACTGTGTGAGCTCATCAGCTGCGGTTACTATTTGTTTTAACAGTGGGCTGTTCTCTTAGGTCAAGCTATGTTTGCAAAAGTTGAATGTTACCGTCCCGAGACATATTACTAAGCCTTCCCCCAGTACTGAGGCCAGTTGAAATGCATCTAATTTTCTCTGGATGCTGGCAACAGAAGATGCTGAAGATTTCCCATTTTTCCTGGGAAGCTTCTAACAATTTTTCTCTAGCACAGCAAGTTGTAGCATTTGCTCGAGCTGGTTCAGGGAGAAACAGCTCTTGGGCTCTACGTTGACCTGCAGGTTTTCATCACATAGGGACAATTTCAGAGTTGGCCTTGTCTGTAATGCAGTAAAGTGTTAGATTTGGGTTGGCTTTTGTGCCCTGCTTGTTGCAAATTTTTGGCTGTTAACTTCCCTTTCAAACCCTTTTTCATTTAACAGAAGACAAGATCTGGACTGCAGTGCAACACAACAACACAGGGCTAACCAGAGTTCAAGGAGCTGGTCCAGAGAAGCCCTACACCATGTCCTTTAACTACAACAGCAGCTCAGAGCAGCTTGAAGCTGTGATAAACAGTGCGGAGTACTGCGAGCAAGAGGCAGCCTACCACTGCAAAAAGTCACGTCTCCTCAACACCCCGAGTAAGTGTCATGAGCCCAAGTCTTTCCTTGTTAACTGCTATTGATTATACAGCAGGTGCAGGCTGCACTGCATCTAAGGAGAAAGAAAACTGCCTGGATAGTAGCAATACAGGCTAAAGTGAAAAGCCTTTGACTTTCTTGGGTCCCGCTGTGTGCTGGCTGTCCTCTGACATCAGATGGACAGAGCCCTGCAGGAGAGTTTCCCAGTGTGTAAGTCTTTGAGTAGAAAGGGTCGGAAAGCTTCTGCAATGGAAAACAGCACTTGGAAAGCACTTACATTGTGCTGGCTGGTGGTAAATTATTGTTGGATTTTTTTTGTTGTTGTTGTTTGGGGGGGCTTTTTTTTTGCTTTTTTTTTTTTTTTTCTTTCATTTACAGTTTTTTAACTGTATTAAAAGAGAAAGTGTAAGACTCCAAACTTATGTATTTCTAGTCAGGAATGTTGTACCAGTCCAACAGTCCTGAATGTGATGTTTAAAGTACTTGGTAGAATAGTTTCTGGGGCAAAAATAATTTTTACCTCTTGGTAGAAGGAACCAATTTTTTGCACTGATTTAATGTGGTAGCAACTAGAAAACAGAGAGGATCTGATCAGTTTGCGTCTTTTTGTGATGGCAAATCACCAGTGGCTACTCAGGGTGGCTGCCTGTTGTGTGGCCCTCTGATGAAGTCTGGAGTTTACATCTGGTAATCCAGAAAAGAGGAATGCCCTTAAAGGAAGGCTTCTGGATGCTTCCAGTGTTTGTTTGGTTGTCGGTTGTCCCGATGATTCTCCGATTATTAGGAACTCTTACATTTATTAGTAGGTTAGGAGAAATCCCATGGAAAGCCCTAAGGAGATCTTGTAATGGGAGTTCCTATTGTGTTAAAAATACACTGTCTAATGAGATGTAAAAAAAAAACTTGACTGATTTCAGCAAAGTTATTATAAATCTGACTATTTATGGATCCAGTAATCTGATGCCTTACAAACAGTTTATTTTCAAAAGCAGTAAGTTATGTCTTTTGTTACCATCAGAATTTACCAGCTGAGAACCGTTTGTAGCGCTGATAATTTTTTGAAGAGTGAAATTTTAGCATCAGCACCCAGAGTAGAGCAGAAAGGGGAAACAAAGCACAAACATAGCTGCTCATGAAAACAAGGAAGAATGTTTTACCAATACTTTCAGTGTCATTGGCTGCTGTTATTCCATACTGCCCTTGACGTGTTACAAAGACATAGTCACCACAGAGATTATTTCTGGATCATTTCTTTTTTTAAGTGTTACAGCAGGTCTGCATATATTTAATTCTTCTTCTTTCTGTCAGGTATTTTCTTCATGTGCGTGCAGAAAGAAACAATATATGTTGTAGTATATCTTGTATATGGAACCTCTGTAAAGCAGCTTACAGACTTGCTAAGACAATTGCTGATAGGCACTTGTCCAGGAATAAAGGTGTGACACCAGTACCTTGAGGGAGAGGATATTAGGGCGATGTCCTGCAGACCAGCTTGCTCTCTTGCAGCTGCTGCAGTGCCACTGGGCTCCTGACAGTTGACCATGCAAGACTCATAACTCTTTAATACATGATAAATCAGAAAAAATTACAATCTTGAGCTCTGCATGTGGCAGACTATCATTTTTCCCCTTTCTCTTTCTTCTTCTTTTTGTACGCTTTTTAATTACGCTTTCAATTTTTCATCGTGAACTTTCTCTGTAGCCTGAGGCTGTAAGTTTGACTAGACTTGGAACATGCTCAAAAATAAATTGTCTGAGCTCCTGAAATGATGAGGTTTGGGGAACATGCTTGTTCTTAGCTTAGTGTTACATGTTTTTAAGTAGTAGAAAGAAATATATTTCCCCAAAGCCTTCTGTATTTTTGTTAATTGATATTCATTTTGAGGTGAACTATTGCTGTATTAGAGAAGAACCTAGTGCCTAGTGGTACATATCTTGAAAAGTCCTAAGATTTAAAGAATTTCCACTACTAAGCTTATAGGTGTATGTGTATTCAGGGCATTTTGCTGGGCACACTGTGGAAGATTCCCACCTGTTTATGCCCAGTAGTAATTGATCACTAAAATTGATTAGTACAAAAATCAGAACTCCTGGGGTTTGCTTCTTAGTTTGGCCCAGGTTTCTGGATGCCTGAAGCATTTTGTGCTGCAAGAGTAATGCTTAATTATGGTTAACAAACAACATTCATATATTCCTTCAAAAGTCAGTATATAACTGCATGTGGTGATAAGAATGTTGCATTCATGGGCCAGTAGGGAACATTATGTCACCTAATCTATCTTGATGAATATCACCATTCGTTAATAGTTCTGGACCAAGTCCAGCAGTGTGTATTTGATGGAAAGACATCTTCCAGAGGTATATCTGATCTTGACAGATGTACAGAAGTTCCCCCATCTTCAAGGGATCTAATTCATTTCTGTGCTTCATCTACTGTGGAATTTTGTTCTTACTTCTTTTTCTTTTTTTTGTCCTAGGAGATAGAATATATGATTAAGATTTCTCAGCTGGTAGCAACAAAACCCCAAATCCTTGCCTTCAGGATCTAAACACTATCATGCTTCATAGAGAAACAATACAGAGATTTCTCTTTTCTTTTTCTTCCTTGATTTCACTCTGCAACGAAGATTCATGCTGTTACATAGTAACTTTGACTTTTCATAGCTTTGACATGGGAGGAAAAAAAGAAAAAATAATGTGCCTACGCAAAGGGACAAGTACTCTGGGCAGCCTTAGAGAGAAACCAAGGGAGGTTTCTGGCTTGCGTAAGATTGTTCCAGTTTATAGCAGGGAATTTGTCTTTTTATTCTTTTTACTACCTCTTGCCTTGAAGGCATAGGCACCTCCTCAGCAGGTGTAATTCAGCATAGTCTCCCCATTGAGTTACTTGGATTTACATCTGCAATGTGTCAGACACGCAATCTGGCAGTTGGCAAAGGAGTTTACTCATCTCCACCTCCTGCTGTCTGAAAAAGCCTTATCAGTTCTCACTGTCATACTACAGCTTAGCTGCAAACATGTCTTTGAAAACTAAAATTAAATTCCTCTGAACTGTGTTTTTGTGCATCTCTGCTATCAGCTAGATTTTCAGGAGGATTTTGAATGTCAGAATAGATGTCTGTTCATCAAAGCTGGCTTTCACAATGCTAGCAAATGAAACTTTCAATTTATGACCAGTAATTGTAATTCTCTTGTGACTTCTCCATGCCTGTTGGAAAGACACCCACATAACAAGAGCAAGTATGACAGTTGGTATTAATTAGAAAAGTTATCCACAGGAGACTGGAGATTTTACCAGTGCCTCATCCTTTGAAGCACATACTGTCTGCTAAGGACCAGGATGAGCTAGTAGGAGAAGGAGGGTGTGGGCAGGAAGCTTGGGTACTTCTGTATGTGCTGTCTGTATGCTTGGAATTTGAAGAGAGATTTAGGTCATAGGGTTCTGATTTCCTTTCCTTAAGGAGCATCTCAGGTAATAACTTAAGACAGGAGTACATGAATAAGAATAGGTGTGTGTGAGCACTTTTAATTACACTGTTGGCAGACAAGATTTTTGAAGGTATGAAAACAGTTCATTAGCCAACTAATATTAATCCTCAGCTATGACTGAATTTGCTCAGGTTTCTAGAAGCAGTGCATTCTTAGGAGCACACTCAAAGGCTTAACATTTGCAAAGAAACTTCACATCCACCATATCAAGGATTTAACACAGTGATGGATGTATCAGTGGCAGGATACTTGGTTTAGAATACGTATATGTGGCTGACAGTCTGTCAAATTCATAGCATATTTGTGTAGGCAGAAACTGAGAAAAGATCAGTCCTAGAGCAAAATCAAAGAAATAGGAATGTCCTTTTTTTTTTTTTTCTTTTGCCTTCTTCCTTTTTTTTTTTTTTAGTTTTCTCTTTCCAGTATAATTCCACACTACATTGCTTCAAGTTTGAATTTCAAATGTACATCCTAAAATACACACTTCTTTCCTGAACCTTTTCCCTGCCTCAGCACTGAGGTGTATGATAAGCGGTTTCCAGCTCTGTGACCCTATCACAAATCACAGAATGGCCAGGGTCAGGAGGGACCTCAAGGATCATGAATCTCCAACCACCCTGCCACATGCAGGGCCACCAACCTCCTCATTTAATGCTAGACCAGGCTGCCCAGGGCCCCAAACAATCTGGCCTTGAACACTTCCAGGGACGGGGCATCCACAACCTCTCTGGGCAGCATGTTCCAGTACCTCACCACTCTCTCTGTAAAGAATTTCCCCCTGACATCCAACCTAAATCTCCCCTCCTCCAACTTAAAACTATTTCCCCTCGTCCTGCTGTTATCTACCCTTTCAAAGAGTTGATTCCCCTCCTGTTTGTAGGCTCCCTTTAGGTACTGAAATGCTGCAATGAGGTCACCCCGCAGCCTTCTTTTCTCCAGGCTGAACATGCCCAGCTCCCTCAGCCTGTCTTCAACAAACATAGCTGTTCTTCCCTACCTCTGTCCGACTGCCTTTGTGTTTTGTACCCCTCTTACTGGATGAAAACACAGTTGCAAGAAGTGTGTCCCACTCTGAGTTTAGACTTAAGTTTAGACTTGATTCTCATTGTTGAGACAAATTGGTCATATTTCCATAGCTCTTAGCAAGCAGTAATTTGCCATTGGGTTTTTGCTCACTATTACTTTGTGCCTTCCAAATACGCTATTCTATCATTCCAGGCACTTTAAGTTGTTACTGTGTTACCAGGAGAAGATTTGCCTTTGTGTATAACAGGGCAGTCTGCCCTGAAGAAGTGGTTCATATTAAAGAGAGTGGTGGGTACTTGGCAGTTCTAGATTGCATGATGTAGTCATTCCTGGCTGATTAGGATCCTCTTCTTGAGAATAATTGGCTTGGCATCTGCGTTTCCACCACTGCACCTTGTCTCTCCCCTCCAGTGTGGCAGTTCAGATAAACTGCTGTATTTAGAGACTTTGAACAAAGTTTGCCATAGTAATTTAATATGGGTGTTTGTCAGCTCTCTTTCTTAAAGAGACCGATTTAGAGGCCGTTTTGAAAGATGCTATATTGTTAGTAGTATGCAGGTGGTCTAACAAAAATGAAAAATGTAGTGCATGGGCAAAGGAACCTGATATTTTGTATTCATGCATCTGTGAGTAATGGAATATCATTATCCCAATTTCTGACCTTGTACCTCCCTCCCACACACAGTCCATCCTGAGTGACAATAGACAAATATTATTATATCTGCCAAGGAAAGAATGCCAGCTGCTTGGATTACTTCTGCTCTAGTCCCATTGGTCTTCTCTGAGACTGCAATGCAGCAAAGAGGCCAAGCAATGAGAAAGACATGGAAAGAAATCTTTGCAGGGATACACTGGGTGACTTCTGATTCAGTGGAAGGAATGTGCACTACCTTCTTGAACCTAGCTGCAGGAGAAGACAGCCTAATGCTTCCTGATGTGTTTTTGGAATTACACCAGAAGGGCACAAGTCTCTTCACCATTATCTGTGTTTGCTTTAGGCATGATATGTCAGGTGAATTTAAAAAATGCTTCTTGAGGCGGTGTCTGATAGAAAGGTGGAGGAGCTTGTATGGTTAAATACTATTTATTTATGTGGAATGTGTTCTTCATATTTCTGCTACACTTCTGCTGCTACTGAATATTTCTGTTGCAAATCTCCCCTCATTTAAGGAGCAGTTCTGAAGTTATCCTTCTGTTTGTTTATGAGACCTACTCTTTAGCTGGAAAACAACTTTGCCAATCCAAATAGAACAGAGCTTCTGTGTTTACTGACATGGAAAGTACCTCTTTCGATGTATGTGAAGCTTGTAACAGGAATATTAATGAAGTTATATAGGGCAGTTAAATGAAGTGTAAACCTTGACAGCATACTTTGAGCTTGTAATCTGGAAATCATTTGTGAGCTGCTATTGGCAGTGCTGTACGGAAGTCAGTGTTGTGAACTGATGCTGTTAAGACATGTTTGTTTAAACTCTGTTCTCCAGTAGGATGGGACACCTGTTCTCAAAGAATCTCTGATTTGGAATAAAGTTAAATGTATCTTTTGCTCAGACTGTGAAACCTATGGAATGATACAATTGTTTATTGTTCAGTAATGAGAAAACCGTGAGTTCAGAGAACTTTGCAGTAAAAAAGAGGTTTTAGAAATTGATAGTCTTATGAGCTACACAAGTACACCAGAACCAAACGTGTTCTAGTGATACCTCAGATTTGATGGACATGGTCATGTAAGTTTTTTGCACACAAAATTCAAAGAAAGAAAGAAATACACAATTTTTTCAGACTATTCTAGGCAGCATTCCCTCATCAAGAGCAGTGATAGTCTTTTTTAATTTGCAGGACTCTGCATATTGTTAACAATAAATACTGGTAATTATAAAAGCAGCTAATTTATTGTTCGTTATAATAACAGCTCATTAGCTATGACAGCAATCTCTCCACTGTTCAAAACAGAAAGCAGTACTGCTCTGCCTGTGCAGAAAAGTGTGCCTTCTTCCTTATTAGAGCCACAGCAGGGAGTGTGTTCTCATCACACTTATATTTGTCTGCTTCATTCAGCTGTCCTACTTTGAGCATCCTGGGCTCCTTTTGACTGAAAGATTCTTACATTAAACTAATTTCCCCTTCAAATTTGGCCTGAGGTGTATGTATTTGTGTGAGATGTTTCCAATTCTGGAGAATGGAAAATGTAAATTATAGTGGTGGAAGTGTTCACAGCTGCCTTGATGCCATATGAGTAAAGAAATAATTTACATTTCTGTTCATGTCATCTTTAAGGATAGCAAAGCATCCTGTGTTGTAATCTCTGTTTTATGGATGTTTGGGATTCATTTGACTCCTGTTCTGTATCTGGGAGAGAAAAAGTATGTGCAAAGCAAGGTACTTAATGAAAGTCAGGTGAGATGGAACAAGTGAACGGGACAGAACCAATAGTTGCATAATTTAATTATACAATGTCACTAGGAGAATGGGAAATGTTAGCATAATAAAAAAGGAATTGTATTCCTTGTCTGAGTTGGGTTAGACTCGGGTCCACTGCCTGCGAATTTTAAGTACAGGAATTCTATCCTTTTCACTGTGTGAGGATGGCCAATAGAAAATGTGTTGTTTGGGTTTTTTTTTAAAACTGCGTAAGTGGAGACAGAGGAAAAGAAACAATGAAGATCAACTGAATGCTGTGTTTTCAGATTACTTTGTGTTTAGCGTTCTAACAGAAGGAGAACAAGAGTCCTCCCTAGGAGTATATATAGCTCGATGTTTTGCTTTTGTGAACCACCTGATGTTAACGGTAGCATAAAATTAGTCCTTCAAAGTGTCAGTTTCTCTCTTGTAAAAAAAAAAAACAAAACCCACAACCCTTCACTCTAAAAAAAAAAATGATCTTTGAGGGTAAGGAAGCATGCAAGGAACAGACATATCAAGACCTTTAAGGAAAAAATCGCATTCTCAAGAAACTTCTAGAAGCAATCAAGAATTGTTTACCTCCCCCCAAGCCAAACTGCCGTATGTGCTGGGGGTGGATCAGACTTGATAAGTAGCTATAAGATGTGGTGGATTAAAAGAAAACAGCCCTTTTCAAATTTTCCTTAGAGTAATTTTTTTAATGTCTGCTGGGCAAGAAAGATGAAGAACAAAATAAAAAATCTTTCAAGGTTGAAGGTGTTCTGAGCTGCTTTGATAAGAGGAAGACTCCAGACTTTAACAGGAACTGATTTAGGCAAGGGGTGTGTTCCTTCCTGAGCTGTCCAGGTCTCAAAGCCAACATCAAGAGCCTTCTTCCTTCGCTATCAAGAGGAGAATTCAAAAGTCCCAGAAGAAAACTTTTTTTTTTTTTTTTAACATTAGCATTTATAAAGGTCAACCAATTAATCTATATGCAGTTCTCTAAAAGTAGTTTTCTTACCTCGTTTAACAGAGAGGAAAAATGAGGCATGAGACTTCTGCTGGTGATGGCTTCTACTGAAACCAGTTTAAGCAATTAAATCTATTTGAAATTAGCACTTCAAAACAAACGGCAAAGTCTGTCCAAGCATTAAAAAGAACCATAAGAAGAATGATTCCTGCCAGATCTACAACTCTGAAGTCTGCACATGAAGTGTAAAATCTAGACACCTCCTGTGCCTTTTCCTTGTGCTGTTAGGGCAGAATAAGCACATTGCCCTTGAGTGGTACATTTGTTTTGTGTGGTTGGTAATTGGGTGTATGGTATATTCTGCTGGATAAGGAGAGAAAGCTGTGATTCTGTAGTTTAGCCCTTGGAATAGTTTCTAGTATCTGTCAAGATTCCAAATTTCTTTCTCTTTATTTCCTAGGCAGAATTTATTTTTGTTTGCTGCAGTGGTTGATTTTAAAGGGAGAGGTGTGAGTAACTTTCTTTAGATGCTTGGGTGCCATGAAGACAGGCCTGTCTTTCTTTTTCAAATATGTTTTGAGAAAAGATAAGCTGAGCTGAGAATGTGTGCAATGCATTGAGAAACAGTGGCTTTACAACTATGGCTTCTCTAGAAAACCAGATTAAGATTCATATCTATAGCCTATTAGAATCAACAGGGTTAGAACATAGTATATTGATCCTTCTGTCCCTAAATGTTCTAGTGCTGGTAGAAAATTCTAATTTGGGCTAAAATGAAATGCACTTAATTTCTCATGGTGCCAGAGATACAGATGCCTGTCCTCCACAACATAAGAACAGGAACTTCAACAAATACACATTCTAAACTTAATTAACCCATCAGTTTTTCACACATCTTAGTACATACACTACTAGCAGTAGCTGTGCTAGGTTTCTTTCAGATTGTTTCCAATCTGCTTCATGTCCTGTTTATTTCTTTATCTGACATGTTTAATTCCATGTCTCCCATTCCCTATGTTTTTGGTCTGCCTAAAAAGTTTAAAATGACAGGGCTAGTTTACAGCATCTAGTGATTCCAGTCCATTATCATTAATAGTGCATGAAAAGTGCTCCCAGTAGCTTAGTCTTCATTCAGTAGCCCTTTTTTATTCTTTTGTTGTTATTGTTCAGGCTGTGTCATTCAGCGTTATCAAAATGCTGGTGGTAGCACTTGTTGGTAGGAAAGAAAACATTATAATGGTTCCTGCCTGTCCTCCTCCTCAGTTTTCTGTAACTGAACCTAATTCAAGTCTTACAGGTGTATTTTACTTATGAATTGTAAGCATATGGAGGAAAGTTTTCAAAAATGAGGGGAGATCTGAAAGAAAACTGAAGAAAAAGTGACATCGATTAGGTGAGTAGGTTTATTTTAAATACAAACCTTTATTTTACCTGCTGTTTCAAATGGTCAGAATAATCTTGTAAAATTATCTCTTGCTATATATACTGAGTGCTCTCTTTTTGAGAAAGTTTGTGTTTGCATATTTGTATAGATATGTGCAGATAGGTTAGGAGAGAAAGAAGAATGGTGGTTAACTGTAATTTACTTCTTTGTGAATTATTTGCTGTCAGAGTTGGAAGGAGATGAGATAGTTTGGTTACTCTTCTGTCCATTGAACTGAAGGCTTTCTGTACATAGCATTTCCTTACCTTCCATTGTTATTGTGATTTCAAGCTCTAATGCAAGAACTATTTTGATGTGCAGGAGAAGTTTAGGGGCTGGACTCCACAGAGAAATGTTTGTAAATGAATGCTAATATTACAGCAGAGGGTGGGATTCTAGGGCAAATTGATGTCTCTTAAAGCAGGTTCTGGTTCAGCTCCCTTTGGCCTTTTCTCTAGATAGGTAGTTTGGTTGGCCTGCTTTGCCATTTTAACAGCTATCACTGAACTGGGATGGTTCTCTTGGCACTGGTATTTTTCAGGGCTTTATCGTGGACCTTGATTCCTGGAACCTCTGTCTTTAAAGCACAGTCTTTCTAGCTCACTTCCCTCACAGTGCACATTTATGTTCAGGATTCAGAGAGATTCAGTGGTGCATTTTGTTTACTGCTTCTGTGATTCAAGCTATGGCTACCAGTCAATCCTCAGAACATTAGAAGTACCTTCTTAATAGAGGCAGAATTTTATTGAGTGAATCATTACATCCTATTATTGCTGAAGTAATCACCTTACCTACAACCAATGCCTCCAGAGGGAGGTATGTTCTTTCCAAAACGCTGCCATGGACAATTCATTCTACTTCTGTACAAAGCACCAGAATCTCTCTGACCATATTGTACTACAGGTTGTCATGTTTTCAAAGAGTGAAATTTATGTGCCATGAAGTATTCCATTGCCAAAATTAATAGGTAAATGAACAAAGTGAAACAGACCATTAGACCTACTGTAATATTGTAGTTGCTGGATTGTGGCACAAAAACAAAAACTAATGGGTAAATATAATCATAATATAGTGACAAGAGCTATCTATGTATAGTACACAACTATGGTTACACAATTGAAGGCAGTCAACCATTATAAAATATGATTTAGTTGACAGACCAATTGCAGATAATCTTGCTTAGAACAATACTATCCTTGGTCAGTTTGTTTTAGCTGATGGAAAATGATAAATGGCAGCTGTTTCTTTCCTAGCTTTTCAGAATTTCATTTCAATTTTGCTCTGATAATTTGCATTATCCTGGACTACAGTACTTGAATTTTTGTGCTTGCAAAAATGTTCCTAAGGCACGAACAGTTTGTTCCTGAATATTCATGCAAATAAGAATTTAGCTAAAGGTCTTCAGTGCAAATGTTCACTCTACCACCCTGAAATTTTTCTGTTGCCCTTTTTTATTTTTGCTTTAAAATAATGCTTCATGATTTTAAGTGAACACTCAACATCTAATCAAGGTAAACAATTCATAAGCTGAACTATATTTGTATAATAAGATTAGAAAGCTCTGAATAGCTAACATAATTATAGCTTCTTTTAATGGACAGCTTGAGAGAAGCTGCAATATTGAATAATTCAGCTGAAAGGACACAAAAGTATGCAGGTTTATTTCCATTGGATTTAGTATACTGATTTAGGCCAGTAAGATGGTGAGTTAACTCCTTAGTTATTGCATCTTTCATTAAATTTCACTTTAGTATGAAATAAATGAATAACTGCAAAAACACTAAAATTCAGATACATATGGTAGAGAATTGAACATGTCAATCCAGAGCTTGTAAATGCAAATTGACAGTCAGAAACTAAACACTGATGGATTGAAAAAGCCAATGTTGTGTTCTTGTATGGGAATAGACAGGTATATCTTGCACAATTTAGAGCACCTCTAAGTCTGTTTATTAGAGTCACCTAGTGTAACTTAAAACACCTTTTTGGACCATCTCTTAGAGCCAGAAAAGAGAATGAAGTTTCTTCAAGTTATGCCACTCAAGAATTTACCAGTCACAAAAACAGATTTAATACTGCTTTATTCTGCTCAAGTATTTCCAAGTATTTTAAATGCAGGAGAGAGTTGAGTTGCATTCCATAGATATGTGAAAATAATCATTTGCTTCAAATTATTTTCTCTCATGAACAACTTTTGAAGAAATATATAGTCATAGTAATGTGTTGTAGGTTCAAGGAGAAATCTAAAACAGTACATAACTAGCCTGTGCTAGAGCCAGCATTGCTCATTGCATCTTCAGTGGCAGACCACTCATGGATTTTTCTATACAGCAAAATAAAACTCTGCAGAAATACCTGAGATAATTTAGAGGGAAATCTAAACATGTGTTTTAGCATACCTTTTATACCTGTTTTCACTGAACAGTACATTAATTTGTATTGCTAATGCCACATGGTATGTTACTTGGATCCAATTTTTTTTACACTGGATTTTATTGAATGGACACGTTTTTCTTAGAAACACAGAATGATTTGGGTTGGAAGAGACCTTTATAGGTCGTCTAGTCCAACTCCTGTACAACGAACAGGGACACCTACATCTCAGTCAGGTTTCTTAGGAATTTGTGGTCCAGCCTTACCACAAATGTCTCCTAGAATCTCACAGAATCACAGAGTGACCTGAGTTGGAAAGGACCTCAAAGATCGTGAATGTCCAACCTCTCCCGCCACAGGCAGGGCCACCAACCTCAACTTTTAATACTAGGTCAGGCTGCCTAGGGCCCTATCCAACCTGGCCTTGAGCACCTCCAAGGACAAGGCATCCACCATGTCTCTGGAGAATCTGTTCCAGTGCCTCACCACCCTTATTGTAAAAAAACTTTTTCCTTATATCCAACCTAAATCTCCTTCTTTTAGTTTGAAACCACTTCCCCATCCTTTCACAACAGAGCTGCTATGACTCTGTCCCCTTCTTTCTTGCAGCCCCCCTTGAGATACTGAAAGGCCACTTTCAGGCCTCCCCTGAGCCTTCTCTTCTCCAGGCTGAACAACCACAGCTTTCTCAGATTGTCCTCATAGGAGAGATATTTCATCCCTTTGATAATCTATGTGGCCCTTCTCTGGATGCACTCCAATAGGTCCATATCTTTCCTGTGCTGAGGACTC
Source organism: Phasianus colchicus (assembly GCF_987193195.1). Classification (NCBI taxonomy): domain Eukaryota; kingdom Metazoa; phylum Chordata; class Aves; order Galliformes; family Phasianidae; genus Phasianus; species Phasianus colchicus. Next base: position 12,697,946 of record NC_143442.1, read on the forward strand.
CACGTCTGGATACAGTACTCCAGATGAGGTCTCACCAGCACAGAGCAGAGGGGCAGGATCACATCTGTGACCCCTGGCCATGCTGCTTTTGATGCACTTTTTTTTTTATGCTGAAAGGGCACAATTCTGGTTCGTGTCCGACTTGCCATCCACCAGTACTTCCAAGTCCTTCTTGCATCAATCCTTTCATCCTCAGCTTGAATTGATAGAGGAGGTTGCCAGGACCTAGTTGTGTGGCCTTGCTGATTTGTAGAACCACACGAGATTCTCCTGGGCCTACTGCTCAGCCTGTCTAGTTCTCTCTGGATGGTATCCCACCCTTCAGATGCATTGTCTGCACCACACAACTTGGTGTCATCCATAAACTTGCTGAGGATGTGCTTGATCTTACAGTTTGTGTCACTGATGAAGGAAAGTGAAGACTGAGGCAAAAAGTTGTTGAATACTTTTTATTGCTTTCATTCGCAGAAATAAAGGACAGCCAACAGAACTTGCGAATACAAATGTAGATCTTGAAATCTTAGTCCTCAAAGTCCTGCTTCCATTTATCAAATAACTATTGTTGTAGCACACTGCTTAATGTGAGCCATTGCTATGATGAGTGAAACCTATCACAAAACAATAAAAGCTTGAATGTTCTAAATGCAGAATTAGGTGGCTTGTTGAGTGATAATATATTGCCTAACCTAATGAGAAGACATTACCTTTAAATAATGGACCACATCATAGATTTAATTATCCCAATGCAAGGTAGTAGGTGCTTCATGCAGACAAGGTCAATTACCTTATCCAGAAGAGCCTGTTTGAAGTGTATTATGAATAATTCACAGACTTAGAAATTAGCTTTGAAAAAGTGTCCCAACTATAATGTGGTGAAAGCATTCAATTTCGTTCTTAATGTATTTAAGATAACACCCAAAGGACAATTATGGCTGCTTAACCATAAGACTACTCAAGTGACAAGAAATGACAATTGTATGGTCAAATTCATGTTCACGCATTTTGCAGAGTGAAACATTGTCATCGTAGCATATTCATATGAGGTCACAAAAAGCAGATTTCAAACATCATCTTGGTGGCTTTAAATGCCAAATGAAATTTCATCCAATATGGATACCTTTATTAATCTTTCTCAGTGGAGAAAATCAGTTGTTGCTGTACTAGCTTTGGCTAATAAGAGTTTTTAGTTCTTTGGCTTTCTACTCTTAAAACAAAGTTTCACAGAGATTGACTAACTTTTATGATTTTGTAGTGTCTGCCAAACCTGAAAGTGGAATCAAAACATTTCATTTTCCATCTTTAATCAGAAGACTAGTCTTCTGCTGTGAGAGCTAAATCATGCTGTTTCAAGGAAAGTATTGTTGCAGTCTAGGACTATTTAGCATTAGAGTTAAAATGTGATACTAGCGATGGTAACAAAATACTTACTCACTTGACATATGGTGACCTTATGTGTGAATTAGAAATGCAATAAACCTGCAAGTCTGGGGATTAACATGCTCTCTCAGCATATTTTGATTCCACAGGCAAAACAATAACCTTAGCTTTCTCTCTTTGACTTTGCAATAAGTGATAATGGCCAGGGGAAACCCCTTGGGGGCTGCAGTATTCTAAGATGCCTGGCAAGAAGATGGCTAATTCGTCAGGTACCTCAGTTAAAGTGTCTAAATGTAATCATGACATTTCATGGCCTTTGAGTTTACCTGTTTTATTTGCTTGAAAGGGAAAGCTCAGCAGAATTTTAGAGGGTGCTATAGAATTGCGTATCTAATGAGGCGTACAGCCAGCCTAATCCTGTTTCCATTCAAGTCAATGTCAAGAATCCCATTTAGTTCAGTAGGCACCGGCCCAGGATTCCTAGCACTTTCAAAAAGTAATAAGCTACTAAAATAAGTGATGAAGTCAGAAACAGCCGAAAAGAGACAGGAAAGAAAATTTCCATTAACATAGCAATAGTGGAAAACAGAAAGCATGGGAGCTCTGATTTTGGTATATTCACTCATCTATCCTCTATTTTGAACCTATTCTCAAAAAAAAAAAAAAAAGCCAACAAAAAAATTCCCTTCTCTCCTCATTCACTCTGTCACTGGCCTCCACCCCAGTGATTTCTGATAAGAGAGGAAGACTTGATAAAGACCAATTTGAGTCTAAGAGGCTTGCTAGTTGATGTACTTATCCACATGCATTAATGTGAGCAGATGTTTACATGGTAGTGTTAAGTAAACCAGCTGTTTGGGAGTCATTTATGTATTTTTAGAAGTAAAGCTGTATGGTTAAATGCTTAAAAACCTTTAGTCACAATGTAGAGAAGAAAATAAACCCAATTTCAGACAAATAAACCTGATCCTCTGTTTGGGGATTGTTACCTTTACACACACCAGCTTTCTATGTATCTGAATTTACAGTGCAATAGAGCTGTATCTTACCTGAATCTCAGGGCATCTAATTTTGTCTTGAACAGTTGCACGTGAGTGGAAGAAAACAAACAGCACAGAGCCAAATGCTGAGTTGAGGGTGGGGGGAAGAATCACACATCACTTTTCATTACGAGAGGTTGTATGTTGCTGATTATTTTTGCAGTCTGTCTAATAATAAGGCATGCATCAGGGTAATGTCTGTCTTTGTATTTGTTCTACTTTTCAGATTTGAGAAGAAGTGTAATCTTTAGGACTGTGTTACAGCCATAAACCATGTAACTTGTATTTCTTAATTTCTTAATGTCAAACAAATTGGAAAAGCTTCTTATGTGGAGGTGCGCATAGGTATAGAGAGAAGAATTTGGAGACAGAAGCTCTTGCGTGTTTTTAAAGGTAGTTTGCCCTTCACAGACTCCTTCTATGTTCAGTGGGATTAGCTGTAAAATCTGAAACTTCGCTATGATTTTGGTACTACTGGTTTGTACTTGTTTTGAGTAAGGTACATTTAATTAAGGAGAATTACTGTTGGAAGGAAAAATGATTTTGTATGTAGTGATCTTGTGGGATTCTATTTCGGTTGTGATCCAGCTCTCAAGATTTACCTTTAATCAACAGCAATTAAAGACTTGTGGTAGAAGGATGTGTTGTGTGTGTAAAGGTCTTGATTCTTATTTCATTAAGTTTGTAGATTGGCTGAATGGTTCTGATGATGGTTCTTTCACTACTCATAGAGAGGACACTTAGAGATAGCCATCTTAGTTATGGTGAAAATGAGAGGAAATAAACATGAAAATAATTACTGTGGAAAATCAGGACTGTAAACCTGCAGAGTTTATATTCCATAAGAAAAAAAAACATGAAAAAAGTATTTGATTCACTTACTGCAGTCTATACTGCTATGGCAGCTAGAGTCCTTGAAGTTGAAGGCTCTACTCCAGTAGTGCCAAGAAATCAATAGATGAGGCCAGGTCACCTTCAGTATGTATTGGGGTAAGATGCCTGGAACTTTCACTGAGAGCGGGGAGTGTGTGGTGTCTGCAAACTTTCAAGCTCTGTGGCTTGCTTCATGGTTATTTTTGTTTTGTAACCTCTGCCCATTCCAGTATTCACTACAGTGGTGAAGCTACAGCCAAGTTCTTCCTTCTGCTTCAGGAGCAGAAAATTGCCTCTTGAGCTGAATATTATTCCACGTTAGTGACAGTAGAGCTACAGAGTAGTTCATACTCTATCCGGTGCAGAAATATAAATACACACTCGTATATATATTCTTCAGTTTGCTGCAGTTGTACAAAGATGTATACAGGAACCTGAGAGCAATTAAATAGCAAAAACTAAGTAGAAGATCTATTTTAATGATGTAAACTCATTTTAACAGGGTGAAGGAAAAAAGAGCTGCAAATTGATTAAGCTGCTCCACAGAGAAGACAGATTGTTGTCATTCTGACCTTTAAAGCTGTTCAGGATCTAACAATAGGAGCATCTGAGTACAGTATTCTATTTTTATTTTTTTTTTTCATTTATATTCTCTTGTTTTTCTCCTTACCTACTGGCTTGGAGCCAGTGCATTTCATGGTCTTGCATATGTTCTGCTACAGACGTATTTTTCCAAAGTACCCAATTTCACTGCACTCCAGCCTACCTTAGGATGATAAATGATGCCCCTACTGCTCTGACCAACAGAAGTGTAATTGCAGTCTGAGAAGGGGACAGCTGAGCCAATACCGTGCTATTAGTTGGAGTATATCCTTAAGTTGAAACTGACTGCATTTGTTTATTGCAGTTGAATTTCCAGTTCCTCCTCTTAAGGCATTAACTGCTGACGTTAATTGTAACATTGAGGAAAGCAGAATTGCTTAGCAGTTGAAAGCAGTGTCAAATCAACAGTTATTTATTTACCATTTCTCTGCAATGTAACACATCAGACTATAAAGAAGTTTAATGAGTTGCAGTAGTACTTCTGGCCTCTCAGAGATACCGGGAAGCTGTACGAGTGGTTTTGAGAAAGTGCTTGTAGCTGAGCATTCTCCTCTGTGGTGCTGGGCATCCAGATTAATACAGTTAGGATCATAGAAATTACAGCTGAGTGTTGTCTTTTGCTGATTAACTTGTTTTGGCAGCACAAAGTAAACACAAAGTAAAGTTCACCTGGCTCTCTGAGAGTTCAGAAGAAGAGGAGAAGAGGGGCTGAACATGGTTTTCACTCTGCTTGTTGGCCCACAATTAGTATAAGATTTGGAATTATGCCTGGCTATTTTTCTCTTCTCTCTTTTTTTTAATGTTGTTCATCTTTTAGAGTACAGCATATTTTGTGTTCTTATATTTTAAACAGTCTAGTATAAATCTAAACACATAGCTATGTTGCTTTTATTTTTGACTCTCACCATTATATAAAGCTGTACAGAGAACAATACCAGATTTCTCCTATCAAATATACGCATTTGCCCAATTAATGTTACAGGTAATTTCAGTTGTTCACATCTAATTTTCCAAATGGCTCTTTCCAAAACAGAAGCACTGTATCACTAATGACTCTGATCGCTATTATCAGTTTTGAGAAAATCCCCTCATTTATTCAAGTAGGGATTTCAGCTTCAAAGTGATTAACAATATGTTATTACCTCTTCTAATTCATGTTCTAATAGGAACATTTTTTAAAAATTTTCAATCCTGTTCAAAATTTTAGCATATTTACTGATGATGATTTGTGATTTCTTTTAAGATTAATCTAAGTCGTGAAAGTCAGTACTTACTGTCAATCACATACAGGAACCAGTTTGTGGTTACGCTTCAAAAAGACACTGTGGAAATGACATTGTCTCATGACTTTCTGATCAAATTCACTCTGTGTAAATAGATGTTATTCTCTAACTGTCTGGCATGCTGGGATGTGAAAGGCAAGGTGTGTTCTTGTGGTTTTGTGAATCAATATTACTAATAACTATTCTCTTTACCCAAATCTAGTTTTTATTATTCCTATAGGATTTCATCACAAGTTTGATGACAACAAAATTAACTTGTCTTTTTCAGAGAGTTGTCAAGCCAAGACAATGTATTTCAGTCACTAATAGCTGTGCTAGTGCAGTGTTAGCAGGGGAGAAAAAAAAAATGGGGGAAAAAAGTAATAATAAGGATACATTTTTGTTAATGCGTATCCAGGAAGAAGTTCTGTTGAGTAAGGTAATTCCATTTTTACTCAGATACTTTTCAAAATAAAGGGATGGAGGATAACTATTATTAGTGTATGTAATATCTCCCGAAGGACTAAGCAAAGATTGCACTTCACAGCATGTTTTCCTGTAACTTACCCAGTTTCTTATTAGATGGCCCAAGTGTCCCCATTTTATCTATTTTCATCTTCTAATCTATCAAATTGCATTTTGCTGTGGGCATGATCCAACAAACTTTCACAAATATCTGCAAGTATTGTATTAAGCCTTGTATTATTTCTACTCAACCTTATTCCAGCTGACTTGTGACTATAAGCTTTGGCAACATACCAGGTTGTAGACCTGGATTTCTTGACGAAGAGCTTAGGCAGACAGACAGATGAGATTACACAGGGTTGGGAGCTTTACAAATGTGGGGACTTTGCTGTACAGATTCACTGTTGCAGCACATTGAGTGCATGAGGTGTAAAGTGCTGCATGTAAGGTCTCTCTGTTACTCCCCATCCGTGCCCCATCCTGAGTGCTTGAGCTCCCATTATGGCGCTCTCAGGAGCAAATGGATCAAATACATAATTATTTTCCCTCTTCTACCACCTTCATTATTCAGGCCTTTTTTTTCAGTCTCTTAGTACCTATGGATCTTTGTCTTTTTTTTCTGCCCAGTGACAGCCAGAGTTTGTCTAATGAATTCTTACAGCCTGAATCTGTTTTATAACAGCTTGAAACAGTCGCTAAAGTAGATGCTCATGAAAGGCCCATCCAGCTTCAGCCAGTCTGTGCTTCTGTGAACAGGTCATCCTTAGTGAGCGCAAGTAAGCACAAGTACCCTAATTTCCCTGGAACCAGATCCACTTATAACAGTTGCTGCATCTGTCCAGTTTTATCCCCAGAAAGTTATAGTGAATGGATAAGCTGTGGAGTGTTTCTTTTTGGCAGTCTTGCCAGGGGCAGTTGCTTGTAATATAATTTTTACAGTGCTGTAAAAGTAGTTGCTTTAACATTCCCATGAATAACAAGTACGTGCTAAGTTTTCTCCTGATGAAATGATTGGCACACAGTTTGTTGCACCATTCGCAGTCTTTGATGCTTCAGCTGTTGACCCCTATCCACTCTGATGTATTTCTAGTCTCTGAAGTTGCTTCCTCTATGAAAACTTCAATAGCATTTCCCCATTGCAGGAGATGGCCTTCCAGTGGAAATGAGCAAGTTGGTGCAGGTGAAAGTATGAGGCTGAGGAACAGAATGAGCAATGAAATGGCAATGTATGCAGGCATCATCTTATTTCTGTTGTTTGTGCTAGTTATACCTTTAAACTCCAGACTTTTTCTGAGCTGGACCTGCTTCTCTGGCCCAGGGAGGGCCATGCTGGAAACATTGTGGCTTACCTATCACCATTATTCACTTGCAATTGAATCCAGACTATTGACCCAGCACAGAGGGATGATGTGCAGTGATGCTGTGGGCCTATCTGTTAAGGCAGTGCAGAGTTGGTTTATCTGAATTTACTTGGTAGTATTAGTCTAAACAGAGAAAAATGAGAATGGGAAAGAAAACTTGAACAAGGGAGAGGGAAAGATCTGAAAGCATGACGGACAGATTTGAAGTGAAACTGAGCTGAAACGTGGGAGATGAAAGGAATGAGGTAGAATGTTTTTTTTTCAACAGGATAGGATATCCAGTCCATCATCAGCAAAAGCAAAACTCCTGAAGGTTACAGCTGAAATTTTCTGTTTTCCAAACATCCTAAAAGCTGCAATCTTCTCTGTGTTTTTGGTTTTAGATTGTTTTTGTTGTTGGCTTTTCTTCCTCACCTATCTTAAGCTGTTCACATAGTCTCTCTTTCTGGCTCAAGTCCCACTTGGCATCTTTCAAGAAAGTTGTCACTTGGCCAGAAATTTATTGAAAAAACAATCCAGCCTGAGCTGGCAGGCTGCTCAAAATATTTTCAGTCATCTTTGGCCTTCTGCAAAAATGACATGTACTAGGCATAAAATTTTACTCTGGTTGTAGATTCAATCTTCCTCATCATATAAAACTCTTGGGGTCTTAAATCCCTATCTGTTCTCAAATCTGTGTCTCCAAGGGTTGATGCTAATTTTGCTTTGCTGAAGTACTGTAAATGTGGTATGGAATAACTCTGTCATTGCATCTCAGCAGTCCTGAACATTAGCCTCCTCCTAAATTTAGGAAAAGAAAAAGTCCATGTTTATTTACATTCTTTTTGTCCACTCTCATCTGTGAAAATATCTTTAGCAATTTTAGGAAGAGCACTGTGGTAACAGCTGCTCCAAAGAGAGAAGACGACAAATGCTACTGTCTGGTTTTTTTTGTTTGTTTTCTTTAAGCAATTACTTCAGCCTGAGACTGTATAATAGCAGTGTACCTTGACAACAAAGCTGAATAATGAAAAAGAAAAAGTCAGCAAAGTACTGCCTTTTTTTCTGCCTTTTTTCTTTTCATTCTAACCACACTTTTAAAAATAAATAAATAAATTAGGGACAGATTTTTTTACTTAGTAACATTTTCCTGGGGAGTAGGTCCACTGGCATTTGCAAAACTGCTTCAGTTTACAATAGCTACTCTGAATAAGGATTACAGGATCTGGCCAAAAATTGAAGTCAAATTCAGTGGACTGCTATTCGGTACAGAACGGCATCTGTACTGCTGCTGTGTTTTGACCTCCTACAATTTCCAACACAGTTGCATTTGTTGCCTCTGAAAATCAAGACAATGGTATTTGGGTGTCTGTTTAAAGAAGGATAAAGGACAATGAAACCCAATTGCACAGTTGGCATGGGGAACTTGTAGGTAAAATGGAGTAAGTATTAATTGGATGTTATAATCTACCGAAAAGAGAGGGAGAAAGCATAAAACAAGTATATGTGTCATATAACAGCATCATAGTATGGTACAAAACTATTTGGACCATCTGGTGGCTCAGTGAATAATGTTCAAAGGAATCATGTTATTGGGGGATTTTTTTTCCATGTTTCATATTAAATACATTATTGTTTTCCAAGACCTTGAGTTAAAAATAGGTTTTTGTTGCGATATGCAGAAAACTCACTGTCACCTCAGAAAAAGATGCTGTTTTCTACCTGCTGCAGTAGAGCCACAAGAATCTCACAAGGATCTATAAAACCAAAGAGCAGTTTTTTCACCGTTAATTCCCAGAACTGCTTTAAGAAGAGACAGAATGTACTAGTAAATGCAACACAGCCCAATTTCCTATCAGTGTGTATTAGAAGCATATTCTCCCAAAGTTGTGAACTGTTGTTCAAACCAATGCAGATTGAGTCATTAGTACTATAGACTTTGTTGAGCAGACAGCTGATACAAATTTTTATTTTGCATTATCCATTCAATGTAGAATAATTCTCCAGTTTATCCAAAATTTTGACCAAAATTATTGTAAACATTTCTTGTTCTATTTTTTTTTTTCCTGCTGAAAAGGGCAAAGGGGCTGACTTAGATGGCAATTTAGGCTAGGGATATGTTGGAATGGAAATCAGAAGCATGGTAAGATCTTAGAAAATACATCTTTGGAATTTTTCCTTGTCTCACTGTCTTACTACTTTCTCCTCTTCTTTCAAGAGGTTTTTAAGAATGGATCAGCTGAGTGCATAACTTGGCCTCTGTATTGGTTTTTGGATTCAGTTATTCAGGTTGGCATTGCAGTGTGTATGTGTACATGTCTACTAACTAATTGTTTCATGTGACATACAAGATACTGGGTGAGGATTTGATGCTGTTGAAGTGGTTGATGCAAACAGATATTTTATATTCTTGACTGCTAGCAGCCAGTTGCCTTCAATTGCTTTATTCTATTCTACAATCAATATTTTTCCAGTTTTTATTGTTGATGTGTTTTCCACTTAAGAGAAAACAGCATAGATGTAACTTAGTCTGTTTTTTTTATTGATAGGATACGTAAACATCAGATTTAATTCACTTCTCTGCTTAATTCAGTTTGACTTCAGAGAGAAGACTGAACATAAGACTGCCAAAAGAATGTTGTTTCAGTACAATATGGTTGGTTTCAATAGTTCAAATATACACAGATAAATTGGCTTGCTGTGGTAGTGGAAAAGACCTTAAACTGACTTGTTTTAATATCTTGGATAACCCTAGAAGCCTTCTCTGTGTTAGGATATGCAATTATTGGAGACGGATTTTCAGTTTGTACAGCACAGGATTTTAACATGGAATATACTTTACCTTGTTATATTTCTATCATTAGATTTTTGTTTGTAGCAATAACAAGAGCCACCTGGCAAACGATGCTGACAAATCTTGAAAAACATTCAAAATATAATACTGTTAAAAACACATGGCTTATTTTAACTCATGCTTTATAAACGTAAAAATCAATGGCAAGACTTTCTGCCTATGTATAAGTAAATTGTCTCTGTAGAATTTGCTAGAGATCTATATACACTGTAATTTAGTGCAAAATGCTTTTGCAATATGCTGCTTTCCCCATCCTCCAGCTTCTGAGCGTCTATACAAAAAAATTTTTGAAATAACTTCTGCTATTCAAATATGAACAAGCATAAAACCTTTAAAATAACTCATATTTCTAGCAATTCCAATGCATTCTAATAGAGAAAGAAATGAGAACTGTCAGTACAACGGAGATTTAAAAGAATGGAGATTTTCTAGTAAGTTTTTTTTAGAGGGACACCTAATCCCAGTATGTGCTCAGCCACTCTCATGATTAGAAGAACAGTACATGATGCAAATAAAGTTAATCTCAAGACCCATCTCCTTCTAAGGATCATTAGAGACAACCTACGTATGTCCACTGCTATTGTCTTCATAGTCCTCAGCCTCTGTGCTCATGATCTGTACTGTCTGTTCCAATTTTGCTTCTGGTGAAGTACATTTTGTAGAACTAACAGTGAACTGTGTAGTTAAGCACACTGATAGAGCAGATACTGGCAATCTGCTGAAGAACCAGCATCTGAAACGAGCTTACTTTGTGCCTCTCAGGATGGGGGAAAATAGAATTTTTGTCTGTGTGCTTTAGTATGCCAGGGTATGTGTATATATAACAAGGTTTTCAATCTTACTTAGGCATCTGGATGCTTAGTATGCTTAGTAGCTGTTGAATAAATCAGTAGACACAAAGAGCAAAACTGTAGAGATAGAAAAAAACATCAAGATGGTCAACTGAAGATAAGACCTCTTACTCATTCCTTTCAAAAAACCTATGCCAACTTTTCAGTGAGCAGATTGAGCAATATGGGGTGGAATAACTTGTGAGAAACTATTTTCTAATACTTTTACAGTTTGGTCACTTGAGGCTTGTTTGCTTTGCCTGGTTTGGGATTGTTCCACACATTTTCTCCTTTGGTACCATAGTATGAAGTTCAAAAACAGCCTTAAAATAATTTTTATAACTGATTTTTCTTCAGCTCTAAATAGACAAAAATGCATAGGAAATTGTACTTTTATTTATTCCGTATGGTTTTACTTCATTGTTTGGGTTTTGGGTTGTTTTTGGTTTTTTTTTTTTGTTTTTTTTTTTTTTTTTGTTTTAACTGAATACTATGTTATTGGGTACAATTTATGCAAATAATGAAAAATTAATAACATTTGATTTTAAGTGGACTTTTTGCCTTAGATATTTTAGGTGGAATTCTACAGACTTATGCAACCATTATTTGTTTCTTGGACAATTTTAATGACCCTTGATTAATGTTACTGGCCTAAGTCAGAGGCTTCATCATTACAGAAATAAAATTGTTTTATTTAGAGGTGGAGAAGAATTGGTAATTGAAAAAAAAAAAAAAAAAAAATCATACCAGAATGACAGAATGAAAGATGTAACAAATTTACAGACTTAAAAGAAAGAACCTTAGTGAACAATTATTGACCAAGCCCAGTCTCAACACCAGGTGCCCTCCAGTATAGAATAACGTAAAATTTCTAGGAAGAATTTAAGGATTGATTGATTGGTGGTGTTAGTGAAATATTACGTTGTGTCAGCATTACAAGTACATAGCATACAGTATGTCTCAGTAATCCCTAAACGCTTCCCATATTGCTTTGAGTCCCACAGATTTAAGAGCTTTGCTTGAATAGCTCAATAATTTCTCGTGTTGTACTATAAACAGATGGAAGAGAGTTTTGAAGAAACTGGGCATAATTTTCCTTAATAGTACAATTGATCTCAAAGGGACCAGTTAGGGAGAAAGAATTTTCTCATCTTCTCTAAAGGGCAACATAATTGTGCCTAATAAATAGAATTTTTGAGAAGATTTTGGTTTGGTCTGTTCCCTTGACAAACTAAGACTGTTCCTGATAGTTGAATTCCATGTTTTTTAGCATTATATTTAATTTAGTTTTAAATGACTTAGACTGTGGTACTTCTACAACTCTCTCGCTCTATATGATAAATCTGTATATGTTTGCTTGATATTGCTTGATAAAACATAACAGAAATTGAAAGATGCTAGGAAACTGTTAATACTTTATTACTGTGATTGATTGCTTATTTTACTGTTATGCAAAGGTATATAATGATTTCTGCCAAAAGAATCTAAGAAACAGGTTGAATTTGGTTAATGAATACTATTATTTGCTTATAGTCTGAAAGGCTTGTCTTTATCTAAGTATTTTTTTTTTCCAAAACAGGCACTTTTGAAATTAAATTAAACACGTCTATATAAAGGCCTATTTCAACTGCTAGACAAATAAGTCTCTCATTCAGTACAGGTTACTATTCCAAGCTTTATCAAGTAATTTCCCAATAATACAGTAAACTCCTGTTTCACTGGCAACAATGATCTATTTATTCAGCAACAGCTGAAGAGAAAAGAATAAAAACATTCTTTGTGTTGACAGTAATATGAAACAGAAAATAATTGTGCACATTTTTGTATGATGATTCCTTAGATGTTCTAGAATTATGGTTTTGTAATGAGTATCACTGCATATTGGTCAGAATCTTCTTGTTTAATTGTTTGTATCATGAGAATGGAGTTACTTCCTATTTGTATTTTCCTTTTTCCGTGAGTTTGCAATTCAGTAGTCTAAGCTTGGAAGGAAAACAAATATGAATTAATTTTACCATGTGATTCTAAAACTCATTTTAATTAGTCTCTTACAATCTACTGTTAACCTTGATTGCATTTCATATTTTACACTTTCTTGCTTTGTATAATGAGGAATGCTGCCTACTAATAATGTTAGTAGAGCAGAAGAACATACTGATACATTTTTCTACATTAGATTTGCATTTTATTTTTGGAAGTGCCTCTGATCAGAAAGCCTTGCTATTGCAGTTTTGCTAAATTTTACCATCTACCTGTACATGTAATTCATTACATTTCTTGATTTAAGGATTAAGAAGTCAATGAAAAAGTTATCTAGGCTGGAAGAAAAAGTCAGTTTTAGAAAAATGTTAATCTGAGGATTTAATTGTATCTGAATCTGCTTGATGTATCTATTAATATTGGATGTTTGATGCATAAGAAATTATGAAATTTAAACAAAAACTATTTTCGTTTATATAAATACATAGATCTTAGAGCTCCTGTAGATAGAAAATAATTTCATAGAGATAATTCATAAGTAGGGAAATCTTTTTCCACTCTTATCTCCTACTTGAGTCCTTAATCCAGAATGTTTGAATGTCTCACAGAGCTTAGCGTTAGCAAATTTCACCCTTGGAAAGCATATTAAAATCCCAAGTCCTGATCCACTAGAAACTGATAAATTTTTTGTTCTAGTTTCAAGAGGAGCTGAATTAAGTTCATAGTAATAGGTGAGATTTTGTGTTATTTCAAAAGATTTTTGCGCCTTATATATGATTGTAATGTAAAAATCCCATTCTAAGAGCTGGAATTTACTTCACAACCGGCCAGTTTTGCAAGAAGTCTTTGATCAATACAGGGTGGGTCAAGACAGCTGTGTAGTGTGATTTCATGTTAGAATTGCTCTCAGACTCCTTCAGTGATGAGGTCTCTGCTCTAGCATCATGCAAACTCTCTGGATAGAGCTGATGCAGACAGTGATGTTGGGATTGCATGTCAAAAATCCTTACAGCTGAAATGCACCAAAATTCTCAGGGTCAATCGGCACGTAAGCCTTGTGAGGAAAACATCTGTTCCTCAAATGAAACAGTATCTCCATAAAGCTACTCTTTTCCCAACACATATTCATTAAAATAGAATTTGGGCAAAGTTTACAGTTTGTTATTTCTAAAGTTTGCATCTTTTCTTTCAATATTATTTAACATGTCCTCTTCCATTCTCTTTCTCATTCTTAAGAGAATCAAATTTGCTTATCAAGTTCTTTCTTTCTCTTTTTTTCTTCTTTCTGTACCTTTCATCCAGATGGAATACCATTTGCTTGGTGGGTTGGACGTGCCAATGAAAAGCATCTTTACTGGGGAGGATCACTTCCGGGCATTCAGCAGTGTGCATGTGGACTGGAAGAAAGTTGTCTGGATATGAGATATTTTTGCAACTGTGACGCAGATAGAGAAGAATGGTAATAATTTTCACATGTGTGTGGTATAGTGTCTGTGCAACAACTGGGGGTAGGAAGCAGGGCAAGAAGGATTAAATCTGCTTTTCTAAGTCTGGGGAAATCTGAATGGTTTGAGTATAAACAAATGAGAAGGAAAGTCGAATTAGAATTTGGATTCTGATTTCAACTTAATTTTCTTCTTTGAACCAATGACATGATATCCGGTTAAAGAAGGTTTCTGGGATGGTTGTCCTCAAAAAAAAAAAAAAAAAAAAAAAAAAAAGTTGCTAAATGTCAATTCCAGGGTTTTAATTTCTTTGAAAGTTTCCAGTGATTCATTCACAGCACTGCATGGATAAAAGCTATAGGAGGTTGGTGTGTGATTATGTATGACAGCAGAAGTTTCAGGCATAGACTGCAAAATTCAGGTACAAACAGTCAAAGAACAAGAAATCTGTACTATCTAAAGATCTTGTATTTTTCTTATAAAACAGCGTATCTGTATATTCCTTAATTTTCTTTTACGTTGAGTTCCAAGCTTTTTAAAGTCAATGGAAAGGCTTCTGTAGGTTATGCTTCAGTCTCCATAAGAAGTTTTAGACTTATGACATCAACACTCAAAGCCTTCCTTGGGTTTAGAGCTTTCTTGTGCCCAGATGTTTCAAACCAACAAACAAAAAAAAGTCAGAAATGGCTTGTCATTTTTAGTGTTAGGCTTTTTTTGTTACTCACTATGTGGCATTTGCAATAAGGCCTCATTTCCAGACAATGTGCTTATTCATCTGGACGTCTTATATTCCCAGAGTTACTGTTCAGTGTCAAAAATCATAGTTGTAGAAGCTCTTTGTGTAAATATTGGTTTATGAATATGATTTGTATCAGTTTGTTTAGATAGGCTTCATTGTGCATGTTGATCTATCTTTTCTTTAATGTTTGGTTACCAAAAACACTTCAGTGAGGTTTGTACATGAGTATCAAAAGCAGCTGATTTTACTGGTTCCTGGCTGTGTCATCCATGTTTTTCTTTATTTGGTGAGCTGCTGTTCTAGACTGTACTGTGGTGGCAGTCTGAGATTGCAGGACAGTGCACCATCTGTGCACAAGATCATAGTAGCTGATGCTAGGTGAAGGCTAGATGCAGTTTTATAGCATTTCTCCTAAGAAATGAAGCCTAAGGAAGTTATGCTGGATGTGTTTATCCCCCCATAATGATTTTGAACAGGCAAAGACTTTTCAAACAAATTTAACAGAGGAGCAGAAATTACATATTCTATGAAAATGTATGCCAGGTTAAGGGGAAAAAGACATTTAAAATCCACAAGAAAGAAGTTAAGGAACAATAAGCCTATACTTAGATACTCACGTTAGATTTTGGAAAAACCCTCATGAGACAAGGATGTTACATGTCATGGTTCATTATTTTGATTGCTCACAGAGTTTCCCATCTCTCCTAGTTTCTTGATGATATCAGGACACACGTAGATATTTCCTTAGCTAAACTACCTACTGTTTGTTTGGGGGTACAGATGTGTTTTGTTGGGTTTCTTTTTTTTTTCTTTTTTAAATCCGTTAGAAGTCTGGTTATCTGTTGGATGGTATTCGAAGTTGCATGTTGCTTGTTTAAAACCTAGAAATCCCAAGATCTTTACAAAAAGTTTCTAAACATTATAAATTTCATGCCTTTTGAAGAGTACTTTTCTGTTTCTCTGCTTGAACACTGACCTCCTGATATATAATGAACATTTGAATCTGAAACCTGCTGAGATTTGAACTTAACCTGCTATACATTATCTTAGAAGGAACAAGTAGTAGATGTACTTATTTGCCTTAGCATGAAATAAAATGAGTGCTACAGAGTGGAAAACCAGAAAATCATTTTAGCTCTTTTTAGATAAATCAGGCTGCTCAGGGTTGCTCAGAGGTAGAAATTCACCAGAATGGCTGAAGCATCCTTCTGAGGCTGAGAAGGCTGAAGACTTTGTTTCCTTAGTCTGTCCTGGTGCAGAAGGACCTACAAATTTCTCAGAGCAGCAAAAGAAACAGAAAATTAGAAAACAAGTCTGAAAGAAGTCCTGAGCCAGGTGTTTGGCAGAACACACTATGCACTTCTAGTCATGCTGACTTTTAAATGATACCTGAGCCCAGCTGCTAACTCAGGTCTCCTGCTTTATGTTAGTCTCCCTGGAATTATGCAGCCAGATGAACAGGAACGTTAATGCATTATATATGGGAAGGCTTTTGCATTTTTTTCCTTTTTAATTTAAATCATTTTAGTGAAAAGTACGTTTTTCCATCTAGATCCTCATTTCTTTCCATACTGCTTCCGAATTCCAGTATGATGACAGCTAATTCTGTCACTGCAGAACACTAGAGCAGTGTTATGGTATTTTACTAGAGAATGAGAGACCACCTCTGCCGGGGGAGCAGAGGCACAAACTGGTACCCTGACCCCAAGTAAGGGATCGGGAAGATGCTAAATGTGACCATTCTGTAGCTTATGCATACCTTCAAACAAGAGAGTCCTGACTATTGAAAGCTCTTGCTAGTGGATGGGAAAATTCACTGACATCCAGTGGCTCCAACATGAAGTTAAAAACTAGTCCAAAAAATATATTCTTTTGCTCTATCCCCTTCCCAGCACTGAGAATAGTTAGTTGTTGAAACAAGTTATGTATGGGTGAGATGGTTTTGCCATTGCTTCAAGTGTTTCCCTTGAAAGTGACTAGCTTCCTAAAAGCTATGGACTATTTTAAAAAGAAGGCGTGTTCTTGGTGCAGGCATTACGTGGGGAAAGGTGTTAAACTGATCTAAGGAATAAAGCATTTATGAAAAGCATGGAGGGTTGTGCTATCTTCAGTCCATTTCAGAGATCCTTTAGATCCTTAACTTTCCCACACTGTCTTTCATCTCAAGCAAGATTCTCTTGCTTTGGCAATAAAAGTCTTGCTGCTTACCAAGCCTTTCATTTAAATGGGAGGAATCTTTTTCATGCCATGTTGCCGCATTACTGTTCGGAAGTCTGCTACTTGGATTCTGGACACTGAGACCATTTTTGACTTCAAATGCAACCATTTGATTGAAGGCAATCATCAAACTAGATCTATTTCTTGCCGACTGTGTTCATTGGCAAACCTAGTGAATTTGGGGAACTTTATCGCTTTTTTCTTTGTACAGAAAGAATTGTATCTCTGGAAGTCTTTTGTACAGGAAGTTCAGGTGTCTCAGAAGAGTGTGGTGAGTGAGCACTTCGTGATTTTGACCAATAATGAATTGGTCAACTTTTACTTAATTTTCTAGTCTTAAATTTCAAATTTCAGAGGTCCCCTATGTAGAAATTTATACAATATACTGGTATAGAAATATCTTGCTCTTATACCTTCTAGAGCAGACATCTTCACTGGGAAACTAAGCCTTGAGTCTTCACATTTCCAAAAGAACACATATTCATCATGCTTTGTATTTGTATAGAGCCGTGCCAGAACTGGGATGCTAAAACTGGAAGGGCTAAGGAGAACAGGACAAAGAAACTCAGCTGCTGATGAGCTTGGTTTTGAGGGGTTTTGTTTGCTTATTCGCTATCCTGTGCTGACTCCCCTGCCGCAGAAGCAGGGTAGGCAGGGGAGTCAGCATAGAACACTGCATACAGGCTCATAAATAAACTCTGACAGACATGACCCAGCCTGTATAGAGCTGTCTTGGATATCTGCCTTCATGGCTGCATTTGTCAACAAAGTAGAAAAGCTGCCTGTGGAGAGCTGACTGTAGCAGGCCCCTTGAGGTGATAGGAATCAGTTCATTATTATCATTACCAAAATCTCTATTCCTGTTTTCTAATTCCAGGAGCAACTGCATTTTGTCTTCACTAGTTACACATGCTCTCGTCTGCTGCTGTTCTTTATTTAATGGCCTTTTATGTTATTTTACTCAAAAAAAAAGCATTCTGGATGCATCAGATAGGAAAGATAGTAACTAAAATTTATTCCTTTGCATTACTAATGATCTGTCCCACACAACATTCAAACCTTGCTCTGAGGGAAGCCTGTTTTTCTCGCTCATTCGTAATCTTGTTCATTGACATCTGCTGCTGATAGTATTCTTTTTCCCAAATGCGCTCTATTCATGAAAATCTGTCCTGAATATCTGAGCTAGTGAGGCTCAGACCCCACCAGAGTTTTCATTACTGTACAAAAAGATAACGTACCGATAGGGGGTCGTATAAGAAGAAATTACATTTAGTGGCACCGCTGCTCTGCCATCTGTTTGAAAAAAATAGGGAAACAGCTACTTTGAGGTTACCAATTTATGATGGTTTATGCTGTGTGATACCACAGAATGGGAACTTTTGGAGTACCCTTTTATTAGTACACAGGAAAAAGAAAAATACTATCAAAACAGTTATTCATCGTTTACAAGTAGGGCTACCTGTTCTATGATTGAAAGTATCCAGATGCTGCACTCTCATTTTTGGTATTGCTGCATTTGCAATGAATATACTTTTTCTTTCATGTGAAGAAAATTTGATTAACCTTTCTCATAGCTTACTGAAGAAGTCCTTTGCATTTTTAAGTGTATGAGAAGTGTTAAAATGCACATATGTAAAATCTAGCTTGGGGAACAAACACAAAAATAATGAATCTAATGAGGTTTTGTTTTTGTTTAAAATAATTTGTGTACATATGGTCCTTCAGATGCTTTCTATTCCAATGACAGCACCTTTTCCTTGAAAACTGAAGTAGTTTAAAGGGAATCCCCACACCCTCTTCAGTCAAAAATCAAAATGTTTTGTCCAAACCCTGGAATTTTTGTTGTGCCTACAGGAAATTATTGTACAGGTACACAAAGCTCTCTTGCTCCTCTCTCAGACGTAATAGGCTATCTTTGAGAGGCTGCCATGATGCACCACTTAAAGAGAAGAGGAATCATGATACTTCATAAGAAATTGAGTTTGAAATAAGTTTACCTTAAAGAAGGCAGAGAATTAAGACACTCCAGCTGCAGCTCCCATAAGACACTTCAGAGTGTCTTCAAATCTCTGTTTTGACTGCTTTAACAGAAACTTGCTAGGTGCTGAATTTTGCCCAAAACTTCATTACTCACTATGAAATAATGATAATAATAATAGTAGTTATTTTGTTTCCATTACTAAAGCATTCTCTAAAGGTTATAATGTTTCTGATAGACTTTATTTCAGTGTCTGCTTATATGACAAATAAGTATTCTTCCATAAGTCTTATTTTCCATGTCTGAGAGAGTAAAATACATAAAATGTGCTTTTCAAGCTTCCAGAGGAACTTGATTGAGTTTCCAAGACGTTACCATAAAAGTGATGATCTTTATTAGTTATAGAATATTTTTCTTTCTCACATTTGAGCTGTGCTGCTGGAGTTCTTGCTAACATTGGTATATAACTAGCGAAAATTCTGAGTCATAAAGTACAATATAAAAGAACTTCATGCAATATAACAGAATATCTAATAAGCAATACAGTTCTCAGAGATGTGGAATAGATATCTTTAAAATGTCACAATTTTCTTGGTTTTTTCCTTTTTTTTCTTTTTTTTTTTTGGAATCTTCAGCAGTAGCTGCAGGAAGACGGTGATTTTTACTGCAATACCGATCACTGCTAGTCAAAATTTTACATTATTTTTTGAATTGAAATGAATTTGCAGGAATATCCCATGAATGTCTGGTGAAAAATCTTTTTATTTTTTAATGTAAATGCCAGCTAAGTTATTCCTGTGTATACTGCATATTTTATGTGCTCTTTCTGTGCATCTTTCTGCCTTTCTTTCATTCATTCTGCCTACTCTTCTTTCTTCCATGCACTCAAAAACCTCATTTAATCACCCTCCTAAGAAATACAGATCAGCTTTTGTTACAACTGTTTCACAATCTGTTGAGAGCATTTGTATTAGCTTTCAAAGGTTGATGCAGTAAGCTATATGGGAATGTTTATGATAGATCATACTGGAGAGATTTAGAGACCATGTATTTTTGATTCATATGTGGTACATTTCTGTGTTAGTCTTTATTGAATGCATCGCTCTGCCTTCAATAGAGTGGGAGTTTCATCTTTCTGCACTTTGTAATTAACTGGATATCAGACATCACCTGAAGCAAGAAAAAAATGTTGAGTTCAGAGAAAGTACTTTTCCTTTGGAATTACAAGACAATTAACTGTGCTGCATGCAGTTAGAAACAATGAAAGACAAATGAAATATTTACAGCCTTTATCAAAGAGATGAAAATGCCCCTACTATTTCTTGTAACATTAATCAGAATAGGGTACTTAGCAAAGTAAACACCTGAGGTTGTGTGTCACAGCACAGCTGTGTTTTTCATTTTGATTGTTTCTTTGCTGAAATGCCATCTCTTCCCACAGCTGGAACCATAAGGAGGGGTATGTTTGTGGATGGTGGCATTCTGAGCCACATAAAGCCAGACTGGGAACCTGTCTATGGTGTCAGACTCCTCAGCAATGGTTTCACTGAAGAAGGGAAAGCTATTTCCTGAAGCTTTCTTTCTTAATTGTGTAAAAGAGCAGTGGCTGTAAGTTTGGAATTACTGTTATCTTGTATCTGGTCACTGTTGCCGTGCCCATGTGCACCATGTCGTCTTAGACCAGTGAGCTTATGGGTGAGAGCAGGCCCTGCATACAGGTTGTTTGGATCTGCAGAGCTGCGGTTCCTTTTTCTCCAAAACTACAGAGATCTGGTTCAGTGGTCTGACAAGTCTATGTGCCCAGATTCACAGCAGACTTCATGCCTGAGCAAAAGAGCTGAGAGAAGAAAAGCTCATCACTGCGGAGATGAGATGTAATCGCACTTGTCTTTCTATGATCAATGGATAGGAAAATATCTCCAGAGGGTATTTCAGCTCTGGTAAGGTTGGGTTTCAGGTGCCTGAGGGACTCGATGAAGTTCATGAAGAGGGGTGGAATGAATGCTCATCTGTACACAGAGCCAAAACTACTGAATCATTTCAGGGACCAGAGGGCTGCCATGAAATGTCATGCTTCATTCTGAGGACAGTGGTTTCCCCAGGACTCTCAGACTAAACAGAAAATAATCTTCCCATCCTCTTCCTTTTTAACAGCCATGCGTAGGTTACAGCTGAGCAATAAACGCTGCTGAAACAAACAAAAGGCTGTTGTTGGGTGTTACAGTAAATTAGCCTTTATTGTTTCAGTTGCTGAACAAAAATTTCACAGGTGTGTACTCACTCTACCAATTCAACCACTTTCATAGTGTGCTGAGTCAATTGTGTGCTAGCTGTCCTGAAGCTGGATCGGATGTAGTCTGGCTGCCCATGCTAACAGCTTGCTGCAGCTGGTATCCCATGTCCCCCTGCTGCTAGGACAAACCATAAAGCCAGCAAAAGTGCCGTTATCTGTCTCTGGCTAACTTAACAGAAATGCATATTGAGCTTATATCACATCACAACAAATTCATCCTGCTGAGGAAACCCACTAGGGTCTGTTTTACATTTATGTCCATCACACAGAAGGACAGCACTCTGCATCCGCTTTACCATCATTCTGCACAGCTAGAACACAGCTAGAGTTTATACCAGAGAGATCACATGTCAAAATGCAGCAACTTCACAGGGTCTGCACTGTGTACGAGCAAAGAGCACAACTGTGCACGTACGTATCTTAAGCAATGGGTGCTGGTCACAAGTCTTCTTGGTAAATCTGCAAATACGTTTTAAGTAAGCATCTTTCAAATATTGCCTTCTGTGAAGAATGTTGGGCATCTGTCTGTGCTTAATGTCTCTTTTTGTTTGTTTATTATAATCCAGGACAAATGATACCGGCCTCCTTGCTTTCAAAGACCATTTGCCTGTAACTCAGATAGTGATCACTGACACAAACAGATCAAATTCTGAGGCTGCTTGGAAAATCGGTCCTTTGCGTTGCTATGGAGACAGTGAGTACTAGCTCTTCTCAATTTCCATAGGTGCAGAATGTTCCTATTTTTGTGTTTTCTTTTAT